>NC_140087.1:21903102-23156210 GCF_964237585.1 Gallinula chloropus
TGCTTCTTCAGATATTGTAGTTATTTGGATGTATAATAGTTTAGCAAGATGTTACTTTTGTAAGACATCAGATGTTCAAAAAAAGTGCATCAGCAACTTGTACTAAATACTGCAGTGTCCCTTTATAAAAGGTCAGACTAAAACTGACAACTGTACAGTGAAGCCTGACATTTGGATATTTTGAAGTTTTTCATAAATCATAGAATAGTATATGGCTGTAGTTTAGCTTTTTAGGTAAAAGGTATGTTTTCATTAGTGCATTTCTTATTGCTGGTCCCTGTAAAAACACGTGGATCGGCTTTCCATTTCTCTTACGCAGATCATGATAACCTGTAGAGTAGAGTAGAGTACAATCATTTGTGCTACGTTTTTAATTTTCTAAAGCACCTTGATGACAGTGAGTGTTCAGTGGTGAAGCATCCTCTATTGAACCACCCCTAAAAAAGACGAAAGAAAAACAGAAGAACCTTGCCAAGTCCAACGTCATATAGGTAAAAGATAGATGAAAATTCTGACTTACTTTGGACTTGGCATAAAGAGCTTCCCTTAACCCCCTGCCCAAAGGGATACTGCAGTTATACTACATACCCATAGGCACCACAATGAAAATTGAAGCTTATACCTAATTAAGGTTTTATACACACCAGTTCCCCCAGTAAATGCAAATTTTAACAAAATTAGACATGTCATATGTTGAAAATGCTCATGGCAAACAATCATTTTGCATTCCTGCAAATAAAATTGTTTTATACTGTAAGCTGGAGGCGAGTGTAACTTATTTTTGTAATAAAGTTTTTATTTTTTTTATGTGTCATTAATATAAATGTGTGTTAGTACAGAGATCTTCTGGTTAAAAACTTAGAATCGCACACATTTCAGTATGTTTACTTGTATTTACATATTTTTAGAATAGTGGTTGCCAATAGCCTGTATGTTTCACATTAATTGATTTTTTTTTTTGTTTTTGTTATCTTAATAAACCATTTTAGTATGTTGTATGTCAATTACTGGGATAGCTGGGACATGAAGTGTAATTTAAAATTGTCAAGTATTCATTGGAATATGTAAATGTGCCTTGCCAGTTTTGAACTTTTAAGACAAAGTAAGTGACTGATGGTGAAATGAGTAGTCAATGCGTAAGAGGCGTTTGCTACCACAGTTTCATATACCGCCCTTGCTAAAGGAAAGTAACTTCTTTCCTCAAATTTGAGCATAAAAGTATACAGTTGCATTAGCTTCTGAATTTTCAAATCTAGAGATAGATTATTAGGCTTATGGAAAGTGGGTTTGCTAATTGTAGCCTTAAGTACAATTTTGGATTTCAATGTAATCCTTGGTGCTGGCGTTCCCAGTGCCAAGGAGTGTAAATGCTCCTTTCGAAGAGGTTGCCATGCCTACTGGCACTTTTACTGTCATATGGTTTTATAAGGAACACTGTCAAGATGTGGAAAATGATTTTTGACCTTGCTATAAAATGAAAACTCTGGGGGCTGTAGGAGAGGGGAAGTCCTCAGATTTCTTCATCTTGAAATCTCTCCATTGCTGGAAAACTTGAGACGCTTGTGGGATCACAAGTGCTAGTGACTAGTTCATAGTCTGGAAATGTGTTGGGGCGGGAGGGGAATAATACATTTGTGGGATTGTATCAGTTGATGGACGTGCATAAAAACATTGCTATTGAGGCACTATGTGTGTGTTGAAATTGTGGAGCACATCCTTAATTTCAACTCTGATAAAAGCATGGGGGAATAATGCTTAAAAAAAAAAAGCAGCCAAATTGACAGGAAAGTGTGTTTTTAACAGAATGTGAGCAATGGGGAGTGAGCAAACTATGGAGATCTTGACAGTGTTCCCTCTAATTATGAACTCAAGCCATTATAACTTTTAAAATTAAATATGATTTGCACTGTTCTGATATTGGTGCAGTTTTTTAGCAAAATTATCAGAAGACTAAATTGCATGTGGTGATTAATATTGTGGAAAAGAACTAAAATCAAAAAATGTGATTTTCAAAGCTTTAAATTTGTGTAAAGAAAAAAATCCATTAAGTGGAAATACTGGTGAGAATGGGCAAGTGCATATATACAACATCAGTTTGGTTGCACTTGGGTGTTGGTAAACTTGAAATGTTCTACAGCAATAATGCATCTCTTGTGGGGTGCTCTGGTGACAGATGGACATAGAACACACAGTTCTTTTGGGCATGTTGAAGGCAAGTGTTGACTTAACTGTGTTCTGCTGCCTCTGTTCTCATAGGAGGCTTTCCTTACTGAAACACCTGCAAAGGTTTGAGTCTAAGCTCGCATAGCTCCACATTGGTTTGTAATGCGTTCCTAAATTTAAAGTCTAGTTGAATTTAATAAGAAATCAGAAACTGCTGCTGCTGCTTAACACTTCTGGTTTATAAACACTCCAATACACAGCTTTTTAAATGATGCTCTTGTTTTAATACTCATTTTTGTTTGAAGGGCTTCATGTAGGACATGTAACTGTACTTGCTTTTTGGGGGAGGGGTGTTTTGTGGGAATTTTTGGGTTGGTGTTTAGGGGATTGTTTTAGTGGTTTTTTTTTTAAATTTGTTTCAGTGGGTTTTTAGGCTTTTTTCTTTTGTGTGGGTTTTTGGGGTGTTTTTTGGGTTGGTTGTTGGGGGGTTTTATAGTTTATAAAGAGGATATTTGTTAGGACCCAGAACTTAAGTTTCTGAGTCTAGTGTTGGAGGAAAGCTGTTACTGTAGATGCTAAAACCAGTGTCTGAACTTCTGCGTTTTGCATCTCTTACTTGAATACTGCCCTAAAGTCTAAAATAAGGAATCCTAATTCTGTTGTTGAGGATGAGGGGTATGAATAGACTAAAATAAAACTGGCCTCCCCTGAAGGTGTGATCCCCACCTTAGAATTTCAGGATAGAAATTTTATATATGGCTGCAACACTTTTCCCTTGTGACTTTGATAATTCTTCAGAGGTTTAACTTCTCTGTTCAGCCTAGCAAAGCAAGGTCATGCTGCTTCCATGTATCAGTGAGGGGAGACTTTTTTTTGTAAAGAAATAAACCTGAAAGGCAACACCGATAAACATACATAACATTTTCTGAAAATACTGTGTGAAAATGGATACATCCCACAAAATTAAGCCACCTTACCCTGGGTTGAACAAATGAAAACTTAGCAGAAACCCTTAATTGTTTAAAATTGAATAGTGAATTTTGGAAGTAGGCAATGAGGCAATAAACTTTACAAGAGGTAGCATTCTGAGAATTGAAATGTGTAGAAATTGGAGCTTGAGTTTGTGCTCGTGGCCTGAGGCTTACAAATCTCAGCTTCTATGACTGGTTGTGAGCCTGTCTCTGCTGAGTGCCTTGCTGAGCTGACTCCAGCGCCCGCACATGGCATCTCTTGGCTGGAAATAGCCAGTTGCATTAGTTGGGCAGAGGAAACACCAGATTGTACCTTGTCAATTCTTCTGTCAGATAGAAGTGGCATGTGGCATCTGGGAGGAAGTGGAGCTGAAGATTCCGAGAGCCCTAATATGGGCAGTGGGGGATGTGAACAAGCAAACACAAAGCTGCCTAGAAGCACCAAAGGTTAACTTTTCCCTGGGAGACTGTTCTTAACATAGTCCTCTGGTCAACACTTTCCAAGTGTTTGTACTTACTGGAGTTGCAAAAGCCACAGGATGAGAGAGTGACTTTTCTCCGGTGCTCCTTTGCCTTGTCTGTTGAGAAATGCCACTAGGACTAGCTTGTTTGCTTGGAATTTGAAGAGAGGGGTGATTGCCTCCTGTAATGATACCTTTTTCTTGCCAGTATATAACTGGATGCTAGATTTTTTCCACAAACATACATGTTTTTAAATGGCCAGCTCTCATGTGGATGTTGCACAGCTGAAGCTGAGCTCATCTGGAAACACTGAGTTACACTGATTATTAAAAACTGTCTTCAGGAAAGCTGCTCTGCATGGTCAGACTTTCAGATAACCTGGTAAATGTTTTTTTAGAAACAAAGAGAAAAACATCTGCGACAGTATTATGTAGGTAATGGGTAATTATGGCCTGCATATTTAAAGTTTAAATCACGAGATTACTTTTCAGTTTCCAAGAGTTGTTTCATTCCTGCATGTTCATGAAACAGTGGCTAAGCCCACGCTTCCTTGCCAACAGCCACTGACATAAAGCTTGCAGTGTCAAAGTCTGGGTTCTGTTCGGTATGAGAACGATACCTTCTGCGATGCGCAGTGACAGTGTGCTACCTCTGTCTGCACAGTTAGTGTGGCACTACAGTTCTACTTGTTCTGGTCACCGACATGCAGAAGAGACATTGGATCTTACCACTTACTTTCTTTGCACTAAGGAATTAACGAAATGCATTCTTAGTTGTGCAACGCAGCCGGTAGACTGGCCTATGCCATTTGACTGCACAGAAGATAATGGTAAGTAACGAGACATTCTAGTACTTTAATAACTTGCAGTACCTAAAATCCATCTTCAGGGGAGGGTTTGACTCCTTAACTGCAGTTATTAGGGAAGTTGTGAGGTTTTAACTCTTCAATACTGTGTCTGATTGGATGCTAAGTGAACCTTGAGTGTAATGTTAATCCTGTTTAATGTGCTTCATAGGGAGTTCAATATGTATTTTTTAAAGTGATGGGTCAGGAGACAGTAGTTTAAAAAAATTTCAGAGAGCACAGTCAAGTCGTTCAAAGCCGGGACCTGAGTAGAAGGGGTCCAGAGCTCCTGTTCCTGTGTGTAGCGTTTCCAGTGGTGTTCTGCCATCTAAAGTAATGCCTTTCAGATACCTTTTTTTTTTTCCTTCCTCTTTAGTGGGATGAAGAATGCATCTAATTCTGTCACTAATGTGTTTATTTAAAAACTGTACTAAACATAGCTAATTTGGGACTTAAAAGCTTCCTCTGTGAGAATTCAACAAAGATAATGTTATAGATATCCCATTAGTAAATTGGGGCTTTCCTTAAGGTTCTAGTCCAGGATGCCTAAGAATGCAGCTCTGTATTACAAAGCATGGGTGAGAAGAAACCTAAAATGAATCACTGTTAATCTTCTCATAATGCAGATGGATCATGGTTGGAAGGTGGCTTTATTCTTTTATATTGCAGCATTTGAGGTGATAGATAAAAAACGGTCCCCGCACCTGGAAAAGCTGTTGTGGCTCTTAAAGGCCTGTTCCTGTTTCAGGCAGTGGTCAGAGGCTTCCTTTGGGTAGTGGGGTGAAGCCTTCCTTGAGTGTGCACAGTTCTAAGAAGCTAACCTGTTCCCAACCCACAGTTCTCAACAGAATTTTTTAGTACTGTATGTGTGCTGAAATTGCAGTTTGTAGCAGAAGACAAACCTCCAGTGACAATCCCTGTTACCAAGAAGTGACCAGTGTGTAACTTTGACTTGAACTAGTCTAGTGAAACTGTCCTTTATTCATACCACCTACACTTTTACAAAAGTAGATTAGATTGCACTTGCTTTTGAATAAGTGGGATGCTTACAAGCTGCTTTGAAGGAAACCATGGCATGTTAAAATCTGTCAGAATTTTCAGATGAAGAAATAATGCTGCAGGTTTCATTGTAATGGGTGACAAATGTTGGGGGGGGGCGAGTCATAGTGATGTAACTTTACTCACTGTGAGTCCTGAAGGTCCCACAAGCTCTAGGCGGCTTTAAGCTTTAGCAGTGATTCATGTGGTTGAGTAATCTCTGCTGCCTTATTCCACTGTGGTTTTCATCGACCTAATGCAACCCCTCAGAAAACTGTCTGAGCAAAAATCCCATTGCGGGGTTAACTCTCGTGAGATCGATCTTCCAGTTCAGGGTCTGGAAGGTTTTAAATCTGTTGGATTTAAATTCCTTTTGTGTGTGTGTATTTGCAACTTGGTTTTCTGTAGGTGTGATACTACAATGGGAATGGTGTAATGGTTATCACAGGTATGCTAATGGAAAAACAAAGTGTTTGGTTTGATGTTCTGAGCCATGCAGTTGATTATGTTTCTGTCCAAGAAAACAGTACTTGCATGGCATGAACTGATCAGTTAAGTTTCAGACCGAATAGTTGCTGCTTTGAGGTAGTCTGTCTTTTCTTGGGCTGACTGTTGAAGTCTGTAAAGATTTCTGATAGGAAGTATGGAGTTGTGTGGGTTTAATAGCTTCTAAGCTTGGACAGTTAGTTCGTTGTCTTCTGTGTGACATTTCTAAATAGTACAGAGCCCTGGGACAGGCTGCCCAGGGGGGTGTGGAGTCTCCATCTCTGGAGATATTCCAGCCCTGTCTGGACGCCTCCCGGTGCAATATGAGCTGGGGAGCTGCTCTGGCAGGGGGGTTGGACCCGATGATCTCTGGAGGTCCCTTCCAACCCCTATGATTCTATTACAATGTTTTTGTTGAGGAGTACAAGGATTAATGGTGAAAAAGCATTGCTGATGATGAAGCTTTTGAGAAGTGAAGCCTCACGGTGTGTTTCAGGGTGTGCTGTGGTGTGCTTGCCACATGGGTGCAAAAGGCATCCGGATCAGTGAGGTGGTGGTTACATCTCGGCATAGTTAGTGCAGACTGCCTTCGATTGTGGCCCGTGCTAAGGCAGGTTATTGGTTATTAAAGTATGCTGAAATGCTGATGTAGTTCTGCTGTGGAGTTAGTACAGGACAGCTAGGGTAGTAACCGCAGCACAGCAGCTGATCTGGTCCTGTTTTGTAGTCCGCAAGAAAAAAGACAGTCGTGCATAACGTGTTCTAAGTGTGTTTTAGATTTCTGAGTCCTCCTGAAGCAACTTTTTTCTACCTACATGCAAATGAAAACATGTAAGGTTCAAGTTCTAGATGTAATTCAAAGATAGAAGAGTGCATTCACTTTGCCAGTCCGGTTTTACGAGATCAGACGTCTGGGTATGGTTAGAGCCCAGTAATGATGGCTTACGTTTCAGAATTCAGGTGGGGTTTTTGACTTGGTGAAGAAATGCTCTGCTCTTAAACAGATACTCAGTTTATTCTAGAGTCTCTGTGTCTAGTAAAAAAAAAAAACAACCAAAAAAACAGCACCCCACCCATTTCCAGGAGGGGACTTGAACATGTAATGCTTGTGCAGGTTAAATGGGTGACAGGTGTTGAATTTGTAGTAGTGGGGCAGGCGAGAGGAATTTCTGTCCTTCAATGATGTGTTAAAATGTAGGGAGATCTCAGGTTTTGCAAACTCAGATTGTGTTTAATGTTCAGTTTAAAAGAACAGGCGTGTCTTGACTCAAACATCTCAAAGGCAAAACCTGACCCTGTGACAAGAAAAACTTACAGGTCTTCTGTAAATACCTTTGTTGTTTTCTAAAGCAGTGATGACAGCTAGGGAAGTGCCTCAGAGGACTACAAAGGAGTAGGTTTGTCTTGTCTTTAAAAGAATGACTTAGGATTGACAGAAGCACTCCCTGCTTGGGAAGGTGCCTATCTTACGAAAGCATGTTCTTGTTTGCTCTGTGACAAAACATAAGGCTGTGGAACAGTTGAGAAAAGAAACTGTCTACCTGTGGGCGCCAGACAACCATTGAATGTTCCTGAACTACGCTGCTGGCAAGTTTGTAGTCTGGGGGTAAAGGCAAAATAGCCTGGGAAGCCACCTGGCAAACTGCAAGGGTAGAACAAGTTCATTTAGCTGTGCTACAGCTTTGTAGGGTCTTTCCTGCCATTAACCAGTCTGTCCTTTTCCTGTGAAAGGTAGGTACACTAAGCCAGGCACTATCAAGCAGCCACAGCATGATGCCAAGGGGATGTCAGGTGCCCAGGTTCAAACGTCAGGTCTCAAGCAGACACAAGGTCCTTGGATTACATGTCAGAAGGTAAGAACCTGCCCTTCCTGCTGCTATCCTCAGGGGTGCTTTGTCCTAGTAGAAGCTCCAGAAGACAATAGCTTGTCTGGAAGTATCTTTGTAAGGGAGGAGGTTTTGAGCACAGCAAACATAAACATGCTGAAAAAAACCTTGATCTGATGCCTAACGCTGCTGTTTCTTGAGAGGTGAGTGTTACCTTAGAGCTGCTGTTTGCTAACCTCCTGCTTGTGATGAACTAAGTCTCAGCCCCAGGGAGCCAAGAGCTGGTCTCCAATATCGGATGCACGTGTTCTGTAATGGACCTTTCTTTCCAGTGTAAGGGAGGGCTTCTTCCATCTCTTAGTGGAGTAACACTGGCCACTTACTGACTGCCGTTGGTCATCCCTTAAAGGGTGGATGGAAGTGGGGTAATGAGAAAAACTGCTTTTAATAGGGCCTGGTGGTGCCTCCCGATGGAGTGATGCTCGAGGGAATGCAGTGTTGACAGCAAAACTTGAGAAGTCTTGATTTGAACGAAGGGGACAGAGTGAAAATGGGTGTTCTGCTTGTGAAGCTGGGGTGAGTCAGCGCTGACTCAGCAGTCCCTTTACAGATCTCAAAATCTGGGATGGGCCCAAAGAGCTCCCAGATAGACCAGCCATGTGGAGTTGTGTTTCTTCTGGAAAAGCGTGCAATACAAGCTCAGCATCCTCAGATAAGTGGCTGTTGTTTCTGGGGACCAGGCCAGGACTTCGTTAAAAAATCTGGTGGCGGATTCGATACTGGAGGTGGTCTTCATGGGCTCAGAGATGAAGATGCTTACAGTGTGCTTGGAAGCAAACCTCAGGAGAAGGAAAAGCCAGTGTGAAGGCTGTTAAACTTTCTCTGAAGATGTTTGGTTTCCCCAAGTCTTGGCTAGAACTGTTACACCCATATATAAGAACAGCTGGAAGGAGGATCCGGGGAGCTACAGGCCTGTCAGTCTGACCTCAGACCCGGGGAAGATCATGGAGAGGGTCATCTTGGGAGCTATCATGTAGCACATGTGTGATGGCCAGGGGATCAGGCCTGGTCAACATGGGTTTACAGAAGGCAGATCCTGTCAAACTAACCTGATCACCTTCTATGACAAGATGCCCCACTTAATGGACAAGGGGAAGGCTGTGGATGTGGTCTACCTGGACTTCAGTAAAGCCTTTAACATGGTTTCTCACAGCATTCTGACTGAGAAACTGGCTGCCACTGGCTTTGACAGGTGGACCCTCAGCTGGGGTTAAAATCTGGCTGAATGGTGGTGAATGGGGGTTGAGTCGCCTTCCCTGGATGTGTTCAAAAAAAGGGTTGATGAGGTACTTAGGGATATGGTTTAGCTTAGGATGGAATGGTTGGACTCAATGATCTTCAAAGGTCTTTTCCAACCTGGTGATTCTGTGATGTTTCTTAATATGAGAAAATTCACTTCCTCAGTGAGAAAAAGGAATTTTATTCTTGTAAAATCCTGTATCGGGTCAGGCGGTAGCAGAAGGCTGAAGGAGTGGGGCAAAGTAGAATGCACTTGCCAAACACTAGTTTGTCAGGATGGTGTCTCCTTACTGAGCTAAAGGGGAATCAGGTATAGAAAAAGCTTTGTATCTTGTTTGTCACTGCTAAGGATATAGAACAGCATGTTTTGACTGACAGCTTCCAGTGGGGAAAAGCTGTCATCCTCTCTGCAGGTGAGCGGCATCTCTGAAGACTCCTGACTGTAGAAGTAATGGGAAGTGAGCATCTTGTTGAGATTGGTGCATGTGAGGAGTTCTTTGTGAAACTCAGGTGAGCAGCTCTGAACCAAGATGCCTTGAACTAAATGCACTAACTCCATGTCTCCTCACTGCCAAAACCGCTCCTCCAGATAACCCCCAACTTCAGTGCTGCTCCTTTCTTTTCCTGGCTTTTAAATGTTGCCCTTGGGCTGCAGGGAAGAAGAGAGGGTTGTTACTGTGTAGGTGGCTTGACTTCTCCTCCAGACCTAACGCACTCCTGAAGGGGAAAACTCAGAGAGGGAGGGAAGCACAGCTCTTGGGTGCCACCATCATGGTCCAGGAGAACACCAAGTACACAGGCTTTTCAGAATCAAGACTGACTGGTGTTCCAAGTTTCCTGACCATACTATAATCCAGAAACACTGGATGTAGACATACCACAGTATGGTGATAGGTTAGTACTTGATGTACAACAGTTCACCATATCCAAGCTGAACTGTGATCAGTGGAGAACTTGTCCTAGGTAAATAATGGATAAGTCCAACCATTCCCATCCTAAGCTAAACCATATCCCTAAGTACCTCATCTACCTTTTTTTTAAACACATCCAGGGATGGTGACTCAACCCCCTCCCTGGGCAGCCTGTTCCAGGCCCTGACAACTCTCAGTAAAAGTTTTTCCTAACATCTAATCTGACCCTGCCCCAGTGCAGCTTTCTGCCATGATGGCAAGCTGATTTTCACATTAAAATGCCCTTTTATTAATACAGACTTTGTATTTGCCAAAGAGGAAAACCATTATTTTAAACTACTACTGTTGTACTTCTGTAGGACAGCAAAGATAAGCTAGGTAGCCTACACAGTAGCAGGTCCTTTAGCCACAAACCAGAATCTAATTTAGGAAGCTTTAGAATATTGAGTGTAAATAATAGTCCCTGGTACAATCTCAGAGCTTACTAGCTCCGTTGCCTTTCCTAGCTAGAATGGTACCTAAATCAGAAAATGCAAAGCAAAACTTTAGGTAATGGGCTTTCACAGAAATCAGCCAAGTCTTCCAAATTGTCCTTGTTTCTACATTTCACAATTGTCCCTTTCCCAAATCACCATACAAGTGGCAAACATACACCATAACACGGAACTGCATTTGCAGAAAATCTGGAGGAATAGCAAGTAACTTCTTCACTGCTGAGGAAAAGAGACCATGGCTTGCTTTCCTGCCAAGGTACATCTGATAGGCCCTTGGAGAGAGCATCAGCTTCTACAGAAGCATCATTAATGCCAGTGCTAGGGGTGGAATAATAAAACACTGCTTTTCTATGAAGAATGCTAGCATTTTTGTGGGGAAAAATGGTTTGGCGTATCTTGAGGAACTTGGGTGGCTGGCTGATACAGATAGCATTGATCAGCTATGAGCCATAAAGAAGCCTGGCCTTGCAGAGCTCCATAACTTGAGTCTCACTGAATCCTCGCATTAAAATCGCCGTATTCCTCTTGTAGCGGAGCCTTACCACAAATCAGTGATGCAAGCAAGATGCCCATGTGCTGCTTCAAAAGGCTTTTCAAAAAGCCTCCAAACTCATCCTTGTGTTTGAGGCAGAACAGCCCTGTTCAGGCACTCTGGTACTGTCAGCTTGTGTGTTCTGCCTGTCAGCATTAATCAGGTTCTGGTGGTGTTTTTGCTTTTTGTCCATTTATGTCCTATTTTGCTTTTTACTTTCTCTTAACCATTCTGAAAACACCTCGGGTTTTGCTGCACATCATTTAAATAGAGGAAAGCGGCACGTTAATCGCATATATCCTGGGCCAACAAATGGTAAGCAAAGCAATGCCCTGGTCATACAACTGGCTCTGTAACAGTGCCAGTAAAGTGTTTTATGAAAGACTTACTGAAGCAGAAATAACTTTTTGAGGGTGATAATTACTACTGCTTAACTCCTCACCCTATATTGCTTTTACATCCTTAATGTTGTCCAAGAAACTGGTTGCTCAAGCTAAAAATACCTCTCTGGATTCTGACCTGGCAAAAGCACTCCAGGCATTAACTGCTGTATCCACAGAAGCTAAAGCAACAGGCTTGAGGGATACCAGCTTGCTGGTCACCAAAAAAAGCCCCCCCAGATTGCATCACTACAGCTGGGTAGGCATGATCGTTGCTGGCAGATAGGGTGGATGTGTCGGTATCGGTAGGAAGCTCTCTCTGACACAAGCTGCCTTGAATAGCAACCTTCAGTTATAGTTAGGCTTTTCCCCACTTCTGACAAGTGTTGATCAGAACTTCATCAGTCAGTGAAGACAAATTACCACAAACTAGTTATGTCCAAGTTGGAGGGGGGGAGATAAATCTTTATAGGTTAAAAATGTTAAAGTATGCTAAAGGGGGAGGGAAGGAACAATTTAAGGTACTAATAATAAAAATAATTTAACTGTGTTGTTCCCCCACTGCAGCCTCTCCCCACTCCAGCACTAGAAAACAGAGGAGATAATAAAATTGATAAAGGGTATGGAGGGTAACAGAGATGACAAAAGGTACAGAAATGCTGTCAAGTGAACAGCCCAGCACAGCAGGAATCTTAATTTTGGAAAAGACAGTTTGCTCAGGAGGGCAGAGTATTTTGATAAAGTGATAAGCAGGAACTGTGTGGAGTAGGGAATAATTTCTCACCATACCTTTCTATTAAATGCCAGATGACACACATCAGTGTTTAAAGAGCTGTGCCTTCATTCACACAAGCATAAGTAAGTGGTGGCACTCCTGGCTGCATGATTTTTTTTCTCAGGATGTCCTCAGGATTGCAAATTGGAGTAAAAATAATGTGCCAGGAAAGGCTTAAGTTTCTTGCTAGGATTTTACAACTTGTTCCTGGGTACGTTTCCCCTGATGGCCGTTGTGACAAACGGGATGCTCACCTGAGGCTGAACCTTTGCTGTGTTATGAATCCATCCAGTATCTGTGATGAAAAACTTAAGACTAGCTTTAAATCCTCCAGGTCTCATCATAGCTGTGAGGCACAGGTGCTGCAATGCTTTGCAGTGTTTGAACAGAAGTAATCTCACAGTGACTTTCTTCACACTTGAATTCCACTGAATTGAAGAAACGTGGCTCAAGTTCCTCCTCAAACTCCCTGCTTGAAAATTTTCTCCCCACTGACCTCAAAGTTGAGCAGTGGAAATTCCCTTCAGGACCTGATATAGCTATTTTCATAAGGTGTGTATCCAGGGCAAGGCTTTTCTCCATTCTAAGTAAACAGCCTCGTTTCTTATGTGTGTGTGATGGCATTATTGTAACTGCACTGGTACAGAAAATTGCTTCCACAGACTTCTTACAAATTCTTGACATGCAGCTACCTTCCCCTCTCCCTTCCCCTCCTCCCTGATCAGCTTAGGTTTTTGGAAGGAATTATGTTTTCTGGATCTTCCTCCTGCACATGCTGATTAATCTACCTCACTTAAAGCTCTACAGTCCATGTTCACAGAGCGTATCTTCCATTCAGGTGAGCTAATAGAAAATTTCCATAGACCAACTATACCTTTGTCAAATGTTGCCCTAAACCTAATAATAATTTCCTTAAACATTTTTCCAGTATCCTCTGTAAAGGTCTAGTGCCTCTCTAAGCAGCTTCCTTAGTGGTAGGTTTTGCTGTGGTGGTTGGGATGGGGTTTATTTTTTTGTTGTTGTTGTTTTTAATTTGGCAGACCTCTTGTTGTCTGTAGTCAACTTCTACACCCACCTTGCAACTTCCTGCTCCATATGCTTCTCCTGTGATGTCCCACAAATTGTAGTTTACAACAGGACAAATTATTTTAATCTTTAGTATGTAAACTTGCTCCATTATCTGGTCTGTAAAAGGACATATTCAGAAGAAGCCTTTTCAGTCAAACAGGAAACTTCTGTGTAGATATACTGGTGTTGTACTGACCCTTTTGACTTTCTTCTTGGAAGAGTTACATGTTCCTCAAGACAAAACTGCCTCTAGTGCATTGACTTTTTTTTTCCTGCCCTACTCCCGAGTGGTTCATTTCCCAAATGGACCTTGCCTGTCCCAGTGAAATTCAAAGATGTTCCGTGTTCCTCAGCCTCTCTTCTAGTTTGCCCATCACTGCTGGACACGCTAAACTGACCCTCTGGGAAACTGTCTAACTTGCCTCAGGCTCTTTCACATGAATTTCCTTACCAGAACAGTTTCTCTGACTTTTTTGCTATGCAAGTCTTTATTCTGCTTGGTGCCAGTCAGTGACTTCATGGTTTCAGTCCTGAAAACAGCCTGCTGTAGGTATTTTCAGGTCTTCTAGTTAAACTATAATGATGGGTTTTGGGTGGCCTGCTGCAATAGAAACGCCTCGGCTCCACCAGTTCAGCTGCAGTCGCCTACTGAAGCTCATTCTAAGCAGAGTTTTTCAGTCTGTGTGATGTCAGCTGGCAATCCATTTGCCTGAAAATGTGGAGACCAGTTAGCTTTTACAATCATTTTGTAATACCCAGCACTGCCAAGCCCAAGCACTAACCCATCTTCCTGAGCACCACATCTAAACATCTTTCAAATACCTCCAGGGATGGTGCCTCAACCGCTTCCCTGGGCAACCGGTTCCAGGGGCTGGAACCCTTTTGGTGAAGAAATTTTTCCTAGTACCCAGTCTAAGCCAATCTTTGGAGGGCTGTGCCACCCAGTTTCTCCCTTTTGCCTGCTGTTGTGCTCCTTCCTTTTCTGGAGCACCTGAGCTCCCCCATCCTTCAAGGCAGCAGCTTGTGTGGCATTTTATCTGGGACAACAATGCTCCTGTCCCTATATCCATCAGGCTCTTTTCACCCTGGGTTATCACTTCCTCATCCAGTTTGCTTTAATAGTACAGAGGGACAACCTGGCTGTCCAGGAGGCAAGTTTCAGCGCCTCTGGCAGCCTCCTGGCAGCTTACATTCCTGTACAGCCGACTAGCACAGGTCTGCATGGGAGATGGAGGGGGCTGACTCCCAAATGCTGTAAATCTGGCCATTGGCAGATTAATTACAGTAAACTCATTAACAGACAAGTGACTGTGGTGGTATTTCTAACAGTAAAGCGACTGTTTGCCAAGTGCTAATAATTACTGTGCTACCTACATGGAACCAGGAGTGCTCATGGAATAGTCTGTCTCTACTCTCCCCGAGGGTTTCTTCAATACAGAAAGGCCAAGAAGCACCTAAATGTCCATGGTTTTGCCTTGTGGTTTTTGCATAGACCCAAGTTATCTGAACTCACAGATGGAAACCAGTGATGGATGCCCTTTAGGTTTTGAACTTGGAGGTCAACTCTTAAGTGCCATCTACAGCTTAATTTTATTGGGATCTAAGTCACCAACCTTTTTTTTTTTTTATTATTTAAGCTTAGCTATTTCCTAAATACCTAAAAATGAAATTTCTCTGAAGTTTTCTGCTAATTTAATGTGAAGCCTTCAATTTAAACTTCTGGAAAGGGCCCACAGAAATGATCAGAGAGTTTTGGGAAATAATTTATGAATGAAAATTAATTCCTCTTTGGGTAAACATGATGGATTACATTATGTAAGTTAGCCTGGACAACTGCATCTTACAGGAAGAGAAATAGGTAATGCTTTAAAAACGAGGTATTTTGGACTGCCTGATTTTTTTACATACTGGCCAGCCAAAGCAGTCTTGCAGAGCAAATAAAATGCAGTCAGCTGGTGAGAATGTCTACAGTATAGTTCACTGCCTGGCTTATTAAAACAAGGTATTTTTTTTAAGCTAGAAAAAAGGCATTTCTGTAAATAGAGTATCAACAAACTGGTTTCCTATGTTGGTACAGATTTTCAACATAATTTATTTCTTGAAAGCTAGAATAGACAGTCCTCTGTTGCTATTAAATTGAGAACTGACTCCTTAAGACAACTTGTCTGATCAGTGAAAGATCCTTTTGCGTTTTCAACGAAAAATGAAACCTAGCTTTTCAGAATAACCTAGTCCTGGCCATGCTGCTTCACAGCCCCTCTCCAGGTGCCTGTTTTCCCCTTCAGTTGTCCAGTTAACTAGAGAATCTGCCCAAGAACTTCACTGAATGGATAGTTCTTATTTCTCACATAAAATCAACAGACTTCTGAAAAGCACAGTATTGTTGGGATTTCACTCTTGCTCTTCCACACTTTATTTTGTTGTAAATCAAACCTCAGCTCTATTTTCCCATGTAGCAGAACAATCCAAGTAGTTCATAGGGGTCAGGGTTACAGAGGGTGCTGGGCACTGCCAACACTGCTGTCTCTGGCATAGCAGGATGGGATAAAGCCCTGCAGATATAACATCTGTGAATTGAAGGGAATCGTGCAGCTCCTCAGATGATGAGGTACAACTAGTGCCACACGTGCACGTGGCCATTTTACACTAAGTAACTCTGAAGAGGGAAGAAACTTTACTCAGAGAACACAAAACACACGGCTGGTTTGCTGTGCTGGTTGCGTCCTGCGTTACAGATGTGTGATGCTGTGTTAAAAAGTTATTCCTTATTAGAAACATTGCAAAATAAAGGACTAAAATTATAAGCAGTAAAGCTGAGGATTAAGTAAGCAGGTAGCCAAAAAAGCCCCCTACTTCTGAGGGAAGTTAATTTCCCCTGAATAGACTGTAGAAGAGTTGCAGTGTGTATGCACCTTATTTGTTTGTTTTTTCTCCTAATAGAAAACATGTGGACTGACATGAAATAATACTGTGCAGATGCTCTTAAAGAAATTCAAGCTGACCCTGGGCTTTTGCCAAGCTCTCTGAGAAAGGTCAACATACTGAAGTCAAACTGCAGCATTTCACCTGCTCTAGGGGTCAAGGGGAAGTGTTGCATAAATGACAAAACATCTGAGCAGAGACTGAAAGTTTCAGCTTTTGATTTCTAGATATCGTCTCCCTTTCCAAATACTGTTCCTTAACAGCATGGTGGGTTTTTCACTGGAGATTGGTAAGGGTATCTACTCATCTACCCTTCACCCAAACATGCCTGTACGGAGCTAGTCCAAATGCATAGAAAAGGCAACAGCACCACCTCGAACCAACTCAAAAATGAAAGCAGGCGCTTCTCCTTCAGCAGGTCTCTTCCACGTTTGCAACTTGGAAGCCTCTCTCTTAGTAACGTTTCCCAGGAGTAGTTATTTCAGCATTTTTATTTGGTCTGTTGAATTAACCTTCCCATAACCAGCAGTGTCACGCTGATGGAAGTTTGAGCTTCGTAAGGTGGAGCAACTGGAGGGTGGCTGAAAGCATTCAAGCAGCTTGAAAGCTGGTGACTTACCCTGCACCTCGAAGCTGTTACTTGTGTGAAGTTGGCTTTGAATCGCTGGCTCTAGCAATAAACCACGTAACAGAATTAGTGTATCTTCAGTGTCTTAACCTTGTGTGCTTACTGGGGTTTAGGAGGGGTCTGTTACATGTCCCACCCTGTTCCTTCTTACAAGCGATTACTAAGTTTTGAGAGGTGTTTATACAGTTTTAGCGTTCCAGTCGCTAAACGATTTAGTTCAGTCATCGTCTAAATATAGAGCATTTAATCAGCTGTAGCAGGCTCTGGCTGCTCGGCGCTGGGAGCCCCTGTTGTCCAGAGCCGAAGTATTTATAGCTAGGCGAGCTTTCTGTCATCAGAGCGCTGCTATTTGCGGGGCTTAGCACAGTATGTTACACAGCAGCGCTCCAAATGCCACCCGGGCGCGTCACCGGAGAGCTGCTGGGAGGGTCCTTCCGGGCGCTTCCCCCAGCTCCGGCCGTGTCCGACCCGGCTGGGGAGCTCTCGCTCCTCCTCCGCTCTCCCCTCCGAGAAGCGCCAGCTGCGCCCTGCCTTACCGCCGCTTCACCCCGCCGGCGATCGCCAACGCCCCGGGACGCTGTGGCGGGGCCGGCGGGAGCCGGGCTCTTCCCCCCCCTCTCCCCGCAGCACGGCTGAGGCTCCCACGGGGACCTCCAGGCACTCCGAGGCTGAGGTTCGCCGCGGGTCAGGGCCCCGCCCACGCCCCACTCTGTCCCGGCCGCCTCAGCGCTGCCGATGCGGGGGGAGCGCGATGCCCGCCACCCCCCCGCTGCGGCGCCGGGGCAGGGAGGGAAGGAAGGAAGGGCGGGAGCGCCCGGCCCGCTAGCCGCACCGCGCCGTCGTTCCGCAGGGCCAGGAGCGCCTCACCCACCTCCCACCGCAGCCACGTCGGGCTGCAGCCCCCCCACCTCCAACAACATGGCGGCGGCTGCCAGCCCTGCCCCGCTTCCCCTCCTCCCTTCTACCCCGCGGCCGGCGTCACGTGGCCGCCGTCACGTGGCTGCGGGACCGGAAGCGGCTGGGCCCGGCGTCCCCCCTGCCGCGGCTGCCGTGCCGGCCCCGCGCGGGGCAGCGGGGGCCATGGGCTGGCTGCGGGCGGCCGGGCAGTGGCTGCGGCAGCGGGCGAGGGGCGCCGAGGCGCTGCGGGAGACCTGCCGGCAGTACCCGCTCTTCTGCTGCCTCCTCCTGGGGCTGGGCGCTGCTACCCTCCTCCTCAACCGGTAACCGGGCCCGGCCGGGAGGGCTGTTGCGGGGGGCTGGGCCGGGCCGGGAGGGATGAGGCTGGGGGGGGGGGTGCTGGGCCGGGCCGGGCCCCCCCCCGCCTCAGCCCTCCCGGCCCCGCCCGCTGTGGCACCGCTACCTTGCCAGTCAGTGATGTTTCCTTCCTGTTTACTTCTAAGGTACCTTCGCGTTTTAATGGTCTTCTGGTCGTTTGTGGCCGGTGTTGTCACCTTCTACTGTTCGCTGGGACCCGATTCCCTCTTGCCCAACGTTCTCTTTACAATAAAATACAAACCCAAGGTAAATAAGCCTGTCGAGGCTGTGCTCGCTCTGAAATCAATAAGAGTTTATACGGGGTAGGGATTGTCCTGTAATTGTAGCTCCCTTCAGGGATGTTGCGTGTCTGTACAGCCCACACCTGGCGATTGGTTACAGATACACAGAGGGTGAGGCTTTGGGTTTGTCATGCATCGAACCTGTGCCTGGCTGTAATGCCCCTTGTTGGGAGGGTTTGTGGATGTTGTTGTCTGCTCTGCTTATTGCTCGTTTTCAGCATCTGAGTAGCAAGTAGTTGAGAAATAGCATACTTGTAGTGTCCTTTATTGAGCCTTTTTTCTTTTCTGAAGATGGTCTTTGTTTGTCAAGCCAGTGCTAAGCCATCTTTGCTGACTGCAGTCAAACTCCTTGAGGTGGTACTGCAATTTGGAGAAAAAAATCCCAAAGGAAGCTGCTGTTTTCTCACTGAAAATGGTTTAATGTAGAACTTCTTAGAACAAAACCCACTACAACTATAATAGTTTGTAAAGCAAGTTTTGTAGAGGAAACAGCTGCTCTGTTATTAGACCAGCTGATGTGTGGAGAGATGACTGGAGATGTGAAAGGGTATCTATCTCCTCAGACTTTGTTTGAGTGGAAGCAATTTCTCTGGTTGCTTCAGTTTCTCATACCATGCCTTGTTATCTTGTTTCCCTGCTGGGAGAACAGCTTTGTCTTTGTGCTGTTCAGTTCCCTGTAACCCTGTACTCTAAAAGGAAATTTGCAAATGTGTCAATATATGAAGAGAGTCATTATTTTGAAGAATGTAAACTTGTCCAAATGTCTTGTTCTCTTAGCAGTTAGAATTGCCGGAGCTCTTTCCCCATGGTCACAGTTGTGCTGTATGTGGCAAGGTCAAATGCAAGAGGCACAGGTAAACTAAATTTGTGGCACGGGTCAGCTTAGTATTTCTTATGTTTGGCATGCAGTAGCAGGGAACTTTCAATAAAATACTGTTACATTTACTTTTACATCCTCTCCTACAGACCTACTTTGCTGCTGGAAAACTATCAGCCGTGGCTGGATCTGAAGGTGCCTTCCAAGGTTGATGCATCACTCTCAGAGGTAATTGCTGCTTTGTTTCTTTAGTGCATTGGAGTTCAGTGAATTTTTATTACATAGCTCTTAGGCTCTGTTACTTCTGGTTCAGTAGATGGTTCAGATGTACTTGCTGCCCATGTATGTCAACTTGTTCCTGTACAAGTCAAATCAAAAGAATATATGCTGGGAGCAAAGAGGTGAGACAGCCTACTTGTTAATAGTGTGACTGTTCCTGTAGTAGCGTGCCTAGAACATAGAATTATCTGTGTAAATTGGGAAGGATATAGGGAAGAACAGGTATAACTGGCCATGTGCCATTCTCAAAAAGTTAAGGGTTGCAGCCTGCTTAGTTTGTTGAAGTGGAATTTTAAAAAATTGAGTGCACCCTCTGCAAGCGTGCCAGTGACAGCCAAGTGGTGCGTTTGACATGCAGGAGGGAAGGGATCCTATCCAGGGGAACCTCGACAGGCTGGAGAGATGGGCCCTGTGTGAACCACTGTATTCTGGGCTGCATCAAAATAAGCGTGACCAGCAGGTCAAGGGAGGTGATTGTTCCCCTCTGCTATGGTGAGAACCTACCTGGAGTGCTGTGTCCAGCTCTGGGGTGCCCAGTACAAGAAAGACATGGAATGGTTAGAGCAAGTCCAGAGGAGGGCTAGGAAGACGATCAGAGGGCTGGAGCACCTCTCCTATGAGGACAGACTGGGAGAGTTGGGCTGTTCAGCCCAAAGAGGAGAAGGTTCTGTGGAGACCTTACTGCAGCCTTCCAGTACCTGAAGGGGCCTACAGGAAAGCTGGAGAGGGGATGCTCACAGGGGCACGTAGGGATAAGATATGGGGTCGCAGCTTTAAACTAAAAGAGGGTAGATTTAGATCAGATGTAAAGAAGAAATTGTTCCCCATGGTGGGGGTGGTGAGGCCCTGGCACAGGCTGCCCAGAGCAGCTGTGGCTGCCCCCTCCCTGGCGGTGTTCAAGGCTTTGGGCAGCCTGGTCTATGCAGGGTGTTGGAACTAGGTGATGTTTGAGGTCCCTTCCAGCCCAAACCATTCTGTGATTTGGTCCAACTACATCATTTCTGCAATGAAGATGATAATGTTATGGTAGCTGTTTAAAATCAGACAAAGCTGTAACAAAATCTGTCTGAAAAGGAATCAGTGGAGAATAATAGCATAGATACTTTTTTTAATTTGACTGTAAACCAGGAATTTTGTTTTGGTTTCTTTTCTCTTTAAAAAGAGCTATCCAAAGAGCAATTTTTCCTTGTTTGGTTGTGCCTTTTTTTGGGTCTTTTGTACCGTTTTAAAGTTAGGAAACCATGTAAACCCACCTGTAGCTTAATCTCTATTTATTTAGAATTCCAGCTTTGGAATTCTGAGATAGGTGGTTGAACAATTGGCATATCTGCAGCGAGAAGATTCTTCATGCCAGTCTCATAATTAACAGTGTGGTGCATGAAGCCAAAGCTGCATGCATTTATGGTATGAGCTACCACAGGAGTTCAGCTGTGCACAATGCTGTCCTGGGCACAGCCTGCAGCAAGGCTGCCAAAAGAATGAAAAGCATAAGTGAAGAGAGGGATGGACAGCTGAGGAATGTTTTTAAACCCCCCCCCCCACAGATAACAACTTGTTGACTTCCTTTAGTTTAATGTAGTAGTTTCCTCCACAATTTCAGAAACAAACATTTGTTGTTTTAAAATTACTTAATCTATGGGGTTTTTAGGTAAGTTTAGGCTCAAGTATATTGTAATAACTATATTGCTGAATATAATGTATTTTGGGTTATTTTTTTAACATTTTTTATAATAATAGAATGTAAAATAAATGCTTTTATCAATATAATATTTTTAGAATTTGAGGAAGCAAATACCCTGTGGCAGTGTCCAAAAGGATGTGGTAGATGCTAAACAACTGGAAACTTTCCCATTTAGCTTACAACATGCTAAAAAAGTTCTTTGTGGTATGTTGTTCATAAAAGATGGGAGTAGGTTCCACAGTTATCTCCCAGGACTGACTTGAAAATGTGTTGCTATGGGTTGGCATTTTACATTTGAGCCCTGTTGCTGTGGCTCTGCTTTTACCACAGTGGTGTGGGCTTTTTCAGTTTGATTACTCTTTCTTTTTTTTTTCCTTTTGTTTTACCAGGCTGGCATGTCCCTGGCTCTGCTTTATTTAGCAGTGCAGATGTGGCTTTTGTATATCCATGTCATGTTTCTCATTCCTTTTTTTCCCCACCCCCCCTTTGTGTGCTGAACTAGAGGGAAGCGTCAGACCCAAGTTCTGCGCCTTCCCGGGACACAGGCATCATCTCTGAAGGACCCAAACAAGCCTTTTGCTTGACCCCCCACTTCCACCTGCCTACAATAGTATTTGGAATGAGAAATCTCATTGCATTGCTCCCCAGTACAGCTCTTGTGTACTGGTTAAAAGGGTAGCAGGGGTTTGGTCCGCACCGTGTTCCTCTTGATCATCCGCTCTGCAGATGCAGCACGTCATGCATGCCTGGAATTGGATAGCCTGCTTCGGGTTGGAATGAGAGACTGCTCTTATGTTCTTCTGTGGGATAGTTGTAGATTGCAGGGAAGCTGATACAGTGAGAGCTGAATTAAGATTAATGAGATTCTAAAGGAGCGCAGAGCGCAGCCTGCTTCTGAAAAGCAGATTCTTCAAATACTTGGAGTAATTCTGGGATTTTTTTTTTTTTTTTTATTCTGGATTAGTTTTTCTGGTTCTTCCTTTGCAGGTTAAAGAATGTTGGCCATGTTCTCATTTCCAAATGTTTCTAATTTGAATCAGTTGTATCGTCTTTAAGCCTGTGCTTTTGAGTGCTTACAGAATAATTGAGTACACACTCAAATCAGAAGAAATCCAAGTTTTTCTCACAAGTGTGGGTTTTTCTGTCATGGATGGTGATGGCAATGTGTCTCACTTTGCAAATCCTTAATCTTTTTCAGACTTGTTTTGATTATCTTGCTGCTGTACTTGGCTTAGAACAATGAGAAAAACCTGTGCTTGAACTTTCCTTCCCCCTTCACCTATGTTTATTATTATAGTTGAACTTTAAACTGTCTCAGCCATGCATCTATCAATATTTGATAGTTTGGGCTGTGTCCTGCACACAAAGATAGTTCTGTGACCTAAGTGGGATTTTACTTCCAGTTTCTAATCCATTATGGTTTATGTTGGTTTCCCCAATATTTTCTTTCTTTTTTAATTAGGATGTCCTGTCTGTTGGTTGGTTTTATACTGTATATAATTTCAGGTGCTACAGGTTGTATAAAGGAGAATTTATTTCTATTATTCAGTTAATGAACTCAGCTTCTTACCTATGGTCTCATTTTGCAAGTCAAATCTGTGAAAAGCTGCTCAGCTGCTCTTGAAAGGCATCATGAAAGAAATGCCTTAGTGGATCAACATGCTGTCTGCTGATGTCTCTTTCTTTTTTCTTCTTTAAAAGTAAGGAATGGGCAAATGCATGAAAAGGTCTATCAGTTACTGTCTGAACGTGCTCTTTGCCAGTCCCTGACTCTTGCAAGCAGTACAGTGGCCTGCATGATTTCTTACTGGGAATCTCTTGTTCTACCCTCAGGAAGTGGTCTCAGCTACCTAGCTGTGCTGTCTTTTAAGGCTTTTAAAATTGCCTTTGTGGTTTACTCATCAAATCCTTGATCCTTCCCAGTGACCTGCTGCTGAATCCCTTCTCGCTAGCTTTACAGTTCTTTCTCCTGCCAACTGGGGTCTGTCCTGTGGCAGTCTGCAGAAACCTTGTCTTGGCAGCAGATTGCACTGTTGTAGTATGTGCTGGAAAACTTCTCTTGGGTTTTTCTTCAGCTGTTGCTTATGTTGCTACCTGCTGCATTCGGCTTTGCACTGGTGGTCTCCTTCCAGTTCAGTACTGCTCACGCGTAGTCAGACCAGTCATCTTGCAAAATGCTTGGAAAATAGGTAGACTTTAAATGAAGTGACTCATCATTTGTATTCAAAATTGGAGGATAAGACAAGGAAACTGCTTATCATTAGCTGTCATTCTGTGGGATGTCCTACCTACTCTGTTGCCACGTGTACGTAGTGTGAGCAATTAAGTTCGAGTAATATTGTTGGTGTGGCTAGAATAGAGGTGGGTACACACGTCCTGCTTCCTTACTGCGTTACGCAAGTGCAGTGGATGATGTGACAAACTGTTTTCTGACTCACAGAATCACACTGTGATACACTCTGTAAGGCTCATAGGATTCATGGGGAAATCCATATGGACTGTATGCCTCGAACTGGCAGTCAGTTCCCTGTTACTCCTTGGTCATATAACAGTTTTAAGATGTATTACTGCTATGGCACATAGGGGTAGGAGGAAAGACTTTAATAACTTTGTATGGCCCACTTCTCAGACATCTAAAGGTACCCCAAACTGGAGAGCAGCATCCCTTCAGAGAGGGGGTGAAGGAAAAAAATTTCTCCTTTACCCTTAAAAAAACGAAGGGAGGAAAATCACTGGAATGGAACAACTGGAGAAGATAAGAGTATCTTACCAACTTTGAGTGGGCGATATTCTTAGTCATGAGGACAGAAAAAGAGCATTCATCAGCCACTCAAGTCTGAAGAATTGAGAAGAATTAAAAAGGCTGCGGTGTGCATTTTACTGAGGGTGCTTTTATAGTTGTGAGCAGAGCAGAGGCATATAGTGCCCTAAAGACAGTATAAATTTAGCAACTCTTGAATTCTTGCACTGCATACAGCGTGAATGAGTGCAGCAGCTCATCTCATAAGAAGAGCAATACGAGGCTCATAAATGACACTTGTACATCAGCTGTTCCATTCAGCTTTCCCTTCAAACACATTTTACAGTTTTCTTTGAACAGAGTGGCTGCTTCTGCAAAACCTTTCCTCCTGTAGAGTATGGCACAGCAGCCTCACAGAGCAACACGCTGTTCTTACTTCGTTGGTCAGCATAGATGCTGCTGGGTACAAACTGGTCCCTGAAGCAGCAATTCAGATGAAGGGATAGGTTGCCCCAGGAGAAGGTAGTGTGGAGTATATCTTAATTATAGTGAAGGAAGAGAAAACTCAATAAAATGTCATACTTCCTTCTCCTTACTCATGGGGTTTTTTTTGTTTGTGTGTGTGGTTGGGTTTGTTTTGGTTTGATTTTTCCTTGGCAATGTCTGACATACCCCCTGCCCAAGTTTTCTTTTCACTAGTAGGGTGCAAGGACTGCAATAGTTAATTAACACCTTTCTGGTATAGAAAAGGCAACCACAAGCTTTATTTTTGTGGAACAGGTTTGATTGAAAGGGTGGAAAAGATTTTCACATGGAGATCCATGAAGGTTGGGTATGTGGAGGCTAGGAAACAGGAGGGAGAAGGCTGTGAGGAGGCATGTAGGATAAGGACATTGGGAAGTGCTCTGGCTGGGACTTCAGGAGATGGCTGGACTGTAAGGCAGACCTGGAAAGCTGTGGTGCAAGATGTGGAGAAAGGAGAATGGCTTTCCTAGGAATTGTTTTGTAGGATTCTTCCTTTGCTTTCTTTGTGAGGGGTGAACGTACAGGATTGACTGTCCCACTCTGAGGGTGGGGGAGAGCTGGAGGATAGAGATGTGAATGTGGCATAGGTAGCTGTGCCTGTGGGACACTTCACACTACATCAGAAAAGAATGGGACTGATCTGAAAAATTCAGGAAGTGCTGTTTGAGATAAGATGACATTTTTTCATAGTGTTTGTCTAACAGAGTGGCCACAGCACTGTGCTTCGTGGTGTCAATAATACCAGTGGCAGCTGTTTCACATTGATCAGATCCCCTTCATCAAATATCAGGTCTCATAAATATTTGAAGGGTGGATGTCAAGAGGATGGGACCAGGCTCTTCTCAGTGGTGCCCAGTGACACGACAAGGACCAACAGGCACAAACTGGAACACATGAAGTTCTGTCAGAACATGAGAAAAACTTCACTCTGATGGTGACGGAGCACTGGCACAGGCTGCCCAGAGAGGCTGTGGAGTCTCAGCTCTGGAGATACTCAGAACCCACCTGGATACAAATCTCTGCAGCCTGCTCTGTGTGATCGTGCTTTAGCAGGGGGGTTGGACTGGATGATCTCCAGAGGTCCCTTCCAACCCCTGCTGTTCTGGGATTCTGTGAAACCATTGCTTTGTTGCTGTCTGATTATTATGCAGAATGATTGATCTTGCAGTAGGATCACAGGGGGCACATTTGTATGTTAAACAGTGATGTATGAATTATATTCTATGAGTTTTGGAAGGTGTTTGTGTTTTTAACTCTTCTAACAAGGTTTTATGTCAACTATTTTGTAATGTGGTTATCTTTGTTCTGCACAGGTGCTTGAGTTGGTGCTGGAAAACTTTATTTATCCATGGTACAGGTACGGACTTTACCTGAAAGTTACTACTTGGATTATCATGAATATTTGTCAAATGGTTTAAGAAATAGTCACCTGAAAATAAACACTCCTGTTTCTTTAGTAAAATATGAGGCATACTTTTAAGTGCTGCAGTTTCATTGTTTTATTCTCATAGCAGCATAGTGGTTCTGAAATTTGTATTATTCAATACAAATTATTTTTTGATCGAATAATAAAATTCAGACTATTCTTTTTCATTAAAGAATTTCAAGATTATTCTTTCAGATTATTCTTTTTTTGTACGTTAAATTTCTAAAAGCTCCTACTTGGAAGTACAAATAGCTCAATTCAAACATTTCCAGGTTAGAAACATACTGATCTCCCATATTGATTTATAAATATTTTTAGATTTTTTTAAAAACAAAAACTCCACTCTTGGTTAACATAGAAAAGGTATTTTGAATATGTTGTGTCCACCTTTTTTCAGAATATCTGGTTATTTGCTCAGGTTTAAGGCTATCAGTGGTTATGCTGAGTTGAACAGAGTAGTATTGTAACTTGAAAATAGCATATAAAGAAAAGACTGGCTAATTCCTTTTTTTCCTGTTTTTTTCTTCATACCTTTATAAAGTAGTTAGTGCTTCAGAGTACTTTTTAAGAAGATACTAAAAATATTTTTAGTCAGTCATGCTGGCATTAGTGTTAAGACAATATCTTGCCTTAATTCTGAATTTGACATTTTCATTGGAAGGGAATGCTCTGGTTTGTGGTAAACCCCTTTTTTTTCCCCCCTCCCTCCTTTAATTCGACACTGTTTTTTGTTTGTCTCTCTGGGATCTAAAGTCGTCCTGGAAGACTTCTTTACCTGATAGTTTTTAATTGTGACCGATACCTGGAAGTCTCACATCTTTGTGTGATGAATACACTGAAGTCTGTAACTAACTTGCGTGTGCGAACAGCAGAGGGAGCTGTAGCACCGTGTATTTGGGAACGGTCAAGTTGAAAAGCTCAAGGGTTTTAACTTCCAGACTGAGAAAACACGAGCGTGTTCCATTGGGCTGTTTGATGGAGTAACAAATGTAAGAGAAACATCTTCTGTATTTCATTAGTTGAAATTAGATAGGGTTTTTTTGGCTGGTGGAAGGTATCTTCAGTGTCTTTGTTCTGGACTGACAAGAAAACTTGGATTCCACATGTTAATTACATCCCTGACAGCCAAGACGGTGGAAATCTGGAATGTGTTGTATGGGGGGGATAATAATATGCATAGTTAGAAGTGCAGTGTGAAATAGACTTGGTATGGAGCCAGCCAGCCTAGATTCTGCTATATCTTGCCCTCAGTGAGTTGTGTAGATGTTCCTGCACCTCTGGATTTTGAACCAGCTCCGTAAGCTGGCGCAGTGCTGATCAGACCTTGGAGCTCTCCGTGAACCCGAGTTCAGTGAGCCGTGGTGCAGTGGTACTGAAAGGCTTACTGCTTTCAGCTTAACAGTTGTAATGTCAGGTCTGGTGTCATTCCCCCTAGACATTCAGGCGATTTTGGGCTTTCCTGCGTTCCAGTAACAGTCATGGGGGGGGCCGAAGTGCGTGTGTGGCTGTTTCAGCTCTGTCATGTCGAGCGTTTTAGCTCTGACTTTCCCCACTTTGGTGTACCTACACTGTATAGCTCAGCTCAGCCTGGAGAAGGGACTCATGCATTCATGAAATGTTTTTTTCTGAGCTAACAAACCTCACTGACCTGTGGATAATTCTTACCAGAGCCAAATCAAAAGCCTCTTATTCAAGCTATCCTTATTTAGCAGCGTGGATAACCACCAGCAGGCAATTCAGACTTTCTAGAGTAACGTGATAAAACACTTAACTGCTTTCCCTCATAGAAAAGTCTGGGCATAATTTCTTACAGTAGCTGCTCCCCTTTCAAGTGAACAGTACTTGAGCAGAAGCTATTATTTTTTAATTATTATTGTTTTTATTTTTTGTGCCCAGCTAGCTGATGCTGCCTTACAGCACCTTGTGTTCTCTGGACAGTAGAGAGGTAGAATAACATATCTCACTCTGAAGTCTGGGCAGTGTAACACTTACCAGAAATCTATGCCACAAGATAAAATGCTGATTTTATTGCTCAGGGAATAAAGTGCCAGAAACAGTGTGTTTTATGTTTGTTTTGTTAATGAACTGTGTAAGAATTTGTAATATTTTATTAGTGGGTTAAAATTTAGAGACAGGCATCTTGGATGTTTTGCCTTTAGAGGCAAAACATTTGGATCAGTTTAAGGGAATAAAGTTTAATACTTAATTTAGTGAACTCTACTGAAATAGATAGCTATTCCTGTGTACACTTTTTGTTTGGTATTTTTCAAAGTATTTATACTGGTTATATTTAAATATTTGTGTGTTAAGGGGCTGGGGTTTTTTTCAAGTCTATGAGAAGAATAGAGCATAGTTGTAAGCAATCTAAATTTGCAGAGCTACAAAACACTGTTCTGCATCTACTGCTTATGCTGTATGCTAAGCAGTAAAACTATATAATATCTTGCTTATATTAACCTCTTTTTAAATAGGAGAATTTAAAGTTTGAATGAGTCACGTTTTACTTAGTGAATTTTATTGGTCATTGATGCTACTTCAACTCCAGTTCTCTCAGGTTAGATTAGATTCCAGTAATGACCATGTTTTTGTGATACATAGTATGAAGACATTTTTCTTTAGTGACTGAAGCAAGTGTTTTCACATATGGATCTCTCTCCTATTTCAAATGCTAGTAATGCAAGAAAAAAATCAGGATTGTTGTTGAGCTACAAACCATAGCTTTACAGTTTTATCAGCTTGCAGCTTTTTTCTTCATCTCTTTGTTAAGAGTTGGCTGATTTTTGCAAGAATAATTGCCACGTGGTGGTGGGAGAAATCACTTTGGTATTTGTACATGGTTTTCATTTATCAGTAGATCCCCTAAGACTTCACATGCAACAGCACTTGGGTGTATCTCTTTTGAGGCATTGGACTCAGGAACTGTTTACAATTAACAGACGGAGCCTTTCTCTTTTAGCAGATCCCTCTGTTAAATTGACAGTTGTGTGTTTAAGTTTTTCCTCAAATTCTGGGAAAGTGCAGCCAGTTTTAAAAATGTTTCCAAGCAAGTTACTTGGCCTTCACGTGGTGTCACTAGACGTTTGAGATTTTACCGGTTCTTGATGGGGTTTTTTCCACCAGCCTTCGTTCTGCTGGTGATTGCAAGAATGTCTCTGCAAACCTAGGGTGCACTGTGCAAGTACGTGGCATGAAGTGATGTCCAAGCAGAAGTAGCCAAGATGCTGGTTATCCAGGTGTCAATAATTTGGACTTCGTGGTCCATATTACCTCAGGCACTTTGTCGCCTGTGAGATGCTAGTAATACAGCCATTCACTGTGTTTGCTGATCCTTTGGCTTCCATCGACATTGTGGGTATTTGCTAACCGTATTGTTTCCAAAATGTCAGCTGCTGATCTGAAAACAAACTGAGCCTTCCCCTGCAGTATTCTTATCTGCTTATGATTAGCTGCTGGAGGATGGTTGTATTCCTCATGCCAGGCTGCTTTCTTTGAGGTGCTTTTCCATGCAAGTAGTTGCCTACTTTGACCGTCAGGTCAGCAGAGTCTGTCCCTAGCAGTTCATTTTAAACATGTGCTTGAGTGCTGTATAACCCAGGCTAACATTGCTTTTAAAAACTGGATGCTGAGTAACGTAAAGTGATGTTACTGGCATGTTATTTTTCAAATATATTGTTACTGTTTTTAATGTGCTTTTAATTTTTTTTTTAAATGCAAATAAAACGTACATTTACTACACAGGCAAACTCATTTGTTACCCAAAACTGTGATGGGTTTTACATGTCATTAGCTAAAGCAGGATGTAACTCTCTGTTGTGTTATTACTCAGCTATTATAATATAGTTTTATCTCCAGTCATATTCAAATGTCCATGTATGCCTAAATGCTAGTAGATTTTTATTACTTCTCTTGCATTTTATGGAATGCCATTACCCTGGTCTCTTTTCACTCAGCTTAGTTGCAGTTTTTCCCTCTAAGATGTAGTGTTTTTCCCATTTATGTTAAATTTTCAAAGAAAGATATGGAGTTAGGTATTTTCTTCCTGAATTAAATGTAAGTATTTTTGCCATGGTTTTTCACCGAACATATTTCATCGCAGCAGATGGAAACCAGCAAGCCAGATAAAACGTTTAGATGCTATTTTGCCATAGTGATTTGGGAATCTGTGTAAATTCCTCTTTATTTCTTCGTTTCCAAGCAGAAACCAGGTTAGATAATCTCCATTATGTGTCAAGCAGTTATAGGTTGAGATTCTTGTTTTCTTTGTGATTGATGGTTTCACATTTCATGCTATGTCAAAAGTAGACCAACTTTTGGAAGAAACAAGTTATGTCATTTTCTGTTTCCTGTGCTATGCTTTCTTTTCTCTTCTAGGAAATGGCAATTTCTGTTTAGACCAGAAAAAAGTCCAATAGTATATTTAAAAAAGAGAATAGTGTGGTATTGAATGGTACCTAGGTATTTGAACTTGTTGAAAAAATACCAGTGAAAGTTTTCTGTTGAAAGAGATTGAGCTGAACTACAAGGGATGTACCTATTTCATTAAAAGCTACATAAGCTACCAGGTTTATAATAAAACTTAAACAGAAGAGGTTAACAAGGCCCGATTTGTGCTAAAGCAGAAAGAAAAGATTTGTAATCTTGGAGTGTAGAAGGTCTTACACTATTCAGTGTGGAGAATCCAGTTTTGACTAGGTTAACTGCGGTATGTGCTCACAGGACTCCTCTTCCAAAGGTGTTGCTGACACCGATGCAATTTCACTTCATGCCACTGAACTAGGAAGCGTTCACATATGTGGAAACCTAAGTTAGGTTTTGCTCTGTCAGAATTGCAGACAGTATATTAGAGCAGGAATCATTTCAATTTACTGATATGTTCCTCCTGCCATTGTTGTGTGTGCAGGCACAGTGGGAGTGCTGTGTATTTTACTCCAACAGCAGACTGCTTGCTGCCCGCACTTGGTAGCTTTCATTTCAACTAATGCCAGTTCGGTTGTCAACCTTCAGTGTTCTTATTCCAGCTTTTAGTAGTGCCAGATGTGTTGTGGCTTAATTAAATAAATGTATTTTATTCTGTTTCCTTCCATGACGTGCTTTGCAACGCTGCAGAAACATTACTGATGATGAATCCTCGGTGGATGAGCTGAGGGGCACGCTGCGGTTTTTTGCATCTGTGTTAGTTCGGAGAATTCACAAGGTAGGGTAACTTACTGTGGCTTAAAGTTGATTTTTCTGTCAGAAATAACTACTATGCATCTGTAGCAAGTTCTTTAATTTCATGTTTTTTACGTGATGATTTCAGTCAGCCTCACAGAGAATGTAGGCAGTTTTCATCTAAGTTTCTTCATTGCCTTTGTTCGGAGCTTATTCTGTTCCTGCTTATGAACCATCCATGCAAATTCATCACTGGAAGTGTTCAACACCAGGTTGGATGGGGCTTTGAGCAGCCTGGTCTAGTGAAAGATGTCCCCATGGCAGGCTGTTTGACTAGGTGGTCTTTGAAGAGCCCTTGCAGCCCAAACCATTCTATAATTCCATGGTTCTTGCAAATGGATATATTTTTTATAGCCGTGCAAGACATTATAGAAACCTTGGAATGATCTTTTAGTGGCTTAGTCCAAGTGGAGGCATTTTTGAGAATTATTGAAAAAGAAATTTAAAAATTATTAGCAGTGGTCCTTGTCTCATAGTTTCTGCTTGCTTGGCTTCATTAAATGCAGACAAGATCCATACATTGTTTATAAAGAGAAGACTGTCATTAAGTGAACAGCTTACTAAAAGCATTGAAACAGGTATGTGTTTTATATTTATGTAGTTTTTAAGGAACGTTCTGAAGACAAAAGGCTGAACTTTATTTGCTGTGTTTAATATCACATACGCTCTCTTTCCTGGGAGAGTGCTTCAAGCCTATTCTGCAGGAACTGCTTCTAACTCTTTGGCTGTTGTAGGTGGGAAGGGCTGCTGACTCAAGTGTCCATAGTTACTCAGTGTTGGCCCCTCTGTTGGAGCAGCTACCATAAATGTGTGTCTTTCCCCCCCTCCCTGGTAACAGCAGTATTTCCTGAGCTACGAGTTGTACATATACTCTGTCATGAGTGATTAACAGCCTGATTCTGTCCTTGTTATATATCAAATCCAGATGACTTTCTTGTTTACTCTTAACTCAAGGGTGTTGCTTTTTAAAGTGGATGTGGGGGAAGATTATGAAATGTCTGTGTAGTGCGGCCATACGGACATGTGAGAGCAAAGAAAATCTTTCAAAGTGATAATCTAGCATGGTCTTAGAATTTAATTTGGAGTTGTGATACATGTAGGTGTTGGTTGTGCTTCTTTGTGGATCCATTGTTGATTCAGAAAATTGAGGTCTCCTCTATTGATTATGTAGTAAGATACAATCGTGTTATCTCAGATCAGCTATGGCATCTTAATGTTAATTAAGCATTATAACATTCATTATAGCATCTTAGTGTTAATTTACCATATCTGCCTTTAATAATAACAAAGTCAATGCAGTATCTTCAATCCTATGCGTCTGGGTAGACAAAACGTGCAACAGAATCTCTAAAGATGTGCACAAGTACTGAGCACTGTCAGAGGAACTACAAAATAAGATCATCACAGAAATGTATTTGTCTTTACAAATGTTCAGATTTATTTCTATCCATCCTACAGTATAATAGAATTTATTCTGTCTCCATGTGTGAAGTGGTATAGATATCTCAAGCAAAAGGGTAACTTTGTGTTTTGGAACAAAATTGAAGCTTGGCATGCTCAGCTGCCCATGGCAGCCTCGCGTCTCATGTTATGCTTTATTTCCAGCTCATACTTCTTTTTTCCTGCTGAAGAAGTGTTTCTGTGTGTGTGTGCATCACTGTGATGCAAATGCTGTGTGCAGAAATCAGAGTTCATGTGCACACTGCAGATAAAATACCAACTTGTTGACATTTCAGGAATCCTAGTTTAAAGCTTCACTAGTTGGCTGGAAAAAGTTACCACAGGACGTTTTATAGACTTTCTGCTCAGATACACTGTCTTTATACCTTCATTTATGAAGAAATTCATTAGCAGTTGCAAAGTAAAATAGTCTTACACCTTTGCCAAACAGCTGTACTTTGGTTTGGATTTGTTATTAAATGCTCAAACAATAGTTCTAGCTAACAAAGACAACATTTTTAAACTTGGGAACTATTACATTATTAAGACAAAACAGATTTTTGTTTTTTCATTTTTAGATTATATCTTTAATTTTTTTGCCAAAGAATCTTCTAGTTGTGAACTAAGACTTCAAATTATGAAGTGCTTCAGTGAAAAGAATCCCTTTGTTTTCTGTTTAAGGCTGCTTAGGTGGATTTTTTTGAGGCATGGTTGTTGAACGAAGTAACAAGCCTTTCAGGCCAGTAAAGCTCTTTAAGCATATATGGAAATACTTCTCTCTCTCTCTTTCTCTGTCTTTTTTTTTTTTTTAAGTGTAGGTTTTTCTTCTTGTGGCTATTGGACTTTTGAAGGGAAAGTGAAGGGTTTCCTGCATCTGGTTGCAAATTCTCCTTTTCGTAATCAAGAAAAATCTAACTGCAGGACTCTACTATCCCTGATTGAATCATACATGCTTTTTTGTTAGGCTTGTGATCATGCTGCCACTAATGGTCATGTTGACTCAGTAACTCAGTTTTTCTGAGCTGTGACATCTGTTCTGCATATGCATAGAGAAGAGTGGTTTGATTTGCTTTTAGTCCTTGTGGACACGATTGCTGAGGATTAAGGCACACAAGTACGCAGAGAGAGCATCATTAACTTGCCTTCAGTTGGTCAAATCTTCATGTAGAACCTGTGATAAATCCTTGATACAGCTTGACTGAGTTCAAGAAGTGTTTGGACGATGCACTCAGTCACATGCTCTGACTTGGCTGGCCCTCTGTTGAGGCAGGAGTTGGACTTGATGATCCTTGTGTGTCCCTTCCAACTTAGGATATTCTGTGATCTATGAACTAGGCTTCATATATCATAGATTGTGACTGGGAAATCGATTTGCATTATGCTTATTGCAATTGAAGAATCATAATGGGAGCAAGGTGATAGATAAATGTGTTAACAGTATCGTTTATGGCATATAGTTCTACATGATACCTGCTTTGCCCAAAATTCGCCTTAAAAATGCATGAGTTCTTTTTGAAGGGTTCACGTTATGGTTAGAATGGGGACATATAAACAAAATAATATGTTTGATAGTTGTCTCTAATAATTGTTTGGAAAAAAACCTGTAACAATTCTGTTTTTATTTTAAAACTACTGTTTAGGTGGATATTCCAACTGTTGTAACAAAGAAAATGCTCAAGGCAGCAATGAAACACATCGAAGTGATAGCCAAGGCCAGGCAGAAAGGTAATGTAAAAACTTAATATATTGTCAGTTTCAAAGGACAAGTATAAATGTTTCTGTATGTATGTTTGTTATCATACTTGCTAAATCTTTTAATCCTGTCTTCTCTTTAAAACAAGCAAACAAAAAAGTTTTGCATTTTTCTTCTGATGGTCACAAAGACAAATGGGGAAGAAGTTAGAGTACAAACAATCTCTCTGGTTTGATTTTCAGTTCCCCACATTGAAAATACTGTCTTTCTTTCTCTGTATAGTGAACAGGAACATGGGGGTGGGGAGGTTATCTATTCAGAACAATGAAGAGAATTTAGAGATGCTTCTTAAAGTTTTTTCCTTCTGTGTTCCAGATGAGCAATTACAGGTTAAAGGATTTGCAGGTCTCTGCACTCTACTGCGACTGTCACTCTTAGAGTGACATTATATTCCTCCCAGCTCTAACATCAACAGTCAGTGGAGCTGTTCAGTATGTTGAAAAGTTACATTTGTGTCTGGGAGCCTTGGAGAGACATTGAGCAGTAGTGTATTTTAATTAATATTTAAATAAAAAAAATCTTCACAAGACTAATGTAAAAAATGATATTAAAATACATATTGAAAAAAATATTTGGAAAACAGAACACTTGCTGTTGGTAAATATTTATCTTTACCACTGGATCCGTTCCACAGCGCTGGATCTGCTAAATGTGGTTTCACTCAACTTTTAAGCATCGATGTTTACTTCCACTGGAGTCATGAACTTTCCTCCATTCCCTCAAAATGTCTGCTTGATATCCATAAATGTATGCCATTGGTCCTGTGAGTAGTGGGTAAGGAACAAGAGGGATAATGAGGCAAAGAATGATCGTGTTAGGGGTCTTTCGTGGCTCAACAACAATTTAAAGATTACTAGATTATCTTGTAGTGCTGTTTTATACCAAATTTCATGTTTCCTTGGAAACACCTATTTTAGCAGCAGAGAACTATATTTTAAATGTACAGTGTTGAAAAGATAGCCATTTTCTTCAGTGTTTTAAGGGGAAATACTTGTTCCCTGAAGGGAGATACATGAAGTAGCAGATGAAAATGACTTGTAGTAGCACGTTCTAGTAAGTGTTGCTAAACCAGCAGCTGTAATACAGGGTCCAGAGGCAGCTTTCAGACCTTGCTTTGGCTGCTAGCTGAGCCTAGCCTTTTCTATTTGCTTATTTTCTAAATCCCTTTTCAAATGATTGCCTTAGAGGGCATTTCCTTTTTGCCTGCTGTCCTACCTTATTTCTCTTGGTAATTCTGGACTATTTGCATAGATGCCTGCCCTTGCCAGAAAGCACACCATTCATCCCCTCTGCTGTTAGTGACACCAGCTAGGCAGATTTATCAGGCAATACACATTTCTGCATCCCCCATATCAGCTGATACGGTTCTTGGTCATGAAGGACAAGCTAGCAGGCCTCTGTACTGACTTCAGTATGCTGGAAACAGGCTTTAGCCTTCCAGATATTGAGTGTTTATTAGGTACCTGACCTGTTCCTGGTGGTGTTCTCGACATGAGGCTGTACGGGATTGCTAGGCTTGATTTAGTACAGCTCACTTCTTGCCTTGGAAGCGATTTGAAGGGACATAACACTGTTGCTTCTAATTAACGTGTAGTTTTTAATCTAATGAAGTAGGTATTCTTTCAACTCCATACAGTTGCTCACAAGAGGCAGCACCCTTGTGGGCCTCCATGCTGATTTGGGTTTGATTTATGCTGTGTTTAAAATATCTGTTCCTTCAGTTTTGTTTCTAAATGTTCTAAGCAGGAAACATATAACAGGAATGAATAAAACGTTGGTTTCAAACTGTGTTGTAGACAGGTCAATACATAGAAGCCAAATAAATGGGAAACCATGGAGGAGGTCAGGAAAAAAAGCAAGTAGATGCAGACTTTGGGCAATGCAGTTTTTTTAGAAGAATCAAGATGTTTAGTTCTTCAGTAATTATAAATGAAAAAAAACATTCTGGAAACCATACAAATTGCAATTGCTTGGCGAAGAAACTCTGATTTCAATGTGAGGATTTCTTTTTGCATAGCCTGGCTTCAAAGTCTTAGCCAATATTCATTTGTAAAGTTTCAACATTATATCCCTTTGGCAGTTGTACATGTACTAGAAGTATTTACTCTTCAACCCAAATGAAAAGCAATTGCTTCTTATTTCACAATAGCAGAAAGCTGAAATAATTTATGATACTTTTTTTTACTTGCAGTAAAAAATGCTGAATTTTTACAGCAAGCTGCTTTGGAAGAATATGGACCAGAGCTCCATGTTGCTTTGAGAAGCCGAAGAGATGAACTTCAGTACTTAAGAAAACTTACTGAACTTCTATTTCCTTATATTTTGCCCCCAAAGTCAACAGAGTGCAGGTATAGAAATTACGTAGAATTGTATACTTTAAACTATCTGCATACAACATAGTATGGTAATTTTGGGGAGTGGGAGGATGAACTCCGAAGTAATCTTCATCATCCCTCCTCTTTATCTCTCTGCCTACAAGTTTTCTTGATTAGTATTTAAAAAAATATTCTAGCATGCTTAAGACACTATTAAATAAAATATTTTCCTGTAAAATATAATGGCATTGAAAACTTCACTTGGAAAATTACATATTCTAGCATGCTTCTGTCTGATTTTTTTTTTTGTTTTGTTTTGTTTTCAGGTCTCTGGCTCTTCTGATAAGAGAGATTCTGCCTGGTTCTGTTTTCCTTCCCTCAATGGATTTCTTAGCTGATCCTGTAAGAGTTTGGGGTCGAGGAATAATCTTAATTTATCGAGTATTTCTGTTTTTCTGCTAAGTGTGTTGTGGTAAAACAAAACATGCACGATGATGTGACTTACTGTGCATTTAGGCCGGGTCAAAGAAAAAGATATGTTGTGGGTAGTTTTTTTATTTCTTCATTGTAACTGGTTTGAGTGCTTAAATCAGAATTCGATATTAAAATCCCAACATCAGGCACATAAAAATGTATGGCAGACTCTGTCTGGTCCATAAAGACTTTGTATCTGTCTTGTATATAATACCTAGAGCAAAGTCCTGTACAACTTGCCAATTGAATTCAGGACAACCACAATTAAACATCTAGCCTCTTACAGCACAGCCACACCTTCTGAGACCTAATGCATCTCCAAACATCATCGCAGTGTTCTGGCACCAAGTTTCCTATATTGAGCAACAACACTCCCCATCTTTTTTGTTCATCTTTCCTTAATTCAGCCCACACTTAGTCTGAATTTTTGCCAGTATTTTGGGCTCCCATCTTTAGTTTCATGATTTACTTTTCTTTCCACCTCACTTTACGTAAATCTCTCTTCCAACATTTCCACCTTCCTTATTCAGTTCTGGTGCTGACAGTGCTGCCCTGCTGCTGTCATCCTGAACCAACTAAAATACAGTGCTGGCACGATCTCTTAAGAATATATTTTTAACATATTTAGTGAAGTATTATGATTCCTTTTAAATGGAAGAGCACTGTGCTAGTAGAAACACCTTCAAATTTCTCATATCTCCGAATTCCTTGAACTGTAGCTCTGTGTATCTTTATAGCAGTGTAAGTAAACCAGCCTTTTTTTGCACCTGTCCTTCGTTCTGCAGATGAGAGGTCATTTATTTCTAAAGAAGGAATACTGCCATCTTGGATTTTATTTCTGCTTGTATTTTAATAGGCAAAATCACAGTACTTACATGCAGGTATCAACTGGCTGCAGGCAGGCAGAACTGTATCTGTGGCGGTATTAGTCGTTCATTAGATCTGCACTAACAACAAAAACACTTTGTAGAGCTTTCCTCCATGCAGTGAAGAATTTTTCAGTGCAGTTCTCTTCTCCTGACTTGTAGATACTTGAAAAGGCTGTTCAAGGTTAATTCTCAAGCGTGTTGCCAGGCTTTGGATTCCTTTGGGGTTTTTTTTAAGTATTAATATATTCAGAGGTTTAAACCTGGGCATAATGTAGTTACAAAATTATCTTAATCTTATTTGTTGAGTTTTTTTAATACAGTAATTTTGTGTTGTGTTTTCCTACAGGACACTGTCAACCATTTGCTGCTGATTTTTATTGATGATAGTCCAGTGAGTACTGACAAAATTAGAACAGTAGTAATTAGTTCACCTGTTAAGGAAGCTTGCTTACCTAATTATATCATGTCATTTTTTTCTACAGCCTGAGAAGGCAACTGAACCTACTTCTTCACTGGTTCCATTCCTTCAGAAATTTGCAGAGCCAAGAAATAAAAAACCATCTGTAAGCAAAGGCAGCATTTTATTTACTGTTTTGAATAAGGTTTTAATTTATCTGCTGGTTTTGTTCTGCACCTCCTTGCATTATTTATGTACTCACTGAAAGTTTGAAAATTGACTTGATGGCATTTTTTTAACTTACCAAGGTCCTGAAACTGGAGCTAAAGGAGATCAGAGATCAGCAAGACCTTTTATTTCGGTTTATGAACTTCCTTAAACAGGAAGGGGCAGTCCATGTCCTGCAGTTCTGCCTGACTGTAGGTAAGATTGCATACGTGTGTTGAGGTATATTTGATGGTCTTTCAAAAGCTTTAGGCATTCCTACGTTGAAGTGAATATGCAGCCTCAGAACTGGGCAGCATTGTTAAGCAAGGTATTACCTGTTGGGATATGTGTTCACTTACTTTTATGTCTTGAATGCTAACCTAGGCAATGTTAATGTTGGCGTGGACTGTAGGTCTTCATTGTATTTCTGTTTATTTATAAGGTTGGACATTTTAAAATAGAATGTTCTCATAAGAAAACAGTTCTGGCCACTGATGCAAAGTACCTTATATATAATATTATGTTAATAAAGTATTTTTAAAATTAAATGAGTCATGAAAAGACTCATGTTCTTTTAGCTTTAAAATTCTGATTTCTGTGAAGAATACAAACGTAACAGGAACATTAAAGGTGTTAAAACCTTCCATTGAGTAACCTGTACCTGTGTTATGAGGCATGTATTTGATTTTACCATTGCACACATGTTTGAAGAGCCTTCTGCTTTCCAATGGAAAGAAAAACTTCTGTGAAGTTTCTGTAGGAGTTGTTTATTTCAAGTTTCAATCTTCATGTCCCAAGCCCATACATACATCAGGAAGATGTGGAATTAAATTTGAGTGGCTTTATCTCGTACTGAAAAAAAAATTACTAATCATTGTATTATATAAGAGAAATATAAATAATCTCTGTGTGTGCAGCTGCTTATGTACTCATAATCCTTCCACACGTGTTGCCTTTTTGTCAGAAAATCTCCTCACCAAAACCCAACAAAGCTTGTTTTTTAGTGCTGGTGGTACCTGCTGGGGGTTTTGAGCTGACCCTTCTAGAGCTGCTTCCTCTAGCAGGAAGGTTTCTCAAACTGTGGCTATTGCCCATGATCAATCTCTTTTCTGGGTAAACCTCAGCATTTTCTTCCTTCTAAACTTCTCTTGCATTCTCATAGGTGACAAGCCTGTATATTAGCTTGTAAGCCAATGACATGTAGGTCTCTCAAGTTACTCTGTTCTGAACTATCTATTGTAGGTGGTTCTTTGCTTGATAGAAATATTTTGGAGCTAAATAAACCCAAAAAAACTCTTAAGTATCTCAGCAGACTTTCTCTGAAGAAGTTTACTTTTGTTTGTTAATTGAAAAAATGAATCAAATGCTACCTTGTTTTCCCTTCTTTATGGCTGCTAGTCATGCTGTTGATGGCATGGGCTGATAAATCCAGTAGGAGTGCACAGTAATTGTGCTGACTAGATTTTTCATTTTGTCAGAGGAAGTTCATTCTCAAGTTAGTCTGATATTAAAGATGATGTTGAAAATATTTTGATGTGTGGTGTCTTAGAAATGAAATAGCAGCAGAACTGGCAGATGACTGGTATAAAGGGCTGTTGGGGCTCTCTGTGTGTCCAGCATGAACTGGAAATCATGCAAAAAGAAAATGACAATTTACAATTTGCTAATTTGGGAAGAAAAAAAATTACATTATTCTGCTAGGAAACACTTAATGGATTTATCCTTACCCTGATAAGGAATAATCCGTTTTAATGGCAAAGAATTTTTAGTCATAATTTTATGAACAAATCTGAATGATAGTTAGTAAGAAGGGGTTTTTTTTACCAGATATTTTGAGATGTATTCTGTGTCTATTAATTTTAAAGCTTTACAGATTACTTTATCTGCTGGAAAAGGAGCTGCTGTTATGGGTTGCTTTGAAATGCTGTTTGTTAGCCAAGTTGACTGACAAATGCATTTTGTTTCCTTCTCAGAGGAATTCAATGACCGAATCTTGCGACCAGAATTATCAGATACTGAGAAGGTGTCTCTTCATGAGGAAGTACAGAAGATTTATAAAACTTACTGTTTGGATGAAAGCATTGACAAAATTAGATTTGACCCTTTTATTGTGGAAGAGATTCAAAGAAGTAAGTTTGAATTTGAAAAGAATAATTTGCACATGAATTTAAACAGCATTCTGTAATAAAACGAAGACTAATTCATCTAAATATGGTCAATCTTTACCTTCAATTTGAAGTCCTAGCTTCAAAGTTTCTATTCTTATGTCAGACTTCTATAGTGGCTTGCAAAACATTCACCAAACCTTTTATGCCTGTATATCTATTTATATTTACTTTTCTTTATAGTTGCTGAAGGTCCATATATGGATGTTGTGAAACTTCAGACTATGAGGTGTCTTTTTGAAGCTTATGAGCATGTACTTTCTCTGCTTGAGAATGTTTTTACTCCTATGTTCTGCCACAGCGATGAGGTAAGTGTGAGAAATTTGAAAAGGGGTCTTGAAGCAAGCCTGTATTTTGGTTTTTGGATACCCTATTTACAACAGTCATGTGCATGTGGACTGTACATTGAAAAATGTGTCTTAATTTTTCACTTTACTTAACAAGCCAGAGCTGGGGTCAACCTCTGTAAGAAAATTTACTTAATTTAAATGCAACATCAACAGAATTAAAAAAAACCCTCTTCAGCTTTTGATGTAATGATCACTGTGTATATCACAGCTATTTCAAAATCCTCTCCATCCCTTTTACAGTTGTAAATTTGGTGCAAAAGTAATCTTGTGTAGTCAACATAGAACACTTCTAAGAATCTCCTTATTTACTTTTCTTTAATATAGGGGTGCTTAGAGAAAGATCTATATACAAACTCTATATTTCTTCAGCATTATGCATTTGAGCAGCTAAAAGTCAGGTGGCTGTTTCCAGGAAGATCATTCAAAGCATCTTACTAGGCATTTCAGATTGGGTTCTGAATGCAAGTTTATATAATAAAGTATTATAAAAAAATAAAGTAATTCCCACACTGGGCCAACAGCTGTGTAAGGCCATCTAATAGGAAACACTTTATACTGGGGGTGAGTCTGAATTCTTGTCCCTTTTTAGAGCCTGTGTGTGTAAATCAGGTTGCATGTTAAGGTGCTTGCATGTATTTGAGGCAGGGTATATTGTCTTATCCTGGGAACAGGTGCTTACGTTACTTAGCGTTACTCGTAATACAGTGTGTTTCTCAGAAGTGGTACTGATGGTCATCTTTCCCTTACTAGCTGTGATGCTTCAAATGCTTGATTTGATTTTTCGAACAAGAAGGAGACGTGGATTTTGGCATTTAATTTTAGTTTTATTTCTGTTTTGGTGGGGTTTTATAATCTCATGAGAATGTAAAGTAACAAGTAGTCTGGGGAGCATCTATTGAAAACTTGGTCTGTCATTTTTTCCAGATTAATATTCTAACTCTTAGATTATGGTCAGCTTGCATTTTACTTCTATTCTTGCTTCCTGAATTCTGACATGTTGCTGCACAGTAGCCCTTACCTCAGCTAGTAAAGTGTTTTCCTGATACTTTCTTTGTCTGTTATAGTACTTCAGACACCTTTTAAGGGGAGCGGAGTCACCAACACGCAATTCCAAGTTTAACAGGTATGGTAGAATCGGTGTTTTTCTTTGCTTTTTAGTTAAAAGCATCAAAATATGAAAACAGAGGTATTTTGCTGCTGCATGATACTAAGTTGACTAAAGTTTTAGCTCCACTTTTTCCATTTAAGAAAGAAAAAAATGACATACTAAAGGAGCAGGCAATAGTATGTCTATTTGCTTTGAAGTGTTTTACATTAAAGAATTCAAAATGTGATTTAGACCTCAGCATTTGAAAAAGGGGAAGGGAAAAAATAACGTGTTTCTGTCTCCCAACTCTCCTCATTTATCACAGAAATGTAGATCAGGAGACTTTTCCTGGATTTGGGCTATATGTTTACAGACCACCTTCAGTTCAGGCTCCTTAGGGCCTATGGAGGAGGAGAAGAGCATCTCCTGTGGTATGGGTGGGCAGTCATCCACGGTAGGGTTGGGTTGAGTAAGCTTGAGGTCTCGTCAATTCTTGTCTGTCACTTTATCCGGAATGGCTTGGTCACAGCCTAGCCCGACTGAATGGCTCTTATGGTCTAGCCAAAAGAAGGAAAACTTCAGTGAGGCAGTCTTCAATTTGGATAGGTTTCCGTGGTACCATAGAAAATGCTGGTGTTTACCACCTTAAATTGCTGCAATTTGTCTTAACTTTTTCTGCTTTCTGTATTAGAGATCCTCCTAGGAGCAGCCCTCTTCACTTGCAGCCTGCTGTGGGGTGTATTACTGTGAGAGCCCTCTCTCCCCTGCTAACATGTCAAACAAAAAATACAAGGGGGTTCTCTCGAACATATCTTCATCTGTGATACCTGTTATGTAGTCATAGAATCATAGGGGTTGGAAGGGACCTCAAGAGATCATCAGGTCCAACCCCCCTGCCAGAGCAGCTCCCCAGTTCATATTGCACAGGTCGGTGTTCAGACAGGGCTGGAATATCTCCAGAGATGGAGACTCCACACCCCCTGGGCACTGGGCAGCCTGTCCCAGGGCTCCCTCACCCTCACTGGGTAAAAGTTCTTTCCCATGTTGGTGTGGAACTTCCTGTGCTCCAACTTGTAGCCATTGCCCCTTGTCCTGTCTCCATAGACCACTGAAAAGGGGCTGGCCATTTCCCCCTGCATCCCATACTTCAGATATTTATAAACATTAATAAGGTCCCCCCTTAGTCTTCTTCTCTCCAGGCTCACTCAGCCTTTCCTCATAGGGGATGCTCCAGGCCCTTAATCATCTTCGTAGCCCTTCTCTGGACTCTCTCCATGAGGTCCCTGTCTTTTTTTATCCCAGGGAGCCCAGCACTGGACACAGTAGTCCAGGTGGGGCCTGAGTCCTTGCATCTCTTGTAGATCCAAGACTTGGGCTTTGGTCTAGTGCTTTCTCAGATTGGTGCTGACAAGCTTCTGTTTCTTAGCAAAGAGGCATTGAAAAGCAACTAGTTGAAACTGTGTATCTCCCCTGTATGAGACTCCGCTAGGAACTTAAAAGAACATTCCAGCTTCTGATGAAGATGGCTGCAGGGTTTCAGCTAGACCTTCAAACCTGCCTTCTGGTATCTTCCCAAAATTATTCATGTCAAGGATTCAAAGTTGCCCATCATACATTCCTTAAATCTACTTAAAGTATGAAAACACTTAGGTCATCTCCTTGGTGCTTTGCTTTCCAAACCAGAAAGGGTGAAATTAAAGGCAGTCTCTACCTGGACTTTTTGAAGTAAATCTCCTGCTAGAAAAGAAGCAAATTTTGTCTGGGAACTGTTCTACCAGACTCTGGAGTTCAAACAGCATCCATACATTTTCAGAAATGCTATCTGGTTTAAATTTTAGAGCAATTTGAATGCCCTGAGTACATATGGTGGCTTATGATACGAGATACTGTGTGCTCCTGAAGTGGTGCCTCAGTGATTATTTCTGTGAAACAGAGGTCCTGTCTGAAAGTAGCTGGCCTGCTGCTTTGGACTTTCCCTGTGCAGAATCTAGGGCAGTAACTGCCAAGGGGAAAAAAAGAAAAATTAAAAAAAGGTTACTTAAGGAATTATTCCAGATGTTACCCATATGCACATACCTTATCCTGCCTTTTCTTCCCTATTCCAGCATTAGTACCAGCTGAGAGAAATTACATGCAGAGAGATGAGTTTTGTTTTCTGTGTCTTTGATGCTTTGCTCAGGATACTCTGTGTGTGTATTGCATAGATACTGCTGGTTTAAAAGTCAGATCAAATAGTAGATATGAAATCCCAGTGGAATGTATGTGTGGGTAATGTGTTGAAAGATTTCATTTATGGTAAGACAAGAAAATCATAGGGCACTTTTGAGAAAATGCAAGTGGGAAAGTAGAAAGAAGTGACTATCGTGTAATTTCTGGTTTGAATCACTTCTTTGAACTATACAAAATAATCATAGCTTTTAGTGTACAGATAGGACGAGTAATGTGCTATGAAAACTACTAAGGTAATAGATGAGAAGTCCCAAGTGTTTCTGGAGTGTAAAGAAGTCACACTGAGGATATTCTGCTAACTTGACAGCTAGCAGTGGCTGTCAGCACTTCCGCTCCACAACTGGCATTTTCCATCTAATGTTTGGTGTGTGTGGCCAGCAAAAACTGGTGTTTTAGCTTCCAGTTCTGATGACTTAACTTTGGGTGTGTGGAAGAGAGGACACGAATTCCCTCTTCCTCTCTCGTATTTATGTGTTTATAATACGTTACTACTTTATTCAAAGTTGCTCTGTGCTGGAAGCCCAATCAAAAAGAAAAAAAGAAAAGAAAAGCCATTATGTGATGCCAGCTCCCAGATTTCTGATTACCTCTATTATATCTGCCTCAATTTTCTACACACTGTGATCACACAGAGAGATAGGTGCATCCTGATTCCTTATCATTGAGATAGCAATAAAGTTAAAATGTTTTTCAAGTGAAGGACCAATTAGAAAAGATATTAACAATTTTGGAGAATGCCTAGGAGTAAAACCCACAGAATTAAGTCTGTAAGCAGTTGTACATAATGTAATTGCTTGTCAGCATCAGTTCCAACTTGGTAAGTTATGCTTCTGGTTTCACAGTTAGCATGACTGAAGAGAGTAAAATTGGAAAATTTTAATCCCTTATCAGTGTGCCCAGAATGCAGAAGGTCAAATGAATTAAAAACATGTTTGCAGTGACATTTTAACATCTTGGTAGGAATAACTGAGCTAATGGCTGAGGCATTGGTCGTAGGTATCAGGTTATGTAGAATGTCAAAAATACATGACAGGTCTTACAATCTTTTTTTTTTAAATTTTTTTATTTTAAAAAAAATCACATTTATTAATTTGTAAATGTGCATGTATATACATAAATATATATATATATATATATGTGCCCACAGCCTTTTCTTTATATTGGCTAAATGACCTAGATTCCTATGTAACTTTTGAACAGGGTGTAAAAAAAGCTGCCTGTTTGGCACTACAAGTAACTTTAAGAATGGAAATTGTTCTTTATAACTTGAAAGTCACTTGTGCTAAATGTCAATGAAGACCCTGAAGTTTCAATAACCAAGGTTTTAAATTCAATGGTCAAGGTCATGGTGATGAGGGACTGTTTGCATTTCACTTCCTTAGGACTCTAGGTCAGGAACTCCTGATTGAACCACACTTCTTATTAATCTGTTGTGATTGTTGAAGCCTATTCAGTTTTGCTGGGGTAGGTCTGTTAAATTTGGGTGTTGGAGGTTTTTCTCTTTTTCTTTTAGCATTATTTTCTCCTGGGCTCTGAGAGAACTTCTGTGCCTGTTGTTGCAGAAGTAGCCTGAGTTTGGATGGCTTCTGCTAACACTTGATAAACGCGCGTTAGTTACACTGCATCTGTCCCAACTACATCACATAGCCCTTAAAATGGCAATTAATTTTTATTTTATTTGTAAAAATGTGAATGTCTTCTCTGGCCTTAACTCATTTTCTCCCCACAAATAAGCTTTAGTCACCACATTCTCTTCACAAGTGTTAAGGAGTTGCTTAATTTTGCAAGTTTGCAATATATTAATATTGTTGGCTGTTAACAATTTGTTTGTTGTTACTTGTTTTGAAATGTATATGCATAACTTAAAGCTCTTTTTTTGGCCTGTGACTGTGAGCTGCTCCAAAATCTCCTTTAATGCATCACATTCCAATGTCTTTTACGAGGTTTTATCCACTTAACTGTTTTATCTTGCACAGCCATCTTCAGAATGATCATTGCATGCAAATATAACGTTTTTATGAAGGTTATCAAGTACTCAAAACCAGCAGTTCCCCAAATTAGTTCCCTTGGCAGCTTTTCTTGTGGCTGTTACAGGTTTGATTACAGCATATGCCGTTTTTTAGCACTTGCTCTAGGCAGCCTGTGGTCACTCATTAATGCTTTAAGAGCTGTTTGATGGTTTGTTTTGTCATTGTCTGTGTCTCTTGAAGTAGATGCTGACCAAACTCACGGGCTTTTCCTTACAGTTTGTTAGAACATTGGTATTTCATGTACAGCTCATCCTGTTCCTGAGTCTTGGGGGAACAGTATCAATGTTATTTTACAGGTTGGGAATCAAGGTGTGCAGACGCTTGTTATCTCTCGTGTGCCAGCTCAGGGTATTGAGTTTCAGCTTGCTAGAGTATTGAGCAAGGAGAAGCACTGAAGATGTGAGTGCAGCTCATTGATTTTTAAGTGCAACTCTAGGTGCTCAGCACTTCTCCTAATTGGGTGTAGGGGATTCAGTCAGCCAAATGCAAACAGTACCCTGACTTCACAGGCATGTAAACATCCAGCTTGGCTGACACAGATCACTTGCCTGGTCTTTCCCGACCCTGCAGAGGCATTCTTCAGCTGCTTAACCCTGACTGCTCACCTGCAGAGATCTACTCAGTGTGCTGAATGAGGCAGGCATCCTGTGGGAAAGTTGTTTTGCAGTCATCCATGATGAAAAGATGCTGCAGTGCGCAGTGGCACTGCTGCAGTCTCTGGCCTGCGATTCCCACCTGTAGACTGAACAGCAGTTGCAGTTTTTAACGTGACACGAGTACCTGAGGCCTTGGTGTCACATCATTCATCAGATGTGTTGGAACCTGTAGACTCTCTGCTCAGGACTCTGCCAAGAAAGCAACTGTAGAATTCCAGTCTAATAATGCTGTTACGTGGATCAGCACTAGAGGGAGTTGAGGTACTTTTCCCAATGAGTTTTATTGTGTATTTGCTGACAGTACCGGAGTTGACAGGTCTGGAAAGGTTTGGTCTCTATTCCAAACGGGACACCTCGTAACCTCTTTCTCACCCTGTGTTTTGAACCTGACCATACCTTGTCCCATGTCTTCCACCAAGCCTTCAGTTCTTTCTCCTGTTTCTGCTCAACCAGTGAATCTACTTGATTTTCATCCTGATAACTGGTTTGTTTTTTTTTTTTGTTGAAGTGCATGTGCTTTTTTCCCCCCCTAGTCCAGCATCCTCAAAAGATTGATCATCTGTTGCCTGTATGTCTCTGCTAACATCCCCAGGTATTTTCACTCTTAATCTAGTCTGGCTTGTGCTCATCATGTTTGCTCAAGATTTTTTGCTAAACCAATTCTATGTTCTCTCCATCATGTTTCTGTGTACCCTCTTATTCACTGATGTGTGTTCTGAATTTGTGTCTTTTCCTGCAAGAAGATGCCATCCTCGTTTGTCACTTTATACCTCTCCCAGTTTAGTGATTGCTCTGTACTCATTTGGCTCAGCATTGGGGCAGGTCAGCTCTTGGGTTGAGTCCTGACTCCATGCAGCTCCACGCTGGAGTTACAGGCAAAGCTGTACTCTGCCTTCAGCTGGAGCACGATCAGTGTGGGAATAAACTGATCAGAGCTTGGAGCACTCAATAATAAATCTCTGAATTAATGTTTTGTTTCAAAATCGTGAGGACTGCACAAGTAGTCACAAGAATGATGAGCATTTCTTCAAGAGTCAAGCCAGAGGTCTGAAGTTTTTACCCTTGTAGAAAAGCAAACTAGTTTTTCTGACTAAGGTTTGTATTTTGCTAGCTCAGTGATTAAGCTCTTGAATGAGATTCAGGTAGGGCCCCAATGTGAAGATGTTAATTTCAGCACAATAACATGTAGAATAACTTGTTTACAAGTTAGGTTAAATCGTTGAAACAGATTTAGGCTGTACACAACCAAGCAAACTTATCTCTAAGTAAGATAGATGGTCTCTGTCTGCTTTGGAGCTGATAATATACAAGAGAGAAAAAGATTTGGAAAACCAGTGGATTATTTACACAATTATAGTCGTGTACACAGCCTGGGTAGAAGCATAAACAGGAAGATCGTTAGTAGTGCACGCCTGGTTTGAGTCAGCAGCTGATGTCAGCATGGCTTTATGAGCAATGGAGATGCTTTACCTGCTGGTCTCTGATGTTCTGTTCATACTTGTTCAGTAGTTAATAAACTCTTTTCTTGTTTTAAAGGAAAAAGAAACACTTTGGGGGGATTTTTTTGGTCCTCTAAAGTATGGTTTGTGCTTTTAACCTCTAATTATCTATAAAATTCTTTTGAATCTTTGATTCTGCAGTTCGCTATTGACTTTTAACTCGCCTATCAACTCTATTTGTTGACTCAACCTCAGCCTGATTCCATTTTTCTCTTCCAAATTTCCACGTAAGAAATAATCTCTGGTGTCAAGTATTGTGTAAGGGCATAAGAATGCCATAAAATCTGTTCTCTCAGTCAGGAGTGCACTTCCTGGCCAGTTATCTTTCTTTTTCCATACCTAGGTGCTTTTTGTATGTTTTGTAAGTGGCAAGACTGGTTTTTTTTTCAGTCTTGGTCTATCAGCCAGACTGTCTCTTCAAGCCAAGATTCTTCAGTTGCATCTGTTTTCTCTCATGCTCAGTCTTGCTTCTTGTACATTCCTGTTGTCTGTTCCTAATGCTTAAAAGTCGAGGTCTATCTTGAACTATACATACGTGTAAATTCTGGGATGTTCAAGTAAAAAAAAACAACCCAAAACGCATCTAATGCCCCCATTTACAGTACTTGGCAAGAATGGATAAATATTTAAATAAAACTACATGAAAAAGAACAGTTAGTGACCTTCTTGGTGTGCGTGCCTGTGGCAATGCAACAGTTTCTGCTGTCAGCAAAATCGTTTTGCATCGTTAATTGTTTATACTCTGTGTTGTATCACTGAGATGCCATTGCAAGTGTGTTTTAATCATGTGGCAATCCTCTGTCTCTTAAATTGAGAAATTTTGCTGTTCAGTCAGAGAAAAATTTGCCATAAGTGTATTTCAGTTGGAGTGGGATTGTAAATATATTCGCGACTTGTTTATAGAATTGTTTCTCTTACCTGCACGTGATGTGCACTGGCCTGGTAAGACACTGTGTAATAATGCACCTTGTGTTGTGAATTCTGGCTTTTGTAATCCCAGGACCACACATAAGAGAGGAGAATCATTTGGAATCAGCAGAATAGGCAACAAAATAAAAGGTGTATTTAAGAGTTCTGCGATGGAAGGAGCTATGTTGCCTAACTATAACTTAAATGAAGGAGAAGATGACTTTGTGAGTAAAAGCTTTAAATTTGTCTTTAAATCTTTGTTGTTGGTTTTTCCTTACTTGCCAGTGTTTAATTTCTGCCTTTTCTGCTGTCTTTCTTCACTGCAGGGCTTCCATGTGTTGGCACCTGATTAAGTTGCCTTGTTTTCCCTGTGTTCATTCACAAGCCAAGCCACATCCCCACTTAGTGTGCCTCTGAGCTAATTGCTTAGGACGTGAAGTACTAGAAGTAGAGGTGTCAGGCATCTTTGTAAGCCATGAATTTTTCTCTAAAAATCTGGTGTGGTACTGGGCGCCCCTGCTCGTGGCAGGGTGGCTGGAACTAGATGGCCTTTGAGGTCCCTCCCAGCACAAACCGTTCTGTGATGAAACAAAACATTTAAGCATTTAGCACCTTGATAATCTGCTAGCTCATTTTCCACAGCCTAAAGATAAAAGGGTATATATAAGTTGATATTATTTACCTTGTGCAGAATTGCTTTCAGAAGAGGGTGGGAAGGACACAGCAACTTAGAACTTCAAGTAGGTTTGGGTTTGGTTTTTTGTCTTTGAGGAGAAAAAAAGGCAATTTTCTGTGCAGGCTAAATCTTCATATAATTCATGCCTTTATTGGGGCAAAACTGTTACTATTAATTTCTTGGGCATTACTATTAAGTTCATGTCGTAGCTTCTCTTTTTTTGAGGTGAGAGTTTAATGCAAATGGGTTAATTTTGCAGCACTGCTGTTGTAGATTCTGCTAGCCAAAGGGTGTGGAAGTATAGTTCTGCAATAACTGAGGAATTAGTAGAAGTATAATTGAAGCAGTGGAGCTCAGAGAAGGAACATGTTTTGGTGCCAGAATACAAGAAGTTACTAGGAAGTTGCTGGGCTCAGAGACAGACAATATAGCATCTAAGGAAGGCTTTCAAATGGGCAGAATGTCTTTATCTTAGGCAAGAAGGGGAAGTTTTAAGTGCAGCATCATCTCAGATACCTTCATTAGAGGGATGATACTACATTTTTACTAAAAACACCTTAGTCAAAGGTGTTTTTAGTAAAAACAGCAGTGATGGGATGTGTGTTTGTTTAGGCTTGGTTATTTTTGTTTTGACAAAATCGTGTTTCTTTTTGTTAAAGCCTGTAGGAAGCATCCATTTAGTCAGAGGAAGTGGTGTGGGGATAGAAATACGTGTTAACAGCTTTCTCTGGCTCCCTACAGCAGCTATGTCAACTGCCAACATAACAGTAACTGCATGAAACCACACTCAGTCTTTCGTCACCTACATTTTAAATGTACCAAAATACAGCCTGCACATTAAACTATGGGTATTGGTCCCAAGGCAGATCCTGTGGGCTTGAGCTTGTGGATGAAACAAATGGAAATAGATTGGGGCAACCTGTAACTTACAAGTTGGTGTGTGATCTGTTTCAAAAGAGGATTAAAGACCCCAGAAATTCATGCTTTGTGGCTTGCAGTTAATGGTGGTGCTTTGGTTCTCGTAGTGGATAAGCCCGCAAATTTACGTAGGTTTATTACCAAAGCCTGCAAATTTACGTAGGATTATTACCAAAACCAGGGCAGAAGTCAGGTGGGAGATCTGGTGGAGAGGTTACGAGCATGTGAAACTCTGTGGTGATTCATTACAGCCTGGGAAGGGCTGGGCGAGGAAGGCAGGCAGGGAGGTTATGGCCTGACTCCAACCTGCCTTACACCTTACCCTGACTCTGCCCTGCTGTAGTTGCTGTATCGACTGATAGGGTGGTCCAGTGTCTGTGACTGAAGAAATGGGAAGAGACGAGAACTGCAGGCAGTGCTAAAGGGAAGGAAGAAAGGAAGGATCAGAAAACCTTGGCAAGAGTTGAGTGTCAATCAAATCCAAGTGTTTAGTTTAGACAAACCCTACAGAATTGGGCAAGTCTGAGGGTCTCTAAAATGGTCTTGTGTTTTTGCAGGGAGGTCCTAGTGAGGATAGACAAGATAGATTATAAAGTGGTGATTTGGGCACCCAATAGCTCAGCTGTCACAGGGTGAGGAAGTGAGTGCACATAGCACCCGGTTCTTGCTGCTGCATCTGCAGATACTCAGCTGTTGTTGACTTGGAGTTGTTAATCCTGAAATGTTGTTCTGCTGTTTCTGTCCAGCATTGACAACCATGTAAAGCCTGGGAAAGGAAGGGGGGAGGTGCTACCTGTTATAACCCCATTGTTGTGGTTCAGAAAGCATCTGTCCCACTTATTCCATTCTTCAGTGTAAATTTGTCCTGCAGTTTGTGAGCCCTAATGGTTCATTCGTTCCAGGCTGGGGTTATTCTTGTTTACTTTGTGAAAGATCACAGCCTGTGATTTAGCTCTCAAATTGCCAACCACCTTAGCTGAGCACTGTCTGCACAGCGGCAACCAAGACTGCTCTTCACCTGTCACAGTTTTGCTTTTTATCAAACCAACTGGGTAGAGAGACACAAAAAACCTGTTTGGAAAAGAAGAGATTAAGTCAGCGGGTCTGCGGAGCCCTGTTTTGGAAGACATCATTCCAACCAGTTTAAGGATCTTTTCAGTATTATGCAAAGGCAAAACAGAAGTGAACAAAGACTGCTCGTGTGTCGAACCGTTCATGCTTCAGCTGCACTTGAGTCATGGTCACGTGAATATTGCAGTGTGGACACAGCAGACACAGATTTCGGGGATGCTGTGTTGCCTTAAAGTGCTAGTTGGATAATCACAATACAGGCAAAACTTGTTGAGCCACCAAGGCTTGGCTTTTCAGAGAAATTTGGCTTTAAATTCTGAAGCTAAGGAAAAAGGACACGAAAGGGGGGTTTACGCTTTGCACTCTGCTGTAATTTCACATGTAAATCCATATGTTAAAATCTCCTATTTTAAGAAGTGGCAGTACTCTCAAGTCTCTGTGTGACTTCCTAAAATAGTGTATTTTTGAAATGTACCTTAACACTAACCCCTCTCCACATAGTTAACAGCTCTGTAAATTGTAGTGGGAAGAGTGATTGCTGCTCCAGTGGGCACAGGCTGGAGGCAGGATGATGGGCTTAGGCGTTGCTCTTCGTCAGGCAGCACCTGTCTCATCACAGGGTTGCAGTGGTTTAGAAGTGTTTGCAGCCTGGCAGCAGGCTAAATTCGAGTCAGATGGATTCAGTTTTATAAGGAAATAGGACTATGAGGTTTGCTTACACTGATGAAAATACAAAGAGCTCTGGGCTGCAGGAATATTTAATCCATCCCAGTCATAGTTGTGTTACACCTTGCAGAGCAGGTCAGATTCATGTGTCCACAGCATCCTCCATTGCACTTGGCTGTGGGGGTGAGAGACCTGCTAGCTTGGTGCACCGTTGGCTTCTGTTCCTTGCTGCATTTAGGTGGCTTCTTGACCTGACCTCATAAGCTTAGGTCTTCAGTTTGGGTCCTAGTATGCTGAAAAATGCAGTGCAGCCCAATCTGCTGGTCCCAAACTGATTCCTGTAGCACCGTTGGCTTCTGTTCCTTGCTGCATTTAGGTGGCTTCTTGACCTGACCTCATAAGCTTAGGTCTTCAGTTTGGGTCCTAGTATGCTGAAAAATGCAGTGCAGCCCAATCTGCTGGTCCCAAACTGATTCCTGTAGCATACTCAGTCTAAGGCATTCTTCTGGCTGTTTCCTCCAGTACTTCTGTTTCCACTCTCCCTCCTCCTCCTTCTTTCACTACTTAGTGACACATACTATAGACTTGATCTATGTTCACTATCCTACATAAGTTTTGCAAAGGCACTGAACCAATGGAAATAAAACTGTAGCTCTTGATATTTGAATCTTTACAGATTGAAGAAGGTGTTATGGTGATGGAAGATGATTCTCCTGAGGAGGCTGTTAGTACCCCAAATACACCCCGCAACCTTGCTGCATGGAAAATTAGCATCCCGTATGTAGATTTTTTTGATGATCCCTCCTTGGAAAGGAAAGACAGGAAAGAGAGGATCCCTGTGTTCTGCATCGATGTAGAGAGGAATGACAGAAGAGCAGGTATGCAGTGTTGTGGGTAAATAAAGCATCTTTTGAAAACAAACTGAGAATATTCTAGTGTGCTCTGCTGTGCTGGCTGTTGCGGTGTGTTTTGTATACATGTTCTTTTGAAACGATGACTTGAAAATTCTGAGGGAAGCATGTTTGGGAGCTAAATGATTATGTTTAGTATTTGCAAGTTGAGAACTGACTGCTCACCATGGATCAGTTCCACTGAGTCTTCATGATAAAGTTTGAGATTTTCTCTTTCCATAAATACTGGCCCTCCATTTGCATTAATAAATGCTCGGCATATTTGTCCTTCATCCAATTGGAACTTTTGGAATAACGAACAGTAAATAACTTTATATAACCCTTAAAACATAGTTCTCAGGAAATGGAGATGTTTTGCCTATAAGGAACCATCCTGGCTTGCAGATAGTTTTGTCAGTATCAAGATGGCAACACATCCATATTAAGCTGGGAAAACAGCATCATCCTGGGGCTGTGTACATTTGTGTTGGTAAAACTAGGATTTCCACAGTAAGTGGGAAGTGTTTAAGAGGAATTTAATGATACCTTCCAGGGGAAAGAGTGGTCAAGATCCAAGCTGATGGCGCAGAGGACTTTATTCTACAAGTAGTATTTCTGTAAATCATGTGGTTAAATGCTTGAAAAGAGATCTAACGTAGTCAGCCCTGATAAACTGTAAAGTTATACAGCACTCTGTTGTTTACATTTTCAGGATCCCCTAAATAGGATGACAGTTTCCATGCCTTGTCTACTAGGGATGCATTTTAGATTAACACTGAAATGTCCTGGCTGGGAATTTTTTTATATCACAGCAGTATGGGGGACTAACATCGTTGAGGTTTTTCCTATAGTAATCTAATATACCTTTGCTGTTGCCCAGTTCATCTTTCAAGTAGTATAAAACCTGGTTTATTTTTAATCTTGGTTTGTGGGTTTTTTCTCCCTAGTTGGGCATGAACCCGAACACTGGTCTGTCTACAGGAGGTATCTTGAATTTTATGTGCTTGAGTCGAAGCTGACAGAATTTCATGGTACGTTCTCCATCATCTTGAAAGCCACTTTTCCCACTATTGTGATTATCTTTCAGCACTGAGCTGAAATTTAAAATAATGAATGCAATGTTTGCTGTGTTACAAGAATAATTTAATCTCCTTGATATCTTTATTAGGTACCTTTCCTGATGCTCAGCTTCCCTCAAAGAGAATCATCGGCCCCAAGAACTATGAGTTCTTAAAATCGAAGAGAGAGGAGTTCCAGGAATATCTGCAGGTATCAAATAAACTGTTAGAGCAAAGAATATTCTAAAACTAATAATACAAAACTAATAAACTAATTGTTGCTGGATTTTTGCTGGAATTTTTGTTTGTTTCCAAATAAGTTGGGCTATAGAAAGGATTAAAGTGAGCAAAAAAACCTTGATAAAGCTGAAAACAGAAGTCTTTTGCCAATGCCAGTACCTATGATAATATAATGCTCTTTAAATATCTCTTTTTGGTATACAGAAGCTGATTTTTAAAGGTTAAAGTACTTTACTATTTTATTTCCTTCTGTCTCAAAGAAACTTCTGCAGCATCCAGAACTAAGTAACAGCCAACTTCTAGCTGACTTCCTATCCCCTAATGGAGGAGAGACTCAGTTTCTTGATAAAATGTTGCCTGATGTGAATCTGGGTAGGTAATATGCTAGTTGTTGATTGCTGACAAATACTAATCCTGTAGATACTGTGGTTGAATGTGATAGTAGTACTGAGTAGGGAATTTTTGTGTAAGGATATGGAGGTGGGAAATTAGAACTCACAGCCCTTAAAATTATAGCTCAGCAAGAAAGATATGCTGATACTTTTTTTTCCTTGAAGAAAAATGACATTTTGGCATTATGGAAAAAAGTGTTTAGGTGGTTGCTTTTGAATCCTTCTGTCAGCAAGCAAGGTGATAAGATTTCTCTTAAACAGGTTTCATAGCTCAAAACGACTTGGTGTTGTCGCAAGTCAAATCTGCGCAAGTCAGTCGTTATCTGCAGGTGTGGTGTGTGATGGCATAAAGGATTTCTTAATATAAAACACCTTTGGGTGTTAGTGGATTAAAATCTGTTGATTTTAATCTGAAAACTGCAGTATTTCATGTTTCTAGAATCACCTGGCGTTAAAGAGCCACGTCTGAACTGTGCCACTGCATTTCTGCGTCTCCCAGTCATGGTGTGAACCTGCTGGGGTGGCCGTTCTCTTGGTCTGTTTACAGAGTTGTCAAATGAGATTTCAGTGGTCATCCCCCAGTTAAAGGGGATAGCTTGTAGTTATGGTGTTTACTGTGATGTATCTCGTGCCTGAGACAATGCTTCACTTGCTTAAACATCACTGTAACAAGTCTTGGCTCTTCAGTAGGGCTTTTTGTGGCTCTTTGTGAGAAGGAGCGATTTGGTTGTCATTTGATGATTGTACATACTTCCCAATGTAAGTTCCAAATTTAATAACATGTAGATAAGAAAAATAATACCATGGTTGTAGTTCTTAAAATAAAGGTAATAGTAGACACATTCATTTTTCAGCAGTAACTCTGCAGTATCTTGATGTCCCTAACAGGACAGGAGAGCTGATTTTTAAGGCCACAACAGTAGCCTGTTCAACTTGTAAAACATCCTCACCAGTATTTTTGAGACCAGATTTTTCCAGAACCTCTCCAGTTTAGTTGATCTTCTCAGGGAAAGGAAGTTTGTGATTCCTTTTGTGGTAATTGTTTATGAAGGATGAAGAACTCTTAATACAGAACATTATGTCGATGCTGGTGTCACATGGTATGGGTGCTATAGCTATTTATATTTGAGCTTCTAGAAAATTTACAAAGGCAGATCTAGATTTTTATTTAAAGTACAGATAAACATCTGCATATTTTTCATATTCTAAGTATCCTTTCTTGAAAAGTGCAAAGCATTAAGTTACAAGCTCATATGGAAGATACATTAAGATTATGTTAAGCTATAAGCTTATGTGGATATGTGGAAGACTCTAGTTTCATAGCTTTAGTGCCAAGTTAAAAAAAAATCAGATTAAAAAACTATTTTATATATTTAACTTAACACTAAGCAATGAGTACATAAAATGTAACAGAGCAAAATGTCTTTGATCAGCCAGTGATAACAGAAGGCTATTGTTTCTAATTACAGGTAAAATCATAAAATCTGTTCCAGGAAAGCTGATGAAGGAGGTAAGTCTTCCAGGTTGCCAGTGTTTTCACTGCAGTGACTAATTTTATGTGCTATTAACTTACCAGCTAGTCAGAATTTTGTTTGGTATCTTAGGTTTTTATTTAGAGTTTGGTTTGGGGTTTTTCTCCCTGTAGTTATGCAAGTGACAGGTCCTTCGTATCTTATTTCAGAAAGGTCAGCATTTGGAGCCATTCATCATGAATTTTATCAACTCCTGTGAATCTCCAAAGCCTAAACCAAGTAGGCCTGAACTAACCATTTTGAGTCCCACTTCTGAAAACAACAAGAAGGTACAGTAAGTCATCTTCCTTCACTTTAGAGGAGTGGGGGGAACCGACCTCTCTCTGAAAAGAGGTGTGTAATGAGGAATGTTCTAATACCATGAGATAGATTCCTTTTTGAAGTGAGATGGACTTGAGTGTTCAACAAATCTGTGGCTTGCTGAAGTGCTACAAGCCAAAGTTGTCAAGGTGCTGATACCTGTTTATCTGCCTTTACCTGGTATACAGTTCATTGAGGTCTGGCCTATATAATAGGTTAATATGGTTTCTCAACTAGGATTTTAGAGACCCCAGCTCAGAGTTACTGAGTTGATGTGATTTGGGACAAAATATTTAACGTGCATTCACTTTGCCATGTGAGAGGATCTACAACAAAACACTGCTACATGCTTTTCTGCTGTCTCATTAGCTTTGGGAAGAGGAGTTGAAACCAGGCTACTTAAAATGGGACACTTCATTCTGCAAAGTGATAAATTGGAGATTTTATTCTTTGAAGAATAACATACAGCATGAGAGGGCAGGGGATAAAGATTGGAGGTTTCTTCCTCTCTCTTGCTGAGCAAAACCCAAGAGGCATTAAATGAAGGTCTTAGGAGCCAGGTTCGAAACAAAAAGCAGTAACTCTTGTGATGGTTAATAGATCTGTGGAACTTCTTACCAGAAGGTGTTGTGAATACCACATAAGTTTAAACAATTGTAAGGTGAGACTGGAGAAATTTAGAAAAAGAAAAAAATAAAAGGAATAGCTGTAGAGAAACTGCATCCAGCCCCTGGACTTTTTTAGTTGGAGACTGAAAGAGTATTGGGGAAAAGCACTGTCTAGGCCTGCTCTTTTCTTGCAAGAGCTAGAAGGATCCATTTATGGTTCTTTTTGGTGATGGGCTGTTATAAAGTGGACCTTTTGATTTCCCTCACTGTACATAGCTTTAAAGTGTTATGACACTTACAGAATTCGCAGCTGCAAAACTTTCATAGTGATTAAGTACAATGGCAGTTACATCTATTAATTTGTTTAGATTTCATCTTCTAAACCTGAAATCTGGATTACTACAGCCAATACTGTAGTGTTAGCTTACATGTGCAAACACAGAAGATCAGTATCCTTAATTTCAAGTCTTTACTTACCTCAGGCCCTATTTCCAAGGTTATTTTGCTCTTGCTGTCTATTCAGAGGGGTATAAATGTCCCAGCAGTTTTAAAAATCAGATGTGGGGCTTTCGACTTGTGCTCGAAACGACATATGTGTAAATACTTCAGTTGTGTTTTATAAGCCACCTGGCAGCACACTGCAGTGTAGTATGAACAATCTGTTAAATTTTTAATCATCATCTGTCAAGAGCTACTGAAGTTAGTGGTTTTAATACATTTAACATACTTTAAATCCTTTGCACTATGAAGCATTCCCATGAGGACGGGGTTCTTTCCGTAGTTTGCTTGAAAAACTATTAGAGGATCAAACTGAATTCTTTAAAGTGGTGTTCAGAACCACTGGGATTGTAGCATGTCAAAAAGTGCAATTAGTATTGCTCAGCTGAAATCCCAGCTCTGAGGTGCCAGTATGTTATTCTTGCAAACGAACACGTACACAGAAATTCACACTCTGAAATCTTCCCAGTTCTTTTCAATCATGGTGATCCCAGGATCTGCATTTGGCTTTCATTTTGGAAGCTCATCCTTAAATGAAAGGTAGATCCTACTGCCTTCTCTTTTCTGATGCCATTTTCAGATATATATTGTAGGGGAAACCTATTGATCACACTGTCTGTCCATGTATGTGCTCCGATGGAGGCACAAGTGTGTGGAGTCCAAGTCAGAGCTGTTGCTCACACTGCTTACTACCCTGCAGGAGAGGTGCTTCTGTCATGAGCTTCTTGGCAGAGAGCAAAATGGATTAGACTGGTCCCAGCTCTCCGTTCCTTCTCTCACTCTACTGTGAGAGAGACTTCACTGCCTTTGTAACTTTATTCTAGTTGTTTCATAGCTGAAGTAACTGGCTCTACATATATTTTAGATTTTTTTTTTTCTTTCCCAAAAAAAATCTGTTTTGTTTTGGGGAGCCATTTTTTGCCAGTAGATGGAAAGCTTCAGACTTGAGTATATCTCCTTCAGAGCTATGATATGTATTCACTGGTGGGCACTCAAGACGCTTTGCCTTGGGGGATGTTGCAAGACAGTTCTCAGATCAGGTAACACAGTCCTGTGCTGAAATTATATTGCCAGTTTTGACCAGCTGACGCATGTGTGCTTAAGGAATTTATGTGCTTTCTGACTAATTTCCCCACCTGCCAGTTTAGCCAGGGTGCCCACACTTGCACTGTAATTATCAGAGATCTGATATCCTGGGTTGTGCTGTGTTATGGCCTCTGCTGAGTCCTCCCATGCGCGTTGTGAAATTCATCCCTTTTGCTGGTTTGGTGGGGTGCTCGTGCCTTGTGTGGAAGGCAGTTTTCTCAGGTCAGCCCACGCTTTGGAAAAGCTGTGTGCCAGGTGCCAGGACACTGTGCCATTTATATCTTGTCACTTCTTGGATATGGTGTGCAAACCACACTGGTTTCATCTGCCAGACCATTTTAGTTCAGACCAGTGATGTTTTTTTGGAAGCAGGTCACCTGATCATCTCTGCTACCACATTTTCTCCTGTACTAGCATACTGTGTTGGAACTCATTAACTGAATTTATTTCAGATGGAACTAAGCTGGAAAACACTGTCTAGGAATGCAGGCACCAAGGGTGTTAAGTGCAGAGGTCAAACCAAAGGTAGACTGAGGTAACACCCCTCCCTGCCCCCCAAATACACATGGCATAGACTTCAGGTGTTCAGTTCTGCAGTTTCCCTTTTGTGCCATGGTGAAGGTGTAAGTGCTGTGCAGCACCTTACCTCCTGGTGATGGAGATGACTGCTAAATGCCCATACCAGGAGCTACCTGTACAAAGTCAGTGAGGAGGTCTGGCAGGCAGCCAAAGGGATGGGGGGGTTGGCACTTTCTGAGTGCCCTCCTGGGAGAAGAGTGTGTTACCTCGTAGCAAGAAAGGTCTTTTAAAAACACAGACGTTCTTGGTAAATGCTAGAATCCATTTCCAGCTGTTGCTGGATTGCCACAGTGCTCCCATATATTTTATCTGACACAGATCTGTTTATTCAAGTATCAGCATGATGGAATCCACTGAGAGTACAATAGGTGTTCCTCAGTGCTTGTGCTGCCAACTCTTTTGCCACGAACGGGGTACACCCAGGTTACCTTTTCATCAACAGGCTGAAGGAGAAATGCCTGAAGGTCTGTCAGGGCAGGTGAAAGCTTTAGTTGAATCAGAAACACTCCTGCTTTTCCGAAAGATTTTCTGTGTGCTGCTTCCTTTTGAATGTTTCTGTGGTGTGTGGGTGCTTTAAATATTGGTGAAAAGGCTTGTAGCTACAAATGCATAGTGAATGTTGGGTAGTCAGCCTTAGTACAGTCAGTAGCAGTTGGGTTCTATCTTGTATCAGATCCGATTGAAAGTTAACAACCTCCCTGGTTAAACAAGCGAACAAGAACCCCTGCTCCTCACATCTAGGGGTGCCAACAGGATTTCTGGCTTTCCCAGCTGTGTTGGCATTCTGAAGGTCTGTAGGCAGCTCAAGTGTCTTTCCAACATGCTTTTGTCTGACTGGCTAGAATAAGTTGGGACTTCTCATCTGATGCTGGTTTTGCAAAATATGCCTGCAAAGGCATCGTCCTGCCAGCCTCTGAGGACCTCCCCCTCTACTCTGCCCTGGTCAGGCCCAACTGGAGTGTTGTGTCCAGTTCTGGGCTCCCTGGTATAAAAAAGACAGGGATCTCCTGGAGAGAGTCCAGAGGAGGCTACAGAGATGATGAAGGGCCTGAAGCATCTCCCCTGTGAGGAAAAGATGAGTGAGCTGGGACTGTTCAGCCTGGAGAAAAGAAGACTAAGGGGGGACCTTATTAATGTTTATAAATATCTGAAGGATGGGATGCAGGGGGAAATGGCCAGCCCCTTTTCAGTGGTCTATGGAGACAGGACAAAGGGCAATGGCTGCAAATTGGAGCACAGGAAGTTCCACATCAACATGTGGAAGAACTTTTACCCAGTGAGGGTGAAGGAGCCCTGGGACAGGCTGCCCAGGGGGGTGTGGAGTCTCCATCTCTGGAGATACTCCAGTCCTGTCTGGATGTCTCCCTGTGCAATATGAGCTGAGGAGCTGCTTTGGCAGGGGGGTTGGACCCGATGATCTCTTGAGGTCCCTTCCATCCCCTGGGATTCTATGACTCTATGACCTGCCAGCAGCAGTAAAACCGCTGGTTGCACAGTGGCTCCATAGGGTCTGTCTGAGCACAGGTTCAGACACTGCCTATGTTCCTCCTCCTGAGAGTGTTGGTAGTCGCACCTGTTCTTTGCAAATGAGCAGGTAAAGAGGTGGAGAGGTTCATGCCTCTGGCTGTGGATATTGTTCCTGATGGCATTACTGCCTCTGTAAACGTCACACCCACGCTGGAATGTGGGCGTGTATTTGCATGTGCGCTCACCATTGAGTAACCTTTTTTCCTCCACTAGGCACTGTATGAAAGCACTCCTACTTTGCTTGCTTTTCCCATTGAGGAATGATAAAGAGCCTACTGAGCCAGGGATTACTTTGGACGGCTTCTTAACACAAGCATTTTATCTCTCACTTGCTTCAAGAGCTTTCTTAAGTCTCAGATTCCACAGATCAGTGTGGATCTGCGCAATTTCCTCATAGAAAGACTTTTAAAACTATTTCGTGGTTATAAATCACAGTTGCTGTTTAATCTTCAAGCTATGAATGATGATAGCAATGGAGATTGTCTTTGTTTTTAGTCTAATTACAGCTGTGATCATTTTATCACATCTCCTATATTGCCATGCACAGAAACATTTAAAAGCAAAGTCCCGAGCTTATCTAAATTGCAAATATAATCACAGCTTCTGTATTAGACATCCAGTTGTGGGGTTTTTTTGCTTGGCTTTCCTCTGAGTCAACATACTGGAAAGTGCAAACCACCTTAGTAGAAGTGGAGCTGTAATGCTGCTTTGTGTTAGGGCTGCTGCACCCTGCAGAGCTGCACTGCTAATGACTGTGGACTACACACTTCATGTGCTTTGTTAAAACTGGTCCTTGGCTGGATAGCCTTGCCACACATTGCTCTCTGAAATCTCATGTGCAAGAGTCTAAGCTTACAGAGGCTGACGGTGATCAGGGAACTGTTGTATTTAAGGTGCCAGACAGATTATCCGTGTGCAGAGGGAAGTACAACGTGCAAAAGACACCTTCAGGTGGCCTTCACATTTGCCTTTTTGTTTTTTGATACCCATCCCCTACCAGGCTGCTGCTAATGATCTAGTGTGTCCTGTGCACGCTCCTCTGAACCTCTGTCTGCGTTGCCCAGTGGGCTGCTCTGACTTGGCTCAGTTTATATCACCTCTGTCAGGGCGTGGGGTGTATCTAAAAAATAAATGAGGCTCTTGTATAAGTTACAATAATTGAACTAAGATTTTCCCAGTGTCCCAGTTTCAGTATAGAGGAGGATATAGACTCGAGTTTATACAAGGGGTGTTTTTAAAACAACATGCCAGGGATGCTTGCATACAGTAGGCGCGAATAATTACCTGTTCTTTTTAGGTTCGGTACTTCCCTGGATGCCAGTCACCCACCAGTGCATGAACCACACTTGCCTTCTTATGTAATTTATGTAACGACTTGGCATTGTTTAATCTGAGTGAACTCTGTGAAGGTAATGCCAGCAGTTCAGCACTTAACAAAAGAGAGAACCTACACAAGTACAAGTCAAAACCTGAGTCTGGCCAGGTCTCCTGATGTCATTTTTCCTCAGAGCGGTTCTGTTTGGACGCTCCAGTGATTCAGAACCTATTGTGATTTGGCCTTATTTATTTCAGGGGGGAATTGCTCCACAGAAAGTGAATCACATAAAAAGCAAATTACTTCATGTTCCTTGGAACTGTTTTTAATTTGAGAATGATATAGAAAAATCTGTGTCGGTGGCAATCATCTCAACCTAGGCAACGCTGGAAAGATGTTGCATTTGCTTCTAGTTCTGGGATTTTTTTGTTTTATTTTTTAGAGGCTTGTCATGGACTTTTGAACACTATTTTCATAGCAGCAGAGTATTTTGTGTAAACTCTTTTTTGTCTTTTGGGGGATAAGTTAATCTGAAATAAACTGTTAATGGTGATTGCTGGGTATTGCCAAATGTGGAGAGCCTCAGGATTCGGAGGACTCCTTTCCAGCTGCTGGACCCCATGGACTTAGTGGTGGTGGGGAGTCCTGCCTTGGTGGTGTGGGACTCCTGATGGAATGTGGGGAAGAGCCTCTGGGGATTTTACAAATATTATAGGGATATCATTTGGGGAAGAACCAAAGGCAAGCAAATGGAGGGATTGGGGGGGGGGAAACAGGGGGAAATAGTAAGGATGAAGGAATAGAATGAGAAATGGGATACATGGAAACCCAAATTTTGCTAAGTTACAAAGATTCCTGAAGTTTTCACTATAAATAACCCAGCAGGGGAAAAAGGGATTTATCTCTCTAAAAAGTTGGATATTTTGTCCAGAAACCGTTATATCTATGTTAAAATGGAAACCAACGGGAAATTTTAGGAACACAGGTTCCCCTGTGATTTAAGGCTGACAAATTCTCTTATCATTTCCAGAATGGGATGCATCAGAGGAATCAAAGCCCATGATACAAGTCTAGATACACAAAAGAGCTCATGAGTTATTGTCTTGGCTGCGCTGCTGATTTGTTCTGAATTCAGGTGTCTCGGTTGTTGGTATCTGAGCAACACGTGACGTGCTCTCTAATATTCCCCTGTTCCCAACCACCCCCCACCCCAGAAAGTAAAGAGGTTTCATTTTTTTGCTGGATTTTTTTTGTGAGTTGTTTTTTTGAAGAAAAGTGGAAAACTAACTAGTTCTTTGAAATTTCTGGAAAAAGCTGCTAATTATTTTAAAAAGACAAACCAAAAAGCAGCCCAGAGAACTGATGGCTATACCCTCTTGCCTTTGGATGTGGAATATGTTCAGTCTTATGTTTTTATTTTTAGCTTTTCAACGATTTATTCAAGAATAATGCAAACCGGGCTGAGAACACAGAACGACGACAGAATCAGAACTACTTCATGGAAGTGATGACTGTGGAAGGAGTCTATGACTACTTAATGTATGTTGGTAAGAAGCCATTTCTCATACTGGTGGTTCTACTTCGTGCCAAGTCGGGAAGGTTTGGTTCTATCCTGTGCAATTCAGTACTTGCAAGTTTAACAATATACAGCTGTAGAAACCTTTAAAAGACATTATTGCTGAAATGTCCTAACTTATCATTCACTGTTGCTCAGGTGGTTGGTTATATTGCTTTCCCTTTCCATCACAGTAAAAGCTTATGGGTGTAGGCCCTTTGTTTTCCCTGGGGTGTGCCGTGCCGAGGCTGCTTGTGCCCTCTGGGTGGAAGCTAATTAATAAAAGCAGTTTAAGGAAGTATTTGATAAGCAGCCTGGAGATCAGTGACCTTTTTTTTTTTTCCCCCCCAGGATTGCAGTAAGCAAGCTAATGTTTGCTTGTTTGCAGTCTTTTCCCTTCCTCCTTTCTTTTGCCTGACTCCCTTATCATCATCACTGGAACACGCTGTACCCGTGTGTTGCTGTCACTTTGCAGGTAGGGTCGTTTTCCGTATTCCTGACTGGCTGCACCACCTCTTGATGGGAGGAAGAATTCTCTTCAAAAATACCTTGGAACTGTACAGTGACTATTACTTGCATTGTAAGTTAGATCAGCTATTTCAGGAGCACCGGCTGGTTTCTCTGATCACGCTGCTGAGAGGTCAGTGACAGTTACGTCTTCAGCACGAAACTCCTGCTTGAGTTTGGTGTTTGAAATCCTTTCTGTTGGGTTTCCAAGTGCTAAACTTCACAGTGCCTGACAAAAGCTGAGGGAGTCTTAAAAAACGAGTTGGCCTGTGAAAAGATTCCGGAAGCTCACTGCAGGTAGGTGAGGGAACCTGCTTTGGCAGGGGAATTGGACTCGATGTTCTCTGGAGGTCCCTTCCAAGCCCTGCGATTCTGTGAGTCAGCCATGCTGTCTGTCAGTCAAGATTACAGGAAAAATGACAATGTGTAGTAATTTGCTGAGGTGTGCGAAGAACAAGAAAAACAGGATAGAGGAGGTTCAGTGTGTCAGACCATGGCTGCTTCGTGCAGTCTTTATGTTACTTTTTCACTTGTGTTGCTACATCACAGTCCTTTATTATTAATATTTCTGTTCCCTTTGTTGTGGTGGGCTTTGGAGAGAGCTCAAGTGTTCTTGGCCTTCGAATCAGGAAAGAGGAAAGAGATTAAAAAACATTTTAAAGTGACCTCATAACAGCGGAGAAGTATTACCTGACAACCGTCTGGTCTACACAGCGCATCTGGCCAGGGCTCTGGAATCAAGACAGCTCTGTCCCTGTCAAGCCAGAAAGAAAGCTTGTGAAAGACAGAAAAGGAGTAAATCCTTCCAAGCCAAAACCCGAAACTTGAGTGCCTACTGTTTCTGATGAACAGCAGTTCTTTTTTTCTTTTCTTTTTTCCATGCACAAGTAAATGTGGAAGTTCTGCCAGTTCCAGGCAGTGTTTTAGCACAGTTTATAGACACTGCTTAGCATTTTGAAAGTGTAAGGGAAATAGGACATCATAATTACCCTGAAGTAGAATTGATCCACACCTGGAAGATGGTGCTTTACAGATTTGAAAAGAACAGAAACGAATTGGCTGAAGGTTGTCCTCCACGTAGGTGGAGTGTTCTGGATTCACCCAGGCCAACGTAGGCAACAGATGGTGTTTTCCAGCAAGGCTGGATTTCCCTTCTGGCCAAGGCCACATAGTAAATAAAGCAGCTCAACTCTGATGCCATAATCCAAACCACATTTTGTGTGTCAGTATAGCTGCCTAAAGAGGTTTTTTGGGGTCTCTTTCACCATGTCTTTGCTGCAGATGCCGTGTTCTGTGAGAATACTGAACCTCGCTCCCTCCAGGATAAACAGAAGCGAGCGAAGCAGACTTTTGAAGAAATGATGAGATACATTCCAGGTGCTTTATTATATCACTCTTATGGTTGATTGTTCAAGCAGATATATAACCCAAATAGTCCTGTTAGCTTTCCAAATCAAATAATATTTACGCTGCTGAGACCTGAGTTCATGAGAATACTAGGTGTAGAAACCTAGGAATTCCGTTTCATTACTGAAGTGTCACTGACTAAGTTTGTAGCATAGTGATTAGCAAACATATGATGAAAATAAAGAGCTTTACAAATGTACTTAGTAATGTATTAGTTTCATCTTTAGAATGTTCTATGATTTGTATTTATTCAGATGTATTTTATCCCATTAAAATGCACACCATGAAGGCAGAAGATAAATCTGCTGAATAAACTAGGGAAGAGGGGCCCATGTGCTACGTTATTCAGAAAGTAATTAAAAAACTCTCTACTTGTGGTTTATTAAACAGTGCATCAGGACAATGCATTGGCACTATGAAAAGTGTAATAAGTGCTCAGGTGTGCAGTTGCGAAGGAAAGGGAGGAGAAAAGGAGGAACCAAAGGAGTGTTTGTTTTTCCTTTACCACTTTGGATGGACAGAATTTGAATCTCTTTCTTTAAATTAAACTTGTTTTTTTTAATGACACGAGTTCTAGAACTGTACACTACAGCTGTTTTGCAGAGCATCCCAATGACTTGTGTATTTGTTGTTGGTATCTGGTCTAGATTTAATAGGCAAGTGCATTGGGGAAGAGGCTAAGTATGAAGGCATCAGGCTTCTGTTTGATGGGTTGCAGCAACCAGTGCTTAACAAACAGGTAATTGCTGTGGCTGTGGCAGGGGACTGACTTTTCCGAGTCAAAAATATATTAAAAGGTGGGAGTGCTGCTTTGGAGTCTTCTTAATTGTCTTTGTTTTCTTTTAGTTAACTTATGTTCTGCTGGACATTGGGATTCAGGAACTCTTTCCAGAGCTGAGCAAGGTACGTGCTAACTACGTTCAAGAGCTCCAGAAATCTCTGAGCCACTAATGAGTCTGGTCATTGCTGGTTTTTTGCTGCTGTTCCCTTGTGATACCTAGTTTTAAATTCTGGGGAAGCTGTGTGTTCTTCTAGTGTGTGGTAAATATCCCAGAGTTTGAGTATTTCGTTTCTGTTAATCAGCTCTTTCCCATGCCATTTAGGCCCATCAGTGTACAGCAAGTCTGAGCTGCCTCTCAGCAGAGTCGGGCAGAGCAGTCAGCACTGGGGGGGGGGGGGGGGTGTCTGTGCCATCACAGAATCCCAGGGGTTGAAAGGGACCTCCAGAGCTCATTAGGTCCAACCCCCCTACCCTAGGACAGGTCGGCATCCAGATGGGACTGGAATATCTCCAGAGAAGGAGACCCCACACCCCCCTGGGCAGCCTGTCCCAGGGCTCCCTCACCCTCACTGGGTAAAAGTTCTTCCCCATGTTGGTGTGGAACTTCCTGTGCTCCAACTTGAAGCCATTTCTTTTGTCTCCCCTGTATTTGTTGCATTTCCTGACTTAGGAAGTCAGTTCTACCTGCAGAGCTCAGGTTGAGCTTTGGCACCTTTTCCTGCCAATCTCTGGCAGAAGGGTTTCATATCTGTTATTAAATTCTTCACTCTGAGGGTGGTGGATCACTGAAACAGGTTGCTCAGAGACGTGCTGGAGGCCCCATCCCTGGAGATATTCATGGTCAGGCTCGATGGGGCTCTGAGCAATGTGATCTAGCTAAGATGCCCCTGCTTACTGCAGGGAGGTTGGACTAGATGTGCTTTGAAGGTCCCTTCCCACCTAACACATTCTGTGATTCTGTACCTCTACTCTGGTTCCCATAGAGCAGAAAGGATTCAGGTGACACACAGTGCTGTGTAGGTGGGTATCATTAGCTTGTGATCCCTCTGGGATCTGTACTTGGGTACGTGAAACCTGTGCAGAGTTTCGTGTAGCAATTTCACAGTTTGGTGTTCAAGGTAAGCAGGAGATGCTGGCTACTCAACAAGGTGTTACACACATCGTTTCTAATAGATACTTGTTGCGTGAGCCCTGTGTCAGAGGCGTGTGAGTGCCAGCAGTGATGTGTTCTGCATGATGAATTGAAAGAAATGATAGAAGACAGAGGAAGCTAGGGCACCTTCCACTGTTTTCACTGAAGTGAGACCCCCCTTTGCAAGTCTGACCCACTCAGCACATCAGCTTCATAGCTGGCCACCACACACCAGCGTTGGAACCCTTAACCAGAAGGTTCCTTGACCAACCCAGGGATCAGGGAGTAGCCCTGCTGTTTAACTCCACTGAACTGGTTTTGTTTCTCAGCAGCTAGTAATATATCCGTCTGTAGGAACACTGGTCTGTCTGCAGCTGATGGTGATAAAACCTGAAGCTTTTGTGTGTTGCACTTAAATGGTCTCTGAAGCGTTGGTCAGGCCAGGGTCAGGGCAGGGTCAGGCTAGTGATCAGTGGAAGGCCTAGTTGGAGGCCAGGGAAGGATCCCAGGGATCAGTTCTGAGTTCAGTCCTGTTCAAAAGGTTCATTACTGATAAATGAATGCCCCATGGATGATGGGGCAGAGTGCAGGGATGCTGCTGACACAGGGCTGGGAGAAACGCTGATACACCAGAGGGTTGTGCTGCCATCCAGAGGGACCCGATGGGCTGGAGAAGTGGGCTGACAGGGACCTCATGAACTTCAGCAAAGGGAAGTGTGAAGTCCTGCTCCTGGGGAGGAACAACCCCAGGCACCAGGACATGCTGGGACCAACCACCTGGAAAGGAGCTTGGCAGAAAAGGACCTGGTAGTTCTGGTGGGCACCAAGTTGACCATGAGCTAGCAATACGCCCTTGCCACAAAGAAGGCTAACAGTGTTCTGGGCTGCTTTAGGCAGAGCGGAGCCAGCAGGTCAGGGGCCATCCTGCCCCTCTTCTCAGTACTGGTGAGGCCACACCTGGAGTATTGTGTCTAGTTATGGGCTCCCCACTATAAGAGAGACATGGACATACTGCAGAGAGTCCAGGGGCCATGAAGATGATACAGTGACTGGAGCTATTCCAACAGTTCCATGTCTTTATGTGGGCGACTCCAGAACTGGACACAGTACTCCAGGCGAGGTCTCACAAAGAGCAGGGGAGAGGGGCAGAATCACCTCCCTTGTCCCACTGGCCACAGTGGGCTGAAATATATTTCCTTTGAACACAAATCAAGGATTCTCTCACATACAGCAGGATTATGGTCTGTACAACTTTTTAATCCCCCCTTTTGCTCTGTCTAACTGTGACACTGTCCAAGTGCTCTGCGCTGGGAACCACTCTGGTGTCTGGTCTCTCTGCTCGGCAAAGACTTGTCCTCCTGAGCTACCCGACACCAGTGTGTTTGTAGTTACAGTGAGGAACAGACCAGCATCTCTGGTCGGCCTGAGGATCCTGGGAGCATCGCTGTGAGCACTGCTTCTTCAGCAGGGGAAGCAGCAATGGGAGAAGTGGGCATTTTTTTTGTTTGTGGAGGTGTCAGTCTGCTCCCTGCTTTTCAGATCCATATCCTGAAGGTGTATCCTGCCTCGAGGACACACACTGGCTCATCCCGATACCATTAAACGCGGTCTAAGGAAGCAAGTTGGAAGGGCAGGAGCTGTAAAGCACCCAATACATACATGAGTTTTGCCTTTGATACCGTGTATGTCAGTCTCTTGGAAGCCTGTCAGACAGGATGCAAGGAGAAGGGACCTCTGAAAGAGGAGCAGCATTCCTCGCAGAGGAAGGAGAGAAACCCAATCGAACGAATGCGGTGCCAGTGCCATTTCCAGAGCAGAAAGTTGCTGAGTGAAGCCCAGTGTTTGTAGCAGTTGGGAATGGGGAGGGAAGAAGGGAAAATACCCATTCTCAGCGACAGCATCAAAGAGCTGTGAGCGGCAGCTGTCCTTTCTCCCAGCTCTCGTATCAAGTGGATGTTCTCAAATCCTCGCAGCTCAGTCAAGTCAGTTACATTAAAATGTGCTGTTTCAGACTTAACCCTTTTCCCCTCTGTGACTGTTCAACAGGGTCCCAAGGAACCGAGCTCTGTGTCCTGCTGGATGTGAACACGCCAGACGCACCCGCTGCACACTGTTGGAATGGACGTGTGACATTCTAACCTGGCACTGTATATTTTCTTGTAAATAACATAAAATCTAAGTTCTAAAAAAATAAAAAATACCTCTTTATGCAATGAAGACATTAAAATTTAATACCAGTTACAAGTAAGCAATACACCTCTACTTGTTATTGAAAATTTGCTTTGCTGTTGCTGGAGCCAGATCCACTTCCCCAGAACACCTGTGTGTGGAAGCAGAGGATGGCATAAAATCAGAGGGCTGGGAGACCAGCCAACACGTGCTTTGCTAAACGACCAATTACTGTTGTTTTCCTTAAAGGATATGTAGGAAAATTGTGTGGAAGGAGTTGTAGGATGCTACCATGAACTTATTTTTAACTCTCTTAACAAATCTTACTATTTTTTCTTTTAAAAAACCAAAATCACAAGGTTGAATCTATTGCACACGAATCGTCCCCGAACTGTCTTCGGCCTTGGTGCTTTCTGTGAGCGTGGACAATCACGTGTGTAATTGAGTTTATTTAACATTTGACCTTCAAATCTGAAGTACTCTTTAAAACAATAATGGGGGTGGGTTTGACTGTTACCTCAGCCTCATTCTTTTGTGATTTCTTATCTGTGTTTGTTGCGTTTTTTTCCCCCCCCGACATCCTCTTTTACAGGCTCAGAAAGGAGGATGTGAGCCTGTCCCCATAGTATTTCCTTAAAAAAAATACTGGTATAAAAACATGTGGAAGATTTTTGCAGTAAGCCTTCATTTGTTGGGCCAGTCTTTATAAAAGAGGCTTTGAAAAGGACTTTTCTGCATAGATACTTTTTTTTTAACAAGTTCTTCTCCTGGAACAGCACACAGATTTCAACTGGTGTTCCTCAATATTTCTTTTCTGACAGCACCCATTTTCTCCCTTTTTCTGCAAAGAAAGAAACCAGCCTGAGGCAGTGTTGGTACTCTTTGTTGTACAGTCTGTGTTACCTCTATGACCTTGTCTCCCAAAAGAAGGTTAAAGTGTTACTTCTTCCCAGGTAATGCTAGAGGACTTGTTAATCTCTAAATTAAACAGCCATGCAGGTGCAGCTCGGTCCATAAGTGCACTCGTTGCTGCTGGTTTCATGTTGATTTGGGGAAGCCCGTTCTGTGAATTAATAACTTTGGGGACTGGTGTTGAGAAATCAGTGATAAGGGAGTTACATGGCCTGGATCTTCTAATGTGCAACCCCTGAATTTATGTGGGAACAAAGGAGGTCTTGACATTGGAGTGCAGCACGTGTTCCTCTTGTGCACCTCCACCTTGAATGCTGCAGGAGCAGTACCAAGTGGCTTGGGTCTGAGGACACAGCGTAGTGCACTTTCCAGAAGAACAAAGTACATTCATTCCCAACACTGAGAATCAGTTCAACACAGCAACAAACAGCATGGGAACGTGCTGATGTCGGAATTCCAAGTGTGAAGGGGTTTAGAGAAGTAATCATTGTTTGTGCTCAAGTCAGGGTATGCTGTGAAGTGCCCCACTACCAACACAGCTTCTGAGGCTGCCCCAGAGCCGCAGGCACCCAGTGTTTGCCCTGCGCGTTGCTGCTGCGGTGTCGGCTGGGAGTCCTGTGCTCTGGCCTGTCCCTGGAGAAGGCTGTGAAACAGAGCAGACTTATATGACATGTCATTGCAGACTCTGTTCTTGCTCTAGCAGAGGTCCCCAGTCTGGTCAAAGAGGGACATACGTATGCTCCGTTTGTTAAAATTGACCAGAGTCAAACCAAGGTTTCATCGTGTCCTTTATTGATGGAAAAGGGGAGATGCTGCATCTTCAGAAGTAAAACGAACCTAAAAATGAACTGGCTGTAAATGGAGGCAATGCTTTTAATGACACCGAGTTCAATCCATCTCAGTCTAGGTGTGGGACAAATAGAACAGGAAGCAAAGTCGAATTATTAGATGGGAAGCTTTAACCCTGAGTAGAGACCAAAGGAAGGTATATACACCTACAATCATTTCTAGAAGCATGTTTACATTACCAGAATCAGAATCTTAACTAAAGATTACCTAAAGCAGCTAAAAGAACTTGGCAATTAAAAACATTCCATTTCATTGGGTGGTGGTTTTATGCCTGGAGCTTTAGCGTTCAGTGATGACTTTGCTGCTTGAAACCCCAAATCGCGCTGTGGGGTTTGCGAGTTGGTTTGTGAATCCCACAGCCTGTGTCAGTGCCCCCGCTGCGCTGAAGACAGTTCCTCACTTGTGCTGCTTGCTGCTGACATGGAAACCCAAGATTATGTTCATTTTAAGGTGTAAGAAAAGAGAGCAGTCCTCCTCCTCTTGCCAGCACCATCTCTCCTCCTGCCTCCCTCTAGGCAAAAACAACCAGCAGTAAAAATCAGGTGTGCAAGAGTGTTGCAGTGAGCAGCAGGGAAATCAGGGCCAGGCTTGCTTCAGTGAGACTTCCAGAAGAGAACCTGATCCGGCCTTCAACGGCTGGGTAAACTCTCTTCATTCTCTGGAGGTAACGGGACACGACGTCGACATCAGGTTCCCCTGGGCACAGAAAGGAAGATGGGGTGTTCTCTGCCGCAGCCAAGCGCACAAGCACAATCTAGGAACCTGCCTAAAACTGCAGGTTTAGCTCAAGGCTTAAAGCAAACCCTGCTCTATGGTCTGTCGTTGTGAACTGCAGCCTGCCCTGCCCTCAAGGCAGCCTGGGTGTGTGGGGAGGTGTTTCTTGGGCACAGGTACAGCACCTGTGGTCTGAATTTTTGGTAGCAGCTCATATGTTACTGAAGGGGGTGGGGAGGTTCTCTGCATCATCTGGCTTTTTTGTTTGTTTGCATCGTCACTTTTGCAACTCAGTCAAATTTGGGGAGGCTGAGGTAAGTCACAGAACAGCAGGGCCTGGAAGGGACCTCTGGAGTTCATCTAGTCCAACCCCCCCATGGAGGTTTGGAGCAGGATCACCTCGAGCAGGCTGCACGGGACAGCATCTAGGTGGGTTCTGAATAACTCCAGAGATGCAGACTCCACAGCCTCTCTGGGCAGCCTGTCCCAGTGCTCTGCCACCCTCAGAGTAAAGAAGTCCCGTCTCACATTGAGGTGGAACTTCCTATACTCAAGTTTGTGCCTACTGCCTCTTGTCCTGTCACTGGGCACCACTGAAAAAACACTGACCCATCCTCCTGACACCCACCCCTCACGTATTTATAGGCATTGATAAGATCCCCCCATAGTCTTCTCTAGGCTGAAAATTCCAAAGTCCCTCAGCCTCTCCCTCTCTGCATAAACATTTAATGAAAAATACAGGCCCTGGCCCCAGTTTACAAGGTCTACACTGAATTTGATTAGAAACATTGTTCCCACTCGTGAGAAGCTATTGTGCATTGAAACATCCCCTGGAACCATGAAAACAGCCTGTAATAAAGGTCCAATTTTTTTTTAAAGCTTTTACCATCCATTGGCAGCAATGGGAAACTGAAGTTCTGTGAGATGTAGATTTGCTCCTAGAAGCTATGTTGTTTTTTCTCAAATGGAGCCCTACAGCCCTTTGGTGTGTTCAGAAATTCTTGGGCTTTTCACGTTCCCCTTTGTCCTAACAGAGGCCGTGTCAGCGGCACAAATGCCGGATTTCTAACAGCTGGCACACTGCTTTAGAGCATCTTAAGATCTTGTATTACAAAGCTCCTTAAGAGAGTGTTATGAAGCTCTTCTTCCTTTCTACCTCTAGCGTGGCATGTGTGCCCCTCAGAAGTAGGGGTGATGATTCTGTGTTTGCAGATAACTGCTGTACGCTGGAAGTCTGATGTCTAAAGTAAACGGTGCCTTTCTTTTTGATGGGCTGTTCAGTACAAGTGTCAGGTGGCAGAGGTAACACCTACCCTCTGCAGCGTGCTTTTTGCTCATTCTGGTTTACCATCATCTGAGATTTGCTCTCTAAGCAGTGCAAGTGCTTAGTGTCTCTGGAGCTTTTGAGACTTAACTGAAGAATACAGCTGCTGGCTACAACTGAAACTTGTACTGCAGAGCAGTGGGGTTAGAAGTGAGTCCAGCCAGTAAAAGCAAAACTCTGAGGCTTGTACTACAAAACAGATCTGACTTGTAGGAATGGTTTGTCTGCTTCCCTGTTGGAGCCCATCCTTACCTTTGCTGTATCCTAGGTTTTTGTCTTTCAGCATATGATAACCATCTCCTCCAAACAGCATATAGGAGGTAAGAGTCACGTTGTATACTTCATCCATCTGGAGCGGGACGTAGGCTGGGACTCGGCAGGCTGTGCAAAGCACTTCTAAGCTAACGACTCTGTCTCCCGGGGCTCTGGAGATATCATAGACCACGTGGATGCCTACGGAAATACATGTTTGAGGTTTGAAGGCCACTTTATACCGTCCCTATTGAGCATACAGGGCTGGAAGTGGCATCCTCTGCCATTTCCAAAACATTCTTTAACGTCACTATTTTCTTTGTACAGTAATTAGCTCTTGTCCAAGGAAACTGATGAGATCAGAGAGCTGCTGAAGCACTGTGCCACCTCAGTTACTTATCTGATCGTCTGTTCTCATCATTATTCCACAGACGGAAAGTGAACGTCATGGCACTGGAATACTGTGAGATAAAAATACCTTCCCTTACTTCTGGGATCATATGCTTCCTTATTCCACTGTCTTCTTGGCTGAAATGACTTCTTTTAGAACCAGCCAGCCACCCTAACTTAGCAGCAATTATGGATAATAAGTACTGTCTTGAGGAAACAAAGCCAGGCCAGGGCTAAGTGTTGCGATTTCTACTCAAGAGTAGAGGTGAAGTTTCTATTTGTGAGCTTTCCTCCGTCAAAACCTGGGAGAGTGAGGTCCCCAGAACACCCTCAGCCAAGAATGTGCTGGTCAGGAAGCCGCTAACTCCTGCCCAAAGCCCAGCAGCTCTTCCACCCTGGTGCACTTGCTGCTCTGGATCTTCTTTTCTGAACCTTTTCCAGAGCTACTAGTTACCATCTTTTTCCTGTGAGAAGGTAGCAAGTGGAGAGGCTGCTGCTGACTTACCTTAGTGGTACCCAAGGAGTTTGGTTACTTGTGATCACTGTCAGTGATCTTTAGGCGACGACAGAGGATGGTTTCGATAAACAGGGATCTGTCAGGTAACTGTCAGAGACCTCCCGCCTGGGGCTGCAGGTAGGCCGCCAGCGAGGAGCCGAAACCCAGATTTTGTTGGCGCTGTTAGGGCCTTGCAGCTACGTGCAGTTCCATCCTCAGAGTTAAACTGCTGCAGCTACAGGTTACCCAACCAACTGGGAATCCCGTCTGCGCTGGTCCGTGTGCTGCGGTGGCTCAACTACACGTGCGCAGAGCTCGCCGCCACGGGTGCAGCGCAGGCCGAGGACGTGTGGCACAGCTGCCTGGATTGCTGTTCTCAAAGAGGCTTCCAGGCACGATGCAGACAAGGCTGTGAGAAGGCAGGGCTGGTTTGGGAACCTGAGAGGAGGAAGGAAGAAAACGTACCTCCAACCTGCAGCAGCTCTCCGCTCCCGCTTCCGTACTGGTGCACGCTGTGCTCAAAGGCTTCCTTCAGAGTGGAGCCTTTCAACCTCACCAAATCAAATCGACCTCCAAATGGCAAAACAGACAGCAAATCTTCCATAGTGATGCTCCCTGGGGGAATGAGATGTAGTTTTACGTTGTGTTTTTGGTGCTGGGTGGTTTTTTGCAAGTTTACAATATTATATCAGGTTCACTTAACAGTAGGTATTTGACAAGGAACGTGGTAAATAGGAATTGAGAAACTGAGGGCCACTGGAGGGGAGGATCATATGTGGATCAAAGAACCTGCATCTTTATCATGCAGCATGTGTCAAGCCCAGCAAATCTGAGTGTGATGTACCCACATGTGTTGCTATTCACATAACTCTACCAGAAGAGATTACAAACCACCAACCCACAGTGTCGAAAACCAGATACTCTTACTAAGGCGATTTTTCTAGTTACTGCAGATTTACTCACATATTTATATAGATTTAGCTAAACTGAAAAAACCCAAACCTGTGTGTCTTCAGTTCAGAAAACCCCAGAATTCACTTATTTTACAGCAGACTCCCAGCAATTAGACCATATGACCCTCTACAGTGGGAGCTGAAGACCATCCACTCTCTCTCCCCCTCTTTGCTCCATGGCAGCAAGGAGGGAGGGAAATGATAAAAATCACTGTGTGCAAACAGCGTGAGTATCTTCTGCCAACGTCAGCCTGTGTGCAGCTGGGCTGTGGCGATGGATAACCATTCGAGAAAGCCTGATAATCGCTTCCAAACACTCTGCAAATCCCACTGGAACAAGCCCGTGCCAAGCGCCGTGCTCAGGCTTCCACCCCCCCTCGATTCCCACTACGCGTTGACGCTGTCAGTCAGCCTGTGACGTAACGTACCGTCGGTGCTCTGTTCGTCGATGGGCGCCCGTATCCCGCCTCCGTTCAGGATGCACATTGAAACGTGGTTCCAGGACTTCGTACCTGGGAGCCCAACGTTCTCGTAAAGCTACCAAAGTAAAACGTTTAAACTGGGGTTTAGTCTTCACTTAGCCTAGGCTCTGGAATTTACACCCCATACAGCCTGAGACTGAAAAGGGACAGAAAGGTTTTACATCTTCTTTGACATGACCTTCAGCCCTACTGTAAAACACTTAAGCTCTTAATAAAACCAGCACAGCAAAACACAGTCAGTGAGTATTTTGCTTTTCGTTTTTTTCTCTGGGTGGGGGTTGTTTTTTATAATATTTGCCCTTTTTGGCTGCAATGAACTCTCCAACTGTCCCCCCAGACTGTGCATGTGTGCCATGAATAGGGCAGGCTGGCTGAACAAAGGAATGATGATTTTTTTTGTTTAGATTCCAACCACTGTGATGAAGACAAATGATTGGAGAATGTTTGGAGGATTGGGAAAGGCAGAGGACCTTAAATAGTGCTGTACCTTAAAAACATGTACTGAAATGGATGAATTATGGCACGAAGCAGCGCCAGGGCAGGTTCAGATTAGATGTTATGAAAAAATCTTTCACTGCAAGAGTTGTCAGGGCCTGGAACAGGCTGCCCAGGGAGGGGGTTGAGTCACCTTCCCTGGATGTGTTCAAAAAAAGGGTAGATGAGGTACTTAGGGATATGGTTTAGCATAGGACAGGAACGGTTGGACTCTGATCTTAAAGGTCTTTTCCAACCTAGTGATTCTGTGATTCTATAATTAATATGGCTCTTGTTGTATGTTTTAGGGAATTAAGATTTTTCAGCTGCTCTGAAATGGTTTTTAATGTTTGGAAAGGTCTTGGCAAACCAGAAAGATGTAGACAAGTGGAACAGGAATCGGGCATACTAGATGAGACCCCAAAAGCCTACTCTGTCCAGCATCATGTCTTCAGCAGTAGCAAAACTCTGACAAAAGCAAGTTGCAAGGACAAGGTAACACTTGCTTGAGACATCCTAAGTACTAAAGAAAACGGAGACCACGGGTTTGCTCAAGTGCATAAGGATGATGAATTTGCAGTGTTAATCTTCTGAAATAACTGAGCAGAACAGGAGAAGGTTGAGAAAAGACACATGGCTAATGGAAGGGATGGACTGGTTTCTGTTCAGGAATGACTGTGATTATGGGCCTTCAGTGTCACAAAGACAGGAATACAGGAAGGACATGACAGAAGTCTATAAAAACAAGAGGGACATGTGGAGGCTGGGTGGGAATTAGTGTGTTTTCTCATTTCACAAATGATAAAAAACCTCAGAAAGAGGTGACAAGGATGGTCAAAGACACAGAAAAATTTCTGGATGTAGAGTGATGACACAGGCTAGGACTGTCTGACCTGGTAAAGAGACCAGGAAAAGGAAAAAGAAGGAAAAAAAATACTTGAGCAGCCTGTCAACTCATGAGTGGCGTGAAGAGAGTGTGCAGGGACCAAGAGTTGCAGTGCAAGGGTTGCTCCTTGGCCTCCAGCAGGCATCCAGCCAGCGGGCAGCAGGCTGTGCACAGACAGAGGAGCAAGGTGGCTGCAGGACGGGCAGTCAGCGGTGGAACGTCCCGCCACCAGCTGCCGTGAAGGCTGCAGGCACTCAAAGGGAGACGGAGCGGACGCGGGAAGAGAGGTTCCAGCAGGAGCCGGGAAATCCCGGGACACCCATTCTGCCTTGGGAGGCCCCTGAGCTGCAGGTTGTTGGAGACAGGGACAGGTCTGAGTACAGGCTTGCCAGGTGTACGCTCTTCCCTCAGTCACTCCTGGTGACGAGATGCTTGCTTGGATGGATGGATGGATGGATGGATGGATGGATGGATGGATGGATGGATGGATGGATGGATGGATGGATGGATGGATGGCTTCGTCACAGCCCTGCTGTCTGTTCCAGTTTGGCCACTTCCCTGCTCCCCCTCTACACTGGGTGTTGGGGGACTCTGTCCTGCAGGTAGGTAAATGCTTTGTGGCTCCAGCTCAGAGACGACGAGTTATTCCCTGAGGCCATGAGATACAACCCATAGTCCATCAGTGAGCAGGCTGTTTTCTGTTTGACGATTTCAGTCTGGATGATACTCCCTGATTTCCTCATTTGCCCGGAACAGGTCTCAGGATCACAAAACTCTAATTCCCCAGTTCCCCAGGGAAGTTTTTTTAAATTTTGGTGCTACACTTGCTGCTCTCCAGTCCTGAGCACAGAGGTGGTGTAAAACAAGGGCTCTCACATTGGTATTTCACAGTCGTTCCCCATCTGAGTGCCTCTAAAGTCCTTTGTAAACTGCCCTCTGGGTCTGTCAACCTTTCTTTTCTGAGACTTTGGACTACTGTTGAGAGCAGCTGCACTGAGCTGAAGTGACCTCTGTTCTGACCCAGTACAACTGTTCAATCAATCTTTGGCATCTCTCAATCTCTGGCTTTCCCAGGACAACTCTAAACATTACAGCTCAGGCACAGAATGGCCTGGTTTTCACCCTCGTGCCCCTGACTGTGTGGCACCAGACAGGAAAGGATGTGTAGAGCAGCCAGTGCAAAGGCCGTGAAGGGCAATCCATGTGTTCAGTGATGACTGCAGACAGCTGTCTAACAACATCAGTTTAAAAAGAGTGGAATTTGACCTCCCAAGACAAAAAGTATGGCAAGAAAAGCTACAGGCTTCTGAAAGATGACAAAGTTATTTCAAATGAAAATATAAAAACCGTTTAGCAATAAGGAAAAAACATCAGGCTCTGTGATTTAGAAAGCTGGGGTGTGGAGCACTAGGATGAGGGGTAATGGTTTTAAACTAGAAAAGGGCAGATCTAGGTTGGGTATTAGGAAAAAAATTCTTCAATGTGAGGGTGGTGGATCACTGGCACAGGTTGCCCAGAGAGGCAGTGGAGGCCACAGCCCTGGAGATACTCAAGGTCAGGCTCGATGGGGCTCTGAATGATCTGATCTAGTGAAGATGTCTCTGCTTAGTGCAGAAGGGTTGGACTAGATGACCTGTAAAGGTCCCTTCCAACCTAACACATTCTGTGGTTCTATAATTCTATAATATTAGTAGAACTGTACACAAAATTCCCAAATCTTAATCTAATTTGGAGATTAACCCACGCACTAAGGAGTGTTTTATGGATTACAATAAAAGCAATCATGAGGACTGGATGAACACCTTTGGGGAAATACCTCAATGAAAACACAAGATGATGAATTAGTGCCTGACTTTTTGTTTCTGTGCTAGTTAGAGCATTAAAAGAGGGGTGGCAGCAGTGCCCAGTGAGTAATGATGGAGCAGAGGGTAAGTGCTGGGAGCAGGGGGGCAGGTAGCAGGGTGAGAGAGGGGCAGGGGAGGCATTCCTTGCTCAAGGAACAGGCTCTTAGGTCAGACCACCGTGTCTCTTAAAACTGCAGCCTCAGAGCCAGCTGCAAGGGAGCCATTCTCACCCTGAGGAACTGCCCAAAGAACAATCCACTCCTTACTCTGTATGGCACACATCCTACAGACTTGTTTCAGCCAGCTGTTCCGGGAGCTGTTCCGGAGCCCGGGCCTGTTTCCTATGATAGCTCTGGAGTCCCACCCAGCTGTGTCTTACCACGGCATCACAAATCAGATTCCCCATGTTACATTCCTGGAAACGGCACGTTTGGCTGTTACCATCCAGGTAAACACTAGTTCTTCCAATCTCTTCAGAATAATTCCCCAGGTTTTTCCTCCATTTTCCCACTTCTTCTTTAATGTGCTTATCTGTAAAGTAGTACAGAAGTGTAAAACAGGCATTGCATGCATCACACCTCAGTGACACTTCAGTAATACAGAGCTTAGGAAACAAACCTGCTCCTCCTGATCCTGAACTGCTACATTTTCCCCCCCAAGGCCCTTCAAGCGACATCACATTTATGGTCACTTCAGCCAAAGCCTGTGAGGGGCTCAGGGGGGACAGGGTAATGGAGTGAACAAGCTTCTGTGCCACGGGAAGGTTCTCTCCTCTGTAACACCCTAAAAGCGTTTTTGCCTGGTCCTGTTCTTACCTCTGGCCAATGGGGTTTCCACCACCCACCCCAACAGGTGAGAGGATTTTTAATATACAGGTGAGCTTGGTCTTTATTTGACAGGGATTTTAACTTTTTCCATTCCTAATTATAGCTTCCTCCCCTTTAACACAGCGCTAAAAGGAACACTACCTCCAATGTCAAGGGATTGTGTCCAGTTCTGGGCTCCTTGGTATAAAAAGGACTGGGATCTCCTGGAGAGAGTCCAGAGAAGGGCTACAAAGATGATTAAGGGCCTGGACCATCTCCCCTAGGAGGAAAGGCTGAGTAAGTTGGGACTGTTCAGCCTTGAGAAGACTAAGGGGGGACCTAATTAAAGTTTATAATTATCTGAAGCAGGGGATGCAGGGGGAATCAGCCAGCCCCTTTTCAGTGGTCTGTGGGGATAGGACAAGTGGCAATGGCTGCAAGTTGGAGCACAGGAAGTTCCAAACCAACATGGGGAAAAACCTTTTCACAGTGAGGGTGACAGAGCCCTGGGACAGGCTGCCCAGGGAGATGGTGGAGTCTCTTTCACGGGAGATATTCAAGACCCATCTGGACGCCTATCTGAGTGATATGTCCTAGGGAGCTGCTTTGGCAGGGGGGTTGGACCCAATGATCTCTCAAGGTCCCTTCCAACCCCTACGATTCCATGATTCTATGATTCTGTGATAAACCCTTGATAGAAACGTATCCCGTGTCTGCCAGGCACAAAGCTCATGCTTCCAGAGAAAAATAAAAAGCAGATACAAAGGCACCGATATGTACAGACAGGTGATGTCACAGCTGGTTTGTTTCAGCTGTCAGCTTCAAGCAATTTGCCACGTTAACTGTCAGCAACATTTATCAAATGAGAGCACCTATGTATCTGCACTTCTACTGGCATCAGTGCGAGGGTCTAACAAGTCTTTGCATCATCAATAGATCACTGAGAAGAACGTAAATAAGGGCATCCATGAACAGGATAAAGGATTTAATTTATACACAGTCTGGTAGAACCTTGGTAGTCTGATAAAAGCTCAGAGCTTTATACAGCAAACACTGGACAAGAAATGACGAATAGAGAACCAGTCCTGGGGAGTTCCAGAGCCCACAAAAAGCAGGTAACAGAGTGCAGAGTCACGATCAGAACACAACAGAGGGACTCTTCTCCCTCCCAGGTTTTCATACGTTTCAGAGCTGAAAGACAGAACACGCTCAGCACTGAAAGCAAGGAGTCATGGGGTATTTGCACATTGTCAGAGTATGCCAGGGGGGTTTTCTGGAATGTTTCCACTCCCTTGTATTGCCCTAAACCCTGCTCTGAAGAACCCAGCCTCTGGCAAAACGGTTCTCAGAATCTTTTAAGCTGTAATTATGGGGCTAGCTAAAACAGGCCCTGCTCAAGGGGAAGGTAGAGTGTCCCCCGAGTTCCCACATAAGGACTCCCCGTGATTCTAAGCAGACAAACCCACTGAATCTCAGAAAGAGACAAATGGGTACAGCTGTAAAATTCAGCACAGCCTGAACCCTAGGGTGAAGAGAATTGCCAGCTCAGGAAGAAACACCAGTTCCTCCTGGACACTGGTACCCTGCACTGACACAGTAACACCTGAATCGTGGCAGAGCAAACGGAACCACCCAGCCAGTCCCTGTACCTTCAGGAAGAGAGCTGTCCAGCAGAATGGGGTTTCCAACGGCTTCCACTACGTTTCCCTTCTTGTCAAATGTAACATTCAAGTAACCAAGGTATTTTCCATAAGCATAAGCTTGTACCACTGGCACCTTCCTCCCATCGTCTGAGTCCACCATGAACGGATACGGACCGGCTGGCTTTTCGGTTGAGGGAGGGGTGCCTGCGTGAAACAAGGACACAAAGGGGGGTCATCAGCTCACGTGACCTTCAAGGAATTATTAGAATGGTATTGCAAACGTTTCTCAGCCTTAAGAAACCCAGAGCCGACAGGGGATGAAGAAGAAACCACAGTGGATGCACTGGACAACAAGCCCTCATCTGATGGTTCAGTTATGCTATTTCATAAGAGACAATGTTCTTTCCAGGACATGAGCTCTAGTAACTGCCACTGTGCATTTTTAAGTTGTGACAGTGCACTCCTCCATGGCATCATGTCACAACAGTGACAAAGGAACTTTTCATTCCGATTATTTCAATCTAAACCTCTCAGTAATGCCCACATACCAGCCTCTGGATGAAAAATTTGTTGTTACCACTTGACATCAAATTATTCTGCATCAGATAGAAAATCAGAACGTCAGTAAAACATGCCTAGGACTTCATGATATGAAAAAGTCTAAGCTGTTTTTATTGATAACATGAACTCAGAATACCAAGTCGTGCATGCAATCGCCTGATTGATTTTTTAACCATACCAAACTTAGCTTCCAAAATGTCAGACAGGCTGCAGACCCTCTGCAAAAGCAAACCCCGTTAGCATTAGAGTTACATGGTCATGGATTTAAAACTCTTACCATATATTACCACCTGCAAAATTTGAAGGGTGATTAAAGCAAGTCGTTTACACAGGCCAAATTCAGGAGATATTCTGAGCCATTTAATGCGTAACTACAGCATACAATTGTTTCTCTTTAACAAGTGGGACAGTAGAAGGTGAGTGCCTGGGTGAGACAAGAAAGGCATGAGAAAGTGAGAGGAGATGAGTAGGAAGAGGAGAGGATGGAACGGACAGTGGAAAGCCCTGAGCTGGGTAAGTTCCTACCGTCTGTGGTACAACCCCTGAGACTGGGGCACTAAGGAAGTTTTGCTGAAAATTAGAGAGTTCCTGTCATATTCTCAATCAGTTAATGAAGTTTCTCATAAAATTAATGAGCTACCTTCGATGCTTAAAAAAACCCAAACAAGCCATCCTTGTGTCCTTAGACACAGCCACAGGGAAGGCAGCAGCACCAGAGGAGGAGGAGCTGCTGATGGCAGGTTTTGCCTACAGCAGCGCTGCTGCGGAAGAAATCAGATCAACAGTGTTTATCTCTGGAACTAATGTTTATCTCTGGGGGAAAGAAGAATCAAGTCAGAGGTTAAAAGGGGGCTGAAAAAGAGGAAACAGGAAAAGGGAGATGAACAGGCTATGAACCATGGTCTACAGAAGAGGTTCTGAAGTCTTAATATGTTTTTTTTATTATTATTAAGTCACTTACAAGTTTAAAAGTAAACATGTTATTTACCCCTTTATATGAGTGAACCTGAGACAGGTCCAATATGTTTGGCAGCAATTCACCAGGACAGCTACCCTTGCTCCTCTGTTCTGGTCTGTATAGGTCACCTTCAACATCCCCAGCATTCAGGAACTTTTCTGCGAGTTAGGGCACTTCTGGCTCCCAGACTGTTAGGAATGAGTCCCTTCCATGGCAATGCTGGATGGGCACTTGCTATGAGTGTGCCCCCTGCACTGAACTGTATTTGTGAAAGTTCACAGAAGTCAAAAGGGAACAGTTCCAGCTTTACTTTAGAAGCAGCATTTTAGTCAGACATAAAATACCTGTATAAAGAAACGTGTTTGTGTGTCCTCCAATTACAACATCCACTCCTTTCACTTTCTGGGCAATGTTTTTGTCCACAGCGAAACCAGAATGTCCCAGTGCAATTATTTTGTTCACTCCCAAGGCAATAAGTTTATCCACTTGTACTTGTAATGCTTCAATTTCGTCTTCAAAGACTACATCATCCCCTTTAAAAAAAAAAACAAACCAAACCAAACAAACATGAATGTATTTACAAAGCACCTTAATTACTAGTTAAAAAAACAGTAGTTGATATCGGATACTATTTTGTATAATTAACAGAACTTTAAATAGAATCATCATAGGATTCTAGAGCAGTTTGGGTTGGAAGGGACCTCAAAGACCACCTAGTTCCAACCCCCTGCCACGTGCACGGACACCCTGCATAGTCCAGGCTGCCCCAAAGCCCCATCCAGCCTGGCCTTGAACACTGCCAGGGAGGCGGCAGCCACAGCTTCTCTGGGCAGCCTGTGCCAGGGCCTCACCACCCTCACAGGGAAGAGTTTTTCCTTACATCTAATCTAAATCTACCTGCCTGCAGCTTAAGACCATGTCCCCTTGTCCAATCCCTACGTGTATCCTTTGTAACCAGCCCCTCTCCTGCTTTCAAGTCATCTTTCACGTCTCCTGATCTCACCTGATCTGATCTGATGTTCTCCAGTCTCTCAGGAGCACCTGTGTGCTTGGACTAAAGCAACATTCCTGCACTGAGCTCTATGTACATGCCTACACTGAACAGGTTGTAACTCCACAACAAAGTTCCAGTGACACCAATTTGTGGGACTGACAATTGAATGGCTTTTATTATTTGACTAGAGAAAGGAAACTAAATATGTCAGTAAGTGTTTGGGGATAAACCCTTGTGTTGTATTATAAAGACTTTTTTTCTTCCAAATTGTATTTCGTTGAGATCTTTATCTTCTCCCAAGTTACATCTCTCTTTCCACTGCACACTCACCTTGTGCCGTGCCTCTCCCTGCCCCTCTGAGGCTTTAAACAGCAGCTTCAGCAAAGTCCTGCACTAAACTCCAAACTGCCTTTTGACACAAATCATCCCCCCAGCATTAACCACCCCGGGCAGAACACCACTACAGCACAGCTCACAACTGACCCACCATCCTGAAACAAGAACATACAGGAACGGAAAGTCTGGGAAGGAGGAACCTTTTCTGGACCACAGTGTTGGGAAACTCTCAAGGTTTCTGTGCCTGCTGTAGTCATTGTAACCTAACTGTCAGTTACAAGAGCACTAGACACAGTGTTTTGGGTTGCACAAGAGGACTTCCTATGCAAGAGGCTCATTCCTTCGAAAAAGTTTTAAGAATAGAGTTTAAGAACAGCGTCAACAAACTCTAATCCTAAACTTTCCAGTGAAGACAACCCAGTGACACTGCTAAGTAAGTCTTCCTCTACCTATTTCCTGTCCTTCCTGGAGAGGTTTTTTTCATCAACCCCTTTTGAAATATGACTTTAATGCCAACAGATTTACATTATTTCATAACAAAGGGAGGAGTGAAACGAATTCACAATCCAGTGCAAAATGTCTCAGGAAACAAGGAGGAAGCTGCTACAATGGAAGAGATAAAAGAGGGTTACATAAATTGGTTCACCACCACACCCACTGAATAGTTCTGTTACTGCCAGAGGGAATCTCTGTACCGCACATTGAAGAGTGAATTGTGCAGTGCATCCCCACATTTTCTTCCTGTGGACCTCTTCTTAGTATCAAAGAGTTGTAAGTTAATTGAGGTTGGAAGGGACCTCCGGGGGCCATCTAGTCCAAAACCCGCTCAAAGCCAGATGAGGATGCTCAGGGTCTTGTCTGAGTGAGCTGAAATTCCACAGCCTCTCTGAGCAACCTGTTTCATGGCTTAACCACTCTTACCATGACAAATTCTTTCCTTATGCCCCACCATAACTTCCTGTCGTACTACTTGAGCCCATTGTTTCTTGTCCTTTCTCTGTGCCCCTGTGGGAAGAGTCTGTCCCCATCTTCTCTGTAAACCCCCTTAAGACAGTGGAAGACTGCACCTCCTTCACCCTTAGCCTTCCTTCTCCAGGATGAGAAGCCCGGAGTTCCCCCTTAGATTTGCTTCTCCAAGCCACCAGCTTCAGCCTCACTTTGTGCATCCTTGTGCTTGGCAGAAGCTGGGCCAGACAGGGAGCTACTGGCAAAAGGGGAGGTATGAGAACTGCTCCTTGGGTGTGTAGGTCCTTCACTTGCTCTTCTTGACACCCATAAACCACCTACAACGGCGACACACACCATGGTGTGGGGACCAGTTGTGTAAGGAGAGCTGAGCTTGCTGAACGAAGAGGAAGAGCGAGCCACTGACTAGCTGTGCTAGCACGCAGTTGCCTGCAGGTCAACTTCTCCCACAGCATGCAGCGAGGTGGCCCATGATAACCAAGCCCTCCCCACCATCACCAGCCTGTCACCCCCTGCCACTGCAGCCTGCAATGCACCACATAATGAAGACATATTATTTACTATTAAGCTGCCCCCATATAAACCCAAACCTACTTTCGTAACGAGGGGAAAAATGAGGCCTGTCCCACACCAGTAAGTCCAGCTCTCTCCCAGCACTGCTATGGCAGGGCACAGGCAGCCACCACTGCCAACCCACCCACCCAGCGACTGCTGGCTGCCCACTTTGCCCTCAGAAAGGGATTCCTGCCTGGGGGCTGTGGGGGCTTCTGGCACCCCCTCTCCCTGGCCTAGCCATGGTATGCTAGACATCTCAGTGCTTGATCAAACCAGGCTGAAACAGGCCACTGGGTTCAGAAGTTACACAGCAGGTGACTACAGGGACACTTAATTATACAGCACTCGTTTTGCTAAGAAACCAGGCAGGAAGCAACATACTGCTCAGCACTTGGCTCCGCATCTTTCAAAGCAATCTGGATCAAAATCAAAATGCTTATTTAAGAGCTAGTTGTTGCCTATGGCAGTATTTCATTTATCTTTCATGGTATTAACCTGATGTGACATCCTCTTCTCTTTTCAGAGGTTTCTAATAGATTGGAAGGTAGAGAGCTTCAGATAAAACTTCCAAACTGTGACATAGATGAACAGGGAAAAAGAGCTGGCTGCATTTTAAAAACATTAGGCAAGCTAGAATAAAATGGAATAAATGGAATTTAAATTCCATTTCTGAACACTCTGCCAAATTGAGTGTTTCAGTATGTATTTTGCAGCCCGTACAGTTACTGAGTAAGCTGCTTTGGGTTTCTGCCTTATACAAAAAGTGAGTGGACAAAATGAGATGCATTATTGCTCAGCACCAAACACACCTGCAGTACACAAATAAAGACATTAGGCACTTTGTGGGGTTTACAGCATGACTGCAGAAGTAAGGCGAGTGAGCTGGCACCATCAAATACTAGAAAGTTGGTCTTGGGATTCCTGGTGCAAAGCAAACATGCAGACGACTCTGTTTCTGTGCCAAGTTATGAACAACTCTTGCAAGAAGGAAAAACTGGCTGGGCATTGAGCTGAGATAGTTGTATCCAGCAGTATGGAGAATGTCGGAACAACCGCCAGTTGTCTGTAATCTATAAATTGTGCCAAGAGTTCCCCATCCCTATGGTTTCCAAACAGTAACATTAACAGTACCTTTAGCAGAGATTAATTGTTCCTTCACAATGGAAACACAGAGATTTAGGGACTTGGTATTCTGTCCAAGTATGCTGATAGCTCTTTTAAGCAGACTTTGAGAAGCACAAGTTGTGATTTGTGGAAGTTACTGTGATTGTGTGGAAGTTACTGAGATGTAACAACAGAAGAAATCACACTCACAAAAGCTTTCCATGGAAAGTAGCCATGTAGGAATTCACATGTTTCAGCATTTTCTAGCTCCCCATTTGCCTCCAGAATGCCCTAAGAGTAGACAGCATGCCAAAGCAACCACTGCAGAGCCTGAGAAGAAGTGTGCAGAGATAATCAAGGTGCTGAATCTGAAATTCACAACGTATCTTGCTCACTGAATGAAGGAATTAGGCTGATAATGATGTTGCCACCGAGCCACCTCTGCCATGATTTTATCAGTCTGCAGGATTGCTCGCCCAGGGTGATACAGGGTCGCTGAGTTATATAAACATATTCTGAGGTCGCATTTTCAAAGCTTCCAAACGTTCCCTGGCGCACCGAGACGGCAGAGCGGGCAACCGTGAACACTCCGACCCCCCCACACGCTGCCGCTGGCGTCTGCCCTGCTTGGTTCTCACCGACACTCTGGGACATACGGAGCTTGGGGCTGCTCCGGCTCCATCTGTGGAGCTACCAAGCCCTCCCTTTCATCCCTGGTTGTTCCAGTTGTGGTCTCGGTCCCAACCTCCCGGCGTACTGAGGCATTCAATGAGATGTCTAGAAGTGACTGGAAATGTATTGAAATGCCTCAGGGAATCATTCCAACGCCATCTGGGTTCTCCTCTAGCGTAACTCCTCGCAAGAAAGATCATTCCGTGACCTCGCTGTTTGGAAGAAAAGCTGAGGTCTATTTTATTAATCCTTAAGGAAGTACAAGTATTGGCTCTCTGACCATTTCTCAATCTCAGCACGATGTCAGGTGACACCTTCCCTCATGCCCCCCAGCACAGGTGAAATTGTACTGCCTACACAAAATACAGGTCAGTTTTCTGATGAGAGAAAAGAAGAAAGGACTCCAAAACCCCATCACTGCAAAGCAGGAATGAGGTACAGAATCTATTCTGATCTCAGACATCCACTTCCTCACATCTTAAACATACAGTGTAGGGATTAAAAACCATGTGAGTAACAGTTTTATATCCTAATACTTCCTCAAAGTATTGACTATACATTTTCTCAAGAAAGTTAAGCAATCCTACTATATTACTAAGCAATGGAAAGAGTAGTAATAATATGAAGTCCTGGAAAATGTTTTAAACCAACGCTTAGGGCATCCACACTGCAAAAAACCAGCAAATAAAGTCTGATTTTGTCAGAGGGGGGCTGAGCATTGAGCAGGCAGTGACTCAGATCTCCTACAGCTGATTTAAATGTGTTTCTCATTCCAGTAGATCATTTTATTTTACTAAAAAAAAATACCCAAACCCTCAACAAACCAAAGCCCCTTAAAGGTTGGAAAAAGTAGTCAGAAATTGCAAAGTCTTTTTCCTCATCAACTCTAATTTTACTCATGAATGAAGCAATTGTGGTAAAAGCTGAATGGGTGTTCCTTCTCTAGTCTAATTTCTGGAAATATCTGAGAGGCTAAAAACATCTTGGGCAACTTGTGCTTCAAAAACACATATAAAGCTCTCCTTGCTTTTACTAGGGCTTGAGCATGGTGGCATCCAAGAGCAAAATTTAAACACACACAAAAATGTCTGGGTTTGAACACATTTCGCTCTAAAGACAAGCTGTATTCATATTTTAACATTTGTTTAAAGGATAAAGAACAACAAAGTATAAAAGAATATAAATTTTAAAAACCAAATAACAACAAAAAACCCTGAAGCCCTCTCCCCAAACTCTCCTTCTGACCTTCTTATATTCTTAGATAATTCACTGATGCTAAATAATTCAGGTCTGTATGAAAACGGCTTTCAATGTTAACAAGCCTTCTCTGGTTTAAAAATCAGGCAAAGTTGAATAATACAAGTAAACACTGGTAAAGCAACAACCTTCTGGCTTTTCAGCTGAAAAATTCATCACTGGATTCAAACAAGTGGGCAAGTAATAAAACCATAACAAAGGATATAAACTTATATACTAAAGAAAACATACCTGGCTGTGAAAGAAAAGAAGTTTCCTTCGTAGTGTAACCAACAATTCCTACTCGCTCTGAGTCAATATCTACTATTTTAAAGGGATGAACGTATTTCATCATTTCACTGGCCAATGGGGTTTTCGCCTTCAGGTTTGCACCCAGGATTGTAAAATTAGCATTTTTAAGGAAAGGATCCAATAACCCTCTTACACCTTTATCAAACTCGTGGTTTCCCAAAGCCTGTGAAAAGCAAGAAGAAAAATACAAGACCCGTATTCAGTTGAAATACTCTCACAAACGATACACAAGGTATGTTTGAGAAAATCTGTGTTCTAGGGACTAAACCCTGTCCTGTCTAAACCAGCACATTCCTGCTTCTCATGAACACAGAAACGTGGGGTGGGTTTTTTGGTTTAGTTTTAGGTTTTTGCTTTTCAAACTCTCTTTTATAAATACAGATGTGGAAGATTGAAATTTGAAACCTATCTAAGTGAGTGTTTGTAATCATGTAGGTGATTAAAACCCACTGGGTTGTTGGGTTTTTTCATCCTGTGACTGCCAGGAAGAGGATTAATAACCACAAAGGAAAACATACATTTTGTGTACAGAAAACACACTGTTTAAAAAATGCTGGAGAAAATGTTAAATGTCAATGGCAATGTTTGTTGCTCGTAAATAAAACATGCACTTTAAAAGCTTGTGCTTGGACCGCAGTCTTTTAACTATATCTAATTGGCACTGAGTAAGAGCTCTCGTGCACTTTAACATGCAACACCACCCCTCTCTAGCCATCACCACTAGCATTACCTGGTGGCAGCTCTAACATTTATCAACCAGGGAGGATCTCCAGAGACAGCCCACAGCAGGTGTGTGTGCACACACGTGCGTGCAGAGCACTGTGAAGCACTAAGGATGTCCCACGAAACGAGCAGTCCAGTTTGGCTATTAGCAAAGTGACAGCAGCAAGATCAGACTGATCAGTCGTTCTAGGCTGGTTAAGCTAGTGAATGGACTTACCTTAAAGGACTGTGGGACTTCCTCCTACCAGTCCCTTTTTCACACTCAGCATCAAGTTGCCACATGTGCCCAGGAGCTTGGCAATGGGCAGCAAAACACCCCCAGGTGGCACTTTGCAGAAGCACAATATACACAAGAACCTTGTAGCACACAGAGGTGTGAAGGAAGGGATCTGGCTACAGAAACGGGGTTACAGCGTAACTTGGTTCATGCTGATGTAGTATCAGGTGGCAACCACAGCAGCGCGTGAAAGGGGTTCCAGACAAAAGCATGCTCATAATTTCATTTTAAAGATTAAGTGGAAAAAGTTGTATTCATCCTCTTAAAAAGGCTTATATACCTCTTTGCTCCACTGAGATAAACAACCCCTGTGAGTTTGTTCCAACTTCTATTCCCCAAACAAGCTGTATTAACCCTGACCACATTCCAGCCCAAGCAGGACCCTGCAGCCACCACAAGTGCTGAAGCTCAGTACTGAGCAGCCTCTTTCTTTTGGGGGGAGACAAAGCCTCCCAACTCCTCTGATCCCCACAGGCAGGTAGTCAGTGATCCTGTGGACAAATCAGTGTATTGGCAGTAACTTGCACTGGCAACCAAAGTGCTCCTGCTGACACTAGTGGAAACCCTACTCACACCCCAGGGCAGGAGCCAGAACGATTGCACGCTGCTTCTCCAGAAGAACCAAGAACTCTCTTAGAGAAAATCCCGACCTGGGAAGGCACAATGCACTCTGGCCATACTCCACTTCCAACTGTATTCTAACTACAATCTAATTTGCTGTAAAAAATAATTATAGCAATAAAAAAAAATCACACTCTAAGGAAACTCATTTCAATGCTGACTGACATTCTGAAAAGACATCCACAGACTGGTGGAGGATCTCAGAATGCTAACAAGCCGTATGTCTTCTGTTCCTCCTAAACACACAATTAACCCTCCACCCCCCAAAAAAGGCTGAAAATGGCATAAGAATTTGGTTGGGATGTAACTGCCGTTAACTTGTGGTGGAAAATAAAAGAGCAAAACAACCAATCAGCCATTTATGAAACCTTGTTTCTCTTGGCTTTGTCTCTTGTATTTGGATTATTTCGTGTCCATTAGGATATAAGCTTTGATCAAAACTGTTCCCATGGTGTGGGTGGCTGTAAAGCCTCTTGTTCATGAGAAATCACTGGTGGCTAATAAGACAGTTTTATTTCTGGTGCAACTCCTCCTCTGGGGAGGAGGAGGATGTGGACTGTTTTGGGTTACTGTACTTCACCTAACTGCCCATATACCCAGAGTTTCTAGGATTCTGTACCTGTGCAATATTCCTTCACCAAATCTAAATCAGTTGGCCAACGTAAGGGTAAGTCACAAGGGGGAATAAACAGAAATATTCAGGCACACAGCATGTGATGGTATAATCCTCCTTTTCACAAGAAACCAGGCTAAAAATATTTCAAAACAATGATACGAATTAACAGAATGATGCAACTGAAAATTCAAAGACTTCTATCACCCCCCACTTACTGCCTTTGCAGTACTTAACGTGGATTTTGGTGTTAATTACACCAAAAAACAAGGCTAGTGTCACGAAAAATTTGGAAGGCAGTACCTAGCTAAACAGGAGAAAATAGGCTCGAGGTGACAATGGACATAAATGAGAAAAAGGCAAACTTAGAAGAGGAAGTTTGTGCCAAACCTGGAACAAACCTCTAAGGCTGCCAGGCTGCCCTAAATCTTTCTATGACCTCTCATCCCACCCTGTAATGACTTCTGTGACTCATTTTCCCTCCTTTATCCTGTTTTGTAACCCTACTCCTCTATCTCACTTCTACCCATTTCAGCACTCCTCCCCTTTCTCTTAGGAATGTGACTTCCCAAATTTTGCTTAAAGCAAAAATTTTTTGCTCTTCAGTAGCAGAGAAAGGTGTGGAAGTCTCTGTAGCTTCTTAGTCTATCCCCCTTCCCCTTCCATCCATTGATAAACTACTCAAATGATAAGATGCAGCATCTCCTAGGAGAGCAACTGGACAACTACTTCACCTAAGGCATCAGCATCCAGTACAAGCCTCTGGGTATCCACTACCGTGTCGAATGTTTTAAGAAATCTTATTCAGATGAAAAAGCTGATGGGTTCTCCTCAGTGCTCTGCAGATGTTTTTCTACATAATGTGTTTCTAAAACTGAGCCCTGGTTCAACAATGATGATTTTGCCTGAAGGAATTTCTTCTTGTAATACGATCGGGAACTGCACGGGCTCCCAGGCTGCCCGTGAACCAGTCAAACCAGCAAACACAAGGCAAAGAAATCATGGCCCAGCAGCAAGCTTTGGGAAGACAGACAGGAGAAAACCACCTCGAGCTAATGCTGCACTGCAGAGCCCCAGCCAGGACAGGACCTGAAGGCACACACTCCTCCCTCCCTCCCCTCCCTCTCAGCGCCAGGAAGGAAAATTCTGTTAATGTTAGTTTTATGATTTATGATTAAGAAACCGTTAGGCCATACGAAAGGGGAACTGCATCCCTCACAGACCCATCTGCCTGGCACGATGTTTGTTTAGCCTAGGAGAGTGCGCTGGGGCATCCCTTTCGCTTCTGTGGCTGGTCTGAGGCAGAGGGAAGAAACGGTTGAAGCCATTTTTACCTGGGGAAGGAAAGTGCAGCATTTTCCAGCTTCAATCTCTCTCCTCCTTTCCAGGGTTGTATGCAAGCAAGATAAGCCATGATAATTCTTTATATATTAATAGGCTATTGCCCTGAGACAAAATAACATCACCAATGTCAGTCTCAAATTTTTCTACCTTCCTCTCAGCGCTCGGATGACGAAAAGAGACAAGAGGAAAGGTGTGGGACACATACAGTCTCAAAGAGCTCCCTCAGAGATGCACTGTTATTGTCCCTGGACCACTTACACACAGCCCCTTACATCCCATCATGACCACAGGTCTGGTAAGACTGGACACAACCAAGGTGGGCCTGATGAAAATGAAAAATTCTCACCTTTTGAAAGAGCACTGCCAACATGTGCCATCAGTCCCTTCCTGCCAACATGTGCCATCTGTCCCTCCGGAAGGACCACACTGGCAGGGCAGGCTGTAAGCCTCTGCTGGGGTTAACCCTTCCATCACAGGACAGGTTCCTCAGGAGGTTTTTGCTGAGCTGACTTCTGTGCCTCTGCTGTCCCCTCTCCAACAAAGCCTGTCCAGCCGCATGCCTGCCCCAAGCCATCGCCTCTCTCTAAGGAACCTCTTCCACTGCATCACCGTCTTTTCCTCTGTGTAGCCTTGGCACCAGCTCCGGGTCTCTGGCTGCCCGCGGGGCTGCCAGCTCACCACTTCATTCAGCCGGGTGCGCATCACTTAGCACATCGCTCCTCTTACCGCTTACCTCCCAGTCGCCTTTGATGGCGAATTTAGCGCTCATTCAACACCACACGCTCAAAGAGGCGGCAAGACAAAAATAAAAGACCAACCCAAAACGTCAGCAGAGGAGGAGAACGAAGAACAGACCGAGCACCCAAAGGAGGGGGGAGAGGGAAGCCCCCCACCGCGCGGCTCGCCGCCCCCCGGCCCGCTTTACCATGGCATCGTAGCGCAGGAGGTTCATGAAGTGGGCCGCCTCCCGGCCCTTGAAGCGGGAGAACCACACCGTGCCTGCGTACTGGTCTCCGGCGTCCAGCAGCAGCACGTTGCGGTGCGCGGCCCGCGCCGCTGCCACCCGCGCCGCCCGCCGCGCCACGCCGCCGAAGCAGCCCGCCGCCTCCGCGGCCGCGCAACCCCGCGCCCCCGCGCCCTGCGCCTCCACCCGCCCGTGCACGTCGTTGGTGTGCAGCAGGGTCAGCCGCAGCTCCGCCGCCGCGCCCAGCACCGCCGCCGCGCACAGCCACAGCGCGCTCGCCCGCCTCGCCATACCGCGGGGGCTCTGCGCCGCTCCGCGGGACGGCTGGGAAGCTGCGGCCGGGAGACGGAGTGGCTGCGGGGGCAGCGGGGAGGAGGGACGGGGAGCGCCGCGGCGGGGCGGGGAGCGGGCGATCCGCCGGTGAACCCCCGCAGGCTGCGCGCCTCCCCGCGGAGCCTCTGGGCTGGGTTGCGCGCCCGCGCTGCCCCTGCGCGGGAGCGGCGGCTACCAGCCGACCGCAGGACAGGCGCTCGCTGCCCGTCTGAAGAGCCGCAGGTGCTCTTCGTCTGCTGGGCGTGTGCGAGGGCTTGGGGCGGCCGCCCAGGGCCGCGGGGCAGTTTCCTCGCCGCGCCTCGGTTCGCCGGACTTCCGACACCGCTGCCCGCCGGTCCTCAGGGTTCTCGAAGCCCCAGGCGCAGCCCCGAGCCCGCGTACGGCCCGTCCCCCGCTGCCCCGCCCTCCCCACCGGTGTCCACCACAGCACAGCTGCTGCCGGCGCAGCCAGCCGGCTGCCCGAGGTCAAACGAGATGAAAATTCAGCCAGCAGCGAAAGGACAAACTCCACTGCTCACAGAAAGCCTTGGTGAATGTTTAGTATGCTGAAAGGGGGTTGCAAACCTTCACATGAAAATGTTCTAAGGGGTTCCCTGAACTTCTCTCCTCCTCCTCTTTCTCCAACGGCGCTTGAAATAAAGTGCTATTTCAGCCCTGAAGAGAGTTACGCTACTTTAAGGGTTGATTTAATTACAGCCCTACTGTTTTCCTGTAGATTCTGAATTGCTTTCAAGATTTTCCTTCCGTGGTTAAATGCTAAGCTTTTAGTGGCGGTTTGGCATCCGAACGCTGAGGGAAAAACCTGCCAAAGCCTTAAATAAAGAGCTCTTTGGGGTACGGCATGGGGTGAGCGCCACTTCTGGCAAATCACACAGACTGGTGTCCCCACCTGCTCCTTTGGGCTGTGCATCCACAGCGTGGGTCCTCAACTTCCACAACTATTGAATAATGAAATTGCCTGGAGAATGGAAATTTTTCAAAGCTAGCTTCTGAGGTGCTGTAATGTCTGTATGCTGTCTTGCAACTTCTGGACAGTCGTACATTGTAAGCAGTGCCTGACCTGGTCAATTTTTCTTTCTTAAAAACAGAAGCTCCCCCACTGTGTAGAGAAGTGATGGTTTCTTACAGCATTAGGGAGGCTGTGGGAGTTGCTGTCTCCTTTCTACTGGATGATGTCATGCTCCAGTTTCCTGGGTACCTAAAGTCCACAGGATGGAATCTGAACTCTTTTGGTCCAGTATTTTCCTCAGATGCCTGGAAAGTGAATGAACCTGTATTTTCTTCAGTGATGTCTACGCTTCATTGTCCCCATGCTTCCACACATGACTTAAACCAGCTATGTCGCATCTCCTCGCTCCCTCGGATGATTGCTCTGTGCACTGCCCACCCCATCCCAGGGGAATCCCTAATGGCATGAACTTTGCCAGTAAAAACTGGAATTGTACTTCCTCTCCTCCTTTTCACATCCCCTTTGGCTACGTTCGCCCCCACCTCCGCTGGTGTCTTCTGACAGCCTGGCTAGGATTCGGTTCAAAGCCAGGACACACTGAGGTGCCCACAAGTAGGTGCCTACATATGCTGGAGTTCCTGGAAGTTTTCATCATGGCCGATGGAAATCTTGTCGGGACAGTCGCTGCTGCTTACCCTAAAGTGAACAGACCGGCTGGGATTCACCACTTAATCAAGGGTGCTGTTTGGTGGTCTCTAGGTCTTCCCTTCTGAAAGGAGGATCTTGTGTAAGTGTCGTGTTTTATCTGCCAGTCTCATGTGGCTGTCTTGGATGTCTCTTTTTGGGCAACTGAGTGTCACATGCTGGACTGCACTTTAGAGCACATTCCTGGTATTGACTAGATCTCTGCTGTCTGACTTCAAACAGGCTGTGATGTGTAGAAAGTAAACATTAGACCTGAGTTGTCACACCCACTTCATCCTGATCCAGTGGCTCTGCTCTGAACATGCCAAAATATCCTAGGAAGTCAGCTGCATCAGAAATGGATACAACTCTGGCCAGTTGTTCTGCTTCTGGATGGCCAAACTCGCATGTCTGTGTGCATCAAACACCATTTATCTCATTGGCATTGTCTTCATTCCTCATCAATCACTGCTCCCACCCATACCGTTCCTAAACAGACGCTAGTTCTGCCCACCACTGCTCTGTGTAAACACAGAGATGCAGCAAAAGCCCAAAGGAAGCAGGGTGTACTTGCATACACAACATTGTCTTTGGCTTCTACAGCACAGCCCTACTCCAACTTCCACAGAGCTCTTCAGGCCTGGAACAGGAATGCTTTAGTCTGCTCCAGGAGAGTGTATCAGAAACAGCTTGGGCTGTTAGGAAAAGACACTGCACCTCATGCACCCGGAGTTGATAATGGAGTACTGGGTGGGGAGGAAACTCTGCCTCTTGTGATAATAAGGATCTTACCAACAAAGATCTTACAAACAAAGATCTCTCCTCCCCTCCCCTCCCACCTTCATTTACAACGGGATCAAACACATAGAGAATCCTCTTGTCGTAGGAAGGGCTCTGTCCCAACAGTGCCTTTATCCTGGGAAGCAGCTTCCTGGATATTAATTATGAATATGTGGGACCAGTCTTGTGCTAAAAAGGCCTACTCCAGAACCATGCTGCGGTGTCCGGAGCAGGGATATCTGAGCCAAGGGATGTGCTACTAAAACAGGATGTCCGCTAGATATCCTATCACAGCCTCTGCAGCCTACCTCTGACGTTTTATGGAAAAGTGTAACATTGTGGAAATGCACAGAAATACACCTGAGGCTGCTGGAACTGAAGTGAAAGAAGACGAGCACCAGAAGTGGGTGTCTAACAAGGCTATGAGAAAGAGAGAGGGCTAAAGAGAGGAAAAAAGTGTTTCACGAATAACTTTCATCCCTTCTGCTTCTCTGAAAGAAGTGATTGAGGTGTGCTCCAGGATGTCAGGGACATATCCCATGACAGCAAAGATCATTCTTTGCATTCTTCACTGCCTTATGTCTCAGGAGAGCTCTTCCAGAGCTGCTTTCATCAATTTCCAAAGCTCTCACACAGGACTGTTTCTGACGCAGGCTAAAACGTTGCAAACCTTGGGCATGTGGGAATTTCTTAGCCATGAGTGAGAACCCAGAAACAATGAACTGTCTCAGCAGACTTCAGAAGACTGGCAGTGTGGTAAACAACATCATTAGCTTCTCATACAGCTCATCGCTTCCCTGCGTGGCTGTATTTTGCTCACATAACCTCTGAGACATGCTGTCATTGCTTTTCCAGAGCTGAACAAGGCACACTTTCTCCTCTGGTACACTCCCACCGTTGTGGCAGTGGGCTCTTAGGTGTGCCTAAGAATTCAGAATGATTCCCATCCCCCATGCTGTTCCTTCGCTTAGTAAATCTTTTGGACATCATTCTCATTTCCAACCTGGTGGAGTGGAGATACTCATGCCTTATCTCCCCCTCCTGTGTCTTACAAGTACAAATTTTCATTGTTATGATTAGTGCAAACAGACTGGGTCCTTTTTGAAGCTACTGTATTTCTTTCTTTTCTTGACACCACCAGTTGTTAGACCTGTGGCATTAACTGAAGCAATATCTGCTGCTTTATCTCTACTTCAGTGATTTTACTTTAATAACATCAAAAGCCGAAGTGCTTTGCTTTTATTGAGAAGAATTGGTTAACTACTTTGTGCATGTGATTGAGGGGATAGGGAAAAGGAGAGTGGCTATCTACTGCCTCTAAATACTTTTTGAGGGCCTCTATATACAGTTTCTCAAGCAGTATGGCTAGTCAGAAATGTGCAAAAGCCACATCTAGAAAAAAGGCACCTTCCTTCTCACAGTAGAGCTCTAGCGGGAAGAGGTCAGTGACTAATACCATTCCCTTCCAGCTGGTAAGGAACTGTCATTACTTCTTCACTTAGAATAGAACTGCAACCACATGTGGTTGTGTGAACCCTGTGCTGATGCTGAAAGCAGATTTAACTTCCCCACTCTCTATTTCCATTCCCATGGTGCCTGTACACTGTGGTTTATTGCAGACAAAGTCACCAGTGTTGATTAGACCTCCTGCGTGCCTGGATTCAGCCATGCATCTTTGGCACATAGTGCTTCATTTCTACCTGACTGGAAACCATTATGATACTGGTGTTATGAGTATTTATTGCGTGTTCTACAGAAGTGCTTAGATTTCAACCCAAGAAGTGTCTCAGATGTTAGGTGTTACTGAGACAGGACATAAAAAAAGAGCCCTTAGGCCAGAGTTTATAGTCCAGATTAAGAGTACATGGATCAGGCTGTTAAGCAAATAATTGGGCAGGGAAAAGTACCAGATGAAAAACGGGACTGGAAAAATAATGTAGAAAACTAAAATAAAATGAGTTTTGAGATCAAAGTTGGATTTTACTTACACATTTATTGTTTGGTCAGAAAATAGTCTGGAAACTTAAGTCCACAGATTAGCTGGGCCTCCTCTTGCCTGACCTATTAAACTGGGTCATCCTCTATTTTGCACCTGCCGTTAATAAAGTATGTTGGTTGTCACTAAAAATGTGAAATACCATTTTTAAGCCATGATACAAAAGATCTAGTTCTTAAATGCATGTCCCAAGAGGAAATGGCTAACAAGTAGTCAGGGCGGAGAGACAGGCATCCTACCTGTCATGGGCACCTACTTGAGAATGAAATCGCTGTTGACTGGAGCAAGTCTAAATGACTGAAGTTAGGTCAGATAAATCCCATGGGCATACAGGATATAAGCATACCTTTCAACATACACATGCAATCTTGTACACACATAAAGTGCAACATAGTGGTATGTAAAATTAGGATGAAGATGTAAGGTAATCTTAAAAGACAAGGGAATCTCACAACCAACGTTGCCCAGACAATCTTAATTTGACTCCATTGTGCATATGCATTATGATCAGGTTTTAATTATAAGATCATAAAATATGTTTTTCAATTGGATTTCTGATTCAGGTATGCCAAAAGACAGACTATGGAACCACTCACTGCTGCGCCTCAGTGTTACCAGATTGCTACTTGATTCCTAGACCGCCCCTCTGGGGTAACACAGCGATCTCTTACTGTAGCCTTTGGTAGTCCTACACACTGCAGGCCATTGATTCTCAAGTCAAGCATCAGAGGACATGATCACCACATTGTGGTGGTTTAGCCGCTCATGATCTTCTCACTCTCTTCTCTGGTGGCAAAAGGCAGCTGCTTATGGGTTTTTTTTCTCCTAAATGTGATTCCCAGAGGTGCTGTGACCATCGCTGCTGGGCTCGGCCTTGGTCAGCAATGACTCCGGCCTAGAGCCAGCTGGTGTTTGCTCTCTGGGGCCTGCAGAGAGCTTCTGGCTGCTTCTTGCAGAAGCCACCCCTGCAGCCCCCTTCTCCACCAGAACCCAGCCACGCAAAACTATGACACACGTAGAAAACAAAAATGAGCAGTGACTGAACAAGGTTTTGTTAAGTGAATTCCCGAATATCCCAGCGTGCCTACCAGGGTAAAAAAGGTGCTGCAGTGACATGCTGTTCTTCAGGGTTTGTCGACTTACTCTAACCACAACACCATCCTCCTTCTATAAACCTCTCTCATGCCTCATGTCCTTTGTACTTCTGCAGCAACCAAGGGATGAAGGGAGGGAAAGCACCCTCCTTCCCATTACAAACCTAATCACACTCAAACCAAACATTTTCCATATAGAGAATGAAATGGAATTCCAGGTGTATGTGTACTTCAAGACCTTCATCATAATGACTTTCCACAGGGGATCAGGTGAAAAAAATTTTACTGCTGCCATTGCTTGATTTTTTTACATTTGACTGTTTGGCAACAACCAAAACCATGCTACTGTTGTGTTATCACCATTGCTCTCATCCTAACTGCCAAACACAGCACTACACTAGCTACTAGGAAGAAAATTAACTCTATCCTAGCTGAACCCAGGACAGACCTTAACAAGGTTTTTAAAAACCATTTTGTCTACAGTGTCCTGGGGTTTTAAAGAATGCAAATAAGAACAAAGACAAACCCATAAGTTCTATCTTGTGGCAGTGTATTATTATCTCCATGGTACCACAGTTCATTTGGTACCTCTAAGCTCACAGCCCCCTTCCTGCTGACTTCTGCTAAAATGAGAGACAGCAGTAGCACATTTTCATGCTTTGTGGTGCAATATTCCACTAGGTCAGATGTGGGGTTTAGAGAGAGATGCAGGAAGCAGAAACATCACACACACATCCCAAGGTCTCTGTAGAGAGATGGGCTTTACTGGTTAACAGAACACTCTTTCTGCTTGTTCTTTCCCTCTTTGATCCCTCTTGTCTCATCTTTTCCAGCATGTTTTCCCCACTCCATCTCTGGATCCAGGTACTAATCCCATTCTCTTTGCCTGTACTGCCTCTCATTTCATTCTCTGTCAGTTCTGTGAGTTTATAGCATTTATGTTGAAAAATACAGTCAGTCGCTTAAAAGCATCTAAATATTGTTCAAAATGCATAGATAGAGATTTATCTCTTGGGAGATTTGCTTGTTGCAACTGACACCTATTACTCAGAAAGCAAGCTGTTCGCAGGCGGTGTGGCTGGGTGCTCGCGTTCATTTAGGGTGATGCTGCACTCTGCTGGATGCGGCTGGGTCCATCACTTGCAGTTTTTCGTCTCTCTCCCCCTAGTTTAACTGCACTCGGTTTGTATTCAGCACTTTTCAGCACAAGTGCAGTTTTTTGCACAAATCATTTCTACTTTGAAGCACTGTTTTTCATGAGAGCTGAGGGACATGCGTCTCTCTGACTTGGCTTCTATTACTCTAAAACCCTAAGATACAAGAAAATTAGAGGGAAAAAAAAAAAAGATGAAGGAGTGGAAATACATCCGACCATCCAGGTGTTTCCTTTGTGTTTGCCAGACCTCAGTTCTGCAAGTGCCATCTCTTGTGAGAGAGGTCTCCAGAGTCCATGCCCCTTTGACCAAACATCCCAACTATGATAGGCTCCAGGCATCTTTCTGTAGCTCCTCTTCCTTAGAAGCATGCTAAGGAAAAATCTGCATGAAATTTGCAAACAATCAAGGACTCAACCGGTCTAATTAAAACAGAATGTACTAAGAATGTATAGGGAAACTGGAGTGGACCGAAAGGACTTGCCTGAGTAACTAATGCAGTTTACTCAGCAAATGTCAGGCTAGGGAGGTACATCTTGAATTCATTACAAAGGAAGCAATATCTTACTTGTCCTCCGCTCCTATCCTCGGGCAGCTGTCAGCAAGACAATCTCTTCCTTCCTCTCCTTTCTGATCCTCTTGACTACAGCGTCTCAGAGACACAGCCTCCAGTGTCCGACGTTTCTTGTCCCTACTGCTCCCACAAACACCGTTCCTTTATAGCCTGTGACCACTTTTGATGTTCAAGTTGTGACAGATTTCATTACCTTATAACATGGGCTGGTCGCAGTTATATTTCAACAATGAAATGTCTGCACCATCTGGGATAAGAGTCTCTCTTCTCTCTACAGTGGTTAACACCTTCTAACATGACCTTCATCCCTGCCCCCTCCAGCTAACTCTGGAGTTGTATTTCCCAATTTCCTTTCTCGGAACTTGGCATTTCAAAAGCCTCTTTGATCTTGCCATCACCTCGGCATGCCTGAAGGGTAAAGATGTGTAGACCACGGTTTGCATGTCAGTCTCCACTCACTCAAGGTGTGGGACTGGCTGGGCTGGTTTGTCCATAAAGCAAGACAACTGGTATTTTCATACTGTTTTATTATTGGTTCTTCTCCTCCATAACACCAATTAATTATTGACATATTAAAGTCCATCCATCCCAGCGGCTAGGGATTTTACTACCTTTTGGTCCAGGGAGTTCTGATTCTGGAATTTGATTCTGTGTTTCTTTTATGTCATGTCTTTGCTTGCTGTTTGACCTGAACTGTCAGCAAAGCAAAAGAAGATTCCATTAGTGGAATGACAAGCAAGGCAAAAGTACAATACTCCACTTCTGACTCCCTATTTATGGCACAGATGGGGATGTCGGACCGGAAAAACCTCACCTATAAAAATCAAGTCCCATCAAACTTTGGATTAAAAAATTAAACCATGTGTTCACACAGGAATGGTGTCATACTACTCATCTAGTAATATCCCAATCCCTTAAAAGTGTAAATGGCAGTTCTTTTCTCTTCCAGTGTTATGCAGCAGAAAAGGCAGGATTTAATTCTACAGAAATTCAGGACAGTTTCAAGTGATAAAGACACCACCAAAAACCTGTAACTCTCCCTGATTCCAGCTCTGGTACTTTCCTGCTGATGCTGTCCATAACATAAGCACTTCCCAATCCCTAAAGGTCATGCACACTGGAAGAACCCACCAGACCTCTTCTTTTGCCATATTTTTTTGCACACTCATAAACCAGCTGCTGTTTGTGAGCTATTCCCATACAGCTTGGCATGACTGCCAGGAGGCTCCTCTTAGAAAATTACAAGTATCTCCCCTTAGCTCATCCCTTCATCCATCTCACATTTCAGAAACAGTTTTTATTTAGCAGCTATGTGTTTATTCTGCCTGTTGAGATGCTACTGCCACAGCTAAACAGTAACAGTATGTATTGCATGCTGATAAGTGTAGATACCAGAGACACTGGGATTTCAGAAGAGAGCTGGGATCACTTGGTACTTGTGACACCAAGTACTGTTGATGACATTATTACTACTATTATTATTACTCCACTGTATGATGCTGACTTTTGGAACAAAACATCATGCTGAAAGGATGGGTTCTCGTTAATCTTGACTCAAAAGTGTGTTGAAAAGATGCTAAGAGTTACCAGCATAACTTGTTTCATATTTTAAATTGAAACTTTTTTTCTTTTTTCAAATTTGGAAGTGCACATTCATTTGGCATTTTAGCTCATTTATGCTGGAAGGGATGGAAAAGTATTAAAGTAAAAAATAAAATGCCCTTTCCATTTTTCAGTGGACTTTGGCTTATTTTCTTTTCAGATTACTGGTTCATGAAAAGGTTTAAAGCATTGTGTTTTTAGAATCATAGAATCATTTAGGTTAGAAAAGACGTTTAAGATCACGGAGACCAACTGTTAACCTAGCACTGCTGAGTTCAATCACTAAATCATCTCACTAAGCACCACATCTACTTGCCTTGCGTGGTGACTCAACCACTTCCCAAGGTGGCCTGTTCCAATGCTTGACAGCCCTTTTAGTGAAGAAATTTTCCCTGCTATCCAAACTAAACCTCCCCTGGAGCAACCTGAGGCCATTTCCTCTTGTCCTATCACTTGTCATTTGGGAGAAGAGACCCACCTGGATACAACCGCCCTTCAGGTAGTTGTAGGCAGTGAGAAGGTCTCCCCTCAGTCTCTCCTTCTCCAGACTAAACAACCCCAGTTCCCTCAGCTGCTCCTCATAAAACCAGTTCTCTAGACCCTTCACCAGCTTGACTGGAGTTTAGAGACTTCCAGTTCTGTGCTGCAAGCCTTGCCTGCTCAGCTACACCACTCCCAGGGGAGGGTACCCACAAATTACCAACCAGGCTCGCAGATGACAGCAGGCCAGTGGGTGACAACCACCTCACTTGGTGCAAACCAAGACCCTATGAAATAGATGTGGAGAAGCATTTAGGCTAGAAAGCAGTGCCTGGGCTCAGAGGGACTTGGATCAAGTGCTGGGAGGGTCCATGCACACAGAAGAGCCCCGAGGCTCTGCACGGCACCTCAGCTTCTCTCAAACGGGGGCGCGGCTGGCAGCTCCCTCCGAGGCCGCATTCCCGCCGTTTCTAATGGTCTGAGGGCACAGAGCGCTCCAGGCACCGCGGGGCGCCCCGGCTCCCATTGCCCTAATGCACGCGTAGTGTACGCAAGATGCTCCCAGGGCTTGCTGCAAGTGCCGACTCTGCCTCCGCTGACCTCCGCAACTCACCGGCGCGCCCCGCTCCGCCGCCCCCGGTTACACCTGCGTCCCGCCCGCCGCCTTCCCGCTGCTCCACAGAGGTATGGGACCCGCGGTGGGGTGCGTCGCTGCGAGCAGCAGCTGACTCACCCTCCTCGGCGCTGAGCCTCCGGGCTCCAGCTGGCTGTGGCGAGGCGGGGAGCCGTGCGGCTGGGAACGGCCGTGGCTCTGCGAGACGCGGCGCACCGCGGCTCCCGAGTCGTGACAGTGCCCGGGCCAGGCGGCGGCAATGAGAGCGCCTGACCCTCGGGGCGCCTTTCCCCCGTCCTCCATGAGAGGGGGCTCCGGCTCTTCTCGTGGGTCGGTCTTCCCACCGCTGCCTCCTTTCTGCAGCCCCTGGTGACCGGGCACCCGCTGTGGCGGCTGGAGCCTTGGGACGGGGTGACAGGCGAGAGCGTTAAGCGTCAAAATTTATTAGGCGGCATTTGTCTAGTCTGGGGGACGTGGTCAGCGGAGGGCAAACAGCAAAACAGCAGTAGGATTTCCCCTTTCCCGTTGCTGGCGGGTGTATTGCTGCTCGCCCATGGGGCTTGTGCCGTGGCAGGAGCGGCCGCAAAGCAGAGCCAGACCCCGGGCGGGCAGCGGCGAGAATACCTCGTCTGCCTCGACTCCCGCCGGGCCCGAGCAGGGTCTCTGCCTCCTCCCGCCCGCCCCTCCGGGATGGAAAAACCCCTCAGCGGCAAGGTTTTGAGCGGTTTTTCCTTCGGAAGGAGTCAAAACTAGCGCTGGGAAACTGACTGCAAGGGAGCCGTTGCGAAGAGCGAGGGACAGGGCGGGCGCTCCCCCCCTGGAGCCGCGGCAGGAGTGCGGAGCGGCTGGGCTGGCCTGGGGCGCGGGAGCCCTCAGGGGCCCGCGGGAGCCCCGGCAGCATGGTGCGGGCTGGCCGGGCTGCGGAGCTTTGCACAGGAGGGCCAGAGGTTCTCGGAACAGATGTTGTTGAGGAGATGCCTCGTACTTTGCGTCAATGCTGGGTTAATCCAGCCCTCCAGTGACAGTTTCAGCCCATTGTAATCCCAGGAGGAGAAGGGCCATGGCAATCCTCGTTCCCGGGTATTACTGTATTTCAGAATATTAAGGGCTCTTCAGTAGATGTAAAACCAGAGCAAAAGCTGGGATGGGCCCTTTCATCCCAAGCTGTTATCTTCTGCTTTCATCAACAGAGAGACAAGTCTAAAACTTACATTCTGTTTCAATTATAAGAACAGTGACAGGATGGAGTAGTTGTGAGAGAGCAGCGCGGGTGTGTCCGCTAGCAATGCAACAGGTTTAGGAACACAATGGCTCCTGCCTTTGCGTGTCAACAGCAATCGTGGAAAATGCACGTGGCCCTGCTGCTCAGCTACATCCCCGTATGCCATCCATCTTCCTTCCCAAGTCTAAGGAATTGAGCTTTTGCACTGAAACATGTGGCTGTGTCCGTTAAATAACGTGCAATTCTTAGTACTTTGCCTATTTTTAAGGGTCTTAAGGCAGTCAGACCAGTATTAACCCTAAGATGCAGTTTATGAATATTTGAAGGGCTTGGATAGTGCAAGCTTGCATTTTTCCAGTGCGTGACAGAGAGAAAGTGTGTGGTTGACACCAGTTTGGGAGTATTTTGTCTCACCCAAGGTGTTAGCTCCACTCCTGCTACTCTTTCAGTCGAAGGGAGGTATTATGTACTGATTATAGGAGTTGTTCTCACAGAAAGCTCCAAGTTTGTGGCACTCTTCCGGTTACCAAATCCGTTTTGAAAGGACAGTTGATATTATAGGTGATAAAATCATAAATAACCCTGAGATACTGAATACCCAAAAGACAGGTAAAGTCAAAGGTGAGGGGAAAAAGTAAATTCATTTCCTGTTTTCTTGCAGTTCTGTCGTAGATGTGATGTTCTAAGGATGTAAGTAAGGCAAGGTTTATAGAGAGAGTTAACATGCTTTATTAGGTTAGCTTATATACTTGGCAAAATACATATAAGCTCCTGGGCTCATAAGCACTTCTTCAGAGCACTTGCCTGTTTTTTCCAGAGATATCCTGTTTTCTGACATTCAGCTGAATATCTGAATTTCCAGGTTTCTGAATTAGCCTTTGAGCCTATCATAGAAACCCTCTAATTTATGTGTGGAATTTCTCTCAACTTCGTTTAAAACTAGGTGTATGTATAAGCAGTTCTCTGATTGCATCCCTAATATGTGTCTGTGTGCACCCTTAAAGATCAACATAAATAACTGAAATTGAAAGGCAAATGTGCAAAGTTATTTCCATCAAAAGAAGGTTGGTCATTGAAATACTTGAGCATACAGAAGACTGTAAATGTATAGTGCAGGAAGAACATTTTCTATTGGGCAGACAATTTAGGATGTGCCACTTTCCAGTCAACTCTTACTTCCCAGCTATAGTTGCTAACCATCAGAGGGCACTCCTGATCCTACAAAGAAACAATGTGGTCTGCTGGAACAATGGTGAACAGTCAGACTTTCCTAATCTGGAAACATGCTTTACATGATTTATATCCCATTGGCATCTGGATTATGAGTCAACAGATGATAAAGTCAGATATTTATGACACCTCCATTTACCACCCTTTGCAGCACAGTGCTAAATACCGTATAACTGATGCACTTGATTTAAAAGTCACTTGCAGCATAGTAGTTCTAGTGATTTCTCCACAATTTAATATAGTGCTTAGCTCAGGCTGTGAAGGAAGTTTGCTAAAAGAAATGATTAACAATAGGGTCTGTGTTTCTTTAGCAATGTCCTTAGCGTCCATATAAGAGTGTTAGTCCGGGTCGAGATGCTGTGTCTGGTATGTTCTTACTAACATTCACCTGAGAGCAGCTTATTTGGCTGTATGTAAGAAGCAGTCAGACAAGTTAGGTGTGTGCTTAGCAGAGAAGTGTGGTAAGCTTTAATATTTCCTTTTATATAGTCTAACACCCCTGTGAATTTTGCCTTTTATATCCTTCTGTAGGAGTGTCTGGGTTTTGTTTTTTCTGTGAGAAACATTCTTCAAGTATGCATTTATTTTTTCCAATGCACTTCTATCCTTCTGTTGGAAAGGGAACACTTTCTTCTCCTTGGAAAAGCAAAAACATGAGAACAGTGCAATTTCTGAGTTCATAACAGAATACTCACAAAACCAACCAATCAACTACCAAAACTTCTTTCTTTCCTCCTTGAGAAGCTTTGCATGTTGTTTACTAGTGTTTTACAAGTCCTGATGGCAACCCCTGACTCTAGGCTGGCATGAAAAGTGAGGAGAAGCTGTCATAGGTTTTGTGGTTCAGTTTGGTTTATTTTTTTCCCCAGCCCTGCAGTGTGTTAGTGTGTTTATTCCTTGAGAATAGACAACGTCTGCAATTAGTTAAACATGCTCTCCTTGTCACAGAGTTGAGACTGCAGGAAATAGGAACATACCCAAACAGAGGGAACAGCAGGCACCGCTTACCTGTGTGATCCAAGACCTCAGGGGTAGGGTTCTTTGGTCTCTGGTCTGGGCTCTGTATCTCAGTGTTCCCATCTGTGTTTTATCTTACACTGATGCTGGTGCTTGCACCCAGCAAAAGGTTTCCATTTTTACAGGGTAGATCCCATTGCATCTTCTTCTGTGAGGAGACAAGTTTGGGTTTTGTCAGGCTCCAGTACTCTGCTGTTTGACCTTCCATGTCCACATGATTTCAACAGTGTTGAAATTGATCCATGCTGCTCTGATGGTACAAACTGGATTGATACCTAGCTTGACCCAAACCCCCAAATCCCAGCCCAAATCAATAGGTCTCCAGAAGAGTTCTGGAGAGAATTTGCTGGCTTTTGCCACTGCCATTCTGTGTTAGCTGATGGCTGGAAAGCTAACATACATGGGCAGTTTCAGAGATAGTTTTTAAGTTGCCTGGAGCACAAAAGGGAAAGTTGTCTCCTTTGTATTGTCATATGAAGCTTATTAAATTAGATTTTACTCTTTTAGAATTCATTTGCATGCTAAGGTGATGGACAAATAGCACAAAAGACCTCTAATTACTTATTACAGCACCCCATGTAGACAACAAAAATAGAAATATGAGAGCAGAGTTGGTTTTTAATGACTAAACCAGTCTTGTTTCTTGTATGTAACTTGCTGTTAAGTACTGGGGGTTTTTAGATGTACTGCTCTTGAGTCATCTCTCTGTTTACAGTGTAGTTTCAGAAATGCTTTTAACTAAGCAAATCCATCCAGAACTTTTCCATGGCTTGTTAAAATGTCCTCACAGATATCAAAGAATATGAAAATGAAGTGTGGGTTGGAGGACTGAAGGGAGAGGGCATGCCAAAGGTTGATTTCTTTTCAGCAGGTCAAATGTTTCCAAGCTGGGAACAAGAAACATTTTTAATGGCCTGGCACGCTCAGGGGAAGGTGCTGGAGGAGAGAGTGTGTGTGATGTGTGTATGCATATGCTGCACCTCCAGTTTCACGGGGAGCTCATAGGCACTTGTAGCCCTTGGGCTGAGTGAGGTTTTGGCTAGATCAAGGATGCATAATGGGTAAGGAGAGCAGAGCCAAGCAATTGTCACCAGTTGGAAGGACTTGGAGTCTTCCCTTCAGGTCATGGTCAGATACCTAAATCCCATCTCAGCCCCTCTGTCTAGTCTGTGGGGAGCTGGGCAGCTCTGATGGTCCCTGCAGAGCAGCCCAGAGAGTCTAAAGAAGACACTAAGCAGGGAGATACCTGAAGGATTAGGGAGGAAGAGTTGGTTTTGGTTGATGGGAAACATGGACTGAATGTCCTTATGTGTAGAGAACTGAGATTTGGGTGGAATCAAGGCTGTTAGAATAAGGTTTTTCCGTTCAGTAGTTGTCTCTCCTCCCTTAAGGAGGAAACTACAGAGCTGAACTGTTGATGTAGAGGACAAAGCAGTCATGCTACTCACGAGAGGTTTAATATCCAGTGTGTCTCAAGATGCATGCTGTCAGGGGCCAAGAACTGATGTGGACCATTAAGCATTGTGTGATTAGAAAACCACAGCCCTCCTGTTTTGACATCAGTTGTAACCTTCCTAACAGGTTTTCTGTGGTTCAGACTTGCAGATTACTTTTTATTTAGTTTTGACTACTTTTTTCACCTGTGGGAAATTACGACAGAGCAACTGTAATTACTTGGCTATAAAATTGCTTTAAACTGTGTGGTGTTGACTGTCCATTTCAAAAGTATTTCTCTTATCAGTGCCTCCTGCTTTTCCACATATTTTCCTCACACTTTCACAAGATTTATTAAATGCCCACTTGCTGGAAAGAGTTCTGCGGGGATTTCTGCTCCTCTTAAATCAGGAGCAGCAGTTACAGGACTTAACACTGCTTCTGATGGTAAGGACTGTGTTTTATATTTCCTTGCCATGATCCATTCATGGGGAAAAGTGATCCAGGAGATTCTTTTCAATTCAGAGATAAAGTCCCTCTGAAAATGGATTTCAAGGGATATATGGGTAGTGATGGCAGCCATTATAGCCTCCACAGTCTGCTACCCCCAGAGCAGGGGTAACTGAAGACAGGAGTTGGGGCACACCAGTTTCTGTCACCTCAGTGCTAGGGTTGGTCATCTCTGGGGTTGGGGAAAGACACGTGGTGGGACACTGGTGTCTTTGCTTCATCTGGGCCTGGCAGAGCTCATCCAGAGTGCCCAAGGAGTGTAAAGGGGTTGTTCACTGGCAATCTTTTGAGCAACCCTGAAAAGCCGAGATCCTTCTGTCTGTCAGTACTCCAGAGGTGATGCCAGAGGCTGGTTGAAATATTGAGAGTGTAGACATGCTGGAGACAGCCGAGTTGAGAGCTACCAAGGTGGTCAGAGGCCTGGTGGACATGCCTTTTTGGGAAAGGTGAAGGAAGCTGTGCTTGGAGAGTCTGGGGCAGAAGCAGCTATGGGGCAGACCACAACTGCTTGAAGGCAAGCTATGGAGATGAAGCCAAACCTTTCTTGATAGTTTCAGGTACCAATAAAAGGGGCCATATCATCAAATTGTGGTTTTGGAGGTTAGAATGGAAGTTAGGGATAGTATTTTCTCTTTGGAAGGCAGGAGCAGAGGACTTAGAGGAGAGGTCAAATATCTGTCCCTGAAACTTCTCAGGCCATGGTTGGCTTGATATGGTGCTGGTGATAGTTCTGCAGGCAGGCAGTTGGACTAGGTGGTCTTCAGAAGACCTTTCAATGTCAGCATTTCTGTAATTCTGTGAAAAATGCCTAGGTTTTACTTATTTGATTTTAAAGTAACACTGTTTGCAAGCAACTTAGAAGAGATGATTTCTTTATTGAAAGCAATAAGCAAAAGTGTTCACAGAAAACTTGCAATCCCTCTTCTGAGTGTTTTAATCAATGCTAGTGCTGCTGTAGGCTTTACTTAAAAATTATTTTCTTTTCAAACAATCTTTAAAAAAAAAAGAAGTTTTGTCACTTAATTTGCACAAAATAAAGAACTCCTCCTTTTCTTGCCACTGAGTAAGCACTGTAGTTGATTAGGTACATCTCCTTATTCAGTATGAATAGCTGCTGCACACGTATGTATATATATATATATAGGATATCTCCAAAAAGGATAAACGCAAACAGTTTTTCACTCAGCAGACTGCTAGCTCTCAGTTGTCACCTCATAACTATAAATAATAGCTTTGGAGCTAGGTATATTTCAGACAGAGGCACAGAAAGAGTGAGCAAATAGAGGTTGGTTTTTTTTTTTCCCCTGTATCATTGGCACACCATTGTTCCGCTGTGGTCAGTGGTAGGATGTACAAACAGTATTTCAGATTCCATAGGAACCTGTTTTGTGTTTATGCTAGGCCAGCTTCATGTGTTACTCGACCGACCGGAGGGATGGGAATGATAACCAGCAGCTTGCCTGGGCAAGAAGGAGGAGGTGCTCTTCCATGGTTAATAAAGAGGCAGAAACTTGAAGCAAAATTGGAGTAAGGTATATGTTTTTAGAACCTGAATTTGCCTACGTCAGCTAAGTTTTGTCATGGCAAAAGTGCAGGGAGGAATGTGGGAACACTTGCACCAGGTTGTCTTCATCTGAAAAAACGAAGCAAGAAAGTGAGCAAATTTTAACCAGAAATTGAATGTTAGCCACTTCTGTGAGGCTTTAAATGTTAACATCGATGGAAGAAATACTATATTGCTGTGGCTTTTCCTCAGTGCATTTGCAGGAAATGCCAAACAGTAATGCTCTCCAGTTTAAAACATGAGAGTCATATGACAAAAGGAAAACACAAGCGTAAAACCAATTACTGGGCTTTTACAGTCTATTTTCTGCCTGCTTTAATAAATTTTAATGAAGAAGTTAGCTTTATTTTTTGTTTGTTGAAGTCAGCTTTTTGCTATAATTTATGTGGGGTGGTAACTGCTACTGTGGCATCACTGGAGAAGACCAGCGCAGTGGTTGCACACGACAGTACTTTGGCAATGTCCTGCTGCTCAGATGCACTCCAATTTGCTCCTGTCACATTAAGGGTGTTTTAAAATGAGCCATCATTTACAGATTCCACCTATAGGAGTTTTCAGCTGGCCCTGCAGCACGTTTTTATGGCCATTTCCTCTGCCGTGTATTTATCCTCGGAGAATTACAAAATGCAGAGACCCAGTGGTTGTTCAGGTTCACTGGAAGGCACAGGAAGGATTTTTACTGATAATTTCAAACTCCATGGAAAAAATATTTAATATCATTAGTAATCTCACCACATAATTCCCCTTGCCACTTTATGGTGTATTTTCATGCAGCTTTCAAGAAGGAGAAAGGAGAAACCAGCCATAAGTGAATCTGACATCATTTACCTACAATTTTTGAAGACTTTTTTTCATGACGTGAACCTGGCATCTCAGCTTCAGAGAATAATTGTTGTGGATTACAGTGATGCCCAGTCAGCTGTGTAGCTGGTTAGTGGACTACTCAGGCAAAGGAGGTCACAAGGAAATACAGATCCGTTACAAAAATTAAGATTGCTTTGCACTGTCTCAAAATAAATTACTTTAAGTCCGTTTCCCATTAAGATTCAGTTTTATCTTTAGTTTCATTCTTGTGGAAGATTTCTTACATCAGTAAGGAAAATGCTAAATGACCTGATCAAAAGCTGCATTTCTGCTTATTTTGTGCTTTAATTGCAGTCTCTAAGAGAATTATTTGGGCAAAACACAGTAAAAGTTACTTGTAGTTTATATATATATGTGTGTGTGTACTTTCCTATTTATTTCAGTACCAAAGGGCCAATGGCAGTTATGTACAGTAATGCAAGTTCTTACATGCTTAAATCTGGTCCTGTGTGTATAATAAATGAGATCTACTCCGAAGAATTTGGAAAGCCAGGAGGTTGCAGGGTTAGCCTGCTATGAAATACCAGGGGACTGAGGCCCTGATCCCCAGTCCGTTCTTATTTGTAAAAGCACTTCAGCACATATGTATCTCTAGGCATGTGTTTAAGACCCATTGACATCAATGAGACTTTAGCTGATGCTTAACCTCTGAGCATATGCTTAAGTTTCCTGCTGAATAAGGAGGGCCTTGAGCATGTGCTTAAAAATACCCAGCTGAATTGCTGATCTCTCTCAGGCCTCTAGCCTGCCCCAAATACAAACTTCTACTTGCTTCTCTAGGTCACTTGGTTTGGCTTGGACTTCAGATTTTTTCTTCTGTAGCATTTCCTTTTCACTCAGCTGGCCAGATCTCTTTTCTACAACACCCATTATCACACACACATGGTGTTCATTATCACTCCACATTGCTCCACAGTACGAAGTGGAGTACCCAGTTGGCTAATTCCATGCTTTCAGTGAAAGTGCTATCTATTTATAGTTTGCTGCAAATCTCAATTCATGTATGGAAGAAGCTGTTGTCAGTTAAACAAACATATTGTTTGTATTCAGGTGCTGTTGGGATACAAACCTTTCATTACAATCCTTTCACTCTTTTCCTTTGTGTGACACTATTACTGTATTAGGTGGGATGTTTGGAAGGTTCCAAAAATCCATTGTAGCTTTCCCAGACTTTTGGACAAGTTGTAATTACTGTTGGCCACAGTACTTAGTTCAGAAAATTTTCTTACCAAAACAGTGTTTTGTTTAAGCTGAATTATTTCCACTGGAAATTTTCAATTTCCCTGCAGCAAATACATCCAGAAGTGTTTTTCATATTGAATCAACATTTTGGAATTAAATATTTTAAATTATTATAATTTATCATATTGGCGGTTTGATTAAAAAAAAAAACACAATATTTTAAGACAGAGTGAGATTAAAACACTCCTTTAAAATTGTAAAAAAAAAAAAGTTCCTCTGATGAAAGCCTACAATTTCAAAGGAAAAAGTGCAAATAATTTTTTTCCATAAAATACATCCCACGTGAGAAAGAGGTTTTCCCTTTACTCCTAGTTAACAATGTAGACTTTACCTGGTAGCTTTTATTACAAGCCTCTGAAAGAATGCCCTCAATATGGGCTCATTATTTTATGCAGTAGTCATCATGTTAGAAGACCGACTGTGCTGATCCAAGTTGTGGATGTGAAACCTCCCCCAAAATTAATGGGTCTTAAGGAAAGTATTTCTTAGGTTTGACAAATGAGAGCTTCTGAATATGCCTGAAGCTCGTGGATTTTGGTTAGAACATAGTGTAATCTTAGCAGATACCTCGGCACATGCAAAAGGATAAACATCTCCCAGTTCCAACCATTGTCTTTGGAAATTACAAAGAATTACTTAACTGTTGTTTTTACTAGCTGATGTCCACTTTCACATGTTTACCATTGAACATTCATGACTAAAAATGGTCTCCGCTGCACATACTGTTTAAATACATTTCTTGGATGAATCCAGAAAACCACCAATCAGTGAACTGAAACTCAAGCTCATACTACACTTGTCAAAAGATTCTAGATCCTCATGTTACACCAAAACATAACAAACTGTTAAGACCATTTCATGCTTCGTTGGCTTCAAATAAACCAGAAGTACCCAGAAAAAGGTTTCCTACAACTTTCATTTGTCTGCATCTGAATTTGCCAAAAATTCAGATGTTCTGCAGGCTCTGCTCTTGGCTCCAGCCGCTGCAGCTTACTAGCAGGGCAGTGGATTTTGTTTTCCTTTCAGGAAAGGAACAGAAGAAACTTTTCTTTTCTTTTTTCTTCTTCTTTTTTTTTTTTTTTTTTTCTCTTGCAGAAGCTTTGCAGTTCAGGCAGGAGAAGGCATTTGTATGTTACTGACCACACAGGCCCACGTCCATATTGCCCCTGGTCGATGGCGGGCCAGGCCTCCTTGCGACGGCACAGTCTGCAGCATCGCTGCAGGCGTGTGGGTCCCATGCCAGTGCTGGTGGCTGGCATGATCAGAGTGGGAATCCTCCAGCTCCAATGGAACCCAACACATATTTTTTAAGATTTGAGGACAGAGTGGATTCTTAAGTCAATGAAAAATTCCACCCTCCACCTCCCTGCCCCCCCCCCCCCTTTTTTTTTTTGCTGATTCAGCATATTGTTTGCAGCTGGACCAGAGTGAGAATGCTTGTGTAGAAGAGTTATATGACTTTCTGGCAAAACTGACTAGTATGGAACTAATTGCAGCCCACCCAAACCTAGCAGGAGGCGTTTTTTTCCTTTCAATTAAAAGCATTCTGGTAGAAGGCAATACACAAGATGTAAGGTGCATGTTTGGATGAACACTTAATAACATCTTTAATGGGCTTTGGGAAAAAAAAAAAAGATTAAAAATCTTCAGGAATGAAGGAATTTAAAGAAAAATATTAACTATAGGGTCCAACTCCAAATCAGAAGCTGGGAATGTAATGTCTTTCCTAAGAAGTATTTCTCGTCTGCTGCAGGGATAGATCTGAAAGAGATATTGGGAAGGCCTAATTGGACTGATCTTTTTTGTTAAAATGCCTGTAGCAGGCTGGCACAGCCCTCCTTCACAAATTTTGAACCCTTTGGTTATTGCAGTCTTTTGCCTGTTTGGCAGGTACAAGACACTGACTCCATCCTGGTTGTAAGGCAAGGTTGGGGATGGGGGCCACAGAATTAGCTCCTAAAACACAGGAGCTGTGATGGATAACAGGAATTTCACTGAGGAAAGCTGAGGACCGGCTTGGCTCAGCTGCCAGTTATGTTTATGCTCTTGTTACTCAAATTGCCCACAAAACCAACTCATCCCTAGAAGGCTAAAGGATTTGGATTCAATATGGTGGAGGGAAACTCTTCAAAGTGTGCTGTCTCATCTGCCAGGGGGCAAAAATGAGGTTTCAAGCTGCCAGCTGCACAAAAGAAATTGTGAGCAGGGTAGATGGGAATGGAAATGAAGCTGTGAAAGATCAGGGGGAGATGATGTGATCTCTGCTAAAGGACAGTCTAGAAATGGTGCTGACTAGAATGATTTACTATCATAAGTGGGACAGGGATCTTTCACAATGGGCCAGAAGACATGGAAGGGTAAGGCAGGCTGAGAGAGTCTGCATAGATCTGGCCTTTGGTGGGAAGAGGGCTGGGAAGCACTTCCAAGGAAGGGCACGGGATGTATGTGAAAGGTGCTGGCCAGACTGAAAACTTAATGTTTGAAAAGCCCCCAGGGGCTGAGGGAGGCAGGACCCTGTACTCAGGGGAAGGAGAGCAGGAGCCTGGTGATGGGTTAAAGGTGAGGTGAGGACCACAATACTATCACTGGTCAGGGACGACCATTGGGAGGGGGGAACTGGGGAAAGACTTTGCATCTACTGGAATTTTTGTGGTCCCATTGGAATGAGTAGGGCTATTCTGCTGTCATAAACAGCAGTTCTCACCCTCCTGTGTCTCTCATTATTTGGGGCATTGTGTGGAGAACTTCTCTTCCTCCTCTTTTAGAAATGTCTATAATTTGGGGTTGGGGTTTTTACGTTTTTGAGTGCTAAGTGAAAAGCCCCTGCCTGTCTTTGAAGATCGGTATTTGAATAAGGATTATTTTCCATCCTGTAATAATGGAGAAAGATGTGATCTTGGTATTGTGGTGCAAGTTGCAAAAATAATTTCTGCTTGCTTGGTAACTCCATCCTTTGAAGTATCCAGATTCTCTCAGGGGTGTATGTGACCTCACCTTCTAGTTACCAAACTTTTCCAAATGTCGGATTACACTCAACACCAGATTAGGAATGTGCTTGACATTTCTTTATAAGGTGCAGGAAAATATCTGGGTAGAGATGAAAGCAGATACAAGTGTAACTGGGATATTGGAATAAATTATATATTGCTACTATTACACTTCTCTTCCTGTGCTTCAGCCTACCTTTGGGCTGGAGCTTTGGCTAACATTCAATTGTCTGCATACTTTCTGAGAACTCATGATAAATTTGTTCATTGCAAGTCCAAATCACCTCAGAAAAGACACTGCAATCAGTGGCTTGCTCCCTGGCATTCACATTCAGAAACAAATCGGCAGGTTACTTTTACGCCCTTGATTATTTATGTCCACAGCTTAAATTACAGGTGGTATTTCTGGTGCAGTAGAGTTGGCAGTGGACGATTGTGGACACCTGGACACTGGACTATGGACACTGCCAGTAGTGTTTGATCCTGCTGCTATTTCTATCCAAAAATTATGTGTGGGAAAGTGTAGGCCAGCACCTGAAAATGCTCCAAAACAATTTTGTTAAAAAACATAAATATGATGAATATTTTACAGAAGACTGAATGACTGATCCTTTACCTCAGCAAGATGTATCATCTGTCCTTTGTGGATAAACATTTTTAAAACACTGAGATGAAACCTCATGATTTGGAACAGGAAAGAAGCAGCAGTTTGCTGGGCGGTCCGCAGGGCTGCTCTGTAGGAATGCTCAGCTCTGGGCATGGCATGAAGAATAGAGACATCAGCAAGATAATAATATCAGAGCATTCAATATTTCTTATTCATTCTTATTCAATAACATGCTTATGGAGCATTCAGTATTCCATTGGCACGGCTTACATTAATACATTGTTGGTTTTCTTAGGCCGAATGGGTCTTGGTATTTATCATAATTTTAACTTGTTTGATTCAATGAGCAGAAAAATAGGTGTGTCTGTTGAAGGACAGAAACTGGTCTGTTTACTTTTCATAGTACGTTTTGTACCTGTGTGCTGCTCTTCCTTTTTTCCTGAACAGTCTCCCATTTCTGTCTGGGGGTTTAAAATGACTGTCATTAATCTCTTGTGTCTTGACCTCCCTTCCTTATTTGACCCTTTGTTTTAGCATTTATAAAAAGGGCCATTGCCTGCACCTTCTTGTCACCAAGTGCTGCTCCACTTTCCTCTCTTAGCACGTTCCTTCTCTCTGGCTGCTGGCTCCCTGCTTTCAGCAAACCACCACTCCTGCCTTTCATTCTGTTCTTTACACAGAGCAATACATGTGTTCTCTGGAATTTTCAGGCTCTTTTTCTTTCCTTATGGCACAGCAGGATATTCTGGTTGCATGCAGGTATGCTGTTTTACCTTTGCATGGTATCTTACTAGAATGAATGTTTTTATATGTCTGAGTTTGTAGCTGCTTATTCACTCTGCTCCCTTCCCAGTTGAATGATGAATCCCTCTGTCAAGCCGGAAGACTGTTGTGCCAACATCACTTCAGTCCAGTGGTCTGCCTTGGCTTGATACTGCTTAGTATCTCACAAGGAGGAGCTTGTAACCTGTGGACCTCTTTAATCATCCAAACACCCATTTTTGATTCCTTACAAGTCATTACAGCCCCATAAGTATTTTCAGAGCCCTTCTTATCCTCCAGCAGACTAGTGGGAATCTAATGGCAAATTAGCTGGATTCAGTACTGGGGCTATTCTGTCTGTGCTGATAAGAGCCTGTGGCCTTGTCTTACCATTTCACCTGCTACTACTCACCCAAGGACTCCTAGCTGTTTATAAGACAGAAGAAAATGATGGAAAGAACCTTAAACTGGAGTTAGCAGACTATGTATATTAAAGGCTGAGCAGTACTGTTGATTTAAATGTTAACTCTTTCTTTTGAAACTTGGATGTTTCTTTGGGTTACCTTGTACTATGCTTGCATCTCATGAGGCTTTAGATACATAATACTGATTTCTGAACTGAGGGTTGTTTGAGCAAGGGGTTCCCAAGAGCTTCTTAACAAGTAAAAGCAATTAATGAAGTGACTGGGTGGCCACAGTGGATTCTTTTTCCCTGTTTCTGGAAGTGATGGAGGTTGCACATGTGCATATGAAATTCATGTGGTGCCTGTGGCCTCACCTTGAGTGATCCCTGTCACTTGCCAGCTACACCTGTGCATGCAATATAGACCAAAGCATCTGCATCTGATAGGACTAAGCAAAACACTTTGCAGCCAGCCTACTCTTAGGAAAGTGAGTGGCTCAAAGGCATGTTCTGTGGTCACTGAACCTGCAAGAAGCCTGTACAGGGAAAACTGAACCCTATCGCTGTCAGAAACCTGAGAGTGGCTGTGGGCCTGTTGTTATTGTTGACCTCTGTCTGTAAGGGCTTATGTTTTAGTTTTGGTTTTATTATTGAGCAATATGCCTTCCTAATCTATAGTTAATTTAGAAGAGGCTCTGAGGTTTTTTTGGAAGGCAAATGTTTTCTTGTGCAAGTATCTAAGAATGACTGCTGATTTGTGGCTGCTTTTCAAACCTGAGGGAATATTCCAGACAGCACCAGTATCTGCCAATCAGTTAGTGTTGATTAAAAAGATTGGAGATGAAGGACACTTGAGATATCATAATTGCATTTCCTGAATAATGGACCTGGCTGTAATTAAGACCGTGGCATTCCTCATACATTACATGCTTTGTAAAAATTCCTGATAAGTTGTGCTGGCTCAAAAGCAGGAAATAAGGGGCAGGGATAACAGTGAGAAGGAACATGAATCTGTATGAGATTCACAGGCTGAGGTCTGGCATTTGAAGAGATCAAGAAGGGGAGATCATGACTGAATTGGAAGGAGCACAAAGCTATTTGTAGCAGCAGTGGCAGTAGGAGACAAGGATGGATGTACTCAGCTTTGGGGAACTATTGGGGATATTCGTGTCAGGCCAGTGAGGATAGTCCTGTTCTGAATCTGCATCTGAAGGAGCTGTTCTCTTCTGACTCTGGAGACAGACAAGAGGAATTAGCATCTCAATGCAAAAATTAGTGTTCCTGAGTCCTGGAGTAACAGTCTGCTATAGGAAATGACTGTGAGAGCCCATCTACTCCCTTATTCCAAGGCAATTATCTACATTTATTGCAGGCTTTGATGAATGCTATTCTTAAAACTCTTTGTTAATAGATATGGGCTGTTGAATTTCCACAGCACCACTTCACTAGGCTTGCCAGAGAAAGAGGTCTCTAATGTCTAAATCAGACCTCTTTTGCTCCAAGTTCAGAGCATTCTTGGCCAATTCAAAGTCAGCCATGTTCATGCTAATGGATTAATTCTGTTCATTTTGTACTACCTTATCTCCAAAGTGCTATCATTATTGTGCAAATTAGTGTTTTTTTCTAGACTTAAATAGCTTGAGTAATTCCTGATTTGCCTCATATTTCTAGACATCTTTCTCAGACACCCCACAGAAGGCTCACATCTTCCATGATGTGCCACCATCTGACAATGAAACATGGACTGCAAGAATTACTGCATTTCTGCTTTTTGACAGTGCCCTCATCGTTGCTTCTTCAAAGACCCACCAGTTCTCATGGACTCTTTTTATTTCCTTCTAACCTGTTACAGTGGCATTTCTTGGTGGCTGCTTTCCTGAAGTCAGATGTCCTTTTTGCTCTTTGCCTCTTACTCTTCCAAAGAATCCGGTCGCAATTACAATTCCGCCTTCCTTACCCTGACCCTACTCCTTGGAGTGGAGTCCAGACAAGTCCTCTCCTTTTTGCCACCAGACAAACACCTTCCAAGAACTTGCTGGGGAGGAGTTGGCTCACATATCACAGACATCTAGATACCCAGGCCAGATGTCTAGGCTGTCTCTCCAGTCAATGGATACACAGAGGCACATCAGGAAGCGACTGACTCCATTCTACAATATCAGTCTAGGATTAATAACTCTTGTTTAAGCATCTTATCCTTTCATTAACTGTAAAATTGCTTGAGTATTTGAGCAATTTGGATGAGACAGGGCTTGAAATACTCCTTTTCAACTGAAAGTTGGGAAATTAAAAACTTAAGAAAACCCCACAAAATTATACAGTTGAGGTAATTTTGATTAGGATCATCACAAGTTTTTCCATATGATATTATGCTGTGCTGTAATCCAAGACAGCCCCAATAGTCTTCTAACACTATTAAAATTATCCAAAGACCTTAAAGCATCAGACCTCTCTATTTTTTGTGCCTCCAAGGAAGTGCATCCGTGCTTAATATGTAAGACTTTTCCTGTCCTTCCTGCCTGAATGAACTGTAACTTCCAATAAATATTCCAGTGCTATACATTGTCCAGAAAATTTGGCCAATTAAGTCATAATTCTGATTTTAGGATAAGACTTCTGGGTCAATGCTCTTTTTGTCCTCACTTCATTCATGGAAAAGATACAGTTCACTAACTGCTATCTTCCTTTGGCCTTCTATACCTTAGTGTAACTTCAACTTTTAAGATTTTAAGCCCCTCCTGCAGGCTGCCCTCATTTAACCCTTCTTTGAGAATTTAAAATTCAGGTCTCCACCAGTTCTGGTTTAAAGCTGCTCGTTATGTTAGCAAGCAAGTGTTGAAAAGCTTAGGATGTGAAGGACGAGATCGGGATGGTGGGCAACTGAGGAGAAAGCATGAAGAAAAGGTCAAAACACAAGCCTAAACATGCTTGATTTTGAAAATATTTCTCACTAGAATTTTGAAAGATAAAAATAAAAATAGAGTTTCTGTCCAAAGAATTTGCAGTTCCTGGCAAACCCCTTCACTGAAGTAAAATGAAACAGTACGTTTTAGAAATGTTATTCAGCTCACAGGAAAAAGAGAGTCAGTTGTATTTTAGGAAAACTGGTTTGTTGGGGTGTTTTTGGTGCTGATGCTCAAAGAACTTGCCAGCGTATGTAGCAGTGAGGAACTTGGAAGTGTGTATGAAATATAAAAGAAGAGAATAGAAGTTTCTTACTGGAAATTTTGTACTGCAGAATAGTTTTAAGTGGGGTTTTTCTTCATTGTAAAATTAGTTTGAGTCTGAGAGATTTTATAAGAACAAACCTGCATGTTTGGCAGTGGTGTACATTATTTCCATCCTGCTTCAGTGTGAAATGTTGTGTTCTAGGCAGGCAATGGAATTCCCTAATGCTCTCATCTTTTCCACTGGCTTAAAAAATGGCAAACCTGGTTGCGATTGTACTTCATTAAATAAAATAGCTGTTAAACAGTGTTTCAATATATTACAGTTAATATCCAGTTACTAGAGAACTGGCCGCACCTAATGTATCCCATCAGGCTTAAACAGCTTAACAAGTTTAACGTTCTGCATCAATTTCAGAATTTCAGGCAATTGTTCAAATACCAGAATTGCAAGTAAGATGTGGGACTGTATTGGTCCCTTCTTGTAAAGAAGCAAAACTATTCACAGTCTCAGCCTGCATGTCAAATTGAGCTCTTTTGGAACTTTTTCTGTTGCTGAGCGTTTTCAGAGGTGATAGACCTAAATCAGGTCCAAACTCCACTGAGTTGTTCTGCTCAGTACTCCTGGTGAATTCACTGCCAATCTCATTTGACAGTGGAGGAGTCTGCTGTATCCTCTCATCCCCTGTATCAGTGGTAGCCACGGGGATCTAGACCCTCTCAGTACTTGAAAATTGCTGGACTTGCTGAGAAATGCTGCCAGTGATTTAATAGGCTGCCAAGAATGAGATGTGTTTATGTGTGGCAGTGAAGGAGAGGTTACTGACGGCAATTATGCAAGTGATGCAGCTCTTTGTTTAACAGGTGGGCTCATAAGAACTTGAATTCGTGTGAGCAAAGTAACAGCATTTCAGCAACTAATGTAAAACTTGATAGACTGGATTCCTTGCTTTTGCTGGTAAAGTTGCTTCTCTGTAATTTCTGGATATCAGATTTGTAGGTATTCAAGCCTGAAGCCTAGTTGTGTATCTGGGAAAGAATACTTTTATAGGGCATCTCCTACAGAACTTGGTCCCTAATTTTGAGAAACAAGGAAGTTTAGATATTCAAATATTTATAAATACCGGTAGTCTGTAGAGCTGTTCTCTAATCACAGAGTAGAAAATTGCAGTCATTTTTGTGATTTGAGGAAAGCTGAGCTTCTAAAGAACAAGCTTTTATTTAAAACTGATAAAGCTGTTTAAGCTAGTTTACTGTAAGAGCAGGAAGACCAGATTCTCAGCAGATTTGAAAGGTAAATTAAGATGGCTTCACTGAAGTCAGAAAACCTGCATCCATTTATACTAGTTGAGGATGACATATTTCCAGGGTCTGTATTAATGAGGGGCCTAGAAATGGGTGGAGGCATGAAATTACTTCAGTACTGTTACTTCAGCAAGGCCTTCTGCACATGTTCCTACCATGGGACCACCACGGAGCTTTTGTCTGAGGAGAAGTTTTGTCTCATCAAACTAAATAAACTTCTGTTGCTGCTCTCAGCACTCGGTCCCATCACGGGCCCTCACATGGCTGCTCCAGCAGACAAGAATGCATTCAGGCAGGAGCTGAGATCAAAGCTTCCTGCCTCTCCTGAACATGGGAGTCTGGACGGAGCACGGAGGCACTTCTGCAGAGCAGCACACCCAGGGTGTGTGCTCGTGGGGGAAGGCGATGGTGAGCTGAGTACAGCCGGCAGGCGTGAATTTCAGTTCTGCTCCAGATTACACGTCCTCACTTATGTTTCCTTCAATGTGAAATCATGTTTGTATGTATTCAATTTACTTTAACGTTTTACTCTAATTTATCTTTCTTTATTAGACTTCATAGGAAAAAATAATCTAAACTGGATATCAAAGAAAAAGCCCAGCCAACTGAACTAAATTGATGGCTGTAGCTGACATTTGCTGTAGCCTTGGCCTGATTTAAATTTTTCAGATTTTTCTGGGGCTAGAGGTAGATCCTGGGTAGTTTCTTGCTTACAGGTTGCAACAGTTGCCTCAGTTGGAGTAAACTCTCTCCACAGAAACGGAGCTTCTGAACATGAGGTGGAATTTGAGCAACCAGTTTCATGAGACAAAAGCACTACCACAGAATTAGTCCCACTCCCACTCTTTCATGCTCCAGCCATTTACCTTGAGCTGAGTGCAGGACTGAGACCCTGCCAAGAGTTGAGTCAACTGACTGAAGTGGTAAAAAACAAGCTCAGCAAAGAAGTGGATTAGTTTTTGCTGTGTAGTGAGTTAAATTGCCACAAGCATTCCATGAGCATCACAGCAAGAGAAGGGATGGCATTACATGACTGGGAGTAAGAGAGGAGGGAAGAAGAGTGAGACACCCTCTCTAACTCCTTTTGGGAGTGCGCTCAGTTGGCTTTGCTGAACACTTAAGTGTCAGTTAGCTGACTGGGGAATTTTCAGGCAGAGAAGGGAAGTGCCTGACGAATTCAGGCGCCTAAAAGGTTAGGGCAGTTCTGGAAAGTAGGCAGAGTGGATCCCTGTTGATATACGTGGGTTTTAGATGCTGAAGTTCCATCTTTGGCAGGATTTGAGCAAGCCGGATCCCACCCTGAAAGATCTGCTTATAAAACAAACAAACAAAAGACTTGTTCTGCATTTTTCACTGGAATGCCACTAACTGTGTTAATGACAATGGGGACCACCAATAGCGTGAACTCCCCGTTCTAATGCAATACTTCCAGGCTTCTTTAAACTGCATTTTATAAGAAGCATCAAAGGCAAAAAAAATCTGCATTAGCTCTATGGGAGCATCGTGCATACATCAGAGGGCAAATTTGGCCCCCAGTCTTCTCCCTGCAGTGAATTCAGTCTCTGATAGCATCAGTGCAAGAAGAATAGAGCAGTAGCTTAGGAGGCATGTGGCATTTCCTGGCTGGTTGCAACGGATTCCCCAGCTGAAACCAATAAAAATCAGTTCAGGAAGAATTTTTCAGAAAATCAGTGGTGAAATTGACAGTCATGAAATGCTCACACAATTCCTGCAGCTGTGGAGTCCTTAAAGTCAATGAGTTCCAGGAAAAATGACAATAGTTCTGGAAACTTTCCCATGACTGCCTCTGGGCAAGCATTCAGAATAGCTCGTTTACTCAACGATGCTAATTCATTAATCATGAGAGATACTTTTGTTCAGTTTCCTTTGAAGTTAGCCACAACTTTTCTTTTCTCCTAAGATGAAATGTGGTCAATTATATCCATACATAGATTTAACGCGGGGCAGGTTCTTCTCTTTGACAAATTATTTACTCGCTTTGTCAACCCAGACTTCTTGCTCTCTGATGTTTCTCAATTGTATATACTGACCAGAAAAAGTTTTACTGTATTAGATCGGCTTTCCTTTCGGCTCAGTCCTTAATGTCCTCAGTCGCCATGGTAAACTTTGATCTGATTGGTCCTTAATTTTCTTATTATAGGACACATCATTTTTTGTGCTTGCAGCCAGCTGTAGCGTTATCCTTTCAAAGGCATGACTAGTCCAGCAGTACCCTTTCTCCAGAAACTGATAGGCTTTGACAACCTCCCTTGCCTTTTCTCCCTTCCCTTCCATTTCTGAGCTGATGGTTGACCAAACTTGAAGCCAGCTGGTATCACAGGACCCCTCTGAGAAGACTTAGTCTTACCTAACCCCTCTTTTCTAGTGGTTTGGGCTCTGCAGCACTGTGGCTGGATGGGAGGGAGCTCACTCCATCTCTTCCAGTCCTCTCCAACAGGCTTTCTTCTTTCCTGCGGGTGAGGTTTCACTAGGCAGCTGTGTCAGCCCACGAACTTGCTGCTGGTGAAAGGGGCAGGCCCATTCCTGGGCACATGCTTCATTTGTCTCCCTTCTGTCATCTCTGGGATGTGTCTGATCCATTAGCTCACTAAAGTGGTGAAAACTATTCACTTTTTCTTGATTTGTTTTGTTTTGTTGGGTTAGATTTCTGCCAGTTCACCGAGCTTTGACCATTTTCTAAGGGGTCAAATGAATGACAGAGCTGGTGAAAGGGAAGGGTAGGTTTCTGAAGCTGGCAGCAAGAGAGGGAGCAGAAATGATGGTGGTTAAACTGAGCTGTTTTGGAAGAGGATGGCAGCTGCTGCTGCACAGTGTTTCTGAGAGCACTTGCTGCATTGAACATCGCAGGACAGGTTGACAGGGAGTGTTTGGTTTGTGGATCTGAACAGGGTTCAGGCCTAAGGTAGCTATCGAGCTCCTCAGGCAGTTCATCCTGGGCTGTTTCCCAGTGGTTGTCCAGAAATGAAGTTTGAAGGGCAGAGGGAACTGTGGATTTTAGGCACATAGCTTCAGGGGAGAAGTAAGAATATTTGATGCTACCAAGAGTCATTTCATGCTGCAATTTTAGATGTTAGTGTCTGAATTCTACTGAAGGTCTCTTTTGGCTGTGGACATTTCTTCCTTCTATTCCAGCCAAGGAAGCTGAAGTGGTGAGGATGGCTGTTACAGTAGGATACCATACTGGTACTTGGAGGCTGTTTTGGGGATTGCAGTTTCAGCATGTAGTGCTGAAAATTACCAACAAGATGCTCAACAAATTCTGCAGTAGGCAAGATGTTCTGAGATATGGCGGAGCAGAGAAACAAGCTGCTATCTCCGTGTACTGCTAGAGACTTCAGTGCAGGTCCTGGTACCCGCTGTTTTTGGCAGGGCAGAAGTGTCACTGAAAAATAGCAGTGTCAGCTCCAAGGAAATTTGGGATCCCAAGCCCTGAAGATGTCTACATCTTATTTTTAGGTTGTTCTAGATATCTGCATCTCAACTAGTTGCTTAAGGTCAAGAGAAGTTGACAACTAAGATGACATGAATAATTCCCTATTTTAGATGCTTATCTGGCAAGATAGATTTTGCTGAAGAAATACTCATTTTCCTGCATTGTCTAGAAAACCTAGCTTGGACAGCAAGTTTACATATAGATGTCCACATCTGATCAGATGAATCAAGGCTTGGGTAACCACACTGAGCTGTCCTCAGCAGCATGGGCAGTATTGTCATCACTTTCTGTGTTTCTAGAGCAGGAGGGAAAGGGAAATTGACCGATAGTTTTCTTATAGACAGGACTGCTATATATGTTCCTGATGACTGTGTTCAGCTAATTTCTGGGTAATTCTGTGGCTGTAGGAAAGCTGTATCAGCCTTCACTTGAATGGAAGAGATGAAAGTCTGGACAGAGACTCAGGCAACTGAATCCATGCTAGAATTCTAGGTTTGAATGAGGCACTTTCCTGGGGAGGAAAGGCAGATGTCTGAAATTCCCATTGTAGATTAAACAAAAATAAAAAAGCTAGTAACTGATCCTGTTCTCAGTTTGTTCTAGAAGTCAGACAAATTAATTTATTTTAAATGCTTATCTGAGCAGTTGAAATGCTGAAGAATAGTCTTCTGAAACATCTTCAGGCTAGAAGGTAGGTTCATCAGTTCTACTTTTCTGTTTGCATCCTGTTTACTTTATGGAAAGGAGTGAGATTAATTCCTAATATAAACCGGAGTGAATGGTTTATACATTAGGTGAACCTGAATTCCCTTGTCTTTCTGGAGTCCAGAGTTGTTCTTTTTCAGCCCAGTTAAGGGTTATTTTTTCCCCTTTCTGTATTTTCTTCAGTGTCTTAGTACAGCAAAAACTGCTGAACAAACTGAATCGGCAGCTGCTTTGTCTTTTGGACACACGACTGCTAGTTATAATAGACAGATCTTCCAGAATTACATATGTATACTGTAATGGTGCCAAATGTGTTTCCCCTCTTTCATATAATAGACACCTAAGAATATCTCCCCTGTCCTAGTGTTAAAAGATCCTTGTGAAGATGTTGGCTACATACAGTGTAGGCAAGTGCGGATCTACTAAATATCTTCCATGTTATTTGAGACGGGACATCAGATGGCATGAGTTTATCTTGGAAGGATCAGCAGCCCCCTTGGACATTTTGACATGAAAAGCGACTTACACATTTGGTGGAAGGTAGAGAGGGAGAGGAAGTAAGCAAGAAGTACCAGGCAGAGAGTGAAAGGAAAAGCAGGCCTCCCATTTATGTAATTTGATGTCATGGGATACTTGGGCCTCTCGGGGACCATATTCATGCACCTGATGCAATCAGCCACTCCTACCAATGACTTCAAGTCTGAGAGTTACACCCATCTACATCAGGGAATGGAAATGTTCCTCAAAGAATACTTAGCACTTTGGGGCTTTGACCTTTAAGCTACTTTACTTTGTCATTTGTTTTTTGACCAGTCCCATTTCTGTGATTTAATTCTAACTGCTGCAAAACTTGGATTGTAGCCTACAGAACCACACAGATGAAGCAGAGGTAACTTTGTGAAACTAATTATTTAAGGAAGTAACTATTTTAGTTACAAAACAGAGCTGGCTTTGCTCCAAATCTTAATTCTGAGCCTTCTCTGTTATTGTTTTATTTGTTAGACTGATAAAATAACACAGGCAAGCTTTCAGGCATACAAGCCCTCTTTCAGATATGACACAGAAAGAGCAAACATCAAGTTAAGGGTGTAATTCATTGCAGGTGTCCATGCCCTGTTCCATGAATGGTCTTTCTGCTACTCTCTGCTGACTCACATGTTATGTTGATGGAACCATCTGCAATAGCTCCCACTGAATTCGATCACATGATGATGCACATCCAGCCAGGTGAGCTCTTTGGTGCGTTGCTGTCTGAATGCTTGTGTGGGCACAAGAGAGGAAAGCACTGAGCACAGAGTAAAACAGCTTGTCAGTGAATGAGGTCAGGGTCTGGGCAGGCCATCTCTAGCAGTAGGCTGTGTTCGACACAGAGTTAGGATTTATCAAAATAATGTAAGGTTGCACTTAGGAGTACTGATCTCAGCATATGTTGCAAAGAAACATATCCTTTGAATCTATTATATGGCTTCCCTCTCTCTTTTCAGCTGATTGATTCACAGAATGGTTTGGGTTGGAAGGGACCTCAAAGACCATCTAGTTCCAACCCCCCTGCCATGGGCAGGGACACCCTCCACTTGACCAGGTTGCCCAAAGCCCCATCCAGCCTGGCCTTGAACACTGCCAGGGAGGGGGCAGCCACAGCTTCTCTGGGCAGCCTGTGCCAGGGCCTCACCACCCTCATCATAATTTTTTTTTCTGTTATATCTAGTCTAAATCCACCCTCTTTTAGTTTAAACTTGTGACCCCTTGTCCAATCCCTACTTGCCCCTGTAAACAGCCCCTCTCCAGCTTTCCTGTAAGCCCCTTCAGGTACTGGAAGGCTGCTATAAGTTTTCCCCAGTCTCTTCTCCAGGCTGAACAATCCCAAGTCTCTCAGCCTGTCTTCACTGGAGAGGTGCTGCAGCCCTCTCATCATCTTCGTGTCTTTCCTCTGGACTTGCTCAAACTACTTTTCCTGGCACTTTCAGATGACTGTTATAACCCATCCCATGTATCCCTGCTGTCCTTTCCCTGCCTTTCCAGTCTGCCATCTATGTTTTGATGTGATACCACCATACTGAGAACTAGGAAATGCAGGTATCTCACCATTCTTTCCTTGCTCTTGCTATGGGGCATTCGTTGTTGCCTTTGCATATTATCCTCTTCTCCACCCAACACCTCCTTTCCATTCACTGCAGAAATTTCTCATTGAGTTATTCTTCTGCAAATTCCTTTTGTGATATCTGCCTGTTTCTCCCATTGATTCCAAGAGTACCTAAAGTTATTCAGAACCCTTGAAAAGTCTGGGGTGTTTTTAAGTAGATACCTGAAAATGGGTTTTGTGAAGTCAAGATGAGAAAAACTTACTGAAACTAACTGTGATGGCTAACTCATCCCAGCTGGTCCAGTGGGGCATGGTGGTTGCCATCTCCACCTTGGTGTCCTGTCACAAACTTGAAGGGCTGTTGCATAAAGGATGAGAGCTGTGTGACAATGGATTTTATCTGTGTGCAGTAATTCTCAGTCTAATTGTGTCCCTATTTCTGAAACTGGGAACAGTACATTCCCGGGAATTATGTTTCTGAGAAACAACGGCAGCACAAAATGGCATGCTGCACTGCTGGGAGTGACCCTTTGAAATAAAATGAATGTTCTCTGACATTCTTTCTCTCTTCATTGTAGCTTAACTGGCATCAATACAAAGGTTTACATCTGTATTAAAGATGTTGGTGATTGCTGAATGCATGATACATGGATGGCCATTATCATCTGCAGAGAGTTAGTGTACTATGCATATAATCAATCAGATTCTGTTCATGTCAGGAGCTGGCCAGCTCATTACAGCCCATATCATGTTAACCCTTGCAGTGGAGTGATAAAAGACAGAAATGTTCTGGAACAGCCTAAGCAATGATCCATTCTACCTACTTTTTGCCTGACAACCCCAATGTCATGTAGATTTGTTAGACACCAACCCAGACAGCCTGAGCACTTGCATTTAGCCACTTGTATATAGCCTTGGGTCTATTTCTCATTCACTCAAGAAAGGAGTTCATTTCTTGCTTGGCACTGTCCTGATTTTCAAATTCTAGGCAATATGGTATTGGATCTGGTCAGAAAAGCAACTGTCATCATCTGACATGCTGTCATCCACCTTTTTGCATGATGGGCATGCAAAATGTTCACCTGGGAAGTGGGAGGTGGAGAGCGGGAGGCAAGAGGGAGCCAGACTCTAGTCCTGCACTGTGGGCTGTGCCTAGACCAAGGGCAAAGACCTTTATTAATGCATTTTCTGAAAGAGTTATATGACACTGATTAAGCTTCTTCATCTGTGTGATATCTAGATTTGTGGACTGTTATTGACTCTATTATAAAGGAATCAGATGATCGATGAAAGGCCTTGATCGCTGTCTTTCCTGCTCTACTGATGCTTCACAGCCATGATGCTGGCTTAACTGGCCATATCAGGCATAGGAGGAGACAGGACTTCAGCAACAGCTGGAGAGAGATTATCTATCTGTAAATCAGTCATTTTGCCACGACCTTTTCAAGGAATAGGAGAAAATAAAGAACCTCATGTTTCAACTATCGTGGCAGAGTTAGGTTTGCGTGACTGTGGCTTTCTGTGCTTAAGTCATTGCTAATTTCCATGATAACTCTCAGGCTTTGCAGGGTGAGAGCACTTGCACTGAGGGATCATAAAATGCTTTAGGTTGGAAGGGACCTTTAAAGGCCATTTAGTTCAACCCCCCTGCAATAAGCAGGAACATCTTTACTAGATCAGGCTGCTAGCAAAGATGCCTAGTGCATGCCTGAGAAGTACAAAGATGTCCTCAGACATGTGCTCCCACCTCTTGAATTGAATGTGCTGAGATCTGAATCCCAATAAACAGCCGGGGGACCTCTTAAAATAGCCTTAATTTTTTGCAGTGAGATGATGACATATTTGAAACTGTAGTCAGGCTTTGAAGCTGACAGTAGCAAAGCTGAAGCTTCTGGAACTGCAGCCCCAGACCCTGGCACAGATGCCTGCTCTTCACTCTGTGTTTGGTGTATAATTGTTGGCATAATTTTTGAGTTATTGGAATTTCAAGAATAAGAAATTCTTCTAATCTAAACAAGTAAAATAGCACTGTAAATAACATTTAATCTTCATTGTGACTAAATTAAGTGAAACAAGAAGTTATTAAACACATTTCAATTCATTGCCATAGCTTCTCTTAAATTTTATGTGAAGCAGGAAGCTGCAGTTGAAAGCAGGGAAAGACAAAGGTTTCTGACTGAGCCAAGGATGTGGCACAGCTGGGAAAGAAAATAAATATAAATCTCAGGCGAAGTATTGCTAGCAGAGACGTTAAATTAAAAAGGAACTTTTCTGTGTGGTACCAATATGACCTTAACTGAATTCTTACACATTTTTATCTGCCTGTGTTAAAAAACGCACACACACAAAAAAATGATTCAAGCTGAAGCAGGTGCAGAGGACGATGGAAGAGGAAGCCTGTTTTAGGACAGCAGACTCAAAAAATCTGATATTTAGCCTGGCCAATGAAGATTGAGAAGGGATGTGAATAGTTCATTAGTACATATTGTGGGTTAGGAGAATAGCAAATAAATCCTACTGGGAACTACTCAGTTTTACCTAACTCTGGAAGGCACACAGCTGCAAGCTGATAGAGGTACATTTAGGCTGAAAGAAGAACTTCTGTAGCTATCGGAGCAAGATACAGTTATTTTGTCCTTTTTGTTTTAGGATTAATGCCCAGCCCTAACCAGTGTCAAGTCTTCACTAACTGGAAGGGGCCAGAGAAACTGGAAACACAAGGAGAAGAATTAAGTCGGGAGGAGAACAGATGAAAAATGAAAGGACATGGTTTGAGTGTTGAGAAAGAGATCACTAAGGGATGGGGAACATTGAGTACCCAGGGAACTGGTGGATGCTGCCTGTTGTGCTGGGCTCTACTCTGAGATGGGTGGGCCTCTGTTGGCCCTTACCCGAGTTGCTGGGATCCTTGCTGGCTAACATCCTCCTGTGGACCTGGGGGGCCAGTTTTGGCAGGGACAGGAGGACATTGTTGAGGAGAAGTCTTATGATTTGGTTGAAACCATCTTCTAGTAGAGCTCCTAGAGGATAAAATAATTACATTTAAATTGGGACTTCTTTGTACAGGAAAGAATTTTATGTTACAGTTCCATGTACAGGAAGGTGACAGCACTCTGTAATAACTGTACCTATGGGTTTCTACTCCTAATCACTAAAGAAAAATCTCCAAGACACTAACTCTTCCTCCAGTCAGCTTTGTTACTGCTACAGTCTGAAATCTCATTTTGCCTCAGAGAGGACTGAATAATTATGTATAAGGTTTGGGAGCAGCTTCATGCTCCTGACTAGCATTGCTCTGCAATTACATCTTAGAGAAACCAGTCTTATTTTGGCTGTTCTATTTTTCTTTTCTTTTCTTGAGAGGTATGGCTTCAGGATTCATATCAAACTCTGGTCATGTCAATAAAGCTGGACAGAGCTGGTTGTAATGTCAGCTGCTTGTGTGATATTGACATACAGCAGAGTTCAATTTAAGGTACTTTTAACCTTAAAGTGGATAAATTCTTCTTGGATTAATATCTTTACTTGCCAGTAGTTCATTGCCTGCATAGAAATGGGTGAGAGACCAGACAGCCTTGACAATGATATGTGCCAGAATCTGTCTTGTGAAGGCATCTTTCAAGCACTTGACATTGTTAGTTTTTTAGCATCTCTGAGAATCAGATAAGAATAGTGAGAAACTCTGGACGTTGCAGCAAGAGCCAAGTACGAAATTGCTGAAGATTTTTCAATAGGACCAGAAAAGAAATTATTAGAAAACCTCATTAGAGTTCACACAGATCCAGACTGGAAGTATAATTCCAACAATCTTGCTCAAAGATGTTTTATAATTATCCTTTTATCTTTCCTTCCCAGCTCTGCAGCTAGTTCCAACCATCATGAATTCATTGAAAGAGTGAATGCCAGCCACTAGAGCTATGCCAGTTTATATGCCCTAAGGATCTCTTATTATTTCCTTGCTAAAATCTCTTCAGATTCAATTTGATATGAAATAGGTTATTTCTGTGATGTGACAAGATGCCATATATTTAATATGTAAATAAATATATCATTGGTGGTGTTGGATGACTTTCTGGAATCAGTTTGAGACACCAGAGAGATTCTGATCTATCCCTTTTTTACCTGGACTCATTCTTTAGTTGTTAATTGTTAGACAACCTGGAGAGAGCAAACAGGTGTGGGGCACGTCAGAAAAGATGGGCACAGTAGTTCACACAGGCAGGGTGAGCAGAGAGGGTGCTGGAGATCACCCAGAAGGACCTGAGAACCATGGTGGCCACTCGGCAGAAAATTAGAGCTGCCCCTAGCTCTGTGTCAGCCATGACTGATGGAGCCTCCCAGACAGAGCCCCAGTGGGTACGTGCAGTCACCCAGATGCTGGGCTGCAGCGTGTGTCCCCCTCTTCCACTGATACTGGCCACCATTGGGAAATTCACTTGTGGGAGTTGTGCTCAGGTGGAGGAACTCCTCTGCTTGGTGTCAGAGCTCAAGGAGGAGGTAAGCAGGCTGAGGGCCATCAGAGAGTGTGAGAGGGAGATCAAGCACTGTAATAACACCCTGTGCTCCCTCTCTCAGGCTCAACAGGCAGACATGGCTAGCATGATTGAGGACCCATCCTCTCTCTGTTTAGCTGAGGAGAGGTATTTAAGTGATGGAGGAGAACGGCAGCAGGTTCCTGCCCAGTGCAGAAGGCGTGTCACCCCTGTGTCATCCTGAACCTCCCAGGTTCCCGTGCACAATAGATACGAAGCACTGCAAGTGGAATCAAACCTCCGTGAGGATGATGGGTCTCACAGCCTAGATGTGTTCCCTAGGTTAAGACACCCTAAGCCAGCCATCAAAACTGCTTCTGTTAAGAAAAAATGATGGGTCATTGTCATAGGAGACTTCATTCTGAAAGGAACAGAAAGCCCAATCTGCAGACTGGACCCACTACATAAAGAAGCCTGCTGCTTACCTGGGGCCTCTGATAGAGATGTACCCTGGTCAGGTACATGGATTATTTTCCTCTTCTAATTTTCCAAGTAGACAGTAACAAAATCCATACAGGAAAACTGAGGGAAATTAAAAGGGATTTCAGGGGCACAGGTAGTGTTCTCTAAATAACTGGCTCTGAACCTGGTGTGAGGAGCAAAATTTTGGGTTCTTTGACCATGGGTTGGCCTGCACATCACCAGGCTTGCTATCAAAGGATGGGGTGCACTTGTCCTCAAGTGCAAAAGGATACTCTCCAAGAATCTAGCAGTGCTCATTAACAGAACTTTATACTAGGTGTGAAGGGGGAGGGGGACAAAACTAAGCTTGACAGAAAAGAGCCTGGGAATGGCATTCTAGTGTCAGAGGGATGATGGTGTGCTGGTGATGACCTTTCTATGATTCTGTGATATCCTTAGAAAAGCAAGGTTCACATATAATAACCCTATGTGAAAGGGATATTTTTATTAAACATTTTGCTATTAACCATTTCAAAAGGAAAGGAAAAAAATCCCCTCAAAACTCTGCATATCCAACCCATGTTTGAACGCTTGTATTTTAGCTGCTCTAGGAAAAAACTTATCAATGCCATGAAAATAAAACAATTCTTAGAATAAAAAGTTCAGCAACATGATTCAAAATTGGGGATGGTTTAGACAAAACCACCTTCACTAATGAGAGAATGCAGAAGCTAGTGCTCAGTCTTGAAAGAAGGTAATTTGCAGAAAGGCAAGAAAGAGCGTGAATCAGCAGAGGAAAAGAACTGGCAAAGCATCCCCTCTCTGCATCATTGTGCCCCAAAGCAGGTAACTGTGCCTGTCAATACTTCCAGATGTCAGCGCACCTGGCATTAAGGGCCTCTGGTTTTGGAGGCTATGCACTCTCCCTGAGAGAATCATCCCTAACTCTTCACTGTCTGTCTTTACTGTTGGAAAGGTTCCCATTTCTGAATTCGCCGTGTTGTTTGAAACCTATCCCTTCCTGTCCTGACACTCCCAGGCAGAGAACTGGTTTGCTTTTCCTTTTGCCTTTTACCTGTTTGAACACCATTACTTGCACGAGTAACAGAGACTGAAGATAAAATCCTGTTGTTTGCTCAGGATCTTGTACACTCAGTTAACCCAGCTGCTAAGGGCTGCAGGTAGCTTCAACCATCACTTGGAGTAGACACTCAGGAAGGCAGTGCCAGAAATACTTTCTTCATAAAAGTGTGAGCTGAGTGACATAAAGACTATAGGAACTGGCAGGGAGCAACCCAGGAAAACAGCTATAATACAGCTACTGGGGGAGCAAGTTTCACGGCGCCATCTTAAGTCTGCAGCCCCTAATGGGTGTTTCTTTGATGTAATAATCTGCATGTACCAGAGGTCATGCTAGTTGTAGAATAGTGCTTCTGAGCTGGAAGTTTAGTGTTTACTCTGTTTTACACATTGTGTGTTTCAACACTGCCCTTTTTACGGTAGAGCTGTTGGAAACATGTTGAAGCATATTGTTTCTTAATGTTCTTTTATGATGGCACAATTATAGAAAGCATATTAATTTTTATATAAATTTAATACAAAACAGTTTAAAAATCCTGTAAAGCCTTTTCTTCCAAGCAAGAATGCCCAAGCAATGCATCTAAAAGAAGTAGAGACCTGGAATTATTTTGCTGTCAGATAGGCTTTCTGGTTTTGGTTCATTTTTACATATTTTGACTGGCACCATTAAAAAGACTGTCCTACTTTTAGCTGGGACTTATTTAACTCAAATTTAGGTATTTAGGTATTTAACCTGGAAACCCAACTACAGAGTTTTATCTGAAGTGCCTCTGATGCTGAGACAGATGCTCCCATGTTTCATTTTGCTCATTTTAAACAACTGGTGTAGGGTGGGATGTCCCACCCTTGGAGGCACTTCCCTCCCTCCCTTCACTACAGCTGGAATTTAAAATCAACTTGAAGCAAGCATTAACCTTTGAGTGATCCCCTTGAGATGGCATGCAATGAACCTACACTGTTTAGGTAAATGCAATTTTAACTCCAAGGTATTCAAACCTATTACCATGGTGTATCTAGTCTAAATTATGGTTAGGTCTATTTTAAGTAACAAGCTTTAATAATGATTCTCTCTATAGTTTGTAATTTACTTACTGGTGCTACAGGTTTCTTAACTTGCTCACAAGAAGTTAGTGTACAGTCTGTATCAACTGGCCATTTGCTTAACTTTTATTAGTTATGGTATCTTTTGGATGGCATACGCTTGAAATAAATAAAAATTAGGCATTTTACTCAGATTAAAACCATGTGATTTGAAACAAACATGCATTTAAGAAAAGGCAACATTTGGAACTAGTTAGCTTTTGTAAGCACAGCTTGCAAATAGATATAATACTAATGGTCTTAGGGATCTGCGCAAGGAAGAGAAGGACTTTATCTTCCTTGACCTCTGAAACAGAATGATTGGCAAGTATTGGGACTTAACTTGTTGGAAAACAAGTGATCTCATGGTTTAAATGGCATTGTCAGTGAGTGCGGTCAAAGTTAGGAAGACGCAAATCACTGGGAATGAAAGAAATTTGGTCCAACATCATTTTATTATCATGAATATTTTCAGTAATGTATTTACTCCAGTATTCTCTATGCTGATTTACAGTAACATCTGTTAGTCAGAGAAGTCCAATTTTTAATAATTGACTTGACAAGGCACAAAAAGATCAAGTAGCTTGCTTAGGGTCACACAGAGAGCGAGATTGCCTTTGTGTTTGCAAAGAAGTATTGCCTGGACCTCAGCCTTGTATTTAGCCAGTAGAGCTCGTATTCTCCTTAATATTTAGAACTTGTTCCATGTAGCACATGATTAACATGCTTATGGCTACAGCTTAAGGACCTACTGTTATTTGAGTTGGAACCTAAAGCACCTCTCCTCAGAGTGCCAATTAAAGATATTAGATAGAAAAGTAAACAAAGCATGATTTTGTAATATATAGCTCTAATCATTTGGAAAAGCCAGGCTTATGGAGTATAGTGCAGCTGCTAACAGCATAATAACTAATGTGCACTTTTAATCCAGCTGTTTAAAAACATTTTTTACATTATTTTCAGACAACTGGGAACAAAAAGAGATCTATTCTCGTATTATGTATTTGTTATTTAGCACATCAAGCTTGTAATTTTTAAAACACGTGATACTACTAATCTCTAAAATTTGTTATTTAATTAAAGAAGGACCTTTACTTTGAGGTCCTTTTAAATGTAAAACAAGTTCTCTAAAAGGAACATTTTGGGAATAAAAAAAAATATTTTTAAAGATTAAAGCTATGACTGTTGAAATCATAATTATTTATTTTAATAAAAAATTTAGGCATGTGACACTGAAGAATCTACAGTTTTTCAGGTATCATTCCAATTACAAGGTACTTGGTAAAATCACTGCAGTGGATAGCTTCAGGGGTCCAGCAGGCTGATGCAAATGCCTGGTATCTGTATTCAAATCATAAACCTATTAGACTGGCCGTAGCAGTTCAGAGCAAGGGTCACTTTTACCATTATCCTGGCTCCAACAGTGGCCCTAAGCAGATGTTAGGAAGGAGCAGGAACAGGACAAGCATATGTTGGTACTGCCCCAACATCCTCTGTACTCTTCCAGTTCCAACTATCCTGTCAGCTCAGGATATTTCCTAGATCTGTTGTAATCTGTCTGTGTTGTAATCTTCAGTGGATTTGTCCAGTAAGTATGTGTCATACCTTCCCTAGCGACGATGTACACATTCCTTATCTGCAACACCCGTTGTCACGGAGCTGCACATGCTTACAGGCTGCCGCCACCTCCTCCTGTTTGCCTCAAGTGTGGCTCTTACCAACTGTTTGCCGGCTCCTAGCCCTTCACAGTGCAACTTGAAGCAACGTTCTTCATGTTCTTCATGTTACCCAGAATCACAGACTCACCTAAATTTTTCTGGGTAAGTGGGCCTAACGTACCTTGCAAATCTCTGAAGTGATTCCCAGTTCTCCTCAGAATGTATTTAAAAATCTTATTTACAGATTTATCCAAGAAGCCTTTTCATGCCTTCTGGTTTGCACTTTTCTTGTTTCCTTGGTTTTGTTGTCCAGAATTTAATCTGATTTTTAATCTCCTTAAAAACTAGTCTGCTATGACTATAAAATCTCAGGTTCTCAAATATTGCAGTGACAGAACTAAAAAAGGTGTAGACATTTTTAGAACACTGATATTAAAATGGAAAAAACCCTAGTACCGTGCTATAGTTCTGTGCAATGTATCAATTTCTGTTCCCTACAATGTGGCAGATATGTCTGAAAAAGTATGCTGAAAATGCCAATTTAAAAAAAAACCCAACAAACTCATAAAGCTTACCCTGCATAAATTACTTTTCTCAGAGTCAGAAAATTAAAAACAATATTTAATGAATTGTTTTAATTAGAATTGTAGTGTTGGCTACCTTCCTCGACGTTGTCCAGAACACTCAGCTTCATCACGTCTCATGCTGTGGTGAGGTATTCGGCACAAGTGCCAAACAGGTTGGTAGGAGCAAACCCCAGCTGCCCTTGAGGATTCATCGCTCCTCTCGTGTCTGATCGCCCGGTTTTCTGATGTGTTTCTCTCTTAAGCACATACAGTGTGGTTAAAGGATGGGGTGTGCAAGCAAGGGTGACTGACAGGCTGCTTAACCTGGCACCAACGGTGAAGAGATGCCTGTGTAAATCCGACTGCAGTACTGCAGAGTATGTTCTTAAAATAGACATTGTCTACCTCACCTTATTTACTTCAACACTCAGATGCTGAAAAAATAGGTGTGGAAGAACTGGGAAACCTGTGCAAGTCTCTGATGTTAGGAAGGAAGAGGATGTAGAGATTTAAGTAAGAACTGAGCGGGAAAGTGATTTGCTAAAGCAGTGAGATGCAGGATCACAGAATCACAAGCTTGGAAAACAGCTTTGAAGATCACCAAGTCCAACCATTCCCATCCTATGCTAAACCATATCCCTAAGTACCTCATCAACCCTTTTTTTGAACACATCCCTGGACTCAGCCCCCTCCCTGGGCAGCCTGTTCCAGGCCCTGACAACTCTTTTAGTGAAGATTTTTTTCTAATATCCAATCTAAACCTGCCCTGGCACAGCTTGAGGCCATTTCCCCTTGTTCTATCTCCTGTCACCTGGCTGAAGAGACGCACCTCTCTACAACCTCCCTTCAGGTAGTTGTAGGTGGTGATAAGGTCTACCCTCAGCCTCCTCTTCTCCAGGCTGAACACCCCCAGCTCCCTCAGCTGCTCCTCATAGGATTTCCCCTCCAGCCCCTTCCCGAGCCTGGTTGCCCTTCTCTGGACTCACTCGAGGACCTCAATGTCCTTCTTATGGTGAGGAGCCCAGAACTGGACCCAGCACTCGAGGTATGGCCTCACCAGTGCCCAGTCCAGGGCCACAATTACTTCCCTAGACCTACTGGCCACACTGTTTTTGATCAGTCTTGTCCAGAAATCTCCTGAGGTACTCAGCAGGCCAAAAAAAAAAATCTGGTGTATTTTTAGTAAGAAATAGTACTGCCAGTCTCAAGCACTCCAAAATCACAAGATTAAGAAGAAAAGGGGAATTTTTAGAAACAGTAGACATTTGGAAATATTTGCATCCTGTTTTTTCAGTCTTTACTGTACATTGTGCCATGTTTTCAAAAATATCTTGACATCTTTGAGGAATAACAGGTACTCTTAAACACCTGAGATTTTCACCAGATAACATGACTTGAAAAGCCTGGGCTTTGTGGAAACCACTGGCTCTCAGAAACTTTGGTAATGTATTCAAATGGGACAGCATCTGAGAGTCAAAGAATGGGGAAATGATAGAAAGGCTTTAGAAAGGTCAAACTGCCTCTCTGAGTTGACTAGCACTGTTACTGAGATTGAAGCGAGGTCAAAATTAGATGAGAAGAGATTGCAAAGATTTTATCGATTAACCTTTTGCAGGGATCACACATCTCATTTTTCCTGGTAAAACAGAACAGGCTCCAAAAATGCAAAATGAGATTTAGAAAATGCTCAAAGGAGAAGCAATGACAGGGTTTATGGCATTCCTAAAAATGCTGAAAATAACAAAAATGTGGGAATGTCGCCTCTGTCATTTCCACAGTCCTTGCATTTTCATAGTATTGTATAAAGACCTTATAGAGCAGAGGCACAAAAATCCCAAGATCCAGCTAAGATATATAGTTTTCTGTTTCCAGAATTATCAAACTCAGCAATAATTTTTTACAGGCAGCTGGGAAAAACAATGAAGAGCTGTATAAGAACAAAATTATCTATTCTGATGACAATTACTACCCTGAAGTTCAGAAAATTTGGAGGCATGTTGGAGCTAAGCAAAACCAGCTTAGGAAAAGGGATAAGGTCCTTCATTTCATAATCATCACAACTAAGATGGGTATTATTATATAAGAACAAAAGGTCCCAGAGAAGCATTGCCAGCACTTGACAGTCCAGGCATTGTGATCCTTCAAAGGGAAGAAGCAGAAGGATTAAACATGCTGTCTGCAGTAATTAGACTGACATCTAACTTCACAGCAAATTCACCTGGATTTAGCAGAGGCAGGAGGCCTGACATGCATCAGGATTGCAGAAAGGGAAGCAGAGAGAAAGCAGTGAAATATGAAGTCCGGATGCTCGACTATGTCCAAGGAGCAAAAAGGACACCCAGGGGAGGAAGTGTGAAGCTGCCTTTTTCTGGGATGCAGTGTTCCTGAATCCAGACCCTTGGAGGAACTTCCAGCAAACTTAAGGCTGTTTGGGGTTATGTATTATCTGGCAATAGACTCAAGGGGCCAATAAAGCAGCTGGGGATCAGCTTAGAGAAACACTATCTCCTGTGGAAGCAGAAGAAGAGAAGAAGAAGTGGAGGTTCTGAACCTAAATTCTTTTTCTGGTGAGCATAACACCAATCCTCTACAGCCATACAGCTCTGTTGCAGGCTGGCCATGTCGGGTTTAAAAGCCAAATCCTTGGTCTGTGGATCCATACAGTCAAAAGAGGCAACAAGCAAAATAGGCAATAAGCACTGAACGTGTTCTACATTGAGCTGTCATGGTGGGTTTAATGGACAGATGTCGGGGGGGGGGGAATATTATGGATGCTAGGAAGGGAAATAAGTGACATGATGAAGGTATTAAAAAGGCAAGGCTGTACAATGGGTACGTGCAAGGAACTACTGATGGAAGAAGGGGCAAGTTGGCAGGGAAAACTGCAGGCTGTGTAAGTCAACCCCAGCTATTTCAGACTTGCCTTCTTCCTCATCCTCTTGTTCTTATTCTGAAAAGTAAAGGAGCAAAACCTAACAAAAAACTTACACTATATTGCAACATTCTGTTTCTTTTTCCCTCATACTCTGCACACAAAGCAAAAGTCGGTTGGGAAATTTTCTGGAAAGGCAATTCATTGCCTACTGCAGCTGTTAAAAATAGTAGTTATAGCTCTGAGCCTCCTGATCTCAGAAGCCAGACAGCTTTTCTGCGCAAATAAATCCGATTTCATGGACAACTGGTCAAAGCTATTTGTTGATCCTAGCTAAGAGTTTTCACCAGGTCAGGATGGCTCTATACCCAGAAAAAAATGGAGTGATAGTCGTGTTCTTTCTGCACTGTGTTGGGATAAATTTGTACTGCTGCATTGGGAAGCTAAACCTGGAACTAAGGAGTTGCTTCATTTTCTCTCCAGTTTCCTTTTTCTTACTGCCTTTGCCTCCAGAGGTAGGTCCGTACCTTCACTTTAATGAACACCACAGCCTTTCTGTTTTTCTTGCAGGACAACACAGTGTTTGATCCTCTTTACATCAGTTTATTTTTCAGAATCTTAACACAAACATTTAGTTTTGTATACAATTTTGTGACTTGATGAGGGACAAATATTGAGCATTTAAATGTTTGTAGGTCTGTGGCGAAAGACACTTTCTATAGTATTCACAAACACAGGCAATTCAAAGGGCTGAAGATCATCCAGCAGCTGCAGAATTAGCTGCTAGTTAGCCTCTCTGAGGAGAGAGGCTTAAAACTCAGATGCCAGGAGTGGGCGAAACGTGAAATTTACACAGCAGGTTGTGAGCTAAAACTTCTGAAACTCCTCAGCCATGCTGTGATTAGTTACAGTGGTACAAACACCAAATCAGCTGTGCACTAAGCTCAAGACACAGCCAAGCAGCCATGGAGACTTTAGAGCTGAATAGATTCTGCTTTGTTCAAATATAGCTAAGGCAAGCAACACATCTGCTGATGGTTAAAGAGCCCTCAGCGTGGCTGGGAGACAATGTATTGTAAATTGTATGAGCAAATTGCTGTTGGCTCTGTCTGTTACTATGACAGTAATGGTGTGTAAAATATGAAACTATAGCCAAGGTCAGGATGGACAGTGTCTCAGTGAGTAAGATACTAAGGTATAACTTTCAGTGTCATTCTGGCCAAATACAAATTTATGCTCACTATGTTGTTTAATGTGGCACAGCTTAGGTCTCTGAAGACAGAGCAGAAAACCACGCCGGCTTTAATTCTACAGTTGATTTATTTAAAGATAAGAATAGATACAAGTAACCCTGTATAGACAGCTATTTCATATGGAGTATTTACCCCTGTTCTGTACAGCCTTGTCATAACAGTGCAAAATGTACAGAGGCATTCTGCATATGTGAATTTAACAGCTGACATAACTTATTGGTGCTAAGATTTGCTTGTATCTGAACTGTCAGAAATATGAGATCATCCTTCTTTCTTACTTAAGCTGACCTTTTCCTCTTGAAAATATTTAAGCATAATTTCCATTACAGCCCTGCTTTAGGCATTACGTACACACACATAAAAAGAATATTTTAAGAAAAGAACAATTTCATCCCCCTCTCCAAACTTGAAAACACTCTATGTCCTGATATTCTGAATCAGGTGAAAAAGTAAATAGAAAAGAAAGAATGAGGTAACCTGGCAAATAGTGTGAACAATGTAATAAGTAACGGTCTTAGAACCCCAACTGAGAATCATCAGGCATAGTCGACCTAACTTGCTCCATATATTATTTACCTTACTTTGGAAGACATGCCTAGTTGCTTGTAACTTTACTACCACAGCCTATCAGCCATTTTGCTTTATTTTCATCTGTAATGTGTTTAGTAACACATCCAAGGAAAGCAGAGCAGAAGGGTGAAAGCTTTAACAACTTGATCACAAATTGCTGAATATTCTATTTGAATTCTGGAAGGAGTATTTAAAACAACCCTGAGCAAACCTGTTCCTGGGACAACCTGAATAACTTTGGAGCAACTTTGTGAGTACTGAGCACACAAAGACTAGGAAAGGTCCTGGAAAACGCTGGCTTTGCAGTAGGATGGTGGGTGGGTAGGTAGCTTTACGTAATTTGTTTTCCAGGTTGCGTACCACAGTGGCTTCATTGAAAAGCACCACTCAGTTTAGCAATATATATCTTTTAGAAACACAACAGTGAGTGCAGTTTGAGATTTCTCTCTGCCTTAATTTCTTGAATTAGATGTATTATCTAACGCCAGATGCCAGAGGACAAGGAGTGTTGTGATGCTGGAGATCTGACTGGCCTAACAAAATGTCATGGTACTGTTTTCTTTGCATGTGAGTGAGGCTGAGCTCTTTCCTCACATCAAGGTCTGGCTTGATGACTTTTCTTGGCCTGGAGTTCTCCTTAGTTACTGGCCTTTCAGTGGTCTTGGTCGCTTCTGCGTGTCCTGGAAGTGTTTGAGTCCCTAAGTGTCTGCTGCCAGGCTCAAACCTTTTAAAGGGAAGTTAGTAATCCTATAAGACTCCATGGTATATATTGTCCCCCCAGGCTGTTTTTTAGCCTCAGAACTCCCTCTTGGATAGAGTCAAGCTACTCCATTGCCAATTAAATGCCAAAGGCCTTCACAAGCCCTGCCTCTCATACATTAGATTGCTTGTCCAGGCTCCCTCTTCCTTATTGGTCTCAAAGGGATCTTCTAACTTCTTCTTTTCTCATTTGTGGCTTCAAGCTTGTGTGGAAACTTGCTGCTATCCATCTGTCATTTATGATCATTTTCCCCCTTCTTCCAACTTTCTGCTGCCTTCCTCAGGTTACTCGCTCCTTTTGTCCCTTGCCCACATACATCTACTGATCTCCTGTGAATGACTGACTTCTTTCTGAGGTGCCAGGTCAGGATATTGTATAAGGCTTTTTGTTCCTTCCTACTCCTCTGATGCATTGGCACCTGTAGTCCCTCAGGGCTAAAGCGGTAAGCAGTGGGCAATGCTGCAGAAAATACACCTTGGCAAGCAGCTACAATATACCTAAACTCAGCCAATAAGACCAGCACATCATCACATTTCTTACATTGCAATTGTCAAAATTCACAAGTGAAACCCTTAGATTCTTCAGTCTTCCTACCTGTTTTGTTAGGATACATCACCTCCATCACTTGGGGAACTTCACACTTGGTGGTGCTCCTTTGATGGACACCTTGGAGGCAGCCAACCTGAGGAATCTGTCCAAGCCACATCCAGCACAAAACAATATTAGTGAGCTCAGGACAAAAAAATGCCCCAGCGATCAGCACTTTACAAATATGGTGTTATTCACTGCTAGGGAGTGGGAAAACTAGGGTATTTCCTCCCTCAGAACAGTACTGAAGAAGAGTATTCAACAGCTCTATGGTATTAGGGGCAGTTTCCACTCTTCTCTTTGAAGCTGGGCTGCTGTGTACAAGGGAATGAAAGATTCATGGACCTTGACAGATGACATTACATTCAAGTGAAAGAATTTTTACACTCTTTTACCCCAAATTATGATCCCAAATGGTATGACACTTCTTCCTAGCATTTTCTGTTGGCTTCCCAGAACAGTCTCTCTCATCAATCTAATCTTTACCTGCCTTGTAGTCCTGTGCATGGTGTAGAGAGCACCAGTGACTCTTCAGTGCTGTGGGTTTGAGACTAATGGCCATGCAGTGGATAAGAACCCATTGTGATGCTTGTCATAATTTGCCCAAGCCCCTGTATAGGTCAAGCCTTAGTTGTCTTATTAAAATCATGAGGGAGGCAATCGAGTCTCCAGTCATCAGAAAGAAATGTGTTCTTCAACAGTGGTCCCAGCTTCTCTCCTGAAATGAAAGATACCCTCCCCTTCAACTTTGTAGCTCTGCCCAGTCAGCAGCTTCTGCTCTCTGCTTTTATTTGACTCAGATGTTCTCAGTTGCCAGTTGGGTCTTCCATTCCAGTGACTGAATCACAAGGCAGACTAGGGCTGTGTGTGACATACTGAATGGTATCTCAGGACGTAGTAAATAAAGGCTTGTTTATTCAAAGGGAATGAAATACAAGATGATGAACAAAATTCATTGATTTTTGCTTAAGAAAATAAGTATGGTGAGATTTATTTGAAGAGTAGGGAGTTTTGTCTGTGTTTATTTTTAAAAAAGCATGAGGATGCCAGAGTTCCAGGTATTTTTTTAGGATAAGTTCATGAATTCTTCAGATGCGACTTTGAAGCTTTTTCCAAACTTTTGAAAGTATAAGTAATAAAAATGGGTGGGTTCAGTGCCTCAGATGGAATCTCCTAGACGTAAAATCCATCTACTAAGGTGTTTCATATTTTCTAAAAGCTGAAATCGTGCAAACTACAGCCCAAACTACGAGGTGCTTGTTAAGCGTAGGCAGAAAACAGTGTCAAATGTTCTCTCGGCTGCCTTTCATAATCACTTGTTGGCTCCACTCCTGCAGGACCTCCTACAAGGAGGTCTTGGCCATGTTCTAAAATAATACGTTTATCCATAGGCAGCAAAGGCTACAGCTGCAGCCTGCTGTTTGTGTGAGATTTAAACACCCATGGTCTTTTAACTTCTCTGAATTCCTCATTAAAATGCTGGTGTGAGTTTCTACAGCCACCTCAGCAGAGAGCAGCAGTCCAGCAAAGAAGCAGTGGAAGAGGTTGGCATTGTATGTTTCTCTTTGAAATGTGGCAAGCCAGGGAATAAACTTGGATCCCCAATCAAGAAAAATTGGAGAAGTAAAAGTATTTTTACCACTAGCTGCTCTGGGTAGGGATTCTGGGGAGGCAGCTCTCCAGCAAGGAACTGGTGGTGAGTAGTTCAAGGAAAGACTGTAGTCTTAACATGCTGAACAACTTCATAGATGCCATTGTCTTCTTAAAAATAAAAGGATTGCCCACTTTAACACACGAGCTAGTTTGCCTTTGCCATCTATTTATAACTCTGGGAGCACAGAGGAGGCAGGATAGGAATGTCAGGACTGGATATATCTGTGTGCATGATTATGAACAGGTTTATTTGTCCAAAGAATAATGAAAACCAATGGCCTTAAACTGAAGCCAGACAAGGTCATCTTGGAAATAAGATACGAGTTTTTAACAGGGAAAATATTAGTCTTTGGAAAATACCACTGTGGGGAATGTTAGTGTCTCCATCTCTGGACATCTTCAAATCAGACCAGACCCCTGGTGCTAGGGGGAAAGTCCAGACCCAAGAAGACAGACTATGTGATCCAGTTCTAGCACATCCTCCTCAGTTTTTGAATATGAGAAGCTTTGTAAGGAAAACAAGAGCACTGAATTTCAGCCCAGCTTGAAATGGACAGGTTCAACTCTATTACATCTGTTTGCTTTTACTAGATGTGTAATGACGTAGTTAAAAGACACGGTAAATAGTTGTATTTCAAATCTCCCAAGGTATGTGAGCTTTTGAAAGCAGTTTCTCAAGGATAGTGTGTACCTGATTTATAGACAATTCCTAAGACAAATTGAGTCAGTTCTGCCATATTTTGTGGTAGACTGTAATGTATTTCCTGCCTGGTCCTTGTGAAGACCTGGATCTGTTCTTGGGTGCACAGTGTAGTACTGCATGACACATTCAGGTGTACTGAAATGGGTGGGCTCCTCTAAGGAGTGGTAGGATGACACTTTTGCAGTCAGATTGGCAATTAATATTTGCTACACACACATGGCAAAAATAATTTTAAATTTAGAAGAGACTGTTTTCAGAAGCTTAAAATAAAAACTTCTGAGTTTGACATTCTTACGATGATCATTCTGAGGCAAGTGCATGGTGGCCCTAGAGGGGCCAGAGTTGTGTGCAGCATGAGCGACAGCTGTAAGAGTCAGCCCTGTTACCAGAGAAAATAATTAGGTAAATAGGAAAAAGGGAAAATTGAAAGCCAGGAATTAGAGAGCTTTTTTCTCCCTAATGTCCCTTGCGGAGATGGCTATATCCTAGCCTCAAATTGAAGTTTAAAAGTGTTTGGGGTTATTGGTTCCTAATATCTGAGATTCTGCCCATAATTTTAAAATGGCATCCACAGCCAGTATTGCATGAATTTGGGGTGCCTTTGTGTCCAAAACCCTTTATTAGATGGTTTGCTGCAGTTTAAAACCCTTCAATTGCTGTAGGCACTTGCACAAATCTACTTAGCTATATAAAGCTTTTTTGCAAAGGATTGAGTAATTTCATGTTCTCCTGACTTTGGAGAGGCCATGAGAATGAAATAGCTTTATATGCTTTCTCCAGAATTTTATTGGTCCTGATATATTGCTGTCCCAGCAGAAGTTGAGTCTGGTGGGGAAACTGAGACACCTATGCAAAGGAGTAACCATTGATGTAGATCCAGTAGGTGCACCATTTGAAAGGGAAGGAGAATCCAACCTGAGGACATTACTGAAGAAGGCTTTGGAAAACAAAGGTTCTCATCAGACTGTAACAGTGAAAGTTTGAGAGCAGGTGTAGTGCTGACAGAGAATGAGCAACTGAACTTCTGCTCACATAATTATGTTCTACCTTCTTGTTCAGATTCAGTAGTGTAAAGCATTCATCACATCCTAACCTAAAATACTGCAGAGACCTTCTGTGCTTTGCTAATAATTTCTGACAGGTTGTCCTAGAGGATAAGCACATTTCAGTGGTGGATGAAGAGGTCCCTGTATGCCTTGGCCATGTATCAGCTGAAGTTTGTAAAATGCTTTGGAATCCTTTGGGGCACAAAACCACGTAATGTAAGGCCATTACCATGTTTGCTAAGAAAGCTGGCTTTGGTGCCACAGATGACAAAATCTCTTTTAAACTTTGAATGACTACAGCTAGAATCTGCATTAAAATAGTGCAAGGACAAGGTAAAACGGGATTTAGCCATAATTTCAGTGTTGCCTTGGCACTGCCTCTTCTTCATGTAGTCAATGTTGATCCTACTCCTTTTCACCTTCTTCTTCTGGGTTCTCCAAAGTCCGTGACTATAATCATGGGGTGGACTTGGCTGCGGTGTGTAGGACCTGGAATGTGTTTTTCCAGCAGCCGTGTCTGGATTTGTGGCTGACTTCTTTGGCTGACGCTACTGCTGGCTCTGCTGGCAGACAGATCTTCTTGGGTGGGGGCTCTTTTGGGTTCACAGGGCTGTCAGCTCACTTTCTGCTCTGCCCTGGATGCTGTTTTCCTTGAGTCATGCTTTTTTGTTGTTTTTGAAAGACTGTTTGTGGACCAACTTTCGAAAAACACATGATATGGCAAAAGTCTTTTTCTACTTCAGGATTCTTGTAAATGTTTTCCTGCAAACCAAGAGTACATGTGCACAATCCCTCAGAGAAGTAACTGCTGCTGTAGACATGGTTATTTCCAATTAAGGCTGCTCACCTGGAGGTCCTTCTGTGGCATATTCTATCACTGGTATTGTGGTGAATCCCAATTTCCATCACAAAAAACGCCCTGTAGTGCCATTCTCTGAAATAAGACCTTGATCTGCAAAGGTATTTAGGTGACTAACCGTTATGTAGGTGCCTCATTTCCACTGACTCATATTAAGCACACTAACTGCTTTTAAGGATGTGGGCTTAAACCTTGCAGGCAGTCAGAGGCAGCAGGTCATGTGGGTGATGCCAGCTCAGCAGGATGGATTCTCACTCACAGTCCCGGATTTCCACCTACCACTTCTTTGCTGACTAATAGCTTTGCTGGAGCTTTGGTAGGTTGCTGTGAGCAGTTTCACTGGGGGATGAGATATATCCATCCATATTAAACTGAAAGACCCTCTGCATCCTGGTGAGAGTCCTCTAAGTTGTTTTTTCTTTTTCTGAGATTTTGAAACATGAGTGATCCTTTTGCGTGTGTGTGTGTGTGTGTGTGTGTGTGTGTGTTTTTTTTGATCCCTTAGATCTTTCTTTCTCATTTTCTTTTGCTTTTTCTTCCTTTCTACTTTTCCTTTTTTCACTTTTTAGATTCCTTCATAGAATCATAGAATCACGGAATGGTTACGGTTGGAAAAGACCTTCAAGATCATCGAGTCCAACCATCTATCCAGCCCTACTAGGTCCAACACCAGACCATGTCACCAAGTACAACATCTACTCTTCTTTTAAACACCTCTAGGGATGGTGACTCAACCACCTCCCTGGACAGCCTGTTCCAATATCTGACAACCCTTTTAGTAAAGAAGTTGTTCCTAATATCCAACCTAAACTTCCCCTGACACAACTTCATGTCCTGTCATTAGATACGAGGGAGAAGAGACCGACTCCCACCTCATTACAAACTACTTTTAGGTAGTTGTAGAGAGTGATGAAATCTCACCTGAGTCGTCTTCTCTCTAGACTAAATGATCCCAGCTCCCTTAGCCACTCCTCATAAGATTTGTCTACCAAACCCTTCACCAGCTTTGTAGCTCTTCTCTGACACTCTCAAGCATCTCAATGTCCTTCTTGTACTGAACACAGTACTCCAGGTGCAGCCTCACCAGCGCTGAGTACAGGGGAAGGATCACTCCCCTTCTTCTGCTGGCCACACTGTTCCTGATGCAGGCCAGGATGCCGTTGGCCTTCTTGGCCTCCTGGCCACACCTTCCTTCAGGGATGGCATGGAAAAGAAGGAAGGCAGGAAAGTAAGGGGGAAAAAAAGCTTAAAAAATAGGAAAACTGGAAAATCAAAATATCTCAGTTTGGAAAAGCAGCCTCTACTTTTTAGAAATGCTTTGAATGGAGAATGAGGAACTGTAATCTTAAGAACTGGATTGAGGCAATAATTCTCATAATATGTTAAAACTGTTTTCAGGAAAAAAGTGTTTCCCTTTCTATGTTAGAAGCATTTTGCATTTTGATGTCTGTACACCTTAGACAAAGCTGTGGATGTCAACTCTAGGCCATATTGGCATGTCAACAAAGTTCATTTGGCTTACCCCATCATCTGACTGTGCCCCTGGCTTTCCAACAGCAAAGGCACTGGTTTACTCCTGGGCTTGTCTCTCAAATGAGCCAGCTCTTGATATAAGCTGCTTTTCTGCGTTGTTGAGCAGCTAATTGACTAGCATTAAAGTCAATACCCCTATATAAGTCCCCTATATGGCTGAGCTTGAGTCTAATTATTTCCAAAAGAGATATATGCACAGAATATGTTTTCTGAGGGGAACTTTCCCTGGAGTCCACCCTGAGTACATTTTTATCTTTTGAACCTTCTAATCCATCTTTAAAACACAGAAGCAGGACTAAGAGGGAATTAGTAAATAATGATATGGCTTTGTGCAAGAGTAGTGGGAATATCAAGTTCTTCTTTTGCAAAGAAATGGGAATTCCAGCTTTTTGACAAGGAACAAATTTTTCTTGTTGTAACAGGAAGTCTGAGAAGCAGAGGAGAATTGCAAAGTAACATGTTCTGAAGCTGCAAAGGAAAATGGGAATCCCTGAATTCTGGCTTACAACAGCAGTGATTTATACTTTTGTTAGGCAGACATGAGAATGGCATAGCAGAAAACAGTGGTTTTCTGTTAGTAATCCCAACTTTGCTCCCTAAGCAATTGTTAAAGAACAGGTTTTTTGGTGGGTTTTTGTTTGTTTGTTTTAAACAAAAATGGTATGTGGGTTTATTAATTTTACAAATACCTGACAGAAAATACATCCAGGAAGTGTTTCTGAGTAGAGTAGACATAGGAGCAGCATATTGTTCCCATTAACAGTTTAGACATGTAGCGTTAAGAGATGTAAATAGATAATTCAGTTGAATGAGTCAACACTTGTCTATTGCATTTTGATTTGTAAATATCATAAAGCAAGAAATTATCAAACAATAATAGCTGGCAAGCTCTCTTGCCTACCAGCCACAGATAGATACTAATGGGTTTTTTTCTGCAATTTGTCCAGTTTGCTCTTGAAGTTACTAGCAACAATAAGACTCCTGCTGCTTTTCTTCAGATACTCATCTCTAGTTAACAAAGCTCATTGTTAAGAATTTCCCCTCATATATTAATTTTCTTTATTTTTAGTTACACCTTCTTGTTCCAGCTTGGTTATTTATTCCCATCCTTGGTGTTTACACTCTTCAGATACTTGAAGTGGTTAGCATATGGCTGTTGGACATTGTGCAGACAATCGAGCATCATTCCTTTAATATCTGCCCATAAATCAGCCCCTCCAGCTGTTCAGTCATTTTTATGTTTTTTTTTTTTAACATACACCTCATTCTGTTGCTCTCTTTCTGGTATTGAAGCACCCAGCATTTTCCAGATATTCCTGCATGTAATCCCCCCCCACAAAGGGAGGCTGAATCATTCACCCTCTGGTGCAGTATCTGTGCCATATACACAGCTAGCTATGAATTCCAGTTTGGGTTGCTGTCTTACATCTGATGATAGCTTGGTGCTTTGTAACATGTCTTAAACTAGATGTCTGTTAAAATAGCACAACATTTTGAACTGTTTGAAAGCTTGAATGAATACATTTATGGCATTCAGAAATTCTAGGAAAGATGGTGTGAATTGGTGATCACAGATTTGCATAAAAACTAACCACAAATAAGGACTAGATGTAATATTGCTGTGTCAGGAAAGGATGTAAAAGGAACAAATAATTTGATATGGTTTGTAGGAAGGAGATGTGGTTGTCACATACTGAATCAGAAAAATAAGCCTGGAAGGATCTAGTCCATTATCCTGCCCAGAAGGAGTATGTCCAGAAGGATGTTGCTCCTGATGGGATTATCTTTCCTCTTATTAGGACATCCAACAAAAAGGCAGTAATTTCTACTGAGTTCCAGTATTTACAAAGCAAGCCTGCTAGAAGGCCTTCCCTGTTTTCCTGAATAGTTTTGATTTTCAGGCTTCTCAGGAGGATTAGGAGTTCTCTTTTTTGCTACTTTAAATTACAACATCATTGAAATACAGAGCTAGGACCTGGGTGCATGTGTTCCTTGTGACAAAAAGAAGATGTAAACGATGAAAGAAATGCAGTTACTATGTGGCCTGTCATTATTAAACTAGTCCTCTAGTCACAAAATATTTGAGCAGCCATGACCAGAAGGGAGATGCTAAAAAGAAGTTCTGTCAATTCAACATGAAAGTCTTTATCTGTGCTGGAGTCCCAGTCCTGGTAAAGATACTTGCACTAGTACTGAGCTCATTTGCACCAGCTGAAGACCTGTGATCTGTGTAGACTGAGTTTGCTTGAAAAATACAGAACTGTGGTACAGATTTAGCCCCAGATCCTTGCACATGTACCCAAAGTTTCCTCTGAACTAACTAAACTTCACTTGTAAAACAGTGTCAATTCAGAACTGTCCTACTGGATAAAACCAGGAGTGCAAAGCCTGCCAAACTGCCCTGGAAATGCTGTGAGAAGTTATTTCTTTTTAATTACTGTTTGGAATACTAAATTATTTGGGGAGGGGACGGATGTAAGTACACTGCAAATTATTTGCATTTTTGCTGATACTTAAATCCCACATTCTATCCAGTGTCAGGAAATGCAGGGAGACATAATGGATAAAGTGCTACCCCAGTCTAGAGAGTGTTTAGCACTCTGGAAAATGGTCCAGATTGGATATTTAAAGCAAAATACAGCACTTCTCTTAAATCTCAGAATATTCCAGTTCCCATGTATTAGCATTTACCGAAAATGTAGTGTAGCCATACACATTGGTCATTCTTACCCAAAACCAGACTCATTTGATGAATAAGGAAACAGACGTTTAAAGGTAAGTACTCAATTTCTCAGATTTGAGGTGTGGTTATTGTAGAAATCAGGTGTTCAGATACATACTTTCTGCCATTTTCTGGTCATAAATGAATTAATTGCAATATCTTCTGTGTGGAAAGTTTTACCCCAAATTATGTGTCCAGAAAGCATGGAAGAAATGCTTCATACCTCACAGAAGTAAGAGGAGTTCTTTGGAATATGCACCTATCAAGTGGGAACAAGGCCATCAAATTTCACCAACATTGCCCCCAGTGTCCCTTAAAAAAATAACAACAAAGAAATTGCAATGAAATCACATCTTAATAAAAGGAAGTACTTCTATCTCACAACTCAGTAACTCATAAAATCCCAGTACACTGCCACATAACTTTGTTGAGCTTGATTTACCCTACTTTGCTTTCAGCACCTAAGAAAGGCCTAAGTAATGAGTGAGGTCATTCAAGAAGTTCTCTACAGTCAGTGGAAAGTGATGGACATCACTAGAAGGCAATACAGGTCTTAAAGTCTAAGATGTAGCATTGGCAGAAAACAGATCTTCTTTCCCCAAATTAACTTGAATAAATCTTTTAATTAGGAAAAAACCCAATCACAACTAAACTAAAATAGAATCACAGAATCACAGAATTACAGAATCACAGGGGTTGGAAGGGACCTCGAGAGATCATTGGGTCCAACCCCCCTGCCAAAGCAGCTCCCCAGCTCATATTGCACAGGTCGGCGTCCAGACGGGGCTGGAATATCTCCAGAGATGGAGACTCCACACCCCCCTGGGCAGCCTGTCCCAGTGCTCTGTTACCCTCACTGGGTAAAAATTCTTCCCCATGTTGGTGTGGAACTTCCTGTGCTCCAACTTGCAGCCATTGCCCCTTGTCCTGTCTCCAGAGACCACTGAAAAGGGGCTGGCCAATTCCCCCTGCATCCCATACTTAAGATATTTATAAACATTAATTAGGTCCCCCCCTTAGTCTTCTCAATACTGAACAGTCCCAGCTCACTCAGCCTTTCCTCATAGGGGAGATGCTCCAGGCCCTTAATCATCTTCATAGCCCTTCTCTGGAATCTCTCCAGGAGATCCCTGTCTTTTTTATACCAGGAAGCCCAGAACTGGACACAATACCCCAGGTGGTGCCTGACCAGGGCAGAGTAGAGATGGAGGATCACCTCCTTTGGCCATGTTCCTCCTGATGCCCCCCAGGATTCCATTGGTTCTCTCAGCCTCCAGGGCACACTGCTGGCTCATGGCCAACCTGTCATCAACCAGGATCCCCAGGTCCTTCTCCACAGAGCTCTTCCCCAGCAGGTCATTCCCCAGCCTGTACTGATACAGACAGTTATTCCTTCCCAGGTGCAAGACTCTACACTTGCTTTTGTTGAACCTCATTCGGTTTCTCCCTGCCCAGCTCTCCAGCCTGTCCAGGTCTCGCTGGATGGCAGCACAGTGTTCCTGCGTGTCAGCCACTCCTCCCAGCTTTGGATCATCCGGTACTTGCTGAGGGTGGATGCTATTCCCTCATCAAGTTTGTCAATGAAGACATTAAACAGGACTGGACCCAACACCGAGCCCTGGGGAACACTGCTAGTCACAGGCCTCCATTCAGATTCTGCTTCACTGATCATGACCCTCTGAGCCTGGTCCAACAGCCAGTTCTCAACCCACCTCACTGTCCACTCATCTATCCCATGCTCTCTCAGCTTTGCTATCAGGATATCATGGGAGACAGTATCGAAAGCCTTGCTGAAGTCAAGGTAGATGACATCCACTGCTCTCCCTCCATCCACCCAGACGGTGATGAGATCATAGAAGGCTATGTGATTGGTCGAGCACGATCTTCCCTTGGTGAATCCATGCTGAATTACTAGTCAGCTGAACCCACACACACTGAATCTCTCCAACCAGCCTCTCCCAGTCAGTCATCTCACTGTGGGATTCTTTGAGGAGATGGATACTGACCTCAAAATCAGACTCTGGAAGCAAAGGGAGGAAAGATAACTTTGGAATCAAAACTTTATCACTTAAAATATCCTGTATCTAATATTATCCTTTCTTATTTAACTTGAGATCCAGTCAGGGTAGAGATGGAATACCTGTTTTTTAAAGATGACACTTAAAAGAACTGCATAGAGGATTTTTTTGTTGTTGTTGTTTCTGTGTGTTGTGGACAGTATATGTGCATGTAAATTTTAGTTATCTGTTATAGTTTTCAAATATATTTCTAGGTTTGGTTCTGTTTCTCCTATCTTGAGTGAAATAGGGGAGATAGGAAGAAAACTAAGAGTTAAAGTATCTACTTCTAATAAACTAGGAACTAGGGTAACAGTATCTAGCAGTGTGTATCTTGCTAAACACTAATGCTCTACTAAACTTTAATGTAAAATACACTGCTTGCTCTGTCTCTATTTTACTGAAGTTTTCTGTTCTAAAAGTGATTATTTCTCTTCTGTACAAGTGGGTTGTCTATGTCTAAGCTATCCAGCTGCATCTCCACATATGTTCAATGAAAAGAATTGGACACTGCCATGGGGCGAATGCACAGAATCACGGCACTGTTCAGGCTGGAAGCAAACTCTGGAGCTCATCTAGTCCAGTTTATGCAGCCTCTTGCCCATCATGTCTAACACGTCTGCAGTTTTGTGGTAGAGTAGCCTAAAATGGGGTGCAGAACCCCAGATGCAGCCACGCAAGGGCTGAATAGAGGCAAAGAAATACTTCCCTTGGTGTGCAAGCTGCGATCTTGCTATTACTGTTCAGTTGGCTCTCTGCTGTGAGGGCACGCTGCTGACATGTTCAGCAGGTTGTCCATTAGGATGCCCTAGTCCTTTTTTGCCAAGCTGTTTTCCATAGGGTTGAGCCCTAGTCTTTACTGCTGCATGGAGATACTCCCTTCTGGGTGCAGGACTTTTGCATTTGCCTTAGCTGAACCTCATGAGGTTCCTGTCAGCCCATTTCTCCAGACTTCCCTGATCCTTATGAAGAGCAACCTGTGCTCCTGCGTATTGACTGCTCCCCCAAGTTTGGTATCACCCATGAAGAGGCTGAGTGTGTCCAGTCACTAGTAAAGTATTGTCCTTGCTGAGACAAAGATGTGCAATACCTTTTGCTCTTCCCTTGTCCATGGAGCTGATCATCTCATCATAGAAAACAGTCGGGCTGGTCAGGTACCATTTGCCCTTGCTAAATCTCAGTTACCTTCTTGCCTTTCAAGTGATCAGAAGGACTTCCCAGAGGATTTGCTCCATAATCTGCCCAGGGGGTGAGGTGAGGCTGACTGAACTGGGTCATCCTGCCAGCCCTTCCTGAAGATGGGTGTGAAATTTGCCTTTTAAAATCATCAGTACTGTCCCCCAACCACAGTGACTTTTCAAAGATGATGGCTCTTTTGCAAAATGATGTCAGCCAGCTCCCTTAGCACCCTCAGATGTATCTGATCTGCATGTGCTCAGTTTGCTAAAGAGTCCCTGACCCTTCTGTCCTCTCTTGTGGGTATGGTACCATTCACAGACTCTGTTGGTAGCCTTCAGGGGCTGGAAGGCCTGAGGACACACCTACCCAATGAAAACTGAAGGGAAAACAAAGCAGATGGAGTATCTCAGCCTTTGCCATGCCCATTGTCACTCAGTCTTTTGCTCCATCAAGCAGAGAGCCCACATTGCCATTAATCTTCTCCCCATCAGACATACTTTTCTTCAGTAACTATAAAGACAGAGCAGGCTGATTTGCTTAGTCTTCACTAATTTTCAAAAGCCTGGAAAACAATGACTTGACTCATACTTCGGGTTCAGATAAACCTTTGTTTTGTGATCGACTGTTGCCATTACCAACCCGCAGTGGGCTGGGTGCAGCCTGGGCTGGTGGGATGTTTGCGCTGGCTGACAGCTGACTTCAGCAGCCCGGCGGGGTAGTGCCACCGCATTGCACAAGGAGCAAGGGCTTTGATCGAGCATCAAAATTGGGGTTTTCAGGCTTCTACTCTTTGTTGTGTTCTGACTTGTATACTGGTTTTAATTACTTGAGGAGTGATTCATGGCAGAGAAACACATCCCTGTGATCAGTGTGGTCTCAAGCAGTCCAGAATTCTTCCAGCTCTTTGGAGGTTCCTGCTGGTGTGCAGAGTGACATGCACTTGGTTTACACGTCATGTACAGCAGTTTTTTTAGGGTCTGACTTTTGACATGAAATGGTATTAATTCAAATAAAGACATCAAAGATAGCTTTTCTCTTATGACCTAACACTAAAGGAAGATGGTACAGAAGATGCCTGTAAAATATGTAGGAGCACGTAAGGGAAAAGTCATCTACATGGAGAAGTCATTCTGCTGTCATTCTGCAACACTTCTCTTTTAGGGTCAGTTTTACTTGCAGCAGGCACACTGTTAAGGCAGATGTTGCCTTTTTGGGTTCTGCCTCTTGAATGTTGGGCTGTGCTGATTTAGCTCAGGTTTTATATGTATCAAGGTTACAGTAAAAAGCAAAACAGGTGACTTAACCTGAACAGTGCAAAACAAAGCAGGAAAGAAGCATTTTCTAACCTAAAACGCCTAAAGGGAATGCTTTACATAATATTGGGGGGTGCAGAGTGTGTGTGGGTGTCATGATAATAGTGAATGGAATGAGAAGGGGTATTTATGAGAATGTAAAAATAAACTGGTGAAAAAGATGAACTAGTTTATCTCATTAACCTCTCTGCCAGTCCAGTCCTTCCTGTAATATCCACTGAAATAACTATTCCAGGAGATTTTTGCCTGCCAGGAGAGAGATGTTTCCATGCAGCATGCAACACGCCAAGGGCCTGTGTGGCTTGCAGTGAGAGCGAGGGACGGGTTCCAGGTGACTTTAATGCCTTTTCAATCCAGGTCTAAAGCCTACAGTTAGCCTAAGACTACAGTTAAACAAGACCTTCCTGTTCTTAAAGGCCCAGATCCGCTGTAGCAGGCAGTGCCAGATTAGCGATGCAAAAATGACTTTATAGATTTTTAGGCTGCTGTAAAATTAATCTTGGCTACCTGCAAGCTCAGAGTACATCTGTTAGCAAGGGAGGAACATGGTATCACTACTTCACCCTCTAGCTGGAAGAGGGAAGGTGGCATACAGCCACTATTGCTGCTTTGAATTACCCAGTATTTCCCCTCTATGGAGAACCATCAGGAGAGCAAAACTGCTGGGTTTCTGGCTCTTTTGCACCACCGAAGTGACAGAAAGCAGCTGGAGCAGATCTGAGACTGGAGCCATGCAGCTCATTTCATTTAGCATGCTAATATATTTTTTTCCTGCTTCTGAGCTGTACTGCAAATGGCAAAACTTTCGATTTGCTTTAATTACACAATATGTTAAAATATAACTAAGCACTCATCATACATTAATTGCCAACAGACTTCTGAAGACACTTACTGACGTTGAGTAATTACATAGGAGATGTGTGTCTCTCATAAAATGGATAATCCTCAATAAGTTTATTTCTTGCAATCATTTTGTAATTGTTTTACACTAACTATATTTAGATTTGGTAGCATAAATCATAAAACACCAAATTATTATTTAAAACAATATTTTAAAAGTCTAAGCTATGTAAGTTAATCCTACAGAAATATGTCTTCAATAATCAACTGGTATTTTAAAAAAAATGTAATTAGAGTCTTATTAAATCTAAATTAAAAGCTCACATGAAAAACAATTTAAAAATAGATATTGAAACCTAAGAATTCACACTCTTCAGTGTTTGCTCCTATTACAATGCACACTTAAGAATTTGTTAATTTTTTCCAGGTGGACAAAAACAAAAAGGGTTTAAATTTGTAGCTAGTTTCAGATTTTAAAGTAAACAGGCTATTTAAATGGAAGGCCATGGTTTGCCCTGTTTTACCCATAAGGGAACATTTAATTTTAAGCACATCATAAAAATAAGGCAGATGAACATTTCTAAGCAACTTTGTGCCATTTGAAGGGAGTTTTTATTTTCAGTTCAGACACTGAACTTGTTTTTTCCTACATGCAAATTCTAGGTCGATGATAGGCACAGGGAAGCAAAACCAAGGACTCGGTGGGCAGGTGTTCATTTCCACAAGATGAATTAAAGAGAAAAAATCTGTAGAGACCAGAGAGTATGAGGGCATAAAGTATAGTGAGCGTGCTCAGTTCCTGGAGTGACGCTGAGCTTGATGCAACTAGTTAAGTCTAAAGCCCTGGTTTGCTCTCCTTGCTTTAATGGAAAGGCAAAAATCCCAGCTCTTAGCTATTGCAAAGCAAGTTTTTCGTCACTGGGCTATTACGAGGTTGTCTTACCACATCCCATAATATGTTTATACGTTGAAATCTGCACTTGGCATTTCTTCTATCGTATTCACAGGGCAAAAGCCAAATTAGACATAGAAGCAGAGAGACTCCTGTGTAGAAAGCAGCAAGAAAGGGCAGTGTATGAATTCTTTCTGGTGTTGCATAGAGTGTAATATATGAGCTACAGTTGCAGGCTGTGCCTTTTGAGCTCAGATGTCCAATAGTTGATGCTTTCATATACTGCTATCTATATGACAGTCATGATTTTGCTGTCTTTCAGTCACTGCTAAGTATTTTTCAGAATCTCAGGGTAATTTTGCCATCTTTACTATATATTTCATAGCACAGAAGTCTCTTTAATGTCCATTGTTCTCAAAGGATTGCCTTTGGGAACTCAAGGGATGCTTGCTTGCTCTCTTGTGAAAGGAATATAATTAACTTAATGGAAGAGAAACAAGCTCATTGGAGCGGGGTATCCTTAGAACATTTCTGACAATTTGGGGTGCATTTTCTGAAACATAAGTTTTCATCTCAGCTGCAGGATTGGATCATTCACCTACTTAATCCTGATGAAAGCAGTGAAGTGACTGGAACGTGGTTTTATTTCTCTAGAAGGCTGACATAGCAAAACAGCTTGAGCTGGTACCCTATCATCATCTCTATGATTTGTCTATCTCACTGGATGTCCAAGAAAGGAAGGTGGTCTAGCAGCAATAAAAGGGAGGCATTACAGACAAACACAGACTACAGAATCACAGAATCACAGAATTTTAGGGGTCAGAAGGGACCTCAAGAGATCATCGGGTCCAACCCCCCTGCCAAAGCAGGGTCCCTAGGACAGGTCACACAGGTCGGCATCCAGATGGGGCTGGAATATCTCCAGAGAAGGAGACCCCACACGCCCCTGGGCAGCCTGTCCCAGGGCTCCCTCACCCTCACTGTGTAAAAGTTCTTCCACATAATGTTGCAGAACTTCCTATGCACCAACTTGCAGCCATTGCCCCCTGTCCTGTCCCCACAGACCACCGATGCTGGCCATTTCCCCCTGTGTCCCACACTTATTTCTAAACATTAATAAGATTCTCTCTGAACCTTCTTTTCTCAGGCTGAACAGCCTCAGCTCTTTCAGCCTATCCTCGTAGAGGAGATGCTCCAGTTCTTTAATCATCTTCAGTTGACATTTCCCATGCATCACATAACAGCATGTCCTCCCCACCTCTATATGTTAGCCTACGTGTAAATGCCTGTAAATGTATGTGGCTTATATGTCAGGCATCTGGGGGAGTTACTTCTTGGTTTAGTTGCAGTAGAGGTGCTCAGCTGTTAAAGAACATGGGGAGCAGCAAGCAGAAATGCCTAGAAAGAGCAGGGTCTCCATAACATGGAAATCTGTGGTCATGCTAGGAAAGGGTGTAGGCTGGGTAAGAGCCGCGGTCTGGCAGATGCATAGGCTGTGTTCTGTGAAAGAGACTTCTTGGCAATTTGAAATACTGCCATACCCACAAGGGCTTGTATGAAGAACTTCACTGGAAACACACCCTGAAGGTCTGAAGGTCCTTCTTTGCTGGGGGAACAGTTGCTTTCCTTTCTGGTCCCATTGAAGTTTGCTGTAGAAGCTGCTGAAGTGAGTTAAGTATTTATTAGCATAGAAAAGACTTGTGTAACATAGTCCCTAATCCTTTTCAGTGCCTGCTGCAATGGATAGGCTTGATATTTAAATCCTTCTTTTGTCTAAATAAGAGAATGCACACTTTCTGCTTGACAGAGGACTGGCTTTCTAGGAAAGGATTTGTAAAAAGTGGCTTTAGGTCTTCTTGCTGGCTTCAGAATACTGTTTGAGTTACTAAATACAGATGTCCCAAGTAAAATATCTGCCTGCCTAGAAGCAGCGGATTAGGTTTAAGGACAAATTTGATCCTCCCTTTTACCTTTTTGAGCCTTTGATATATACTCCAGATAAAGACCTAAAGCTCTTACCATTGTGTTCCTGTGGAGGTCAGGAAAGAGTTCTGACGGCTGTAATGTTCATGAGACGAGATGAATGCTCTTATTCCCTGGCCTGTGGAAACTCAAAGCCCAAAATAGTGGATCAAGTCATCCTTATGGCAGTGCACTTGGGTAGTTTTTGAAGAGTTTGTTCAAGGACCTACAAAACTAATTTACTCTCTCTCTTTTTCAAATATTCTTGATCTCCATTGACTACAAAAGAATCTAGACAGTCAAAGATGCTTAAAGCTGTTTAAGTGACATCCCACTGCAGGACCCTATTGGTCTTCAAAATCTGAACCTGAGTGTACCTGAAGATGTTTAGCTCTATTTGTTCCCTTTGCCCCTCTGCCTGCACTCCTGGGTGGTGGCAGAGGTCTTAACATCTATGATAGCTCCTTTCTAGCTGGAAATAGCTCTTTCCTGAAATCCTTCTCTCACTCTCTAATGGATTAGCCACAACATATATTTGTATAAAGGAATGGAGCCCAAACTCTATTGCCAGGAAAATGGAGGACTTGGTAGAAAGCTCCCTACTGATTCACATGCCAGAATGTTTTATGCCAGGAGTCCTAGCAGAAATCTCAAATATTTATACTTAAGAAAACAATATTTCTTAAGTTCTCTACCTCACATTTTTCTGTAGTATCCATCTATATAATCTGTAATCCAAAACAGTAACCAGAACGGAACAAGTGATGAAAGAGATGAAAGGTATATATGGTTCATTGTCATTATGATGCTGAAAGATTTTTATTTCATGTATATGGGTGAGGCAAACGTATGTTACATATAGGGAACACAGAAACAGTAAGTCCTGCTTTACAGAAGAAAATACATTTATTTATATTTTATATAATATATAATATTTATATATGTGTTGTTTTTTTTTTTCTCAGGCCCACTTTCATCATTTTCAATCAGAAAACACTGATTTCTTTCAAAATTATTTTTGTATGATGAATATCTTCTGAAATTCTTAAGCCTTTTACATACCCTATGATTAATGTCCAGGGAAATCAAAGAAGTGGATTGCAGTTTTAACACTGTGTTTGTAAGGAATGAGCAAAATTCTCCTGTTTACCCTTTCTCATCATGTGGCTGGCACAGACAACAAGTGAACATGAGCTGTTTCCTCTGGTTTTATGAGCTTCTGGTTTGTGGAGTTCTGTTGTTCGTAAGCTGTAATGTGAGATGGCTGTGAGAGAATGTATCAGTCATGTCGATCTCAGCATTTTACCCAAGGTGGATGGGTCAGCATGACAAAGGCTATCTAATGTCAGAACTTCTGAATTATTTAGGTTTTCTTCAGAGGGTAAACAGAAATTCCTTTACTGTCTGAATTATTAACCTTATTCATTTATGTGTTTCAATAATGATGGAATTTAAAGTGCTGTGTGAAAGCAGTGACTTTTTCATATTTTTCCAACTGTAGGTTTGATTCTGCTTCTGATAATTCTTTCTAAGTGTATATTTGTACTTCATCTGCAGAATTTCCTGTGGTTTGAAATTCTTTTGCTGACATGAAAACAGTTGTGATTTGAAAAGCAGAACAGTGTTGAAACTGGTAATACATAGAGCAGTTGAACTTATTAATATGGCTCAGAAACAGGATAGTAGTAAAAGGTGCCATTTCCTATGTGTCAGTGGAAAACCTATGAAATGGAGGGCTGGGAATCTCTCATAATTGCATTGACAGACCGTGCAAATAGCAGGATCCACTTATAGAGGCTGACTTGAAGGACCTAAAGATCCAGTGTCAGTCCCAGCAGAGACTCTATATGAATTTTGTTTGTACAAGAGGCTGCTATAGATGTAATGAGGCAGCTAAATACTCCTCTTGACGCTGTCTCTTTGGGAGCTTGTTGCATTTCTGCTACCAGACGTAAGAGAGGAGCTGTGAAAGCCTTTCCATCCCACTTCCTCCTGCCTTGCATCTCATTAGCATTGGCTTTTTATCGAGGATGTAATAAGACTCTAGTCAGTGTTAGGTATTTTCAATAACCTTTCCTGAAGTAGGATGCTGTGGGACTCCTGTAAGGCATTCAGCTCCCTCCGCTGCCCACACATGATTTGAACACTGCTCCGTATGACTCAGTGCATTTCTGGCCAAGTGCCTCTTCATGTACATTTCCTTGCTAAGCAGCAGTGTCCCCTTCCTTAGTTAGAAGCATATTTTTTTTCTTTACATTGTTAAGTAAAAGGGCGTATTCCAGTGCTCCCCGCTTCTTTCCACAGTCATCACATCCCCAAAGCGTAAATTTATCACCTGCTGAAGGGAAACTTTTTTTGTGGGAGCCACTTGTTAAAATACTGGCACCCACCCCGTGCCTGGGCCACCCACACAGCCTGGCTGCCTGGAGGGGTTTCCATCCTCATGCACTACGTTATCGGCTATACTACACTCCCTGCCCCCTACAAGCTCAGCGGGCGATCCAGGACCCACGTTTATGGCATTGACCCGTTAACTGCTCTCCTCTCTTCTCCCCATCAGGAGAGGCTTTTATTTCAAAGTTTTCATGTATGTGGTAGCTGAGTGTTCCTTGTCAGACATGACCGCCCTGTGCTAGCTGCAGATCCATGTTGCAGAGGTCTCAGAACAGCTCAGGAGAAAGCAAGGTTGAAGCTAGCCCTGAAATGAGTGGGTGGAAAGAGAAGGCAGAAAATCTCTTTTCTCTCTCCATGACGTCTATAAAGCGATACTCAGCTGTGGCCTGTTGAAGAAACATTTATTGCAGCCTTATGACCTTTATAAAAGGTAGAAGAAGGGATATCCCCTTGCTTTTTAGTGAACCACTCCTAGAAAAAAGAAACATATATTGGGTTTGCATGACAAGGTTTTGGTAGTGGGGGTTAATGGGGTGGCTTCTGTGAGATATCGCTAGAAGCTTCCCCCTGTCTGACAAAACCAATGCCAGCTGGCTCCAAGACAGGCCTGCTGTTGGCCAAGGCACAGTGGCAGAGTTAAGAAGTGGGGAAGAAGCCCTGTGCAACAGCAACAGCAGCCAGAAGGAGGAGTGACAAGATGTGGGAGGAACAACCCTACAGACACCCAGGTCAGTGAAAAAGGAAGGGCAGGAGTTGTTCCAGATGCCGGAGCAGAGATTCCCCAGGCAGCCCATGGAGAAGATCGTGGTGAGGCAGGCTTCCCTCCCTGCAGTCCTTGAAGGTTGATGGTTTGTTTTAGTTGGGAATGGATATTCTCCTGTGGCTGTCATCTGCTTGACACCTCCACAGGCACATCTGCACTGAGTTGGTAAAGGAGAAACATAAGCTCCTCCTCCTCTCTCTGAGGGCTTGTGGAGGAGCTGGAAGATGGTGTGGTAGAGCTGTTTGGAAAATGGACTTTGAACTCAGTGAAAGAAGTTAGAGCATTTTGATGTTATTGTTGTCTGGAATTACAGTATAAAGACAAAATTTTAGAAAGTGTTGAGAAAAAACTTTCTCAGGAAAAAATGATGTGGAGGAAAGAGCTTTTAGACATTTTATGGCCAAAATGAAGCATTTCAGTATTGTGAAAGGAAACAGTAAATTGAAATGTCAACTTATAGCTGAAACCATTTGTTTCAAGCCATATATTCAAACAAAAATTATTTTGTAAGGGTGATTCAAAGCTAAAATTTTTTTGAGACATGAACATTTTCTAAATGCTAAGGAAATCAGGTTTTCTGAGTGAAACATTGCATGGAAATCCCTCAGCTACCTCTAAGTTCTAAACTGCATTGTGCCAGAGTTATTAAGCACAGCAAATGTTCCTTGTGTTGCTCAGTAGCTCTGGTGAGCATAAGGAAAACTGCTGGGTTTGAGCTTCCTTGCCACCTGCCCCTGTCCAGAGACCAGTGGTCCTTCTTTCCCCTTTGAGCAGAGGAGTATGGACACCACATGTCTATCTCCTTCCTGGCCACTTTCTGCCAAATTGTGCTGGGTTCACCAAGTATTTTTAACAGTAAGTTTCTTTCCAACCTGGTTCTCCACTAGATTTTGGAATGGTTACATGTGCTGTTATGCTCTGAGGAGATTTAGAAGCTTTGAAGCAAAGCAATAGGCAGAGGCACTAACCTTTCAACCTACCTCAGTCGCAACCATAGAACGTGTAAGGTTGGAAGGGACCTTTAGAGGTCATCTAGTTCAACCCCCCTGCAGTAAGCAGGGACATCTTCACTATATCAGGTTGGTCAGAGCTCCATCAAGCCTGACCTTGAATGTCTCCAGGGCTGGGGCCTCCACTATCTCTCTGGGCAACCTGTTCCAGTGATCCATCCTAATACCCAACCTAAATCTCCCCTTTTCTAGTTTAAAACCATCACCCCTCATCCTATTTCTAGATGCCCTCATGAACAGTTCTTCCTCAGCTTTCCTACAGGCACCTTTCAGGTATTGGAAGGCTGCTATAAGGTCCAGCCCTTTGCTCATTTTTGTGGCCCTCCTCTGGACACACTCCAACAAGTTCACATCCTTCTTGTGTTGAGGGCTTCAGAGCTGGACACAGCACTCCAGGTGAGCTCTCACCAGAGCAGAGGGACAGAATCACCTGTCTCAATCTGCTGGCCACACTTCTTTTGATGCCGCCCAGGATGCGGTTGGCCTTCTGGGCTGCAGATGCACATTGGTGGCTCATGTCCAGCTTCTCATCCACAAGTACTCCCAAGTCCTTTTCCTCAGGGCTGCTTCCTAGCACATCAGCTCCTACCCTGTATGGATAACAGGGGTTGTCCCAGGCCAGGTGCAGGACCCTGCACTTGGCTTTGTTAAACATCATGAGGGCCACTTCTTCAGCCTGTCCAGGTCCCTCTAGATGGCATCCTGTCCCTCTGGCACATTAACCTCACCACTCAGCTTGGTGTCATCAGCAAATTTGCTGAGAGTGCACTTAATCCCACTATCAATATCATGATATAAAGGTATTAAACAGCACTGGTCCCAGCACAGACCCTTGAGGAACTCTGCTTGTCAGTGTCTTCCATCTGGTCTTGGAGCCATTGACCACCACCCTCTGGATGTGACCATCCAGCCAATTCCTTATCCACTGAACAGTCCACCCATCAAATCCATATCTCTACAATCAGAGAGGGGGATGTTGCAGGGGACTGTGTCAAAGGCCTTGCAGAAATCCAGACAGATGTCATCCGTTATGTCAGTCCCAGGTGGGGCGCCTGACTTGCAGCCACACTCAGAGGACAGAGTTACACAACATGTTTACTTCAGTGGTGAAGCTGGCAAAATAGATTTCTGCCTATACGCCCCATCCTTCCTCTCAAGCTCTTCAGTCACAGCTGTGGATTTACCCTGTAAGCCTGGTCAGCAAAGATGTAGTGAGATAAAACCAGCTCTGGTTTTCAGAGGTTGCTTCAGGGCTGGCTGAGATCTGGGCTCCACAATAGCTATTTCAGCCCAGCTGAGGGGAGGGTGGAGGGGCTGGCACCCACGAAGGTCTGCATAAGCTGCTGTCATGGAGGTGGTGTGGCATGCTTGTGCATGCTTGTGGCGGAGCTGTATGGACTGCGAAGAGCTCACCTGGTCACCAAAATCTGGGAAGGAAGAAAATTCCTTAACACCAATTTAGTATTAAGAAGCAGGCATTACCTTTATTACAGTGCTGAATGCACAGGGGATCACTCCAACCTAACATGCATACCAGTTCATAAGAGGCAGGGATTTTTATACATCATGCTTTGCATATGCATTAAGTCATTAATATATGCATCAGATCTGAAATGGTAATACATATTTGGTCTATTTCCTGGGATTAATTGTCATATTACACGCGTGCCCTCAGCCTTAAAAAAAGTTCTGTGTGTCTTGCCTTACTTAGCTCATCACTCTGCTTGCGGATTCCTCAAGTTCCTTATCTTGGTTCCAATTGGTTTCTTGCTGGTTTATCTGCACCCCCCCAGGATGTGTCAGTGATGGCTGTGAAATTTTTGTCCTTGGTTGTATTTCTATCTGAGGCCCCTTGCAGTCCTCCTTCTTAGTTCCTGGTTTATAGTCTGATGTTCCCCTTTCTGCCCTTGGTGACTTTGTTCCATTACACAGCAGTAACCCACTTTTGTGAACTTGGCTTATTCACAGATCCTGTATCGACCCTGTGGATGTGGTCCTGGCGCAGAGGGGAAAACAGAGTAAAACAGGACTGCAGGTTTGGTCCAGCTCAGTGTGACCAAATGCTTAATGTGGTGATCATCAGATTAAAGCCTTGGGTTTAGCACACAGGATTATGCTGCCTTCTGCTGTGGCTTTTTCTTGCTGCTGTTCTTCATGTATCTTTCTCAAATTGCTTAGAAACCCCATTACGCATCTTTTACTCCAGTATGTGAGCTTACAGAGTGGAAAATACAAAGGCTTCTATTGTATTCTCACCTCTGTTGGAGTCAATCACGTTCAAATCTGTTGAAGCTAAGGGATTTAAACTGATGTAAAACTGGTTTGAAGGCAGAATCAGGCTCAAAGCTTAGTCCTGTGACAGTCTAGCTAGGAAGCATAAATCACTGAAACTGAAAGCAAATGCCTGTTTTTAATAGTAAGAAACACACGGTGCAAAGGCACACAGGTACAAATAGGCAGTTCTAATTAAGCTGTTAAATTTACAAGGAAAATATGTTGATTTGCTCCTTTCAGGGGAGTTAGCTTGCATGGTCTCCATTATTTAGAATACATAGAGTTAAAACTAATAACTGGATAAAGATCAGTGCCATGACTATTTTGTTTATTACAACAATCCTCCCCCCCCCCCCCCATCAATTATCCCATCATCATTACTCTCTTCTTACCTTCTGCACAATGGTCACAGCTTAATGAGAATTGCCTGACCAGGTTTATATCCCAAATCAAATGCAGAAGTACAAGTGATGCAAGTTTGGGACAACACATATATTGATACAACAGTTTAAAATCATACCCTCTCCCCGTGTGTCCTCTTTTTTGCCTTAATGTTGTTAAGTGGTATCTGGTTTTCTGCATCTTTGGTGCACTCTGCAAAATTTGTAGCCCAATGTTTGCTTGATATCAGAAGATACACAGATTAGATATCATCTTTCTTTGTGTTTGGAGGTGTCTCATTTTAAGATACGATTCATCTCTCCTACCTTCCTTTTCTCATTCTTTCTTTCTGTCAATCTTTGTTCCTTTCCTGCTCCTTCATCCTCTTTTCTTTTGCTTTGTGGATGTTTATTTATGCAAAGTGTAACCTTTGAATCTCTGTTTTTTTCCCCAACCTCGTTTTGTATGGTGGAGACAGAGCTGGAAGATTTAAATCTGTAGTTTTAGGTGTTTGCCTGAGTTGGATAAAGTTTTTATTAGTTTTTGTGCTGAAAAAATGAGTTGGGTTCTTTTTAGGCTGCCTCATACTACTTAGGGTAAACATTTGTTCTTGGGACATGGGGAAGGCTGGTGGCTTTGAACCATTGGCTAAAACCAGAGGGCAGATAGTTGTATGTTGCTGTGATGCCCCCAGCCAGGAATTCTTTTTAGCTAGGGTTTCTCTCAGACCAGCTTGTTGCAGCCTGGGGAAAGGCAACAGCTGGGGAGAGTCAGTCATGAGGAGATCAGTGCCATCTTTATCAAGGTGCCATTGTGATGGAATGTAAATATTGTGATCTACTGCCTTTGGACAGTCTTTAAACCTCATGTTCTGGTGAGGCAAAGGGCTCCTGCTAATAATTTTGTTTTCCATTAGGGACCAGGTAGGCGCTTTGCTTGTGCATGTCATTACTGGGATGTTTGAAGACTGAGAATGGTTATTTGTTGGTGTAGATGGAAATTTCTCATGAAGACATGGTTTTCCAACTTCAATCAAGTCTTCAAAATGATTCAGATTCTCTTGAAAGTCCAGAAGTGGCTGATAAGTGGGCTCACATGAAGTACTTTTGCTTGATGACTTAGGACATCCAAGGTTGACCAATTCTCTGCCTGAAAACTTGGAAACTAAATATAATACAGAATAAATCAGATCAGCTTCTGCTGCAATGGTATTTTCAAGAAAAATAAGTTACTTTCAAAACAGCTTCATTCCATAATAAAAATGTCAGTGCTTGTAAAGGCATAAAATAAATGTAGATCTTGACATAGAATGAAGTTCTGCACCGAGGATTTAAAGCAAATGGTCATCTGGAATAAGGCAGTTGGCAAGTTTTTGTTTGGGTGAACAGTCTTAAATAAGCATCTCAGCCTAAAGGTGCCTGGCTTAACTTTAATGACTTATGCATTTATGCTTCTGGGGCTATATATCACATTAATTTAACCATGCTACATATGTGAATAGCAATAACCAGAGCAGAAATAAGTCTAAATTAAGTCCTGGAGTTTGATTATCCAGTGCTGTGCATCTTCTATATTTTTGAGGCTATCAAAAATTATGCCATGGATGTGAGTGCAGCTGCTTCTGCGGTATAAGCAAAGTTGTGACACTTGCACTGTGCTCACAATCATCCTGGGAATATAAATAATTTCCTTTTTTAACTTATAAATGTCTATTCTTTTAAGTGTCTTAGCAGGACTAGTACCATCCCAGGGTGACTCATAGAGGAACTAACCTGGACAATGACACAGAACAGTTACTTGTAATCAGCCTCTGCAAAGTATAAACTGGGCCAAGGTATCCTCTAGTGATTTTTTTATTTGATCAACATTAAGTCAATCACCAAACTTGGGATGGGAAACAGTTCCTCAAAATACTTGTAATTTCAATACAAAGTGGAAGGATGTTTCTATACCGTTTTCAGGACTCGTGTTTCCTTCTTTTTCCTAGGCAGATTTTGTAGTACCCTTTCTGACTAAGATGTCAAGGCTATGTCAGCACATACCTTCTGGGAGGTTTTCTTGGTTTTCCAGTGTTATTGCGATCTCATCTTCTTGAATAGCATCTGGCACTGTCAGGGTTAGTACAGAAGGAAATGCCCTATTGCCATAATTCCTGAGGTTCTCCAGAGTATCCATTTCAGCTTTCTGGGAAATCTGAATTTTGGAGTTATCAGGATTAATATTGTGTTTTTCTACTTCGTTTTCCCTCTGCAAAGTGATCAGACACCACTTGATCAGTATGGAACAAACCCCCCACCTTGACCTTTGAAGGAAAGGACAGTATAACATGTGCAATGAGAAATCTTGTTTTTACACAAGCCTTAGTTACACACATCAACTTTCTGTCTGAGTAGACCCCATGCCAGAGGTTCTTCCTGAAACCCAGCTGCATATGCACACAGGCCATATGGTGCAAGTTTTCATTAAAACCTAATGGAGACTAGAAAGTAATGCCATCTTTGGAGAGCCCGTGGCATTTTCTTTTGAGGCTTATGGCTCACAGAGTCTGCTAACAGATGTCTGAGGGAGACCAGGGCATGACAGAGCTCATGGTGCAAAGCAAAATCATTACAGAGTGCTGTGAACCACCCCCAGAAGGAAGATTATTGTAGGACTGTTGCTGCCTGCTGTGAGGCCAGGCAGTCAGAACAGGGCTAGAGCAGTCTTGGGAAGGTTTTGCAGTGGGGCTGCAGCATGAGGACCTCCATGGAACTGTGGTAGCAGGGCTGAGCCCTCCTGCAGCAGTGCTGTGATCCTTATTCCCACATGCATGTGGGAGTGTGTTCTCATATGTGGAATGGTTGTCTATTCCAGGATTCAAGTCCTCACTGTGCATGCTGAGTTTCAGGGATCAAAACCTTGTGAAAATGGAAGGGCTGCCCAGTGAAATAAATGCCCTTCCGCAGTACAAAGTCCCGTGGAGAGCTAGCTGTCTGCACTGTGTGGTGCTTCTGCCAAAACCAGTGTTCTCTCAGGCCTGGCACTCCTGAAGGATATTCCAGTTCAATGCCAAGTGTTTTTGCATGCTGTCTATATCATCTTTGACAGACCTGCATGGTTGTTATTCAGCTACCACCTCAAGGATTATCTGCTTTAAGTTTTGATCTTTTCACTGTCATCCCCATATAACACAAACTTCCTGCTTCCAAAATCAGAGAAGCAATTTATTTTGCTATGGCATATTCATCTTTCATGGTTTTCTTTTATTCTTTGCATTGCAAAGTACTCCCCTTTTGAAAAATATGTTTTTAATCTACCATGCCATTATAAAAAGTGGGTGTAATTTGTGGAGAAAAGGCACTTTTGAAAGCTTGCATGTCTTTTGTAAATTAGCTAAAATGTTTGGAAAAATTTGAAGGGCCCCAAACCTCAGACTTGTGGGGTTACTCCATCCTTCCTACATATTTGCAGCACCCAATCACAATTCGGGAAATTATTTGTAAAGTATTTATAAAAAGAAACACAATATGTTGAAGTTGACAACATATTGCTAAAACCACACTAGATCAATTGGGAATTTGAGATGTCATAAGCATTTTAGGCTATGCAATCAAATACTCTCCCAGGATTTTACACACTGCTAGTTAAGAAAACAAATTTTCATCTTACATTTTGCAAGCTGTCACCTTATATATAGTATATCAGAAAACTTGCCCTGACTGGTTTTACTGCCAGACCTCTTAAGAGCTAATTGGTTAAGCACCTGGGCAGGAAGCTTTTTGGCAGAAATGCTATTTTCTGCAAGGACCAGCTATAAAGTTCTGGATGGCAAATTGTAATCATTAAGGCTCCCTCCTCTGCAACAGAACACATAAAATGTAAATACGTTGCTTAGAGAAATTACGATGCATAAAAGGACAGGCTGTGTTTTAAGTTTATCCAATGACTTATGGCTCAAATTTGGACATGGAAAGGATCTTATGCTTTTTTCAGGGTCAAGCTTTCAGCAGACTTCTCTAATTGCACCCAGAAAAATGAGAATCACATCTGTTTGCATCCACCAAAACTATTATTTGCATGTACAAATGTTAACTTGTGTATACAAGGAGGAGCTGCAAATACAATGCCTTGCACTGTTTTTTCAAACACTGGGGGTTTTGTACGTGAAAAATAATTTCAGACTTTTTTTGCTGTTGTAGACTAGAAGTTCTGTTGCAAATGTGTCCCCAGGAAATGGTATGTTTCTCCGGTGTTGTGTGAAAAATCCTAGCATAGTCTGCTGCCTGCAGTGAGTTGAATGCAGGGGCTTGTGAATATGTATTTGGATTCCAAACAGTGCTTTGGGCTGATTGCATTGGTGCAATTCTTTATTGTGAGTTACTCACGATCATTGGCATGAATACAAACACGTTGTTTGTATTGATACTTGATAAGTTTGGTTCTTTTTGGGCTGAATTTTTAGAAGAGCCAAACGCCAACTTTCTCTACAAATCACTGAGGGGAGGTTTTTAATTTGCTCAAAAATACTGGATGACTTTTTACCGCAAACTTACTCCTTTATAAATATTTGCTGTCTCTAAATACAACTTTTCATAGGCAGACAAGAATATGCAATATCCTTTACTGTCCTAGACAGAAGTTATGTAAATGAGTAGCAATTTGTTTCCAGGGAACTACATGTTACTTGTGACTGTTAGTTGTTGCTTATTTGCTTCACTCCTATCGATTTAAATTCACACTCATTTAGATGCAAATGCTAATTTTTCAATCTTATGCTCTTAAGTTGCCTTGTTGAGCTCAGTGAAACTAAGCATACACTCAAAGCAGATGCATACATTTGCAAGATCTGGAGAGCTGAAGGGAGATTATGTGATTTAATGACAGATCACACACTGCTGCTAATAAATAGCAAATAGTTGGCATAATACAGAAAAGAAAGAACATCTGTCTATGCATTTTGAAATATCCTTGGCATAATTTGCAATACAAATATCAAATAGCCATACTGTTGTAATCAAGCTCCAGTAACATTATCAGGATCTGAACAAGCAGATGAAGAAGTGGGAAATCCCCCCCTGGCACTCTCTTAACAATCTTTACGCTTCTTCCTCAGTTCCAACCCTCTGTGGCCGGGTGGTCAGAGAAGTGCATTGCAGTCTGCCAGAGAGGGCTTTGAATTTGCCCTCTTTTAGTCCAAAGCAGAGAATCCTCCCCACAAGATGATGCCCTGCCAGCTTCCTCCTCTGAGGGCCACATGGGCTAAGCTCCAGAGGAGATGGGGGCTGCTCTTGACTCTGCCTCTGCCCAAAAACGTCGTGCCACCCGTGTGGGGCTCTGCCTTGGGATCCAAGAGACACATTCTTTTCTTCTCCCTATATACTTTGCGTATGCCTAGGGCTAAGTTTTGCCATTGTTGAAGCATGTGTCTAAAGTAGCTTTTGCTGAAGAACCAGCCAGTGGGTGCTGGAAAAATAAAAGCACTGAGTAAGGAAGCCCAACATGATTTCTTCGCCAGCCTTCTCCTCTTTCTCCCCTCTTTTTTGGCCAAACCCTGGGTTTTCTGGGCAATAGGAATATTATGGAACACTGGAGAAACTGGTAAGAGACAGGTAGCACTGGTAGTTGTGATTTAAAATAGTTCCTTGGGAGGAGTGATTGCACAGGTTAATTGTGTACAAGGCTTGAGTAAAAAGCCACTGGGAGGTAATCACTATAAACTACAAATATTTGCAGACCCTAACTACTAACAAGGGAGAAATATTCATTGTTACGATACAGAAGAATGTAAGAGGGAGTAGAGGGATTAAATTAAGAAACAAACTATATACAGCTATAATCTGGGGGGAAAAGTAGTGTTTTACAAATACTCTTGATAACAGAATAATCTCTAAATAGTACTAGTAGCAGGCTTTGAGTATAGGAGTTTAATGGGAGCATTTACAAACCCTGTGCTAACAAACAAGAGGAAACAAACTTCTAATGACAGGGAGAATGGTATGAATTGTTCTTTTCCAATTTCCTAGTTTCTGTGTCTCAGTAACAAATATCAGAAAGTATTGTTTATGATAGAACCCAATATGTCAGGTTGAGGCGTTTAGCCTGTGCCCATAGCTCAGGTTTTCATCAAAGCTGTCCTCCTGAAAGGGAGTCATTTCCCTGCAAAGCTGTCAAAGGAAGATTCTATCTGCCTAAATGACAATTTAAGAAGTCCTCACATAGCCATGCAGATCAGCACTGTTTTGTCGTGCAGAAGAAAGAACAGCACACATGGGAGCTGCAGAGAAAGGGACACAGGGAAGGTGTAGAACTGGGGAGTTCTGATATGACACAGCTGAACAGGCCTCAGAGAGCGTACCCAGTTCACATGCTAGACATGTCAGTTCTAGGTTTAGTTCAACAAGGGGAAGCGCAAACCCCAGGCACAAGAACGTGCTGTCAGCTGTCCAGCTGGCAAGCAGCATGACAGAAAAGCAGCTGGGGGTCCTGGTGGACACTAAGTTGGACATGAGGCAGCAATGTGTCCTTACTTCAAAGAAGGCAAATTTTATCCTGGGCTGCATTAGGAAGAGTGTTGGCAGCAGTTTAAGGGAGGTGATCCTGTATTCAGCACGACACCTGGAGTACTGTGTTCACTTCTGGTATCCCCGGTACAAGAGAGACATGGGCATACTGCAGAGAGTCCAGAAAGGGCCAAAAAGATGACTAAGGGACCTTTCTGCTGAGAGGAGAGACTTTTTCACCATGAGGGTGGTTCAGGTTTCCCAAGGAGGCTGTGAAGTCTCCATCCTTGGAGTTATTCACAAGCCACATGGGTATGGTCCTGGCAAACCAGCTCTAGACCTACAGAGGGCCCTGCCAACCTCAGTCAATCTGCCATTCTGTGAAAGTCACTGCTGTTTTGAGCTGGTAGCTAGATAGGTTATTTTGGGTCAGTACCAGTTTGGGTTTAAACCTTTGACTGGAAATATGTGAACACAGAGAAAGAAAAACCTCAGTCATTCCTTTGTTAAACTTTCCTTCTTTTCTCCCTTGATCTACCAAAACCTCCAGCCTGCCTGGAAGATATCTATATACCAGGACTTCAAAACAATAATCTGTGCTGAACAGTTGGAGCCATTTCTGGGGTCTGTGCTTGAATTCAGCTTGACCTTTTGTCTTAAGAGGCTATTTTGGATGCCAGGGGTGGCAGGAAGCAACACAGCCCCTTAATCAGCTTGTAACTTACTTTACGCACATGATCGCTTCCCTCTTCCACCCAGGTAGGCTGTTGAAAGAGGTCAGAGAGGACGTGAAATGCTACCACTTGCCTGGAAGGCTAGGTCTCTAGGGGCTGTAAATCAACTTGATATCCAGAGATTCAAGAAAGCTGGTCAATGGCCTTCATAATAAGGCTCATTTTGAGTGCCTTAAGAGTCAGCAGATCCAATTTAAAATCATAATGCAAAAAAATCACATATGTAAAGGAAAAGCTCCTTCCCCTAAGCACGTGCACATGTGCACACGCACATACAGGCACACATACACACACACACACTCTCCCAAACTCATATTTTTGAGTTATGGCCCTGCCTGCAATCACTTCACAGCCTGTTGCAACCTTGGAGCTGTGCACTGGGATGGAGATCTGGATCTGCTCAAGCTCATCTGAATAATTTCTGGAGGAGTCAGTCAACTGGACCTTCTCAAAACACAGCTTCTCCGGGACGAGAGCTTTGAATGGAAGGCTAATCGCTGATGTGTGTTGTTTTGTAGCTGAAAGTTTTCCCATTGCACTTGTGTGTTGGAAGCTGGAATTTGGCTTCCTGTCTGCCTAGTTTCTGCCTGAAGCAAAATTTTTATGACTGAGCTGTGAACTCCTTCGTGGAGACGGTTGTAAAAGAAAAGCTTACAGCCTTTTTAACTAATTGTGGCCTTACCAGCGATTACCATAATTTTCTGAATGTGTTCGTTAAGTTTTTGTCCCCTCTGATCTAACTCCATGTCCCTAAGTGAGTTGGAACTGGAGTGTGAACATAAGATACAGTGGTAAAAACAGCAGAAAAAAAAAAGATGTTATGGAAAGATTTTACAACTTTCACAGCTTCCCACTCACCTCCCCAGACTTTGGATCAAACTCTCACAGGCTAGTCAGAAAGGCGAGGGATGGCAAGGTCACTGAGATGCTAATGCTCCTTTTCTCAATGGAAAAGTAGTCTTTCATATAAAGCAGAATAATTCTCCATCCCCTTACAACCAGCAGCCTGCTTTTAAAATTCATTACTCTTAGGAAAAAAAAAGGTACATTTATCTCTGGGAAAAAAGATCTTAAAATAACCACCTGTAAAAGTGCCAGAATGTAGGTTTCCTGAGACTGCTCACAGATCTGCAATTTCATCACTATTTCTGTTGAGTTTTCTCTCCATTCCATGGACAACCACCTTTTTCACACGTGCTGTGTGGCTGTCACAACAGTCCTCATAAAAATCCAGGGAATGCATCGTGTTTGTCATGACTGTAATATCTTACCTGAGCTCTTTTGTGGTCCTTCTGGTACCTGAGCAGTTTCTTCAGCAATAAGCAATAAGAAGCCATGGCAGGAGAGGGTCTGTTGCTTATTAAAATGTTGATAACTTCTGAAAGACTGAACTGCATCGTTTCTGTCATGTAGTTTAAAACAACAGGATTCAATTCACTGGGACAAAGTCTGCAATATTAGGAAAGAGGATTTAAACACAGACGATGCATTCAGGTGCAGTGTCAGAATTTAGGGTAAGTGGGCAGTACACTCCTCACCAATTGGTTTAGTAGGCTAAACCAATTACATGGGCAGATTATGATAGATGGTTTTGCAAAAATCCTCTGGAGACTCTAACTTGAAAGTTGGGCTGAGGCTCTGTTATTAAAGATCCTATTGTTGGTGCAATTGATTATAACTCTACAAGGACACCCACCGGGATTAAGCTTGAAGAAATAAAAGATGCAACCCAGCATTTTCTCCTTTTAATCTGCCATGCACGTTTTGGTTCTCAGTACCATATTCTCAGATGGGTTTAATAGAGAGACAGTGGGTGTAGGTGCACCTAGCAAGACAGGAGGAGTCCCAAAGGTGGGATGATCTCAAAGGCCAAAAAAGGACTCTGCAAAGTATGGGGAGAGGTTGTATTTTTATGTAAATCAGATTGTGACATAAAATGGGCTATGTTACAATGATAATTACTTTACTCACAAGCTTCTGTGAATAGTGAAGTCTCGTAAAGGCATTTTAGAAATACAACAGCTTTGGATTTTGAGACTCTGAAGACATTTTTTCAAACTTGTCAAACTTCAGTGCGAATGGGCACAGAGACGTCTGAGGGGGGAGGAGGGCAAAGGTAGGAAGGGTTTGCAACTGGCAGAGAAATGAACACAGTGTGAGTAGTTTTCTAATAGCACTGGTTGTGACAGGCAGTGAATCACCTGCCTTGTGTCCTGTAGACACCATTGCAGATGGTGCAGATTACACAGGCTGAATTGCTGTCTTTAAACTTTTAAACTGTTGACTTAAATGATTTGGGCAGAAAATACTTGACTAGCTACTTTCAACCATGAGGAAGATATAAAGAGTCTATCACTAAAATGACATATTTAAAGGCATGGAAAGTATTCTCTGCAGCCTCACAATATGGCAGATGAATAACATCTTAAAAGTTGTCAGTGCTTATATGAAGTGGCACATTGCACATATCTAGTTCTCTCATAACAATGTTAACCCATAAAGTGGTTTACTAAGGAAAAATGGAGACTAGTTAAGGCCATTTACAAAGATTGATGAGAATAAAGGTTATTAGAATAACAGGAGCTTCAGTGTAATAGAAAAATGCAGTTCCCTCAGGTGAGTATGCGAGCTGCAGTTTTGCAGAGAAGGATTAGAAGCACGCTGTGTAGAAATTCGTGGCACCAGTGAGGCACATTAAGAATAAAATTATTGATACAAGGATATATATATCCTGTAGTACTTATATGATATATAGGATATATAGGAAGTCCTATAAGGATCTTTCCCCTTACATAAAATTTATCTATCATTAGAAAAGAGTTTCCTGAAATAAAGTTGTCATTTTGAAACAGCCCTGAGCTTGTTATAAAAATCTTCCAAAGCAAACAAAACAAGAAAATTCCTAAAAGCCCCAACACTTCCCCCTGAAACCCCAAACTAAAAGAGAAATGTACAGTTTGTTACCTGTTCTTGTAGACAGCAGTATTCAGTGTTTTTCTGGAGAAGCCTTCATTCAACCATTTGTCTTTGATTGCTTCTTTGACTCCTGGCCTCTTAGCGGGGTCAGGCTCAAGTAGGGACTGCATGAAGTGTACAGCTCCTGGGCAGTGTTTGGATGAAAGGGCTTGTTTACCAGTAATATCTGATTACTGGGGCAGTGCAGAATTTGCCTTTTTCAGAAATGTAACACTTTGCCTTCTCCTCCCCACTGTCAGAACCTTGGCTAAAACATTCTTTAGGCTCTACCTCTGGACTGCCAAACAATTCAGCTGCAGCTCTCCTCTGAGACTGTTGTGGTCTCCTGTGAAGACTCTGTTCCCCCAAGGATGCCTGAGCAGGGTGGGCAGCATGGGTCAAACCGTTCAGGGATACATGTTATGGACCTGTGGATGCTGCTTTAGATACAGCTCTGGACCTTGCTTCTTAATTTGCTTGATTTACCCCAGTGAAGGCAGCCTATGCCATCAATAGCAATCTCAGCATTGTGCTCACTCAGCATTTGATCAAGGCTCTGAGGTGTGACCTCCTGCACATGCTGACTACCCAGGAGTTATGTTCCTCACACAAAGAAGTAATCTCATTGATAAACCCTCTGTATTGAGGGAGTGAGATGAATCCAAGTGCTCAGATGATGTGGTGTGCTTTGGCTTACTGGAATTGGGACAGAGAAACCTCAAGCATTCCCTTATGTGTGTCACACAGCTCCAATGCTACATAGAGTTCCTCTCTTTCTTTTCATTTCTTGGGAGAACTCCACTGAATTCTTCCATGTTCCTTGGGGATGTTTTGAAATGAGCAAAACAGCAAGTGAGCACTAAAGGGGGAACACACTGCTCCTTTCACTTGTAATCTCCTTCAGAGGAACTTAGATCTAAAGTATGCAAAGCATGTTTACTACTCTGCTCTCACTAAATTCCCAATGGGCAAAGGAACAATGGAGTTATCGACAATCTTCCACCAACTGTGAGGGCTTTGTAGAAAAGTAGACATAAAGCATTTATTAGAAGAAAATATAACAATAGTATAAATGAGAAAAATTAGAAATATAATAATTGCAGCTATGGAGGGCTTGTAGAAAAATGGAGCTGCTATCTCCAAAGAAAGATAAATGAGAGACTAATACACAAACATTCTGAACAGCTATGGTAGATCTCCTCATACCATCTACTGGGGGACAAAAAGAAACTGAATCAATGCATTATCTTATTACTTTAATTCTAGATTAGATCCAGCTAGCTTATTCTGGAACTATCTCCTGCTTCCCAGCCCTTGGCTGCAGGCAGCTGCTGAAGCTAATCCTGCTTCCTAGGCTTGTTCTTTTGCTTGTGTCAGAGCAAAGCTCCTCAAAACGATGGGGAGACCTGAACTCACACTTGTAGATAGCTGGGCAAAACATATCTCATTCTGCTCTGCCTACTGACTTTGTCAGTGAGGCTGCACGATGACGGCACAAGTCTCTGATGGTCAACAGAGAAGATGCTGCTCCAGGTGGAGAGAAAACTCTCCTGGGGAGAGAGGGACTAAAGCCTGAGGTGTACAGGAATCCTTGCAAAGCAGCCAAATTTTGAGCTTTCGGGAAGGAAATTTTGGACTGCTAACCCAGAGTGTATATACACCAACATGACTTCTGGGTTTGACTGCCATGGGCTGTAATTCAGGCTAGAGGTTTTGAGAACTATCTCCCAGTTGTCCTAAAAGACTCTACAGACTGTACCTGATTAAACATTGTCAGTAAAAGTCATTGGAAAATGTTTTGTTTCGGTTCTTTCTCATAAAAAATAGGATCAGACTCTTCATAAAAATACCCCTCCCATTTCTCTATCTCAGTGTTGTAGGTTCTGTCTGTAGCCAAAATACAAGCTCTTCAGGAAAAATATTTGGGATTTTGAGAAATGATTTTTTGCAAAAAACAGGAAAGAATATCTGGCTATGGCACACAGCACGGGACATAACTAAACATGACAGTGTTCTCATTCACTGCACCGCTTCTCCACTTATGTAAAAGCAATGTACATTTTATCCCCCTGAAAATAAGAACCATGAATAACAATCTTTTAAGAGACAGCAATATTATTTTTCCTGCTAGCCTGAAGGAAAGAGATCTCGCCTAAAGCACAAAGAAGTTATTTCTAAATGCAAACAAAGCAACTGGAAAAGGTAATTATTTTTTTAAAATTCACTTCATTACGTGGTTTAGACCTTTTATACACCAGTATACTTAAAAAAAATTGTAGTGCTTTACCAGGGGAGATATCTGATGGAATAGGGCTGATTTCTCCAATTAACATCTTTTGATGCAGTTGCTTGATATTAAAAGGTTCCACCGTGAAGGGTAATGTGCCGGTTAGCATAGCAAACATGCTTACACCTCTGCCAAAGAAAAAAACTAACATCAGAGCTCTGTACAATGCTAATAATTATTCTTTCTTTAAAAAAAATATATCCCACAAAGCTATGAGTCAGGTTTCAGAGATTTGCCCTCAGTATCAAGAACGAGGTTACAAATTACCTCTTAAGAGCAATTTGTCCTGAATACACCTTAAGCCTTTTTTCCTTTGTGTAAATGCCATTTTATCTAGAAAAGAATGTTGTGGGAAGTGTGTATGTAACAGACTGTACAGTGAGTGGCTGGAAAGCCAGCAGTGTTGAAAGTGGAAACCTGCTGTTAATTTTTAAAATAAGCTCACTGGAGTGTCAGTGTAGTATACCCAGCCCATCAGAATACATCAGTTTGGTTTGGAGGCTGAGTGACAACACAGAGCTGGGACTGAAATGATAAATCCTGTTCCAAATAGTAATTTGGTTGTTCTTGCTTCGCTCAGATTGCTAAATTAGGTGTGATTTATGCCTAGAAGGCATTCATTTGGTATCAGCTTGCTGTTGGCTAAAGACTTTAACTCTTGTGAAAGACTAACAGCCTGCTAGCAGTGATCAGCAAACTTTGTGAAGGTTTGCCACTCAGTTTGGAGAGGTATCAACATTTAGAAAACTTGCTTAGTTGTCCCAAGTTTGCAAATGGGGAGGTTTCCTTGAACACTCTCCATGGTACTTCTGTGCTCCTGCTGAGCTGTGTAACCACAACCATTGCTTCACCATCCTTTGCTGTTTCTCTACTGGACTCGGTTGAGACAGTCATTTTGGAATGGCGGCAATTCTACTTTATCTGTGCAGGTGATGACGATGTTACCTGTGAAACAGATCTGTTTGTGGAGTGCACAACTTCAACCATTTTTAAATCTTTTCAAACAGCTGAAAAAACGTGAGAAGATGATGGCAACTTTTTCTAAATGTTGCCTTGGGTTGCATTTGAACCAATGACCTATGGATAAATACTTTCTATTAGTCTCTACTAGAACTTACCTTGTCTCATTTTAACCATCTAAAACCTAGGTACCAGTAGTTATCAATGGAAAGAAACAGGCTCTTCCAAGAGATATTCATCAGAGCTATAATCATCACAGCTATTTTAGGCTATGGTTAAATGCCTCACAAGATGAGCTATCTCCTTGCACTGACAATAACAGGGCACTAACTGACTAGTATAGCCCAGATGCCTGGTTGTTAAATGGCTACATTTAGGTGAGATCAATCTATTTTCACCTTATGAAACCTTCTGATAAATCTGGCCCTTGAATGTAATGCTTTCTGTATCTTTCCTGATGAATCCTTTGAGTAAAAGAGCCCCAGAGATACAAAGGAAACATACTGCAATAAAAGGATCTCGAGTTGACTGAAGCAGCAAGGTTTGTCTTTCTTTAATACATAATAGCATGTGGATTAGATGTAGCTGGAGTTGAAGCAGGAGAAAGGCCCCTGAATGTTCTCTGATGTGTGGGGGTAACATGCAGTGCAAATGAATCTCTAATGTCATTACAACATTTTTAAATACGTTATTCCTTTCAACACTGCAAACACTACCATGCACTTTAAATTGCTGGTGATGATATACATGACTGGTGCTTTAAACTGGCAATAGTTCTTTTCATCAGCCTCCTGGATAGGGAAATTCCCAAGGGACAGGAATTTCGGGAATGGATGGAGCTGCCATCCTAAAATCTCTTTTAAAACCTTATGCACGAATTGTAGATAGTTAACAGTAACACATTTGGTAGTTAATTGTAGGTGGAATCTGATGGTATTTTACCTTTAAAGTTTATTAGCTGTAACAGATTATTCCTTCTCTATCCAACCAAACTGTCTGGATTTGTTTGAATGCGACAGCTGTTTCCTCAGTTCAGCTGGTGCCTGAGAGCTAACCATTTTCCAGTTGTCCAAAGACTCTTGAAAATCTTACACACAGAAGTCATGATTAGGCAGCACAGGCACTGAATTATACTTAGGTAAAAACCCTAGTATGTCAGCCAGAAGCAGATCTTGAGACAATATTTATGTATATGTAAATCCTTTCTCTTTTGAGCATATAGGAATGCTATGCTTCTACTTTAGCCATCTGAATCAGATGCCTATATGTAGGTACCAGCAACCCTGTAGATCAAATTAAAAAGCTTTCTCCTCTGTATATACAATGTTTAGTAAAGACTGATGAGAATTCCTCAAGGAGACTGTTCTCACAGCTGGACAAACAGGTGGGATATCCCAGTTCAGAGCATCTGTGTTTGGTGGCTTGGGTTTGGGTCAAATGCAATGTTGTACATTGAACCGAGGCAGAACATTACGGTCTGTGAGATCAGTACAGTTGTGGGGTAGGATGGAAGCTGGCACTTCAAACCAAAAAGTCCAATTGCTGTTACAAGCCTTGCTAGCTCTGTGGTATCCATGGGCACTTACCATTGTCTTCAATAGCTGGATTTTTACTCTAACACCTCTTAGTTAAGATACTGCAGAGAATTATAGCTGCAATTGTAAATAGGTGGGAAGAGGCTGGACAAAATGTGCATTTGACCAACCACTGAGGTTTTGTATCTTAATACTCTAGATGAAAATTTGGCTTAGTCTATATTACTCAAACTCAACTCCCATGCCCTAAATCATACCTCCTAGAAATGGACTTAAAAGACATGTTCTACATGGAGCACTTAGACCTGGACACATGGTCACTGTCAAAAAAGCTGAAGAGAAGCTGAGATTTGTGGGCACATATACATACACATACAGATAAACAGGATAAATGATGGACATGGAGAGCGGATCTCTTACCCTGATCTGTGAAGATCAAAAGATGCAATAATGGATTTAATGTGCTATTATTTTCCCAGCTCTATCCAGAACCATCAATAAAATAAAGAAAACCCAAACTTGCCTGCTAGAACAAACTGCAAATGCAGCTGAAAAGTCAGAGATAATTAAGATGAAAAGTTACTCCTCTGACAGCACCTTCTGCATTCTTATTTATTCTAAGAAACACATCTGATAGAAGCAGTGAACAAAGAAAATCAGGTCCATTCAGGTTTGTGCCAGCTATGAAGTAAATCATTCCACTTTTTAAATCCTAATCTGATATAAAGAGCCTAGCCAAAATACGAAGTTCTCATAGCTCTACTGTAGCCACATCTTTGGTCTATGTGTCCATCTGTGTGTCCATGAGACTTAGTTTTCCTGCTTAGATTTCTTCCTTTGGCAAAATACGCCTGAGGCAGAAAATGCTCATTTGTAAGACCAGGGCTTCCAAGGAGCTACAGTGATTTTGACAGAAGTTACTCAGATATCATCTGAATCTGTAGGTCAGAAGGACAGGGGGTTCATCTGAGAGAATTGGTATATACAAGTTCTTTCTCTGTCTCTTCAGGACAGGCTTCTAGTTCTAGATACCTTACTCTTTGTTGATTTCCCTTGCCACTACAGAATTCCTCATTTGTTTTTTCTTTCAGTGTTTTTAAATGGATACACATTTCAAGATACTTTTTCACACTGATTCTTTTTTTGTTTTTCCCTGGCAGCCCTTTTCTGATATATCTCTGCTTTCCTCACTGATGCCCCAAAGCAGAGTGCTACCAACTCATTTCTGTCAGTCTGGCTAAACTATTCAGTGCTGAGAGTGTTATGGTTAGTAGATTTACTTACATGGACCAGACATCCACCTTTGGACCATATTTCCTATGAGCAAGGAGTTCTGGGGCAGCATAGGCTGGGCTTCCGCACTGGGTGTATAGCAGCTCTTGGGAGAGACCCTCAGACTTTGCAGTATTGCTCAGTCCAAAATCTGTCAGTCACAAAAACAAAGGGGAAGGAGTTTTAGTGTCTTTCCAAAATAGTTGAACTTTACCAATTGGCTGAAGATAGGAGAAGGATGAAAACAGCAGCTGGCTTAAACATCTGGTGAGATCTCAGCCACGGGTGCCCATTTGGGTTCAAATAAATGTCCCATGAATTAGCAGGGGAGTAACCTCAAAGTTCCCCATCCATGGGCCTCGTTTGGTTGGTTTTGGTTTAGCTATTTTCAGTTTGCCCCCGTTGACTGTGTGCTAGCACGAGAGCACAGCCACACGGTTGTGTCAGCCTGACTTAAGGAGCGGCTGCATTGGGCTCAGCTGGCTGTGCTGCAGCCTGTTGTCAACGTGGGGTAAAATGTGCAGACTTAAGCCTTTTTCTCTGTACATGTGTGTGTGTGCGAAGGGGAGGGAGGAGAAAGGTGTGATTGTAAAGGACTGGCTGGCTATAAAACAGGGGTGAAGAGTTGGTGCCTTTTTTCTCAGAGGTGTTAAGCTTTTAAAAGTTTGGGAAACACTGGGTTAAACATGTGGCCTCTCTAAAACCAAGCTCCCCTTGCAGGCATTTTGCTGTGTGGTTTCCACAGAATAAGATTAATGTTTCTCTGAGCTGTGTTAACTGCTTGGTGCAAATTCTCTCATTTTTATAAATGTTTGCTTCACAAATCCAGCAAGGTTTCTGTTAGTGACCAAAACAAGTTTTTTGGTTATTTTGGGGTTTTTTTAACACACACCAAAAGATGAGGTTTCTAGTTGGAGTAATGACTAAATTGTCCATACCTGCATTTCACCCCAGAAGGTTTATTTCTTTGTCTACAAATCACTTCTGCTAGGAACAGCTTTCTACACATAAAAGCTCTATTTGTTTCTTGCTTCTCCAGCAATACACAAGGGAAAACAATAGGCAAAATTGTTTTCGTTCTCCTAAAAATATGTTTTAGTTCAAGCTGAAATAAACAAGCTGTTAAGTTATACTTCATAACTTTTTTTTATTCTAAAAGCTCAAATACGTTTATTGAATAATCACAAGCTCACTCATAAAATGTGCTATTTAAATGGTAGCTGAACTGTCACTGAAAGCCACGCCAAACAAAAAGCTGAAACAAGCTTCACAGATACAAGCACCTACCCACGATTTTGATGTTGTTGTTCTCATCAAGAAGAAAGTTTTCAATTTTTAGGTCCCTGAAATGAAGACAGAAAACAAACTTTGAGATGCCTGATGTCCCAGCTAGCCATTTGCTGATAGATTTTAGCAAATTTTAATTGAAATAATAACAATAGTTCTGCACAGCTCTGCCTACAATGGTAACAAGATCCTTATTTCTCCCTGAAGTTTTCAGTTGGGAAAATAGAAGCTTTCTGTATTTCACGGACTTTTTTCTTAATACATATTTTAAATAGACCATTCATTTTAGGGTTAATCCATTCTACTGATGTATTAAAAAAAAAAACCAGAAAAAACAACCCACCAAAAAAAACCCCCACCAAACAACAAAACCCCAACAGCATTTATTTCTTCTTTTGAGTGAAAAAGAAATTTGTGCATGCTTGGACCCAGAGAGGTTTTGGGTTTTTTTGAAGTACTGAGCACTGCTGAGTATTTCTGCTCTCCTTGTGAGCAAATCATGCCTGCGAGATATGAAGGATTAGAAGGGAACTGGGAACTGGGGTCTGCCTTGCTTGCAGAAGAGGGAAGATGTACCAAAGCTGGGTCAGGAAGAGATACCCTGAAGGTGGGGACACCTCTGCAGTGAGATTTATGTAAACAGGGTCAGTCGGTATCAGCCGCCCTCGCAGGAGGACGTAGTTTACAGCTACACAAAAAGTGCTGTTAGCTGGCTCAGGCACTGACTTGCTTATTGTGGGAACATTTATATCCTTGCAAATTAAAACCAAAAGCCAGAACATTGCTCCACTGTGGGGAGCGCCTGAAGTGGCAGCCGGAATCTTTCGCAGTGCGGGGGAATCCTCAGCCAGTGCAGTCTGGGTGCTGGGAGGCGGTCCCCGAGCCTGCGATGCTTCACTGACGCCCATCACCACCTCCTGCGTGCCGCTGGGGGCTTCCCTCGGCTCTGCCAGGGATGCGGGGGACAGAGCAAGTTGCAAAAGAGGCTCTGGGAATGTGGATTTCCCTCCCACCCACTCTGAAATTGCAAAGCACAGAGAGTACAGTAGGACAAACCAGAAGGAGGGATGGGAACAAGGACAGGATCAAGAAGCAAGCGCTGGCAGGACCAGTGCTGCACTAACAGCACTGCGCTGCACCAGGGGCCTAAGTCCAGAGGTGTACCCGATGGTCCTGATGGGTGGTTTTATGGGAGCATCTTTCTATCTCCAAAGCTCTGGATGGGACAGCATTGCACTTGAAACCCTCTGCTGCCACAAGTTGAGAATGGGATGGAGATAGCTTTAAGGATAAATTTTTAATCTGTTTTGAGTCATGTGTTTTCTGGAGCAGCAAAGAATCCAGTGCACAGGAGCTGGGAGGTAGATTTAAGATAACTTTGTTCATAGCCTGTTTCTGAGCCCTAACTCTGTGCAGTAAAACTGTGTGGTTTAAACCTAGTCATGTTTCAGACCACTGTAAATCTGACATTTCTATTGGATTTAGCACCCCATGGTGCACTCCGATGACTTTTACTACACTACAATTAAATAACATTACACAGGATCGCTGCAACTGGTGGTCTATAGGCTGACCTGAGTGCTCACACAGTTAATAAAAATGTATGCTTTCATGCATGGAAAACCTGATAATGGTTACTATTAAAGTTGACATAGTATCAGGAGTTATCTTGCATCAAAGATACATCATATTCTTTTTTTTCCAAAGGAAACTTTCCCAGATGGGTTTTAAGTTTAACCAACCTCAGTCTTATGGGGACTTCAGAGAGAGCAGCTAGAGTGCAGCTGGTGATGCTTCTCCAGGTCTTTGGCCCAGTAGTGATTCAAAAGGATATATGACTTTTTATATGGGAGAGGGGAAAATGCCCAGGAAAAATATTGAGGAAGAATCTGGAACTGCAGATACAAGCAAGTTACTGTCACTTAGCAAGCACCAGCTTTAGGAGCTGGTAGCTGGCTCTGTGCACGCCCAATCCAATTACGAGGTAATGTTATTTCGCTTCTGTGTCCTTATTTGTGGTTTTTTAAACTCAGATACATTACCTCACCACTTGGCCGTGTCTGGAGCAGGCACAGGGATAGTTAGCAGAGCTCAGTCGATGAATGTTAACCTGTGAAGCTGCTGAACCTGATCTTGTGCCTGAGTGTGGAAACTGTGGGATCAAAATTAACTGTGATCTTGCATGGATAAGGCACTACCTTTATTGTGAAAAGTAGACTCATCCTTAATTTAAGCCATAAGGATTTGTTGGCTCGGGGCTAATTTAGTGCTGAACAGGAAAATAAAGCTCAAGAAACTATAGCACAGGATTTCTGATGAACAATATTCATTTGGACCAAAACCAGTTAAAACCTTGCTAGTCTTTCATCAAGTATATTATTAAGACAATAGAAAATACTGGTTTTCAAAGGTATATCCCAGGGTTGGAAATGAGGAATGTCCCTAAGACTCTTCTGACCAAAAGTAAATTAATTTAGCAAATTCTTAAGATCATCACTTAGGAATGAGAGCTTGCAATCACCAGGCACCTCAATTCTAGTAAAATAAAGGGGCCCCAGATATAGACCCAAGCTCTGGCACACAGTTATCCATCTCAGGAAATTATTGCTATGACATCTGGTGTGATTTTACCAGCTCCCTCACCCAGGAAAGCCCTGACAGGTAGTGTGTGACAGCAGCCATTCCTACCAGGCAGCTCGGGAGCGCTCCGTTCCTTGTGTTAAAGCAATGCAAAGACTTGATCTTACTCAGTGCTTAGATGAGAAAATCAGATTGACTTTATGAGGTAACTTTCCCATTTCTGTGCTCGTCTTTCTGGAAACATTGATGCCTTCTTTTCAGAAGAGGATACACCCACAATTATCCTCGTTAGTTTAATCTCCACAGTGAGTTGCTGTAAATCTCTGCAGTTGGAGCTGGGCAGGGAAGCCTTTCCAGATCCTTCCCAGTCTGTGTAGGGTATGAAGTCAAGGGCACAGCTCTGAATCTCAAAGCAAGCAGGTCATGAGTTGAGGTACAGCTGATCAAACCCATGGCTATGACCTAGCAAGGTAGCTGGGCTGTTGCCAGACCATACAGCTTCATAAACCCTATGACAAGGCTCTTGAAAGCCAGGGATGAATTTTCCTTTCGTCAGGGGGGTTTCACAGTAAAGCAAATCTCCAGAGGAGCTCATACCACTTCATACACTGATGCTTTCAGGGTGTGCATTCCAACAGTGTACCAACAAAAGGAATGTAAGGTAAGAAGTCAGGCTACTCCCTTTCTCACCAGAAAGAGTTGTTTCCAAACAAAAAAGAAGGGAAGAGGGTTTGAGAAATTCATGAGGAATGTTGTCATGGAAAGAGCATAAATGTTGTGATCAAAAGCACTGCAGAAATGCTGTAAAATAGATTAGTTAGGGATCCAGCAAGGCAGGGATATCATCCTGTACTAAATACATGAAGCCCCTTGGCTTTCTTTTCTGGTGGGTTTTTTTGTTCGTTTGTTCTCTAGGTCACATACTGAGTATTTGCTTCTTGTCTATTCCTCATTAATTAACAAATCCAATGTAATAAATCCTGGATTGCAAGCATTTCAACTCACAAACCACTTGCAAATGCTTAGCCATCACATTTACAGCTTATTTGTTTAATGGTTGCTGTAATGATACAGTCAGTGTGATTACTTGTTGAGTCCTGGGGCTTTCTTGGTAAGAGCATTTACCATTTCAAATGAAGGATCTGATAGATCGTAAATTATCAATAAAATGGAAAAATGGTGGGGAAAACTACTTCTTGCCAATTGTCCCACCTAAAATGGAAGGCCTTATTCTGCTGCTCTTGGCATGTGCACTAAGATCCTTGATGGGGTGAAGAAGATCACCTCTCTTTGCATGGGCTGCTCAGGCATGATCTGTCTCCATAATGCAAAAGCCAGATCAGTGACCTGGACCTGCAGGACCATGTCCTTTGCTCAGGCTGTGATTCCTCAGTCTACTGTCCCGAGCGGTGTATGGTTATTTCAATACATTGTGGCTAACCAAGTAAAATCAGTGTTTACGTGCATAGCCACACTGAAATATTTGAATTAGATACAAGTTTGTCACCAGCTAATTCTGAGATAATCACGGTAGAGTATTGGTTTGTTGCACTCATCAGCCTGGACTTTGTTACTTTACTCCCCAGGGAGTGCATGACAGCTTATCTCCTACCACCACTGAGAATACAATGCTTTATTGAGATGGTCTGAGAGAATATAGTCCTCTCTGCAATCCCTGTTTTTGTGAGGGAAAATTAAAGACAGAGAAGAGCACTCTATGTTCTCGCATGCTTTCTTTTCTTACTGTTTTTTGGAAGGGGGGAAACATCGTACCTGTGAACAATCCCCTGGCAATGCAGGTGCTCTACTGCAGACAGAATTTGCCTGGTGTATCTCCTTACTTCCCTTTCCGCCAGCCTCTTTTTGTCACAAATCCTGTCCAGGAGGTCTCCACCAAGGCACAGCTCCATCACCATGTAATAGGAGTTGTCAGTCTCCAAGGTCTCATATAGCCGGACGACATTGGGGTGCTTAATCATCTGGTGTATCCATGGCTCCCGCTTCATGTTTTTTAAAATGTAGGAATCCTGCTTGGCTTTCCTCTTGTCGATGACTTTTATGGCCACCTAAAGTGCAGGATATATGCAAATTGGCAACAAGCTTTGCAGCCCTAGATGATTTTCAAAAAGATGTTTTTGACGTGCTGTTGATAACCAGTACATAGAGGGAGACACTCCCAATGAGAGGGTACCCTTCATTTCTCTTGAAGGCCAAAATGGGAAGGCTGAACTCTGCTATATGTATCCCTCTCACTGCATTAATAAATTCCTATATATGAAATGCACATATCAGATAAAAAAATATCCCATGTGCTTGGCAGGTAACAGCATCTGTACTGTGCCACATGTTTTTCCTAACGTGCTCCCTTCTGACTTGGTCTACTCGAGATACCAGCCATAATGGGCTGGGATTAGACTCTGCAGTTTGGGAAGCTCGTCAGCCAGTGAGGCTACTGAAGCCACAAGAAAAGTAAAAATCAAAAAGCCACTTGATAGTAACCCACCTCTCCACAGTTACATCTGGTGGTGTGTAGTTTAGCCTGACTGAGCTAGAGATAAGAAATGGTATCGGTGTCCTGCCATATATACCACTGCCATTGGAGTGTCTGGCTTTTCCTACGTGCTGTCTATGGCTTTAAAAGTCAGATACATTGTACTAATTATTCAATAGGGATTATCAGGGAAAGCAGATTTGAAACTCTTGTTATGCCACCACCCTGTTCTCTTTCAGTGGGGGGGATGTCTTTGTTGTTTATATTGTTTTATAACTGTGAAAACAGTTGCACTCAATACATATTCACACATGTCACTGATTATACATGAGCAATAAACTCAATTTATGAGGTTAATTTATGAGGATAAGGTTCAGAGCATAATTCACTGAGTAGATTGTGGTTTGCAGATTAGATGGTCTGAAATTTTCTGACATAAGTTAGTGTGGGGTTACTTGCGATTCCTAGAGCTTGATACCGGCTCATTAGGAGCTTACCTTCTCTCCCGTGGGGATGTGCAGCCCCTCCATCACCTTGGCAAAGGAGCCCTTGTTGATCATTTTACCCACTAGGTAATTCCCAACTTGTTTGGAGTGAGGGAAAGTCTTCCCAGCTTCTTGGGGCACATTATTAAAACAAGCAGGTATTTTTATATCCTTTATGTTTTTCTCCCATTCTGGTAATATCCCATCCAAGTTGCCAGTTTCTGTCATGTTGTTATCCAAGCCTGCTTTCATTGCTGTGGCCATCCCTGGAGAGACAGATTTGCATTGCTGCTTTCCAGATGCAGCTTCTGATTCGCGGCAGATCCAGGCGTTAAGTCTGTACGTCTTGCGGTGCGAGTGCCATCCTGCTGATCAGAGAGTGACTAGTCCTTCCCCTCAGAGACTCTGCATTTGTCACTGATCTCTAGCCAGAGCACAAAGATCTGCTCAAGCAGAACCAGGTGGTAGATTATTAACCTAACCTGATACGCCATGTCAGTTAATGCCCCAGAGCTGCCGAATCAGATGACACATAATCCCGGCACTACCCTGGAATATAGGGCAGCTGTCTACATCCTACAGGAGTTCCCTAATCACACCTTAGCACAAGTTACACCAAACTAAAGTGAGCCACAGTTTTCCTGGCATGCATATTGCTGGTGTGCAAGGCCACAAGTTTATTCCAAAACCACCAAAACTCCGTGGTGACATGAAAAGCAAAGCTGAGTTTTGAAGCTGATGCTGTGCAAGCATTTACACATTAGCTGTCTGAAGCATATAAATGTATATGCACTTGTGGCATCTGTAAGTCCCAGGGCCCTGACCTGACTCTAGGTCTTGCAGACGTTATTTTACATTTCCTGGGACTTGATTCCTGTCCTGTAAAATGTAGCAGTGGGGACAGGGAGCATGTTGGGGGGGAGAGGGGGTATGTAGGTGTGGGGATGAACATTTTCCTCCTTACAGCAATTACTGATAAAAAGAAGAAACTAAAAGGCTTTTTTTTGTTGTTTGCTTTGTTTCCCTACAGCTGTTTGTCTATGTCTGTCTTCATTACCTGGGTTCTTTCCAAAGTCATGGAGAAAGAAAACAGCCTTCCCATACCTGCAATTTGAGCCGGGAGTTGCCATCTCTCTCTGCTGTCTACAGTGAAAGTGTAGGGACCCACAGTCCTTCCCAGAACTTGGTGTGATGATAAATGCTTTTTCCACCCTTCCTCACTTGGAATTGAGCAGTAAGTGACATCCCACTTGCCTGATTTGACTCACGAAGCTCACGAAAGGCAAAGATTTTCTAGGAGGAGTAAAAATGAGAAGGAATTTTCTTTAAAATGTTAAAAATCTAGAATGGATTTACTGTATGCTTTACAGTTCAAACTCTTGTGAGCAAGTTCAGTGCATTGGCATCTGCATGCAGCTGCTTGCAGGCACAGGACAACCCCTTTGCCTTGTAGTGTCTAAAGTAAAAGATCAAGTCCCACTAATATGAGCAGGTTTTCGCTTCATGATGTACTCAGTTGTCGCACTCTGAGCTGTATCACTTGCCCAGCTGGAATGGGACTCTGCTAACTTAAGTGGCTTTTTTCTGTTCCTTACAGAAAGTCACAAAGGAGACATGGTTTTCTGAGGGAAGAATGAGGAACTTCTCCTTCATCTGTGCTTACTATTTGTTCTGCCTCCTTCCCATCTTCCTAAACCACTGTTCATCAGCTTTCCCATTAAAAATGAGAAAGTAAAAGTGAAGGGAACCACTGTATGGAACAGAAATCCTAGATTTCTGGCACATTTCAGAAGAAAGGAAAAAACCTCTTAAAAAATATAACAAACATTTAAAACATGATAGCTAGCTAAGTTAACTATTGCTATTTTTGGGGAAAGTCCCAGCCTGACACCTTGAAAAATCTTGAAGTCAAAAAGCTTCCAAATACCTTTCAAAGTAATTTTTTTGGCACAGTGGAGGATTATAAAAAGAAAGTCAGGGCAGAAGGAGCAAAAGAGAGTCCATCTCTGTTAGGGAGTTTACAACTACTGATCACAAGCCAAAGGAAGCTGAAATCCTGGATGAGAAGGGAGCCATCCACCAGCACTCTGTGATATGACTGTTAGGTGATGTGCTGCATTGCAAGGTGAAAAAAAAAAGCATGAGAAGATACCAAATAAAGCAGATCGCTCACAGAAGAGAGATGGCGGTAAGGAATCACCTCCAGCAAGGAGGAAGGGTTAGCACTGTAGGAGGAATGACCACCTTAAGAGCTCCAAAAAACCCAAACAACCATCTTTCCCAAACAAGCCCTGTGGCATATTTTTACCACATTGCATTCATTTGGGAGAGTGAGGAAGTAGAAGGGGAGGGAAGTTCTGCTTCCTTGAGAAATACAACAAACCCAAACCAACAGAACCATGGATCTGAAGAAGGTATCCAGCTTTACCATCAGCAAGTGGGGAAAAAAATTATATATATATATATATATATATATATATATATAAATCAGAGACTTAATTCAATGTTGGAGAAAACAGATTTTGTTTTATAACTCCATCTTAGTACCCTTCTAGGGAAACTGAAAGGCAAAGTGTTTCTCACGGTATCTGTGCTACTGATCCAGAAAGTATGAGGCCGTGTGCCTGTGCGCAGGAGTTTACTTTATGCGAAGGCCAGGCTAGTTAAACAACCTCATTACGTTCAGCAGAAATAAAACAGCATGAGCAGGAATCTGTCACTTCGCAGCCACCGTCTTGGATTTCCTCCTCTGAGGTAAAATCCTGCCTGTGGCTGTATCCAAAGCTCTTCTTGTCTCTCATTAGAGAAGAGGCGACTTGAGCCTGGTTTCTGGTTTTTGCCACTGCAGGATGAAGTCTTGGCTTAATGAAAGGCTGGGTTTTGCTTCTTGGAGTAATTATTTTTAAAGTTCTAATTTATACTCTTGTGAATACTGCCAGTTTTGTATGATCTAGTGTGAGGTTTTTCAAAAGGGCCAAAACCTCATATTCTCAGAGCTTTGAAGTGCCACTGATATGACTCAAGAGTTCCCCTTGGGATCTCTTCTGGGAGTGAAGAGCATATGCCCTACTTAAAGACATGCTTTACACAGGCACCGAGGGCATGCTGACATGGTGGGGGGCTGTGTTGCTGTGTGGGAGCATTGCTGCAGTGGGCTGAGAGATAAGGCTTGTTAGTCAGGAGGCAGCATCATGCCAGAGAGGGGTCTCATTAGTTGGGAGGCAGCTTCCTACTCTCAGGACAAACTTCAACATCTCCTCCTGATAGACATTGTCATAGGGATGTACCGGCACACACAGAACTACTGCAAAGACCTCTTTCCCAAGAGTGGTGGCTTCAATGCATGCATATTCGTAGGTGCTCTGGCAGCTCTCTCCACTCCCTTGACTTTTGACTTCCCCACTAACTGCTGCCGTCTGCTGCTTGAGGTACTAATGGTGCTGGCTTAGGTCCTGAGCCTGGTCTGCTTTGGAGGACTCCAAGGTTGCGAACAGTTCATGTTTCCACATGGCTTAGGTTATGTGGGTGTAGGATGTAGGCTCAGCAGCTCCTTCTAAGACTGAAAGCTTTTCAAGTCTCTTGCTGAGAAGCAGGGATTTCCTCTTCAGAGAAGGAAATCCAAGATGGTGGCATCTAAAAGTGGTGAATGGAACAAATAAGGGGAAAAACCCGTTCTGAAGACATAGTTGGAGGAATTTCATCTAAATAGCAACCTCAGAGTCCGTATCGTAATAACTCGCAGATCCTGGAACCACTTCAGTCTGTGTTTTATAATGTACCTAAGACATGCCTATATTGCTCTGTAACACCTGCCCATGTAAGTTATTTCTGACTTCTCCTGTGCTTTTTGGCAGTCATGGAGTTTACTTTAGCAGTTACTGCATGTGCAAGTTCAGCAGCTTTTCTGCAGGATTTACTTACTGCCACGTGTTAAGGGGTTAAGAAGGCATGGACTCAAGGGCAGGCTAGACTCTTCTCCCAGAATGGTGTAAATCAGGGATTACTCTCTTGTGAGAGTTGTAGCACTTCCTTAGTCAGAGGAGACTATTCTTCACCACCAAAAGACCAATGGAATCAAAAACATATAGAGAATATTTCTTTTGAAATATTAATGAGGATATTTCTTTCTTCGAAAAATCAATGAGAATATTTCTTTTGTCTTCATAAAGAGTTGGATTAGGCTATTAAAATGCAAAATAATTTGTTTCCCATAATCTATTACATTTTAATTTGTGTAAGTACATTTCCAAGATGTCACTCATGAACATATTTTACTCACACAATCCATATCACCACTAAATTTATATCTGATTCCACACAGATTCCTCAGGCTGGCTGTTAAAATAAAGATGAATATGTTTACTTTGCAGAAAGTCTTTGTCTTTCTGCCATGTGATATATGCTCAGCAGATTTGTAAAATGTTCTCATGAATGTGGGTGTTTCTTTTCAGATACTGTCCATGGATACTGATTGATGGTATATTTTAGATGGAGTATTTCTATCAGACCTGTATTTCATCAAAACAAGTGTCTCCGTTTCTCAGGCTTACTGGAAACTTTGGTTTAGTAATCCTTCCTTGATTCCTTGAGGTAGGCTTTATGGTTTCATTCATGTTTCAGTATTATGTTTGGTTCTTGAACATATGTAAGAACACCAAAACTGAAAAGTGACTGTACTGGGTCAGTCTTTGACTGGATCCAAAATCAGATTCCTGGAGTTAAGCATGTCAGGTGAAGCCTATGCGATGCCTCTCAGCAATACATCCCAGCTCAAACCACTTGTCAATTAAGGATTTTATAAGCCAAATGTGGTTTATGTGGACCCCATAAATACACAGAATTTACAGCAATATCTTTCAAACGTTGTGGGTACCCATAACTTTTATTTCTAAACTCAGCATATTGGTAAGTGTTATGCTATTATGAGACATACAAGTCCCTCATATATGGTTAGAGGCATGAGGTTGATTGCTGATAAAAGTTAAGAGTTCCAAAGAGCTCACTGAAACTGGAGTCCTTTTTCTGTTATATAATTTTTTTTTCTGCATTAAAATGGCTCTAAAGGCCAAAATACCACTTTCAGCTTTAGCCCCCTAGCTATAAGCATCTAGTGCAGATTGTGAAGAGCTGGGTTTGTTGGATTCTTGTTTGTGATTGGGACAAGATACTCACCAAGGTGACTGACAACACAGCAACATCTCTACTGTTTTAATTCTTTACCTATAATCTGATGAAGGACAAGTTGTTACGCTTTCAGAAATGGGGCATTGATAGGTTTATTTACTTTTTGACCTGTTTGGTACACCCAGCTGACTTTGGTGGGGCTAGGTTTAAGAATAAGACACCTTAACTTAGTCATTTACAATTAGGTGTCCTCATGGGGGCCAATTAAGAGGCTCAGTTGCCTTACCTTAGGTACCTAGTGGTATTTGGATTGCCCACAGGTGTCTGGTCAGGTTTCAGTTTCTGCTCAAGATGGACACGGGTATCCCCAGGGCCCCGTGTCAGATCTGCCAGACCTCTGAGGGTGTCTTAGATACCATGGAGTATCTCAAGTGACACTAGACATCTACAATAGTTAATTGGACCAAGATCTCAGTGACAAGCTAATGATGAAGTGAATCACTGTCATGGCTTCTTCAAGTATACTAGGATCTCCATGAAGTGCAGTGGGAGCTCTGACTCCACCGACAATGGTTTGTAGATATGTCCATGTAGGAGTCTTGTACTCAGATGCAAACCACTTCTCAGTGTGCACAGAAGCCACTCCTTGGTGTGCTGTGCCCTTGATAACTTGTTAATTCACAAATTGTTTTTATCACTACAGCATCGTAAAGTTTTACATGTAACACCATGATTCTCAGCAGCTTGATGACCTCAGGAGACAAAGTTGCATTGCTGGGGCCATTCATTGATTACAGTCAGACCTCATTATTACCTTTCTTCATTAATGACTTTTGGAAAAGTAGAGATGTGCTCATTTTTTGGGTCAGTTTGTCTTTATTGAACTCAGGGGAAATCAACAGTATCATACTGCAATTCTTAATGGACTGAACTTAGAATGAACTCCCTTTTTTGTCAGTTTTGCGTTGTTTGTTTTATATTTGCTTTACTACTCTGACTATAAGAAAGTAATACTATTATTGTCTGGAGCCAGTTGTAATCAGTGATTTTTTTTCTCCCCTAAAGCTCTCAGTATAGGCCTAACACTGTCCTTGTTCAAGTCAATGAAAAACTACCTCTCACTGAAATGGGAGCAGAGTCATGCCGATAAATAGTCCTGAAATCCCACTGAAGATGGGTGGAGATCATACCATTTCCTAATACACTTTAATGCAAACATATGTTGGACCTTCAATTAGTAATGATCACTGGAGACCAAGAGAAGGATGGACAATTACAAAAAAATAGTTTCTTATACATTTTGCTTGTGTTCAGAGGTTTAATATACTGCTGGCAGCAAAGAGGCAAATGGGACCCATTAGTTTGTATGATTGTGAGATTTCTCCTTATTCTCCTTCTCGCTCTCAGTCTTCACCATCCAGAGTCAGTGCATGCAGTACAATGTAGGAGTGGCACCCTCTGTCCAGCTCCCAAGATCACTGACATGCTGAACATGTAAAGCTCATACATTGTACAAGATCAGTGCGTGGTTTTGTGATGTCAAGAATACAAATAATTTCTTTCTATCATCGTATCCATGCTCGTGACTGTCCGTCTACAGAATTCTGTGTTGAATTGCATCTTCTGTTTGCTGAATTATCTTTTGCCAGCGATGTTTACAGGTTGCTTTTTCCCAGCGATGTGGTTTTGAGGCCAGCTGGCCACCATGTGTATGGTCATTGACCACAGGGAAACTGAAAGCTGAAGAGATCTTTAGCTTTGCACGCCCCACAGTTTCAGAGTGGGTGAATTTCCTGTTGTGATCTTGCAAATTAATAGCCAGTGCTCTGCTGATAGCCAAGCCTCTCAAGTGGTAGGATTTTTCCAGACAAGCTGGAGTCTATTATCTTCTACTTGGCTAAAATGTAAGAAGGTAGGAGAAGGCATGAATCCTTGATCTTACTGACATCTGGTTCCTGCAGTGAGAAAAGAGTGTGTGCATTTTGGGTTTCCTTCTTACTAAAGGGCTAATCAGTCTTAAGGGAGATGTGTCTTACTGTGACACTTCTCCTTCCCCCTAGATGAGAAAAGGAGAGATTTGAGTACACTCTGAGTCATTAAGTGAAAATACAGTACCCCAAATGCGCAGCATGCAACTTTCAGAGCATAAACTAAGTTCTCTATGAAAGTTCATATAATGTGTTTTTCTTCCACCCTCAAAAGCTCCAGTTTACTAATCTGCTCTTGACTATCCCCATTTTCCATAGCTTTCCTGATAACAAGTTTACAGATTTGAGAGAATCCTTGGCATATCCATGATTCTCTGCTTCCTTTGTGATGCTTAGCACAGCTTGCCCAAAGCTGCAGTATCAGGTATCTAAGCAACTGTAGAATCATAGAAACATAGAATTCATTAGGTTGGAAGGGAACTTTGAAGCTCATTTAGTCCAACCCCTGCAGTAAGCAAGGACACCTTTAACTAGATCAGGTTGCTCAGAGCCCCATCAAGCCTGACCTTGAATGTCTCCAGGGATGGGGCCTCCACCACCTCTCTGGGCAACCTGTTCCAGTGTTTCACCACCCTCATAATGAAGAACTTCTTAATCTCTAATCTAAATATACCCTGCTCTAGTTTAAAGCCATTGCCCCTTGTCCCATCGCTACATGCCCTTACAAAGAGTCCTTCCCCAGCTTTCCTGAGGGTCCCCTTCAGGTACAGGAAGGCTGCTATATAAGTCCTGAGTCTTCTCCAGGCTAAACAAGCCTAGTTCTCTCAGCCTGTCTTCGTAGGAGAAGTGCACCAGCCCTCTGATCATTCTCATGGCATCTATGTCCTTTTTGTGCTGAGGGTTCCAGAGTTGGACACAGTATTCCAGGTGGGGTCTCACCAGAGCAGTGTCATATATCACAGAACCATGAAATAGATGAATTTGGAAGGGACCAGTAGAGGTCATCTCATCTAATCCCCCCTTGGTCAAACAGGGTCAACCAGGGCAGGTTTGCTGAGGACTGTGTCCAGGCAGGTTTGCTGAGGAGTGTGTCCAACCATCTCACTAGAGGTAAGCAGAGAGGAAGGATCACCTTCCTCAACTCACTGATAAAGATCCCACTCATGCAGCTTAGGAGGCTGTTGGCAGTCCTTGCTGTAAGGATGCACTGCTGGTCAAATATATATCATAGCTGCCTCAAAAGTAGGATCAAAAAGTGTCAGTCTGGTTTGTCTCATCTTTATTTAAATATTTTTTCAGTGTCCTGAAGAGGGATGAAGTAAACAAAGAGGATAAGAACAACATCAGAGGAGTAAATGTGCAACTCCAGTTTAGTCTAGGCTAGGAGGGACACAAGGATAGGTTTGAAGGTACTGGTTCTGAGTGTCGATAAAGAAAGGCTCTCATTGCCAATTCTCCTCTCAATTGCTCCTTGAGAAATAACTCCCATTAAGGGACTAAACCAGAACCAAACTTGTGCTTCATCATTATATGAGACGTTAAAAAAATGTAAACTCCTACACCAGACCTGTAGGATGACTACTAAGACTAAGCTGACAAGTCTAGACAATAATCTATACAGGGTATATTCAAGAAACAGGCCCTTTTGTTTGTGTATTTGGAGGACTTTGTATTTTTTTTGTATACTTTCTTAAGACTATTATACAATTTGATGTCATGAATCTGAGAGAAAAAATTATTTGGTAGAAAATAAGATGAACAAAAATAATAGGGTTCTTTCAGTGGGTAGCAACATTTAAGAAAAATATCTACTTCATAAGTAGTTAGACAGAATTCTTATTACTAAAGGGCTTAAATTTTTGAGCAGTACTGTGGAAAGAGGTTCTACACCTGTCCGAACTGCAAGTTTGGCATAATTTATTCAGCTTTGTTGTGGTTTAGCCACATGCAACAGGTCCAAGACTGTGTAATTCTTCTTTCAGAGGTTTTGGTTATTATGGGAGATTTCACTGAACTAGCTATTGTTAGCAGTACAGATCCTAACCTGAGTAGCTGCCATCAGTTGTCATTTTTGAGGCTGGAATGAGTTGGGATTTTTAAAATAAAACAATTTTTCAGTAAGCAAATACTATACTGGTGTTTCATGGGAATGTACCAATTCTGATGAGAATAATTTCTGTGCTCCAGGGTAGAATTTGATCTGAAAATGAAAGAGAGATTATAGGACCAAACAAATAACAATTTGATGGGTAAAGCTATCTTAGGGGCTGTTGGAGACACCTACCTCCTGAGCCTTCCAAAGTTTTCTGGCACCTAGATAAATCTTTTACCAGCAATTGTGAGGAAGCTGCTCTGCTTTTATAAATGAGTGAAGGTTCATTAAGACAGAAAAGGTGAAACTGGATCAGACTCATTGTTTAATGCATTGTCTTGGATATAAAGGCAGCTGGAAATGGATTTGAACTTTGTCCCAGCCCAGCTTGTAGCTATTTTGTTGGTCTCGTTGAGCTCTGTTCTTGTCATGGACAAGATTTCAGAATTGGTGGCATTCTAATGCAGAATGAAATACTTCCGTTTCCCACAGTCTTGAAGAAGTCTTATGAGGTGAGAAAACCATCTACTGCTCAGTTCTGATGAGCCCAAGCCCAGTATTAGCCAAATCTTACTCCCCTGCAGTTAGACATAAGCCTTCCAGTGACTCCTCCAGGAGTGGGCAATTTCTTAATAATCAACTACTCTGTAGAAAAATTGCATTCTTTTATTTTTATTTTTTTAATTACCAAGGATTCATGGGAAGATCAGGCTGGTTTAGGGTGAAGTGCCTTCCAGAAAAAGAGGTTCTGCAAACACATTGAAAAACGCAACTGCATTGAAAGGGGTAGAAAGGTCAAATGTCAGGGAAAGGGTCCCAGGGCATTAAGGCTAAGTCAAGATGTGCTGCCCTTCCCTCCTTCCTAACCATGGTCTGTAGAAACATGGCTCCAGTGGCGGTCTTCATCTTTTACGTCTTGGTATGTCTTTTTCATGGGCTCCCCTGTAACCTGCTGTAAGCTTCACACACATGGGTTTGAAATCTCTGAACAGCACTAAAACCAGAAAAAATTAAATGGGAAAATATTAATCCATTCTCTATGCATCTTTTCTGGAATGCCTCCTTAACATTTTCCCATTAAATTGATTGAGGGTTTTGAATTTGAAAGGAAGAATAATAATTAAAGACCACATTTCCATGGAAGTGTATTTATTTATTTATTTATTTATTTAAATTGACAGCTGCAGAGTTTGTACTGACAAAGTGAGCAACAGGGATGAACTGGAAAGGCCTATTGTGAAGCCCTATTGACAAACCCTCTGCCATAAACTGACCTGGATTTTTTTTGTACCATGACAATACACCAAGGCAATGACAGGGATGCCCATTTTCAGAAGCAGTTACAAGAAGGAGGAGATAAAGCCTATTTCTCCCTAAGAACCTATGTGGAATGCAGTTTGTACTGCCTTTGGATTCTTGTTCCTCTGTGGATCAATAAATGAAGTAACACATCAATACCAGATAGCAAATGAATCTCTGCAAAGGAGAGCTCCCCTCTGAGTGTTTCTCTCATGCCCCAGGAAGTGTTTGATCTGGGTGTGCTGTCATAAAAGTTAAGAACTACATCATCTTTGGGGATTTTGCTTTGCCAACTAGAACTGATGGGGTACCTGTTTCTCAGCCTTCATCTGTGATGATGGTTTATTTGTTCATCCCTTCATTAAGGGTTTGCTTTTTGGTGCAGATTAACAACCCCAGCAGTAAACAGTTCAAACAATTGTGCCAACTGGTCTTTGAACAGGCACTGAGACAGGCAATGCTGTGCTGGCAGGCAAGAGGCAAACAAGGGCTGAACAATCCCTCCTGAAAGCCCTCCTTGTGCTAACAGCGTTTGCCAGGGTCAGACTTTGTTAAATCAATACCGGATGCAGGATTTTGGAAACGGTTAATACTCCTCATGCCTCATCAGACAGACCCCTCTGCATGGCCTCCAGAAAGAGCCGGAGAGCTCTGCTGGGTGCATGCAGGGCTGCCTGCGGAGTGATGGGCATCAGTGTCTCCGTGTTGAGCTGCAGCATGACATTTCTTACGCTCAGTAAGGTAATTCCCTGCTGATTTATATTAGGAATACAGCCTGGGAAATGTCTCGTGTGGGTTAGGGATGCCCAGGCTTTTGTGCGTATGCCTGTGGTTTTGCCTCCTAAAACATCTTCCCTCAGTGTATCTGGAGCTATGTTTATTCACAGCCCTTTACTGAGGATAAATCCCCTGTGCTCTGGGCTTTCCTTGGGGTCAGTGCTGTATCGAGAGGGAGCACAGCTGCTGGGCAGGGCAAGAGATGCCTCTGGGCGTGCATACAGCTGGGCACCCTCAGCAGAAGGCATCCTGTGAAAAACACCCAGCAGCAAAGGCAAATCATTCAGCCGGTTTGTTAAAAAGTGAAGGCCTGCTTGAGAAGAGGGTTGAGGCAGGAATATGTTTTTGTTTTACAGTGGGAAAGGAATTTTTTCCTTATTTGCCTAGTCAAGGGTGAGGCAGAGGTAGGCTAAGTCCACAACTCCTTCTAGAAGAATAATTCTACGCCTGCCAGGTACACAGCATGTGCATGTAACACATGCAACAGTGCTGGCCAGTTGCCTGTAAATCAGATAATTAAAGATGTATCTGACTATAATGTCTTGGAAGAGGGTCTGCATTCGGCAGTGGCTTTTATTTGGAGTTTTAACAGTGTAGTGTATTATACTGCATAAGCCTTGAAATGGCTTGATTACAAAATGTGTTTTGGAAAGTCCGTGTGCCTTCCCCACAGAGCGCTAAACCTGGTGAAAAATGGGTAGCATCAATAAACACCAAACCTTGTACCAATAAATGTGTTCCCTTCATTACTCAAAGAGCCCAGAGCTATGGAGGTATAAAAGGCCCCATTCTCCCCTACAGGGGAATAACACATGGAGGGTAGAGGAAACTCCGTGGATTTCAGCAGGCTGTTTCCTGCTCATTTCTCCATGTGAGGGGGATGGGTGAGGACTTAGGACTTGTGCTCTCCATGAAATAAATAGCTGCCACCCTAATTTACAGATGCTGAGAGACCCAAAGTGTCGGGAACATCTCTTGTAGTTAACTGTCCTTCACAGTTGTCCTTAGGTACCCTGCACAAAGGCAGGCAAATAAGCTGTGTGTTCCAGTCCTGCTATTAGCAAGAGAGGGGTGGGAGCTGCGTGTCCATTCAGCGCTCCAGGCGCCCTGACAGACCTTCACACATGCACAGTGTTTGGCCATAAATCACAGACTGTGAGTTCCTGCTGCCCTAACAGCTGCCCTAGTAAGTTTTTGCCACAAGATTTCTTTTCTTGACCAGCCCAGAGCTCTTTTCCCAGGATTTGAATCAGATTCAGAGATAGGTCTGCGCCCTGTCTGTGAATGTGTGTTACATGTTTTTAAGTATCTGCAAAGATAGGATAACTGTAGTCTTTTTGGAAGATTTCCTTTGTTTTACATGGCTTCTTTTATCTGACTTGTACCTTGAATAAGGATTCTGCCATGCAGCTTTACCCTTGATCCGGAGGAACTGGCTCGTTTGGTTTTGAATAAGCTTTACTTTTTTGCACCTGACTTTGTGAAACATAAATCCCAAGTGAAGCGTGTGGGCAGAAGTGCTCCCCACCATGCCTCTGCAAAAGTGACGTAGGAGCCTCCCCAGGCATGGCAGTTGTTGCAGATGCATTGCCCCTGTGTGGCAGATGAGAGTATAAACAACATATGGGAGACACTAAGTGCTGCTCCGACGCTACAGCACAGGATAGGAGCTTCTGTAAAACAAAATAGACTTTTTGCCCTAATCTGTTTTAAAGTGCCGTAAAATGGCATTTATTTCAGGCACATTTCCTTCGCCCTTCTTTTCATTATGTTGCTCTCGAAGAGTTAAGTCGGCGTATCTGAGCACAGACCCCCATGCAGTTCCTTGGATAATCAGGAAGATGCTTATCCTGAAAATTCACTTGAACTGCTGAATTTCACGAATCAGCTTTTCCTTTTGTGTTGGGGGTTGCTTTCCCCATACTGCAGCAGCAGCCTGCAGCTCCAGGCCATAGCTCATGTCTGGCCCCAAAACATGCCAGGGGCTGCTGTGCAGAACCCCACACTGCCTGCATCTCCAGCCCCATGCCCAAGCTAGGAGGCTGCCCGGTCCAGGGCACCCTGTTTTATCAGGGCAGGGGAGACCCTCTCCCATAAACACTTCAGCACATGCGCCTTTGTTACCTCCAGGAAAGGTGCTTTTTGTTTCTAAATATCCAGCAGTTTTAAGAACATATTATTTTGGACTCTTAATCCACTATGGAAGTGAAAGTACAAATCAGGTAGCAGGGGTATTTATTTGTTGCTTGCCCATTGCTGTGGACAGCTGGAGCAGTTATAATAACTTTGATCTTCTGTTTTCCCCACTTGGAGAAGTCCTCATTACCAAAACATCACCTCTGACCTTCTTTTATATTTTCAGCATGCGTTTTATTAACTCCTTTCTCATATGGGACATGTGGTGTCTGCCACTTGGTACAAAGGAGGCAAAGTTTGCACTTCTGATGCAAAGAGCAGCAGTGAGGAAGCTGCCAACGGTTTACACAAGAGAACCCCCCCCACACATCTATATTATGGGGAGGGGGGCAAGTTAAAGCTGAGCATACAGAGTCAGGCTTTCTTCAGGCTCGCTGCTGGGACAAGCCTGTTGCACTTAACGCGATTCAGCTAGGGGAAGCGGAGCGCCTCCTTCTCCCACCCTGGTGCACGCACTTCAGCAGAGATGATAAATTTCAATCAATTGCCCGAGGAATTTATTTTCACAGCACTTCTTTACTTCCCGAGCTGAGGAACGAGGCATCCGGCCCTTCCCTGCCAGTGAGGCTGGAGGCTTTGCACTTACTATGCGTTCGGTGAAACAGTACGCGGCGGTGAAAAGGTACTAGATGGTGCAGAGAGAAGCAAGGGGAAGTTAAAGTGCAGCCTAGGAAAATAAAATGGGCACTGCTTGCGTGCACTTGTATTGATTTCTGACGGCCATGTTATTTTCAGGGACAGCAGAAGGGAAAAGAATTTTAGTCTTTAAATAGATGAGTGATATACTACCTCCCCCCCCTGCCTTTTTAACTAGCCTTATATATTTGACTTTTTTCTTGTCCTGGTGTGTGCATGTGCAGAAGGGTGTCTACCTAATTGGCCTCAAGAGGGGATTAAACTAAATAAAATCACGGTCCACAGGGGGCCTCTAAATATGGCTTTTTAATTTGAAAATTTTTGTGGGTTCCAGTGTAATTCAAGCTTTCCAAGCTTTATTAGTGCACAGTCCTTCGTGCAGCTTGCAAAGCTGCCGTCTCGGCGAGCTCGATACGCCCGCCCCTGCTGAAGCAGAGGACAGAGCTCTCTCTTCAGCTGCGAAACACACTCGGTGACATAACAAAAGCCCTACTGTAAATAAAACACAGGCTAATAACAGTGACAGGAGGCAGCAGAAACCGGCAACACACACCCAGGCAGCGACGCCGTTTGAAAGTGGTACTGAGCGGAGGTAATGACAGTCGGCAAGCGCCTCTCTGCTCTGCCTGTGACGGAGGCGCTGGGAGCAGATAGGAGTAAATACCAGCGATTTTACATGTTTGGTTGTAATAAAAGTCAAACTATGCAGCTTGGTGTAACTAATTGCTGTGGAAGGAGAACGAACCAATAGTGCTCGTTGCTGTGAAACTGTTAATGGAGAACTTATGGAGAGAAAGTCCAAGTTCTCTCGTCCAAATTGGAATGTGAAAGAAATCTGTTGGAAGGTGATGACAGAAATGAAGTAAAACAGTTGTTTCCTGATCCATGTGCCAGATGTGTCACATACTGTGATAAATAAGATCTGCATCTTACACTCCAGAAATTGGGGAATATTACAAGCGTTTATTATAGTGAGGTACAAAAAAATGTACTTGAAATGCTTTGTTTCTCCTGGCACCAAGCAGTGAGAAGTTATTGCACAATGCCTGGAGCTGCTAATTCTTTTGTTTAGGTTCAATCCAACACAGCCTATTAAAAGCTTAAATTCAATTTTATTGTTAAGGTATTTATTAACTGATTATGAAAAGACATTAAAGGGCTCGTAATTAAACTACTAAATTGTTCCTTACCTTGATGAATCCCCCCATTTTCCAAAACTGACTTCCATAGTATAAAATATCAGGGGTTTAATTTAGAGAAGTATGCTGCTCACAGGCAAACCCCAGCTTTTTGCTTCTTGAGTCAATCCCAGGCTGCCTCACTGCTGTTCATAAGCCCAGAATATCATGGCAGAAAGCCTAATGCATTGGTGGCATTTCTTGGGAAGAGTGCTCTGCAGGTTTGTGGCATGTTGTCACACATTTGCAGAAATAGCTGTGTGTTGATGTTGGAAAACCCAGTCTTATTACTCAGGAAAAAAGTCTCATTGACTTTTGGCCCATACGCTCTTTAAAATCTGTACTGTGAGCTGCCTGCTAGCCCTGCTGAGACTGAAGGCACATGCTTCCAGGCAAAGCAGATTCCCAGAGCAAGATGCAGTTCCCAAAAACCTAACTACTCCCCCAAAAGTTTAAGCCTGGGAAGACAGAGGGAGCTGAGTGATGGAATTTCCCACACCAGGTCAACACAGGACCTCAAAAAGTCTGCTGACCCTCCAAGCCAATGATGTTATACAGGTAACTGCATCCTGCCTTCATCCGTATGACTGCTGTTTGGGTGGATGGATGCAGGAGACAGACAAGGGAGATTGAGTCCTTTCTGTGTTTTCCCCTTGGAAATCGCTCAGAAGGATCATGTGTCCAGCACCTGCACCAGGGTTAATGGGGACACTGGTTTGTCTACCCAGACGTCTTAGAGCTCTCGGCTAGCTCTGGCTGTCCCTGTCTTTGTAGAGCTTACCTTCAGGGTTATAATTCTCAGTAGCCTTTCACTCTGACTTCATTATGAGGTTTTTGTTGTCAGGACAGGTAGAAAGTACACATCTCATTGCCACAGGTAGAGGAGAAAGTTGAAAACTCCCAGTAAGCATGATTTGGGTGAACCTCTTACAGTCCCAGGAACTTGACTGTGAACAGCATTCCCTGAGTATGTGAGCTGCCAGTGATGACCCAGGGAAGAGGTAGGTCCCTTTACTGTGCCCCACAGGTCAGGAATCCTTCCCAGCCTGGCTGGGGCATTAGGCCACTGTTGTGTTCAATCTGCGAGCTTGCTCTGAGCTGGCCTGGCTGTCCCACGGGGCACTGCACCTTGCCATGTGGGCAGTCTGGTTGGATTCATCTCACCTGACCCTAAGCACCTAATGTAGGTTGAGGTGAACTGCACCCTCTGGGTGCCTCTGTCTCCTCTTTGATGATGAAGGGATAATGTCTCACTGTGTGTAGATGAAGCTCTCATGTGTTACCACTCATATTTTCCTGGGTCATTTAAGAGACATTGACTTGAGATGCATTTCAAAAACAGATTTACAAAAACGTTGCTTTGGGGAGGTGCCAGTATCCTGTCTTAGTGTGTAAGACCTGTATGTGAGTCCAGACAGGAACCCTTCCTAAATCACATTCTCTCCTGCTGCCCAGTTTCCCCTCATGGGTCCCCTCAGGGTAGCTTTTAACCTTTTCTGTGTAAATTAGCCTGTCCCACCCTGAAGATGTGACATCATCTATGTTCTTCATCACTATCCCACTGGCCTTCATTCAGATTTCAGAGGAAAAGGCCTCCATATCAGTTTTAAAATTCTTGGAACCAACATTGGTTTAGACTACATCTTCACTGCTGGAAAAGTGTTTGCTTACTCTGTGGTGGATATCTTGTTCTAAAACCCCAGTTCAGAGCAGCACAGGTAGTTTTTACTTTGAGATAGGTCTTTCACTCCTCCTGGGATTTGCCTTCATTAGTCATATGTATGTAAAAATTCTCTTTCCCTCCCCTCCACTGATGTTTCCCAGTGAGATACTGAATTTAGCAAGCCCACTGGAAAAACCACCCTTTTCTTTTGGCAGAGAAGCTGCAGCTGTAAGTGTTTATGGGAAATAAAGATATCTGATTAGGGGTTTTTTTTTACACACTAAGCTGCATACCCTCTGGTAACCTTATTATTTGTTATACTGTTGGAAGCTGTGGAAGAGTGGAAAGACTGGAGTTTCTCAGCGGCACAGTTAGAGCTGGCCTACCTTCCAAAATACAGAGGTGTTGTTGCTGTTCAAAGATATTTTATTGAAGAAAGTAATACTGCTTTCAACAAAACCAGACACAGCCTTACAGTAAGGGCTAGTTAGGAGCCTCAGCAAAATGTTATTGTCACATGAAGCCATGTTTACCCTTAAGGGACACATTAGAAAAAAACAATGGACAATGGGCCGTCCTGACAGCTTATGGGAGGGAATAGATGGAAGAAAGCAAGCCTACCACGCCTTTGTGAAGCTAGATGAAGACAGCCCACAAAGGCCAGTGTGTTACAGCTTGGCAAATGGCAGAAAGAACGACCGCCCCGGCTTGCCGCAGGAAGTGAAACACCTATTGTGCACACCGGGTAGATGACAAGAAATAAAGAAAGAAAAAGCGTGATGCTTACTGCAGTGACCATCCAGTGACAAACGTGGTGAGCAACGCGTGGTGAGCAGTGTCTAAGCCTGTGAGTGGACTCCCCTGAGGGAGGGAATATTTTTACATTTCCTCTTTACACACAGAAGATTCATTTCTCCTAAATGGAGACTCCAGAACATAAGACCTAAAGAATAGTCCAATCTAGTCCCTTTTTTAACTTCACAGGCAGCTAAATTCATTAGGTACTTTCTTCTCTAGGCTGAAGGATCAGAGTGATGAACTTTAGTGGACAAAAGTCCCTGTTCTGGGAAGAGGACACCTGTCGATGTCTACTGTGATCCAGAAGTGGTTGGAGAGGACCCTCAGCTCCATCTGGGGTCTTGAAAAGCCCAAGCATGGAAATTCAATGGGGATGAGGGGAGCACGATGAGGATTCCATCCACTCCCTGGGACATGGATGAAAACATGAAACTGGAACTCACTTAAATCAGGCATCCAAAGAGCTGGATGGACTGGATTCCTCCCAGTATTACTAGTGACACTGGATTCCAGTTAGGTTCACTGAGAATCTGCAACAGGTGGCATGGGCAAGAATTTAGGATAATTTCCACCAGTCTAATTCTGAAAGATTATTCTTGGTCTAGGTCAGCTAGTTGTTGCCAAAGAAAGTTCATTCCTAACCCTGATTAGGTAAACCAAGTTTGCTATTTCAATCTGAATTCACTGTGAAAACAAAACAACTTGGGGTTTAGGCTGTGCCCACATCTCAACTCCAGGTTTATACAGGAGCCCAGAGCTGCTCACTCAGCTTGCTGTGATTTTGGGGCTGTTTTCACCTAAGTCAGATAAATCAGAACAGCAAATTTTAGAACCCAGAAAGCTCTTAAAATCTCTTCATGGATCTGTCCTTCACACAGAGTTGCACATGACTTGATTGCCATAGAGTTGGGACAATCTTAGCAGCTGCGAGAGGTGCTCAGTGTGTCATCGAGGAGCATGCAGGGCCCCTGCCAGCTTGAGCAGGACCTCAGGGTAGCTTTCCCTCGCAAGCCCTGCTGAGAATTGTCGATTCATATTTCACTGTTTGTACTGCTCTCTGCATTTAGAAAATAAAATTTTGTCTTGTCTTTGCAAACCCAGCACCAAACATAGTTTGGGTGACCCCTCGGTGCAAGGAGGGCAGCGTATGGTACATGAAGAGTGCAGAGTCTCCAGTGCAAACCTGGCCCTGCCATCAGCTTGACTAAGAAATGCACTGCCAGTTCCTATCCGTAGGTGTTACTGACTGACAGCGATGGGAGCAGAAAAATGCCAAAGTGTTAGAAAAGTCAATATTATTAAGACCTCGCTCCCCTCGCTTCCCTGTTCTGAGCAGTTCCTTGAGTATGACCAATTACATTCTTTTTTTATGACCAGTCACAAATGCAGTTTTTATTAGCTAGTTTGCTCAATGATTCAAATGTATAGACTTTATTTCGGTCTCATTTGAGTTGGAGGAAAGCATACAAGGATTTTTGCTGGCTTAAATTAGTGGAACTGCCCCTTTGGCTGAATGACAGGGCCCTCGCCTTGCAGAGCAGAGCTCCAGCCCCGTCTCTGACTTTTGCCTGTAAATTAGTTTGTGAAGTGGTGTTTATTGCTACATTGGGAGGTTAAGACAGCCTAATTGTATGTTTGTACAGGAGAAAACATCACGCCAGAGCCTTGAGCAATTATTCTTTCCATGTCCTTTCACTGTTTAATCTTGACACTGTTCAGAGGAGAAAGGAGACAATTTGTCTTCACCCTACAGCAAATTAGCAGTAAAAGTGCAGAATGGCTAATGCAATGTCCATTGAAGTAGCATCCTCCATTCATCAAGATAACATCACCGAAATAGCATGCATCTAGAACCCCTCGTTGGGAATTGTTCTCAGCCCGTGCCTGACCGCAGCCAGGGATATCTCCATGATTTATAACCCGACACGTGGTTCCAACGCGTGACAGCGCTCAGCACCTCTCCTCCCACTTTTCTTCTCCAGTGACCATCTCTTTATGAAAGAGTTGTTCTCCAGAGAATCAGTCTTTTTACAGGCCATTACTCACTGAAATGTTTTGCCTTCTCTAAACAGCCAAGGTGAATCACGGGGAAATTGCCTTTCTTTCCCAAGGAGGACATGCCAAGTATAAGCCAGAAAAGTAGTGTCTTGTCTGAGTTGTCTCAAAGGTATGACACAACAAGGGTAGTCCTTTAATATGACAGTCACTCTGAGAAAGAAGAAATCTCTCTTTCAGACCATGCCTGTGGAAGACATCTATAGAACTGGCAAATCTTTTTCCTGGCAAATCATTTTCTTAAAACCACCCAGGTCTTGTGCCCCACATTTATATGGGGGCAGATAAGCCTACAGGGGTAAGTGACTGACAACAGTGGAGCTCTGGTTGTGTACACTGACGGGCTGATCTGTTTTTAGTTATGGATGTCCAGGATTCGGTTTCCTTGAAAGCATCTGCAGGAAGGTTTCTCTCAATGGTTTTTGTGCCCACAAAATACTTCTCCTATAAACCCTACAAAAACCAGCAGGCTCTATCTTCCTTGCATTGTCTTACAGACAGTGCAGCACTGACCCCAACTATTTTTTGCTGGATGCTCAAATTTATGCAGGAAGAACAAATTCATGCTCAAATTTTGCTTTCACCTGGCAGTGCAGAATTTTCCAGGCTCCTCCACAAGACTGATCTAGTCCTAGATATTTTAAGAGGTTAAATTCAGCCCCTGACTGTTGGTGCAGATAATTGCCTTGCATCAGGAATGGGCATGACCCATAATTTCTATTACAAATGACACAGGAGAAGACCTATCCAGAAATGATCGTTACATCCTTAGTGTGCCACTAAGGTTGGGTGGGTTGGTTTTCCCAACCCATTTTGGTGGAATAAACAAAAATTTCCATCAAAGATGCTGAGTTTTGATACAGGAAAACTAGACATTTTCAAAGAAGCTTTATTTGCTGCATGGAATAAAAGGGAGGCGCCAAGAACATTTTAATCAAATACTCATTACTGAGAGGATCCAGGCAAAAACCCACTGGCTCTCCTACTCTCTTCCATGCCAACAGACCATTTAGTAGGTTTCAGCATCTATCTAGCTATATATACATACACAGAATGTTCTTACACTTCCAACAAAGGATACAGTGGAGGAGGCCTAGTGGTTAGCAAGATGGGAATAGGACTGCATGCGAGGCTGCTCTGGGAAACACGTTAGACTATTCAAAAGCTTCAATTTTGACCTTTCTTTAGGGAAGAAGAAGGGGGGGGAAAAAGTTCTTTATGCTAAAATTTTCAGATCTTTAGCTTCTCAGAGAAATTGTCTTTTGCCAAGCAACAGCCACTTACTTACATTCCATACATCTCTGCCAGAGGGTATGTCCCAGGCCTGATGTGCTAGTAAAATGGGGAGTGTAAATCTGGGTAGGGTGTTCACGCCAAGCTTAGGGATGTGAGAGAAGAGGAGACAGGCTGTAAAAACTTTGCTGCCTGAAAATGCACCTAGTGAGGCAGTCATGGGTGTTTGTAGAAACTCCACTTCCCAGGTACCTGAGGGGCGGGAGGAATGATGTCACAGTGACACCACGCTTGCCCTCAGCATCCCTAATGTTGTTCACAGCAGCATCTGCTGCAGAGAAGCATTTCTGGGAGAAATGTGTCACAAACACCACACTTTCCAACTGTAGCCAGAGTGGGGAGTTTGAAGCAGCAGAGTGCTGATGCCGTATCCCCCAGGGCTCGGACCACTTCTCTTCTAGGTGTCCGACTGTCAGATGTGCTGAGGCGCCTGTTTCTCCTCCCTTTCCTGTACTTTATTGAGGACGGCATCGGTTACAGCCATTTAAAAATTATCCGAGCAGGTTGTTATGGGAAAGAACAGGAGAAGTTCTTGCTGCACAAAGGCAAAACTCAGATGGTTTTCTTTGCAAGGGTGAAGATCATTAGGGGTTTTTCTTCCTGGGCTGTTTCTGGGGAGGGGAGGCGTCTTTGGTGGGAGAGACCTAGCAGAATGGACAGTTGGGAATTTTGGAGTGCAGACTGCAGCTCTGGCAGTGATTCCTGCTGAAACTCAGCTAAAAGTTTCAAATTGGAGTCTCTGAAAGGTTGATAATAATAAGTAATGGGGCTGGCCAGGAAACAGGAATGCTGTTTTGTGAAAAATGTTGCGGTTTCAAAATTTGTTTTCATTCCAATGCAGGAAGAATATAAGATCTTTCTTCCTTTCTTTCCAGGTGGGGGCGGAGAAAATAAGAAAACAGGCAGATTAAAAAAAGCCTTAATAGTCTAGTAGGCTAGGGCGATGGTTCAGATGAGGAACTTGACCTGACATCTCCCTGTCCAAGGTGAGATGGGATCCTGGCTATCCAAAGTTGGTTTTCCCACACAGTAATTCTATCCCAGAGATTAAACATTTCCCTGTCAACTTTTTCATTGAAACAGTTGTGTTTCTTTAAAAAGTTTGAATACTATGACTATTTTTTATTTTTAATTGGAGTTGGGATGTTTCTTGATCATTTCTAATAACCACCAGTATATATGTTTTATTACCTATAGCAAGTGACAGCTGCAGAGACAGTCCTTCATCACTTAGATGCTGCCCAACTGCTTGCTGAACCTGGGGGAGATACAGAATGGCAACACATCTGAGTATTTGGCCATGGCCACATGAGGTTGTTTAAAATTCAGAATGTGTATTTTTGTTCTGCAGCTCTGGGCAGACGTGTTGGAAATAGAGGTCTTAGCACCTCCGACGTCACCTCTGCCATCTCTGCAATGTTGATGACAACACTGGGATCTTTTCCCAGCTGGCAGGGGCATTGAAAAGTGTAGTTAATCTCTGCACAGCTCTTTGAATCTGACAGCCTTAAGTGCAGCTTTGTATACCTCACCTTGAATACCTCATATGGACAAGACAGTCAGAGGTGGAATCAAAGGTACAGACATGGTGCAACGTATCAGCAACAGCACTGCAGATTAGCTAAACTGAACCAGCCCAACGAAGGTCTGGTCGACAGGCCGGCTAATGGCTGTTTTGTTTTGGCTGTGGCACAACAACGTGAGATCATTTGTAAATAATCCATTTTTGTTTACCCAGACGTTTTATGTGAAAGCTTTGGAGGGTTCTCCTAGGTGAAGCAAGCCAATATGAAGTACAATGGGGATGAGGTGCAGCTGTAGCTACTACTTTGCTTGTTATAGCTAATACCCAGTGCGTAAGCGGTGCTACAGGAGATGAGATCGCAGTTGCAGGGAATTCACATGAGAAACAGACTCCTCTGCAGCCCTGCAAACATTAGACCTACAGGTGCAGTCTGTGAACTTGTAAAGTCTTTTAAAAATTCAGCTGGGGCTTTTCCAAAGTAAAATACAATTTCTGTAGGCAAAACAGTTTTAGCACCTACTCTTGCATAGCTGCAAGTCTCCTTAGCTACCACTGCAACCAATTACATTCAAAAATACAATATTGGACTCTTCGTATATAATAGCTCTGTGCTGACTGTTTCTCAGATCACCATCTTTTAGCCAAGCAGGGGAAAAACCCAAAACAATAAGCAGGCCTGTCAAATCCTTTTGTAGCCCTTCCCCATCTGCTTGCACCAAGCCACGGTGAGTCTTTTTCAACTGAGCTAGCCAGAGTGTGATCTTAGGGGCTTCATGGAGGAATATGGAGACCCTTGGGGAACTGGGAAGTCCCGGGGTGACATCTCTGGCAAGACCAAGAACATTCAGAAGCAGCAGCAATAGTAGGAACAAACCGTGAGATGCCACCTTGTATTTTTGTAATATAGTAGGGACTCCAGTGAGTTAATCCTTTTAAAACAGTCTCTGACATGGCTGAAAGGGGTTGAAGTGGGAAGCTGAGGTTAAAACCATCCAATATGGGTGTCTGTAGTAAGGCAACTAAATATGAGCATCTATTTTTTTCCCCCTTGAAAGGCAGGGTGCTTTGGCTCAACGGCTTTAATTGTTGATGTCCAGGTTCAGAACTGGTTTGGAGGACACAGGATTTACTGTTCGATGTTTCTTGAGGAGGCCCAATGTCTGCTTCTCTTAACATGAGCATTTCTCCAGCTGCTTGGGGATGCGGATTGTTTCAGCCCTTCATTGAGACAGAAACACGTGTCTCTCCTTTCCCTGGCTAAGTCAGCAACCATGGGTATAATTCAGTGAAAATTCATCAGTTTAATGACATCTTTTAAACTGCAAATGTGATTATTTTATAACATAAAAGATTTGGGGGGGGGGGGGGGGAGGAGGGGGAAGTCTATTTTCTACATTTAGAAAGACCTTGACATTTTATGGGTATGGCGGGAAATAAAGACATGGGCAGGAGTAGCTCCTCCATGATGCAGGACACAAAATTGCACTGCTGAATAAGGGAATTGCACAGAAAAATATCTTGGCCACAAGCAATAATTTTTTATACTGAAACCATGCTGGAATTAATCCTGAATTAATCAGAGACGAAGCTGCTCTGGCTGCCATTTAGACTGTGCTTCTAGGTTAGGTTTGAGTGCATGATGGCAACTTTTGTACCATCATTGGCCCAGAAACCTAACAAGCAGATGGTTTGAAGTGCTTGTGCTACAAGAAACAAGCCAATGAGCTATGAAAGCTCACTGTGTTTAAGGCAACAACCCCCCAAATCGCTATTTTAAGGTCTGGAAATCCACAGATCCATTTTCCCAAGATTAAAAATAACACAAGGGAAGAGTTTGTGGAACCAGCTCCTGAGACATCAGGTTTTTGGAATTTGGAATCAAAAAATTGATTCTTTTGGCCCATGTGTGGTGAAAACAGTGGAAAGACTAGATTTATTTGAAAGAGAAATTAAAAAAACACGAGCAGTAATAAAAAATAGTACTGACTATGACAGTAAGACAATTTATAATTGGGGGTCAAGTATCCTATTAGTTTGGGGCTATTTCTCTTTAAATAGAAGACCAGTCACAAAGGATTCCTGAGAGATGATATAATCTGAAACTACATTGGAAAAAGTTTGCTTCTCTCTTAAATTACCAGGGCCTTTTGTATCCTAGTAAAATACTTTATTACTTGATCTGGCTCTAGAGAAACAGCGATTCCATAACAAACCTTTCCCAGGACTTTAATTATTCCCTTTATTGTATCCTGAAAAAGGACCAGGTCACTTCTGAAGGCTGCAGAAAAAGTATAATTTTTTTTTCCCTGGGCAAACAAACAAAAAATAAAGGAATGTTTCTTTATATCACAATCCTAAATTGAACTTAGGTTGCTAAGTACTGAGAGTGCAATAGTTCTGTTCCCAGAAATACGTCTCAGAATATAGTCCAAAGAATTATCTGATGATCTTCCAGGAAGCCCTTAAAAACCAGAACTGTGAATCTTCTTTGTCACTACAAATACAAGTAGGGTTTCCAAAGAAAAGGCCATGTGCCTTGTGAATCATTTAGGTGCTTCTATAAAGGCCCTGATGTTTGATGTTTCAGTGACAGACCTATGTGCATCGCAGGGCACGTGCAGGCTTTCAACAGCTATAAATTTCTGACACTACTTGACCAGTTCCTCTTGTGATGGCCAGTTATGGATATTGTCCCTCTGAAATTTGCCTGCTGAGCTGAGCATCCAATTCAGAGTAGCCAGTGAAAACTAGAAAGACATGCAAAAGTGTTTGCCACCTTCAGAACAAACAGGCAGCATGGGGCCTTCCTGTGTGTAATTCCTCTGAGAATATTTTGTAAGAGAAAACTATAGCTTAATTCACAGTTAAATTGCTGATTTCCTTTCCTTCCTTCCTTCCTTCCTTCCTTCCTTCCTTCCTTCCTTCCTTGGTCCCTGATTGACCACATGGGTACAAATCAATGATGGGCTTTTACCAACACCAGGAACCACCAATGTATAACCTGAGGGTTTATGAATAGTATGAAAGATCCCAGATCAAATTAGAACTTTGTTATTTAATCTGAGAACATACTTTGTTCTTTATAGCATATAGAAAACTCCTATGGACTTTTTCAGGTGAAAAATCAGAATAACAAAATAGTCCCATTTAATTTCAAATGTAAAATCTGTGAAGTAGGTAGGGAGAGAAGGATTAATGTACACATGATACAAGGGTATTGGGATGTGATGGAGAAGGCCAAGGATGGTTCATAAGGAAATCAAAGGGAGAGTTTCACTGGAAAGTAAGTCCTTTCTGTGGAAGTTATTAGATGACCAACTATTGTAACAAGTCCTAAAACCATAGTAACAAAACCCAAACAGAAAGACAGACTTCACCAATGGCTTCTCCCTCCCAAAACATCTCAGTCTATCTTTGCTTGTAAGTATGTTGTTTATGAAATTGCCAGTGGCAGTACCTTTCAGTATCTCCTCTATTTGTTGCTCTGGGAGGACCTGCAAACCTGTTTATGCCAAGAAGTCGGCATGTCGAAGGAAAACCACCAGAGCGTTGGTCTGGCAGGCAGAAACTCTTACAGGCTTCTGACAATATGAACTCAAATGTATTTTTGTTCTTTGTTTCTTTCTGGATGTTTTATGGGGGGAAAAAAAAGGGGCAAATGGTCCTTATTTGTTGTTACTCGTTAGCTGCAAATACTTTATAGCCAGTGGTGATTTTTGGTTCCTGATTTTACAGCATGTGAAGACTGATTCTTCAATGGATCAATTTAAACTTGTCTGTGGTGGTTTTGCAATCCCTTTACCTGATCGCTCTACCCCACCATCTTTTCAATACTTTGAGCCTCATTTCCTATATAGCAGTTAATAAAAACAAACTGGCAAGAAACCCTCTTTCCAAATTTATGAAACTTTTGTCTTGCTGTTATTTCACTTTTTTTCTTTTTTCTTTTATTTTTGCCCCAGGTTTTGCTTGCCTGTCAAACTCATTGAGTTCAAACCTTTTTGAATTTTAGAAACCTAAGTTAACACAGTAATTGGAAGAACAGTCCCATAATTTCCAACTCCAGGGGGAAGCTGTCTTGGAACACAACAGCAAAAAGAAACCCTTGGGTGAAAGAAGAAACCTGGTCAAAATAAAATCACAGATCATTGATTGAAAATGTAGATGTGATTATTTCTAATAAGCAGTGAAGGAGGGCAATTAGAAGGAACTATACTTTTCTGGAGCCTAGCTGAGTAGTCATTTTTAGAGTGATGAAGATTTATAGAAGATCCGGTTTAAAGAAATAAATGCAAATATTATGGGACCTTACTCTGGAAGTCATCCTTTAGGCACATGCTTGACATTGCATCAGTGGAGTTTAACTAGTAAGTAGAGCTGAAGGGCTCCCCAGTGCCTCTGCTTTTACTCCTTCCACATCACCCTGGAGAACCACATTTTTCTGAGTGGGAGCACTGCTTTCACAGAGACCCCCACCAACCTTATCAGCAGGTGGTGGGTTTATTGCTCTGACCAGAGAAGCTGAAAAAACAAGTGTGGCCCAGCGTTCCCCTTAACAGAGCCTTGCTGTGAACACTGGCGTTACTTGTTCATAACCTGTCAGGCTAACATCAGTGCTCTTCTCTGCACTTGAAGTGGCTTCTCAATCATCTCTGCTGCCGAGTAGCAGTCTCTTAGGAATAAAATGGGCACAACTAGCTGAACAGAAACCCAACCATTTGCAGTAAAAAGTTTCTTACCCTCCACTAAATTCTCTGCTAGTGCTGTAACCGCTGTGAAAATTCCTGAGAACTCACACCTGCCTGGGAGAGGTAGCCAGCACCAAAAGCATTTCAGGACTTATTTATCACATCTAACACTTTGGATTCTGCCTAATAGCAACAGCAAGCTGGTGTAGACTTCAGGGAAGAGGCAGAGTTGTCCCATGCAGCTTCTTCTATCCAAGGGGCAGATCTGACCTCCTCCTCCCTGCCAAATGGGGATGTGCAGTGCAAGCACACTGCTGAGCATCGCCACTGAGCACTGCCGGCAGCACCAGGAGTTTGCTCAGAGCCACCCGAAAGGCAGAAAGGTGCAAACACTTCACTAGGTGCTGCCAAGATAAAGGACTCCACGGTGCTAGTGCCAGGAGATGTAGGAATATAGACTACTCCTGTGTTTGATGTGTTTGGAGCAGGTGACTTTCACCACTGTGGAAGGCTAATATTGCCATCGCCTCTCATAAGACAGGGAAGGCAACTTGTCATCAAAGCACTGGCCAGTGCCTGAGGGCTTTCTGCGCTGCCCAGGCTGCTCCTGGGAGACTCCAGGTACCACCTTGCTGCCCCACTCCTTCACAGCGTCCAGTGCTTGGGAGTTGCCTCTGCTGCCTGAGGACATGGTACATTGAGGGGAAAATCTGGGTCTCTCCTCACATCCCGTGGGCAAGATAGCTGAATCTGACCAGGGTGCCAGTGGCTTGGGGTCTCTGCCCCCAAGGTCTAATATGTGGGATTGTACCCATCGTGTCTTTCAATTTTTTTCTAATCCAGGTTGTGATATTAGAGAATACCTGAAGGCAGTAGGAAGTGTTAAGGCTTGGTCGGTATCATCTGTGCTCGGAAAGTCTGGGGATGTTTTATCCCATGTCACCTCTCCCTTTCCTTGCTATATGCAGCTTCTCATCCTCAGTCCCAGCCCTACAGCAGGCAGTGGTTAGGTGCTGCCCTGCCTGCAGGTACTTCAGGCAGGAAGAGGCAAAGAAGGCAGTTCCTGGCTGTGCTGTTCTGCTTCCCAGTTGTGACTTGCTGCCCTGGAAGTATGTCTGGCCCAGCTTCCTGGGGAACCATGCTAAAACTAAAGTACCAAAATAATCCATGTTAAAAAACCTCAATGCATCTTTTTCAGGAGAATCACAGAACGGCTTTGTTTTCAGCCTAGAACATGGCCCCCACATGCATACTTCCTTCATCCCATCAGGGCAGGTAAACAGGATACAGAAGTGAACAGCTACACATAGAGGGGAGCAGGAAAAGTGTGACTTCACTGCCAAAGGAAGCGTATCACGCATCAGCTTGGCTACCAAAATCAGGCAGAGTTAAGTCCTAGCCAGTGTGTTCTCCAAGCCTGATGCAAGCTCAAACAAAGGCAGCAGCCCTAGCTGTCCCTGGTCTAGGCTCTATTTTCGTACCCCTCAAAAATAAACAACATAACACGTACTTCCTACAGAAGGAAGCCAAGGACTTGTCCACACTGCATTGCACAATGTCACACAATCTTCACATCCAAGGGAGGTTATTCCTCTTATTTCAGTATGTGAAATTTAGCTAGCCTGTTCATAGATGGGCGTGGCAAAGAGGGAGTGTATTCCTCTTGGTGAATTACCCTGAGATCCAGTCACCGGCTGTCAGACATAAAGTAAAAGTTTGGAAATCAAATCATAAAGTCTGAGCTTAATCACTGGCATAATTCCCCTCCCACTTGGTGGGACCAGGATCTCACCCAAAGCATCGCTAATATCAATTAATCAGATGGCACCGAGTCAACAAACAGAGAATTTTCCAAGCAAGGGAAAGCGAAATGCTGTAAGAATAAAACCTTACAGAAGCTGAGCTATCTGTGGAGTGGAACAGGAGGGTCACTGCATTCCCCGCTGCAATTAGGGTCATGTTGCTGTTCCCTGTCAAAGGAATGGACCTTGCCACGGCTCTTTCATTTCACAGAGCTGTTCCTGGGGATGCAGGAGCTGCTAGCAAGCTTTGCTCCAGGTGTTCTCTCCTATTAAGCTGGTCTTAATCTCTGCTCTCTGTCTTGAGCTAAACAGGCAGCTGCAAACTGGAAGAAAGGAAGTGGTTACTCCAGTGCCTATGGGAAAGGCACTGATGTTGCAAGAGGGCTTATCAACAACTTCTATATGTACAAAATTCATGGACTGGCTACCTCCCCAGGGGCCAGCAAGAGCAAGTTCCCACTTCTGCTGTTCCTGAGGCTGACTCCCTGCAGGGACTTCTGCTGGTGCAGTAATGTCACTCTGCAGTGTGGCAGCTCTCTGGAAACATCTATGTTGATAAAGCTAGTGGAGGCACAGCTCACAACAGCACAGACATTCATTTCATAAATATCTTTACCACCACGTGCTGCTTTTCTGTATTGATTCCTCCTTTCAGGACCAGTATAAGGCACAACAGGGAAATGTTTCTGCGTGTGTAAGTTCTGCAAGCAGAGAAGTTTGCAGAGGGACAGCTACTCTGACAGTGCTAACTGTTGTGTATCTGCTGCTGGTTTACAGACTGTCATAAGCTCATAAGTAATACTGGAATGTGAGTGCTAGAAAAAGCCAGAGGAAAAAATGAAACGCCTTCTTTCAGGTTTTGAATAATTCTTGCTGCTTTTAAGTATTTTTCCCCCCCAGCACAATTTTCTGGGGACACAGAAAATCTCCAGCTGAATATTAAAATGTGCAACATCACATTTTCCACAGAGCAGCGCTGGACGTGGCCTTTCCCTTTTCAGACAAGAAGCAAGAAGCCTGACCACTTCTGCCCTTTATGGGGAAGAGGCCCAAGGAGCCAGGAACTGTGGATTTAAATCACTGCGAATGATGAGAGCCTGTACGTGGGCTCCTGATGCAGGGGCTGCCTGCTCTGCCTGCCAAGCTGCCAAGTTAATAGGAAACGTCACAGCCTTTTACATGTGGAACAGTTTTGATGAGGACATATGTGTCTCCATACACAGATAGGTGGGAAATCTTTTATGGATGCAGAGAGACTTGGTGACTGGCAGCAAAACAGGGACTGCTCTTACTCAGCTCCAGCTGCTCTTATCAGTAGGCACTTGGATGCCCAGTGGTTTTAACTGCAGGAGATATTGGTACACAGAAAGTTCAGGGCCCCCAGGGGAATGGCTGGCAGCCAGGTTCAGTTCAGAATAAATGAATTTTGAGCTCAAACTACCAGGAGCACAGAGGTGGGAGCTGTGTATCTAAGCCCTCATGTGGCTCTGGCCTTCCCATGCATTAGCACATAAATCCGATCTGGCATGTCTTCGGGGCTGTTAGAAACATGCCTGTGAATCCTCTGCCCTCAGCACACTCATGAGGGTTTGACTCTGCTCTCTCAGAGCCAGTGGGAATTGTACACTTCGGTCCTATGGCATCAGGGTTGGGTTGGAGGAGACTCAATACCTTTCTTGGTATTGTCCCAAATTTATCCCAGAGAGATAACTGATCAGCTGCACCTTTAGCACACAAGTCAGAAGATACAGGACTCTTTCAATGTAAAGAAGAATATGCCGGGGTATTCACTGTCAATGAAGTAACACAAATGTTTGAAGGACACACATATGCATTAGCAACAAGCCTACTGCAAGGATAAAGAACTGAATGAAGAGACCAGCAGGTTTGGAAGAGACTTCTCCAGTCCTGCCAAGTTCAACAGATACTGCATGAGAAAGAGTTTTCCTACAACTATTTATATGGGGGAGGAATATGGAAAAGTCATGGTGTTAATGCCAAGGAACGTATCTCCATGACTTCTGCCTCCTCTATTCTGAAGGATCATATATTAACTATTTTAATTGATAAAAAGTTTTTAATTATTTTTTTTTCTACTTCCAGAGTCTTTAGTCAGAAAAAAACCATACCGTGTTTGTCCAATTCTGGAGTATTTTTTTTCAAGGATGAAATTCTGTCAACAGGAGTTTTGAAAAGGGAAACAAGGGAAACTCCTACTGATTTCAGTAGGGCCAAGGTTTCACTCTATGAACTGTTTGATTTATCCCACAATACACAAATATTTTAAAATATGTTAGAACTTTATTATTTGAAATTTGATTAGAACCTGCTAAAGCAGACAGTTCAGTAAAATACTTAATCCATCAAAATAATCTAAAACCATGTGCTTTTCAAATCACCCTGAAAAGGGTCAGATCTGCATACAGTTTCCAATATGTTTAGACTGTAAAACGTTTCTTAATTTATGTTCCTTGGCTTGCATCCAGCAGCTTGAGCCTTCTGTATTGTATTGATGCCATCCTGAAGACATCCAGTGCTTTGGCTCCACAAGGATAGCTGTGGTCTGAGGTTACAAGCTGGCGCGGCTTTGAGTACACAAAACTATGCCCAGAAACAGGGAATTAATCTATAGTTCTACCAACTATTTCAACAGAGGCATATTGTACCTTGTGTCCAAATGCAAAACCCCATGTCCATTACTATAAATGATCCTCGAATCTGCTTTAGCTCTACTTTGGGAAACAGGTTCATGTTGATTTTATCTACTAAAGATCTTAGGCCTTGTCTGGGCATGCAGAACGGCCTAGTCTAAAAGACCAGTTCTGCTTGGGCACTATAATTTAACAGTACCAGGGTAACTCCCTTATTCTCTCATAAAAGATAAACCTACTTGTCTTGTAGAGTAAGACTAACCCTGTTAAAAAATAATGAATATTCCACCTGCAAAGGTGGAGTTAATTATTCTAGGACAGGGACATTTTTATTGTGGAAGAGTAGGTCCACCTGAGGCGTTGGAAACTGTATCCTGCTCTTGGTGAAAGAAGTTGAGTGCAGAGGAACTGGCACTGGTACCAAGCACTCTGCTGTGAGGGCACCAGGTAAGTTGAGTGGTCAGGAAGGCACAGTTACACCTGAATCTCTCATGGCTGAGTGAGTAAAGCAACGGCCAAGATTTAAGAGGTTTAAGAGGTTTTGAAGCCTGCAGGGATGGAAGACCACCAGGGACCGCTGTCCACTCAATGGTGTTCCTGACTATGAATCTTAAGATGTGCTTATAAAGGCAGTCCTCTACCTTTTCCTCAGACACACTTCTTTACACTGTTCTCCATGTAATTTCCAGTTAGGAAGGTCAGCCTGCTTATGCAGCATTTTGGGGTCGTTTGAGGTTTTTTTTGTGGGACACATGACAGCTAGTTCTCCAGGTGCATTTGCTGAAGATGTGGGCTCCCCATCTGTGGTGTGCAAAAGTTTAGGTGCTGCTGCACTGAGCTTAGCCCTGTGTCATTTCACATTCAACTTACACTGGTTTAATATCAGCTTGCTCTCCTTTAATATCCTGAAGCTCTGCCCCCAGTGCCCTCTGGGAACCCGTTCCTCAGTACTCCATCTGAACATCTGCATCTGCAAACCTGCCCTCTTACACAAAACCTAATAACCTGTGAGACAGAGGAGAAAAAGAACTCCAGAGAAGGTTTTTCTGCTACAACACTGAGAGGACCCCCCACCCCCACAGCTGAAGGACTGAGGAAAAACAAGCTTTTTTTTTTTTGTACTTTTCTGCTAGACTGAGAGATCAAAAGAATAACTAATTGACCAGACATGAGTGGGTCTAATTGACTTCAGCCCTACAGTTATTCACTGTTCTGCACCTGTTTTGGAGAGTCGATTCATGGCTTGATCCACATCTCTCTGCTGACTTTAGTTTACATCGGGACTCTCAGTTCTGACTGAAGCAGAGCATTTCTTGCTGGTTTTGGTGAAGTTCATTGCAGTGCCTTTACCTTTTGATAGCATTTTAAATAATTGCTGAAAATCCATAATGAAGTTGATGCAAAACATTATCGAGTACATCTGAGTGCTGGCAAGACACTTACTGTTCACAGTGAGTTCACTGAACATGGGTATTGCATGGGAGAAAGCTATTTTGAAGTAAACAAAAATTTGACTACATTTCCCATTTCACTGTTTTATTTTTTACTCAATGTGGGGAAAACAGCTGCATGTGATTCTCTGCTTTAGGAGCATTCCGTTTTCAGTAGTAGACAAATCATTTTATCAACCTTTTTTATGTTACTATTTCTAGACTTGTAGCTGAAAATGAGAAAGCATTTTGGTCTTACGATGATTTCATAGGATGTGCTGATGGCCTGAGAGCTTTCATCAACCATTTCTTCTCTTAACCGCAGTCTGCGTGACGCATCCCAGTCTTACTTAACCCATAGGTTTCGGAGTTGGCTTCACAAGAAGTATCTGACTGATTTTAGGGAAACTTTCAGATATGTTTGTCTTGCCACCATCCTCTAGAACTGGCTGTTCTCACTCCTTCAGGTTCTGGGTGCAACAGGAGGTCTGCAGGATCCTTCAGGTGGGCATCGTGCCTCACAGGAAGGGGTCCTCCTGTCCTCCTCTGGCATACCATGGTCCCACAAGGTCTCAAGGCTTTCATTTCCTACTGAATCCCAAATCCCAGCACCTTAGTCTTACAGGGACAACAGCTGACATCAGAGGCTGATGATTTTTATCCCATGTAAATATTTCTTTGTAAATTCCATGGTTACAATTGTGTTAAGATACTCAATGTATAGGGACCTCTCCTCTCCTCTCCTCTCCTCTCCTCTCCTCTCCTCTCCTCTCCTCTCCTCTCCTCTCCTCTCCTCTCCTCTCCTCTCCTCTCCTCTCCTCTCCTCTCCTCTCCTCTCCTCTCCTCTCCTCTCCTCTCCTCTCCTCTCCTCTCCTCTCCTCTCCTCTCCTCTCCTCTCCTCTCCTCTCCTCTCCTCTCCTCTCCTCTCCTCTCCTCTCCTCTCCTCTCCTCTCCTTCCCACTTTTTCTTTTTTTCTTTTTCTTTTTCTTTTTCTTTATAATTTTTTCCTTTTTCTTTTTCTTTTTCTCACCATCACTGCAGTTCTTTAACACTTCTGTGCACTCACAGAAAAACAAGTCACACTCTGGTCTTTAAGATTTTGTGAGAACTGACAAATTTGGTCAAGGGTGAGATTTTGCAAATGCTGTTAAAAACGCAGCTTTTCATGTGGCAACATGTTCTTTTATACTGGAACACATCCTAAATTTTCACACATGTGCAGGAAGTGAAATCACACCTTTTTATGGCAGAAACAGCTTAGCACAGTGAAATGACAGCTTTTCCCTATAAAAAATGCCTTTAGTTTTCGTGGAAACCAGTGAATTACTTGAGGCAAAACCACAAAGTGTTTCATCAGCAGCACAATGGTTTTTAATGCAGCTCTGCCTTGAAAAGAGCTTGAGGAAGATAGAGACCAGGGGATGACACCAGTGGATGTTCCAGCCTTGCAGCTCAAATGTGCTGTACAAGGTTTGAGTTCTTTTTCAAAAGATTTTTAATTTAATGGTGTCTTCTAAGTCTTCCTTTTCCCCCCTTCCCCATCTTCAAAGTCTACTATTTCCTCTCCTTTGATCCCAAAATTTCATCCCATGGTATTTTTAACTCTCCCTGCCCCCACCAGACTGCCTCCCATCCCCGCTCCCCTCCACATGTGGCTGCCCGGCTGTTCCGGCTGCCTCTCCCTACCACTGAGGGAAGACAACAGCCATGCAGTCCCTAGGTAGAACTGGAGGTGTCTGACATGCTTTAGAGGCACCTGTGTGTCCTGAGTTAAAGGTGCCCCAGTGTGTGACCTGAGGCCAGCAGGACATTTGATATCCTGGCCACCATGATGTGGGAATGCCTTCAGTGGGAACAAGTGCTGCAGCATCTGGAGGACCAAGGCAATTACTCTTTGTTGGGAAACATGTTCCTTAGAGCTTGTAGTTGGATATACAACTGGGAGGAAGATACATGTTATTTCTGTGTTTGCTTCTTCACAGGGCAGGACTTGCAGTAAGGTGGGATGGGTTGCTGTGAGTTGCTCTGTTCTCTCCCAGGCTACATTTCTCAAATGTCATTTGTCTTTCCCTTCTCTAAGGTCTATGTGTGCTTCTGTTCCCTGAGGCCATGGAGAAACCTGTGGATCTGGAGGAAACTTGCCATTGTCTCTCATGGGGGAGCTCTCAAAGTGGACTTGGGGAAGCCCTCGGGATGCTTTCAGCATGTGCATGCTTGGCCAGAGTCAAGGACTGCACACCCTCAACGTGATGCAGAGCAATTTCAGTTTCTGTGCGGTCATTGAGGGCTTAAACTGAGCCACAGGGTCAGCAAGAGGAGCAGCATAACTTGTAGTGGTTGTGACACAAAAGTAAATTGGTGAGTAGTAAGTGGAACATGTGTGGGTTCTGTCCTGCATTTGGAAAAGGGTACAAGTGAAAAAGGGATCTGTACAAGTTTCTGGGCAGGTGGTTCTGTGCTGGAGCCAAGCTGCCTGCTTGTTGGAGGAGAGATTTTAAACCTGCCTCTAAGTCCAATAACCGGCTTTCTAACCACACACATCCCACACCTACATTTTTGTGTTCTGCAGCTTTCATGTTGGTCAAATAAAAAGCATCAGCACCACATCTACTTGTTTGCATTGAGGACCAATATGTTTTCTTTGCACTTTAAATACTGTTTAGAGCTCTCTTTATGAGCTTCAATTAGGAGTTTGCTATGGAGGGCTTATTAGAGCAGTTTTATTGGTACTTTAACACATTTTCTTTGTTAAAAGCTAGTTTAGAAGCTAGTTTAAGAAGCTTGTAAATGGGAGCCACAGTGAGCTGTCTGTTCCACTGACAAACGTGTATCAACAGGCCTCCCAAAGGGTTCCTCAGCTCACCTTGTCCACAGTGAGCCCCAGCCTCTGCTAGGCTCTCAGCAAAGGGAGTTGGGTGGGGACATTAGGGAGTAAATATTAATTCTGGGGAAAAAAACTACCCCTGAACTGGAAACTTTAGATTTGATATAACCTTAAGATGTATGAGACATCCAGTCAATTTGGTACCCAGAGCAACTGGGTCAATAAAACACAAAGAGGTCATCCAGACTGGTTTCACCAACAGAAGCAGAGGTCAGGACTGGGTGTGAAGAAACTTTCCTGCTACCCAGGTTTTCTGTACGGGGCTGGAAAAAGTCCCAGCATCTGGCCTCCTTCTTACCAGTCTGTGGCCAAAGAAAAGCTTCCCTCTTGTTGACTCTGGAGACTCCACACCAGGGCAGACATAGGTGAGGAGACCCCACCCCTGGACATGATGCAATGGAGAGCACCTGAAGGGCCATGTCTATCCTCATGTCCCAAGCGTGTGCACTTGCTTCTGGAGCAGAAACTACGTCTGCTATTTTCTGTTTTCTATTTCAGTATGGTTCTTGTTTTAAAGGCAACTAAAGGTGGCTACTGAGGCTGCTCAGGAGTGGCCTCCAGGAACAAGGAGAGCTAAGGTAGGAGTGTGAAGGTCTGCCCAAGAGCAATGCCCACCTTGAGAGGCACATACCTTTCCCTCTCAGGTGGCAAGACAATTTAATTAATGGTTTGGATTTTCCTATTGCATGCTGTAGCTCTTTTTGATGTGGTCGCCCCATCCTCATCAGCTCTTCACAGGAGGGGAGGCTTCCCCAAGCAGGGTCTCCCCTGCAGCCAGACTCAAACAGCAGCGGCTGCCACGTCAGCACGGCTGCCATACTCCAGCACCATCAGTCCTCCACACCCCTCTTTGCACAGAGGCCTGCAAAGCCCGTGCCCACGTGGGTCCCAGCGCAGAAACCCCAGCCCCGACTGCTCAAATGAGCTGAGGAGTAGGTGGAAAGTATCTCCTCCAGATCCCTCGGGGAGTACTACAGAGTATCTAAACAAGTCTGTTTCATTAGCCACATTTATATTTTCCTAGGAAAAGTATGCAAGTAAATATTTTCTCCAGGCTTTTTTCTTTTCTCTCCTCTTTTTCTTGGCTCCTTTTTTCCCTCTAAACCTACAGTACATCACTCACGACGACTTAAATAGTGAAAACTGTCTACAGTTTATCTAAGGATCAAACAGCTGTTGTCTTCACAGGGCTTTTTTATTAATATGAATTAATGTTTTCCAACTTATTTCCTACATTTCTGCTGGGAAGAATAACCCTTCCCAGAAGCATTCTTTGGCAGATAGCAGAATAATTTGAGTAGCAGATACATGATCTCATTTTTTTCTGGACAGATTACAAATTGGAGATTGGCTAAAAGTGGATGAACACAATAAGTATTTTAATCTTGCAGTGATTTCCTGTGCCTAAATGCCTCAGCTGCCTACACTTTCCAAGCCATGAGCTGCATCCTCAAGCACTTAAAACTGTCTCTAATTGCAGAGGATACCATGGCCCAGACCTACTGTAATGGAAGAGGGAGTGGGTTGTTTCCATTTGTGTGTCACTGCAGAGATCTCTGAGCCCTAACTACTTGCCTGACCAGCGTTTCTCAGATGAAGTGATTTGGAAATATCAGTGTTTGAGTCCTAATCCAGCCCAACGTTCACAGAAATAGGTTGCTTTCAACATAGCTGGATCTCTGCCACTAGATCCTGCACAGTGGGTCTGGAGGTGAAGGCCTGAAAGTGATGCTTCAGAAATGTTCTAATATTAGGGAGAGTGTTTACCACGTCAAACTGCTTTAAACTGCTTTATGGAGAGTCAACCCTTCTCAAAGATTGCTGTTGAGCATCCCTGGATTTATTCATAGGAGCTTTATAATCTGTGTGTATGGCACAGAGGCTTTTTGCCGTCTGCTGTAGGTGCTCTCAGAGCTCTTGCTGACCCTACCCAGTTATGGCAGCACATTCCCATGCCTCTCCATTTCTGAAACAAAGAAAGGTGAACGTCTCTGACACTGAGAGCTGCCTGTCTCTGAGATCTACACCCAAGGGAGTGATGGATGTTCATCAGAGGCACAGCAAACTGAAGAGAAACTGTTGACTCTTAGCTACAATTATTTCTTCTTTTGGAGAAAGTTTAGAATGAATGTCCAATTGCATTTACTTGATGCAAATATGTTGTTGGCTATAAGGAATCTTTCCATGTGTACCTTTCCCATGTTCCTTAATAATCCTTGCTTTTTCAGTGTTCCTTCCTCTCTAGCCAAGTCAGGAATGATAAATAGCTAGGAACCCAGTCTCATCTCCCTCTCAAATTATGTTCCAGTTTAATTTTTGGAAATCTTGGAGCAGGCAGCTCGCTTTGCTTCCATGATGTTTGTTTAGTGGGGTATATGAAATTATAGATTGATGGGAAAACTCTCAGTAGTCTCTCAGAGCCTCATACCAGATCCCCACTCTTTCAAACTACGTGGAAAGGACTGAGTGTGGTGATAAAATATCGGGAAAATTGCCCTGTTCCTTCTGAAAAACAACTGAACAGAGGATCCTGCTCAGCTCTGACAGGCACTGGCACAACCCAGAGGCGCTGACGCTTGTGGCAGGTCTGGTACCTCGCTGAGCTGAGCCCAGACTGGACAAGTCCTGTCCAGCACCGGGCTGGAATAATCATTTGTTTAAATCCACACCAATTTTTCACCTCAGTTCCTTTTTTCTTCTTTGCACTTCATATAATCCTCTCTTATTTTTCCCCTACTTGCCTCCTTGATCATTTCCTTCCTTCAAGAGGGTGTTGCTGGGTGTAGGCGATAGGAGCGGCCACACGAAACAACGCAGGATTTCATGTGCTCAGAGACACATCGTAGTAGTGTGACCTTCACAAAACCTATTTCTTGGCGCCTCAATCTCCTTCAGGTCTTGCATGTAGCTGCAGCTAGTGGGCAGGTTTTCATCAGTATCTTTAATCAGGTTTCAAGACACTATAAAAACACAACAAAAATCATAAAAATTCCCTTTGTCTCAAACACATACCTTAGCAGTAAGGGATGTATCCCTAAATATTTCCTCAGGAAAAATTAATGAAGCAAATTAAAAGAAAAATTCTTTCAAGCTGTTCCAAACAAACTCTTTTCACAGCCTTTTATCATGCTTCCTTGCCATTTGGGAAATTTATTTAAGTTATTAAAAAATTCCCTAAAATTCTCAGCTGAAAAGTTGGCTTCTGTTTTTTCTACACAGCTAACTCACCTGATTTGTCAGAACAGCTCGAAAATGAAGTGCTAACTGGTGGGTTTTATTGAAAGGAAACCAAGTGGAACAACATATGTATTTTCTTAGGAAACTAAAAAGCTCACAGTCCTGTGGTGTTCCTTGGGGTAAATTCTTTGTTATGAATTACAACCTGCTTACTGATGAGTTGTTAATAAAAAGTAGACCTGCTGGGCCATTATTTTTTTCCACACAGTATACCCAGTTTAGCTTTTTTTTAACGTTTTCATTAATGCACTGAGTGTGAATAAATCTGTTTCCAATTTGTAATTGTTTTCCCTTCATCTGGATATTAATTTATTGCCAAATCTAACACTCTTCTATTTTTAATATCCCTCCAAACTGAAGAGCTGTTTTAAAAAGAAAGAAAGAGATTACAAGAATGCAGGATAGTGGTACTGATTCTTTCTCTTTTCTTTCTTTCTTTCTTTCTTTCTTTCTTTCTTTCTTTCTTTCTTTCTTTCTTTCTTTCTTTCTTTCTTTCTTTCTTTCTTTCTTTCTTTCTTTCTTTCTTTCTTTCTTTCTTTCTTTCTTTCTTTCTTTCTTTCTTTCTTTCTTTCTTTCTTTCTTTCTCTTTCTTTCTTTCTCTCTTTCTTTCTTTCTTTCTCTCTTTCTCTCTTTCTTTCTTTCTCTCCCCTTCCTTCCTTCCTTCCTTCCTTCCTTCCTTCCTTCCTTCCTTCCTTCCTTCCTTCCTTCCTTCCTTCCTTCCTTCCTTCCTTCCTTCCTTCCTTCCTTCCTTCCTTCCTTCCTTCCTTCCTTCCTTCCTTCCTTCCTTCCTTCCTTCCTTCCTTCCTTCCTTCCTTCCTTCCTTCCTTCCTTCTCTTTATCTCTTTCTTTCATCTTTTGTTCTCTCACTTTCTCATTCTTTATTTCCTTCTTTTTCCCTCTCTCACCTAGGTCATATCCCAGGATCTGGGACCAGTAGAGAGGGACATTAGGGCTCTCCTGGGGCCCCACCATGTTCAGAAACGACATCCACTAGCTGAACTCATACATAGTTGACAAAATGGTCTGAAAGAAACCCCCAAAATCAAAGTAGAAACAGATGGTAGAGCTGAGGTGGCAGTACAACTCCATTTCATGTGGGATGCCTTTTTATTTATTTGATTTATTCATTTATTTTCTAGCTCAGCATCTCTTTGCATGGGGGAGTTCCTTCCTCACTCATTACTGTGCTGTAATCTGGGCAGTAACAGCAAATCTCATTTGCAGAAGAAAATGAAGGGATTAAGCAGAAGGCAGCCAAGTGCCCATGTGTTTCAGTGGGTATTATTAGCAAGTCCCTCTCTTGCTATTTCGGTTCAACACATTTTCATGTATTCACATCAAGTGGGGCATGAGTCTAGCCCCTAATGATGGAGCATTACTGTCACAGTCAGGAAAATCTCTGGAATCGGCAGAGAAAAATGTGTCTGTTTTTCTGGCCTGTTTTTTGCCATGAGGGGGAGGAGCATGTATGGAGGAGAGAAAGGGGAAGGGAGTGTGAGTGGTTCCTAGGGTGTTTTCAGAAACAACAGCTACTGGTGGTGGCAGATCTCTTGGCAGGTTTTAGGCTGTGCTTGAGCATGTGAGGAGAGACGACAGGAAAGAGCTGGAAATGCATAAATAAAAGCAGCTGACGTGGGAACCCTGAAGCAGTGCACCTTAGATGCAGAGGGTGTAGCCAACAGCCCAAGTATGTAGGCTTTGGGGGATGCTGCACGCAGCTGGCAGCAAGGTGGGAACAGGGAACACCAGGACATGCAGGAGATGTGTGCGCCGTGATGCTCTGCAGCAGCCCACAGCCTGCAGCTGCCCTGTCTAGGAGAAGTACCTCCAGAGAATGGGATGTTTGCACATGGTTTTTCTGTGGCCTTCCACCTACCACCTGTTCAGTTTCATAAAGGCTTTTCCCGAGACTTTTGCCTCTCCCAAGAGCTTGGGGATAGATTTTGGGTGGCAGATAGCCACCAATGGCCTTCAGGTTCCCAAGCAGGCAGAAGGAAGGAAGAGCAGCCATGTTTTGGCCACTTCACAAACCAGGGAGAAGGACAGACACAGAAGTTGCTACCTTAAGGCTAATTTTTAGGCTGTACCAAGCAGACAGTGTCTGGGCTGTCAAACTCAGCCCGGCTGGAAAAACCAGGAGGAATCTGAGGAATCTGACATTAGTGATATTGGTTTGCAACATATTAAGTCAGGAAATGACTGAAGGTGCCAAAATAGAGAGCCCGAAGTGTGGTGCTTGTGTAGCAACTGCCATGTCAGATGTGTTTTTGTGTTGGGCTGCATGTGCTTATCCTAAAAGTCCTGCCAGCAGTCACGGGTACTTTCCACTACACAGATGGTAGTGTGGTGGCACAGGCTAGATGACATAAAGAAAAAGGAAAAAGAAACAAGTTTCCCCCTTACTCTCACGTGGTGCCAGTGTGGCATTCCCCTCTGTGGGGACACTCCTCCATCACTCACTGGGATGTGGGGAGTATCCAGGACTCAGCACATTCAGAGAGCAGAGTTTCTTTGTCTCAGATGCTTTTGACAGCAACTTCTGTGTTGCCTCCACTTCCCCAAAGATGCTGGTTTTCTCACTGTGTGAGCTGTGCTCTTTGGCAAGCCAGAGAAGCTGATGCAGACACATTTTATATCTCAAAACTTTTTCTTTTCTTTTTTTCTTTCTTCTTTTTTTAACCACAGTTAATTCTTCCCTTTTGCCCTGGGTTATAGGACTTATGTCCGGAAACAATAGGAGCCTAGCACCTTCCCATATGATCTCTTTCTTCGTTTTAGCTGCTTGTAAAAACCTATCTTGGTCCCTTGAGTCCTAAAGAGTAATAAGTCCATTGCCTCCACAATTGCCTACTCCATCTGGGACTCTCATTGGGATTCAGTCCACACATTCGGTTCAGGTGGGATCCTCAGAAAAATCAATAACCAACATGTCTGGCAGCGCTTTACAGCATGGTATCTGTGTCCTGCTTCCTGGCTGGGACTCTCAAAATACTGATGTTCTGTTGAATTGGGGTTTTTCCAAGGTTTCCAGCCACCTCTCTGTGCTCTGTGATTTTTTTTTTTTCCCAGTTGACTGTAATCTATCTCTCATAATCTGTATAGAGATGGCCATTCTTCCTGTTCCGCTCCTTCCCCTCTGACTGAGGCCCTGCAGTTCACATTGTTGAAATTACAGCCTTTCGGTATTATCAAATGATGCTGCTACTTCAGAAAGCCACGGGTGACCACAACCTGCCCATTACCTCCTCCGCTGCTGTGGGCGTGCTCCTGCCACAGCACCAGGCTCTGACCCCGGTGAGGGGGGCACGGGGTACGCCTATGGGGCAAGGGAGATGAAATGCCTTCCTAATGGCATCCCCCACAGCTTCTCTAGCACTGTGTTTGTACTGAAGCACAGAGACGGGGTTGTAGCGTCACTCACAGATGCTAAGCCAGCTTTAAACTCACTTCCTTGTGTATGGGTAACAGCCTGCCCGAGGCAGCACGGAGCTGTAAAACAGCACACGTTGTAAAACCGCTGAAGTACCTGGATCTGCTCCACACTGAGCGTTCGGATTCTGCTGCTGGGTCGGGGTTGAGGGCTGATAATGTAGATCTCTGTGGCTGCAGCTAATGCAATGAGCTGCTGTGTGGCTGTTCCCCCGGGGGAAACGGGCGGAGCTCCATGCTGGACTGAAACGGCCCTTTTCACCCCATGCGTGTGAATTCAGCCATTCATACCAGGGAAAACAGCAGTGCTGCTTTACTGAGGGGAAAGTGAGGCCCATGGAGATTAGCGCCTGGCTTTCAGCCGAAATGGCCATCTCTGCCTCTTGCTAGTGGATGTATAATGTAGCCTGGTCAGCGCTTCTGAAGAAATGGAGCCCCAGGTGACTTACTTAAGGCTGCAGAGGCAATACCTGGAGAAGTACTGACCCCATAAACCCTGAGTCTCTTGCCAGTGGGACAACCAGGAAGCTCTTTTTCTCTCTCCAGAAGCATCTTCCTTGAGCAAGAGCTAACGAGGCTTTGCCAATGTTGAAAATGGTCTGATCTAGTGGAATCATTTGGTTTTTTGAGGCTGGCCTTGACTCAGTGCTTCCAAATGCTCTTGAACCTGAAGCCTGCAGAAAGCTCTTGGTCTGTGACAGTTATCATCTCTGCTTATGGAGAGCTCCTCCTTTGTAAGTAAGGAAGGCTGATGAAGACTGGTTTGCAGCTCCCCCTGCCAACACATTTCTCTTCAGGGGGCACGGAGGGTGAGTGCTGAGGTTCCCCTTGTCTCCCATGTAACTTTCCCTCCAAACAATGATAAGCAATTGCGCTTTTGCAACTGCATGGGCAATCACTGCCGTAATTTCAGCTCTGGACATGCCATTGTCACCAATCAGTGCAAGCATAACAAATTGTAAATTGTCCTTTTCCATTATTCGGGTTCAAAAAGGCTTTCTAAGCTGGCCACTGAAGGACCCAGCAGCTTTCCAGTCCTGTGAAGGTGGTCTATAGGTTGGCTTTGAAGCACCAGGATTTTGTCATCTAACAACAGGGGCATCTTCATATCATGTTGACTCTTCTATATAAAGAGAGGATGCCTCTTTAATGGAGCAGCAGTGAAAATTCTTCAAAGACACTTTGAAAATTGTAATTATCTATAATTTCATGCAGATTTACATGATATTTGGATGCTGAATGACAGGAACTATTATTTTTTTGTTCTTTTTTAGATGGATTTAGGTTCATGGTTTTACAAAGTGGTGTCAGTTGACCATAATGCTCCTCGCTGACAATACAATGCCCAATACATGGATATTTCTTCTTTAGAAACAACTCTTTCACAGAATCACAGAATCCTTAAGGTTGGAAAAGACCTCCAAGATCATCTAGTCCAACTATCCCCCTACCACCTATATTACTCACTAATCCTTGTCCCTGAGTACTTCATCCAAACTTTCCTTGAACACCCTGAGGGATGGTGACTCCACCACCTCCCTGGGCAACCCATTCCAATGCCTGACCACTCTTTCTGAGAAGAAATTTCTTCTAATTTTTAACCTGAACCTCCCCGATGCAACTTGAAGCCATTCCCTCTTGTCCTATAGCTACTTATCTGCATGAAGAGGCTGGTCCCCTGCTCACCACAACCTCATTCAGGTTGTTGTAGAGAGCAATAAAGTCTCCCCTGAGCCTCCTCTTCTCCAGGCTGAACAGTTCCCTCAGCCACTCATAAGACTTGTTTTCCAGACCCTTCACTGTCTTTGTTGCCCTTCTCTGGACACGTTCCATGGCCTCGATGTCTTTCTTGTAGTGAGGTGCCCAAAACTGGTCACAGCACTCGAGGTGTGGCCTCATCAGAGCTGAGTACAGCTTCTGCCTGTAGAAGAAAACAAGATGTTATAATAAAACAATATGTTAGACTAAAAAAAGATAAGTTTAGAAAAAAAGATTAAATGTATCTGGAGGGTCTAGCCCAACTCTTTGGCAGGTTAACACAGGTAAAAAATCACCTGCAAATATTTCACATAAGCATTTACCTAAGTATCAGCGGAACCTGAAATCATCAATGCAATTTCTTGTCATACCATTCTCCTCTATCTTGGCCCATGATGCATGGCTCGTTATGCATTAATTAGCTTTCCAAGCTCTGATCCTAAAATTGCTGTGACCTGCAAGCATTCACATCACATGATATTTAGCAGGAATAAATTATCTGGGATGAAGGAATTTTATGCATTTTCTTTTCAAATAAATATCTATAAATTTTCAGTATGACCAGGCTGGACTTAATGAATCTGATCTTACTTCATCTCGGGCAAAGATGTTTCAGGCTGATTAACAGAGAAACTTGGCTTGGGCCACAGACTCTATATGAGAATTTGATGATTATTAAACCATGGAAACCGAGTAGAAACACTGCTTTAGGTCCCATCATCACTGCAGAGTGGATAGACAGGAAAAGAAATAAGAAGCTTTCCTTGTGCTGATGCTCACACCTGCCTTCATGGTAGATTTCTTGTATGACTAAGACAAAATAATTAAAAAAAAAACGTTTTCAAAGGCAGTTGTAGCACTGGGGCACCGAAGCACCAGTGAAAGCCAAAGCGAGTAAGTGAGCAAGTTTGAACCTCTGAGCTGCAATGTCTGTGTCCCAGTCCTCCACCCCTGAGGTGGTTATAATTCTTCCAATCTTCCAAGCTATTTTTTCTTTTTATAGCACAGGCAGTTTTTGGAAGGAGCTAACTGACCAGCCAGGAATGGCTGGAAATTCAAGATTTCCATTTTGTGTGGCAATACAGCATATGTCAAAAAAGATTTCACTCTCACTGAAAGGAAAAATCTCTGTGTCTCACGGAGAAGAAACTTCTGGCAACTTTTTCCCTTCAGGAATGTCAAGATAATTTCTTCTGACTTCTAAAAAATGAAAGAGAGCGGCCAGCTACCCCAACACAACTTCCTCCATACAGGTTGTCATGGAGCCTGAGCAATCTGGAAGATCAGGACTCCAGGGGGAATTATTTCCTTCTTGAACTAAAATTAATTGAAACAGACCTGAGATAGTTGTCTTTGTCAAAGATATTTACGTGTATTTACACTGCTGAACAGGCCTGTTAGACAACAAAACCAAAACTATTTTTTAACTTGCAGGTCTCCAGACAACATCCCCACCCTGGCTGACAGATGAGCTCTGTTTGCTCCTATGTTGCCTAAATCATTCTCTAGGTATGAAAAGCTCTTGGCTTAAAATGCTCCCCAGGATGACAGCAGAGCCGCATTGAAACACAAAAAGGACCCAGCCAGATTGCAATCGTTGCCTCCCTGATACCCGCTCCAATAGCTTGGTGTAGTTTATGGATGCTTTTTAACCTCACCAGTGTAATTAACTCTTGGTTGGACCTATCTGCACTGGTCACGAGGTCCTCGGGGAGTCCAAGCTCTTTTATCAGTGTTCTTTGTCAAAGTTGCCAGGAAATCACAATTCCCAAAAGGTTAAAGCAGAACACTGAACACAACGTAGCTCCTCCAGTGTCCATGTTAAATGATGAAGTCCTCACTGGGAAAGCTAATTAATTAGGAGGAATTTGTAAATTACCCTAGAGTTATGCACTGAAATATTGTGACAGCAAATGATGGAGAGTCCTGTTGTATGAGCTCCTATTTCTCACTGAATAGAAGTGGAGAATTGTATCTATTTAACTAGTCATCCCTAGCGTTTGAGAGAAGAACAGAAAATAGGGCTGGAGGGGAGCATAAAAGACTTCCAGTCCATCCTTCTGCCATGAGAAAGGATCAACTGTTCTTCAGGCATCCCTGTCAGATGTTTAGCCAGCTTCTCCTCAGGAGTCGTCAGTGATGGAGCCTTCCTGAAGGCAGTGCTTCCAAATTTTTTCTCATGTCTGAACTAAAACTTCTTGGTTGCATACTAGGGTCATTATTTCTAACTGTAAATACCTAGGTGATGGAAAACAGGGGATTTTCTTCCTCACTGAGGTCACCCTTTATTCATTTTAAGAGGTATTATCCAGGTATGAATTAGGAAATTAAACACACTGGGCATGATTCTCTGACCCTGGATCAACTGGTGTGCAGCAGCCTGGATCTATGCTAGCAACCTCCTTCAACCTCTAATACAGTCTGATCACATTAAATCTGCCAACAGGGAACATGGGTGTGATATATACCAGGCACTTGACCTGGCAGCTGCCCAGGATAAAGAGTCAATCCAGAGCAAACCAGGGCAGCCATCTCTCTTCAGTCTCCCCTCTACCAAATTGTTACTTCAAGCTTTTCTCATAGGCCACATTTTCAATTTTCTCCATAACCGTTGCTCTCTGGTCTCGTTCCTACTCACCCACATCGAAACCACGTGTGGTGCCTGACCCATGCTAGGGGGAGCAGTGTTCCTCTGCCTTGAGGGCGAGGTCTTCATCGTGGCAAAAAGATGTTGTTGACCTGTGATCAATTACGATCTTCTAGAAGCACAAGATCTTTCCTACAGAACCTATCTGTTTCTTGCCTATCCTTTACTTGTCCAGGTGGTTATTCCTGGCTAAGAGTAACATGCAGGCAGGAATCCTAAGTGAACACCATATCTCTCTGTCAGGCCATGTCTCCTGTTTGTTCTTGTATTTCCATCCTGCAGCTTCTCCCACACAGATGTTAAAAATGGTAAGCATATGACTTGCAAGTCAATACTGAATGTACAAATGTTGCTGAACTCAGGACAGACTCAAATAGTAACATCTTCATGGCAAGGTAATGGCTAGCTGTTATCTGAGGGCACTGTTTGGGCACTGTGCCTGGCCTTTTAACATTCACTCAGTAATGATTTAGCTGAGACCACGTCTTCCTGGCTTGTCTTTCTGAGGCAGCATCAAAAACCTTGCTGAAGTAACTGTATACAAGCACTTAATGAGCTCTCTTCTGTTCTTCCTTAAGGCCTGTTACTTTGTTAGGGAGGGGAATAGTTCAAACTGACACAGAGCCTTGTGGAACAATCCACGTGGCTGTTATTTGCCTCCTTAACTTGTAGGTGTCTGTGGACTTTTTTTTTATTATTTGTTCCAGTTCTGTTCTGGGAATTGAAGCCAACACATGGCATCTGTGATTCCAGATGTGCCCTTGTAGAGGCAGGAACGCTGCCTATCCTTCTCCCTCTTCTTGATCCTCACCTGAACATCACAAGCTTTTGCAGAGCACTTGGAACCAGCAGCACTCTGAGCGTGCTTTGGCCAGGTACTGAGGATGAGCGGTGTGGCTGAACTGAAAGGCTCTGATTTATCTAAGTACTCCCTCGCTTTTTCTTCCCCTATTCCGACAGGAGATCTTACATTTTATCTGTATTTAAGCCATCTGATTTTAGACATTACTCTCAATGAAGCTAAAGCAAAAACAAAAAAAAGCTTTTGGCCTCCAAGAGCCCATCTGTCAATGGCTTTGCCTCAGCACTTTCCTCATTTCCATTTTACAGAGAGATTTGTTGTTATCATTTGTGCTTTTGCCTTCTTGATTTTGTCTTTTACTTCCATATTGCATGTTTTCATCTTCAGCAGTCTAGTCTGGCTTCCACTGCTTGTGCATATTCCAGTGTTTGAAGTCAAAGAAGACCTTGTGGTTTAATTAAATTGGCTTCTTACCATTGCTGCTTCTTCCTCAGAATAGTTTACTCTTCTATCTGCAATATTCTTCTACCTCAAAAAAAAAAGTCAGTTCTCCTTAACTCCTTTTCTCCCATAAACTGTCTGTCCATAAGATCTTACTTACCTGTTCTCCAAATTTAATGAAATCTGTGTCCTTGAAGTCCACCATTTTGCTCTTGCTGCTTTCTCCTTCCTTTTCTGTGATCATGGATACCGTCATTTTGCCACCCTCCTCTCAATTTCCACCATTTCCATTTTCAGCCATTAATTTCCAAATCTGTAGAACTCTTCCCCCTACTCTCCATACTGGGTGTTCTTTACCTACACATCAAGAAATCGTCAGAAGCTCAGGAGCATGCTGAACACTGCCTACATTTTGCTATGCACAAAAGACGCCCACAGCTCCTCTTTAAAAGTGAGAACAACTGACATCTGGACAGCTAAACTCTCTCACCCTCCAAGACCAGGAAGCCATACCCTTGACCACAGGATCTGGCAGCTGCTTTCTGCTAACTCTGAGCAATGTTTGGGAATTGCTTTGGTACCCAAGGAGAAAAATGTGCCAGGGAATGTCCCAGCACTTCAGCAGAACGAAGGGCAGCACATCAGTGCTGAGGAATGTGCTCCCTCTGGGACCACTTCATTTGCTGTGATAGATAGTCTCTCATTTCTTGGTTTATTACATTCTCAACAGTCTGCTGGAGAGTGATAATCCCTGGAGAGCATCACCTCCTTGAGGAACCTCCCAATAGCTCAAAAAATGCAGTCTCTGCCCACGCTCATGAAGTGGGCTGTCCACAGTCGGTAGTTACCCTAAGAGCACCTCAGCTCCTTTCCCCAGGGATCAGACATTCAGCAATTTTTTGTCCCTCTGTGTTCTGGAGCTGAAAGCAAGCCCCATGTACTAGGCAGCCAGGCTTCCCTTCTCCCCTTTCTCATCTTTCATGAATGAACTGCATCCTTTCCTACTGATATGCCAATCATATGAGTTATCCCACCATAAACCTATTTTATGCCTATTAATTTTTGACCATTATATAGAGCACAAGTCCTGTGAGGAACAGGTGAGGAAGCTGGGGCTCCCTTGAGAAAAGGAGGCTCAGGGGAGACTGTATCGTTCTGTAAGGTGGTTGCAGAGATGTTGGGGTCAGTCTCTTCTCTCTGTTGACAAACAATAGGATGAGAGAAATAGCTTAAGATTGCACCAGGGGAGATTTAGGTTAGACATCAGGAAGAATTTCTTTACTGGATGGGTTGTCGGGCACTGGAACAGGCTGCCCAGGGAGGGGGTGGAGTCACCAACCCTGGGTGTATTTAAAAGGCATGTAGATGAAGTGTTTAAGGACATGGTCTAGAGGTGTGCTGGGCAGGGTTAGGCTGTGGTTGGACTTGGTGATCTTTCTTAAGGGTCTCTTCCAACCCAGGCGATTCTGTGATTCAGTGACTTCCACTTCCTTTTATTATTGTCAAGTCTTTGTGCATTAATCTAAACATCAAGATGCTTTGTGAGGTGATACCCCCCCCCCCAGCTCAGACACTCTTTCACCCTCTGGCACCCCTTTTGTGGGTAAATCTGTGATTCTCTTCATCTAGAAATGAGATGCTGGAAATTATTTCATTGCAGTGGGCAAAAAGAAGGAATGAAGCCAGATATGTTCTGTGTAGCTCCAAGGGGAAGGAAAAAAAATTGCAGGCAGGGGACAACGACACCCGCCCTCCATCTGAGCATGGCTCGTCCTCCCGGGCGAGAGTCCGTGCTGGAAGCATGTGATATCCTGGCAGCCACACAGCAAACGTCCGAGAGGGAAATGACACGTTAAAACGAAAAGACAAACACATTTTTCACCCTGACAGACAGCTGGCTTGCATCTGTATTTTCACAGGCATCAGCAGTGGTGACTGTTACTGTTACACGCGCAGATACTGCGCTGGGGTGTCAGAGGGCCCGAATTCTCCGCAGTGTTGTTGCCCACGTCTAAAACATCCTGAAGTGATTAATGGGCTTTTGGGCCTTCCCTCTAGGATGCCTTAACGTCAGAACACGCTGACTCGCGAGCGGGACGCTGTCAGGGTGTCCCGCATCAGCGCCGCACCCCCGGCAGAAGATGCTCCCCCTTGCCGGGACCGCGGCCTCGGGGAACACGAGGGAGTAAGTGGGGTCGGGCCTGCACCTGCGGCTCCCCAAAACCGATGCCCACGCGTGGTCGCCCACGGCCGCGGGGAGCCGGGACGGCGGCAGCCGCCGCCCGAGCTCCGGCGCCCACGAGGTGGCAGCACCGCGAGTACCGGAGACCGGTACCGAGGTTTGGGGAAGGGGCCAGGGTTGGTTGGTGGGGGGATGCTGAGCGGTGGGGCAGCCAGGCCGGGGTGGTCCCAGCACAGCCTCGGCGCTGCTGAGGGTGAAATGGGGCTGGGAGCCAACTGTGCGCATGCTGGCAGCCCTAGGGAACAGCCAGCATGTTAAAGCCAGTGCTGAGCTCACCTACGGCCAGGCAATAAGAATAGCAGGGAGAATTCCAGCCATTTGGAAGGCCCTTGGATGCCTTGAAGCAAAATCAAGACACAAGCACGTATTTCCAAAGCACAGGAAAAGTCCCAGGTCCCTTTGTTGCTCGTCTGTTTCTGCAGCACTGGGGTCAGCTTGTCCAGCGCAGCAGCCTCCCCCGGTCCTGCCTGTCTGTCCTCACAGGAGGGCACGGCAGATCTCTTTGGTCACCCCTGTGATTTTCCCTGGCAGCAGGGACATCAGGAGAGGCATTTGCTCAGGCCCAGCCACCAGCAGCAAGTACAGCCGCTTCCAGCTGTACAGCACGGTGCTGGACCACATGCACACACACACACACACACACGGAGACCTCAGGCTGCTCAGGAGACACCTCAGTGAGGTAACTTGATCGCTCATGGAGAACCTGTGCCACCAGAATCAGCCAGGGCCAAAGGGGGGTAAAGTTCAGTGCCAGCACTTCTGGCCTTGCCCACCAGTCCAGGTCATTCATTCCCCCTGTGACCTGCAGCACTGTCTCACACCCGAGGCTCTTCTCTAACAGTGGATGCCATTTCTTTGTTGGGGGTGCCAAGAGAGGTTTGCTTGGGATTCAGAATATTATTTTTTATGGATTTTGGCTAAACTGTTGCTTTGATTTTATAATCCTTCTACAAGAGCTTGGAGCAAAGGCAGGGGACATTTTCCAATCAGCCTCACTGAGAAAAATACCACAACGAGCTATTTTGCCAGTGTGGTATCTGCACATGTGCCAAAACCTGCTGGCTAAAATGGCTATGAAAGATGTCAAAAAAGGGAGATGCAGGCTGCGAACAGCAGGTTCTGGACTTAGGTCCATATGTAGCTGTCACATCTGAAATGTGTCCCTGTTACAGCTTTACAATGCCTTCACAGCAGCCAGTTAATTGCATCATAAGATTTGTAGATCATGGAGTTATGGAGATGCCAGAGTTTGATACAGAAAGCCAGAGTGGCAACCAGATGCTGAAGGAGGAAAGAAAATTGAGGGGAGGGAAAGGAACTCAAGCACTGGCCACCGCATGGACATCTGGAGCTGGCCTGGAGGTACCTCAGCAACTCCTGGTTTGTCCTCTATTTGTACAGTGGAGGGGGGAGAACTGTGCTCTGCTCCTCTCCTCCTCCATGCTCTTCCCCATGGCTTCTCAGCACATGGCTCCAGAGCCAAGCTGCATATGCTTAGGAGGTCTGAGTGAAAAACAACCCCCAAAAGCTCTTCCCTTCATCCTGGTTTCTGAGGGGGGGTTTGGGTAGCTCGCACTTTACATACTCGCAGACTGTGGGGTATAATAACAGGCTTAACTGATGATGCATGCAAAATGGAGGCCCAAAGTGAAGGGCAACACACAGCTAGGGTTTTTCTTCTGTGCCCTAGCAGATCTCCTGGGAAGTCCCCAAGTCCTCATGTCCTCCTAGAGGAAGGAGCCTTTTGCTTTTGGAGAAGGAGAGCCATCACCCCATGCTTCTCCAGGTGAAAGAATTTACTTGAGAGCCACATCTCTTCCCTGCCATGAGCTGGCCAAAATGCTGTCTCCTGGGGGGTCAGGACCATTTCAAGGGTCAAGTGCCCACCTAATTCAGAAAAGGCAGGAGGTGCCAGCCCACCCTTCTCCAGTAGATCCTGGCATGCCTTGGCCCCCGGAGAGGTGAAAGACAGGGATATTCAGAGCACGCCTCAAGACACTTCAGTTTTCTACTGCTTCTGGGAGGGTTCAGATGTACTGAGGGTCTCTGGGGAGGGTGGGATATTTTTAACTGTCACTTGGCTGATGTTTGCTGTCATGCAGAGAGAGTTTGTTATTCTTTTCTATATGGATTATATTCTTTTAGGAATAGCAAAAGCTCTGAGAGTCTGGGATAGGTGCTTTTCCTGCATTCACATAGGAATAACAGTAATAATAATAATAATAAATCAAAAAACTTCGTAGCAGTGCCCAAGGTTTCACCAGAACGCCCCATCTTCTTCAAGCAGCAGAGCTGCTCCATTTCAAAAACACAGTCTCATGTCAGCCTTTCAGAAAAAGAAAACCCAGGGTTATGCAACTGGCATTACAGACCAGGCGCCTGCCTATTGTGAATTTGTGTAGCACTTGAAAACAGTAGTTTTTGGCCCAAATTCAGCACATCACTTAGGCATATGCTTAACTTTAAGCATGAGAATAGTCATATTAAAATCAGGGGGACTGTTCACATGTTTACAGTTAAGCCTCAATCCAAATGCTTTGCTGAATTTAGGCCTCCTGGGAACCGAGAATGCTAATACAGTTTTCAGAGCCTGACCCTGTAAAATATTAAATACAGCTGAGGCCTCTAATTCCCACTGAAGTTAATGGAATTGAGGGTACTTGGCATTCCTCGGGTGCGTGCAGCCCTGCACAGAACCCATCCCCGACTGCAGCCGCCGAAGACGCGCTCGTGCGCTTCCTGAAATCAAAGAAGGATGCTGCTTGATTGCAGGTTGGATACAAGCTGCCATATGCAGAGCCCTTCCTCTTAAAGAGGGGGTTTCACCAGGAGCTTTTGGAGTCCCGAGGATCCAAGGTTGCAAACATGACAAAAACACAGCGTGAGAAATGGAGAGAAGGAGCGGAGGGGATTGTGGAGGGTCTCTGAAAAGTGCTCTCTTGGCCATGCTCATTAGTGACACGCAGGATACTCTGCTTCAGAGTGATTCAGAAGCACTGCCTCCTGACTTGCCTGGGTATTTGTTGAGTTGCCAATTCCAGGATTTAGAAAAGGAGAGCAGACCTGGCTGAAAGATCTGTGTTTTGAAGATTTTATTTTTATGTTTATATTTTTATTGGCTTATGCTCCATATTTTTATTCTTATTGGAATAGCAATTCTGATGGGGGAAAAGCTCCAAAAATTTCCAAACCACAAACTCAACCGCACACTTAAAGCTTTTAAAGCAGTCTGCAGGACCAGCCATTATTTTTTGGCAATCAAAAATGTTGAACATTTTAAATATTGGTAAGAATTGAGTAAAAATGTAGTCATGTTTTGTTACTTATTTTAATCCGTTTCAGGGAACTGGCTGAAATTGCTGACAAACCTTTTGAAGGCAGAAACATTTTGAAATCTCTGCCACTGAAACAGAGAGGTTTTTCAGCTAGTCTTGGAAGTGCGGGTGGCTTTGCAGGTTGGTTAGGGCTGGGGAGTCACAGAATCAGAGAGCGTTAGTAGTTGGAAGGGACCTTGAAAGATCATCTAGTCCAATCCCCCTGCCAGAGCAGGATCACCTACACTAAATCGAACAAGAACGCATCCAGGCAGGTTTTGAATGTCTCCAGAGGAGACTCCACAGGGTCTCTGGGCAGCCTGTGCCAGTGCTCCACCACCCTCACAGTGAAAAAGTTCCTCCTTTTATCCACATGGAACCTCCTGTGCTCCAGCTTGCACCCTCGTCCTATTGCTGGACATCCCTGAGCAGAGCCTGGGTCCATCCTCCTGACTCTCACCCTTTTCATATTTATAAACATTAATAAGGTCACCCCTCAGTCTCCTCCAAGCTAAAGAGACCCTCAGCATCTCCTCATAAGGAAGATATTCCATACCCATAATCATCTTGGTGACCCTGCACTGGACTCTTTCAAGGAGGTCTATGTCCTTCTTGAACTGAGGGGCCCAGAACTGGACACAATATTCCAGGTGTGGTCTCACCAGGGGGAGAGGTAGAGAAAGACCTCTCGACCTACTAACCACACTCCTTCTAATACACCCCAAGGAAGCATGAGGGAGTTGGCTGGCAGAAGGAAGGTTGCAAGGAGTGCCATCACGGTCAACATTTTGGCAGGGGGGGGTTGATGGTAAAAGAAAGAAATCAGATGAACTGGAAGAGGCATCATGTTGCTCAGAGTAGAGTGTGGCAGAAAAAACAACTGCGGCAGCTGTGCTGGAAGCTTCGGGACATTCTTACTGGGGTGATTTTACAATTGAGAACACAGCTTCTCAGCAATGGACATCTTCTGTGCTGAAAAGGACAAAAAGGCTTCAAGATGAAATAATTTATCTTTTGAAAAGTTCATGGCATATGCTTTCAGGGGAAAGAGTGGGATACGGAGACCTGTGTCTCCCATTGTGTAACCTGTAATTAGCTCCCCCGGTTTTGGTGCCTGGTGGGAGTGGTCAGACATCCACGAAGCTCTGTTGTCTGCTCCTTTCTGGGTGAGATCCCCTTATACAGCATAAGGTGTATTTCTCAGCACACACTGTATACTCTTCCCGCTGTACCATGCAGTACGGGCAGTAAGGACCACACTACACTGAAGTGAAGTTTCCCACAGAGCAAGCAAAATCTGCAAGGGAAGGGTAATACAGCATCAAGCTGGTTTTCCTGTAATTAAAGCATGTCATGTGAATGAGACAAAAATTCAGCATTTAGAATTCAGCAACTGGAGATGATCAAAAGTTTTGCCTAAATATCCATGCGTTAAAATGTTACCATTTCTGAGGGTGTGCATTTCAAATTGGAGCTCTTTATCCTGTTTTGGCTGAAAATTAATGTTGGAATTTTCAACTGGAAATTCTGCTTTTTGGTCAAGTCTGAGTTAAACTGATGGGAAAATGGAGATCCTGAAAAGCAAGATAGGAGGTGATGAAAACTGGATGAGAATTCTAGTGGGCTACATGGGAAGTCTGAATGATTAAAAAAATTCTAGAGGAAAATGCATCAGAACTTAGGTAATCTTTCTGTATTCTAGCCAAGAGAAAGAAGGGGAATGTCCAAAAGTGTTCACCACGTTTGAAACTACATGGCAGAGAAAATGAAGATGTTAAAAGCACTGGAGGGAGACCTGTCCTGGAGAAAAGCTGGTGAATCTTTCTTTCAGTCCGATGCTGGAATCTGGAGGAGGCTCAGAGGATCAGGCTGGGACGTGTGGTGGTGCAAAGGGAAGCTGGGCTGAAAAAAGCATCTGAAGAAATCAGATCTGAAGTCATGGGAGCAGGATGAATGCCCCAGAGAGGTGGAAAAAAAGGAGAAATCTGACACCATGACCCTTTTTCTCTTTTCCCATAGATCCTTCTTTAACAGAGACAGGCCTGTCCTTCCTCCTGGGATTTCAGCAGAGCTCTGAGCAGCTTGGCACATGGGTCCTGTGGCACTTCTGAGAGATTTGCACCTCTTACTGCTGTAAACACCCACAAATATATCAAATTCAGTTCCAAGGCTCCTGCTGAAGGCAGCTGATGGACTTGATGTACTGCTTTCAATGGGAAGAGCAAATGACTGCCTCTGGATTCAGTGTGCGGATGCCGCCGCCTGGGGCGCACAGCGGTGTCGCTTGAGTGGGATCTCTTTCCCCAGGCTTTCCCATTCCCTCTCTCCTGTGCCCTGGGAATGCTCTGTTCCTCCTGGACCCCACGGATGACCGAAATGCCACGAGACAAGGAAGGATGTTTGCACTTGCCTGTGCACTGTTGCCCTCTGCTTCTCCAAACTGCAGGGGCCACCTAACAATAATACTTATATAGGGCTATATATTTTCCTAGCATTGTACAAATATTAACTAATTAATACCCAGGACTCCTGTCGCCCATTCTGCTAGACTCTACCAGCCCCAGGCAAGTCATTTAACCTCTGTTTGTCTTAGCTCTCCCATCTGTTACACATTGTTTTTAATTGTCCGTTGAGAAGCCAAGCAAGTTGAACGAGATGTGGGGCATGTAAAGATAACTGGCACAGGGTAACGGGGAATGGCTTGGCTAAGCTCCTTGTGGCTCCCTTGTCAGCCCAGGTTATAATAATTTTAGCATCACCAGCATGGCTGGACGAGGTACTCGGCAGATCAGGTTAATACACGACTTCTAAGGGGGAAAAAATGAAGTTTTAAACAAGTTCACTTCTAATCACTGAAGGGTGTGGGGCAGACAAGACAGTATTTAGCAGAAGAGCTGCTCATGTGTCAAGCGGGAGGTGACTTAACCTGTTTTAGTCTACAAAGCAGTGGATGCAGAGTCCTGCATGAAACATGTGGTGCTTCTCCAGCAGTCCTGGAACAGACACTGAGAAATGCAGTTAGGCTCTGGGGAGTATCCCAAGGAGAACCAGCCTCAGAGAAGAGCGAAGTGCTGGATCCGAACTTCTGCGCTTACCTTTGGCCCTAAACATCTTGGACCCTGAGCATGCCCTGTGAAGCTGGTGGGGTGTGGGTGGTCAGTGGTGTGTTCACCCCAATGTGAGTACAATCCTCCCCCCAGACAGCAGCGCTATGAAAGAGGCTCGTGGGTGCACCGAGGCAGGATCTGACTATGAGCTTGAGACTTGGCAACTGACTGTAGATGAACAAGGTCATGAGATCAGCCTTGCAACTTTGGCCCTCCTGACAGAGACGTGTTTCTCTGGAGCATAAGTGCTGTGACAGAGTTGCAGATCTTTGACACTGTCACGGTCTAAACCATGTTTTCCAGGAGGAGACTGCTGGCAGGAGAGGTCTAACAGGTAAATCTGGGCACTGCTGGTAAAGTTGTGGCTACTGGTGGGGACATGCCATCACTTTGCACAGGAGCATCCCTTCCTTGTGGTAGAACAGTGTGATTCCAAAGACTCTTCTGACAGAGTTGATGGACCCTGCAAGGGTTCAACATAAACCCCTCCTTCTGCTTTACTTTCCCTCTCCATGCAAAACCCAGTGGATGGAAGTCCCCAGGCTGGTAAATTGCTACAGGGGCTCTCTACCACTGGGGATTTTTCCTTCAGAAGGGATCCTCACCCGCTGTTTGGGGTTTTTTGTTCCACTTGAGCTTCCACCTAAAGGCAGCTTGCTTCTCACCGTACTCTTAAAACACAAACCTCAGACTCCTTTATGCAGGCAATGTCACTTTTCCAAAAGCTCAGTTTTTCCAGTGCTGATATTACAAGGTAAGGAGGTACAGCTTTGCACTGAAAACCATTTCTGACCAAGTAAAATCCCTTTTTCTGATTTAAATGGCTTTAAGATGGGTTTATAACCTGTACTTTTAAATGGAGAAATAAACTTGTGAAACCTTGACCCGGCAAAGGACTTAAGTACATCTTCAACCACATATGCAAGAGGTTGCAGGCTGGATTCAGGACATTAAGGAGTAGGATTATACACGAACAAAAGCTAGTTTTACTTTTTAATGAAAATGGAAAACTGGCCCTTTTAATGTAGAAGGTCTAAAATGGGTTATTGCAAGTGCACGTGTAGCATTGCAGGCTGTTCCTGGGCTTAATCAATAAGCACATGAGAAATGTTCTGAAACTGTAGCTTTCACAATCCGGTGAATTCTTGAAAGTATGGGAAATCTGCTTTTAAATCAAGGCTGAGTTAGACTGTGTTTACAGCTGTTAATATAAACAAGGAAACCTAGCTACAGAGCTCACAGCATGACTGCGACATCATGTTTTTGTTACACTGACTGAAAACTATGCATAGTAATCAGCAGATTATTTGGTATTTAAATAGAAGTATGGATTCAGTTATAAACCTCTGAAGATGGATATTAAATTATGGCTCCTTAATTCTGTCATCTTTTTTGCAAATACCTAATGGTTAAGTGTTGCTAATTTTTGCTTACAATAAATCTGGAATAAAAATAGTTGTAATTAAGCAGTTAAATGCTATAATCAAGAGTCACACTGAAAGTTAAGTCTGTGAGCGTGCTAAGCATGGAAAGGGGGGATTGAATAGAAAGACATGGATTAGACACACACATTATTAAAAGATGTACACAACTTCCAGGGTGCTTGCTGCTCTGTGCTGGGTGAAATAAAAGAATTCGGCCAGGGCACCTCTACTGGGCTCAGAGGGATTTGTTTGAAAGAGTTGGACAGTGAAACAGGCTTTAGGCTTTCAAAATGCGTGGCTTCTCAAACCCTGGTATGCAAATATTGTTTGGGGTGTGGGGGGGGGAATGCTAGTGGTCTCCCATTCCTTCCTCCCCAAACAGTGAAACAGTATGGGAAGAAACAGGAAGGTAAGGAGGATATTTCGAAATCATCTCTAGCACTCCCATGGCCCAGTTTTGATGGCGTGGTTTAAAGGAGCCTTTGTTTGACTGTAACACTTTGGCAGGACAGTGAGTCTGTGCTGCGGTGTTGAAATAGCACGAGAAAGCTGGAAGAGCTACCCCCGAAGAGCCCTGGAGAACACATGCTACGCAGTTATATGTCCTTAATGTGCAGGTCCCTGTTCAGTTTTACTCTTCCTGCTTTCCCAGGGTAAAACACATGGCTTGCAAATACCACATATGAACCCAACAGACGAAGGCCTCGAGGTACACAGCACCCTCTGCGTGGGGTCCCAACCCCCCGTGTTGCATGTGTGTGTCTCACTTCCGCCGCCCAAGGAACTCCTGAGATCGCACTGACTTAAAGCTTTGCAGGACCAAAGCCTGTTCACCTCTCAGTGGTTCTCGGGGTGAACTTGCAGAGTTCACCATTAAAAACCAAGCTTTTCCATCAGTCTTGGGGAAAAAAAAAAAAGCATTGGCCTGGATTTATCGAGATGGGAGGGGTCACCCGGGGTCCCCCAGTAGGGTTTAGAGACAGGGGGACTCACTAGCCTAAACCAGCTCACAGTTACCTGTAGTATGCAGTACGGAGGCAGGGGCTTTGCCACTGAGCAGAAAGCATTGGCTTGGTGGCTATGGTTGGGTGGAAGACAGAGAAGACACATGTGCAAGAGGGAAAAGTATGGTGGTTTGCACCCAATCAGCAGCGTGGAAAGATAAAACCAGATGCCTAATGCTTAAGCTGCCAGAGAAAGCTGGGGGTTTTAATCCCTGAGCAACCTCAGTGTCCCGAGACTGAAGAGCAGTGCTTTGCCCCCACTCACCAAAGCCTAGCTCACCATTGAAGTGGGAGCTCCTCTCCTCCCACTCCGGATTTCTACACAGGGCTCTTCTGAGGAAAAGTGCTGTTTCCAGCCATGTTTCATAATTAAGCTGCGCTTTAAGAGCAGTGAGCAAACCTCAGCACATCTGGAGATATGGCGTGGTTAAACAACCTGATGTTCAAATAAACATGTTGCTTTTTGCTTCATTCTCCTCCAGGCCAGCCCCAGGTTTTGCTGAGCTCAGACCTTTTCTTTGTGGCTGCCACTGAGCTCATCTGCTCCTCAGTGACCGTATGAGGAAGCCAAGATGTCCCAGGAGCTAGGATGTCCCCTGGCTTCAACTGAGATTGTCCTCTGTGACCTTTGGCAAGACACTCCTTCCACCCACTGCTTCTGTCTGGCATTGATAAAAGTCAAAAACATATTTATCTAATAAATGATCTTGTGAGGATGAAACCTAACAGTGACTGCAAGAGATTTAGATGCTGCATGGTGAAGACCATGTAAGCATATGGGTGAAAGGCAGCTTTACATTAAGATTCTTCTGGTCGCTGCCTCACTTACTGCCCTTTGAGCAAGCCCAAACATTCCATAGTTTCTGAAACAAAGAACCTAAAAGAAGATTCTGGATGGAGCGGAAAGGGGGGAAGCCCCCACAGGCCCCTCCGCAGAAGCACTTGTTTTGCTCTGAAACAAGAGAGATCAGCCTACGTCCCTTCTAACCCCAGAAACAGGGATCCCCATATACTACACAAAAGCACATCCTTGAACCCCACACACCTTTCCTTGCCCCAAGGGTTGGACATGTTTGGTTTATGAGGCAGTTGAGAAATCCCCCATGTGAAAGCAGCCATGCTGTCCTAAACAAGGCTCGAGCGTAACCAGCTTCCGTTTGCTGATCTAAATTGCCTAGGCAAACACTTGGTGCAGATCTAGCTGTCTCTGTGGGGGAGGGCTGATATAACAGTGTGGGGGTGGCAAGAGCCACTCTGATCCCTGGTCCCGGTGTGCTGGAGCCAGGAGCTGCAGGCCTGTAATTGTCCCTCTGCAGCGCGCACATCTGAAAGCGGTCAGCTCCCAAATCCTCCCGTGGTTCCAGCCTGAAAAATGGAAACCTTTTGTTTCTGAAATAGGCACACTCTTATGACTTCTTTTTCTGATGATTTCCCCACACCCCCCCTAAATTTTTTGGCTGAAGCCTAGTCACTAAATCTGACCCAAATTCAAAAATAGCTTTGGCTGCCAGTGGGGAGGGAAAGGCCTGACTCTAGCGTGATGGTCCAAAAAGCTGGGCTTTTGTGTGAATTTAAGTAGGGAGAGGTTGCTTTGTTTTTTTTAACAGCCTATCAAACCTCATCCTGTCCTAACATTAGAGCATTGCTCAGACCTGTTTCTGCTCCACTGGTGTTGTATACCCCAGAGTTTTGACAAGAGGTTAACACAGTGTACTCAATATGTACTTGGTTCGCAGCAGTTGTTGCTCATTGACATCTGAGCTGCTTTCTGAATCAGCCTTCCAAGTAAGTTCTCCATGATTAAGGTCTTACTATTTCCATTATAATACAGTTTGTTTTCAACTGATAACTTCAATGCAAAGGAAAGATCCTTTTTGTGTCCAATTTGGCAACTGAGATAGAAAGGGGAGTGGGGTTTGGGTTTTCTTTTTAGCTTTGGCTTTAAAAGATGATTTGATTTGACTATTTCCATTATGACAAGTCTCTCTCTTTTGTAAAACCCAGATTTTCCTTTACTAAAATTCTTTCACTCTGTAAATATCCATGTTTGGACTTTCTTAGCCAGGTTATTTGAATCAAAGTTTAAATCAAAGATTTATATTTTTAATCTTGGGTGCAGGGACTAGGAAGGATATTTTCCCTTCTACTTGAGTAGCTTTTGGATGTCGCATAATCTACAGGTAATACAGGCTAGAACCTCATGGCTCCTTCCTGATTCTCCAGTACAGAAATGAGGAGAGCATCAGCCCTCAGTAGGATAAAGGGTCAGCTGTGAACGATGTCTGATTCACCCTGCTGACTTCCATGGAGTCACTTCTTCCGACGAAAGGTCTTAATCTGTATGAGCTGGGGCAGCCGTATCTGGTCTTAAGAAAACAGGGACAATCTTTAATTGGGTTATAAAAGTTGTCTCTCAGGAAGGAGAGGACAAGTGGGATGAGTTAACAGGAAACAGAGCCAGCCACAACAGTTCTGTAAGACCTGTTCGTGGTCACCCTCTCAAAACACAACCAACTGCCGCCAAGCATGACTCCACCATTGTTTTTGAGGTGGGCCTGGTGACTTTTTTACAAGGCTAGTGATAGGATTCCTTGGCACACAGCCTGGACTCTGCTGCTTCTTTTGTGGGAGGGGGACTGTTGCGTTTTCCCTGCTGTCTCTTGCTGCAGAAGTTGAACTCAGTTGCTGCACCGCACTGAAAGCATCCTGGGAATAGAAAGTTTTATTCCTTTCCGGATGGCTGTCGAAATAAACCGGGGCCCCGAGCTACCGCTGAGTTTGCATGTGCATGACAACAAAACCAGGGCTTCACACACACAGAGCACTTCATCACCGCGAGCATGCTGCCACAGTCAGCAGCAGCTCCCACGGAGGGAAGGACAGGATTGTTTTCTCCATGGGGAATGAGGAAAGCAGCGCAGGGAGGCCAGTGGTGTGACCAAAACCACAAGAAAAATCTGTGCTGAAGTGCAGCTTTGAGTGCATGCACACTTGGCTGAGTGACATGGGACTGATGTAATACCTGCACCTCCTGCCCTTCCCACTCTGAATTCCTGGTTTCACCGGAGCCTGTGACAGCCTAAACTGTCTCTTCGAGCCACAGATTGAACCAAGACCTTTCCAGTCAGCTACGGTGATGGTTTCAACAGGTTTTACTGGTGTACTCTGGTCAGTCTTAGAGGTTTTTTTTAAAACTGTCATCTTGAGCTGGTGACTGACTTCCAGTCAGAGGGAGCAGCTTATGTCCACTTCCATTCCCATAGAGCAATAAAGCTAGAAAGCTTTAAAAAGGAGGGAAGCCAAGTTTCCTCCTGTATCTTTATAGATTCCGCAAATCCTTCCGTGGCCGTAAAGAGCTGATTCTATCTCCTCTGTTGATAAGAACACGCGTGTGCTGACACCACACACTCCCACCAAAGCTCCCCGGCAATTCCTGTTTATTTGGCTTGCTTTATAAAGCAGTGCGTCAATTTGAAAATCATTAGGTATTCCTACCAGGAGTCAAAGACCACATTTAGAGTGGATTACATGCGTGTTTCTTAAAAGTGTTAATGTGCTAATCTGCTGGTTACTAGATCCAGGCAAAATGCCATGATATTCCACATGAGCAAAATACCACGGTTCTTGGAGATTTCATATAAATATTACCCACTGTGTTTCCACATTTGAAGTGTTATACTTGTCTATTAAAATCAACAAGCTGGAACTAGTATCTGGAAATAAGTGATATTACTGTTTTATTTATGAACTTCAGATTCAGATCCTTTTTAATAAAATACCGTACAAATAAGGAACAGAACATGAATCTTACTGTTATTCCATGTATTCCATGTAAATATTTCAACTGTGCCTTGCAGCAATAAAAGCACATTATGTGCACTCTGCGTTACCATTGTGACCAATAATGTTTGACTTACTGTACTGTATTTAGTTCAAAAGCCAAAGCAGAGTCAGGGCAACGCCGTGGCTGTTGTTGCAGCGTGCTGCATGCAAGGAACGAGACTTGCAATGAACAAGGCCTCACACTAAATAAGAGCTTGTTCACGACGAAGCCACTTGGATTACAGAGTACTCCCGACACCATTAAAGAGTTAAAAATTCTATCTGTGCTCTGGAACAGGGGAGGGGTGAGCTCCACACAAACATTAGCCAGTCTGTGGTTTTGTGATTGTAGTTTCTTGCAATGCAAATGCACAAACGGGAGAACAAGCCGGCTTTTGGTGTAGCAGCACCCCAGCAGTCAAGCTACAGGTGTTGCCCAGACACACACAGCACTTTCGCCAGTAGGAACTACAAGGTCACTTGGACTTTTTACTTTCATGCTTAAGCTCAGTTATCACTCAAAGGGCTGGTCCTAAGGAAGGGCAAATCCCAGCACTGCCTTAGGATTTGGCTTTCACTGACACCCTCTGCTTATCAAAAGGAGTGTGAAGATGACCTCAGTTCAAGAAGGACATAGACCTCCTTGAAAGAGTCCAGTGCAGGGTCACCAAGATGATTAAGGGAGTGAAAGACATTCCTCATGAGGAGAGGCTGAGGGAGCTGGGCCTCTTCAGCTTGGAGAAGAGGAGACCTTATTAATGTCTATAAATATGTAAAGGGTGAGAGTCAGGAGGATGGAGCCAGGCTGTTCTCAGTGATGGCCAGTGATAGGACAAGGGGCAATGGGTGCAAGCTGGTGCATAGGAAATTCCATGTGAATATAAGGAGGAACTTTTTCACTGTGAAGGGGACAGGCTGCCCAGAGAGGTTGTGGAGACTCCTTCTCTGGAGACACTCAAAACCTACCTGGTCATGTTCCTGTGAGATATAGTCTAGGTGATCCTGCTCTAGCAGAGGGGTTGGACTAGATGATCTTTCAAGGTCCCTTCCAACTCCTAGCATTCTGTGGTTCTGTGGGCTGTTAACGTGCAGGAGTCTGCAACGTCATGCAGCCTCTGGCAGGAAGAAACCTTCACTATGATGAACATGGCCCTGATAAAGAATTTTGTCTTTCTTCTGTTTGTTGTCACACAATCTAGTTCAAGGTGAGAAAGGCCCATATGCCATCCAGATCAGCCTCAGCTGTTTTTATTGTGGGATTTGGCATATTTTTTTCAGTATAGTCTTTATTTTCAATGGGGCTGAATGCAGATGCAGACGTAGACACCTCTCAGCCTTATAATCAGAGGTATGTGATTTATGTTTTTTTGTACAAGTGAGGGGACTGTAGATGTGGCTATAGCTCTCTCAATAAATTGTTAAGCTAGCACACACACTACAAGCCATCTTTTCCTCCTTTTCACCTTTTTCGGAAATCTTCTTTCCTTTTAGCAAAATGCCCTGGGTTGCTTTAACCAGTTCCTAATTGGTTAAAAATTCCTTCAAGTATTTATTTCAGATCAATTCCAAGTTGCTCTTCTCCCCTTCCTCCCTGCCATTTAGGCCACTGAACTGAAAAACCTCACATTTTCTCAGTGCTACTTCACTAGCTATTATACGTACCCCCATCATTTAAGGCTTAAGTAGAAGTTGACTTATATGCATTCCTGGGGTATAGGTTTCACTTTGTATGGCTGCCAGAAACTTACATTCATCTTATCAAGGGTATCACATGAACCATAAGGAGAGAACAGGCCATATATCTTTGTATTCAGCGATGGAGGCTTGGGCCTACCCATCTGCCATCTCTAAACCCTTGATGCGACCCTCTGCTACAGTTGAACTTTAACAAGTGTCTTTTATTCAGAGTGGACAGGGGAAAAGATTTAGGCTAGAAAACCACCTCCAGTTTGGAGACAGATGTGCAGCTAATGATGTCACAGTTGGTAAGACATCAGGCTTAGGGGATTGATAATGGCATACAGAGCCTTTTCTTTTGGATCATATTTTACTCAAGATGCCAGTACTTACAGTGGAAAATTACCATCTGAGATCCATTTGTGACATCTGGTAAATGAGTGATGCAATCTTATCTCCTTCCCAAGCATGTCAAGGATCTGCAGTGTTTGACCAACATTGCTAGCCCTCCTGGTAGCCTCAACTGCCACAGTGAACGTACACAGCCACTGGACACCCTGCACATGAGCTACTCTGACCATCTGCCCCTGTGGATGGCACAGACTCATATTCACCGCACCCTTTTTTGGCTCTTGGCTTTGGTTCCTAAGTAATAAGCCTTGTAGGAGACTTTCCTGCTCAATGGCAGCTCTGTCAGAGGCTGATTCAGCCTGTGAAAAGCAGGGGTGTGCCGGTCTGTCTGCAGGGATTACTGAAGGAGCCTCGGGAGTCTGCACTTCTTGCAGAGGATCACAGAATCACAAACTGGTTTGGGTTTGGAGGGACCTCAAAGCCCATCTAGTTCTAACCCCCTGCCACATGCAGGGACACCCCGTATGACCAGGTTGCCCCAAGCCCCATCCAACCTGGCCTTGAACACTGCCAGGGAGGTACAGCCACAGCTTCTCTGGGCAGCCTGTGCCAGGGCCTCACCACCCTCATCATAAAAAAATTCTTCTTTATCTATATCTTTCAGTTTAAGGCCATGACACCTTGTCCTATTCCTATATGCTCTTGTAACCAATCCCTCTCCATTTTTCAGTTCCTTCAGTTACTAGAAGGCTGCTCTAAGGTCTCCCTGGAGCCTTCTCTTCTCCAGGGTTGAACAAGCCCAACTCTCTCAGCCTGGCTTCATCCAGCCCTCTGATCATCTTCACTGCTCTCTTCTGGACTTGCTCCAACAGCTCCATGATCTCATGCAAGTGTCTAAAATTAGCTGAGGACTTGGTCTCTATGGTTTTGAAGTCAAGAATTTTTTGTGAGCACTAGATTTATTGAAAGATACTGGGGCACAGGTACATCTATGCTGCCATTTCAGCAACAGAAGAAGGAAATTTTATAACACATTTTAGTATCACAAGAAGCTCTTATTCATGAAGGTTCTTATGCAGTCCGTATTTTCTTGATATTCTCCCTTTGTTTGGTCTTCTATGAACCCAGCTGTTCTTTGGACACAAAATGAAAAAAGCTCTCCAAGGTCTGACTTAAATGGTGTTAGAACTTCAGCTCTCCTGAGGAACAAAAATTAAATAGCCACACACAGACTAAAATGGTAACGTGGTAAATCAGCCAAAGCTCATCAGCACGTAACCAGGGCTGCATTGTTCTTCTCTTCTTCACTGCCAATAAGTTTTGGGTCTAATGATATTCTGCTATAATTCATTTCCTGTGTCTAAGAAATTCTGTCCAGGATGCCAGAATATCTAAATCTGATAATTACTTCCACTGGACCACTTGGCACAACTCACCATACTCCATTTAAGCTCCCAATTAAATCTTTCAGTGAAGAAGTGATGCTAACATTGCTTTACAGCATCGCTAAAGTCAAGCAGAAGACAGCTTTGCAGGTTCCCTTGGAACGACCATGTCTTGATGCCAAGGCAGCAGCCTCAATCAAGCTCAGCTGACCTGTAGAAACATTTCTGTCAGGGTTGTTGGTAATATTTATTTCTGCACAGCTGAGACTTGGATTGGTTTTCCAGTGCCATTGGAGCAAAGTGGTGGGGGGAAATAAATGTTTTCAGGTTCTCTAACTTGTGTGAGTGGGCCTCTGAGTCATCAAAAATCTGTTGCAATCCAGTTGAGATAAAGCAATTGAGTTTTCACATAGGTATTACTCCTTAACGACATAGGTATTACTCCTTAACGACCCTCTTTCCCTGCAGCTATTCAATATTTAGTTTCAATTTGTAGGGCTCTTAAATTGAGTTAGCAATACAGCATAATCCTGGAGCTATCCTGCCTCTAATCCTATAACAATACATTTTGTCATTTCAAAAAATGGTCTTTTTTTTCTTTTTTTTTTTTGTTTGTCCCAAAGGCAAAGTCATGTCATGCTCCAGGAATGTGTCTTTTGCAGCCAAAAGAGGAAATCCAACTAACCAAAATGTTATCAGCAATTAACGAAGTAGTTTAACGATTTTTTTGCAGTGTTCCAGAAAAAAGAAAATAAAATACCAGTTCAGACTAAGTCCATTTAGCTGCATTAGACTCTGGTATGCTGCCAATATTCTTTATAATGGAGATTTAGAAGTTAATAGTATTGGAGATTAGAAATTGGTGTCAGTTACAGAACTGTGTAAAGTGATTTCTTTGCATTAAGACATAACAGCTGAAATGAATAAAATACATTTCTTTCTTATTTTTTTTCATTTAGCTGTAATTGCAGTTTTGGCATGCTGGCCAAATCTCTTCATCCTGGTGGGATGGCCCCATTCCTCATTCAAAGAACACCAGGAACAATTTTTAAAGAGAGGAAATGGATAACATAGCTTATCCTGGAAAAGAAAACCAAAACTACCAGTCCCTCCTCCACTCCCTTCACATGTAGTGCGGAAAAAACTGCTTAAAAAGTAAACAAACAAGAGGAGACTCTTGGCCTGCCTCAGCACAGGGCCCAAACCGACTTCTGCCAGACTCACAGCTGGTGAAGGCTGGCATCTGTGGGATGGCCTCGAGCGGCTGTGTGACACCCTGCGGGCTGGGACGCTCACCCACCAAAACCATCGGCACCGTCCTGAGGTGCTTTAGTGGTACCAGATCTGGACCCGGGGTCTTCTCCACATAGACCTGGAACTGAGCCTCCCCTGACTGCCAGCAGGCAGAGCTGAACCTGCCCAGCTTTGTAGGAACAGATGCTGGCAGCGACCCGTCTGCGACGGAGAGGTTTGCAGCCACTCGTGAAGAGGGAGTCATGAAGACTGCGTGGGTATGTTTTCATGCTCTCCTCTAGCACTTCATGGCTATAGCTAAAAATACTACATAAGAACCTTTAAAGTTCTTAATTAAAGTTGCTGGGGATAAAAAAATATTAAAAATCACAGAAAACCCATTGATTAGGTTCAATAGGGCCTTGTTTTTAAAAATGGAATTTGGGGCCCCAGAGTAGCCCTTTAAACTGATCTTTCTTAAATACCTCAGTGATTCAGCACGTGCCATTCCACATCGAGGATTTATTACAACCTTAATAACATAAGTAATTTTAATATACTGAGTGTGCACACGTGTGTGTGTGTGGGCACGCTCGTAAGGGATTATAGTTTTCCAACTACTAATTTCCTTGCAAATTAAAATGTTAATATTCAACACACACTTGAAAGTCCCCCAACAACAAACAAAAGCTAAGCTGAGCTGTTAGCGCACAGAGAAAGTACAGAGAACGTGCCAACGTCGCTGATTTGAGTTTTATGTAACTAATAGCTTATAAACACTTAACTGGAACCTGTGCAAAAACCCGTTTCTGGGCTGAAACCACCTGCCATGTCCGGTCTCCAGTAAATGCTACCTGCTGGGGATCAACCTCTGACACACGTGTGGGCAAATCGGTTCTCAGTCCAGCAAAGGGCCACCCGACAGCAGAGCGAGTCCTGCCTTGCTGAGGACTCCAAGTTTTGGATCACAGATTAAAAGGAAGTTTGCACCATAGCAGCTGCAGCTGCAGTCCAGATAAGAGTGTTTTCTAGTGGCTGTTTAATGAGGGCCGGCTCTTATCAGCAAAGCACTCATTAACCATTCTTACTTATTAGTGATGCCAGGTGGGACAAGATATCAAAACTATGTTATTTGGAAAAAAAGGTAATAGTGATGTGGCATGTGAGATGTTAAGTATTGGTGAGTTCTTAATGGGCAAGTAAAGCATGCTTTATATGTTATAAATCATCTCATGTTCAAAAATCGATTTAAATGCTTATCTTCATGTAAGGTACTGTAGTACAATCTTAGTAGCCATGGGAAGGCCCCTTGAACACAAGAGCAGCTTGAACATGGGAGTGGTCACAGTTGTGTGTGCAGGGACAGATGGCAAGGGCCAGATCCTGCATGCTGGACTCCCAGCCCCAAGCAGGTCTGGGTTTGCTTTAGCAGAGGCTCCAGCAAGATGTGAGAGGCCCTTCAGTGATGATCCTTTGGAGGATGTGCTTGGAGGACTCAGTTGGGAGCATAATTTGCGATAGGATGGCTCTGTGGGAAGAACAGCATCATCAATCCCTGTAACTTCCTAAATAAGACCCAAAATCAGACCCATAATGGTGTTACCAGAAAGCCATGTTCTAGAGTGCTTTCTATCTTCATAGAATCATAGAATCATAGACTCACAGAATCATAGGGGTTGGAAGGGACCTTGAGAGATCATCGAGTCCAACCCCCTTAGTCTACTTTTCTCCAGGCTGAACAGTCCCAGCTCACTCAGCCTTTCCTCATAGGGGAGATGCTCCAGGCCCTTCATCATCTTCATAGCCTCCTCTGGACTCTCCCCAGGAGATCCCTGTCTTTTTTATACCAGGGAGCCCAGAACTGGACACAACACTCCAGGTGGGGCAGAGCAGACGGGGAGGATCCCCTCCTGTGACCTGCTGGCCACACTCCTCCTGATGCCCCCCAGGATCCCATTGGCTCTCTCAGCCCCCAGGGCACACTGCTGGCTCATGGCCAACCTGTCATCAACCAGGACCTCCAGGTCCTTCTCCACAGAGCTCTTCTCCAGCAGGTCATCCCCCAGCCTGTACTGATACAAGTGGTTATTCCTTCCCAGGTGGAAGACTCTGCCACTTGCTTAGAGTTGTTTCGCCTGCTCTTACTGCTGAATCTGTCCTGTTTGATCTCTACGTTAGTCAGTGTGAAAACACTGCTTTTATAATGCAGGACACAACTTGTCCGGGAAGTTTATGAGCAAACTTTGGAGTTGAGTATGATTTTCAGTAACAACCAAGCTACAGTGAGAGTAAACACGAATAAAGCACTATTTGATTTATAAACCTGTTTAGACAGACAGGACGCTCCTCAGCTGCGCTGTAGGACAATGCAGCCCTTGGCCATGCTGAGCTGCATGGGGCCCCAAGCAGCAAGCTTTTTTTGTTTCTTGCCAAAGAAAACCTTTCCCTGCTCTGGGACAGCCATCAACCTGGGCTCCTCAGAGAGAAATTCACTGCTAACCCTGGGAAGCGAGCGGCAGAAGGTGGGAACGTGGCAAAGGCTCTGCTGAGGCTTTGCGCTTTGTGGCCTGAAGAAATGCAGATTCAAGCAAAGAACACTGGGATAAAAGGAAGGAAAATGGGACCTTGGCCAGCCCCACCTCTGCCTTGAGGATGGCATCAGAGGCAACAGCCGTACAGCCTGACTGGTATACACCAAAGTCTGTGCTGTGGGTCCACACGAGAGCATTTTGCATCAGACCAGAGCTGTAACCCTACTAACACAATAGACCCAGATCCCAAAAATCATTGTCTGCCACATCCTTGCTCCCCATCAGTGCCCAGGACTGATCGAGGCACAGCTGCAGCCCAGGGTGGGGACAGTTTTCCGTGCAGGTCAGGGGAAGGAATAGCAACTCGGAAAGCCAGGGAGGAAGGTGGAACAGTGCAGCATGGACATAGGTTGGCTTAAGCTTCCCCAGAAGCTCATCCTCTACTCCAACAAGAGATAGAGCAGTCTTTGAGGTGCCTTCCTGATACTTGCTTCAGAATAGGATGAAACCCCTCTGGAAGAGAGTCTGTCTCTCTCCTCTGACCATTAGCTATTTTATGCCAGTTTAAACTTGGTGTTATACTAGTACAGGCTTTGTGTAATTACACATGAATATTATCAAAACAAGAATTTCACTGTCTGAAAGAGAGGTGTTTTTCTTCTTTAAATGAAATGCCATGGAATTTAAACAATTGGAGTTTTGTTCTGATTTGGAGTGGAAACAAGCTTGTCAAAATATGTTCACAAATGGAAATTCCATTTTTTGACCATCTGTATTGCCATTGCTTGCTATTTCCCTGGAAATATGCAAAATATTTGTTGGCTGTTTTGTTTTTTGGGTTGGGTTTTTGTTTTTTAAGATCTAGAATTTATTTATTCTGAAATAAAATATTTCATCTTAAATGGGTGCAGAGAAGTTAAAAATGTGTCTCAACCTGTGACTCCAAATCAAGAAAAGTAGGAAACCCTACATTTACATGCATATTAATAGTCAATCACTTCTGGGACAGCCTCTGGGTTTTGCAGGGCTCGTTGCCTGATTTTTAAAGATTTGCAGTTGTTTTCTTCTGACTCACAGGACCCAGACAGTGACGGTCAGAGGAAAGTCACGGGCTTTGCTCAACAAAACCCTATTCTCCGTAGACACAAAGACGTTATTAGTGAGCCCATGGACGTACAAGGATGCTAACAGTTACCTGTCACATGACACATGCAAGCTAGAGCTGAAAAAGTAAGGGAAAGACATGGTGCTGTCCCCACCACCAAGGCAGAGTGTGACCTTTGGAGGGGGTCACAGAGCCTCACTCAATCACAGGAGTGAGTGACTCCAGCCTGAGCAGGAGTAGGAATGGAGGTGGGAAAGGAGCTGAAACAGCCAGCCAGTGCACAGGGATGTAGCCTGCAGCAGAGACCTTGGCGTCTCTGTCCAAGACTTGGGAGAGGAAGACTGCATTCCCCTTCTCTGCAGGAATCTTTCTCTGCTGTTACAGGCAAACCACCAGGTTTTGGTGTGAAGGTCAAGCTGCCTGGCCCCCAAGGCCTTAGGGAGGGCTAAGCAGAGGCGGGGGAGGGGGGACGGATACCAAGGGGTGAGTGGATCCCATAGACCTCCTCATCCTTGTTCCGTCTCATGTACTACTCCCTGCCTGTTTTTTCTCTGCTTGCCTAGGGCAATTTCCACCCTTTGAGGATTTTCCCCAAGCAAGGGAGGAGTGGGCACCAAGGTAGGATCCAAACAATTGTGCCACGGACTCCTTTTTAATACCTTGGCTTTCTATATAAAGTGAGGACTGACTCTATAAAACTTTTTCAGATATTACAGCATCACAGAGTCATAGACTGGTCTGGGTTGGAAGGGACCCCACAGGCAGGGCCACCGACCTCCATTATGGCCGGTCTCACAGCTTGGACCCAAGAAGAGGGAGTAACACAACTTGGAGAAGTCTTTTATGGCCGGGGCTTCGTACAGTGTAAATTTGGGATTAGATGTATCAGGCAGTGCAAACGCATGAACTTGTAATGTGTCTGCTTGTGTCCCAGCTAATCCCAACAGGTGCCACGCAGACATACTGCACATTAGAGATTTGTTGAGGGGATGAGGATAAAAATAGCAAGGGTCTGGGAGAAAAAGGACACTTTAAAAGTGATTTTTCTCCTCAACAGAACAGTACTTGCGAACAGACTTCTCTCCTGCACAAGAACCCCGTGTGCTAATTTTATTTATGTTCATATGCAGTTTGGGGGAGAGTCTCAAATATGCCGATCCAGCATTGTTGGATTTAAAGAAATTAATAAAAACAACTCAGAGCAGCTGGTTGAAACAATTATGCTTTTCACAGAAAGCCTTGCAGACTGCACAGAAAGTTATGAAAATAATCCTTTCAATTAGTGTGTGGTCAGTGCACCTGCAAAGGAGACTTGTCCAAGTAAAAGTATCAACTAGTGTCAATGGGAACAATTCATGAATTCATCATGAGGGCCTTTTTCTATTACCACATTTACACAGATGTGAATCCCCGGGGTGCAGACACCAGAAGGGTAACCCTACTGTAATCCAAAGAGCATGAGAAACATGAGTTCAGATCAGGAAAGCTATTAATTTTTGTGTATATTTGACTTCAGCATCCTTTCCCCTCTTGGATGCACTGCATTTAATAATCATATCTATCTACCTTCCCTGCACCGCCCAGCTCTCTAGAAAGAAACAACATACTATTCTGGTGAAAAATTACATCAGCCAAAGGACTCTAGAAGACCAAAGGGATTTACAGCTCTGTAATTTTATCACCTGCACCATAGCTGTGAATGAGTCCATCAAGCTGGTAGAAAAATACTCACAGTCAGGTTTTAACCCATTTGTGCTGTATCATAAACTGCCCAACTGGTCACCACAGCAGAGTGACATTAGAGGGGGGCAGGTGAATAATCTGAAGAAAAATGTTGAAAGAATGGAAAGTCCTGAAGGAAAAATAACTGAGATGAAAGTAGAGATTGCGTGAAGCATTTAAGGCATGCTCTTTGTTTTATTCTTTCTCAGTTTTCTTTTGCAGTTATGTGACAAACTCCTATTTCTGTAATAAAAAACCCACCTTCCCACAGATCATAACATCTCTGTACTTTTACCCTGCAAAATTAAGAAAGCTACTAAGTTTGTAGCTCAATAAATGCACAGTAAAGTCCTGAAACAGTATAAAACATTGAGGACAGAGGAGGGGAAGACTGACGTTTATCAGCAGCTTGTGGGCAGGGGACATTACTTTCATTAAAACATGTATTTATTGGCTTCTTCCACATCCGAGTATCATATTGTAGTGGTTGCAGCACATAAAGTAAAGGCCAGCAGGGTGTATGTCAAAAAGCCAGGCCACAAAGGGATTGCTCCGCTATCAGAGACCTCCGCACACTTTGAACATCTAGATAAACACTGGTTTATCCAAATTGCTTTGCAGTTTTTCCCAATGGAAAACACAATGCTGGCAGTGGTGAGGCTTTGTAGAAAGTGCTGTTCTTTACATTTGGCTGCTCTTAGTACATTTTAATTTTTAATTGATAACTAATAAAAAATGCCTACTGTTACAGTGTGGCACATGCTTCTTTCTGGCATCTTTGTGCAGTCCAAGCAAAAAAAAAAAAAACAAAGAGAAAAGTGAATAGAGGTATTTATTTGCAACACATTCTCTGTCCTATGCTCAGAAAGCTTCGACCAGCCGTAACTTCCATGATTGAGCTGTGCCCTGGGATTTGCTGTGCTGTAAATACAGGAGTTGAGGAAGCTCCAGAGCTGCTGGATGTCAGTGACACCCCTGATATTGGAAAATCGACTCCATCCCCAGCTCCAGGGAGGGGGCTGGGGTGCAGCAGGACCACACTGTCCATCTCCTAGTGAGCAGCATGCGTGCTTGCTGAGGGCGAGACAAAGGGCTCCATGAACCACGAGCCCTGTTTGGAGTTGTTAAATAGTGTGTAGAAAGCAATGAACAGAAACAACATGGTGGAGCAAATCTCTCCTTCGCGAAAGCTAATACGTCTCCATCAGCGTGGAGGAGACCAGACTTTAGTACCTGCTTGATCAAACCAGGAAAATGAGATAATAAAGCTTTGTCTCACTTGGTCTGGAAAGCATTTTGCCTTCAGTCAGTAGGATTCAGGGGTGTTAATGAGGGCAGGGTTTGGTCCAGGGGTTTTATATCCCCACTTGTCTTCTGCTGGAAGAGAGGCCGAGTTTCACAGCGCTTCGTCCCTGGAGAAGTCATTTGCACCTGTACGACGCGTATGCAGCCCTGCCAAATTGCAGGGAGAAGCATCTGCAATGCCAAACGGGCCGTGCAGATTTCTTATTTAGCAATCACACCTTAGCACGTTTTCCCTTCTCCCCGATGTATCTACCCAGCTCGTTTGAGAGGGGTGCACTGCAGCAGCTTTTGCATGATCACAGATGCAAGCAGTCCTGCGAGTGCCGCGACCAGAGCTCGCCAGGGGAGCCAAACCATTACTCTCACTTCAAATGCACGCTGGCAAGAGGTTTGTCCTGGATCTCAACAAAAAGATGAGCTGCAGGGGATTTAACCCATCCTCCTCCTTCCCCAAGTTTGCTGTTAAGACTCAGGCCACAGGGAGGGGAATGGTGAGTGCTTCCATACTGTTAATCACCACGTGTTTACAGACTTGGAAACCAGAATTAAAGACCCTTGGAAATCCGAAACTCAACATTTCTAGACCCGATTCGGTCTTGCTTTGTCCCTGGAGCAGTTGCTTACATCTGCTCAGAAACCTGCCATGGTGATTTGGCAGGGCTTTACAGCTCTGCTGCGCAGGTGCGAATGGCTGCTGGGGAGGAACCAAAGCCCTCTGTACCCCTGCCAAGGTGAACACGATCACAGCCACCAGAGATGTAGCTGAAAGAGCGGTTCCAGACGTGACCTCCTTTCATCGCCCTTCCTCGGCCATCTCGGAAAGCTGACTGCTGGGCTGAGATAGCTTTACACTTCTTCTTTACAGCTGGTTGGAAGGGTTTGGGGTGGGGGGTTTTTAACCTTTTTTTTCTTTTCTAAATTAAACAAAGAACCTTTTAAATCTACACTTTTCCAGAGGAGATTTGACAAATGTATTTTTTTAAAATTCACCCTTGAAGTTCTCTGAGTATTTTATTTCAGAATTGAAAGAAACACCAGCCGATCCTATTGTCTGACATCTAGTTTCTTCTCAAATTCAACTTGGATATAGTTTTTGTTTGGTTGCTGTTTTTTTTCTTTTTAATTTAGAATAGTGTCAAAAATGCTATACTCTGAACATCCTGAAATCTGTAAAGAAACAACTGAGTCAGTCTGGCAGAGGGTAAAGCTGCCACTTCCAACCCATGGACTCTTCTGGCTATTCATGGGACTGCACTCCTACAGAGAAAAACTCACACTTTGAAAAGTCCTGGAAAAAACAATACAAAAATAGCTTTACCCACATTTTTAGTTTAGTTCTACAGGTGCAGTCCTTCTATTTTATTCTTAGAACTGGATTTTCTAAGTACTCAATGCAGCAACTTGCCAGAGACAAAAGTTCATGTCATCTTGATTCCCCAGTAGAAGACTATCTCCCCTCAAAGCCTGATATTGGGATTTTTGTATCTGCAAAAATCAGATCCAGGAAAGATAAAGTGTGCCCAACTGTACATGCTGGGGAGTGGGTATGTAATCCAGAAAGTCCTACAGAGTCACATAATTTCAACTTCTGAATGGAAAGTTCAACATTTGTTTCAGGTAAAATTGAACTGAGCTCACCTTGCTCTCAAAAAAGAAAACATCAAAATACAATGTTTGACCTTTCCCAAATTAGATCCCCTCCTTTCTTCTTGTTTTATTTCCACCACCTAGAAGTCAGAGCCCTGTGCTGGATTTGACCTTATCTCGCAAGCAGCTTTTGGAGCCCTGAAAAGGCATCATTTCACAAATATTGTGAATCCTGCCCAGCTCCAGCCACAGGGGCTGTTCCCTGGACTCTGGAGGGACTGCAGCTTGTCCATAGCCAGGCACAGTAGACAGGCAGATGAGTCCTTTCACCACTGCTGGGCACAACACAACAGCCTGGTCAACAGCATCACTCTCTGCAGCTGCAACACACTTGTGTCTCACTTTCAGACACTCCAGAGCAAAAGGCTGCCTCCTCTTCCCTGCCAGCATCCCTCGGCAGCGGGCAGGCAAGGGAGCTCAGTTCAGCTTCTGCTGCAGCAGCCCCCTGCATTAGGAAAGAGCCCCAGGTCAGGTCCTACAGCTGCTGTAAATAGTTGCAGCCCTATTTAATTCAATGCAGCCTTTATTTACATCAGCTGATCTGGCCCCACTTCTCCTGTTTTCCTCTGCTTGTTTCCTTTAAGATGTATTTTTACAGCCTTGTAAAACACCACTGTATATTCCTGCATAAGCTAGTAAAGATATAAGTACAATGCCATTCTGCGGTTGTTATTAGAGCAGCGCCTGCAAAGGGACCCCAGCATGCCAGGCTCGGTGTGGCTCTCTGAGTGACACAGAGTTTGTGGCCAGAACAGGCAGTAGTGGGGAGAGAGAGGAGGGGATGGGCACAGGAGAGGTTGGCCCAGTCAGGAGAGGAGAATTGAGGCAGCAGGAAGAGGGGCACTAAGAGGAATGAAGCTGAGATGAAGATCTTTGAGCCAGAGATGGAGTTTGTTACAGACAGCAGTGAAAGCCCAAATGTGGCCAGTGAAAAACTGTGCAAAATACTCTGTGATATCTGACTCAGCTGCTCCTGCAGCTGTTCTGCCTGTGTCTGCCTTTCCCGGCTCCTTCCTGCCTTTTCCTTCCCAAAGGCCACACAGAGCAGGGCAGGGGGTGTTGGGACATGGTGGAGAGGAACAGAGCAAGAGCACAACCTCCCCAAGAGGTAAGAAGGGCATCTCCCTGAAAAGCTTCGGTTCCAGCCACTGAAGGAAGGAAGATGGCTCCAGAGCCCCAAATTTCATCCTTCTTCTCTGCCTTCTTAACTATCTTTGAATGCTGCTTGAGGCTCCTCAGCCACATGAGCAAAGTACTGGAAAGAAATCCTGGCAGAGGTCTGGGTCACTGTGTGCAAGTTTGACCCATGTGTCCTTCAGAGGGAAACTTTTTTGTTCTACCCCAAAGGAAAGGACAATGTGCTGCAAAACAACCAGCCTGTCTTCCAGGAAAGACTTACCTCAGCTGGGAAAGTTGAGCTGCATAAGCAGCTGGTGCAGAAGGTGATTTCACCCCCATTCCCATGTTTTCATCAGGTTCAGATTGTGCTGCTGTGTACCCAAGGAGCTGGGGTGCAATCACAGCACAACCCACCAGCCCTCCCAGCCCTGGGGGTGCTTGAGGGGAAAGATGCCTGATGGGTCTCCTACATGTACTCCTGCTCACGCTGGCATAGGTGGTGGTTTTCTGTGGGATCCCTGGAGGGCAAGGCTACCCCTTTCAAAAGACTACGGCAAATGATAAAGGCTTTGGGCTCTCTTCCCTGAGCAGCAGTGTTCACCAAGGTTGCTCTCACATTTTTCTTGCAGTGTGGGCCACACCTTCTTTGGGTTTCCCTACACACGCACACACCAGGAGTGGAGAGGCAGAAAGGGCTGCGTGCCCTATGCGGTGGGGAGAACACAATGGGATTTCCCATGTACCAAACCACTTCTGTAACTTTGCCGCTAACTTCCCCGTAAGCCACACTGATGTTCCCCTGATGTGTGCTTTCCTTTTAACTCCTTAGATCTGCCACTTCACATACATTTTTATTCTTTCATAAAATCACAGAATCACTAGGTTGGAAAAGACCTTTGAGACCGTGGAGTCCAACCATACCTGTCCTCTACTAAACCATATCGCTGAGCACCTCATCTGTGCATCTGTTAAATGCGACCAGGGTCGGTGACTCAACCATCTCCCTGGGCAGCCTGTTCCAATGCCCGATAAGTCTTTTGGTGAAGAATTTCTTCCTAATGTCTAATCTGACCCTGCCCTGGTGCAGCTTGAGCCCATTCCCCCTCATCCTATCACCTGTCACTTGGGTGAAGAGACCAACACCCACCTCTCTACAACCTCCTGTCAGGTAATTGTAGGTGCTGATAAGTACCTCCCTCAGCCTTCTCTTCTCCAGGCTACAACCCCAGTTCCTTCAGCCTCTCCTCATAAGATTTGTTCTCCATCCCCTTCACCAGCTTGGTTGCCCTTCTCTGGACACACTCCAGGGCCTCACTGTCTGTCTTGTAGTGAGGGGCCCAAAACTGAACACAGAACTTGAGGTGTGGCCTCATCAATGCCAAGTACAGGGGCACAATCACTTCCCTGCCCATGCTGTTTGGGATTGTTACGTCCCAAGTGCAGGACTCTGCACTTGGCCTTGAACTTTATCCTGTAAGTCTCAGCCCATCGATCCAGCCTGTCTAGATCCTTCTGAAGAGCCTCACTAACCCTAAGGCAGATCAACACTTCCAGCTTCGTCTTGCCCACAAACTTACTGAGGGAACATTCAATCCTTTCATCCAGGTCATTGATAAAGATATTGAGCAGGACTGGACCCAGGACTGAGCCCTGGGGAACACTACTTGTGACCGGCCTCCAGCTGGATTTGGCTCTGTTTAGCTCAGTGATTGTGATTGCTGTGCCTAGAGCAGCAGGTTTGAATCTGAGAAAGGTCAGGAGCAACAGGGAAGGGACAAACCACAGAGCAGACAGAAGGAACTGCGGAATAAAGAGAAAAGATATTTGCTTCTCTTGGCAAAAAAAAAAGTTCAAGAGCCTCAGGGAGGGATATTTCTACATGGAAAAATGCAGAACATTGTGCTTCTGCTCCACTTGCACTGAGCAACCCAGAAGCCCATTAGTTTGGGGCTGCATGGCAATGGCATAGCACAAGATTGGGCTTGAGCTGGTAATATACATATTCTGCGCAGGACTTATTCTTTCAGGCTCTGGGCCATACAAATGGGATTGTGTGTCTTGCAGAGAACTATCTAAGAGAGTGTAAGCACGACTGCCTACACCTAGGTATGTCAGCATGCTGAGAGACTGCATGTACAAACATACTTACTGCAGCATCTGCTGTCAACTTTAAAGAAAGAAATGTCTTTTCGTGTTTTGTTCACATAATAACTCACTGGTAGCTTGCACACTGGGGCACTACCAAGCATACATGTACACAAGGAGACCTTCTACTTGTTCTACCAGAAAAATGTTGAATTGGCTGACCTTTTTTGCAGGAAGCATCAGCTCTGACTGAGCTTTGACAGGTTTTCAGGTCTACAAGGGCATTTCTGATTAAAACACCTCAGACTAGTGTACCTCCAGGATTGGTGGAATGTGGGGAGGCTCATTTCATCTTGGCCACTGCCTCTTCTGGGCTTCTTTGGTTTTGAGCTGGTTCATTGTCCTTGGCATAGTAACCTGGATCCTTTTCTCCAGCACCCCTTGGGAGTGCAGCCTGCACACTCTCTGTCGACTACTGGTCTTTACAGCTTCTCCTCCTGGCAAGAGAGGAAAAGCAGAGCCAGGGGATGGAAGAAAAGGAGATCAAAGCTGTCATGTGAGTGGCAGGGCCATCACTACCTATCACAGGGACTGATGTGCTCACTTGGTGGAGTCATCTGAGACTCTCTGGAGCCGAAGGGCTTGAAGGAGCTGCTCCTCCATTACTCCTGTTTTAATCTTTCATAATTTTAACCATTTCCTTTATACCAGGTAACTACCTGTTTCAACTACACTGCATGCTTCCAGACTAAGTGTAGGAGGTCACAACAGGACAAAAAGCAAGGCATTGAGCGAAGGATGATGTACATGGGGAAGAATGATTTCAATTTATACCTTCTTATGCTGGAATGTACCTTTTCAGGATGGTAAACAAGGGCTCTAGAATCAAAGGCAGGTGGTTGTATTTAGCCCAAGCCATTTGCTAACCTGATCCATTTTCCTTTCCCACATCCCCAGCATCTAAAGCATATTCCACCAGGGACACCTATAGCTTGTCAATCATGTCATGAATTTATTTGAATAAACATCTTATGTCAACCTGAGAACTAAAAGAAAAGGGTCCTAGCTCAGGAGAATAAAGTGCAAAAAGTATGTAGAGGAGCTTTCAACAGTAGTAAAAATCAGCTCTCTTGAACAAAATTGTAAGGCTCCAATAATAGACCTTGATGACAAGTGGAATTAAATAAAACATGAGTGATGAAACCCTGTAATGTTTATGGTGAGGTAGTCCAGACAGCTGATTATTAACTGTTACCAAAACAGTGTCTTGGCAGTAGATATGCAGTAACCAGGGTGGAGACTGGTAGCTAGTTTAAATTATTGGTAAAGATCTGTTATATGTTTCAAAGAGTCCTTCTAACACAATACAATAATAGCATGAAATCAGTAATTATACATGCGGGGGAATAGTGTCTGACATCCTATTCAGAGGAGGGAAAGGGGTTATTTCCCATTTCATTCAGACTTGCTATCGTATTGCTGTGTCTAGTTTCACAGCAAATACCCAAGGAGTAGGTTTGGGGCTTGTGTGTTGTTTTTAGCTAGGCAGCCGTGCACATCCTGTGTCATACACACATCGAAAAAGAAGGAAAAAAAGAAAAAGAAACAGAAAAAAAGGTATTTTTTTCTCCCTGACACATCTGGAAATAAAACACTAGTGATCCCTAGATGTAACTCACTGACTGACTCCAGTCGGACTGAGACACCCAAATCCAGTCTCTCCTTTGGCCAGGAGCAGAGACGCCTGACAGGCTCAGGCCTAAGTACCAAAGAAGCCTTTTGGGGCCAGGAACACCTACACGTAAGCTAGGCAGGCGCAATTCATAAAAGCATCGATCTTCTCAAACGAACTGTTTCTGACCCATCACAGATCCCAAGCACCATCACCGCCTGCTGCAGGGGACTGCTGTTTATGTCCCTTATTGACAGGCTGTTCCTGTAAAGGCTTGGGAGCCCTCAGGGAGATGGATAGAAATTTCCAGGACTTGTCACCCTGCTACAAAACAGTGCTTGTCTCACACGTGTGCTGCACGGTGCCTTAAGTACCCCATTGCCTTGGCCTTTGTAATGCTCGGGGCCTGTGATCTGCAGCTCCAAACCCTTTTCCTGAAGCTGATGAGGCAGTGTTTTCCAGACTCTCTTTGGCAGTACTTTAATTGTTTTTATGCTGTTGTTCTTCTGCTGTTATTTTCATGGCCCTGCACCTGCAAATCCTGGCAGCATTGTCAAGACAGGGCCTCATGGGAAGCAGCTCCCACAGCTGTGGGAATTGACCTCCTCTCCTGCTCTTTCTTTGCCTCTTCATTTGTACATTGTAGTTTATATTAGAGAAACCCAAATACAGTGCACAGCAGAGTCGTCGATGATGATGATGATGGTAATAATAACAACAATGCTACAGTATTAGTATGCAATAATAAATACCCAGGAAATGTTATCTAGTAATATATATATGAATCATAGAATCATATCATGTTTTGGGTCCGAAGGGACCTCAAAGATCATCTAGTTCCAGCCCACCTGTCATGGGCAGGGACACCCTCTGTTAGGTCAGGTTGCCCAAAGCCTCATCCAACCTGGCCTTGAACATTTCCAAGAATGGGGCTTCCACAACCTCTCTGGACATCCTCTGCCAGTGCCTCACCACCCTCATAGTAAAGAATTTCTTCCTAATGATTAGTTTGATGATTCTAATCTAAAACTACCCTCTTTTAGTTTGAAGCCATTAACCCTTGTCCTATCACTATGCTCCCTGCTGAACAGTCCCTGGCCCACTTTTCTCTAGGACCCCTTTAAGTATTGGTCTCCCTGGAGCCTTCTCTTCTCCAGGCTGAACAAGACCAACTCTCTCAACCTGTCTTCACAGGAGAGGTGCTCCAGCCCCTTGATCATCTTCGTGGCCTCCTCTGGACTCACTCCAGCAGCTCTATGTCTTTCCTGTACTGGGGACCCCAGAGCTGGATGCAGTACTCCAGGTGAGGTCTCACAAGAGCAGAGGGGCAGAATCTTAATGACCAATGTGAAATATTTGCACTTGATTAGCATACTCCAGTCAGCATAATTCCATCATAAACAGCAACACTCCTTAAGGAGTTTGAATGGGTGCCAATGAAAAATATATTCTCCTAGGGAAAAAGCATAATAATAATAATCATCATCTTCATCTTCATCTTCATCCTCACCAGCTGGTGCTCTGGAGAGAGACTTAGAGGAGGAACATGGTCTGGGACCTCGACTCTGCTCTTCCCAACTGGCCCTGTACAGAATTTTCCTTTTATCTTTTCCTTTTTTATTTGTTTGTTTGGGTTGGTTTTCCCTCAGAATTAGCTGCCAGAGGCAGAGTAGGTGTACACCTTCAGCTACAAACTCGGCTGGTGGCTGCCGGCTCTGGACCAGCCCCATTACCACCCTGCCCCAGCTCTGCTGGCCTCGTGGGTGCCATTGGGCAGAGGTCCCTGGACTTGTATGTCCTATTTCTAACACTGACTCACTGTGCAACACTGAGGCAAAGTTTAATGCAAGTCCTTACCTTCTGCACCACTGTCCTGCCTCAGTTCATCAGCCATCCCTGGCCCAAACCGTGCCCCATTCTCAAGACTCATTAGGGATTCTGAGCCTATCGACAGCTCAGTACTGCATTGTAGGCCTAAGCCAGGCTTAGTAGTCTCTTCTTCACAAAACAGGAATGCAAGCCCATGCAGCCAAATCGCAACTTTAGCTGTAATTCTTAATCTCTTTTGGAAACGTCCTAGCCACTAGCCTATGTGCAATCCCAAATTACTTAAATTTGCTCACTCAAAGACATCAAAGTCTGTCACCCTGACATCATCTCCAGTCAATCCTTGAAGTAATAGACATCCAGTCATGGTTGTAAAACTAAGTAGCCCTTATTAGATCCAGTCATAATGCATGCTTTCCACTTTAACCCAAAATCCAAACCTGTTACACAAGATAGTACAGCTGCCTGCAGAAAAAAGCAGTGAGCTCTGTCTGTTTTCAATACACAGATACATAGCTCCATCTCATTAGTTGGAGACCTCTCCAAAAGCCATCAATCATCATCATGTTGTTTTAGATCCCTGCTATAATCCTAATTCTTGCTGCAAACCAAGTGCTGGGCACTTTCCCTGGATTACAAGGGTTTATTGATCCAATTTTATCATTGTAATAGAAATGGATCTTCCATCTGTGAGCAGTTTTGGGACTGTCAGACTCATTGATTACTCCACAGTCACATCATGCCTGGCAGCAGGACAGAGCTTCAATTTATGTATAGGTTTGGGGTTAGAGTCAGGGTTTCACTCGCCAAGAATTTGAGTTGTTGCTGAATCAAGGTGGTAGTTGTAAGATAGGTTTGAGGATATTGCTACCAGAGCCCATCTTCTATACTTACATGTAGTCTGACAATCATCACTGATCTGTTCTTGGGTACAAGTTTCATTTGCAGGTGAAATCAGGGTTTGACTGGCATTGGACATTTGTCCTCAGTTACTGTTACCTCTAGAACTACCAAGCTATTTTAACACGTCTTGCAAAAAGTGCCAGGGAGTCCATGGTTATTTTGGTGCCTGGCAGGGTTTCCTGAATGCATTTTAGAATGAAGACTTCTCCTGAGATTTAAAACATGTTTTTCCAGTTAAAATACTATCTCCTGCCCATCACTGAGTTTATTAGACATTGGTTTGCATTCCCCACATTCAACCCTTTTCCTGTTCAAGCAGTCTACCTGGCTCAGTCAACTGGCAAACCTTCACACCTTCCTGTGCAAACAGGAATTCTTTTACACATGTGGAGCAGAACCACACTCTGAACCCACATTTGTTCCCAACCCACCTCTGTGCACGATGCATGTGTGTGGGTTTGTATTTTACTGGAAAACATGCTCTGGTTTTAATATCATTTCTGTGCATATGGTGTAGGTTTCTTGTTTTGGAAAACAAGGCACCCATTTTTCCATGTTTCTTGCACTGCCTCCAATAGTACTGCAGATCTCCAGCAGTAAGTGTGAGGCTTGGGTTGCTTTAGCCCATGTCGGAGCTCCTCTGGCCCTTACCTCTGTGGGCCTGCAGTACACGCTCTGCTTTCAAGATCTTGCTGTCAGCATACTGTGCCTCTGTCTCCCATCTCACTCAGCATGGAGAGGCAGAAACATCCACGTGAAATCCACATCAAGCAAAAAACCAGAGATTGACCACACTGCCCTTGGCTGACCCCCCCAAAGGGCTGGTGGATCCACGCCAACATTTCATTCAGCTGTGAAAAGAATAACCTCCTCTTTTCCTCCTTTTTAAGGTGCCCCAAAGTAATTTGCCAGTCTTGCTAATGGTAAGGGCTGGTGAGAAGCTTGAGTCCATTGCTATTCCCATATTCAAAAGTATTCAAGTAGCACTGAAAGCTCAATGTAAGTACAGGGAAAATTGGCATCAAGTTGATCACTGCACGATAACAGCAGTGTCACATGCATCCAGCTTTCATTAAATAGTAGGAAGAATTACTTAATTTGCGATATTTATTTTTCTCATTGCCAACTGAGATGGCTAAATTATGTTCCCTTTCCTGTTTGTACTGTGTTGCCAGAGACAACCCCTCCCCCCTGTATTGCCCCCTGGCCCACAGCTGTCTATCATTTATTTTATACATAAAGTATGAATTAGCATTCTCCTCCAATTTTAAAGCTGTTCATCATTACAATAAATTGGATGAATAAACCACACATTGGACAAATCCGTGCCTTTAAAAATTATTGTTAGGTACCATAGCATTGAGTCTTCTTGGTCCTTTTGGTTTTTCTGTGTATTGTTTTGTTGGTTTGATCTTTGCCGTAGGTCCCTTCTTTCCTATTTAATACCCCTCCCTGCTCTCAAAGGGCTCAGAGTTTTCCTCACCCCAGAAAGCAAAGGACAAGACATCAAATCCAGATCTCTTGGAAAACAGCATAATGTGCAAACCACAGGAGCAATGGGTGTTCTGAGAGCATCTATTCAATGCTAACTTCGTTCCCTGCTTTGATGCTTTCCCATATGCTCTCTTGAACCATGGTGAATCTTTTTTCAAGGTTCTACCTTCTGGCTTTATCCTCTGTAAAAAGGCAAATCCTGTAGTCTCCTACAAGTTAGTACTACAGGATAATAGAAAAAGTATGGAGAAGGTTTTCAAGCTAGAGGCAAAATTAGAGTTGACAACCAACATGCCACCCACTTCCTATTAAAAGATAGTGGTTATTTGCTAAAGCCCTGAGGATTAAATCCTAGTGTTACCTTTTATATCAGCTTTAACAAACATCTCCCGCAAATCACAAACAGATCTTCAAACAAATTAGAGTAATGCCCTGTGAAAATTGCAAACACTGTTTCTCTCAAAGTTAAGAAACCCTCGTGGAATGAGAAAGGCTGCACTTCTTTCTCTACACTCACTTCCCCTTGTTTTTTTTTCTGGCTTGATGCAATCCCTGCCAGGTTGTGAGGAAACACTTCCACAGTCAGAACTGGGATGAGGCAAAAGGCACTTTAAAAAAAGCCTAAGCCTGGCCTAAAGGACCATGGGTTGAATTGCCAGGTCCCCATGGTAAGGCCAATCCCTTCACTACAAAACTTCAGTACATTTTTAAGAGGGATCATCCTTCAACTGCTGCTGGGCACCTAAACGCTGTACCAGCACACTGACCAGAGCCTTTGCTTTGCTTTGAGAGCAGGTGGCTGCCACAGCTCCCATACATACGGAGACACTCTTGTCTCTTCCCAAAGAGGGCACCTTTGTCCCCTCTGCCCCAGTCCCTAGCTATCCTGGAGAAGTGCTTGGCACTATGTGGAGAAGGTGGGTTGGCACCAGCCCCTCCCTTGGTGGGGATCACACCATCAATCTCAAACCAGACTGGGCAGTCCCACGCCAGTGCTCAAGGCTGCATTTGCTTTGTCATTACAGATACAGCCCAAGGACTCAGTCCTAACCACTGATGAGGATGATCAGACAGGCCCCTTGGCTGGGGAAGAAGTTGCCTTCCCAGAGCTGGTGGTAAAGTAGCTACTGCTGGATACATGGAAGGAGCACGCCGCTATTTTTCGAAAACACATTGCAATGGCAGGCTGGATGCTGCCTTATGCATTGGCACCACACTCCAGAGCCCCTCTGCCTATAAAACATTTTGCAGAAGACTCCCAGGGGGATGAGGATATAAAATCAGGATGAAAGATGGGAAGAATCGTAAAAAGGAGGGTAGGTCAGATGCCAAAGCACATTGAGGCTGGTGACAAAATGAATGTTCTCATGTGTAAGCACAGCTCGCTGCCAGGTTTGTTCAAATGGTCTCAGAATGACATTGACTCAGCCATGAGAAATTTGGGACATGCCGTAGTTGGTGAGCAGCACCTGGAAGTGATCGGCGATCACCCACAGTGTAACGGCAGGGCTGGGTGCAGCTCTGAGATGCAAGTTCCCTGAGTCCCCAAAGCAGCAGCTGAATTAACTCACTCCAGCAGAGATGATACATAAAGGCATCTTTGCATCAATATGTTCACCTCCTGCTCTGTCAGCGTCGAGGAGCGCTGTGCTTTGAAAAGCCACTGGTTGTGAAATTGGAAACATCCCTTTGTCCAAATGAGAGGGTTAGCAGTAAGGTGAGGCAATTCCTCTCTTTACCTGCCATATATGTATTTCATATATATCTTCCCAGCTTGGGGGGAATGGTGAAAGAGTTTTCCTGAGCTGAGACTCTAAGATTACATTACAAAGTTTACAGAGGCTGCCCATGACTTTTGAGTAGGTCTTGAAGTATTTCTACTCAACCTTGTTGCAATTTGTAAACAGAAATGGCATGACTGCACCAACCTCCAGGCCTGGATCTACACAAGGCCCTGGGCAACCTTGTGTAGCTCCAGGCCTGGAGGTTGGTGGCCCTGCCTGTGGCAGGGGGGTTGAGGCTCCATGATCCTTGGGGTCCCTTCCAACCCATGCCATTCTATGATTCTATGATAAGCTTGCAATGTGCTTCTAGGGGCTGTTGTGGCTTCAAAGAGATTAAATGGCAAGTAAAGAAACTTTTGGAACTTGTAATTTCTAGGTGTGGTTTCAATTTTCTAGTGCCAGCGTTTGCCAAAGTATGTGAGTTGATTCATCCAAAATAAGGGTTCGGGCCACCCTTTTAGGCCAGCAGAGCTCCTCCTGATTGGGCAGTGGCAGTGACTTTAGAGGCGGAAAAGAATTTTGCAGGCAGACAAATGACAGACTATTTGTTCACATATTGTCCATCTATTGAACTGTGAATATGCCCTATAGCATAAATGCACAGAGTACAGTTCTAACTCAGGGGTTATGCACTCTTTTCTAGACAAAGAAACAATCATTTCCTGCTTTTTCCAGGGAGAGATCTGGAAAGATTTTTCTGTTTCTCTTCCCTGTCCTGCTCTGCTCTGCCCTACTCTGCCCTGTTCTGCTTCTCTTCTAGTATTTCATACTATTTTGATAAAAGATTATGTAAATACCATCATCGGGTTTAACTGATACCTCTTACCCCCCAAAAATGCAGCAGTTCAGAATGGTACCTGTAGAAGCGGAAACACCTGAAGTCTTGATGAGAAGATGTTGCAGAACAAGTATGGCAGACCAGCTTTCCCAGCATGACAGGAGTCTTTTCCACATGAATAACTTGTCTCTGTCCAGATTCCTTGGGGAAGGGGGGATGGGGCACTAGGATTTAGCCAGCATTTTGCTGAGCAAAATGACCTTTAGAGGTGCAAGCCATGCTTAGGTCTCTATTTCAAAGAGCAGCAACCAAAAGTTCCATTTCTTCCTCTCCTTTTTCTGCCTTGCTTTTCCCTTCCCTTCCCTTCCCTTCCCTTCCCTTCCCTTCCCTTCCCTTCCCTTCCCTTCCCTTCCCTTCCCTTCCCTTCCCTTCCCTTCCCTTCCCTTCCCTTCCCTTCCCTTCCCTTCCCTTCCCTTCCCTTCCCTTCCCTTCCCTTCCCTTCCCTTCCCTTCCCTTCCCTTCCCTTCCCTTCCCTTCCCTTCCCTTCCCTTCCCTTCCCTTCCCTTCCCTTCCCTTCCCTTCCCTTCCCTTCCCTTCCCTTCCCTTCCCTTCCCTTCCCTTCCCTTCCCTTCCCTTCCCTTCCCTTCCCTTCCCTTCCCTCCCCTCCCCTCCCCTCCCCTCCCCTCCCCTCCCCTCCCCTCCCCTCCCCTCCCCTCCCCTCCCCTCCCCTCCCCTCCCCTCCCCTCCCCTCCCCTCCCCTCCCCTCCCCTCCCCTCCCCTCCCCTCCCCTCCCCTCCCCTCCCCTCCCCTCCCCTTCCCTTCCCTCCCCTTCCCTTCCCTTCCCTTCCCTTCCCTTCCCTTCCCTTCCCTTCCCTTCCCTTCCCTTCCCTTCCCTTCCCTTCCCTTCCCTTCCCTTCCCTTCCCTTCCCTTCTTTTTTCTCTCCCTTTTTAAACTTTTATTTCCTTTTTTAATCAAAGCCATGCTTTGGGGTTTTTTACTTACAGGATTTGAGGTTTTTACACTTTGAAATGTATCAGAGTGGAAAAGAAGGTACATTTAAGTTTTCTTAACTTTTCCCTTTCTCTCCATATTTTCTTAGTTACATCACTGGTTTTCGTTTCAAGTGGTTTTCTCAACAAAACTTTTTTTTTTGTTTGAAAAAACAGTCTAATTTTTTTTCAACATTCCCTTTATTCACTCTTTTGCACTAGCATGGATAAAGACTCTGTGGGAGGAACAAAGCTCACTGTCACAACTGTGAAGTGAAAGGGGCCACAGGAGTGAAATGGACTTGAACCTGGAACATCCCTTTCATGCTGGTGTAGTTAGAACTGGCCTCAGAAGAAGGGGTTTTTATCACTTAAACAGGCAAGGCATATGGAATAAGCTTAGGAATCCCACCAACTTCTTAGGGGTGCCACTTTCAGTTAGCTAGTCCTTAAAGTAGAACCATACATTAGCAACTTTGAATTTTGTTCCATTTCCCTGTCCATATTTTGTGGTTGAGAATTCCTTGTCAGACCCACAAAGGTATTTAGGTGCCTGATTCCTATACAAGTGTTCAAGCTGACAATGTGAAATCAAAACCTTTCGAATCCTACCCAACTATATCCTTCCTTTCCATTGTTATTGTGAACTACATTTGGCTTTTATGCCATTTATTTTTTCAGAAGAGGATAAAACATTTTATCACTTATGAAAATGTGGTTACAATTTGTATGCAGCTCTATAGAATATTACTTGGAGGTGTAACTCTTACCATGCCATTTTCTGAATAGTCTATTTACTAAGTGTTAATGTGAGTCCCAGCAGGGTGCAGTTTGTAAACTTATGGGTGTTTAGAAGTATTACATTAATGGCTGTATTAAGTGCCTGATCCTGCAATTAGAAAACAAGCAACTAATGCTTATGCACATAAATTGTCTCTATTGTCAGAGCTATTTGGATGCAGCTTTAGAGGATAATTAGGCCGCTGCCTTTTTCAGACCCTGTACATTGCTTCCACAGATGGAAAAGGGTTGCGTTGGGCATCACCTAGACCTGCTGCATCGAGCAGGCTGGGCAGAAACAAGCTCATACCCTCATCCCCTCCAGTGGGGCTATTCTGGCTCTGAATCCAGCTCAGGGCATCACAGCCTTCAACACATTCCTCCCTGTAATGTGACTAAGACACTGTGCTTTGTGATCCCTGTTCTCTAGACAAGGTACAGGGAGATTCTGGATATGGCTATATAGTGTAGCTGCCAGCCCAGCATACATATACATATATATACATATGTTTAGGGGGAGTGCCTACACAGAGATGTGTACTCACACATGTATATATATATGTGCATCTACATGTGTACATGTGCACAAAAAATACCCAGCTGTGGTTCTGCTGCAGTGCTCAGCAGAAGAGCTTGAGGTGAGCAACCTGGGCTGGTGGGCTAGTGGAGGGGGTATCTGCCTATGGCAGTGGGTTGAAACTAGTTGGTCTTCAAGGTCCATTACAACGCAAACCAGTCTGTGATTTATCCCACAGGGAGTGCCTACACTGCTATCATTCAGGCTAGCTCTGTGCTGTGCTCTTTATCCCAAAATGTCCCTGTCTGACTTAGGCCCTCTGAAAACGACCTTGCTCTGAGATGAGTTACTCTCTTTCCAGTTAACTGCAGAGGAAACCCAGACCCCAGCTTAGACACCTGCAGGTTTCAGTTGTGCAGTTGGGTTAGATGAGTCCTTTTCCCAATGGTATCTTCAAGGTCCCACTGGACATCTTTGGTGAAGCTGAACTGGAACCAGGATTCCTGTGAGTAACCCAGCAGCCGAGTCCTTGAATGAGCTTTGCTTTCACATAGGGTGGGTCTGGGTATTCCAAACTGTCCTCATTCCTCATGTGAGTGGAATTTCTGATTGTCTTCATTTAGGCCTGAGATTTGTTTAAAACTAGTTGCAATCCATGGCCATGCTATAGTAAGTCTCAATCTATGTAGGTGTAGAAAACGAAGAAATAAATTTTTTAAAATGAAAAATCTGAATCAGAAAAATATATTCTTTATTTGGCCTTACGTTCCCGAATGTCCTGGATTATGTCTGCTTCAGTCTTCACCGTATCTTGATTATACTGTTGCATGAAGCTTGTCTATAATGCCTGTCTATACTCTTTATTCCATTCAATAAAGAATTGTACAAAATGAGTGGGAAAAACTTGGCTATAGCAAACTTCTTTGCACAAATTTGTCATTATCTTTTATGTAGACTTTCTCAATAGGCAGCAGAGCTGTTGGTTTCATGGGCTGGAATTGCTAACGCTGTTAAATAAACCAAACTGCTGTCTTTTTTCACTGACCCCCTTTTCCTGAAGCTTCTGGCGTACACTGTGTACCATGCAAAGTGAACAGGAGCTCCTGCATCGTTATGGATATAGGCTCAGATAATCATATAATCTCAGATAAAACAGCTTCCCAGTGCCACAGGTCGTTTGCTGTCCCCAGCTCTCCTCACATCACAGTCTGTAGTTGGTGAACCTGCAGAAAGGGACTACAAAGGGGCACTAAGGTGAAAGGAAAAGCTGACAATAAGGACCTTCCAGCAGAGTAAATATGTAAAATAAATCCATAGAAGAGATGAAAAGGATATTGCAGAATAGGATTTGTAAAATGATACGGTTTGATTGAAAATCATAATTGAGGAAATAGCTTTTCTTTCAGAAATGTCAGTGTTTACTAAAACAGTAGTGGAATAGTCAGTGCCAGGAATACCTGGATTTTGCTCAGGGTTGGAGTTAATCCTGTAACAGAGCTAAATTTAACATCTTTATTAAAGGGAGTGAGAGGAGAACAGCAAAGAAGAAAGCCCCCAGGGCTCTGATCTTTCATAATGTTTCCTTTTGCACTGTACTACTTGTTGAAGCCACACAGTTGTATTTTTAATTGGAAAAAGGACAGTATGTGCCCATGTTCCTATGTGATAGCATTTTGAGGGAAATGGGGATTTGGGGTTCTGTCAATGTTTGTAGCTATTTCTGTGGATGACACCAGCTGCTCCACTGCCAGTCCTGCACTGGAAGGAGTTCTTCACCAGCAAAGAGCTCTGCATGTCCCTCTTCTTATCCCACCACCGCTCCAACTATTCTGGGAGCTGAAAAGGAAACCAAGCCTGTCCCTAACAACTGGTGCAAGGATAGGAGCAGATATGTCAGTCTCAGCAGAAATGCAGAGTCCAGGCTATGTCTTAGTTGATGCAAGACTTTCCTATGTCAAGGAGATTCGCTTGGCTAAAACTTTGTATATAATTATAAACAAAAACCAGCCAAACAAAAAACCCAAAATAAAATGAGCTCACTTACTGTAACTGGGGAATTGCAAAGTGCAGTATTTTCCAGACTTCAGGCTAGGAAAATGTGTTGCTTTTTTTTCCTCTGAAATCTCCAGGGACATCAAGAGGATCAGCAGAAAGCAGCCTGGTTTTGTCTTAAAACAAGTGGAATTGGTCCTCTGGTAGGCAGCGTCTCCAAGCCCTGTCACTATTTCTCAAGACAGGTTGCAAAACATGCAACAGACCAATTAGCTCTCACTGCAAAAGCTCAGGGAGTGCATACCTCAGGGAGTACAGTACTGTCTCCTTCTGATCTCCTAACTAGCATCACCTGGGACAGACATTTATTCAGTTTGTTTTTTAATTATGATGGGCAGATGCCAGTAAAAGGATCAGATACTAAATATCAGACGTGCATATTTATTTGGAAGCACCATTATAAGTTTGTAGGTTTGGGGGTTTTTTATTATTATACCAGGCAATAATATAAAGGTGAATTAAATTCAGCCTCTGCTATCAAAGAAGGTTGGGTCATATCTGTGTAGGTAAAACCAATGGGCTAGCCACTATCTCTGCAGGTGCAAGAGGATTCACAGCGCAGACAGGAAGAGAAGTCATCGCTTTTAATGATTGATCTCCCTGTAAACAAACTGGAAAACAAAGCTACTGTAGTGACCTTGGGATTTCCACCTATAGACATTTTATAAATATTTGGTGATACCTAAAATGTATTTTGAACATGTGTTTATTATAATATACTATACTGAAATGAAAAACAGAATAAACTCCAATTACTTCCTAAACATTTTGCCTGATAAATCTGGAACATGTTAAAAATATTTTAGGAATAATTGAAACATTTCACACATACAGCATTGATGCAGCATTCTTTTTTGTATCTAAACCATCTGTGCACTTACCCCACGCTTGTCAGATGGGCACCGTGAAAGGAGCCCGCTGATTTGCTGGGAATTGCTCTGGCTGAGAAAGCATTTGACCAGTATAACCACACAGGTCACGATTTATTAGCCAAGGCAGCACGTCACAGCACACAGGCAGGTATCCAACATGAAACTCGCCTCAGAAAGCTGCAACCCCTACTGTTTTTCCCTGGAACCTAATCCAGAAAACATGACTTGAGGGAGGGTCCAGCAGAGGAGCTGCATGATCTGCTGTTTCATGGAAACACTTTTGGAAGCTATTTTCTGGGGTAATCCATCATGAAACAATCATGGAATAAATGTGTCTTGTATAAAGGTCCTGATCCTTTAACTATTCCACCCTTGGCTCCTTTATCTACTCCAGCAGCCACTACAACAGAGGTCCTACTTCTGCCTTAAATAGACTGAATATCACCTTCCCATTCCCAGTCCCCATCTCTCTCCTTCCAACGATGATATTTGCCTTTTTATCTACAAAATCATATTGAGAATTCATGGACAGTCAATTATTTGTGACAATCCCCAGAGTCCTCTTCATGTTTCCTGTGATGCAGTGTCCCATCTTGCAAACATATTTTATACATTTTTGTTTCTAAATATGAACCTACGTTTGGCTGCATTGGTTGAACCCGGCTTATGAAGGGAGCCAGATCACCTTCATGTGCAAGAGTGCTGTCATCTGTACTGCTTCCCAGCCTGTGTTATCTGAAAAATGTATTAGTAATAGTTTGTGTGATATTTGTGATTTAAATATAGATTGTGTTGGGTGGAAAGGAAAAATGGGTGGTTTCCCTTCCAGAAAGTCTCCTCCCATTGATAATTGCCCATAAAATATCTATGCTGAAATCTGGAGGATGCTGTTAAAAATGCTATTTTTTGAAACTTTACAATTAAATGACTGGTTTATCAGAGTTCCAGTCTTGAAATGTCTTCTCTGTAAATGAAATCAGGTTGATTTGACAAGTTCCAGTTTCCCTGAAATCACAGTAATTGGCACAGAGTTTGACTTCTGCTTTCAGTATCAACTCTTTCCCTTGTGCCACTCCCAGATGAAAGCTGGACAAGCCACCTTACAATTAATTTGGATCATCCCTCTCACCCTTCTCAAGTACAGGCACAGCATTCCCTACCTGCCTGGAGAAAGAGTAAGTTCCTTAGCTGCTGCCTTAAAAAGTCTTGGGGACATTTAATCCAGCCATGCTGACTCAAACAGATCTGAGCTGACTTGCATTCTCCCAATTCCCTGTTAGACCAGAAAACATTTCATCAGCATCATATGATGCACATACTTCCTCCAGCTTTGATCCACCAGAACAGATTTATTGAATGCATCTGTCTCATAATGTCTCATTACTAGGAGTTTAACCATCAACATTTAGTAATGGACTCACAGAAGTTCATTCCTCCCGTTTATTTGTAGAAAACATTTCTTGTCTTACATGGGGTTTACCCTTGTTTTCCCCTGTGCAAGATTTGGGGTTGCTACAGCCTGAGGTGATTAAAAGGTTGGGCAGGGAAAGCTCTGAGAAACTAGAGCTTATCTGAACCAGCATTGGGCAAAACCACTCAAACACCTGGGAGCTCCTTCTGTGGAATCTACTCAGGAGGTGTTGGACAGAAGTGTCTCACAATGTCAGGAACCAATGCCAACTGACAGGAGATTGTAACAAACTTTTAAAAACACTTTTTTTTTTTTCCCCTTGTGTGCTGACCAAGCACTTTCACACCTGATCACACTACCTGACCTGGGACACAGGGCTTCACGTGCTTCCACCAGGCTGCTGCTTGGCGTGCTGAAGTCCCAGCATCAGCAGAACGATGACGCAAAAGAATGGCATTGCCTTAGAAAGGAAGAGCAGGACAGAGCATCACTTCATCTCATCTGACCTCTTCTGCTCCTGATCATGACCTCTCACTCAAACAAGCTATCTTACCTCCAGCCAGCAGAGGCAATCTTCTTGCTGCTGTCTCATGCCAAGATCTCGGTCCTAGCCAGGTGGTGTGGCACCCCCCAGGGTGTGGTTAGGAAAGCTGGGAATTTGTTGGCTGTCATTAGGCCCTGGACCTCAAGCCACAGCTGGAGCAGAGGGCAGAGGACTGGGAACAGCTCTGTGAGGCTCACAGGAACAGAAGAATGCCAGGGCATGAACGATGCTAGGCCCAAACTTGAGACTTCACAGCACCTGGGGTGTGTTCATGGGGCATGTTGCATGGCCAGGCAGAGCACGTTGCTCTGGATGAACCCTATCCGTAGTGTTAGTGTGGTGTGCCTCGCATTCTGTGCAAACCTACTGTGGAGCAGCTTTCTTTGAGCAACCTCTGGTCTCTGCGGCACAGTGCAGGCAGATGCAGGTGCAGAACTGCTGTGGCGGAGCACCCAGCGTAGTGGGGTTTTCCCCATTTTTAGTGGCAGTACCTCTGCAGCCACCTCTTCCACTGGAGTCTCACTGGGACCTTCTCAGAGACCAAATGACAAACAATCTTCCCAGGTTAGGATCTGCATAGAGGACTGAGCTGGAAGAGATAAAATAAACCCAAATCCACCCATCTGGTGCTCACTGCAGGACCTCTGCCAGCATGGAGCTCCACTGGGATCCAGGCCTTACATGTTATATTTTCTGCAGATATTCTTACAATTAAAAACAGGACTACAAAGGAATCTGGGAGGGAGCTCTTGGCAGCATGTTGAAAGGCCCTGAATAATTTTTTAAAAGAAGATTAATGTAACTGTTGCTGGTACCTCTAGGGAAAAGAACAGCTCCGTTTTGCAGCAGGCTGTAATTTGTAAATTGAATCTAATATTGCCACATAAATAATACTGCAGAGATTAAATCTGGGGAAAGGTGTGAAATGAGAGAGCTACAGCATCTAAGAAGCAAATGCAGCAAATACTTTTACAGTCACTCCGGAGCAGAATGTATTAACAAACATTTCTATTGTTCAAGTCAGCTCCCTGCTAAATGAGAATAACATGCACTTTATATCACAGGGAAAGTGCCAAATATTGCCCTTTTTTTTTTTCTGCTTCCTCAGAGCTAGCCTCTTCTGTCTCCTTGTTGCAGTCTCATGTTATTGTTCCAAGGAAGCTTTTGTCTCCTCAATGTATTCTCTACAAACTGCGAAAACTCCATCTTATTATGAAAGATTTATATTTTTGCTGGCTGGGAGTGAGTTCATGGAGCTACCAGAATGCATTATGTGCATAAAAATGTTACTGTATGTTAAAAAAAAATGAGCTAAATGTGAAAAAGTTCCATTTTTGGCCTTTCAGCCCATGACACCGAGTGACATCCAGCGGTCCGTGCACAGGCCTGATCCCAGAGTGCACGGGTTAATTGGTGCTTAGGAAATACCCCCATACCACACTACTCACTACAAGTAGTTAAATCTAATAGAACTTATAGCTCGTAGAGGAAAAATAGATCCCCTATGAGCTGTTAAAGCAGTTAAAAGAGTCATTTTTTGAGCCATTAGCTCAAATTTTGTCTAAGGAAACATTTCACAGGCAAGTATCCCTTAGTGTCATCCTATGGTCTGTAGATTTCTCTTTTCCCTTGCTGTGTATCAATCACCTATGTTCTCATACCTCAAGGCAAATTTCTCCTTCAGTACAAGAGTGTAGCATCTGGGCTACCTCCCTTCATTTAAACTACAATAAAGTCCAATACCCTTCTCTGATGCAATCCACTCATCACCCATTAAAGAGAGGAAGGGCATCCATACTGGCTGTGGCATGACCAGGGGTACTTCAGGTCTGGCATGGATGCTATCTTGACTACCAGAGTATCCTATCACTGGGATAGTGAGTGTGTAGAGGGAGTTGAGTTCAATATTATAACTTCCATGCTATTGAGCCAAACAGACCATCTGCATTCAATAACATCACAAAAAATGTTCAAATTTTTCATAGTCCTTTGCCTTGTTTTGGGCAGCTGCAATGTTCTGGTTGCATTTTTTACTCCTGTCAGGATATTTGTCAAAAGATAGCACCTAAGATTTTCTAATTAAAAATGCTTGTGTGGTTTAAGCCTCAAAAACCTAAAATTAAAAAAAAAAAAAAGATGACATTTTCTACTGGTGTTGCCAGAAACCTGTGAAAAGTTTGAAAATTTCCAACCTGGAACAGAATTCTTCTGCAATTCTAGGAAATTACTATATTTTTAAAAATTTTCTTTTTAGGGCTGAAAGACAAACACTTTCCAAGCCACCCAAACAGATGTCAGAGTTTACTGCAGTATGGGTGTTATGATGGAAGATAGAAAGGAGAGAGATTTTGTAAACATACATACTATTAACACCTCAGAGCATATTCAATCTTCTGTCCAATCTGCTACAACATAAATTTCATGATGAAAGAACCTGGAAAGTGTTAAAATAGTTATATATAATACTTCAAACATTGGTACTGAAAACAATCAAACCACCAACACCACTTTGAATCTGATGCACTCTAGAAGCTCCTTTCTTGCAAGATCTCTGTTACTTCTTGTGAACATCTTGGATTCTATCTTTTTTTTTGCAGATGAAAACAAAACCCACATGGAATTTGGGAAACAAGCCATTTCTTTCTGGATTTTTGAAATGCTTGAAGTCCCACAACTTACAAACATGAGAACAGCTGTAGTGGGTGAGACAAAAGGCCTGTCCAGCTCAGTATCCTACCTCTAATAGTGTGAGAAGACCAAAGGGGAAGAGCAAATGAACAAAGCAAACACATGTGATACTTCTCCTTGTTGTCTCCCAGCCACCCACCACCTGCAGCACAAATATTTCTCAGGCAGACATACAGATGTTATTTTTACATAGTTTGTATCCCTTGATGAACCCTTCTCAAAAACACAAACTGTTTGTGGGTTGGGTTGGTTTGGGGTTTTTTTTGGAGTCTGACCACTTCAATCAATTGAGAAGCTGCGAAGAAGAATGAAACATTGCACAGGATGGGAAGGGACCCCTGAGCCCAGGTGCCCCAGTTGTGAATGACTGTAGAAGAATAGTCCAGTTTCTTGTTCAAGATGAGGTGACCTTTTCAGAGTCTGTAGTAGCAATATTATTCAGGCACACTCCTGTGATATGTTTACTACTCCCCACCCCCCCTCCACTCTTCACCAAACTTGGTGTTAGCACCACACAGTTTTACCTCAAACTTTAATACACAAGGGTTACAAAAACAGCTTTTTTTTTTTTGAGTTTTGGGGTGAGTGAGAACAGCATAGGGGACAGGCCATGCCACTGTTGATGTGCCCTGGGTATCCAAGGAATACTAACCTTGGTGGTCACCCCATGCCTTCTGCAGGAGAGGTCCAAGTCATGTAATGAAATCAGACCATCCATCCATCCATCCAATCCTTCTGTGCTCCCCAGAAAGAAGGCCTGGGAGATGGCATGCCTACATCTGCTGGGGTGGGGAAAACAAACCTGTTCCCCTCGGTGTGGGAGGTATTTTTCTTCACAAGCATAGGGCTGCCTGTTGTAAGTGGTCCTTAGGCAGCAATCCTGTCGTAATTATCCCTGGGCATCTATATGGCATCTGTCTGTCAGCTGGCCTTGCTGATCAAATCACACCATGTCCTTGAGAGGTAAATATTCATTAAAAACCCAGTTCTCACTTTCTTGGTGCAGAATCACTCTTCCTCTCCCCGCCTTCTGAAAAGAAAAAGGGAAAGAAAAGAGAGAGAGAGAGAAAAGAAAGCAATGAAAATTCAAAGTTCATCTAAACCTATCAACATGTGCATAACGCATGTCTGTGCCTATTAATCATTGCTGGGGAAACACAAAGACACAATGCCATTATGGAAAAGACAACAGATCATTCCAAAGCCATATGGCCACCACCATTGATTCTCACATCCAGGAATCAATGAATGATCTTGACTGGTAAGAATGTAGAATGAGAGCCAATATTATAACTTTGCTGCTTCTACAGACTGGAGGGAAATACACTCGGAGAGTAATGTAAAACTGCAACAAAAGGCACATGGTTGTGCTATCAGTATTTGCTATCAAAGGATCTTATCATGTGGTGTGAAGTGTTTTAAGAGTGACTACAGCAACTTAGAAAAAAATTGCATTACCCCATTTGTTCCTTAATAAATCAGTTTTTTAACTGAATCCCAAATGAGTTGGAACATTAAGTTATACGGACAATCCTCCAAATCCTTGCAGTAGTACATGATCTCATATATTTGGGTAGGAATACTCACGTGTATACATTAGCATTTGTTTGAAAAGCCATTGTCATCAACATAATTTCAAGACTGTTTACAGTAAATGCACCGAATATCACAACTGGATGCAGGACTCAGCAGCTTGGGCCCTCCATAGGTGCAGAAACCAGATTGGGAATTTCCAGCTAGCATAACAGGCTCTAAATAGCTTCAGCCATTTTTATAAGCTGTGTTAGAAAGTAGGTGGTCTCCGACATGGTCTTTAAATGCAATGGGCCAGATACTCAGCTGTTATTAATTGTCACTCCTTTGTCTTCGAGAGCACCATGCCAATTTAACCCAGTGTAGGATCTGGCTCAGCGTGGTCCTTTCCACACTGTCTGCCTAATCTGTTTAAATCCAAGTTAATCTAAAGTAGCTTTCAGTATCACTTAAAACCACCTCAAGGAACAAACTTGTCTTTCCAAGGATGAAATGGCTTCCAGAGATATTTCCTTATATACTGGGTATTCAAAAACTGATCTCTCACACTGCAGAAGTTTGTGGCAACCTTCAGTTCTCAGCTGGCATGGAAAGAGAGTCTCAATTTGAATCTCTCACTTCACTATCCCAGACCTCAAGAAAATTTGTCTCTCTCTGTAACTTTGTGTAGTCTTCAGTGTAAAAGTTTATATCAGCAGGTAGGAGAAAGTCTCGTTACAAGCCCCTGTTAACCTCTCAAGGCAAGATTTACAGTGAAAATGAAATGCAGAGATAACAAACCTCCCCCTTCTCTGAGATCAGTGGGCTCTCTTTGAGCTGCAGAGAGGTGTCACTCCCCTCTCAGCTTCCACCACGTGCAATATTCCCATTGGGTTGGGACCTACATCTTTTTCTTGAGGAAAGCTTGTAGGCTTTGTTCATTTCTCTGGCTTGTTTAGAACAAACTATTGCCCTCCAGAACAAGTTCAGTGTCTCTTTTAGAGCTGAAGGAGGAGCCAACAAACACGTTTCTCTTTCCTTAGCATTCTACTGGTTGGCACAGCCACCCTGAGGATGTGAGACGTGAGTTCAAACGCCCACCACAGACAGAAGCGTGCTCCGAGTCATGAAGTGTTATGGAAGGGGATGTTTTGGCTTCATGACCCATATGTTAAAACAGAGAACAGAGTTTCAGTCTGGGATTTTTCCACTCCTGCCTGAAGGTTATCACAGGCCAAAGACAATTCCCAGAAGGCAAGGCAGCTGCAGCCACCCTGTTTTGTGGGAAAAGGTGGTGAAGCTGCAGGGATATGATCCTTGCAGGGACTATTGAGCTCAGGATCCAAAAAGAGCCTTGGACATATTTCATATATGCCCCTCATTTTTTTACATTAGAACCATTTTTCTCTGTATAAACAGTTGAAAGGGTCAGTGGAGTGGTGCCTGATGGCCAGTGCTTCCTTCACAGTTTTGGCACAGCGTGGGGAGGTGGTGCCCAAACACTGACATGCTGAATTGCATACTCTGGCAATCCCAACGGAGGCACCCTAAGCAGGACAGAAGAACAGTTCTAGGGACTCCTTGTTCGGGCCCTTTCTGAGAGAGAGTTTGGAGGATGGGGAGTAAAACAGAAGAACCTTGTGATCCTGTGGAGTCAGGAGGAGGCTCCTCAAATGCCAGCAATACCTGAATGCCAGACGGATCGATCCCTCAGCTTCTCTAACCCTCTGTCCATGCCCTGCAGTGACAGGCTCAGCTTTGAGCTGAGCTTGCGCAGAGCTTTGCCGAGTGTCACAGCGCCGCGCAGGGAAACCTGCCCAGGTCCCAGGGCACATCATGCTTGCAGAGATGTCCTGGATGTGGTAACCCAGGCAGGGCACGTGCACCTACATCCACACTGCTTCGCACACTGGCAAGATGACAGTCCACCCCTGTGCTGCCGATGCAGCCTGCAGAATGCTGCAGCAGGGCGACGCTGCTGCCTGGTGTGTGTGTGCAGGGAGCACTCTGCACTGCGCAGGGAAGCTGGGCTGTCTCTGTACCCCAGACTCAGGAACTATGCATGTGCATCCCTTTGGCTGACTATCAGGCAAGAATGCATGAAAATTAAACAAATTACTGGTTATTACAAGAAACATATTTCACTAATTGGCTTCTGAGGGCAACATTTTATTGGGCAACAACTATCAATGGGCAAAGTGTGGCACTTGTTTAATATTGGAACTTTATTCTAGCCTAAGGGAAAGGAAAGACTAAAGGATCAAGGAGACAAATGAAAAACAAACACGGAAAGCTGCAAAGTTAAAAACACTGAGGGGAGGAAGCCACAAGGGAACGGGATTAGATTTCAGAGTCTCCATAAGCGAGCACAAGGATCTTTCTTGTAAATTAATTCCACACTTAATTTTTGGAATTCTTTCTTACTTTTCCAGACTGCAGCCAAAACTAAGTCAGATGAAATGTTAAAAGAGATTGGCATCCTGGGATGTAGTGGTAAACTAGTTTACTTTCACAGTTTCCTTTCATATGTAGATTAAGCACTGAATTTTCTTTTGTCATTGCTTGCAAAGATCTAAGTTTCCTTCCTAAGGCATCATCTTTTATTAATCAGCTTATCCACAACAGAGTCCAAAGAGACTGGAAATGGGTTCAGACAGATGTTGATAAATGTCTTAAGTTTCTTATAAACTAAATCAAGGCCAGCCATGTTTTATTAATAAGCTAACCTTCAAACATACTTTGCCCTCTGTATACTGTATCACACTTTATATGCCATCCTGTTTACACTGCTTGTCCCAATTTTATTCAAGGCTGTTAACATCCCTTACTTAAAAAGGCAAACCCCAATGTATATGTATAATGCTGTCATAAAGGGTAAATGATATCATCTGCAAAAATGTACACTGCATACCAGGTGTGGTAAGAATTTGGAAAAACTTATTCCTTTATTGTTACATCTCCTTTCCTTTAATTTATTTAGTTTAATTTTCTTTATATATATCTTTATATATACTATCACCTTGGAAAATAGACTTCTGTCACGTCCTTGAAGCTTTTCCCCCTCTCCCACAGCAACACTGTGCAGCGGATGCTGGGATCACACTATCCCACTTCTAAGAGCCTGTTCTCTGCCAAGATAGACTAGAAAACCCTGGGCCACTCCAGACCAGAAGAAAGACAATATTCAGTGTCTCTGTGCCCCAAATCCCTCAGGGTGTGGCCAAGCACGGAGTGGACACTTGAACACAGGTTTTGGTTTTACAGATCACTAACAGAGAGATTGTAAGCATTTAGTTTAGTGCTGCCACAAAAGGGCTGTGTGGACCCACTTATTACAGGGTGAGCCTTGTGACCAGGATGATCTGTGAAACCAGAGGTTCTGTATAGCATTTCCAATGGAAAATGTGATGATGGGGATGGATGACAACCCAAGGAAAATGTTTTGGGAGGTGGGGAGAGGATGGACAGTGGTCTCTGGCTTAAATTTTTAGGCAAATGTTGATCCAGGTATCTCCCAGTGACCAGAACCGTGAATGTGATCAGTGACATCACTTCCGAAAAGCTTAAAGTATTTTAAAAGAGGGAGAAAACAAAAATCCCTACAAACAGCTTTTGACAACTCATTTTTTTAAACCTATCCCTAGAGGTTAGCATTTTAAAGGCATGATGACATTACTGAAAGAAGCATTACTGCAATTACAGGAACATGACCAGTTAAAGGTGTCCTGCAGTATGCATTACAGCATAACGTCTATAAGGGGGTCGTTGTGCTCCTGAAGTTCAAGCATAGACTGTTTTGTAGCATCAGTCCTCATTAGAAAGCAGATGACACAAGAAAACATATTTTTAAGCAGTACCTTTTTTTGCAGGGGGGGGGGCAGGTTTATGGAATTTTAGGCTTCTGCAAGCTGATTTTTTCAGAGACAATGAGAATTTTAGTTTTCAGTAATGTAATTTGGGAGCTGAACGAGCTCAAAATGTTGAAAAAGAAACATCCAGTACCTCAGGCAGATTCCTGTCCGTACTGTTACTGATCACAATTTTATCATTGACTTAAAAAAGGCAGGGATTTTGTTGTTGGGGGGTGGTTTTAATCATTGATAAAGTTGGCACTATCTCCACTAAAGTCAGATATTAACTTTATATATGTAAAACAAAAAAAACAAGAAAAAAGTCCATCCTGTACAGTCAGAGGCCCCTCTCGCAAATACGGCTCTGGGATATGCAGCTGAGAACAGGATGTTCACACAGGCACAAAATCCCAAGTAACATGTATCATGAAACACTTCCCATTAGGTCAGAGTTATACTGCTGAGTCATTAAAATGCGAAGTGTTGCACTCAGATTCCAACTTTCAAATTAAACCATCTGAAAAATGTACCTTTGTGACTGAAATAGGTTGAAGTCCTGTCCTGTCTTCTCTTTTCTTCTGCTCTCCCTTCCCAAATTTCTTATGAAATCTTCCTGTGGGAAAAGTCATGAGAAGATAAGCAGATTTCAAGCGGAGGAGCTTGAAACACAGAAAATAATTTATCTCACTGGAAGGGGTATCCATGAGAGATCTGAAAAGACCATTGGATAATTAAAGTGATGCACGATTGGAAAACTATTTATGACTCTGTCAATTAGGCGTCTGTTAAAGGTTTTAGCAGAAACTAGGCAAACTGTGGAGAAAAGAAAAAAAAATCAGAAAGATGTCTCCAATTTGCTAAATCTATTGTTTCATAAATGTATTTTCCATTGTACCTCAGAGTGCTAAAACACTTTAAGCATCCTGCTGTCATCAGGTTCTTGCATAAAGGATCCCCTCTGCTCTTTAGGTGCTTTTTGACAAGTGCAAGATTCCTCTTTGCTGACCAGCCTCAAATCTCATTGAAGCTAATGGAAAATCAGGAAGGTCTTTTGCTGGGCAGGCTTGGGCCCAGAGGCGCAAATGAAAATACTTTCGCTGTCTTTATCGTGTCCAAGAGATGAAAGGTGAAATTTCAGTGGTGCTTAGTGCTAGCCTTGTATCGTGGGCCCTTTTCAGGAAGGACATGCAAATCCCACGTGCCAGTTCCTCTATTTTTATTGTAACTGATGAAAGTTCCCAGCGTGGGGAATCATGAGAGTTTAACCGCCACAGTTCCCTTGCAAAAACCCAGCCTCTAAAATGTCCATTCCCCCTCCAGAAAGAACAATCAACACAGTCCATGACTACTCAGAGCAGAGTGTCCTGCTGAACCTCAGCTCCAAGGACTTTCCTGTGTGTTCCTGTAGCATTACCTCCTGCTGCACTGGTCTGCAGCAGTAACTACATTTCATTCAGTGTTAGAAAAGAAAAACTTGTAAGAGGTATTTCTCTATAAAAAGCAAGTCAGATGCAAGATCCAATGGCTGCCTGAACTGTCAAAAGAAGGACGTGGTCTCTCAGTGAGTACACTGAAGCTTGAGATGCCTTACTACTTAAAATTGGTAATTTATTTTCCTATCAGCTACATTTGTGTGTAGTGTAGGGCAGTCAGAAGCCCACTTGACCTGGAAAAGAAATCTCTTACATGAAAGTCATAAAAAAATCTCTTAATCATGCCACTGGTATCAATTAAAAAATTAGGACTATGTCTAACCTGCAAAATAAACAAGGTCAGGACACAGTCATGGGCTCTCAGCACAAGCTGTCATTCTCCAGAGACATTCCCAAGCACAGCTCAGATAAAGTAAAAAAGAGGGTTTTTTTCTTTAATTCCTTGGGATGCCCTCAGAGCTGATGTTCACTGCGGTTGTCATTTCTCATTCCGTGGGATTTGCTGAAAGATCCCAACTGCGCATCTTCACTCTAGTTATCTTGAAAGACCAATTGATCTTAATGAGCTTCTTGGCCAGCGCGAGCCTCGGTGAGCCCCTGTGCGGCAAGCAGGGAGCAAGATCTCCTGTGTGCACCGAATTTATGTTGCAGATGTTGGGCCAAGCGTGAAAGCTCCAGCTCTTGGCTCTGACGGCCTAGCCCCAGGCCCACGGCAGAGAGCCGCTGCAGGGCCTGGCGGGCAGCGCACCGAGCAGTTGAGAGGTAGTGCACGTGCACACATGTTGAGCATGTGCACACGTGTGTTTTGGAAAGCACTCAAATGGCTGGCCGTTGGCGGGAAAATGACTTCTTTAATTGTTCAGTGGAGGCCTGGCCCACCTATAGTGAGACTGGAGCAGGGTATAATCACGGATAGTGTAACTGATGGGAAAAATGTGCTGGTTTTACTGAGTGTAATAGACACTAAAAGGTATAACCTGCTGTGTAGTTTAACAGCTCCTGTTAAACCCCCAGACAAAGCATTTGCTGGGATTGTGGAAATTCTACAAAATCGCCTCTGCCAGTAGTCACCAGAGAGCATGGAGTGTTTCTCTTTTTATAAACTGATTAATAATTAAAAAAAAACAAACCTAAAAAAAACCTAAACCAAAAACCCAACCCAGAAAACCCAAACAATTTCTGAATATGTGGCTGGATTAATGAAATTAACAGAGCACTTCTAGTTTAAAAGAGTTTAATGATCCTCTAAGGGAAATCCAAAATGAAGGCATTAAAAAGCCAGCGACTGAACGAAGCTGACTTGATCCCCTCTGTGCTACAAATTGCTCCAGCAATGAAGACAACTGCTAAAATGCCAGGGAGGTCTGGCAGCATCTGGTATTCTTTAGAACAGATAAACTGGTGGTGAGGCAGGCAGCACAGGCGGCACTTGGATTGTGTGGGGTTTTTTTTCCTCTTCTTATATTAAATAATCTTCAAGCACAAGCAAAATACTGCAAAAATGACACAGAAAGAAAACTCCCTTCTCACAAGGGGAGATAGGACCCCAAATCACCTTTTGGAGATCTTAGAGAACACTACAGCAGCTGTACACTCAATGGTGTTTGGACTTATTTACAATTAAGTCTTGATACAAAGCTCATTTCACATTTTGCTGCCTATAACTGCGATAAGGCCTCCAGGACTGCTCAAAAGCCTACCTGGATGTGACTTCAGTTCTGCTAAAACACTCCCAGAAAAAGCAGAATATGCTAAATACCTGAGAAACAAGAGGGTGATACCCAGCTCTGCAAGTGGGACTATGGATCAGTGCTGCAGGAGATGCCCTTCTCATAGAGGTAGAGGAGCCCATTGTGGTTCTGAGGTTCCTCCATGAAGGAATCAGTCCTGGCCCTGGGACAAGGCTACACTTCCCTCAGGCAGTGCAGGCAGCGCAGGCAGCACAAACTAGGCAGAATGCCCTCATCCACTGCTCCAGCAAGGCAAGCGGTCACAGCTCCTGCAGATGAAGGATAGCAGAGAGGAGGCATTTTCAGCACACAGAAGGATCTCAATGAGAAGTTGATGACCACTGCAAAAGAAGTTGGACAGAAATTAATAGTACAAAAGTTGTGGTGAAAGAACCCATTCCAGCTGTATATAAAAAATAATAAATCCAGGGTACAGATGAACAGAAAAGTGTGGCCATCAGCTGGCTAATCAAGGGATACCTAAGTAGTTTGTGGCTGCAAGAAGGCCATATGTGTCCGGAGGATCTATTGCCGTGGTATTTTGAATATCCTGTTAAGTGTTGGTGCTATCAAGCAGAGAAGGCCCTTGCAGACATACCAAGACTATTCCTCCACGTTTCCAACAGCTGCTTTTAACAGAGCTCTCAGGCTCCAGTCAACTGACAGCTTTTCTCCAGTTTCCCTTCTGGAACCAAGTGCCTCAATTGCTCTCAGAAATTTTAAATGACTCAGACTCAGATCATTCAAGTCAGTCTCTCTGACGTTACATCCATAATGAACCAACTCTCATTACTCAGCAAAGTAAATCTGAAAGAGCATCCCTATTGTGTGAACCATTACTGAGGCAGTCAGTCCCCATGAGGGAAAAGCTGGATCCTGTCACTGTAGGAAAACATGCCCTCCATTCGCAGGAGTTGAATCTTCTACTTTTGCCTGTGTATTTTCATGGGTTTGTGTGTAGCCATTGCGTGCATATGCAAACAAAGGGGCTGTGCATCTCAAGTGCCGCAGAGAACCTCAAATTGTGGTTTAGCTACTAAGCAGCAGAAAAATAACTGAATTTATGTACTTCCCACCATTGTCTGCCCAAAGAACAAGTGTCATCTCCAGTCCTTCTGATCTCTCCAGCTTTCTGCTTTTTCCACAGGCAAAAAGGTAGTGATACCTGACACATGTCTCACGTATGAAGCTTGATCAACCAGGTCCCAGAAAGCTCTTTAAATTCAAAGGACCCTTACAAAAAAAGCTCTTCCCTCAAAAATCCTATCACTCATAGAAAGCACTGAGCCTTGGCCTAAATTAGAGCTTGCACGAACTTGATTGTGAAACAAGATTTCACAGCCCCGATACACATTGTTATTACTGTAAAGACATCATTGGATTCCCTTCAGATAATTTCCAAGAATTACACCACGCTGAACTTAAGTGCTCATATTTTCTCTTGGATGCCTGGAAGCCCTGACTCACTAAACAATCATGTTCTTCAGTTCCTTATCTATTTTCATTGTGTTTTTATCCACACGTGCAGAAAACAGTCGACATAATGTTGTAGCCTATTCTTTGTTTGTACGTTGGAGCAGTATTCTTGCCTTTGTCCAAAGGTCAGATTACATTAGCAGTTCACATTCCTGGTAAAAACTTGCAGGCAGATGTTTTCTTCAGGGGGCAGATCATGTAGGAGGAGGCATCATTCTCCGGTCTTCAGTCAAACTAGACTTGTCATCCTCAGCTGTGTAAATGTGCATCTTAACTGAATGGCATATGCTTCATTTTGTACTAACATTTCAATGAGCTTGAAACCATTTGAGGGTCTGTTATCTCTTTGCTTAAATCCTGGGACACTGAAATTAATGGCAGGTCTGCTGTTGACTTCAGGAAATGGTACTGGGTCTCCTGCCTCCCCCTCATCCAAAATGTGGTTCAGCCATGAAAAATGGAAATACATTTCACTCTATTTAGCAAGGACACATTCTGAAATGCAATTTGGCACCGAGGAAATAAGTCTGGTTCATAAAACAGCTATGTATGCAGAAAAGAAATGACTTTTGCAAAGACTCCAGCTTCTCTTTAATTAGAATAATAACCCAAGACTCTGACAGGTCTTCTGCAGAGCTGGTGGTCCTTGTGGACATAACCTCCAACTGCACACGCGTGTTTGAGTTTTACTAATTTTCTATTATTTTTTGTGGAATTTCATCCTCCAGCTTGAGTTTTCAAGGTCTGGTTGAACATGCCAGGCCCTGTACAAGGAATTTATTAATCCAAGTGTTTCAGAGTTGGGAGACCATAGCATGAATGCAGCTTTCTGAAACATTTGCTTTTAATTCATGGCAAAAAAGAAGTTTGAAATGATGAAAAGGAATGTAAATAAGGCAGTGGTCCCTCCAAACAATACTCCCACAATGGCACAGGCTCTGAAAGCTGATTTTTCAAAGAATTGGGATGCAGTGTTCACGACTGCTGCCCTAATAGGGGGCTCCCTTGTGTCTAGTCTGAGTCAAGAGGTAGAGATTGTCTCTGGGACTGCCCCATCACCTCTTCACTGGGTGACAGAAGGCAGCTTCACCCAGAATTAAAGGGCATTCTGGTGGCATCTTTTGGTCCAGTTGCATGTAGCACAGTTGGAGTCTATCATTGACACACCACTGGTTTTGTGCCAGTGTGTGAAGTTAGAGTCACTCTGCATGTGTGGTGGGTTTTAAGGTGATATTGCAGAGCTGCCTGTATTACCAATTGCTGAGGCTTTGACGAATCGCGACAGAAGTTCCTGTTTTCAGTTGCTGGCAACTCAGCAAAACTATGATTTGAATATTCCCAGTGGTCGTCTGTGGCTGGGTGAATCTTTCAGTAAAAAGAACATCTATCATGGCAAAAGAAAATGTATGGCCATATTCCTATCCATAGTCATATCAATATCCAAGATTGGACTAGGAAAAAATAAATAAACAGCTTTGAGTTTCCTGAAGAAACTGGTGTAACCTTTCCTTTTCAGACAGAAAAGTCAAGCACAACGATGCTGAAGGACCCATCCCTTTGTGTGTGACCTTTCTGCCAAGGACAGGTCTGTTCCTGTGAAAGCCTGCCCAGACTAGCTAAGCTTTGGGCAAAAGTCTGTTTGCATAGAATCATAGAATCATAGAATGGCATGGGTTGGAAGGGACCCCAAGGATCATAGACCTCCAACCCCCCTGCCACAGGCAGGGCCACCAACCTCCAGGCCTGGAACTACACAAGGTTGCCCAGGGCCTCATCCAACCTGGCCTTGAGCACTTCCAGGGATGAGGCATCCACCACCTCTCTAGGCAGCCTGTTCCAGCACCTCACCACTCTCTCTCTAAAAAACTTCCCCCTAATATCTAATCTAAACCTTCCTTCCTTTAGTTTTAATCCATCCCCCTGGTCCTGCCATTGTCTACCCTTTTAACAAGCCGATTCCCCTCCTGTTCCTCTGCTCCCTTCAGGTACTGGAAGGCTGCAGTGAGGTCTCCCCACAGCCTTCTCTTCTCCAGGCTGAACAAGCCCAGCTCCCCCAGCCTCTCTTTGTAGGGGAGCTGCTCCAGCCCTCTAAGCATAGGCAGGAACTTTTTATTGAATGGATCATAAGAGCGCAACGCTGCTGAGCACGCACACGGCGGTCTCAGCCCGCACAGGCATCGCCATTCAGGCAACGAGCGTGTCCCAGCTCAGCCCTGCTTCCATGACTTCTCCTGGCACCTGCCAGGGAAGCCCTCCGGAAGAGGAGGAGGAGGAAGGCCTCTGATCTGAATCTCGCGCAGGACGAGAGCAAAGCTGGGTGGAAAGGAAAGAGCCACATTATGGCAGCAAGATGTTTCCTGTAGGATCACTGGCAGGAGGAAGAGAAATGTGGGACTACTTAGGCAACAAGGCATGGCCTGAGAGGTGGAAACAAGGAAGGAGGCATAGATCAGAAGAGGATTTAGGAGTGGATGTGGGCTGGAAAGGAAGTAATGGCTGGAAGGTGAAATCTGAGGAACAGATCCTGGGGTAGTTAGGTAATGAGGAGAAACTTCCCTTTCTCAGCTGCAGCTCTTTTCCCAGTCTCAGAGTAAATCAATCAAAAATTAGGGACTTGGAAAGAAGGTTATCCTGCGAAGGAAAAGATTGCAGTCCTGTGGGGAAAAATACTATGTGATCATGTAATTAAAGTCTTCATCATGATGCATATGCAAAAGTAGGCCAAATTTAAGCTGTGCAAACAGTAAATATTATTTTTTAATTAAATTGCAGAAACATTTTATGACCTGATGATTTTTTTTTTGTTTTATTTAGGGGAAAGAAAATTGTGGAAATATGTACAGCAGCCAAGACAATGAGATAGAGAACACTAATACTGGAAAATATTCAAGCAGTGTATTGAAGTGACAAGGAATTATCTCAAGAGAACCACAGGCTACCAGAATTTATTTCTTCCTCACTTGCCAATTCATACAATTTTTGTTACTTTTTTTTTCCTCCTGGAAACTGATCAAATATCTATGGGGATAATTTTTTAGTCACAATTCTGCATTTCAGTCACTAAATAACTGCTGATGTCTCTATTAATGACTCAGTTTTCTGTTATTTCAAGAGGAAGTATGTGTCTATTCCTTCACGATAAGGGATGAAGCCCAAATTCTGCAGAAATTTCTCAAGTCTATGGAGTGCCATTATGTCCAGCCACAGACTAAACAAACACACCCAACAACATATGGAATAGAGGGCTAAGGAGAAAGTCCACTAATATGAAAGGAACTGTTTCTTCAAATGCTTTGGATCAGGCCTCATATTTCCACTGGAAAAACCTTCCCACCCCATTGTATTTGGAATATGTAAAGTGAGGGTGTTGCTTTGTGAGTGTGCATACTTTAAATTCGCTGTAAATGCTCTTTATCAGAAATAACTTTTGTCAGCTTCATGCAATATTTCTTTGGCTACCAAAATGGACAATGAACAAATTTCCTGATTTCTAGAAGAGCTGGTCAGTCAGTCCAGCATGGCAGACTCTGGAGGGAGCAGATGAAGCCTTGCTTTTCCTGTGGAAATAAAAGGGACTTTCATGGCTGACTTCAAGGAAAGAGAGAGTCAACAATCCTGAGGGTATGTATGAAACGCACCCCTTATCCAGCACTCCTGGAAGGGCTCAGCCCACACTGCCAAGGTTGTGCTTTCCCAGTTCCTTACCAATCCTTACCAACCCTTTATGACCAAATATTACATTTATGGGGGTTTATATTCATGGCCAAATTCTGTTTTGATTTACACTTTGTACTTTTCAAGGAAGAAGCTCACTCTGTTGAGAAGCACCTGCCTCCGTGGATGAACTCCGCTAAGAAAGAAGACCAGATCCCACAGCAGGACAGACCACCAGACTGCAGCACTCCCAGGAGAACCAGCCGCTGGGAACCTCAGCAGCTCCCTTTTCTGTGACAGGGGTGTCAGCATTTGGCCAAGAATCTCTCCATCCCAAAACAGCACGCTGTCAGATACAGCAATCTTGTGGTTTTTATCTGAAGTGCCATTATTTTCCCTTTCTTTGTGTTTGCACAGCGAATTAAGTTATTTTGGAGCAGAGCCAGCATGTTTCTCGGACTCGATCTGAATATATTCCCATAGATGTTCATTGTAGTTTGAAGAAAAACTAGACCAAATCTGCAGCTTTTTACTCCTTTTATTATTAGTTTAAAGCAGAGGCTATCTTACCACGCACTCAAATAAACAAGGTTTGGAAAGATCAGTGAGAGTTTGGCTCTCCTGTCAACTGAGAGAGATTGTAAAAAAATTAATGTATTTTAATTCATGGACTTTGGCTTCTACCATCAGGCCGTGTGATGTCATCCCAAATACAGCCTTTGCCTTGATTTTATTTCATGTGCTGGGAGCCTAGTGGAATCAGGCCTTTGTTTTCCCGTGTTCGATAGCATCTTTTGCGTTGAGGCAAGCGGTGAGCCTCATCTCTATGGGTATGGGCACAGGATGGGGGACCCTAAAGAGCCCCATATTCCGGAGCCAGAAGTGGCTGCAGCACTGGCTGTGGCAACGCTGGGCTCTGCCTCTGCACGTGGGCTGCTGCTGGAACAGCCTCTTCGAGCCCAAAGCTCAGGTCCCTCCTGGGCCACGGAGGAACTTCAGCAGCATTTATGTCTGGTTCTTGTAAGCCTACATGGCAAACACTATGTGTCATTTTTGTGTTGCAGCTGATAGCTTTAGTGAGCAGTTTTTCTGTAAGAGAAGCTGCTCTTTGAAGTCAGGGCTCAAGACCACAAACGGAGGATGTGCGTCCCGCCACTCACAGGAAAATAAACAGAGAGGCCCGTTCTGCTGTGCCACCTTTAACAAACATGCAGCACTATTCAGGGCTTTTAAAGAAAACAACACAGTTCCTCCTGCCACCCAGTAAAAAATGTACCTTTGCAATCGCGTCTTGTTTTGCATATGATTGGTAGCATACTTTTAAACTGCTGTAAGTAATAAAAATATATATGTGCAAGTTGGCTATAAGAAATGCCAAAGTTTCACCTAATAAAATTTTGGTATGCCTCAATTTTCAAAGTAAATTTGATTTATTTGAGCCACCAGCCATCTGATGACAGCCTTGTGTTTTTTATATGAGTCATGTCCCAAGGGGTCTAGAATATGCCAATAGTGTACCTTGGATAGGATCCAGTGTCCGCAAACAGGTTTTCATTAGACTTTGATGCCAGTTGCATTGGGGAGCAGAGAGGCTGCTGAAAACCAGCTTTACTTTGGGATCGTTTCTTTCTTTTAGAAAAAATAACAAAGATCTTTTTTAGAGAAGCTTTACGCCTCCACATTGTAGGTGTATGGCAATATTTTAGGGAACAGTAATCTGTTATTGCAGGTGGTCATGCTTCAAGCACTTCCGTATTTTGAGAATAGATCAGACAAAGTGCAACAACTTTTATTGAAAAATTGCCGAATTTGTAAATTAGAAACACATTTTTCTGTGGCTAAGATTAAGTTAGCATGTATTACAGTCACTGGGACTTCTCTGAAGCACTAAGGGGAATATAATTACATAGATTATTGCACATATCCTGGGTTGGGACCATGGGCATACTAAGGGCACCTCAATCACCCAATTCTGGATCCAAGCGTTTAATATCTGTGGTGATATCCTGGTGCCTTTGGACTGGAGGCCTTTGACAGGCAATGAATAAGTCCCTTCCCCTCATACCCCCAGCACAGGCATTGCTGTCTCCCAGTTGGCAATGTGGGAAGGCAGCAGGAACTGAATTTGAGATTCTGGGAAGCACCAGTGCCAGGTATTGCTTTACTGCAGTTGCTGTAATGGATTCAGAGGTATAATGTTCAGCCTAAGAATGGACTTAGGCTTGCCCTTCTCTTCCTGTAGGGTTACCACACTTAGAAATTCTGAATAGGACAAGAGGGTAAATGGCAGCAGAGGAAGCTTTTCAAAGAGATCCTTGGAGATGCTGGTGCATGCACATTCCAGTGCAGTACTCCGACACCTTCCAGGCAGCCAGATCGCGTTCACCAGTGGTAATCCTATATGAATATGTAGAACCTTTGGCCTATAACTCTCATGAATAACAGGAAAAATATTGAAAAAAAGAGGGCTTAATTTGGAATCTCTTTCGTAATCTCAGGGCACTTCTGACACCTCTTGTCTAAAGCTGTCACAGGAAAAAAATGCCTTATGCTTCTTTAGCCAGACAATGTTGTTGTCAAGTAGAGGGAATGGGAACTGATGTGTCCTACCCGGAGTTCTGCTGGCTGCACAGTGACCAGAAGGGAGGGGGGAATGGAGGCAGGTTTGCACCCTGAGAGCTGCACCCCTGCCAGGGAAGGCATGGCGAACCAGTGCTGTGCACGGCCACGCACCCATGCCAGCTCCTGCCATGCAAAAATGCCATTCCTTTTCTCACCAAGCAGGCTTCTCTCTACCCTGCTTCAGCTCTGAGGGCAGAATTGAGCTTGTGCTGGAGATCCAGCATCCCTGGGGTGGAAAACAGCATCCTTTTCCCAAGAAGAAGTATGGTGAGGGAAAGAGCATATCTCCTCTTCCGGTGTGGAGTCCTGCCACACCACGACATAGGCCTGGGGGGGAGTTTGAGTCATCCTCAGCCAAAGGGTTTCACAAGACTCCAAGCGTGACCCAACTGTGAGAGAAGAGGCGTTTCTGGAGAGCTTCCAGTTGGTCTTGAAACTTTCCCCAAGACAGTGTTTCTGAAGGCAGTGTTGCATAGGGTGAGGAAGGAGGTGCAGGGCTGGCAGCACCAGGGAGACCTGAGCTCAGCTTCTCTGCAAGGCCCTGAGGAAATACCTTGAGCAGGAGTTGCCACGAACCGATTCTTCCCCGCTCCTCTCCCTCGGGGAAGCACAGAAAGATCAATGTGTCACAGCCTGAGAGTCAAGTGGATGTGGAATTGATGAGGGCTATACATGTGCATACAACAGACAGGAGCAAGAACCTCACAGTTTCCTCCTAGCAGCTCTCTAAAGATGCCCCTGCATCTGACTTCAGTCATCTGCAGTAGCTGAGCACATCACTTTGCACCAACTCCAGCCAGATACGAGGTGTCACACAGCTGCTCAGCACATGAAAACCTGCCTTGTCTCTGGAATTAGTATTTTATGGTGCACAGTGCTGATGGTTGAGGGAAGATTGGAGCACTCAGTAATACATACCGAATACTTTTTGATGAGCTACATTACCTAACAATGGAATAAATGACTTTCATACTGCAGTTTACTGCCCAACATTCATTTTCTAGTTTACTTTAGTTAGCTTTAATATCCTGGTATTAATTACCTGCTTCCTACTACTCCTTGTTTCCTAATTAATGAGCATCATTCTCTGCAGGTACACAATGCAAACTCTCACTGGACGCAACTCAGCAGCTCCCCAGTGTCAGGAGGCCCTGGCTGTGTTGCTAGACTCTCCTCCACCATGCCAGCCTTTTCGTTTCTCTTTGTGCTCCTGCATGTGCTGCTTGTGTTCCTCCTCAAATGATCTTGTTTCACAGACTTGAGGCTTGCAAAGAGAATCCATGCAAATACCCCACCTCATGCGGTCGTTAGTCACGCTTGGTTAAACTTTTCAACAGCTTCTCAGTGTGAGCCCTGAGAAGGCCCCCGTTCTGTTTTGCAGTTTTCAAAGCTTGCAACTGGTGGAGGTGAAGGACAGGTTTCTGGGGTGGGCTTATTTGGCTTTTTAATTCCCCCACATTTTATGGGAAATAAATATTTCTGTGAACTCGAGGACACCTACAGAGTGCGATGCTTAATTCATTTTGATGTTCAAAATAAAAGAAATTGGGACACCTGAGCTCTATTTTCATATCTAAGATTTTCCTTCTGGATGTGGCAGAAGCCTTTGAAAATCAGCCCCAAGGAGATGCGAGAATTTCTCTCAGACAGATGTGCTTCCAGCATTTTCTGAGTCTGGAAACTTTAGCAGCATCAGCAAGGGGACAGGGGCTAGGAGGCTCGACAGGCAAGTTTAGGCAAAACACTGTTTCCAACAGCGAACTGAAGAAACTATGCTCAAAACTGAGGTGAAGACAGTGCCAGCTGCACTCACCCATCATTTACACTGTTAGAGACTTTGGTCTCCTTACAACACACTACACTTTCTTACTTGCAAAGAGAGTAGCAAAGAGACCTGAGGCTGAGCTGATACAAATGCATCATATAAAACCCAAAGAAGATTCAGCTCAGGTGCCCCCAGCACAGAAACACAACGTAGCCTCCAGAAGGACATCTCTCAGCGTTCCTGGAGCATGCCTTGAGTCAGCTCACTCCTGGTTTGCATATTAGTAGGTGTGATGCCAGTGGGCTTAAGACTTTGCTTGAGTGCGACCAAAGCTGATCTAATGCACAGCACACCATCGTTGCTTCTGACCATGATCCAATCTCTACCAGCAGAAGCTGGGCATGAACGACAGCTGCAGGTCCCAGCATTGGAGACACAGGCTGCTGCAGCAAAGTTTGGCTCTAACATGATGGAACGTATAAACACCCCCACACGTACACCGTGCATGTCTATACGTCGATTTATCACTCCCTTTGCAGCAAAGGCAGACACTGCCTCATCCATGCATCTGAATTAATTTTCCATCACCAGTCCAATCGGTGGCCTTGGAGCTGCTGCCACCGGTGTTACTCCCCATGCAGGGCTCCCTCCCTGCTTGCTCAAATTCTGACCGTTCTGGCTTTGTTTCCATTCCTCACGCTCAGGAAGGAAAGGGGAAACTTGAGAAGGTTTCTCTGTCAGAAGCCATTTTCCTCTGTCCAGAGCAGCTACTCCATGAAATAATTTGCCCAGCTATTGCCACCAGGCTGCAGCATCATAGAATCATGGAATCATAGAATGATTAGGGCTAGAAGGGACTCAAGGATAGTATAGTTCCAACCCCCCTGCCATGGGCAGGGACACCTCTCCTTCTGGTCCAGTCTGCCACAGCCACCCCCTCTACTCCCAACTCAGCTGCTGAGAGGCTTCAGCTCTGCTTCTGGAGTCAAACACTCATTAGATCTCTCAGCTTTACATCCTTTCCTTCTGGGCTCTGTAGAAATGATGGAGGTATGTTGATGTTTCTTAACATTAAAACATATTTTCCAGTAAAACACACTGTGTAATAGGAATAATTTCAACTTTTCTTATAGATCTCAATGTCAGCTAGTCCTTAAGGTTTCTGTTGATAACTTTTCATTTTTATACTTTTTTTCAGTCAACTTCGAAAGATTTATGCTACCCTTTGTGAAAGCCCTACTTCCCTTTCCTAAGGTGAAACATGCACTTGTGAAATTTGTGTTTCCAGAGTTTGCTGGGATTTGTGTTGTTCTCACAAACATTCTTCTGCTCCATGCTTGGTGGATTCCAGAAACAAGTGTTTAACACCAGGTCAGTTCACCAGCTTGCTCTGGAACAAGACACGTAATGGCCGTGGGAAAGGGTAGTATAAAACACTTTTATGTAAGAAAAACTGGCTTGAAGAATAACTGAAAACTCTGGTTTCCTTCTCTTGCCTAACCCAAAGAGATTTAATTATTTTTTTCCCGAACACCAAAAGAAGAAAGGAAACCTTTTCTCCCCTAATTCTCTTCTGGCTTCTGTTCTCCAAAACTTAGCAAACCCTTAGACAGTCAGGGAATAATTTATCAAAGGTGATATTGCAAGAAGCTAACAGACCTAGGTGTGTTCAGCCTTAAGAAGAGAAGATGAAGGCGGTCTGCAGCTAGCTGCTGGCAGACAGACAGGAGGCAGAGGCAGACTTGTCTCAGCAGAGACTGAAGGGCAGTAGGCACAAGTTGCCATATGCAAATTCCCTTTAGATATTAAGACCATTTGCTCACACAGATCGTGGTAAAACAGTGCAAAAGCTTGCCCAATATCCTCTTGCATATGGTCAAAACTCAGTGCTCTAACTGTAAGCACCCTGATCCAACTTTGGAATTGGACCTAACTTCAAAGTTGTTCTTGCTTTGAGCAGGAGCTCAGTGCAAATGATGTCCAGAAATTTCTTCCAAACTAAACTATTCTATGACCTTATTACAACTGGGAGACGGTAGAAAAGTCATAAATGAAGCTCTATTTCTCTCACGAAGTTGATGAGTTGCTCAGCTCAGTTGCTGAGCATGGATTGAAAGCTGGACATGGATTGAAACTCTTGGGTGTAAAGATAGCTCAAAGTTTTCTAGTAGTGCAAATGTCATTGGATTATTATTATCCTGTGGATAAGGGATTGTCCAGGCAAGAATCAACCACTTCAGTCAATGAAATGATGTAGGGTGGGTGTGGGAATGAAAAGGACTAGCCCTAGAACAGAGAGGCAGGAGGAAAGCTCTGGAGAATTAGCTCATGGTACTGCCTACTGCCAAGGGAAATGAAAGATTGAGAGCCAGAAAATTTACCTCTGCTTCCAACAGTATTTACCTCCTTAAGTATACTCCCATGCAGCCAGCTTGGCTTTAAAAGGGCTGCAACATAGGCAACAGAGACAGCAGAAGCAAAACTATTTATGACCTTCTGTCATAGTCAACTAGGAAGCAGCAACAAGCTATTTCTTCTGCTTGAAACTGGCCCTCACTTACTTGATATTATTTTGCACTACCTTTTTTTTTTCCTAGGCATGAAATGTCTGTGAAGCTTTATCATCCTGTTAGGTGAAAATTGTATAGATTTATGAAGCTCTTATTGACATAGGTCTGATGTTGAGTGCCATTCTCCTCCCATTCTGCAATCGGCTCAGAAATGCAGAAGCGAAGAGGTGCTGATAAGAGGTGCTGATAGCAGACTCCCTGGTGGACCTATTTCTGAAAACCCTCTGCTTCCCTTTTCCCATGCTTGTTTGGGAACAGACTGAATCTGCTAACATTGAAATGTGCTACAAACTCCCTGTCCTAGCATTCAAGAAGATAAAAGCACTGCAAAGGAGAGTGCATGGCAGAAAACCCAAAATTGCTGGTTTTGCTGCCAGGACACCAAAGAAGGCGGAACACAAGTGGATCTTCTACACGTGAGAATATTATGCTGAGGTAGAAGAGAAAATGTAGGTATTTCTTTTCCTTGTAGAAGTTTTCAGTGAAAGTTTTCAGACTTCACTACCAAATATCACACCAGTCCAATAAAAATCAGTATTTTGAAGAATTATTGTATATTCAATGTGGAAAGGCACAACTTTCTAGAGTATCAAAATGGGCCTCCTCTAAATCAATCAGGTCAGTTACCCATAAACTCAAATCTCTTGATTCAAGCCTCTGATGTCAGTTTGTGCTTTGTATTATTCAGAATGAGCCGCAGACATTAAGCATCGTGGCCGTAGCAGTGATTTACTGATTTGACCCTAAGACACTTGAGTTAAATTTCTCTGAAACAAAATTAACTCATTGCCCTAATGTGTACTTTGTTTTCAATAAATGGGTATAAAAAGGGAGAATTCTGAGCCCAGATCTAAGATATCTTGTTTATACGATAAAAACAACGTCTGTGGATTTGTGTTGGCCTAGAAACAGGCATTGACATGAGAACCATTTCCCATACAACAACTTATTTACTTTGAGATTATTTTTAAACAACCACAGCATTCATTCTCTATCCAAGGATAAGACAGAAATCACCCAAAAATTTTTTCTAGATGATGTCTGCCTTTGCAGCTTGTTACAGGGTATTTCTTAGAAAGAACTGATACGTATTTCCAGTTAACACCCCACAGAAGGGAACAGACTGATAATTTGGCGAATCGCAAATATTTAATTCACATTGACTTGATAAAAGCTCCCAACATTTTTACTTTTAATTCACAGTTGTGGTCTCTCAACCTCTATCCGTTTCTAATATTGCTGGGTTTTATGCAAGCCTATTATAATCCAAGCCCTGCCATAGTTGTGTTTCCTCCTACGCACTCCCATGTGAGACAGGCAGGCCTCTCTGAAAATGGGGGCTTTTTTCTGTCTTCTACTTTTACTTCTTGAATATGGGAAAAGAGGAAATACACTCTACTTTGTAACTGCTCACACAGACTCACAGAACTGTCACGAGATGAATCTCCTTTTTTTTTCTGCAGGATTAATAGCCAAACTCTCATTAATTATGTCTTTATGTATCAACTGATGGGAAGAAAGCTTCAATCCATGATCATAAATTCTGGCACCACAGGAAAACTATTCTCTGGAATACTGCTAATGGATTGAGGGGCAGGCCAGAATACCTAGGAAAAACAGCATAATGTGGGAATAGAATGAAACCCAACCTCTTCCTTAAAAGACAAAGGTGAATTTTTCATATCAGTTTGAAATACTCTATTTAGCAGCTCATTCTGTAGATAAATCTCCACTGGCCACTTTAAAGAGAGGGCCTTGGATTCTGGTCTTCAGATTCATATAATGTTTGAACAAAACTGAGAAGGAGTTTGAAAGACCTAATTTACGTTGGAAAGTCACAGCATGATAATAACATCCTTGTGCTGTTAAAATGTTAAAGTTTCTGGAATGCATGCACACAGTAAAGATTAATTTTTTTCCATTTAATCTTGATTCAGGCCATAGATATTCTCTCCAGAGTCATGTAGGAGGTTTTTGAGAGAACCTTCATGCACCTCTCACTGTATTCCCCAGCCAGCATGTTTGACTTTCTAAGTCTACAGCCATTGCTTTCATCTTTGGGAGAGCCAGGACTCCTCAGACAAAACTTGCTTCTTTCTAAGGAAACTTTCTCTTGATCTCTACAGCTGCCTCTTTTAAGAAAAGTTTTTGACTGAAATAAAATAACTGGCATGGGTATAAAGCTGCTGTCTGGCTTGTTTGCATTTCTTTCTTTCTGCATTTAAGCCTTTTTTTTTTTTTCTGTAAGTCAGACACTCTTCTTCACCTAGTATTTTACTCTCCTGCCCCTAGTACTTTGGAAGGCAGGCAGCTTTTTCTCTAGTAGCGCTGCTTTTAGCCATGAGCTTAGATCCCTCCCCTTGGCAGTTGCTTCCCCTAGTAGTGCTCACCTTCTTGGCCATGCAGGAGTCAGACATGGAGGAGAGCTCTTGGGTCACAGGATCCTTAAGCAAGTGTCCTCCTCTCAGCTTGAAAAGGGACCTACACTCAAGACTAGGGAGTGGACTGCTTTCACCATGTCCTGCAAAGAGGACATAAGAGGTCAAATTTTGCATTATTATAGTGGTGAAATGCCACAGACCTCAGTAGAATAACTCTGAATTTAAATGTCTACTTGTGAAACAAAGCTGGCCCATGACCTCCTCAACCAAAAATTGGCTAGTGACTCCTATCCCATCACCCAACCAAAACAAATAGTTCCTGGTTTTGCTTTAGCAATGAGAAGATAAAATACTTTCCTGTCACCATGGAAATATGCAGTAAAACATAGTTAAAAGCTAAAGAAATGAACCAAACTCAAATGGCTGAACTGAGGAGCCTTTACAGCATTTTTCATCATAAGAACATATTTTTTCTCCTTTGATAGAACTGTGTAAATCTGATAAATAATGACCTAAATAATGTACACAGAAGTCACCATTAATTTTTCCAAATTGCCACTGGAATTGGTTCAGACTGTCAGCATTTGTAATACTTGAGCAAAGATTGTGGTCCACAGACTGCTGTACAACCACTCACATCTGCTGTTTCACTACACTGAATTAGAAAACCTTCTAGTGGAGCCCACAAACACAGCTCCGGAAAGGCAGTCTTGGAAATGCTGAATGGAGTGCATACGGTCTGGGAGGGGGGAAAATGCTGCACTGGTCTGTGAGCCAGACTGCTCTCTTGCCCTGCTTTCAGGCTGTCCAGAAGTCCCATCATCCTCACAAAACCATCTCATCCTTGGAGGCACTTTCCTTCATTCATACTATACCTTTTTCTGGATGAATTGCAGAGGGATGAGCGTGTTTAAATGGAAGATGAGTCACTCTTACACTCAGCCAATTTAATATAGTAGAAAATATGAACAAAACGGCCCTTTTAATAAATTTGGCTGGCTCTCCAGGGATTTAGAAATCAGGAGAGAAGCATTGGGCTTGGCATTTGACTGGGAACCAGTACCATATGGAACAGGGCAGCCGGATGATGTGCTTCTGGCAACCTGAAATGGGCCATTTGCTTTCTGAGCCATCTGGAGCCTCTCTCTAAGATTGGTGATTTCATTACTTAGCAATCTCAGTGATTCATCTGTAGTTCATAGCTATGTGGCTCACTACAGGTAGGTCAAAGTTGATGAGTTGGAATGAGTTCCTCTACTAGTACTGGTCATTTCCGAGTCCAGCAGCAGGCAAACAGGAGTGGCATCAAGACTGTGAAACCTGTCAGAGTTAGAGCTACCTACATTCTTAACTCTTGTTTGACTTCAGTGGGAGTAAAGAAGCCTAAATAACTGCCTGGATCTGGGCCAAATGTCTCTGAAGCATTTGCTCTGTTTGTGGCACCTATCCCTTGTTAGCCTAACAATAATTTCGGAGGATAGATATCTGGTATCTGTACTACACTAGTGTTAATTAAAAAGATCACATGCCAGGGAAGATTCACAAGGAAGTATTAGCCTGTGGGCTAGGGTGAAACCAGCCAACAATGTTCCCTGCAATCTCCCAGAGCACATCACACCTCGTAATAACATCAAATTACATCTGAAAATAGAATGGCAGGAAGGAATTGGTAAGGCTCAAGGCTGACTTTCCACAGCTGGCTGTGCAATTTATGCCTGGACCACAAACATAAACTTCCTTGGAAAACACCTCATCTCAAGATGGATAGCTGAAAAGAACAAAAAGAGATGCTGGGCAGCAAAGCAGAGCCTTTTGCTCAAGTCAGAGATAGACATTTCTGGTTCTTAAGCCTTTTCATAGCATCATGTAAGTTCTGAAGCAATATTTCTGGATAAAAATCCAGTAGATTGTAGCACATAATATGCATCATATAGACATATGTCCTTACGTTTCTTCCTTGAAGAAGAATTAAGGAACTTAATTTAAATTACCAAAGACCTGAGCCCGTATTCTGTGATCTCAGGGCATTTTTAAGGGATAAATTTCCAGATGAGTAAGAGGACCCTTCTCAGTAGAGGAAGATCAGATTAACAAACAAACTGGACATAGACAAGTCCACACAACCCAGTGGAATGCACAGAGGAGCACTGAGGGAGCTGGCCAGTGTCATTGGGAGGCTGCTCATGATCATTGTTGGAAGATTATAGCAAATGGGAGAGGTTTCTGAGAAATGGAATAAAGTGCATCACCCTGCTATCTTCTAGAAAGGCGAAGAAGAGGGTTTGGGGAGTGGGCCAGCCAGCATCACCTGTATCCCAAGGAAAGGATGAATAAAATAATCCTGGAAATATTTCCAAATATATTAAGGGCAAAAAGGTTATTGGGAATAGTCAGCGTAAATATGCAATGGACAAACCATGCTTGATCAATCTGACAAGGTTCTCTGATGATTTGTTAATTTGATGGGTGAGGATAGAGCAGTGAATGTCATTGATCATGATTATAAAAAAGCTTTTGACACTGTCTTTTGAAGAATCCTCACTGAGAGGGAAGATGAAGAACAGCCTGTTAAAGTGGACAGTGAGGTGGGTTGAGAACTGTCTGAAATGACTGGCTGAAGGGGCTGGTGAACAGTAGCACAGACTCCAGTTGCAGGCCACTCACTACTGGTGCACGTTAAGGATTGACACTGGGGCCATCTGACATTCGGGGACAGTCTGAGAGAGCTGGTATTACTCAGCACAAACATTAACATAATTTTACAAACTATACAAAATTGTTGTCCCTAGGTTAATGCCCTCCTGTCAACCTACTGTTTTATTTTGGAAATACTTAACATCCCAGCCTGTAGAATATATAAGGTTTATGTAGACCAAGCAGACTACAATGAAGACAATTACTGTTAAAAAAAAGAATGAGATTTTTGGATTTGGCAAAAGGGAGAAGGAGTTTGTTGGTCCTGGGGGATCCAGGACTTCCCACTTTCTGCTTTAATCTAATCCCATCTGTTTCAAGGCCAATTACTTACAGGCATTATCTTTCTCATGAACACATAAAGTCGTCTGCATGACTTCACCTTTGGACTGGAGGGCCATAAGGGTGGGGAGGCTTGTTTTGCTTTCTAGTTTTGGGTGGAGGAGGCCACTAACTCCAGCTAAAGGAGTTAATCCCTCAAGTCTCTAAGAATTGGCTCTTCTGAACAACACATACCTCTGAGTGCAGTCATAGTTGGGTTAAACCACGTCACTTCTCACTTAAGCACAGACGCTGAAGTACTGACAGAGTTGGTATGAGGCTTTCAATGCTGGGGTTTTGTTGGAAGGTATTTTTCCACTAGTCACTGAGTAAAATCCAAGTAGCACTTCAGATTGATTTATATGCTAGAGGTTTTGAAAAGTGTTGATGAACCTTTTATTTAACTTTTAAGCCTCTCAGAAACTGGGATCTTCTATCCATAATTTATTCACTGGACAAGAGTTTGCATACCTGGTTTCTTTCCCTCAAGCATCCCTAAAAACATCCTGACATATTTAATTGTTTTTAGAATTAGCAAATGGCTAATTAGATAATGGCATATTGGTCCATACATTGTGATAAACCTCTGAGCTTTTAAAAATATTTTCAGTACTAGCAGACTTTCCACAATCTCCACATGATAAAACTGAAACTAACTCTTGCACAAGAAAATCAGTGGCATTAAAAGCAGAAGCAAAAGTCATTCACAAAACTGCCTGAAGTAACCACAATGTCAGTATGGAAAAATACTCTCACTTTCTGAATGCTAGCTATACAAACTTCAAGAGAGGAAAATTATGAATCTATGTTTATTGCCATCCCATGTGAGAATATGCTGTCATTACCCAACAGATAAGTATTGGTGTGAACAACATGGAGCCTGTGTGGAATCCAACATTGCATTTCACTGGAGCAAGGATCCAACACTTCAGCTTTATAAGGAGAAGCACAAATCACGCAGCCTTCTGTGCTCCTTGTGAAAAAAAAAGGCATGGCCATGTCACTGTGCAAACTGGTTATTTGCTAAGTATAACTATACCTTCATTCATACCTACCCCACTCATCAAGAGAAAAACCCAGCAGCAACTAACAACATGCTTTTCCCAAATATATAGGCTCTCATGTCTCACTGTACCCGAGACAGAGCAACATCCAGTCCTGACGAAAAAGTAGTCAAGTCAAGCTTTTAAGCTATTTGACTTAATGGATTTAAATTGCAGCCGAGTACAAAATTTCAGTGATTTTGCACAGTCAGTGTAAACAGTAAGAAGAAGACAAATGTTCAGATGAGAAATATCACCTAGTTGAAATACAGCATCGACAAAAAATGGAGGAAATAATGGAGAGAAAGTAGCATATATCACAGGGAGCTATTATTGTTGTCCATCTACATAATACCATCATCTTGCTGGATTTCTTTTTACCCTCTTGGTACTGGCAAGGCAAGTGACTAATATATTTAGTGTTATGAGAGCTCTGCAAGGCAATGACATCACATTACTCAATTCGTCTCCTGTGTCCTCTGAGGAGTCAAAGGTCTCGTGTACACTCAAAAGAAAATCAAGTGACCTAGTCTGAAACGAAAGCACTTTCCAACATAAACAAAACCAAAGACCCAGTATTTTTGCAGTTATGACAAACTAATTTGAAATTTAACGGTTTGGCCCTTGCTTTGAATTAGTCATTTTTTATTTTATTTTTTGTTAAGTGAAAGAAAAATGCCAAGTGCTGTCAGGGTATGAAACTTATTGGTATGAGATTTCTCTGTTAGATGATGTTTCCTACACTGATCTTACACTGCCAACAACTAAAATACCTTTTAATGTGTTCTGGCTTTTAATGTATAGCACTGCCTGCGTTCCATATGTTTACCATTATCCATAGGTTCATCAGTCCCCTTTATTTTCAGTAGAGGCAGTTGTGGAAAGAGGCCAGATTCTGCAGCAACACAGTTCCGGTAGTGAAATTAGCAACTGCACAATATTCCCAGAGAAGTAGTCCTGCTTGCTTCTGGCCATAAGCCTATTTCTGACACAAAAAATGTCCTTAGGAAAGGAATTGCATGTGCACGTGTGTTTGTAAGAGCATGTGTGTGCAATATAACATGTACTACGCCCGTTCACAGAGAAAACTTCACGTGCAGGTCGGGTCTCCATCAGGTTGGGTAACCATTGGTGACTCCATTTTACAACATGAGAAATCAAGGTACTGAGGTGCAGGGATGCCAAGTAACTTTCCCAGAGTCAAGCCATGAGTGTGAGCCAAGCTAGAAGCAGGACGTCCTATCCCCAGTGGTAATAATGGCCGGAGGTATTTCTGCATCTCACTCCATCCCCTGCTCTTCTAGTCTCCGAGCTGCAGCAAAATGCCCCCGTAGCTCTGCCATGAGAGAGGATTGTGGGGAGAAGCTGTGAAACAGACCAGGAAAACAGCTTTAGGAGAAAATTTTTAATTTTTTTTTTAAATTATTTTTTATTTAAGGGAAAGAAGGCATTTTGCAAACCCAGCCCCCTCACCTGACCAGGGTCACTGTGGTGCTGCAAGAGCTGCCTTATCAGCATAGTCTGAAAGCAGGGAGAGGTTACAGGCAAGAGAGGATGAACAGTCAGGGATGCCATAAACCATCATTAGCACATCCACAGCCTAAGTTATCCATACATGCTGATGACATCCATGTGGTACTCTGCAGAATGAGGCAGTAAATTGAAATTATCACGTGCCTTTCACTTACCTCACTTCCAATTCCTTGTCTGCTCAAAAACTTACTCTTCTTGTACTTCTCTTTCTCTTAATGAACTCTTACTAAAAAAAACCATAATCTCTTCCTATTCCCTGTGCATGGAACATTTATCCTCAGCTTACCCTATCTTCCGTCTTTGCCTAAGCACTATTTAGACATGGACCACTGGCACTTAGAGATGAAACTTGGAGTTTTCTCAACTTAAAAAAAAAAAAAAAAAGCAGCCATGCCATAAATGGTAATTGCTGGAAATGGCCTTGCTTAGGTGCACTAAAGATACAGTGTTTTTTCTCTTTAGGAATTGAAGGTCACTTTTTCAGGTGTTACCCAGATATGAGTTACTGTTCATTCATCCTTTCATCCTTCCTCCTCCCAAAAACTGAAGGCCCCTTTTTCAGGATAGCTAAGGAATGAGATTTTACAGAGGAAGAAAGAAGAAAGTCCACTAGATGTGCCATCTGTTCCTGGGACATAGCTGAAGGTAAGCTCAGATCAAGAAATTTTATTCCTATCTAGGTTGGGTTAATACCTACCTCCCACATATACCCAGCAAGCAAATGTACCCACAGTTTTTATTGTCCTCACCATGAGTGCTGCCCAATCTGATAGCATTACAAGGAAGTTTTTGGGCATGGAGGGGTGGTGCCCTACACTCACTTCAGCCTGGTACCAGCACCACACTGCACAGATGGCAGTGTGTCAGAGATGTCTCCCAGATGCATCCTATGGCGAGCTCTGCACCTGTGTGCTGTGAGTGGCATGGTGGGATGCCTCACATGCAGCCCTGGTGTAAAGCACCTCCTAGACATCCTGGTAGTGCAGTTGTGGACAAGTCCAGCACTGCCCTGGTCTGTATTTCCCTGACATACCTGTGCTCCCCCACAGGCACACGGCCCCCACCTCCTGCAGCACAGGAGCCCACTAAAGCTGAAGACAATTTAGTGGCCATTGCAAGACAATCAAAAGTCCACCTCTAGGTACTCCAATCACTGGAAATTCCAGTACAAGCCTACTGTAACCTCCATGTTTTAATCTAGCCCATAGCATTGTCACCTTTCTCAAGCAGAACAAAAGTAAATTATCCAGCATTACCTTTTCAGAACTGTGGGTTGCTTTGCTGCTTTTCAGTTTCTTCGCTGGATCTGTCTTTTCTCATCGAGCTCGAATTGCTTGAAGTTCTCATCACAACACTACACACTTTTGCTTTTTCCTACTTAGCTTATCTAGCAAGATACAGAATCCCAGAATCATAGAATTGTAGGGGTTGGAAGAGACCTCCAGAGATCATCCGGTACAACCCCCCTGCCAAAGCAGGTTCCCTAGCACAGATCACACAGGTCGGTGTCCAGACAGGTCTTGAATATCTCCAGAGAAGGAGACTCCACAACTCCCCTGGGCAGCCTGTCCCAGGGCTCCCTCACCCTCACTGTGAAAAAGTTTTTCCCCATATTAGGGTGGAACATCCTGTGTTCAAACTTGCAGCCATTGCCCCTTTTCCTGTCTCCACAGACCATTGAAAAGAGGCTGGCCATTCCCCCTGTGTCCCACCCTTCAGATATTTATAAACGTTAATAAGATTCCCTCTCAGTCTTCTTTTGTCAAGGCTGAACAGCCCCAGTTCATTCCACCTTTCCCCATAGGGGAGATGCTCCAGGCCTTTAATGATTCCGTAGCATTGCAGGGAAAGGTGGTATTAAGATGTGCTGGCTGCTCCTGTGCTGGTCATGTGGATGACATACAGAGCAAACCTCTGCCAGCTGATGTGGTCCTGCTTGTTTTCTGAGTCACACAGTTATCATGTGGGCTTTTATTACCTCTTCTCCATGGCTCACCTCAGATAAGCTTATTTCCTGTCACCCAGCAGTGCAGGGAATGTTCCTCCTGCCTTTTTGTGTTCATATGTAATGGTTTGACCTGGAGTTATGAGCATGATGTTTACGTTTCCCAGGAAATTAGCCTGGTGGGTCATGACTGGTTCCATCTGTCCTTCAAACATAGGGGAGCATTACAGTTTTTACTTAGCAAATATAGTTTTTACTTTTTACTATAGCAAACGTGCCTGTTCTGTCTGTCCTTTTCTTTTTTCCTTTCTAGTGCAGAAATTGGGTCATTTGACTTTGTTTATCAAACATTCAAAATAAATGTCTGTGAAATATATTCTCAGCACATATTTAATATATAGTGAATATATACTTGGGGATGTAATTGTATTTTTATGTGTGTACATCTATATGAATTCATTTAAATACATAGCAGGCTAAATTCTGATTTAATATGTGTACAAACCAGGATCCTGAAGTTCCTTGACAGGTGAAACCAAACAAAGAACATTCTTATCATTCACAGATGAAGAGTGCTTGTAGAGACCAGAGACTTGACAGAGGGCTCTGACAGCTTTCTAGTCTTCCTGGTCTCATGTAGCTTTTAAGAAAACACACACACAGACACACAGACACACACTGCAGCCACACCAAGATCCAGGGTTACAGAGCTGGAGAAAAACAAGGGTGTGCATTGGCCAGTGGTGGTGCCATGGCATTCCTTGTTCCCAAGATCATGCGATTTGTGCTATGTCACTGTGTCCTCTTGTGTATCCTTAAGGATGTGAGCCTAAAAGGGCTGTGGCTTGGTGATGGATGTGTTGAACATAAGAAGCATGGAGAAGAGGTATTTGTTATTCTGTGCATATTTTGTTCCTGCTCTATCTGCATGAAGTCTGGGGGCTACCACTGATGTAGATGCCTTCCAGCTACTCTCTCCTTTTGCTCTATGCTTGTAAGCACAAGTGAGCAGCCTCAGCTCCCCAGCACCAGAAAGGAGTATCTGGAGGGAGAAGTCTTTTTCTGTCTGGATTCAGGGAAAAAAAAAAAGAAATTCATCATGATGCAGAATAAGCGGGTGGAAACTTGTACCTACCACACATGGCCTGATCACAGAAACTCCACCAAAATTAAGACTACAAGCGGCACGGTAGAAATGGGACTCGAATCCCTGAGCACCTTGGATGTGTTGCTACTATTATACACAGCGAAGAAGCCACATGTGACGACACCCTCTGAGGTGATCCGAACACTAACCAGACCTTCCAGCTGGTTTTGAATGCTCTCAGCTGGGTGTGTTTGCTGGAAATGTGTCCTTTGGAGTACGGCCACCTTTCTTCCTCTGTTCCAAGTGCTGCTGGTGTGTTTGCTCACTTGTGGTGGTAGCTGTGGTACTTACTTTAGACAAAGAAAAAGTAGTAGGAATAACTCCTTCATGGTCCAATTGGAATTGATGGGATATAGAGGATTAATTTATTTTTCTTTTTATTCTCCAGTAATGATGGCAGTGGCTCTGTGCCAGCTCGTGTAGATACCATACAGCTGTGGTAGAGGGGCAGAAGTACTGTTTAAAAGGGAACACAGTTTCCTGGTATCTTTGGAGCCCCCTGCATTGTGGTTACAAACCAGGGCTGTCCCTTGTCTCTGGGGACAAGGAAGGACAACTGAAATATGTCTGCCTTCTCTTGGGAAACTCCTGCATGAGTAGAGTGACAGCAAATGCATAAAAACAGGTAACATCGCCTTAGACAAGAGAGATTGCCTCATTAGTGTCACATCTCTCTCTGTCCTCAATGAGTTCTTCACCACTGAGACACCGTGCTGGGTCCAATCAGTGCCGTGGGAACCAAACCAGCTCATCAGAGATAAATGTTTCAGGTATTTGCTATCATTGAGCTTCCATCCACCTAGACCCGTTGTGGGTTTCTAGACCTTTCAGAGTAGGATGCTTCTGAACAAGACTGGTCAGGAAAACAAACTTTTTGAAACATGAAGTAGAGCAGGAACACAAATCCTCATATGCATTTGATGGACAGCTTGTGATAACTCAAGGAATGGTACCAACTGTGCTAGTTGATTTTTTTCACCCCAAAAGGTGCTGCCATATGAAAAATATGTACATACAGGTCCCTGTTTATTTGGCTTTTGTGCCCACCAGCCCATGTTGATCACCAAATCACTGATAAAAATCATTCCCCATGATAAGCAGCAGATAAAGGAGCCAAAGCAGACTAAAACCATTGGAATGGTTGTTTCTGTTCCATTCTTTACTTTGAAGTGAGTTTTTCTTTCAGACTTACAGTGAAATAACAGTCACAGTTATGGCACAAATCCAATTCTACCGTGAACTTTGCATCCAAGGGCATTGCCATCTATTTCACTAGATGTGAGGATGTTTCACTGTGATATTTTGCAGAAAGGCACCTGAGAGAGAAGAAAAGACCAGGACAAATAAGCCAGTTTCAGCTTTCTCTTGCAGCTCTGCTTTCTACTTGCCAAAATCTAGGCAAAGCTCATTTACATAATTTGGAGGATTTTTGGAGGCTTTGGCTTATGTTTGCTCCAGTTAAAGGAAAAGAAAAATACCTTTCTTGACATTTAGAAGTGCATGAGTTGTTCCCTTTCACATTCTACTTCATTCTGTGGAAAGCAATTTCAACTCACAGTACATTTCAAGGAAATCCTGAAGAAGCCAAGTCTTAAATTGTGCAATGGGTCTTCATGTTGTTGAGAACAAATTCAATAATGCTGATTAAATCCAACGTCTTTTAACAAAGGAAAGCACCATGCCTACACGTTATCATATCTCTAGCACAAGAAAAAACAGTACCCCATAACAAAGAGCAAAGATGAGGACAGGGGGTAAGTGCTAAGTGAAAAAGCAAGGAAGCAAAATTTAAACATTATGATTTCTGTGTGATTCTGATAAAACAGATTTAAAAATTTGCTGATTTCCCACCCATTACATCTCACTTCTAATCCCACAATGCCTGTAATTAAAGTTATCTACAGCTGTCCTAAACATATCTGGAACGTTATGTATTTGAATCATAATCATATGATGAATATTTGATTTATGTTCGTAGTATACTTGGAGAAAGTATTACAGACTCAAAATATGCCTAATAGCAATTTAACTTATTGGAGACTTAAGTAAAAGCACCAGGAATTTGAAATATGACCTAATGGTGGCCAAAGGGAAAATTCTAAGACATCAGACATTTTATAATATAAAGTACTGTGATTCTGAAAAAATGAATGGGCTGGAGAACTTTTCTTAGAAAATCTAATTTTGCGGGACTAATTAGCTGGAATCATTCTTTTGAAAACTACTGTTCTGGGGTTTTTTTAATGAGAGCTTTGAGTTCCCTTGTGTATTCTGGGACTGTTTGTTTACCCAGAGAGGACCACGAGGAGTTAGCTACAATATGAACAGGCAAGTAGAGTAATATAGATCAGCAACACAAAATGTAACCATCAGAGGGAAGTATTAGTAGTTGTTCCAGCTTTAGCTTGTGCTGTCTGGAATAAAAACAATAGTGTAATTTAAAGTGGACTGTAGTTGATGGCAGGCATATGAAGAATATGGAGTGAAGAAGTTTAAGATAGACTTTTCCTCACATTGAGAGGTGTGTATATATGTGTATGAGGAGAAGAAAAGCAATGAGATATGACCAAGCAGGGACTGGTTAAAGATGATTGTCTGTATTAGCAGAACAAGACCTACATTTTACAGTTTTTAAAGCAGAATTAACTTAGAAACAAAGCAGGAGATGATGTATCCATCTTGGTAACATCTGGATGATGCACTCAGTCAAATGCTCTAACTTGGCTGATCCTGTGTGGAGCCAAGAGCTGGACTCGATGATTGCTACAGGGCCCTTCCAACTCAGGATATTCTATGATTCTGTGATAATAAGATAGATAATCCTTGAGATTGTATTTTTATATGCAAGGAAAGAGATCAAGTAGAAGTTGCTAAAATAGAAAGAAGATTATTAGATCTTGGATACTCTGAATGAGATGACAAAATGTGGGATGCTGTGGAAAGAGAAGTCAACAAGAAGTGACAAGGCTGAGTCAGGAAAAAATTACTGTGACTAAACCGGAAAAATATCATTGTAGCCACAATGATACAACAATTAAGAGCTACAGTTTCTGTAGATTCATTCACTGTTCAGGACATGTTTCTTTGTTTTGCAACAGCAGAAATCTCATCCAAACAAGTCTTCAGGAACTGCTGCATCTGTTTGACAGCTATTCTTTCATTAAAGCGTGGGCTTTGGTGTGAGTTTGGGAATAGACTGGAGAGTCTAAATTCTAATTTTAGTTTCCAGTGTTACCTGAAGACTAAGGGAGTCTGGACTCACTCAACCTTTTGCGGAAGGTTGTCCCACCTGGATAAGCTTATGGCATTTCGGAATATAGCGAGGAGGATGCAGCACTTGTCATGTGCACAAAGCACATGGTAGATGTTGGGGAAGGGAAAAGGTTTTCTCTGTGTGTCTGTAATCCCTAAATAGGGTCTTTCCTAGTAGTTCCCAGAGGGACAAATGTTCTATGGCTGTCCACAGAGTGTAGCATGAAACCCAAGTTCTTAACTTCCATTCCTCTCATAAAATCCCTGATGGACTTCAATTAAATCCTTCACCTCAAAATCTCCTCGGTCCTCCCACCTCAATCCAGACACTGAGAATCTCCCTGATTATGAGACTCTAGGAGGAAGGGTTTACTTCCCTAGAAAGTTGGAAGGGGCAGAGTGTGAAAAGGTTTCTGAAAAGGATGACAGGCACATCTGGCAACAAAATGAATTGGGGTCTATGTTTGCAAAAGGAAGGAGGAGGCTGGCCTGCATGATCCTGATGGACTTTGCCGGTCTTGGACTCTAGGAGCTGATGGGTTCCCCTGGGTTCATGCCATTCTTCCATGGTCATTGTGAGGAACTGTTTCACAACACTTGTCTTTCTTTGAGACAAAAATTTAAATTAATCTTATGTTTCTGAGGAGCAGGCAGCAAAGGATTAAGAGTATTAAGGAATAGTGAGTAAAGGAAAATGTGACCATAGAGAGAACCCCCAGGGACATCAACAGAGTGAGAGAGGGGGCAAGAAACCACAAAATAGCCTGAAGCCTGGGGGTGGCTGCTGGCTGCTAAGCACTCTCAGCAGCCTCTGAGTTAGGTTCCTGTGTAAGGACTGCAATTGTTAACTCCAATATCCTCTTCATTTCTAAATTCTAAACTACTAACTCTGCCCCATGGATCCAAAGCATGAAACAGAAACCTAGTCCCTCTCTAGCCAAAGATATATTGATTGCAGTACCGAAAAATCAGTTCCGTAACCTAAAAAAAAATTAAAAAGAAAAATAATATTAAAACCACCTTAATCTGGCAAAGGTGTGAGCAGAGAAACAATGACTCCAAAATGGATGGGATACCAAGAGCTTTCTGAGAAACAGATTAACAGAACACTTCAGTAAATAAAAGATTTTTAAAAACCCAAAACAACCCACTAGTAAACTAGATAATATCAGAGAAAATATTTACTTTAGAAGCTTATATTAACAAATGGGAGATGCTTAGAATGTGGTGACGCAAGAAACTTGCTATCTGCTAGACATGAGCATTGAGGGATATGAGGGAATTAGCAGGGAAGCTTATTGCAGCACATGGAATCTCTTTTTGATTTCCAGGAAAATTGGGAGGTATGGAAAATTTTGAGGAAAGAAAGAGCAAATTGGGTTAGTATTCATCCAAAAAGGAAGAATGACTCTGGCTGCTGCTGTCCCATGGGAAAATATTTAAAATTACCATAGATAATGGACTCCTGAGCAATACCAGAGCTCATTGTTCACAACATTAACTAGATATGTTTTACCATTAGAGGAAGGGAAAATATGTGTTTGGCCCCCCATGTTTTGCAAAGTAATAAAGCTGTCTCAGGCATGTCTAGTTCTCATGGAGAATAAGGACTTGTCAAAGGGCAGCAGATAAAGAAATACAGTAAAACATCAAAATGCAGTCCATAAGAAAAGTTTCTAAGAGTCCAGATCCAAAGAACAAAGTACTCTAGATGAGCTTATTTGTACAGCTTAAGTGCACACTCACAGTGTGCAGAAAAAAAAAAAAAAGAAAAAAAAGCCAAGTAATAGAGTTTAGCATCAACCACAATGTATGTGAAGGTCCTACCATGAATGATGATAGGTCCAGACCTGTTAAATACTTTCTGTCATGATTTAGGGGAGTGAGATACAAATATTTTATAGGAAAGGACTGAAAAGGTTATGACTGCATGAGGCTCTCTGCAGTAGGGATGTAAAGCAAACAGGAGAAGAGAGCAGATGTTTGGAGGTCAAGGAAATTTCTGGGAATCAGATATCTATAGAGGTAGCCACCAGGCAAGGAAAATTGAGCTCCTGTTAATGACCTCCAAACATCTGCTCTGCTCACTCCCCTGTTTAGTTTCTACTATGATTTGGGGGATGTCTTATGCAACCATGATTTGTCGTCGGCAGTTTAGGGGGTTTGGCTGACTTCCAGTCTCTGTTTCAAGTGGATTTTTCTGCTATGAAGTTTTTGCTGTATGCTTTGCAAATGATTATCAATATCCAGTCTCATCTTTCTAGAAATAACATTCAGTTGTTCTCCTGCCTCCGTTTGCTTCTCCTTATATGACGTTTTTTCTAAAATGCTTTTCCTAATGTGTTGATCTGGGGAAGCAGTGTTATTCTGAGACAGCAGGTTTTGCCAAAACATTCGGCCCAAAACTTATTTCACTGTTTTGACCACCAAGCCAAACCCGAGTGCTCTCTTGCAGGGTTCAGTCTCCTGAATGTAATGAAGCAGTGCATTATGGTGCTGTGTAAGACTTGGTGTCCACAGCCTGCCTTCTGTGTCTTCATTGCAGGAGAAAGAAGAGAACATCCATTTTCTCAGTGTGTAAAGTTTCATTTTATACTGGCAGAGATGAGTAAACTGGTGGAAGGGAGGTGGTTTTTCTTCCATGGTTTAGTAAAACCTCATCAGTGAATGGATTTGCTTTGTGAAATATTGGAAAGACTTGTTTGAATAAAATGTCCCCTGGCTGGCTGGGGATGGGTGAACAGCTTTGGTAAACTGTTCTGATTCTGTTGCAAGCTGGCATTTTTTCCCCCCTCTCATTTATATAAAAAAGGAAACAAAAGTTCAGCCATGTCTTTTTTTAGCATGGATGACTTTATGTGACTAAATAAGCGGGAAACTAAATAGCAGTCAGATGGAGAAGATGAGATGTGAGGAAAATATCATAGAAAACCAAGGAGACAGTCATGGAAGCACAAAGCAGCAAGTAACAGCTCTTCAGAAGAAACAATTACAGTAAACAGTTTGTTCCATGAGAATAGAGCTAAACAAATGTGATTTCCCACAAAGGTTTGCCCTATGCCCCTTAATATATTTTCCATATTCTCTCCCTGATGTACTCTACCATTCAGTAGTCCTCAAGTATCTGTTTCCCTGGTAAAGTGGCAGCATCAAGAGTGGCAGGTCCAGTGCTGACAGATCAGGTGACATGTGGCTACCACAGGCTCACTTCTGTTTATGTGTATCTCAGTGGTGATACTAAATGAGATCTTTGTGTTCTGTTTGGGAATCTATATTTACAGTGGTTTAAGGCACTTTGTGTCTCTGAGGCATCTAACCATTTCTTGAATTCCTTTGTCTGCTCTTTTAGGGGGACTAACAGGTAGATGTTGAGAATGACGTGTAGGTAGACATAAATGCCATCACATGAACATCTTAGGTAGTTCAGCTAAATATGTGTATATGCTCAATAAGAGAATATATGTTTGGTGGGCTGAGCCTGGCTGGAAGCCAGGAGCCCAAAACAACTGCTCTACTGCTCCCCTCCTCAACTGGACGGGGGAGAGAAAATATTACAAAAGGCTCGTGGGGAGAGACAAGGACAGGGAGAGATCACTCAGCAATTACTGTCATGAGAAAAACAGACCCAACTTAGAAAAAAATAATCTAATTTATTTCAAAGCAAAACAAAGTAGAGTAATAAGAGATAAAACTAATCTTAAAGCACCTCCCCCCACCCCTCGCTTCTTCACAGACTCGACTTTATTCCCAAATTCTCTACCTGCTCTCCATGAACAGCACCAAGGGGAATGGGGGTTAAGGTCAGTTCATCACACATTGTCTCAGCTGGTCCTTCCTCCTCAGGGGCAGGACTCCTCACACTCTTCCCTTGCTTCATGGAACATGAGTCCTTCCCAGGGGCTGTAGTTCTTCACAAACTGCTACAGTGTAGGTCCCTTCCACAGGGTGCAGTCCTTCAGGGACAGACTGCTCCAGCGTGGATCCCCCACTGGGTCATGAGTCCTGCCAGCAAACCTGCTCTGGCATGGGTTTTCCATGGGTTTACAGCTGCCTTCAGGTGTCTCTGCCTGCTCCAGCATGGGGTCCTCCAGGTGGAGGTAGGATCTCTACTCCCCACCATCCTCCATGGGCTGCAGGGGGACAGCCTGCCTCACCACAGGCTGCAGGGAAATATCTGCTCTGGCACCTGGATCACTTCCTGCCCTTTTTTCTTCTCTGACCTTGGTGTCTGCAAAGTTTCTCACACCTTCTCGCTCCTCCCTGGCTGCAAAACCTGCTGTTTCTTTGGGTTTTGTTTGATTATTTTTTTTCCTTCTTAAATCTGTTATCCCAGAGGTTCTGCTACTGTTGCTGATGGGCTGAGCCTTGGCCAGCAGCAGGTCTGTCTTGGAGCCATCTGGCATTGGCTCTGTTGGATATGGGGGAAAGTTCCAGCAGCTTCTCACAGAAGCCACCCCTGTAGACTCCTGCTAACAAATTCTTGCCACACAAACCCACAACATCATGCAGACAGAATTAGAAGAGACAGAAAAGACAACACTGAGATCCAAATCTTGGGGAAACAAAAAGCCATTTGCATTGTTGCAAAGATAAGGTTATAGCAAACAGGAAAACATTAACTACTTCTACAAGAAAATTAAATTCATTTAATTTTCATCTCATTAAATAAATGATAGATACACCCTTTAAAGCAAAAAGCTGTGGGATACGGTTCCACATCAAAATAAGAGATGACATAAATAGCTGACAACAAAGCTGATGGCTCAATGTATGCTACAAACTGCCATAAACAGAAGACTGATCTTTGGGAGGACTTGGAGGGTAAATGTGAAGGACTCAGACTGAGCAGAAGGAGGAAAAGGGATGGAAAAAAGCATAGGAATGTTTTGCTGAAAAATCCAGGCTTTGGCTGCCATGTTTACAGCATCAGGTGCTCAGGGAAGAGACATTGCAGTTTTGCAGGACTTTGTGGGTCCCAAGGTTGTGACATCCAATTCAGAGCACTTCAGGATATCATAAGAAAGTCGGCGTATGGCTCATAACTTATCAAGACAGGGGAGAAGAGGTGCAGGAACTGCATGTGGTGGAAAGATACTTGCCCCTTACAAACGGAGTTGCTCAAGCGCTACCTTCAACCCACCTTTACTCACAGAACTCAAGTTGAAGGCCGTTTAAATTAGTCACATGAACTTTGCTCAGCAGGACGGTCCTTTGCAACCAGAAACTAGGTGTTCACCAAGGGTTAATGTTCTACAGGTTTTAATTTCTCCTCATGCAAGTCCTTGAGAAGGAAAATTTTCTGTGTGAATTTTTATAGTTTAAGAGATTTTGTTAATTTGAGTTTGTATTTTTGAAGACCGTGTTCTCCTAGCAATGTCTTCTTTGACATCATAAAATTTTGAACTGTTTTCAAATTGTGGTGGTTGTTTTTTTCAGATACCAATGTTGACACACATAGAAGGAATTTCAGTGCCTGCCTTCTACAGGTGTCAGCACCTCATCTCTCTGTGGAATTAACAGTCACTAGGGTTTGAAGTTGAGAAAGAGAGTTACAGCAAGAAAAGTCAGAGAAGTTATGCATTTTAGGCTCTGGATAGTCCAGCTGAAATCAAAGCATTGACTTATCAACTCATGGAAGAACTACATTTTATGCTGGACTTAGATGGTGATAAAGCATGATTAATATGAATCATATGGACACCTTTTTCATTATAGCATTTTAGGTTATATCCCAGTGAAAAGATGGCCTTCAAGAAAGACTTCTTGCAAGAACTGGGTATGGGAGTCCCTCACTCAAATTTGGCCATTCCATTTACTGTAGGAGGAGCTTGCTTAGACTGGACACTTAGTTTTGACACAGATAGGCTTGGGAAAAAGTAATCCCACTGTTAAAATGAGCAACAGGTTTTTTTCCTGAGGAAGGGACCCTGTTCTATAAAGTGCTGCCATTTGCTACAAGGTGTTTAGAGAATATGGCATGGAAGGCACTAAACAGCGTTGAGTTAAATAAAACCGATGAAACATTATGAAAGGGAGAGAATAGTTTCTGAGTGAGAGATTCAGATCTTCTTGGCACTGTATCAGGCACCTTTCAATATAATCTTTTAGGAGGAATATCATGCTAGAGATTTGTTAAGTGCCAAATTTGATATGCTTTGAAAGCTAGATAGTATGGCCAATCTCCTCTTCTTCATTATCAGTATCCGGTCTTGCCAGAAATAACTGCTTTTTAAAGGAAGAATGGTCTTCAATACGTTCAAATTAGCTAGAATAGGGTGTCTCCTAATCAAGTGTTGTCCTGAATTGCCAAATGATGTGTAGTTGTTTGTGTTGTAGATAACGCTCCAGTGGGGACTACACTAAAATCCCTGAAAACTCATATTGTGCAAGACCTCTGGCTGAACTTTAAATCTGCACTTGGAAGTGAGAGACTGGTACTATAAGCCACACAGATTTACATCAAATACTGTGATTTTAATTGTACACTTCTCTAACAAAGATTGGCTTAGATTAAATGAGCAATAAATTCCCAGCTCTACAAAATGAACACAACCACGTTTCAGGTTAGCCTAACCTGCATTTGAGGCCACCCTCAGAGGTGACAATGGCAGAAAAGGGACAAAGCTGCCGCCAAAGCATTGGTAGGAACCAAGTACTTTTTGCCTTTGTGTGCAACAGATGTTTCCCTGAGTTGGTCAGTTATATCCTATAAGCTATAAAATAAAGACAGAAGGCTTAACAAATAATTGGCACAGACCCAACACTTAAATCAGCTTCAAGTAGTATGAGAAATGACGCTGCTTTGAGGACAACTACAAGGCAGATCTGTTCTGATGGTGTGTACCTATTCAGTCTTGGCTGATTGCTGCTTGAACTCCCCCTGCTTACAAGTACATTAGGGAGTATATATTTCAAGAAAACATTGCACAGCACTGTTAAGCACTCTGCATATATTTATCCTGTCAAAATGTTTGAAGTTACAAGCCGCATATGAGTTTCTAATTTCTTTCCATTTTTAATATGCCCCATTGTAAAACGTCAGTGCATCCACACACTGCACTTACAGTGCCATCCCAGACCTCTGCAACGTTTACACCGAGTAACAGAGAGGCAAGAGTCTGGAGCAAACATCTCCAGAGCTGAATGCTCGTGCAAAACATCCTTTATCTTTTCTGGTCTTTTCTGAGATCTCCAAAGCCTTTTTCACCTTGCTGCTGCTCAGTCCTGGCTCGTTTCTATTCTTAGACTGGCCAAAGACGACTCTCCAGACCTGAAGTTTCGGAGGAGTTCCGGAATGGAGACCTGTATAAAGGGTTTCATGGTTGCATCAAAGCTGACCTGTACTGATTCCCTCTAGCTGTCTGGTTATCTGGAGAGGGAGAAATAGCGAAAGGTCTCCCCTTGAATTTCAAAATGTATCTTTTCTTTCTGCTGAGGGAAAGCCCTAATAGTACTTCCATTCTTGGGACTATTTCAGAGGAAGCCTTTTCTTTAAGACTCTTGATCCCACTCAGTCTGGGTTTCCTTCTGCCTTTAAGGGAGGGCAGAGCTTCTGTGGTGCTGTTTGATGGAGTTGTAATTCCAAAGATCTCTGCTGATCTCATCACTTTAAATTATAAAGGTGATCTGAAGCTTAATGCCATGCATAAATTCAACCCCCACTTCACACCCTGCACTCAAACTACTGTAATTTGCAGCATGCTTGCATACAGCAGGCACTCTCTCTTCCCCCTCTCCATGTTTCCACTAAAAAACAATCTCTAGACAGGCAGAAAAAGAATGAATATTGGAATATGACATCACAGAATCCCTAGTCAGTCTCACACACGTCTATATCATGATTCTTTTCTTTTGAGAGCTTCTAGGCCCTGAAGACTATAGCAGCTCTCCCCTGTAATAATATAAGCCATCATCAGGGTTTCCTTCCTGTGACCTGATCCTTTCATTCACAATTGCTATTTGCTATGTTGTTTGCTATCAGCTTTTACGGTTGCTATTTTCCTTTCACTGTAAATTTTCCAAGACCTCAGGACAATACAGCTACCAAAACCTAAAACAGTGGAAGAAATTACCTTCATGGTCAAGAGATCTGGCTGTGGAAGTATTTTACCACGAGAAGTTAAGTTGAGCAAAGACTGGCTGCCTTTAGAACATGCTGCATAACTACCTCTCTTTGAGAATTTGACTGTATGAATTGAAGTGCCTGGACTATGAGAACAGATTTGGGTGACCAGACAACTGCCTTTTGATATTTCAGCCAAGACCTCTCCCTGATGCAAGGAAATAAAGAGTGAGAGACACCATGAAGCATATTAGGCACTGTCCTTTCATCCTGAAACACACTGGGAGGCTGCAGAGATGCATGAAGAAATCTGTAGGGCAGATAAACAAAGCAGTGGCTTAGCTTCAATTTACTTCAGTGAGTGAAATGGATCCTGGCAAACAAAAATTAAAAAGGCTTCACTTTTTCTTGATATGCAAATATATTTCCTTATTAAACTTCAAATGAGGAAATGCAAGCCTTTCCTGGTGGATGCCTACAACCTCACAAATCAGCCAAGATAAAGAAGATCTCTTTCTGAACCACTGTGGTAATTTCTTCACCCACAAAAAGCATCAAAATCACTTGGTTTCAGCAGACACCCATCTGCATAGGTGGGGTTGACACGATCAGTCAGGACTCTGTGAGGCACATGTGGCAATTCCTTCCAGCACGTCCAACACCTCCAGTAAAGTCAAGATTTAACCTTCAGCATTTCCTTGCTAGTTCTCATCTCTTAACCCTAGAATATTGCTAAAACACTTAGAGCTGGAGCAAGCAAAGCTGAAGGGGACAGGGCTGGCAAGACAGCATGAGTGAGAATTGCCTAGTCGGTCATCCACATGCACAGCAGCAAAGCAGCCCTGGTTGGGAGCTCACATGCCACCACAGCATACTTTAAAAGCTCATCAAAATACCACAAATGCAGGGTGATAGTAAGTGCAGCAGGTGCCAACACCTCCATATAATTCTGTAACTCAAGAGTGCCATAGATGGTAAGGCCAGAAACAGCTGCTTTATTCACAAATCCTGGATTCTTCTGTATATCATCAGACACAGAGCTTCAAATTCAGCCCTGACTTAAGTGCCAGGTAACTGCATGAGTTACCACTGTGGCTTCTACAAATTCATTGGTCAATTCTTGTTACCACAGCAAGAGGATGGTTAGATGAAAATGAGGGTGTAGTGGCAGTGTGGGTTGAGAAACCTCACTGTGTGTCCAAATGCATGTGACAAGCTTGATGACAGATTGGTAGCCAAGGCTACCATCAGTCATCCCTGTTCTGAATCAGTTCCTGCTCATCTGGACTGGGAAATCCAAGACAGTTGCATGGGATGATGCTAGCTGTGCTACTGCCCTGTTGGCCACAGAAAATAAAGTTCCTTATCCATCCTGACCTTCCAAGGCAGCTGGTCTTAGTACCAAGCCCTGTGTCCAGGATAGATGAAACTGATTTCCAACATTTCTAAAGTGCCTTAAATGCCAGGTGCATGATACAGTACAGTTGCATTGTAATTAGAAGAGCATCAATGCACAACGCTCTTGTGTCACCTAAAAGTTTTGTCTGTTCTCAAACTCCAAGTATTTGTATTTATGTTCTGAAATAAACAGAAAATCATTGTAAAAGAAAGGGTATGTGTATTTTACTACTTAAATATAAGCTTTATCATCTCCTTATGATTCTTGCACAGATTCATTCTTCCCTTGCTCCATCATTATACATAATATTGAGCATATTACTTCCCTGCAAATGCCTGGAAAAGGAAGAGTTAATTCATCATGGAAAATAACTTTGTGTGGAAGACATTTATTTTATTTTTATGAATCTGGCTATAAGAGTCTCTCTCTAGCTTTAAAATTACTATCACAGCCAGATTGTGCATCAAAAGGATCCCACTTAGCAGAATATATGATCTCAAAAATTAATATCTGTTAGATTGTTCATACAGAGTGCTTTGAGAAATAACTTCTCACAGATGGAAAGCTATAAAAATGGTGTTCTGCTATCTTGTAGCTTGAACCACAATCTCAGAACATATGAAATATTGATATTGAATCAAGCTGTACCTGGTTCTCCTTGAATGAATTCTTCCAAGTCCTTGAACTCTATTCTAGTGCTGTTTCATTTTAGGCTGTAGTCCAATGGAAAAACACACACACAAAAAACCCCACCCCAAAACCCAACCTTTTTTTTTTCCATGAGCAAAGGCAGATCAGGAATGACATACTGTTTTCTAACCAGCCTATTTCATATTAGATGCTACCTTTGAAGAGAATCGTTATAATAAAGCATAATGACATGAACGATCACACACATGAACATTTACTTGGTGTGAATTGTTTTCACTGCCCTCCCTACAGTATAGATATGTCTTGACAAAGAGAGATGGCACAGAAAGCCATGCTGACATTTTTAGGTGATGGAGTAATGAAAATAGATGTTTGTTACTGCTGGCTTTTTCTGGAGAAGATTCTCTACTGACAGTACCATTCTCAGTGAAAAATGCTGACAATGCCAGTAGAGAAGTCTGCCTGTGAACAGGGAATTTTGCTCTTGGAGTCTCTCTCTTCATGCACCAGTGCAGTCCTGGCACAGTTCTCAGAGCTTACTGCAAGGATGCTTTCAAGCACATCGCCTTTAAATCACTACTAGAGGCCACACCAAAAGTACCTTTTCCTGGGAAGTTTTCTGCGCTATTTCCAGGTCCACCTCACTTTCTTAATAACAGTAGTTCACAAGGTCCCATGAGTTACCAGGGGGATGGTTTCACCACTCACAGAAAGCATCCAGCATTGACCGCAGTGATCTGTGCTTCCCAATCAGAGTCTGCCATCTCATGCCTTTTGATCTTGAGCCACAGTTCAGTGGTGACTTGTTGTGAACAACAGCACAAATGAACTACAATGTTCACTCTGAGGCTAACCAAGACCCTGGAGAAGCAGCTGGAGAAACAGAGTGTCAGTGGTGAGAAAATGCTGCACTCTACCATAAAGCTTACATGGAATAATTATACCCTGCTCCTTTTTCCTTTCCTTTCCTTTCCTTTCCTTTCCTTTCCTTTCCTTTCCTTTCCTTTCCTTTCCTTTCCTTTCCTTTCCTTTCCTTTCCTTTCCTTTCCTTTCCTTTCCTTTCCTTTCCTTTCCTTTCCTTTCCTTCCCTTCCCTTCCCTTCCCTTCCCTTCCCTTCCCTTCCCTTCCCTTCCCTTCCCTTCCCTTCCCTTCCCTTCCCTTCCCTTCCCTTCCCTTCCCTTCCCTTCCCTTCCCTTCCCTTCCCTTCCCTTCCCTTCCCTTCCCTTCCCTTCCCTTCCCTTCCCTTCCCTCTCCTGTCATCCTGTCCTTTTTTCCTTTCCTCTCTCACTGAGCTCAGTATAGCAGACCATTTAAGGAATATAACTTTTATTTTCCATACCTTTCTTTTCTACATTTTATTATCCCTCACCTAATAAATCTTTTATCAAGTTATACATAAAACTTGCATTGATTTAGAAAAGGTTCTGTGGCAGGTTTTACAGCTGAACATCTCAGAAGTGTTGTTTTATCACTACTGGATTTTCCATACAACTGCTAATACCTGTCAGTCCCTTTCTGCAGCCCAGCAGGTAGCTTAAGCACGCTCTTTGAGGGCACCCTGGCTGCTTCTCCCTCTGCAGCCACTCCTTGCCCTGTTCAGGGCTCAGCAGAATGAACAATGCTCACAAAATGTGATGCTAAAACTGCTAAAGACTGCTTTTCAGGAAGTGTTTGTTTGACAGGGGATGCTCCTGCAGCTCCCCACAGCAGCAGAAGAGGTGGGAGTTGCATGTCCATATAGCTCAGGTTGGGCTCAGGGTCCTTAGGAGCAAAATCTGGCCACCTTTCCATGCAGGAGGTGGTCACGAGAGCTGGGAGGAGGCAACAGGCCACCTCCCTATGAAGCAGCCTACCCCTCTGCTGTGAACAAGTCCAGGGTGCTCCTCATAGGCAAAGTTCAGTGTCTAATATCAGGCATGTTAGTATTTCTTAGGCAAAGAGCTGAGGTACCATGCAAATGCATGACGGGTCTCAGCCCGTGGATCGCTGGAAGTTGTATGCTACTCTGAAAGGACCTGGAAGTTGTAACTGAGACAGGCAGCCTGATGTGAGAAGGCTCACATTTGTGGTGAAGGGCACATGTTGCCTGAAAACTTGGAAAGGGGGCTGTGGGCTGAAAAGGGTTGACTACTGTTGGATGAGAGGTACACATGAGCCATCATGCAAGGTGTGAAGTCAAACTTCCCCAATGCTCAGAGGTGCTCAGCCCTCAAACACTCATCTATAAGCTGCATTTGGACAGCCTTGAACTGCAGATGAGAGATAACTTTTTTTAAAAAAAAAGATCATTGAAAAAGCTTTCACGGGGATCAGGGTCCTTTAGATCTACATTAACATCTTTGCCCTGTGCCCAGCCAGACATCACTGACGCATCACAGCTTTCAGCTTTAGGGGAAGCTGAATGCCCTTTGCTACTGCTTGTCCAGGGACCACAAGCAATCCCAAAACTCAGTCCTTGTGCTCTGCCACACAGCCATGAGGTTCACACTGGAGAATTTGCACAGTGCATGGATGCTCTGGGGTGTGGAGGGTTTGGAAAATTAGGAAATGCATATCCTCACTTGACCCAGATACCTGCAGCTGCCAATGCTGTGACCTGCTGTGGCTCTGCCAGGGAAGCTGGGGAGATGCCCCAGGAGCCCAGAGTGACTTTCAGCTCTCCAAGACGGCGAGCTCATGTCCACTCAGCCAGCAGAGGATGTGAAATCCAACCTCACTGAGCTGTCTGGAAACAGAGATGTCTGGAAAAGCATTAAGGGAGGGTCTTAAAACCTGTCCACTGCAGCAGGTTTTAGATTAAAACAGGTGTGTTGCAGGCAAACCCAAACCCACTCAAACGGCTGGAGGCCCTGGCTCCCGCTCAGCTTGCACAGAGTATGTGCCTCGCACTGACCGACTTCATCTGAAAAACCAACCCTGGTGCTGCTGGACAACCTTCTCCACCATAGATCCCATCAGGGCTGCTTTTAGCAAGTGTTAGCCATTTGCTCTGCAAAGCAAGTTCTGTGTCCAGCCTGCTAACTGATGGACAATAGAGAGCTATAGAGAGTCCTTCTTTTTTTATGATTTTTTTTTCATGATTCTTTTTTTCCTGCTTGCATGTAGTGGCACCACAGAGGGACCATTGATGTGCCCAATTAATGTAGTGGCAACGGTTGCAGAGAACCTCTTCCCACCCACGCATTAAAAACTGCCCCATGTAGACACTTCCACGCAGCCTTGTGAACACTTTGCTTTTGTTCTTTCTTGTTTTGTTTCCCTTAATCTAAAAGAAGTTACTCAAACTGAGAACATATTGTTGCTCTTTGTGTGTGAAAAACATAACATAGCAACTTGTCTTAGCTTTCTAATAGCTTCACGATGTGCTTTTAAACAATGTCAAACTTGTTCAAGACTCATGACATTTGAAGTTGGCAAGTAAATCCATGTTTATTTTTTTTCCAAAAGCGAAACATTTTAGAAATAAAATGGTTGCCTTTATTTCAAAGGAAAATATTCATCCCTGTTTTTTCTGTTTTCTTTTTTTTTTTTAAGACATAAAGTGCTGTGTATGCAGGTTTATTTTTATTTTGTATGTATGTTGCAGTGCTCAACATTTTAATTGCCACTTCCTCAATAAAACTATTGGAAATCTTCCATCTTGCCATTAGCACTTACAAAATAACTGTTAACAATATGTTATCCAGACACAGAAACTTTATAATTAACATTGGACTAGTCTTCAAAGTCTAGTGACTAAAATATATCCTATAAAATTACTGGACTTCATTCAATGCTATTCTGCTGGTTTAATGTTCAATAAATGTGTTGAGGGGAGATATTTGGCAACACGCGTTAGTCTCTCTGGCAGGGAGAGTGACTACAATGGGGTTTGGTCTCTGCTGTATGGCAAGAGCACCAAGGCTCTACTAGGCCGCTGCGCAAACACTGGAAGGTTGCTGCTGGTGTGAAATAACGTAGCTCCCAGACACACACTGCTGTGCAATCCTTCAATGTGACGCTCCTCCCTTGTCAACTGACAAGAAGTTGGACAGTTTTCACGTAAGCCATAAAACGCAACAGGCAGAGTATTTCTGGATCGTTACAGCACAACCGGGGTAGTGTCAGAACTCAGAAGGCTGAAGGCCAAGTGTCTCAACTACAGGGGAAAATACAAGATTGGCTCTGAAGTGTCTTAATGCTATCCCAAAATGGAATTTCTACAGTACATTAAATAAGGAGGAACATTTAGACCTGTGCCTTTAACACAGACATGGACATGACATCATTGACAGCTAATTAAGACTTATTCCAGCCAGAATTGTGCTGCAGCCGTAGCAGGCCATCGCAGGGTAAAGAGTTTGGAGCATGGAATGAAAAGGATTGGAATGCACTTTCTTTTGGATTAAAATATGAGAAAGGTATCATAATGGATTTTTTTTTAAAAAAAAAAAGAAGTTTTGCAGGATCAAGGCTCAAGGAGTATCTCCAGATAATCTGGTCATGTGAAGCTCTTTCCCCATGGGAAAACTCTGAAATTAAATTCCTCTGCCTAGTTTTTGAGGCAAATGAGACTGCTGGAAACATCAGACATATTGACAGAATCCTGGTAGGTATTTTTACTGAGGTATAGCTCTGTTTGAGCGAACAGTATCATTGTGTTTAATACTCCAGATGCTCACAGGGAGAAGAGGTCACTGTCCCAGTATACTTTCAGACCTTTATAAATATGAAATACTTCACATGGCAGGTGAGATCTATAGCAGGAGCTGCCATAGGGCTGCCCAGGGTTGCCACCTAGCAAGAAAATTTGGAGTCGGAAACAAAACCCTTGACCTTGGAGCCACAGGGCTCCACGGGCACCAAGGAAAGGGGCACAACTCTCCAAGCCCTGCAGTTTTTGGCCTCGGTGGATCTGAATTCATAAAGAGAAAAATGCTTAAGAATGCAGTATAAATATTAATACGTATTTTTTCTGTATCCAAAAAGTGAAATTCCCTATTTTCCAGACCGCTCTTCTAACTCTACAGACAGATAGCAGGCAGTATGAAAGATGGAAATGCAGCATCTGCAGCAGGCTTTCCTGAAGAAAAGAAGCCTTAGTATAAACTGTTTTTTTATACTCTCCCCATTCTCTGCTCACAGGTCATCTGGTGAGATCACAAGTCAATGTAAGGGCTTCAGTGTAAGAAGAGCACCAGGGAAGGGCTTTCATCTTTCATGCTCTTTGTACACATGAACATTTTGTTTCTGTCAACAATGGGACACCTGGTCAGGCCAGTTATTTTGCAACTGTTTGTCATTGTCTGAGAAGGTTTGGTCTCTTTGCAAACTGTGATTTTTCAGGCTCGCCACAACCATGAGCAGATGTTTGAGTAAGTGGTTGGACTGCTGAGGGGAGACATTTGGGCTCAAAAATGTCTGCTAGGACACAGTGCAAGCTCGTATCATCTGGACATTTCCCTGCACCAAGTCAGTGGTCTTGAGTTCAGCAATCTGCTAATAACATAATATAATAACATACCTGTGAAGTTAAGTTACAGATCATTGTGAAGGTGGCTGAGTTGTGATAGTGTAGCATTGTTATATGATGAAAGTTGGGTCTCAGATGAAAAATGCTGACAATTTTTTAGGGAAAAAAGCCTTTGTTGATTCACCATCAAACATTCAGAATGAAGAAAGCCAAGGGATTTTGGAAAACATCTTTCCTGTGCGTTTGTTTTTTTTTGCCACCATCACATAGTTATCAATCATAAGGTCATAGAAAAGATATCTATAAGGGACCCTAAGAGGTTACCTGGTCAATTCAACTCTGCCATGGTAAAGCATGCAATTACTTGTACACGATTCATTTAATTTGCCTTTCTAACCTGTTTTTTAATACCTTTGATAACGAACTTCACAGTTTCCCTAGACAATCTATTTCAATATTTGTTTATTTATTAACATAGAGACAATATTTGTACTGCTCTGGTACCTTGGATAATTTCCCCTTGTTTAAACTGATTTTTGGGGTTTTCTGCATTCTTCTTGCAACTACCTTCATGTATCTGAAGGCCATTATCACAGTCCTTTTTTATTCTTCTTCTGCTTAAGCAATCTAAATTCCTTCAGACGTTACTCACAAGATGCAGCTTTAGACCTTTGCCCAGCATCAGTGCTCTCCTCTGGTCTCCATCTACTATGACTCTCTGGTGTGCAACATCCAAGGTTTACCCACACTGAATAGAAGGAACATGCCTTAAGTCTTACAGGTGATATTTCTGTAGGACTGCTGCCTGCTGATCTCTGGGATTGAGAGGCAGAGAGAAGAAATGTGAAGCTTTCCCATTGTGACATGGGTAGGCACTTTTTTAAGACAAAATATTTCTGTGACCATTATTCAACAAAACCATTTTTGTCTTAAAGTTAATTTATTTTTGTTGATATTTGTTTGAATATTCACAAGACGAGAATGCAGCTGAAGACACAAAAGAAGCTGTAAAAAATTCAGACAAATATTCCTAAAATATTAAAACAGTCTCATTCTGAGTTAACAGAGATGCCTTTCCTTACAGCAATGCAAGATGATAAATTTTCTGCAAGTTTAATAAGAAAAATGATAGATACTCATTAAACTGATAATAGATGTACATCATGTTGTAGTTTTAATGATTTAAGAAAAACGAGGCAATGCTTAGAAAGAAAACATAGTATCTCTTATGTTCTAACTGCTTTAAGGAGACGAAGGGGAACAACCAAAAAAAAAAAACCCCAGCAATAGACAAGCTCTTAACCACACAAGCTGTCCTCAAGGCATGATAACATGACCTGAAAAAGGGAGTTGGACCCAAATGCTTCTCTCTCTTTTTCTTTTTTTTCCAAGTAAATTAAGCCAGCGTAATAAAAGAGACTGCCACTGTCCCTAAGTCTTATTTCTCTGGTGGTTATCACTATATTTGCTGCCATAAGCTCCTAGGAATTCACAGATCACTCAGTGTCTCTCTCAGACAGACAAAAAGAAAAAGGTCAGGCGAAACCCTATCTATGCCACTCTAGGGCCATCCATGCTCCCGTGCAAAGAAGCGGTCTCAGGGATTGCCACGTTAGCCTCAGACGAGCAGAGGGGTCGGTGCGGTGCCACAAAGAAAAGCACCCTTACGTCCCAGAGCCCCGTGGCCACCACAGCTGAGCGCTGCGCTGGTGAGATTACCCCAGCACTGGGCTTGCCCCTTGCTCTCCTGCAAGCCACAGACCCATGTCCCTAATGGCTGGTGAGAATTCAGTTCCCTGGGTGCATTGGTGGCTTTGGGAAAACGCAATCTCTATTCACAGGCAGGGGAACATCACCAAGTGATTTGTTACAAATTATTCGCCATGCTCTAAGAATAACCAACTTATTTCATTTAAAAAGAGGGCAGAGAGGTTCTCTGCAAGCACATGAGTGTTTTTCCCCAAGGAAAATTTCATAATGGTTAATATAAGCAGAACTACAGTAGTGCATATGGTTAACAGCTGCTTTAACATGATATGGCATAACAACTGTCTGGAAATCATTAGCCTAAATTTTCTTTAGTATTTGGATAATTAACCAACAGACAGAGCTATTCCAGCTTATCAGATAATAAATAGATATTTTTTTCTGTATTAATTACAGTACATACAGTCCCGTTTCTCAAAATAATACAGGAAACAATTGCAGAGTGAACAGAGAAAAAAAAATCATAGGTCTCAATAGATATTTAACAGACATTTAGATCTTTCCAAAATGCTGAAACATTCATGGGTTCCAAAGAAGACTTTCCTTTAAGGAAATTAAAACATAAAACTCTATTACTGTTAAGGTTGCAGAGAGACTAACAAAAGCCTGGAATATAAATATTTATATATGTATAAATTTTGTTAAATATATTAAACCATAAAGCAGAGTTCTCAGGGACTTTGATAGTGTAGATCACCTTTTGGTACACAGGTTTTGTAGCAGGCCTTTATTACTCTTCACAACTGCCACCTTCCCCCACTTTTATCTGCCCGTAATAGTTTTGCTGGATGTTCAGCTATTTCTTTAGGTTAAACAGTGATATCAGGGAAAAAAACTTAGCTCTCGTAATATTAAGCAGAGCCAAAACTGAAGAGGAAGAGAGATCAGCAAAGCATATGGAGGGCAAAATAGCCTTCCTGGCTTTGTGTTGATGTACAGAAAGATAGAAGCCATTGTCATCTGGCATGAAAACACATGTGCATGGTGTCAAGAAATTACAGGAAGGAAGCTTGAAAGATAGAATAATTCAACCAGCCAACAACTCTATAATTTGTTAACAGTCCTGGTCCAGAGGTTCTGTTGCATATTCAAACTTTGTTCATTACGCAGAATAATTAAATTATAATGATAACATCGCTTTGAAAAGCTTCTTTAGCAAGCAAAACTGGTCAAAGAGACCACCTAAAATTTAGACGGTACATAAGCAGCAGAAATAAATGCTTATGATTGCAGAGATGAATTCTTGTCACCTTCCCATGAGTCTGGGCAGTATGGAGATAAGGAATGTTGACATTAAGCTTTCTTTTTATGCTTCCCAGGGTGTTTTTGTGCACCTGTCCTTCCTTGAGGAATTCTGTCCTTCCAGCTCAGAATTCATGTTTAATGTCCACAGAAAGCTAAAGCTAAAGCTAAAGCTGATGCAGGTACATTCTGTGTTGTTTTGAGTGGGGAAGTTACATGTTTCAGTTATAGTGAAGCTTTTGGAGTGTGGAGGGAGAAGAGACATGACCAAATTACAAATAGCTACTCAGCTGCCTGAGAATAAGCTAGAGAATAATTTGACCCAATTGCCTCTTCTTTTGGATACTACTGAATGCAACCTTCACTATAGCTGGTCCACAGCGTTTCCTTTTGTACCTCATACGTACCAAAGCATCCATCTCTTTACAGCACACATCTGAAAACACAGCGGTAAATGCCAATCCTATAATGGACTTTGAAGCATGGGTGTGTTCTTCCTTGGTAAAGATAGATTCCTTTTCAACAGTAGCCATTTAGTAAGTAATATGTGCAATGCACTGGTTCCTGAATCTGATGTCTTGCACTTCTGCTACTATGCGACACGATAGAAGCCAGGGACAAAAGACTTACTAAACATCAATAGCTTTTCCACAAACTCACCACCACTATTAATTAACTGCCTCTAATGAGTGTAGCATGCTTTCTAAAGTCCAAATCTGGTGGTTTGGCTGGAGTTCAACAATAATCCTACCATACTGATAGGTTTCAGCAAACTACCAAAATGCCTATTGGTGGTATTCATGGGACAGTATAGCCAGTAAAGGTATTGGTTGCATTTCCTTGTATATGCCTTCTGTGTGATTCATGGTCCAACATGAGTAATGACTGCAATTCCTGTAAGGTCATGCAGTAGGTTTACACTATGCACATATCTGATCACTTTTGTTCAATGGAAGTTGTTGCAACACAGATCAAGAGCTCGTTTAGCTCAGAGAACTAAACCTTGGGAACAGATACAGCATTGAGTTCCTACTAGTTTTGGTTCCATGGGAGACAACTGAAAAATTCACATTTCCTCAGAAGTGTCATGAGTTAAGCTATTTCTCCCAGATCTCCATATAGCAGAGAATGCTTATGGGCTGAACAGTCCTGCACAATATCGGATATTTGTTACTTAAATCTCAGGAGTACAGTTCTTTGAGTTTTGTCTTCTTCGAGTTTGACCCATGACCTTGCAAAAAGCAGAAGAAAGTCACCCTGTGCCTGAGAGGGACCTCCTGAGCTGCAGGAGTGGAAGTCTCACCATCTTCCAAGTGAGCATTTCCTCCCTTGCAGAGCGCACTGGGATACTTTTGCCATACCTGCCCCAAGCTGCCATACACAAGCACGTTTTGACAGTAGCAGATTTCCAGCTTCCCGAAGGAGTTTACAGGAGTGAGATGTCAGCTCTCTGATGGGTTACTATTGCTGTCATCTTGGCACAAACATAGGTGCACAGCCATTCACATACATCAGGTCACGAGTAAACAAGCACGTAGGGCTCTTGTGAGCGTGGGCAAAAAGTAATCCTTATTTAGGGAAGTTTTTACCTCACTTGCCCTTTTCCAGTCTTATATGACAATAGCTAGAGTAAGTCTGCACAACAATAGAGTCGGATTCTAATCACAAACTAATGTCTCTGTTCTCAGCACATTGGATGAGGAAAAAATTTCTGTTCCCTTTCCCATTGTTGGCCTCTGACCAAGTTCCATGTGGGTCTAATACTGCAATCTTCATTCAAATAAGAAGAGATTTATCAAAGTGAGGACCAGGATTTTTGTCTATAAAATCAGCTGGTTCCTGTTAGAAGATTCATTCAATCATGATGACATTTGTGATATCTCCACCAAAATCAGCAAAACTCATTCCTTTCGCTTCACAAGATTCATCTCATTGTATCTTATCAAAGTCCTTTTTGTTACTCAGACCAGTGACTGTAAAGAATTATCAAGAAAAAAAATAATTCTGGAACTGCTTAAGACTACTGATTCCATGAGGGGGATGGGATGAGTGCATAGAAATCCCCTTCCAAATTAATAGCATTTGAATCCTGAAACAAATGTCACACAATAAAGTTGTCTTCAATATTACAATAAATTTAATGAGCCTTAGAGCAATTCAGTCACAATAATAAAGCACAGAATCATGCAAATAACACTAATAGTAACAGACAAATTCTAAGAAAAAGTATTGCATCTATCTGACAACAATAATGGTTAGAAGATGAGTAATTAAATCAGAAAACAAACTTTCAATGGCAAGCTTACTAACCAGACATTTTGTAATTTAAAATATGTCTAAAATAAAATTAGCAAGAAATTATTAATTATCCTACCATGCTATTATTTTTTTTTCTTTTCAGTTTTATATATTCCACCTTTGTTTTCAGTATTTAGGCAAAACTTTGTGGGAATGCTCTTCACAGTTAGCTTCTATTTAACATTTCTCATCTGTTATCTGGTACTAGGAGGTAAGAAATGACATTAAAAGAAAAATATTGGGTCAGTGAAAGAAAAAAAAAACAGAGAAAATATCCAGCTTCAATCTCATTTTCTGTAGCATTATAAGGTGCTCTTAATCTGTCAAAAATGGGAAACAGCACTTTATAGTTCCTTAAATGCTGTTAAAGCCTGAATGTACCAACCAATCCACATCCAAAAAGTGACAGCAACGTTTTTGAAAGGACTGCTGCCAGACAACAAATAACATCTACACTTTGAGAAGTGGAATTTGTGTCCTAGAACTTACTGCAAGAAAAGGGAGAGAATTACTGGCCATCTTTACGGGTGTCTGAAGACACATTTAATCCATGAGCTAATTGATTTATTTTGGCAGGAGAGCTGTCTTTTTCTCTTTCTCCTCTTTTTCTTTTTTTCCCTGTGAAACAAGCAGGCTATCAGGACAGCTTTTAAAAATGTGAAGATCTGCTTAATAAACTCCTTTGAGAGTAGTTGGAACACAGATGTTTCTTGAAATTATTAGTTATAGCTGAAGATAAAACGATGATGGCAAATTAGAATTCTGAGTTTTATACTGTGCAGCTATTAAATCTCTTTTTCTATTGGTGATCTTATCCAGCCGTATGCAACAAATGAATTACTGCAAAGCATGTATTGAATGTACCACACGTACGTAGCCAGATAGTTGGATGACATATGGCTAATGCAAACATTTGCACTCTTCTTCCACGGGGGAAGCATTTACTTCTGTAGTGTAGAGCATCAACAACTTAATGTCCCAAAGTGCAACCGATACAAGAGACAATGTTGGGTTTGTTTTTTTTTTTTCCACAGCAAATTTCACAGCACCATCCCTGTAGCTGTTTTCCTACAATGCATAGCAGCAAAATTTGTGTCGCTCAGCACTCGTGGCAGAAAAAGCACTTGGTTGCCTTTGACCGGCACGACTGACCATGTTAGATCTTGGCCTTTGGAAAAAGGACCTTCAGCATTGGCACTTAGGGATCAGGGACTGGCACAACTGTAGAGTTCACGGGCTTGAGAATGCCATTTTCTCCTCAGGCAGCCAGTGGTGGCTTGAACAAGCACCTCATCAAAGGCAGGCAGGCATCTCCCAGCTGTGAGCACGGGCATGCAGCCTTCGGTTCCTCTCCAGGCTATGCTCTTAACTGCTGCCCACAATTAAGTCTTGTTTTCACCATGTCAAAGCTCTGAAGCTGTTCCTTTCTGGTTTTTGCTTTTTTTGTTCTTACATTCCCTTTCAGATCCATCACTTTCCCCACTAGAGCTCGTTTAAGCCATCAGGGGTTTAAATTCAGCCCTGGCAGAAGTCAGGGAGTAGGTTTCTGTGCCCACCTCCAGTGATACAAGGCTAACCTCGGGACCCACGCTCCCAGATGAGCCCAATGCCAGGCACAGGAAAGCCAAGCATGCTGATTTTCCCGTGCCCTCAGATTTTGCCTGCCAATCTACCAGCAAAGCCTCTCCAGGCTGCCAGTGGCGGCTGCCACAGTAAACAAAAAGCAAACTCAGCAAGGCTATGTCACCTGAGGAGCTGGCCTCTGGTCTCAGGAGCTTCTCTTGAAGTTCACCAGGAGATTTCCAGCCAAAAAGCTTCATGTTCCCTTTCCAGTAATGGCTGCTTTTTTCCAGTGCTGAGAGCAGAGTTCCCATAAAAAGTGTACTCTTGTTATTGTTATGGGACAGTAATGCTAATATTATAGTAGTACCCAGAGGTCTGGAACATAGTCCTACCACGTTGTATGCTGAACAAACATAGCCATGGGTTTTGGCCAAGGCATCAACTCTGCTATGGCAGCAATCACCACCACATGCCCGCAGAAGAGCAGGGTATACCAAGCAGGAGCAGACCCCCACAGCTGCTGGTTAGATGCCTTCAAAAACCCAACCTTGCATGACCTGAGGGTGGATTTTCACCCTCCTTTTCACAACCTAATGAAACCTGACAGAAGAAAAAATGTATAGGGTGCAGCATAAGATAGAGGGCAAGATAGGAAGGTCATCACAACCCTCACAGAAGAAGTAAGGAAATATCTGATCTGAGCACCACCACAGGCTAAATTGATTTGTTTTTTCAAAGGAAATATTGCAGTCACAAGATGGCCCTTCCAGAGAGATTTTAATGATTTATGGTAACCAATAACTGGCTTATGCTCTCTCCTGGGGTGCTGAGATCACCCTTTCACATCTAAAAGTACACACTCCCAGCTTTTGGCTCTCAGACATGTCTGCAAGCAAGATGGTGACAGGAAAGATGCCACCAGAGTGTGTCTGAAGGAAGCTTTCCATGGTTCAGACACATGATCTGCTGGAGACACTGGAGCACAGAGTTTGTTCATTTGTTTATGTCAAGAATCAAAAAGACCTCAACAAATGTCATTAGCTTTAACGTATTTAGTTAAACATTTAACCACATTAGCATGAGAAAACTGTAGTTACTGTGCCAGTTGGTTTGCTGGAGAAGCAATTACCAATTGATAGACGCTGTTTATCAGCACACTCTGAACACTACATGTTAACTGATGTAGCATTCCTCAAGCACAACTTCTGTCCTCATACTGCTGTTAACTATCTGTCCTGGGGTACCTGGAGGCTGTCCCCATGCTTCACCATCCCATGAGGTACTCTACAGGCGCACAATGTTTCACAGACCTTATTTCAAAGACTTTTAAAATGACGTTCATGGTTTCTGGACTGGATTCTCTGTTAGTTTAGATTGGCAACCCTGCATTGACTTCAGTGGAAGTCTGGTAATTTACACCAACTGCGAATTTGGATCTTTATTTCTTCTTCTTTTTATTTCTGAGGACAGACTGGTTTATTTTAAAAGCTGGCTGCTGACTAGAAATGTGTGAAATAACTTTTTTTGCTGCATAAATATTTTTAAACAGTATTTTCAAGGATTTTGCAATGAGTTACATGAAGCTGGCAAAGCTGTGGTACCCCCTTCATCCTGTGCAAACAGAATTATGTAAAGATCAGGCCTTTGGGACGTTAACATGTTCAAGCAAAAAAACATTTAAAAAGCAAGACTTTTTTCCAGAGACCCTTAACCTTTCCCCATCCTGACCCCTGGAGTGACATTCCACCATCCAGAGATATCACCTGATTTATCCTGACCACCCCCACTAGATTTTTTTTTAATACCCCAGGTAGAACCCACTGGCCAGTTCACTCCTTGCATTTGCCATCACCTCAATGAATAATTAATATCATGCTGTGAGTCCCTTGGTCTATAAAGCCTTCTCCAAATTCAATTAAATTTCTAAGAGTAGGCACGAGGCCATCTGAAAGTTGTTTTTCCCTTGAATTTAATAGGTTTTGGACTAGAAAGCTGGTCCTCTGGCCTGGTAGTTTTTCCCACATAAGGGAGGCCTTTCTTTTTCTTCATTCTTCAGAATTACCTCAAGATCCTCTTAGCAGTAAGCACTCACTTAGCCATACACCTCCCCAGAATATTTTATGTGATGGAGCTCTTCTAAACATGGACACAAATATTTATGACTGCACTGCAAATGGTTTCTGCATCCCTTTGAGCATTGTCTAAGGCCAAAATTCATATCCAAGGAATCAAGTTTAAAACCTTGACATGAAAAATCAGGTCTTGGCATCTGGTTCTCGAAGGAGGACTACACCCCTGCTAAGGCTGGAGGGATGCCTTGCCTTCTCCAGAGCTGCCACTTGCCCAGCTCCATGCATGTACCTCAGTATCTTCTCTCCCATCCAAGGCTTTCCTTCCCATCTCACCAGTGTTTTGGGGAAGGCAGTCCTAGTCTGTGCAATATCCAGTCTCTCTTGCTGATGAAGAAATTTGCCTCCTCACCTCTAATCACTCTTAAAACGGGCTCACATTTAGCTGTGCACTGGTGTCACCAAAGCAAAAAGATAACAGCTTGGACAACAGCAAGACAGACATGGACAGATACCTACAGGTATGCAGGATGTCTTTGATCCCTCCTTTGAGCTTGAACTCTTCCCTTCCTCATCCTCCAAAGGCAGTGGTGCAAGGCTGTATGTGGGTGGGCAAGAGCTGTGCAGCCGGCTTTTTGGGCATTATGGTATTGATGGCTCCTCCTGGAATTTGCTTCATTTGAGGACCTTCATGCCTTGCACTCTTGCACTCCCCATTTGATGGGAACTGATGCTGCTGCCTGACCCTTTCCAACCTGCCTCCCACCTGCCTGCTGCTCGGCCTCGTCTCGCTTTGCACTCCAAGCCCCATGGGACTGCTTCCCCAGCTGTGCACTGGCTCTTCACTCTTGCACTCCTGTCACAGACATGCATGCACACACACCAACACATCTTCCTCTGCAGGGATTTCTGCAGCTCTCTGCCCTCCCTCCTGCTCCCAGTTCAATGTTCCCAGCCTGGCAGCAAGGGCTGGCTCAGATGCAGAGAGCCCAGGGACATTCATCCACCTGAGCTGCTCCCTCCTGCTGAAGGTGGAGGGCAAGGCACAAGGGGCCAGGCAAGGAGAGCTTCCTCCTGAAGGCAGAGCTGAAATTTATAAGATGGCTGGAGTTCTGCCTTTAGATCTTTCCTGGCTCTGCTCCCAAGCAAATCATGTCAGTGAGAAGAGCTGGAGCACTGCTGGTTTCCCCCCCTTCTCCTCAGCCCTGGAAGACCTGCTCAGAGCTCAGCTCTCTGGCTTCTGAATCACGGCTGAGCTGCACACAGAGCTGGCCATCGCTCCCAGCCTCTGCTCTGCCCCTCCATGCGCCGCTTCTATGTATCACAGGTGTTGTGCATTTCCCTCGAAGGACTGAAAGGAGTTTTCAAGAGCTCCAAAATCACTCAAAGTTAATGGGAGCTGGGAGCCCAAAGCGCCCCTGAGGAGCTGCACTGCCCCAGCGCCACTCAAGCCCTGATGTGCACTGGAACCGGGATTCCTGAGTCACAGGATGCTTTTAAAAATGTGTTTCGCTCTCTCACACAAGCAGGAGCCAAGAGCTTGCGAGTTCTGGTCTTGCTTCTGCAATTAAACTGCTCTGAGGCTTTTAGGCAAGTCACAACCCTACTGAGCCTCTTTCACCATCTGTAAAACGGAGATAACAATATTTAACATCCTTCCAAAATAAATGTTAATAAGACTTCAGCAGCTTATGTCTGCATAGGGTCTTGAAGATACAAGGCGCTGGGAGAGCATTATGTGTTGTTGTTACTAATTGTGAATATCCTTCCCTTTAGTTTGTTGTCAATTATTATTAAAAGTGAGAATTTGTGATCCAATGTAATATTACTCTGAAAAGATTTAGTATCTTTCACAGCCTGTAAATAACTTGGTTGTATTTGTCTGATGCAGAGATGGTAATAGGAAACAGATTTCAAAAGTGGTGCAAAAAGGAATGTGTGGTTATTCTGACAATATAGTTTTCTTAAATTTAAACCTGATAAATCAGCTTTGGGCTCATATTTTCTCTGAGAAGACTATTTTTAAGTGAGGCAACATAAATGAATTCCGTAATTGGAACATAAACATTAGCACTATGTTTCTACCCTTCCGTTTGTACTAATGAATAAACAGACACATGTTGGGGCTTTAAACAACATTTGGCAATGAAGGAGAGGGAATTTGTTCACAAATTAATGAAGGAATCTGACGAAGGTCTTCCTGCCACCAACTTTTTGACCCCAAGAAGTGAAAAGCGACCCCGTGCACTGTAAGATGAGACAGTGTCACCGAGGGCACTGTGGCATATCAACTGTTTACCAAACATGAGATACCTATCTGAAGCCATCTAAAATTTGGCAAATGAAAGGTAATTGGAGTGAAAATGTTAGATCAACTGATCCCCCCAGCATGGGAAGTTACTCAGACACAGGAAAGCTCTGCTATGTTTCCTTCATCCTTTTTTTCACCTCAGAAAACATAGGACACTAGATATATCTGCTCAGGCTCTGCATCTCCAGCATGGATGTTGTTTTTCCTCTCCCATCTTGCTCATTCCAATGGATTCACACTACCATGGACTTCCCTCTAGTGGGAGCTAGCCCTAAAAATCCACCTTAATGTAGAGAGTGGAGTAGCTTTTGGTTGTCATGTCATGAAGTCAGTTTAGGAGATGCAGACACTTTCTCAGGGAAATGGGATTGCTGGTTTGGGTCTTCCTCTTAGGGATTTCCATCTCTGTCCCCTAACACCAAAGGTTTCCCAACCCTTCTGGATCATGATGTGTCAGCTGAAGGCTTGTTGATGCTGCTCTTCTATTCTTTTTTAGAGGAATGAGTAAGCACACGACCATGTCTGCAGAAAATGAAGCCTGGACTCTCTTCCATGGCTGAAGTTTCTTGTTTTCTCAAGCCACGTAACACCACTGTGTAGGTCCAGGTGTATGTATGGTTTTGTGTGGTTTTAATGTAGCTTCTTAGCTCCTTTAGATTTAAATCCATAATATTTTTCTAACATAATAGCAGTTTTGGAAGGGTCAGCGCTAATGAGTTATATTATAGTTGGTAGAGGCTCTCTGAGTATATGGATCTTGAATGGAATTTCAACTTCCGTGGAGCTAAAGCAGATAGGAATTTCTCAAAAGAACAGAAAGGAGTGAGAATGTTAGTCTTTTCCATATTTCTAAGCAGCCAGTTATTTTGGAATCTATTGCAGATGTATCCCGTTAACTGTCAAGTCACTTAGTAAACCCACCAAATTACTGCACGCTCACTCAATAAAAGTACTAGATACATAAAAAAGCAAGGAAGTTCTCAAGGTTTTTCTTAAACCTAACCAGGAAAAAAAAAATGTTGTTTGTTCTCTTTTTCTTCTTTCCTTTTTTTAACCAAGGAGTACAGCCAGGGAAAATGAATGTTAAAAAAAAAGAGCACAAAATGAGGGCTTACATTTCCAAACCTCGACATACCACATGTGCCTATAAAATACAGGAAATGGGTACAAATGTGAAGCTGCACAGAGGATTAGAGGCACATGAACACATTTAAAGCAGGTGGAAATAATGTCAGCTGGCGCTGTAATGCTAGGTTTGTACCAGGGGCAAAGAGTAGGTGGGGCCATACTGCTATTAACTTGCTCTTGATACAATTTTCTGAAAAGAAATCATAAGTAAAAACAATTTCTAGCATCCTTAAACAAATGTACAGATGTTAGTTGCATCTCTCTTCCCAGCGCTTTGAAGACAGGAAAGCCTCCAGGCCTTCAAGCTCAAATGCAAAGCCTTCCAAATCCAAAGAGCTACTTTGTCAACAAAAGGAGCCTTGGGGAACATCACTGAAGTGACTTTTTTTTTGTCAACTGGCATTACAGTATCATGCAAGGCCACCACATGACATCAAGCTATTGGGAAATCTGTGCCCTGGTGCTAAGTTCTCCACGGATAAACATGTCATGCATTAAAACAATAATGGGATGCAGGCAGGACAAGTAATAAAATGGCCTCTACTGCCCCCACAGACTCATCCCTGCAAGATCAGCACAAAAATTCCCCTATTAATTCTCAAGTAGGATGCTTTTGGATGCACTGTATCAGAAAGAGCTTGGCAGGGTCAGTGTAAGGCCTACTGAGAAACACAACTTTCGTCTCTCTTTGGATAGTTCTGCCAGCAGCAAGGGTAAAAGTAACTTTTTGTTACCTATGCCCAAGGTTACAATCTCCTCTCTGAAGGTACTGGGGTCAGCTGGAGCTGATAGGGCCCGGCAGTCTGGGGGAAAGGGCTCCAAGCTGGTGCTGAGGCACAGCACAGGATGGTCCCGACCCTGTCTGCATCCTCTGGGATACAAGTCGCTCTGTGTGCACAGTTGGTAAAGTTTACTGCATCCTGTGCCTCTCCTGCCAAACTCTCGCTCACAGTGAGGATCCAAATCAAAGGCTCTCCTGCCTCTACAGCCCTGCCTCCTCGTAGCAGCTTAGATTACACATTTTCCACGGGCTAGAGAACCAGCCATGTCCTACGGCTTAAAAGCAAAAACTGGAGGATCGACTGGGTCCAAAGAAATTTTTGTTTCCAAAAAAGACAAAATGTGAATGATTTCAGAGTCTGGAATCCCTTTGGTCGATGCCTTCCAAAAGCAACCCTAGCCCTGCATCCAAAATCTACTGAGGGAGAGAAAACAAGCAAACCTTTCCCACTTCTGAAGATATGGCATACTTGCTTCAGTGCCCATTAAATGAGATAGTAAGTTTTCCTCCTCTTTGCCAGGTTAAACTACAGATACTCCTTCCCATTCTCTTGTACTGTCTTCCAGAGCACAAATAAAGCACCATCTGGCCCTTCATTAACTCTATTTGATTTCTTTTGATCTCATGTAAACGATGAGAAAAAGATCTAAGACTCCCTTCTCCTCTTTAGACATGTGCATAACTCATATCAGTGTCAATGGGAGTTAAACATGCCTATGGAGAGGAAGAAATAGAAACCACTGTGTGTTTCGCTGTAGCATCTTTGCATTTGCAAAATGGGAAGAAAAATGGTCCAAAACCTAATTCCCAGACCACATTCCTTCAAGTATTTAAAGTGGACTTTAGAGAGGATGTAGAAATACCAGGATACAGGACACAGTAGGGTATTTGACGTTCTTACCCATAAAGCAAACCATCTCAGTTGTCATGAATTCAAGTGTCTGATGCTCAAAGGAAAAGAAAAAGTGTAAAATTTAAAACTCATTTTGAAGTTTTCCACACTTTATCTTATCTTTATATAGAAGATAAAAATTGCTATAAATGAAAGCCTGAGATCACAGAGCCTTCCAAAGCCCCTCTTTTATTTATTATCCCAAATAGCACTATCATTCCCCATCTGAAGGAAGCAAGGTCAGTTTTATCTTCTCTCACTGCTGGTCAAAGTTTGTAAGGGCAAAAGATGGTCTCTCTGTTTTGCATTGGCCAAAGAAAAAATGGATCCAGAGAGCTGGCAAGTGCTGGTTAATACCTCACACTTCCTAAGGCATGTGGAGAAGTTTGTGCCTATGTAACATCACTGGTGTTGAAAGCAGGGAAGCATGCACCCTCATGAGAACCAGAGATACATGGGCAAATCATGGTTAGGCAGAGAAGCAGGGATGCTGCATACCCCTTCACGTCCCCTGGAGTGAAGTGCTTGGTGCTAACCGAGGCTTTCACCTTGTCCTGCACCACACCCTGGCACTGAGGTTCCTTCCTTGCCCTGTTGTCTCAGCACCCCATCCCATCCCTGTCCCTTCCACCGGCAACCATCCCCTGGTGCTCATTTGGTGAGGCTTTTCATGGATCAAGTGATGGATTTGGGGATGTATGAGCATGGTGAGAAATTACCATGAGAAATTACAAGCCTGCTCAACAGCTCATCGGTCTAAACACAGAGCCGGTCTGCCCAGCTGAAGTCCTGTATATGCATGTGTGTGTATCTGTATATTTACACTAACACACATATACACACACGGCCTGTGTCAGCAGCCTGTCCCACCCAGGTGCTCCCAACCTGAGCACTGACCGCACAGCCCAGGCGCTGTTGCAGGCCCTGCGGGCGCTGAGCTGCCAGACCAGGACGAAAGAAAACGGTGGGAGAGGGGTTGGGGAGAGCAGAGCCCCCCCACCCCCGCCCTGCGCACCGGCGGTTGCGCGCGGCTCCACGGGCACGCAGCCGGGCATGGCCCCCGATCGCCGGGCTCTCAGCCGTTTCACTGCGCCGCTGCGGGCGGGCTTGTCCCGCCATCCGCGGGTGCGCAGCGTAGCGCCGGGGAGCCGGCTGGCCCTGCGGAGACCCGGCAGCGGGGAGTCGCGGGGAGCCGTGGGGAGCCGCGGGGAGCCGCGGGGAGCGGCGGGGAGCGTGGGGGAGGGAGCCGTGCCCTGCCAGACGGTCCGTTTCGTTTCTCCGGCGTTCAGTGCGGGCTCTGATCTGGTGCGCTAATCAATAACCATCCTTCAGTCTTTGAACACCAGGGGGCTGAGAGGACTTTTCAAGACAAATTCCTCGGGCGATGATGTATACTTCACACTTACTGTGCACTTTCCACTGAGAAAAGAGAGAGAAAGAGAAAGAAAGAAGAAAAAAAAAGGGGGGGGGGGAACCCCAAACAAAAGAAAAAATCGTATTTACCCACAGCAATCAGCGACTGAAAGAATCCCGGCCGCAGGGGGAGGTTCCAATCGAGAAATATATATATATATATATATATATATATATATATATATATGCATGTGCGTGCATGTATGTTTATGCACACATACAGATTTATATTATTATGCATATGTGTATGCATGTACACACAAGCTTCTTTTTTTTCTTTTTTCTCCGCTTTTTAAAAATTTATTTGTTTTTAAAAAGGCGCCAAGGGGCTTTCCACGTGCAAACCTTAAAGGCTTTAAAGCCCCGCTCCGCGACACGTAGCTGGAGTCCCCCCCAAGCACCTCGCCCTCGCCCCGCTCCCCGGGCAATTACAAGCAGAGCGCTCGCACAGTTTTTAATAACTGTTTCCCTTTCAGCACATCGAAAAAGCAATATATTTAAAAGATATATTATGTATGCAACACTTGATAGGGAGCTCGGGGGAAATGATCTCCTGGATGTTACTCTGAAAGTATTTTGGTCTGGCTGATTGCAGGGGGAATTTGATTTTGACGAGCCAAATCCCTTCTTTTAGGTGACAGGGGGTGAACCGGACCGTGTTCAGGGGCTCGGCCGGTACCCTCGCTGAAACGGGCGAGAGCAAGGGGCGGCGCGGGGAGCCGGCGTGCGTGGGCTGCGCGGCAGAGAAGCCTGTTTGATGGCTCCTTCCAAAATCTCTGCCCAGATGGAGCTCAGCTTTCTCCTCCATAAGTGCTTTCTACCTCGAAACCCTACCGTCCTGCCTCTTTTTCCAAAGCCTCCCCGTAAAGGCGCTCGCCCGCCGCTGTCGGGGTGTCCCGGCTGGGCGTCGGGGCTCGACGGCCCCGTTCCCTCGAGGAGTCCCCCCAAAAGCGGGCAAGCCAGAGCTGAGGGAGCGCGGCTGCGGATGGTGTTGATGCCCCGTCACAAATGCGGGACTGCGGGGATCCCCGGGGACATCCCGCGGTACGCGGTATCCCATCACCGTCCCCCGGAGTGGATCCCCGCCGCCAACATGGGGCTCGCCTGGGCTGCAGGCGGTGTTTGCGGCGAAAAAAGTAATAAATAAAAGGCAAAAAGAGAGTGTCTGAGTCCCCGGGTGCCTGGGTTTGCGCTCCCCCGCGAAAGAGGGACGAGCGCGGGACTGATCCGAAAATCCAGACGTGAGGCTCCGAGGCGAAGCCTTCGGGCTCCCAGCGCCGCGTTCAGCTGCTGGGGTAAAACCCAGTCGGCGAAGGTGCGTCTCAGTCAGCGAGACATTTCAATTCCCCCCGCATATAAACACAGGAACGGCCTTTCAAGAAATTCAGACAACTTTGTAAAACACCATCCACTCACACGTTCACACCGAGAAGAGCAGTAAAAGGGTATGAGTGTAGGGTCTGGATTTTATATTTTCCTGTCCTCCGGGGTCTGGTTTTAGACGGAGGGAATTGCTTTTTATTTTAGGGATTTTTTTCTTCTTCTTCTTCTTTTTCTGTGTGGGGAAAGATTAACCTTTCGAGCCGAGAAATACAGGTGCTCCCAGGAATTTAACCTCCCCCACACCCCGCACACATCTAGGCGAGAACCGCAGAGCCCCGTTCCGCGGGACAGCGAAAGGGAGATTACAACGTTGAAAGCTAAAACAAAGGACTCTCGTATTTCCCATTGAACAGCACCGGGCTAGTCATGGCAGGGGAAAAGCCAAGTCCTTAGCAAGTGAGGGAAGCAGGAAGAAAGCCAGCTCAAGGCGGAGAGGCAGGGACTTTCGTTCAGAAATTGATCTGCTCTTTGGAACAGGAAAAATTGACTCTTCCCTTCACATCTGCCCGATTATTTCGGTTTATTTATAGCTGACGGGGATATATCATCTTTTCTTTCCCCCTCCCTGGAAACGGGAAAAGCACTGGTAGCTCTCTCGCCTTACGGGATAACTTTTCCGCCGCTGAGAACCGGCGCTGCTTTGCGAGACCCGGCGGCGGCCGGTCGGGGCTGGGGGCGGCGCCGCGTCCCTCCTGCCCCGGCCAGCTCCGCCGCGGCCGGGCGCTGCTCCCGCCGCCTGCCCAGCAGCACCGCCGGCCCGCTGCACCCCCTTCCTCCCCCCAAACAAAGCCTTAGTGCGCCTTGCAAGCCAGGGTCGCGTTCCGGGGGGAAGCTCCGCTAGGCGTGGAAGAGGAGGCCCGATCCTTGCAGGCAGGCTCGTGTGATGTTCAGAGGAAGTCTTAACTAAGCAGGGACTGTAAGGTCAGCTTCTACAGCAGACTAAGGGCCGTAGAGTCCTTAAGTAACCTCGCATTTAAAAAAATAATAATAATAGAAAGAAATAATAATAAAAAAGCCTCCTTTGGCATGGTTCAGTAATAAAACAATCGAAAAAACTAAACCTCTCCCGCTCGGACGCTCCAAGAAGCTACTTTGCAATTAGCTTCAAAACCCCCCTGTGACTTAATGACCTAATTTGTGAGGTATAAATTCAATGTCTTCTTCCTTTCTTTTCTACTTTTTTCCCACGGACCTACGGGGAAATAGACTTTTTTTTTCTTTTTTTCTTCTTTTTTTTTAATATACTAAAACTCTGACTGCGACACTTTGCTGCGCAGTATTCAAAGAACGGAAAATACTCGCCTGGGTACCCTTGGCTTTGTAAATAACCGCTTTGCCAATAGATGGCATAGTGTCCTTTCCATTGTGAGGAAGCTCCGCTTCCCCGTTTATTTACCTTGCTTGTTTGTTTTGCTCGCAGCAATTTTATTTATTTATTTTTCCCCGTATAAACGTCTCTTCACATTTCCTTCCTCGGAGTACAGAAAACATAGGTACCTTAAAAAAGGTATATTGCAAAAATTAAAATTACAGATGTAATACATACTGTGAAACCTATAAAAACGCGTTTACAATGGTTACGTAAAAAAAAGAAATTTATAACTTTCATATGTACCTTACTCGTGCAATATGCAACTGCCATATGTTTCCTAGTTCCATAATTCAGTTTTTCCTGGACAGCTGGAGCAGGTAGTACTTCTTAAAGTACATTTCGTGTAATATGAGAACTAGCCCTGACTAAAGACCGAAGGTTGCCATAAAAAGACACAAGCCTTGCGTAAAAAATGTTGTTTAACTACACATCATTTCTTACAACGGTATGAAATAAATGTTGCCGTGGACCCACGTTATGATAAAACGGGGATATGCCGTATCTTTTTACCGCTGAAATCCCGGCCTCGCAAACATAAATATTTCCAATTAGTGATTCTACCCTAAACTATAGTGATTTAGGGCTACCTAATTTAATTTAATTCCATACATGTTTTCATATTTTTCTTGAGACAATAGTGAAAATATGACTTAAATTTATAGGAAAGCAATAAAAAAGGCAAAGCCAGAGGTTTCTTCAACCCTCATTTAGCGTTTACAAACGTTTATTTTGCGACTGCAGTAATGAAAAGGGTATTTTTTAAAATCGTTTGTCCGAAACGAACAATAAATGTAAGTGGGACCGTCGTATTAAAGGCTGGAGATTTCCTTAAAAATTATTCATACTCGCGGCTGCGTAATTCAGATCAAGGTAGTCACTTAAGCTCTATAAAACGCGAACACCAGAATATTTCTGAGTTTAACACTGGTGCCTTTAAACCGTGTTTTCAATTATTTAATGCAGTTCTTCGGCATTTTCACCCGTCCAGAAAGCCGGTCGGTTGGCTGAACTTTTATTTCCGTACCCTGATCTTGTTTATACTCCGCAGCAGGAGGGCGAATATTTTTTTTTATTTCCCCCACCCCCACCCCCGCAGTTTTAAAACGAGACCTGAGGCTGCGGGGGCACCGGCCGGTAAAGACGTCTGGGCCGAGGGGCTCGGAGGAGCGTGCGGGAAAAGGCCGGTAGCCGCCGCGCTGGGGGTGACGCGTGCCTACCGGCGGCCCCGGGCAGCGCGGCCGCGGGCACAGGGCTCCGGCCCCCACCCGTTCGCCACCTCGGTGCGCGGCCGCCCCGGCGCAGCGCGGTGTTGAAACGAAAAGCAAACGTTGTCACGCCGCACCGATAAGCCCTCCTCCCCACTCCACTCGAGGCGGCTTTTAGAGGGCCGTCGTTGCGCCTCTGCGGCCGCGCTCCTGGCAGGTTGGGCTTGGCTTCGGGGCGACCGGCGACGGCCGCAGCGAGGCTCCCTGCGGTCCAGGTTAGCTCTGGGTCACCGCAGGCGACAAACGGCTTCGTGAGAGGTGAGGGCGGAGTGATTGCCCTCGCCTCCCCTGCACGGTTCCCATTTCCCGGCTCCTGAGCTGGGAGCACCGACCCGCATGCTACATCCGCCCTGATCCTAGAGCCTGGGGCAGGATCGGCTTCGGCACCCCCCTTGTTTTGGAAGTCGAGTCCGAGCCCGGGGAATCTCAGGTGTCGGGGAAGTCGGACCCTCTCCCTCCCGTCCCAGCCTGGCCGCGGAGCTAAGCCCGTCGGGCGGGTGCACGGCACCGTGTCTCTGGGACAGGCCCCAGGACGAGCACCGGGGGCTGAGCCCAGGGTCTCCGGGATTCCGCGGGCCTGGGCCCGGCGAGGCGCTGGGTAAGCCGGGGTGTCCCGCACCCCTCGCTGTGAACCGCGCTCGTTACGCGCCCAAGAAAGGCGGCGCACACAAGCGGGCCAGGGTCGGGGCCCCACTCATCCGAAGCCGAAAGAGAATCCCGCCGCCGCTCTAGACGGCCGTTTCTGCCAACTCCCCGATGCCACCTCCCCCACCGGGCTGCAGGCCCTTGGAAGCAGCGAGAGCAGCCTGCCCGGAGGGTCCCCGGTAGAGCGGGGCGGGCAGGCTGTAATACCCCGTCGCGGCCATGGGGGCTGAAGGGGGCTTTCCTGCCTCTTTTAAATTCGAGCCGCTCTTCTCTGAAGCCTGGTTTGAAGACGATCTGTATCTAGGGGAGAGTGGCTCCGAGCTCGCCGCACACCCTGTTAAAGGAAAGTTGGAACCGCTAATTCGCCCCCAACAGCCCCAGTCGTCATGCAACCGCGGAGAGCAAGGGAGACGAAGGGGCGAAGAGAGAGACCTTGGGGGTGCACAGAAACAGGGTTTGCGTGCGATTTGCTCACCGGCGTCAATAATTCTTCTCCAGTTGATAATATTTGTCTGATTACCCCCCGACAGCTACCTGCTGTCACTCGTACATTCGACGATTTCTTAGGGTGAAGCGATTAGGTTCACCGGGAATGGGGGGGGGGGGGGGGGGGTGGGGGGTGGGGGGGGTGGGGGCGAGGGAGAGCGGGAAGCAGATAATGATATAAATGCATTTTCCTTAGTGATCGCTCCTGTGGTTCCATTCAGGGAAGTTACAGAAAACGGTGTCTTTAAAGATGCAGTCGATATTGTACTCTATTTACATCCCGGTCTAACGTTCGAAAGATTTGCAGAAATCACACTACGAGTGGCAAAACATGGTCATAACCATGCCCTAAATGTCACTCAAGACTTTCGAAGGAAGCGCAGGAAAATATCTTTCTGGTGGAAAACAGTTTAAACCTCTTTTTTTTTGGGTTTTTTTTTTTTCTTCCCCCTCTCAGGAAGTCTAAATATGCGATTCTCCTACATCAAATAAGTAGCGCCTCACCCAACTGCCTAAAAACCCGGACTGCATTTTAAAGTCCGGAAATAAAAGTAACCCCAGAAAGGTGTTTTGAATATATGTATTATTCCATTAGAGATTCTTCTCTCTTTCATCATCCCATAAAAAAATTAATCCGACAGACATATGGATCACAGGTTGTTCGATAAATTTAAATCCACCCAGTTACTTTAAAAAGGCAAGAAATAAAAACACAACGCGACACAGATCAAACTACAGAAAGCTGGCAAGGAGGGAAAAAACCCAACACAACAACAAGCACCCACCCTCCCGAAAAAAAATAATCCGGGCGATTTGTCCATCAGCCGTAGGACGGGCACGCTGCGCGCACCCCGCGGTGCGGCGCGGAGCGGCGCGGAGCAAGGGGTCAGGGTCTCCTCCGGGGGAGAGCGAAGCGGCCGGCTCTAGGGGGAGGGAAAGGAACAAAAACTGGGCAGGACCAGCGATCCCGTGCCCAGAGGCTTCTCCGAGACCCCCCCCCTCCCCTCCCCCGGCACCCCCGCCGCTTCGGCTCCGTCCTCGCCTGTGCGCCGAAGCCGCGCTTCCCCGGTGCTGCGCCGCGGAGAGCCCGGCGGAGGCGGGGGGCAGCTCGCCTCCCGGCAGGTCCCGGCGGCCGCTCGGGGCCCGCTCTCCCCGCCCGCGCCGCTCTCCGCCAGAAGCGCAGCCTCAGCCTAAAGTCCCCCGCGCCCCCCGCAGCTCGTACGCTGGGCCCCGCCGCCGCGGAGCGCACCCTCCTCCGCGCACCCCCGGGCGGCTGCGGCGGGGGTCGGTACCTGCTCCCGCGGGCCCCGCCGGGGCCGTCGCACCGGTGGCGGTGGCGCGGGTGGCCCGGCGGCCGCGGGCGGCGGGAGCGTGGAGGGGCCGCGGAAGGTGCCATCGGAGATGGGCGGGCGGGGAGGCTGCCGGAGCGCCCTCGGACAGACAGATAACATCCATTTCCTTCCTTCCTCTCCCTATCGATCTCATCCCCACCGCGATGGCGTTTAAACTCCTGCAAGATCCTCTAGCTTAGCACGTTTCGACCACTCTCGCACATCTGATTTCCTTCAGATTCAATCACGGCTGCAACAGGCAGAACAGACAGACTTTAGACCACGGAACAGTTAATATGTCCCAGATTTAACGTAAAGATAAACTAACTCCACAGCACTGTTCGTCGGTGACAGGCATTAGGCATTTTCTGCTCTCTTATCGATTCAGAGCGACAGCCACTGCAAGGGAATTTTTTTCCTAGTGATGAATTTTTCTCAGACAAATTGCCATCTCTTCCAACGTGGTGAGAGTTAACGCTCCTGCGGTGGTTTCTTTATAGTTGGTTTTTTTTTTTTCCCCTTTCCCCTTTAATCAATTATCTCTCTGTCACGTACCTTTAGTTTCACGCCTGGAAAGCACTTCTACAATTTTAACGCTGATAACCTTACTTGAAAGGGTAATTTATCTCTAGGGCGTGCTTATTAATCGGTCCCTTCCTCAATGACGAAGCAACTCTTGAAATTAGGGATAAATTTGCATTTTCGATCGGATAGGTACAATGCGATAGTGGAAACGGTTACGTCTCCTAAATGGCAGCTATTTCCTTTTTAGATTACGATCAGAAATCTCAGCTGTGCCACTCGACGGCCCGAGCAGGACCTCCGAGGCTGCAACACAGATGAACCACGCCACGAATTTCTCTCTCTCTCTCTCTCTCTCTTGCACGAAACGGCGAAGCGAAGTTGAGATCCTATTCCCCGAAAACGTGACATTTGCCCTATGACTTTTTTTTTAAGGAAGGAAGATTTCTATTCTGTTTCCCTCAACGGACCACGTCACCCCATTTAGTTCTGCGGATAATAATAATAATAATAATAATAATAATAATAATAAAATTACCTTCCAACAAGAGGAAAACAAAACCAAAACAAAACCCCCACGGAAACTCCCAACAGCTTTTCGGTTTCCCCGGACATGCAAGGAAAAGAATATCTGGCTCCAAATCTTTAAGTGTTACTCACTGGAAAGATACGAAGGGATTTTCCCCGTAACTATTCTGTGCACCTGAATATGGTTATTACTATTATAAGACTCGCTGCGGCTAGATGTATCGATGTTCATACAAGATCAGCCTTAATTGTCTTTTATTCTTGCGGCTGCAGCGCCTAACGGGTTGGGTTTAAAGCGGGGTGCTGCGCCGAGAGCCCTGTGCAGCCAGCGCCTGCGGAACAACGCCATGAAGCTCCGAGCGCAACAGCTGAATAATACTAATAATTACTAATCCCGACGAGCGAGGAATGGCAGAGCGTCATTTTTAAAAAAAATTGGGCTTTTTTTTTTTTCCCCTTTCTTTTTAAAGTCCGACACGCAGCGGCCCAGGAGGGACCCCTTCCCTCTGCGTTCCGGAGGGAGCTGAGGCTCCCGACCAGCCCTATTCCCGCGGGGGGTAGATGTGAAGGGGGCTGGGGGGAGTTCTCATTAACGTTTATTGCGGGGTGCGTCTGCCGCGAGCCGGGGTGGGATGGGGGGGGGGTAGGGTGGAGGAGCGGGACAGTTTCGGTCGGGTCGGGGCGCGGCGAGGCCGGGGGCGGGCCCGGGACAGCGGGGCGGCCCCTTCCCCCTCGCCCGGCCGCCACGGCGGGGGCCCCCTGGTAGGGCGGCGGGGCCGGGGCGGCGAGTGCGGGGCGGCGCTGATTGGGCTGCGGGCGGCCGGGCCGTGGCAGCCCCCGCCCCGCGGCTCCGCCCTGCCCCCGCCGCCGCAGTGACACTAATGAGCGAGTTCTTCCCACCGGTCTCCTGCCTGGAAGTGCTGACAGATCAAGGCAACAAATTTCAATTACAAGCCCTAATTTGTGTCCGCAGAGCGTTTGTTACCCATGTCAGTCCTGCCTGGCCCATCAGACGGGGCAGAACGTGGAGGAGGAGGAGGAGGAGGAGGAGGGGGAGAGAAGGAGCGCATCTGCAAAAAGGAATAGGATTTTTTTTCCTCTTTAAACCCCCCCGCAAAAAAAAAAAAAAAAAAAAAACAAACCCAAACTTGGCTGATAACTCGGATTTAAAAAGAAAGGCGAGGAAAAACCCCAGCCCCTTGCCTGTGCGGTCGGGAGAACGGGAGGGCGGCCGGCGCGGCGGGCCGGGCGCGGGTGCCTGTGCCGGCGGCCGCGGCGCGCCTGGATGCGCGGGCTGTAGGGGGGCGGGCATGGCCGACAAGCGCCGGTCCTCGCCCGGCACCACCATGAGCCTGAAGGCTCACGCCTTCTCCGTGGAGGCGCTCATCGGGGCCGAGAAGCAGCAGCAGCAACAGCCGCCGCGGCAGCCCAAGCGGCGGAAGCTGGGCGGCGAGGACGAGGCGGCGGAGGACGAAGGGGGCAGCGGCTGCTGCGCCAAGAGCTCCCCCGCCGCCGCTGCCGCCAGCAGGACCTGTGGCGACATGGAACTGGGCTGCGCCCCCCGCGCCCCCGCCGGTGAGTGCCGCCCCGCGCCCCGCCGCTGCCTCTTGCCGTGACTGCCGGGCGGGAGGCCCGCTCCTCCGGCTGGGCTCCGGTTCCCCCGTTCCCCGACCGCAGCCGGCACTCTCTTTCCCTGCTATTTCTTCTGTCTTTCCAGACTGCATGGGCAGCCTTCCCCCTCCCCCCCCACCTCCGCCGCCGGCGCTAACGGTTAAAACCCGCGGCATTCCCCGGGACAGCGGACCGGGCCCCGGCCGGCGGCACGGCACGGCACGGCTGTCCCCGGCGTTGTCGGGGCGGCAGCGCGGTGGAGCAACAGCTGGGGGCTAGTTTCCGAGGAGGGGGGGAAAGTGCTTATACAGCACATAGGTATGTGTGCAGTGCTAGAAGTGTACATGCAACTATGCCCCTGTGCGTGTGTGTGTATACACGCACAGTGTGTGTATTTGTGCGCCTGTAGCCTACTGTACATGGGCGCGAGTGCACTTCCACGCTGCGGGGGCAGAAGGCTGCGCCCGGCGGCGGTCACGCTAATCGCGCCCTAACCAAACGAAAGGTGCCGCCGGCCACGCACTTCAGAGCCGCTGCCCCCCGCCTTGCCCCGCCGCACGCCCGGCCCGGTGCGCCGCGGCCTTGGGCTCCGCGTCGAGGAACTGAGCCCGACGGCTCGGCGCTCCTTTCACCGCCCGGACGTCCCGGCGCGGCCGACCGGCACTCGGGTCGCCCCTCCCGTCCCGGTGCGCAAGGCCGCGGCCCAGGCCCCGGCCCGGCGCAGCCCGTCAGCCCGCCGGGCTTTCGCGGTGGTGGGTCGGCGGGGCTCGGCTGGGGCTGAGGGAGGCCCCCGGTCGGGAGATCCGAGCTGCCCCCGGCTCCTCTCGCTTCCTCCGCTCTCCGCTCTCTCCGCAGGCGGCTGTGAGGAGGGCTTCCTGGCGGCCTCCCCGCCCGCCTCCCCCGGCGGCTCCCCCAAGGGTTCGAGGCCCGGATCGCCGCTGCCCACGCCACAGTCGCCGCGGGTGGACCTGCAGGGCGCCGAGCTCTGGAAGCGCTTCCACGAGATCGGCACCGAGATGATCATCACCAAGGCGGGAAGGTAACGGGCAACCGCGGGCTCTGTCCCAGGCTCGGCTGACCGGAGGGCGGAGGGGATCGCCGGGCGGGCACATCAAAGCGGGCAAAAACCGGGGGACACCCCCCGTTCCCCCCCCCCCCCATGACGCCCCAGATTTACGAGGCAGGTAGATGGCGATAATTTTAGATGGGCACGGGAGCATGTGGCGTTTCGGGTTTCCCGTTCATTAGGGCGAGGTCTGGGAGCGCCGCGTCCTTCTGAGGGGAAACTGTTCCCCTCTCCAGTGGATACACATGGTAAAAACCTGGGCAGCATAAAAGTATCCGAACTTATTAGAAATTACAAAAACATATTTTATTGGATCCATATGCCACCTTCTACGTTTTCAGAGAGGCTTTATTAATGATTGAAACGCCGTCTTAAACGGCACAAAGCAACATTTGTCTTAAGAGGGTCCAGTCGGGGTATTTCTGTTTTATCTTACAGGTGCATTGAAGTAACAGCAAAAACCAGTTAGCCGCGGTCAGGTTCGCCCGCCTGCTTACCCTGAAATAACCGAGATAGGGCTTTCCTGGCCAGTAAAGGCTTCCAATTGTATTTTTAAAAATATATATATAATTTAAGGTCAGCAGCAATGCTAAATAAGCTGGGATGGCTTTCAGATTTCTAAGACACAGAAAAGCACCCTTCATTAGCTTGCAGTCAGCTCATCTCTAGGATGGGGTTTTTTTTTCCCCTCACCTTAAAGAATTAACTTTCTTGTTAAAAAGCGAGAAACGCGTTTTTACTAAAAGAACCGCATCAGTTAATTACTTTGGGTTTTTTTTTCTTCACAGAAGGATCTAAATAACAAACCTTTTTTTTTGAGGGGGGGTGGAAATTAACCTCGTAGATTCGTTTCTGCTTTCAATAAAGAAGTTTTACTATACCTTTCAAAGACAGAGTAGCTCTTGCACTTCACCTTTAGTAAGTTGCAGACAGGAAGTTCCGTCTCAATAAAGACCATATTGTTGGGTTACAGCATGGCACGGTGGCTTTTTTTTTCTTTTTTGAAAATATAACTGCATTCTTGCACTGTTAGGATTGTTTATCACCGTGGATTTAGCTTGCTGAGTTGCTGCTACAGAGCCGATAGACCGTTTGCTGCTGTTAGCTGCAACTCCAGTGTCAGTCTGCAGTTACTGCGAGCATTGGTCTTCCTGGGTGGAGTTGTTGTTTGCACATCTCCAGAAATCTATTTCTAGCTAATATCTCAGGCGGCTTTAAATGCGTGCACTGCTAAAGAAAAAAATCCCGAACCCAAAATGATTTACTGTCTAACAATAAAGCTGAAATGATGTGGTAATAGCTGTACTCCCAAAGCGTATCCCAAAACATACGAAGCATTGTTCGAGTAAATGCACTTTAGAAATCTGTTTTGACATATCGAATGGGCCATTTCATGGCTATGTAACTGTAATCGTCCAAAAGGACTCTGTAGGCTAGAAGGAAGAACGAGAAAAATCCCACGAACCGGTTACTTTTCCCAAACAACCATTCCCGAGTCTGTTTCACATTAAAAATGACCTCTCTCTTTCCACGTTCAGGCGGATGTTTCCCGCAATGAGAGTGAAGATCTCAGGTTTAGACCCACATCAGCAGTATTATATTGCTATGGATATTGTGCCAGTGGATAACAAAAGATACAGGTACGGTGACTTTTTAAGGCGAAAAACATATGATGCAAGCGATAGGGAGCTTGGCTATTGGAACAAAACGTTAACACCACATAAATTAGCAGAAGGTGTTATTTAACTCTCCTTCAGATGCTTATTTACATCCCAATGTAAATGGTGCCAAGTATGCAAACCCAACTAAAATTTCTCTTACGCTGTGCATGTACTGTGGTCAGATGCTCAGGTTTTGGCTTTCCAGTGCGGTCAGGAAATGTTAGCATATTTTATTCCTCATTATGTTGGTCGGAATTATTTCCTATTAACAAATAAGTATCAAAATGCACATTTTTTTTCCTAGTCCTAAATGGCATTAACATTAATTAATTACAGTAATAGCATCGATGCCTGATTTAATGGCTTTCTTGGTCAAGCTTCAAATTGATTGTATCGTGTAATTTAAAAGCTGTTTATCACTCGGTTATTCGGTTGCTGAGATTTGCAAAGGGCAATGTTTCTCATTACGTTTTTTTTTTTTTTAAAAAAAAGAACCGATGGCACTGTTGTCTGAAGAATAGGGTGAGGAGCAAAAGTAGTTGTTCTCTCAGCATTTAAGAGTAGGAAATATGTGCTGAAACTCTCGCTGTTAGCAAGGGTGGTCGTGTTTGCGTGGCGGGGGGGGGGTGTTAGTTGGACTCTGCTGAAGCCACTGGCCCTGTAGAAAGCTGTGCAGGATCGGGCCCGCCGCAGTTACTACTGGGAGCTGTATACACGTTTTGTAGGTCTTGCTTTGCAGATGCAATCCCGTGCTCCGCAGGAGCCAGGAGGAGCCTGGCCAAGCAGTTCCGTGGGGGCAGGATCAGGTCCTTTCCCACCGCTGGTTTGATTGTTACAGCCCTGTACTTAGCATAATGCAGGGAAACCCGCTGCGGGTTTAATTGCAGAGCTAGGAATATTTCAGTACTGAGACTGAAAGGTTGGTTCTGCAGGAATGCTGCCTCCTTTCCTAAGCAAACACCACCCTGTGGGGTGATTTTGGGGGGTTGTGGGGGTTGTTTTTGCGTGTCCTTACCTCGTTGTCCTTTCCGTGTGCGGTGTATAAGGCATTTCTTAGGACTGTGTCAGGGTCTGTGTTTTTTCAACAAGGTGCGAAGTAGGAGCTCTGAGGATGGCCGGTACATGCAGTTAGGGGAGGCTTTTCTGACTGTACTTCTTCCTTTGGACCAGTGCAGTGCAGCTCAAATGAAAGCCCTTTTCAAAGCCCTTTTCGTGCTTTGTGTGGCATGTGTGCAGTTTGCGGAGCAATCCCAGTGTATCATTGCCAGAGGGTCCGAGCAATTCCTTAGTTCATAATTTTATCCCAAGTTGAATACAAATGCTAATATTAAAAATGAAAAGCCAGGTATGTTGAATATAAGTTGTTTAAACCCCCTTTCATTGCAAATAAATACAGTTGCACTGAGTAGCGCTGTCGGTCCAGGGTCACACGTACGTGGTGCCCAGATAACTGAAGTAATTTAACAAAAGTTGTATGAAGGGGCAATATTTTCTCAACTGACAAATTGAAATTTCTGTAATTATCTATTAGTAACATACCGTTAGCCTTCTCCCAAAAACGGAAATGTTTTACTTGATTCCCCTTTTCATTCTTTCCTGCACAATGATTTAAAAACATTTTTTTTTATTGCCATTACTTTAACTTTGGAGATTCATGTGCCTTTAGAAACTGTCTTGCAGATCTTTACATTTGAAAGGCAGATTAGCACTCCCATATGCAGCCTGGTCTTTAGCTGTCATAGCAGACAGCAAAGCTAAATGGAAATCAGAAAATTCCATGTGGGTCAGACTTCTAGCAAAATTGGACCTTGCTGTAAATATTTGGAAGCTGAAGGTGTTGCTCAAAATATTTTATGTGTATTTATGACTTAACTTTTGTAGGGAAAGCGCGTATTTAGTATAATCTAACAAATATAAAATAAATGAAAAATGTTACAACAGTTGAGTTTGTGATCTGTGTTTGAAAATGTGTCTACAGGAGTGAATTTCACCACCATTCCAGACTTTAGTTTTACAATTTGATATGAATTATATGGAGCGATGCACATACCAGATCATTTAATTTCTGATTATGTTGTTGGTCTTTTTCTAGTATGTGGAAACAAATGATTTGGTAAAATCTTTCTTGTTTTTAATTGAAAATGTAGATGAATTACTAGAATTTTACTGTACTTTAAAAAAAACCAAACAACATAAAACGTTGAAGTTTTTAATTAGCGCTTTTAAAAATTGCCCTGTGAAGTGTCTGCCTTCAAAATAAGTTTTCAACTAAAGCAGATGCTATTTTTATCAGAAAATGACTTTGTCAGCATTGGCCTGTCAAATGAAATATCAGGCGTGTTTTTTCATTTTTAAGCTTTTCTGCAATACTATCCAGGAAAATTAATATGATCTTGCAGAAATAGCAAGAGCATAGTTTGACAGTTCCATTATTTTTCTTAATCATAACGTTCTTTCCCTTCAATAGCTTTATTTATAGACCCTTATATGAGACTCAACATACTAAATCTTCCAAATATGGAATTACTACTTGATTAGATGAATGAAGAACTAAATTCTTCCCTGTTTGCTGATGCCTGTTCAGAGCAGAGCTGTAGCAGTTAAAGAACTGACACCAGCTTAAAGCTCAGTGTGGAGCCTGGCGTTACAATTGTCACTGATTTTAAGAAGACTGAGGTCGGAGCAGAGCATGATTTTTAATGTTACTTTTGCAGATATCAGAACTATGTTCTGAAACTGAAAAAAACCCCAAACAATCCAAACCCAACAAACCCAAAGTTGTATTTATTGTCCTCTCATGTTTTGTTAATTGATGGATTCTTGCTATCTGTATGGGCCTTAATTTATTAGCACTGAATGGATCTGATAGATTATTTCAGGTTTTGTGGTTATAGGTGTTCATTTCCTTTTTATAGGTATGTTTATCATAGCTCCAAGTGGATGGTGGCTGGTAATGCTGACTCCCCAGTACCGCCTCGTGTTTATATTCACCCCGATTCACCTGCCTCCGGGGAGACATGGATGAGACAAGTCATCAGCTTCGACAAACTGAAGCTTACCAATAATGAGCTGGACGATCAAGGGCATGTGAGTACTACTCTTCTGCAGTATTTTATGTAGGCACATTGCTCAGCGCTGGAAGCCTGACGTACAGCTTCAGGGTGCCAGAAATAGGGTTGACTTTTCAGATCTGTTTTGGAACTTTACCGTCCAGATTAAAAATCTCCCTACTTTCTGCTCCGATAATTAACTGCTTATTAGAGCCTGCTGTTTTACTCCCCCCTCAAAAACAGAATTCCTCTGCAGAGTAAGCCTTTACAAGGCTAAATTGCCTAGTCTGAAGGGGCAGAGTTGCTCTCATGTTTTCCCACCGAGTGTGTTACTCGCAACTTCTGCTCCGATCAAAAAGGACGCTTAAATTCACAAGAGGCTAGAAGAAACATTAATAGTGTGTAATAACTTCATGTGAATAAAAATACACTTAACTATTTTCTTAACCTAAACATTTGTGTGAAATCCCATGAGGTGTTAATAATTGCAGTCAAAAACGAACAACATGGGAGCTGGGCTCACTCTGATAATGATTTATTGCATACCTTATGAAGCAAGACCCTTTCACAGCTGAGGCTCATTACTTCTGAAAAAACTGGCGAGGACGTATGCAGGACGAGTGTTCTGTTTGCAAGTTCTAAATTGTTTAGTTATGACATTATCTAATGTGACAAAATGTGTTATGTTAATATTTCCTTTTCTCTTCAAAACTGTTGAAACATGACAGATGTAAGCCAGTATCTTTCCAGCAATCCCTGAAATAGTTCTACTTGACACCTTGGGAAATAATTAAAAAATGGGAATTGCTTTTAGCCAGGGTGAAGTCCTTAATTTTGCAAAATCCTGTAATAAATGGCAAATGTTGGCTTCCTTTCAGAAGGAGCGTTGAGTTCCAAGTGGTAGGATTTTTAAGATGTTGGAGGCAAGTTTTGAGTCAGGATGTGGATTCCATTGTCCTCAGCGTAGCCCGATTTATTAACCAGGATACTTTCTCCTTGGTGGGAGTGAAAATAAAAGTTACCAGTCACAGAGTACAAAGATACTACGTGCATCTATCAGTATAGTTGCAACTCTGTGACATTAACCCAGGTATTTCATCAAAACACAGTCCAACTGTGAGACTTCTTTTCCCCCATGTGCGTTTGCAGAGGAGATTAACGTGAGACTGGTCATAACTGTGCAGGAGGTGCAGCTTTTATATTACAGAGGCTGGAATACAGGATACTGACTGCATGGAGCTAGCAAATGTGATAGCAAGAGTGAAAAGCCTTTCTTTTGTATGATGGTGTTCATAATTTTATTGCTGTCTTTCTTAAAAAGAACATGGGGGTATTCACAACTCTCAAGTTAGCAGTGCTTTTCTTTAGGCTTGTAAGAGAGACGTTTTACATTGGTACTTTCTGGAATTACAGTTATGGGGTGACACTTGACAGTGTCTGAGTTCAGGTTAGCACACGTAGTTCCCTTAGTTTCCCCAGAATTCGTGCGTTTGCCACCCCTCTGAAGCAGGAGTTGCTTTCTCCGAGCCCCCAGTCTGCTGTAAGGGCTTTAAAAAGTGTAGTGGGTGTGAACGGGTAAATGTCGCGTTTCCAGTGGATCTGAGGCTGGCTGTTTTCTGTGCTCACTCATTCCAGAGGGGTGTTACGTGGGTACCATGGTCCACCCGTCGTCCACTTGCAGTCACAAACTGCCCTGTGCTACATCCTGGCTCTGTAGTGAATCGCATTACTCTGTTTTTCCATCCTGAACCTTAGCTTTGTTTTTATTCCGGACTGAAACCTGTGTAGCATACACAGCACGCTGTTACTCATATTGTGGGGGGATATAAATTTTCTGGTCTTTAGTTAAGTGTTTCGATTTGGAAACTAGTGAAGCAAAGCCCTAGTACAGTGATTTGAGACACATTGAACTGATTCAGAGCTATGGCAGCGCCCCTCCTCCCCAAAATGGAAATCTAAGTATTAAAATAAAGGACAAAAGAAGGATGACTGTAAAATAATTTCATATTTCTAAAATCTGGGAAATTGCAAACATGTCATTCATAATTACCAGAAAAGGCAAAAGCAGAAAGCAGAAAAGTGTCTCTTCCAATGGGTACATTTTTTCTTTTAAAGCTATGGTAGTGTGGAATGCTGTATTGAAAAAGCTATGTAGCCTCTGAATGCCTCCAGCAATAATGGAAAACGAATAATCATATTTTGTGATGAATATAAACCCCAATTGTTTCTCATAAACAGGAAGGAACCATTTTTCTCATGAGGGTACCAAAGGAGGGATTGGGCATTAGAAGAACTAGGGGTCACGGCCATACTGTCCATCAAATATTTGTTTTTACATCAAGTGTTCTGACTCTCCCATCCCTCTATGGGAAATGGGTTATATTTTAGATTATTAGAAAGGGTTGTTTTTCTTTTCCCCTACTGCTTAGACAGAATGGCTCAGAGAAAACTCAGTGGGGTCTCTACACTCTGCCATCGTTCCTCCAGTAGTTCAAGCAGCGTTGCGCTTACGCTGTTGTTCTTCGGGTGTGCTTTCCATGCTGTCTGGTTCTGGGGCTTCAATCCTTGTCAGAATTGTTCCTTTATTTTAACTGCTGTCCTCAGAGGTGTCAGCTTTTGACAAGTTTTTATTGTTAGAATCCCAGGGGTAGGTTTTGATCTTGCTGGCGTTGAGATAGGGAGCTCACATGACATCAATCCAGAGCCCTTTTACCTATTGCAGAGTTCGAACTCTCAGAATCAGTGAGAGAAGTGACCCACATGGATGGGAATGGAGAAAGGATTTGCAAACGGAGGTGAAAGCAGTATTCCCATGCAGTATTTATACCATCGTAGCGGCTCGTGGCTGCCAGCTCCCCTTGCATTGCGTTGGCCTGGGGTTAGCTTCTTGTGGAAAGAGATCAGCCATCTCTTAAGATGACTTGCTTCGCTGCTCAGACCCTGTCTGGGCTTCTTGCTGCCTGCTGCTATTTTCATCAGTGTTTGAGTGGGAGTTTGTGACGACATCATTTTACAGCGCTGTTCTGCAGAGAGATCTTGAAGTACATCTGCACGTAGGACACTCTGATACATGGGTTCATTGCAGGCTGAGGAGATCAAGCAAAATCTTTAAGGATATGTTTTCCGTGTGTGTTTTTGATCTCAAAAGGGAGTCCCAGGGTGAGTTCTCTAATTTGGAAAGAGTGCGTGCTTAGTCATTAAGACACATACTGTGGCATTTGTGCCTTTCATCTGACTTGTGATGGTAAGGAAAAGTAAACCTGCATTTTGCAGTTGACACAGAGAAGCCTGTAGTCTGGGCACTCTTTGTTAATGCCTCTCATTCCTCTCTCATCTGTGGAGTTAGTACTGCTTTGTAAAAGCAGTTTCTCCCTCTGGCTGGTTAGAGCTGGCTTATTTTTTCTATTTTGATGCAGTTTGTAATCTGTATTTCAGTAGAGGGGAAAAGTCAATATTTTTTATGCTATTTTCCATGCCTTTCAACCGAGTATTTTTTGATGCAGAGAAACATCTTTTAACTTTTAGTGAAAATGAGGCTGTTAGCGTGTTAATTGTTCCTCAGTGGTTGTTTTTTTGTTGGGTTTTTTTTCCCATTTGAAAGTGGGGTGAGGCTGGAAGCAGAGGCGGACTGTTACTCTGCCCGGACTTGGCTCCAAGTAACAAGCTCTGCTTACAGTCAGTGAGCAGTTATATGTTCTTGTCACAATGAAAAGCTGGGAAACATCAGCATTTGCACTTGCAGTTTTTGTCTTTGTGGAGAGGGTATCCATGTTCCACGGCCTCACACACTCCCCTGACTACAGAAAGCCTGAATGCACGGGCTTTGCAAGGAAGAGAAAAGAGGCTTTTTGGCAAAACCAGTGGCAAGGTGAGGGCCATGCGGGGTGGGGAGGTAACTGTAGTCTTTGTACCACCGAGCTGCTGGAGGATCGTTGTTTTCCCCATGAAAGAGTATCAGGCTCTTGCTTGCTCTGGCTGTAGTGATTGTGCTGCAGTGGTGTCCGAGCTCGTGGTCAGCTCTGAGGTCTCATCACAGCAGCATCTCTCAAAAGCCATATTGCAAAGGGACTCCCAGCTTGGTGAGTCTGCCAGTACTTTGGCCACCTGTGGTCTGCCAGGCTGTTGCCGTGTACTGCTGCCTACCTGCAGGTTCCCAGCTGCGGTGGTATCATCTGATGATGATGTCTTGACAGCTGCTGTGGTCAAAGTGTAGTTTTACCTTTGGTAGGAGAGGTTTATTTCTCTATGGAGTGTTTTGGTCTTGCCCTGTGAGGGGTTTGTGGAGAGAAGCAAGATCTTCAACCCTAAATGGGAAAGTAATGCCAGTTTGTGTTTGACACTTGGTGGGACTCGTCCTGGTTGGGGTTTTTTATTGGCTTTTAAGGGTATGAAGGGTAGGTTGCCGTTTCTGCAGATAAACTGTTAGATCTCATTTGTGCTGTTAAATGTGCAAGAACTGCGAAGTGAAAACCCAGAATCTCGTTCTTTGGCTTTTTCCTAACAGTAGCTTTAGGTGATGCTTAGAATGTTAGAGCTGAATGGGTTTTGGAGTGCATGTTGCCTCTCCATGTCCAGTCTTTGCGGTGTTGCTCTTTCATTCACCTGGGCTCTGCGGTTCCGTGTTACTGAGAATTGAGTCATGATCATTAACAAAGATCCCATTGTACAAGGCACAGTAGAAAATTGAGAGAAAAAGATGTTCTTGTTACAGATTTCCTAATTGTCCAGCAGTATGTCCGTCCGTCCGTGTGTGTGTATATATATATATATATTTATATATATAATTTTTTTTCCCCAGTATAGCACAGAGCCAAGCCAGGTTGCTCTTAAGAGATGCCCCGGATCAGTTTAGGTGTAATAGCCATCCAGCTAGGGAGTAAGAGGCATTCATCTCCTCACTTCTGTGACTTGCCTTGTTCTGATACACGAGCGGAACTGCTGGTAGCTGACTGGGGGTTATCATTGAGTGCGGGCAGGTTTGCCGTGCAGGCCAGCAGTAGTTTGCACGGCAGAGCTGATGGGGTGAAGTAATAATTGGGGTGGGAGCGGGACATGGCATGGGACAGCGATGGGTTTGGACAGTGGAACACAGCTTTCTGTCATTGCTTTTTTTTTCTGTTGCACCAGTACCTCCCCTGGTGTCACTCGTTGTTCACAGGAAAACAGGGTCAGGCAGGTACTGTCTTCTCTCTGATTTCACTTCGCAGGTCTTTTCCAGCAGAGAACTGGAAGGAGTGTTGTAAAAGGGAATACACATTTGCACAATAAAAAATCCTGCTCTGTGTAAGACTTCAGAAACTGGGAAAGGCTTCCTATGAGAACATCCATCAGGCACTCTCTGAGCAAATTAATTGGAGCCTGTGATGTCACTGTCAAAACCTTACTTACAGGCTAATAAACCCCCTGGTTATCCAGAAACTTGGCTTATCCAAAATGGGGTCATGTCATCTGGCCAGGACGAAGTGTGTTAAACTAGCCAAACTCCAATTTATCCGCATGAATGTAATGTCCTCTATGTAATTCAGATGAATGAACTTCCACAGTGTCTGGCATAGGGGCTCTGTCGAGTCCCTCAGCACATGCATATTCCGAGGTTGCTCAAGGAGTAGGAAATTAAAAAACTTTTCCTGAATGTTGATTAGGGGTTACTAATTTCTTAGTTGAGCTTCCAATTATTTTTTTTCTTGAAATATTCTAGTTTAGTCGTGGTTAGCTGAAGTGGAATGAACCAGATGGAAAATTCTGTATTATAAGTTTCTCAAATTTGGGAGCAATACCAAGAGGTATTTTTGTGTTTAGTTTTATGTACTATGAGTTCATATACTTCTTGTTTATACTTTGTTCTAAATTGAGGTTTTGTATGCTGGGTTTGTATACTGATATTATTGATATGTATTGTAAATGTAGGGTTATTGACTCTTCAGAGTTTTAGGTTTTGGTATTTTATTCTTAAGTTTCTGCTCCTTCAGAGTGTTAGAGTCTCAGCTTGCATTAAAAAAAAATATTTCTAACCTTTGGGATAACAAGAAAAAAATGGACCCTTGCATATCCTGAAATTTCCCAAACCAAAAAAGAAATTCTGCTTCTGTTCTTCTTGCTACATCAAACCCAGGCTTCAGTGGAAAAAAGTGAAAAAACTTTCATAATTCCGTTGGGACCAGGACTTCACTCCTGAGCTTTGGTTTTTTTGGGGGTTTTTTTTGAGCCAGTTTCTGAATTCAGAGCTCCTGAGTCGTAATTTTTAAATGCTTAGGGTTGGCAGTAACATAAATGCACAGGGATTAGGCTACTGTAATAAGAACCTTCAGAGGTTAAAGAAAGCATTTGATTTCCAGTAAGTGGCATGGTAAACACATACCATAATCTGTTCCAAAAAGCTATTAGTCCTGAAACAGCAGGGTGTCCTTTCTAATAAATGTTATCTTTTTCCTTTCATGACTGCATAGATTATCCTTCACTCCATGCATAAATACCAGCCTCGTGTCCACGTCATCCGGAAGGACTGCGGCGATGACCTGTCCCCTGTCAAACCTATCCCTTCAGGAGAAGGGGTGAAAGCCTTCTCTTTTCCAGAGACAGTTTTCACCACTGTCACAGCATACCAAAATCAACAGGTAAATTGAGCTTCCTGCTTAGCACTTTACAGGCTTTTCAGAGCGGACCATGGAAGTAAGAGGCTGGAGAAAAGCAGGCATGTTTATTGTATCGCTCACTAAAAAGCGTTGTCTAAACCCTTCCTGTATTAAAAGCAGCTCTCACTACAAGTATTGTAGCAGTGCCTGGAGGCTGTAGCTAAGGCTTCAGGACCTGAGGGCTAGATGGTGCAAGCAAAAAGTCATTCTTAGTATGAGATCACACAGTCTAATTGGCATAGTTAATGCTGTCTTAATGATAAATACAGTATTGAAGCACAAGGCAAAGAACAATCTAATTTTTAAAGGTGGTTTTGTGCTTGTAAGTGTAGATACACATCAGGATAGAATTTTTAAAGTGCTTTTGTTCCTGATTCAGGAACAGTGATTTCAAAACTCCGAGGACCCTAACAGAGAAGCTAAGGTCTGAAGAAAGTTGCAGTTGTGTTTCCTTAACTGCATCCACAATTTATCTGGGTCCACACAGATTTAAACTCAAAAGTAAACTGCAGGTTGCGTGACTCCAGTGTTTGGCTTTTATTACGACTTGTGGTACATGGTGACACCACAGTCTTGTGACATTTTATTAATTCCATGTAAGTTATTGCAGCTATCTTTTGGGAAATCATGCATGTCTTGCTGTCTTTACAAAGAAAAGAACAGCAGAGTCATGTAAATGCTGGAATAGAATTATTTGGTGCCTACTCTGTTTGCATGACTTGGGAGTGGGTTTTGGTGGGGTTGCTGTTTGGGGTTTTTTTATGGAGGATAATAGCCTAGAGATAATCTCTGTTTTCACTTTTCCTTCTTGACCCATACAAAAATAAAATTTAATTTAAATTTTATTGCAGTTAGGCAGTATACTCTCTTAGGTGAAGAATGACATTTGCCAGAAGATTTTTTTCCTCAAGAATTCCAACCTGACGTTTGGTAGTATTAAATACCTATTAGCTTCTCTGGGGATTTGCAGAAATAATGATCAGAAGACTGGCCCTTGTTTTGCTGTGCTTCAGGACAACCATTGTAAACGATGCAAATGTGGAGATGTTTCTACTCCAGTCAGCTTAATTTTGTCAGGATAGTAATTTTGTGTGTTTAGCTGAATTTTCAGGTAATAGTTCCTTTAATAATCTTCACAGATAACTCGTCTGAAGATTGATAGGAATCCATTTGCCAAAGGGTTTCGAGATTCGGGACGTAACAGGTAGGTGTTGGGGAAGGAGGTGGGCTTGTTCCTCCTGGCAGAATCAGTTTGTGAAGACTGGTAGGGGGCAATACCTGTAATGACAGACAAAGGGGTCTGAGGACTTGAATTCCCTACTGTGATGGGCTCCCATTCCTACTCCTTTAACCATCTAAGTCAGTTGTGGGTTGGCACATGGCTTGGCTCATGTACTCAGGTTTCCTTTTGGTAGAAGGGTGGTGTACCATGAAGGCTGCAAATGGAATTCATGCATACAACAGTCTGTGATTTCACACTGTTCCTGAAATCTCCTTGTTTTTCTGGCTGGAGACAAAAATTGCAGATGCCAGCATCAAACTATAAACTCTTTCTTGCCTGCAAGTGGCATTTAGGATGGGTGAACAGCTTGTTGTTTTCTTTTGAAGGGGGAGAAATGCAAGTCGGCTCTTGGAGTAACTTTAGTATGCTTGTCTAGGCATGGGGACACCTGTGTTCAAGTGTCTGTTCAGCCTGAGGAGTTTTAAATCCACTTCCTAGGTGAATGCCTTTCCTACTGGGCTGTAGATGACCTTGAAAGGAGCCTGCTTTCTACCTCTTCTGTTGTAATTGGACTGATTAGTTGCTTGTTCCCTCTTAGTCCGTGAATCTTTCAAAATAGCAGTTGGGAATCTGAGTAGTGCAAAGTGCAGAGTTGGGTCTAGTCCCTGCCACCAGTACTGACGAGGTATTTCATCCAAAAACTACTTCATGCAAAATACTTAAGCCTGTTACAAATTGCATGTTAAACCATTGCAGCTAAAAGAAGCAGCATTTAATTGTGGTGTGTATTATACATCAGTTCCAGTGACCACATTGCGTTTGGTGTCCACAGCTGCTGTATTTATGACCTGGCCTTGCAGAGGGAACAAACTGTGTGCTGGTAGGAATGGTCTGAGAGCAGCTTTTAGTCACTGCTTTATTGAGCTGCTCTGAGCAGAGGCTGCAGCGTTACAGCCTGGTTTGTGCTTCCAGCCAGAGTTACACAAATGCTGAGACTGGACAGCAAGCGAGACTAGTTTCTAGCAGCTGAACAGTTACAGAAGGCGAGGGATAGCTGTAGATTCACAGGGGTAGCTGTAGATTCACAGGAATGCATTTTCAGTTTGTACTCTGCGTTTGCTGGTCACTGAGATTTTTCTCTTCTACCAAGAAGCGATTGGTGGTTCTCTGTCCTGGGGCTGGGAAGGGATGCTCCAGGTACCAGCATAAATAGCGTTGTCTTCCTTTGCAGCCTTCTAGGCTGATAGTAAGTGAACAGTAACTTCTAGGTAAACGTGGTGATCGAAGACACAAAAACCGTTGGGGAAGAAGAGAATTGCCATACGTGCCCCTGTTTGACAGCTCTCTGTAGGCAGTGTCTCTGCTGTGCATGCCCTTTGCAAAGCTGTAAAAGAAGTACCAAGGATCTCCTGAGAAGTGTCAAACCATGACATCTCTGGAATTTCTGAGTTCAAATGAAATTAGAATTTCTTCCATAATGCTCTGCAAAACAAGAGAAGATGCCCTTGAAAATAGAGAAGGGAGGATCATTCAGAAACCAGTCCTGAACTGGATTTAGTGTGGTGGGACAGCCCTGGTGTTACCCAAGAACAATATAGGTGTAGTAAGAGTGCTGCATCTGCAACCATTCAAATCCGCTTCTAGGACTGGGGCTATCCAGAGAAGGTGGGTTTTTGTTTGTTTATCTGCTGGGAACAAGTTTTGTTTGAGCGTTAGAAAAAAGCAGGATATTTGAATTGAAAGACAGTTACAGTTTATGGAAAAGGATTAGAACTTCAGTTCTGTAGGAAGGGCCAGTGTCTGTAAAATATTTCAGAACTGGCAGTAGATGAGGTCTGAATTCTTTTATTGTAACAAACACACTGCAGAAGTGGCTCTGCAGACTTAATCCACTGTTGCCTTACTGAAGTCAGTACTGCTGTTTTCTTTGGTAGACTCTGTGGTGCTGAGTAAGTATGTTTGGGCATGCAGCTCAGATTTTTAATTGTGGAGGAAAACTTATTTTTAAAATGACATTACTGGTTTACTCAACTGATAATTAATTTGCTGATGATAAATATTAAAATTAAACCTTAATATTTGGTTAGCGTCATTGTTCTAGCTGGTGTAGTTATCACTGAAGCATTTTAATCTGCTACAAAAGTGTAAAAAAACCCCAACCCTGTGCTACCATTATATCCAGCTTTTCAATCTTTACTTATTGCAGCTATCTTACTTTACTCTGTGCTGCTGCAGGCGGTAATTCTGTTTAATTAAAAATATTCCCATTCAGTCCCACAGGCTATTTTACAGGAATCAGTAGCTTCACCTTTTAAAAGCATTCCCTGTGCATTTGCAAAGCGCAGCAGAATTTATGTGCTGAGAATAGTTTCATTCTTCAGTTAGGCCTGAAGTTTGACCTTATAAAAACTTTTACTCAGGAAAGGACCAGAATTTCTCCCTTTAAATACTTCAGGAAAAACATAACTGTTTTGTTAAATAAACTTGGCCATTTGATAGCGCAAATTAGGGTGGTGATAGAATGTGGAAGTTGTTGGAAGGCATCTTGTATAAATTATCGCCTCGGCTGCGCTCCTCCAGGAGGTGCCTTTTATCTCCACTTTAACTAGAAATGAAAACTCACCATTACTGCGGAAAATTAAGGCTATCTTTTTAGTCCAGGTCCAGCTAATAAATACTTTATAAATGTTTCCTGATGTGCATGTGGGATACTGCTGGAAGGGCAGTGGGGAAGAAGTACCAGGGAACACGTCGGTAGCTTCAGCTCGGTCCATTTGCACAGTCTGAGTTTACAGAGCGCTGCTGCTCAAAGGCAAGTGCTTGGATTTGGGGTGTTTCTGGTACTGAGGCTTAACAGGCCTTTGGGCCCCAGCAGCCAAAACCAGCAACAGAATTACACCTCTGAGGTGCGTTATTAATAAAATTCTGTCAGAAAACAAATGAAGCTTTACCTTTAGGAAATACAGATTCGTTCAGGCACTGCCTGCCACAATTGTCTACCCAGTTATTCCCATTTTGACACACGTTTTGGGGGGGGGAAAAACAAGACACAAGATCTTTAGTTTCCAGTGGGTTTTTGCTCAGCACATAATAACCAAGACAAGACTGCTTTATACATTTCAGTAGCAAAAGAGCTGTAGACCCATGCCTTGCTGATGTCCTGAGCGTGATAGAAATTGTCAATGGATCACCTTTGCTCTATGCAGAAATAGGAGATCGTCCATCTGCCGTTAGAGCAGCTTCTCCTAAGGAAGCGTCATACTAGGAAAACATTTAATGTCATTTTAGCCAAGCCTCCCCTGTCAAGCAATCCTCCCAAAAAGGCAAAAAGTATTGAAATAGAGATCTGGATTTCCAGAATTGGGAGACTCTGTGTGCTGACAACAGATCACAGCAATCTCAGTCTTACAGGACACAGGGTTCTTTTCTGAAAAGCAAAATTAACTTCAAAATAATCCTAAAAGTTACTATTTTTTATAAGCTTCTGTGGTAAAGTATCCCGAGACATGTGGCAGGACACAACTTTCTTTCATGACACTGTGATATTTTTGCTCTGAATAGAATGGGACTGGAAGCTCTGGTAGAGTCTTACGCCTTCTGGAGACCTTCACTGAGGACACTTACATTTGAAGATATACCTGGGATTCCCAAACAAGGTAATGGTCATCTTTGTGTTCTTTCAAAGCAAAGACGCAGGAAGGTAAAGCTCTGCCCATCCTGCTTTACAGAAGTCTAGCTGCATGTGTCCTTGCAGAGAAAAAACAACCAACCAGCAGGCCATCACCTCTCATCCACTTATTGTGAGTTAGAAAAGTAACTTAACCACTGTGGCAATACAAATGTTACCCTGTAAGGATAAATCAGATCGCATTCGGAGGAAAACGCCAGTTGTTTAAGTGTGGAATAACCTGTTCCTTAGCATTACACAGTGGCTGGATGGGCGAAGGAGATGTCATTTATAGACAACTTCTGTTGTACACAGCTAAGTTCCACTGTAGGAATTACTTGTATTTTAAGGAAAAGAAAAAGAATGAGAGAAGACATGCCCTACTAAGTAATTAAGTAGCAAGCTTAATTTGGTTTCTTCCTTGGAAAGCCGTCTTGATTCTTGAAGACCTAAAAATCGTTCAGTAAAAGTCCCGACAAGCTATCTGCATCCTAGAGCTTGAAAAAAATGGATCTCCTCTCTATTGTGCTTTTTCCTGCTCCCCAGTCCTTTTTAACCTCTTATTTTCCACTTTCCTCATCGTACAGGTAGTGCTGTGAGGGACAGAGAGGGGTCTCTGTCATTTTCTGAGTTCATTTTATGTCTAAAGTACCCCAGTGCGAATAGAAAAACCTCTCCGCCTTTTCCCAGGCGAATCACACATCCTACTCCTGATTCTTCACAATTCCTGCTACCAAATTTACAAACATCCTTCCTGCTTTCTTGATATGGTATTGCAAACTCATTAAGTGTCTTCAGAGCAAAAATCCAGAAAATACGTAAATACCCAGAAATCTCTTCTGTCAGGTTCTGCTGAGCCCGCTCTGGAGAAATCTTGGGCATCAGTGCTTGGTCTAGGCAATTGAAAAGTTTTTTGTGCCAAATCGTAGATATGTTGGATGAGGCTTGGCAGAGTTTTGGGCAGAGCATGGGGGTGATGGGTGGTCCTCAGAAAAAAGGCCTGTAATGAGCTGTGCATCAAATACCTTGTCAGACCACGTAAGACTGAAAGGCAGCTCGCTATGAAGTTAATCTGTCCACAAGACAGGCCAGCTGTATTGCCCTGTCTGTATCTTGCAGGGTAAATGCTGCCATGAACTTCTCACTTCTTTTTCTGCTGTTGCCTGAGATTAAGGAGCTTGTTGAAGTTAGTGTTGATATTCAGAGGATGGGAACTGGCACCCTTGAAAAAGCTTTAGGTGTATATTATGTGAGACAGGAGGTGATTCAGAGGCTTTGCAGAAGGGCCCCATTAGGCATTTGTCCTGGTTGTTGGTGCTGGAAGGGCTCATCTTCAGGTAGCAGAGGTGTTAACATTGATTGAGAGAAAAATAAACGTGCCTTACATCAGGATTTCTGGAGTGTGGTGGTGTCTCATTGTGCTTTGAGCTTGTGGAGCAAGAAGCAGCAGGCAGAGTTCAGTAATGTTTTTTTCTTGTTACTGGCTCACCTATCAGGAAAGCTTGTTAGCGTATTGACAGAGTGTGTCTGCTTGCAGCATCCAGCTGTTTGACTGAACACCAGAGCAGCCTTTCTTGCTGAGCACCTTTCACCTGGGAGACCGTGAAAGGCCCAGAGTAGTTTTTCTATGCTGGTTTTTCAGGGAGATACAATCTCTAAGAAATGGCAGCACTTCTTGCAGCTGTGAAACTTTCAGTCCTGAGAAAAGACTTCACCTGTAGCAAGCATTGTGTTTTCAGGAGCATTCAGCACTGGTATTCATCATGTAAAAATTTCTGATACCAGTAAATGAACAGTTCACTGGAAACCTAAACCTCCACCTACCCATCAGAGAAACGAAGCAGCCATACACATTATTCAGCCTACACTTTTCCTGGAGTCGTTCTGAAGTTTCGTTCTCAAGGGGTTTTGTTTGTTTGAAGTTGGAAGTTTTTGATTCTGAAGTTTTGTTCTGAACTTCACGTGAAGCTGTTGAACTGTGGGAACGTCCATCATTTGAGCTAAGGAGCCGGTTCCTTTGCTGGTGTTCAGGCAGTGAAAGTCAGGCACAGAGTGCTTGAAACACTCTGGGGTGTAGCAAGAGCATGGACAACACAAAATTCTTCATTTTGAAGAAGGTTTTCTGTGATGTTGTACTTACTGTCTACATATTAGCTGTCATGCAGTGCCCTTCCAGTGTCAGATAAGGAGTAGCTAAGCTGAGGGCTGTCGGAGTTCTAAGTATGAAGTGGTGGCTGCAAAAGCAGAACTGCAGTTCTCATTGTTTGTCAGGTTGTTTCCTTAAAAATATACCTGGGCCATACATAGTCGCTCTCTCCTTCCCCCGCCCCCCCCCATGCATATGTACAATATTGGTTTTTAATTAAGTTGTGTATCATGTCAAGGGTTATTATCAAAGACAAAGATCTTGCTCTGTCACCTAGGAAGTGAAGCTTCCCCAACATGCTTCTGACACTGTGATACTCTCTTCCAGGAAATGCAGGTTCTTCTACTTTGCTCCAGGGATCTGGCAGTGGAGTGCCATCTACCCACCCCCACCTTCTCCCGGGTTCCCCTTGCTCATCTCCAGCCTTTCACCTCAGTCCCAACACTAGCCAGCTCTGTAGCCTTGCTCCAGCTGACTACACAGCTTGTGCCCGCTCAGGCTTGACCCTGAACAGATACAGCACTTCCCTGGCTGAAACCTACAACAGGCTCACAAACCAAAGCAGCGAGACGTTCGCACCCCCCAGGACTCCCTCTTACGTGGGTGTGTCGAGTAGCACCACTGTGAACATGTCCATGAGCGGCAGCGACGGGGACGCCTTCAGCTGCCCGCAGACTGGCTTGTCTATGCAGATTTCAGGGATGTCTCCACAGCTGCAGTACATCATGCCATCCCCGTCCAGCAACGCCTTCACCGCTAACCAGACCCACCAGGGCTCCTACAACACGTTCAGACTGCACAGTCCCTGCGCTCTCTATGGATACAACTTCTCCACCTCCCCTAAACTGGCTGCCAGTCCTGAGAAAATCGTCTCTTCCCAAGGAAGTTTCTTGGGGTCCTCGCCGAGTGGAACCATGACGGATCGGCAGATGTTGCCCCCCGTGGAAGGAGTGCACTTACTTAGCAGTGGGGGGCAGCAGAATTTCTTTGACTCTAGGACCCTAGGAAGCTTAACACTCTCGTCTTCTCAAGTGTCTGCACATATGGTTTGATGAAGCCTTCAAGTAAAAGTACAGTATGTTTGGTGTCTACAGTGTATTTCCTTTGGAATATGGAAGGACACTCGATGTAGCTTGTAAAGTGTGTGTATATATAATATGAGGAAGTTTCACTGAGTTTTTGACTTGCTTGTGGCCAGATTATTCCCCTATTTTGAGTTACACAGAGTTTGTTGCGGCGCAGGCTGCTGTAGTTTTCTGGTGTAATACACTTAGTTGTATAACACGTTGGGACATATGCAACAAATTAAGTAAGACTTCCTCCCCTTTCCCCCTCCTCTCTTCCAACCCCTTTAAAGAATGAAATGACACTTGGAGTATTAAAAAAACACAAACAAGCCCACTTACATTTCCTATAGTACTAGTGAGTTTCTTTAAAGCATTCAGACAATGATAAGCTGATGCACCAAAGGCATTTTACAAGTTTCTTCTCTGTTATAAGGGATATGAAGGGTATTTGGACTTTTAAGTGTTAAGCATCCAGCATCCAGCCTAAAATAGAACTTTAGCTGATGGATTATTTACAAAGTAAACGGAAAGATCAGTTTGCCTTCTCATGATACACTGTTGTTAGCTTATCAAGCACAGTATTCTCACTAGGATTTTCTTTTCTTTTTTTGTTTTGGTTTGTTTTGTTTCAGTATTAGTCTAGATTTATGATTAGGTATTTGAAGACAAATAATGCATATTCAATTTGTGGTGATAGGAGTAATTTAAACTAACAGCAGGAGAAATGGCGTTCCTTGATACAGAATGAACTTTGGGGTACTTCATTTTTGTCAAAGGAAGGGCTTGATGCATTTTTCCTCCATAAATATTGACTGTAAGACATTTACTGGACAGTAGGATATTCTAATGTATCTTTGTTTTTGTATTTTTACTTTTTTAAGGAAAATGCAGGTTTGATCTAGGGAAAAAAAAAAAAACAAACCCGAGCAGGATATGAAATTCCATTCTTGGTTTTACGCTGTTGTGTGTGTGCTGTGGTTTGGGTTTGTGTTTTGGCATGTTTTTGTGGGGTTTTGTTTGGTTTGGTTTGATTTTTTTTTTTTTATAAGGGCAAAAAGTCCTCCATCCTCAGCATCTCATAAATACATGGCCTGTAGCAATTAGGCAGATGACCCAGTTTGTCCACGGATGTTGCTGGAAGCAGAACTTTGTTCTATCTGCCTCCCTATAACACAGCCAGACTGGGACCAAGATTACAATAGGCAAAATTCCTTTAGTAGTTTGCTTTGAATGCTCCAGCGGGACACCTACAGCCTGTGTCCCTCCCTCCAGGGAGCCATCTGTCTTCCTCTTATTTCCTTCTGTCACGAGCTTACTGCTGCTCTGTTTCTCAGTCAGGTTTTGCCCCAGAATTGGAGAGATGCCTTTATTTCCCAGCTCTGGTTTGAACTGGTGCTTGAAGGAACATAGATCACAACCCTCTCCAGAGCGATAAGGACATGGGAAGACAGTTGTCATACAAGTTTTTGCCCTCATCTGCACCTGCACAGCCCCTGTGCACATCACTCCTGCAGCAAAAGCTGCCCCTGGGCTGCCTGTGGGTCAGAGAGGTTGTGGAGCAGATTTTAGTGCTTGAGAGAATGGGTCACCTCCAACAGTACACTAAGCCTCCTTTGTATTATAAAGTGGGTGCAAATGTAGGTGAAGAAGCTTCCCTGGTCAGCACAGAAGGAGAATAAGGCCTTTCAGATTTTACAGTTTTCTCAGATGTTTGTTTTTGGTGAACATGGATTGTTGTGTTCCCCAGGAGTTCTACATCTTTTCTGGCAAACGGTGGGCTTCACTGCTCCCACTGCAAGCCAGACTCGTTGCAGCTAGTGTTTCTTCAGTGGGTTGGAGATTCATGCAGAAACAGCTCTCACTGTCTCTTCTTATTGGGGAATAGAAGAGAAACCGCAAAAGCCTTTAAGCCTGAGAAGGCTTTATTTCTATTAGTTACATACTTGCTTATGTTGAAGAACACATGCAGAATGTTCTCATTCAGTGCTGGGAAGACAAGAGCATGAGCCCTGCAGTTGAGGAGATGGGGTTTTGCTTCTTTGCTGTCACTACCTTCCCAGGTGACCTCGTGCAATTCACTCAGCCTTCCGATGTCCTTTTTCTTTTTTAAAAGTCTGTTAAAAAAGGCACTTCTCTGCCTCATGTAAATGGTGAAGGTACATTGCAGTTGAAGGTAATACTTACACCTCATGTACTGTGGACAGTGCATTACAGCTGAATGGCTAGGTAGTGTTCATGTGTGAGAATAAAAAAAGCATTCATGGGTTTCAGGTCTGTCCCTGGCTTTGAAGTTGCAGTGCCCTTTGAGGGACACTGCAGTGCCCTTTGAGGCAGACCTCCTAGCAAAGACCTGCAATGCTACAAACAATGTTCCAAAACCTCACACTAACAATTTGAGAAATGGTTTTAAGATGTGTAGATGGGCAAGTTTTCAGTGATGTAAATTGTCATAGCTTTATTTGTTTAAATTAATAAGAAACTTGTGTGTGCAGTAACTCCTGCTCTAGCCAAAACTTTGAAGTGTTGCAATTGGAAAAAATCTTTAAATGGGAATGATACAATTAATCTGTATTTCAAAAAGGCTAAAAGATAATTATGTGTCATCTTAAGGGCTGTGACTAGGTAGAAACATGGAAGAGCTAAATTGTGCATGTTCCTACAAGGGGAGAAAAAAGGGTTGTGTATGGATGTTCATGGAGGTGCTCCTGGCAAAAGCATGTGCTTTATTGTCTGGGTATTTTTTTAGAACTGGTCTATTACTTTTCCTCAAATTATTCGTAACATATAACCACACAATATTGTTTGAAACATTTGTTCCTTAAAATTTGAGTCTCATTGTAAATACTTACTGGTGTGTCATTGTGAAAAGACTAGCTTTTTATCAACATAGTAAATGCTATATATGCATTATATCTATAATTATATATCTGTATTTTACAAAAATGCCACAGAAAATATATTAAAGTGTGTATTCAAACACTTTTTACTACATTTGGAAAACTGAGGGGCTTGGGCCTTTTTATTTTCTCTACTTCAGCAAACCCCCGAAGCAAGTGACTTGAAGGTAAGCGCTGAGATTCGGAGACAAGGACCTGCACTGAGCCAAGCAGTCCACAGTTCGTAACTGTTTCAGTGTAACCATCTGCCCTTGAACCTCCCTGCTACTTGAGTGCAAAGCCCCTGGCAAATGTTGAGTGTGCAGGGAGATGCTGAGGCTGATAGCAGAGCTCTGAGGCTTCCACGTGGGAAGAAGGGACCGAGCAACTCGCTGGGCTCACTAGCCAGTGATGGGGCCTTGCTGGTTCCTCATCACCCCACTCATCGCAGATGTCATGACCAGTTCAGCTGCTCTGTATCAGCCAGATCTGGGAAGTTAGCACTTCTGTGTGACCAGATGCTTCAGCAGGAGCTCAGTACCTTGTGTATTTTCTCCCCGTGCTCTTATTTTGGTCATTCCTTGTCTGTTCTGCTCGTTCTAAATGCAAACATCCATCCATTCATAAGGCACAGTTTAGAACCTATAATCAGCTGTTATTTAGCAATCAGCAACGTTTCACCCCCCCTCAGAAATGCTGTTCTGCGCTGTGGCCTTATTTCCCATTGTACTGCAATAAATGATTCCATGTGACGTAGGGCACAGGGCCTGAAAATCTGATTACTTTAGAGACTGGGGTTTCATAGTCACTTAACACCAGCATTGTTGCAAATAGCCAGGATCGGGCAAGAGAAGTAGGCATGAAATGCTTGATCATAAATACCAGGTCTCGAGAGAGAATGAAAACTTCTGGTTTTAATAGAAGAGGAGGGTTTTTTGGGTTTTGTTTTTTGGGCTTTTTTTTAAATAGCAGAGTCAGACTTCGAGAGGGCTCATTTCTGCTTCCACAGAGAACAACAGGAGAAACTTTAAAATCACAGTGAATCGTACCAAATCTGTAACATGAGCAGTTCAACAGAAGGAACTTCAGTCACCAGCAGAAGTACCTCATGTTCTGTTGAGTATTTTTTCCCTGTGAAGATAATACATCTAATTAGTATATATAGATGTGTGTTTTACAAGTCCGAAGAGTAGCTACTTTTAGAGGTTTACATACCAACTTCACATACAAAATTACTATTTTTATTAATGTTTTCAAGTACGTGAAGGGTGAGAGTCAGGTGGATGGAGCCAGGCTCTTCTCAGTGATGGCCAGCAATAGGTCAAAGGGTGCAAGCTGGAGCATAGGAAGTTCCATGTAGATAAAAGGAGGAACTTTTTCACTGTGAGGGTGACAGAGCACTGGCACAGGCTGCCCAGAGAGGCTGTGGAGTCTCCTTCTCTGGAGACATTTAGAACCCACCTAAATGTGTTCCTGTGTGATTTAGTCTGGGTGATCCTGTTCTGGCAGGGGGGTTGGACTCTAGGTGATCTGTTGAGGTCCCTTCCAACTCCTGGTGTTCTGTGATTCTGTGTGCTTTTGTTGTGTTCTTCTGAATGCACTGAAAAACTCATAGCATTATCATTTAAGTTTACTTTGAAGTCCAAGTTCTAATATCAATCACTCCAATTTATCTTGATATGATGATTAGTCTTTGTGGGCTGCCTTTTCGTTTCAGGTGACAAAATACTGACTTGGCAGCTGAGCTTGTCATTGATGTGATCTTCAGATTCAATATTTTGTCTTGTGTTTAACACAGTTTTTGATACATCAATTTAATATATGTAAAACTACAGGAAAATTCATATTCTGCCTTCCTATCCACTGTATTCCTCAGTTGCCCGGTTACTGACACGTTGAGATGACACACACTTTAAAGAGGTGATGACTTGCTTGGTCAGGAAATAACATTTCTAGAGAATCAGTTTGCTTTAATGTTTTTTGTCAGTGCTGCTATGTTCATGCTCTTAAAAGGCATTTGTTACCCAGAAGAGGAGAAGTCCTGTGCACTCAACACCTGCTTTTTCAAAGCAGTGTTGAATTTGCCATCTCGGATAGTTTGGTACCAAGAGCCCAGGCAGAATGATTCCAGCAAATAAGAATCTGAATCTTCTGGACGTATGTGGAGAAAGATACAGGCCTGGACTACGCATAGTTTTATCTGTAGTCTGTATTAAAAGTGAATCCTTTTCATCTGAAAGGGTAAAAGTAAAGTTTTGTACAGGAATTTTCTAGGTCTTTCTGACAGCATGCTGCAGGTTGTCTGAAAGCCTGTCCCTTCTTGAAATATCATTTGCAGTTCCAGTTCCCCTCCTTTAGGCTCTCTGCATTCAAAACCCCTGTACAGGTTTTCAAGGGAAGAGGTCAGCACTTATTCCACTGTTAACTATTGCCCTAAACTGCACTTCTACAGCAAAGACTCCTTACCCACTGCGAAGTAAGTAATCCTACTAAATGTCAACCATGATGCTTTTCTTAATTTCAGAATCTGAAGTCTGTAAAGTAAATGTTTTTAGGAAACACCAGTAAATCAGAAGATTAGTACTACTATCAGGAAAACACAAGAACTGTGGGCAAATAGGAACAGTTTTCTGATACTTGCATCTCACATCTCGCACTCCACCAGAATGAACACCAAACCTCCAGGAGCTGGATACATTTCCAAATCGAAAGTTGTGGCCTTTCTAAACACTGGAGGCAACACCCAGGTTTCAAGACAAGTGCTTGGGCTCCGATTCTGTGGCAGGGAATGGCAGGGGAAGTGGAGATGGGCACATATGGACCCTGCAGTCCCACCATACACTTTTGAAATGTCATGGGTGCTGTGGCAGCACCCTCAAGGTACAGTTCTATCCAAATATATCTCAGTGCACCTCTCATAGAAGCCTGCAGCCAAAAATGAGAACTGACATCAAGGGCTAGTTACAAAGAGGATAAAGCACGATGTGAAAATACTTGTGCTACCCAGAAGCTGGGCTACTGCAGCGAACGTTAAGTGTGGCCCCAGCTACAGACTTGTCCTACGTCAGCTCTGCTGCCACCTTGGCTGTGCTGTGCCCCTGTGTTCGCTTGTACACCACAGGGTTTTATTTGGATGCTGTAATACAAAGCCAAGAGTAACTTTAGAGCACACTGGGGAAACCTGGACTCTACTCTGGCCAGTGGTAACGTTCCCATTGACTTGATCTTTATGGATACCACATTTCCAGACCCTAAGCACTCTTTCTGTTGCCAGGTGCTTTGTCCACACACCAGCGGTAGCAATACTGTTTTCAGGGATGTCCTTCTGGCCCTATGTGATGCTTTTCAGGTGGATAACCAGCTCATGCATTTCACATGCTCATAGTTTGTTTTTAAGTTTGCACTTCTGCAGTTTTTGAGCCACAGTCTGTCTCGGACTGAAAGACAAGGCTGGAACTCTGTCCTCCCTCCCCCAGAAGCCTTGCCAATGGATGGTGTATTCCCTTCCACTGCAGATGATTGACTATATATTTCCCACAATGTTTTTGTTATATTTTACAGAGAAAAGTAATAAAAATAGAGGCTGTATCACAATCAAAGCAGTGTTTCCATTCCTCAGGCAATATTTTTCACCAACCCAAAGGAAAACACCTCCCCACCCTTTCCTGGTTACTATACTGGGTATATGGTTCTCAGTAAGAAGAAAACCAGATGCCATATTTAAATGTAAGATGGCAGAAACCAGAAAAACAGAAAAATGGGTCCCAGTCGATGGAAATATTCTTTGAATTCCTTGAAGTACAACAGCCTTTGTATTCCTTGAAGTACAGCACAGACACTAACGCATCCAGAGACACCTGCAAAGGACCCTTTGATACATTAGCAACTAGGTCCCCCTTGGTGTATGCTAAATGCCTTGTTGACACCATGTGTGCTGCAGATTACCTGCCCTGTGCTTAGACTGGGCTTTCCGAGTGCCACACAAAGATGTGCAAGCGAATGCCATTTGTGTGGTTCTCGCAATGGTACGCACAAGTGTAGCTTCAGAAGTGTTAAACAGACCCCAGAGCTCTGTTAAGAGACCAGTTCCCAGGGAGAACTAGCTATGGGCCAAGCCCATGCCATCCAGGCATCCTTGTGGTGGTAATTAAAGAACATCTTATAACGAATAGTAAAGTAATTAATCTAAGCAGGCCTTTATTTCACTTTGCCATAACTAAGAACGGATATATTAATTTCCTGAGCATTTTGAGAGGGGAAGGGGACGAAGGCCTGGGGGTTGTAGTATTGAATGCTCTGGCCCCATGGGGTTGGGTTTCTGTGGAAAGAGGGTAGACTTGCAAAATAAATTTAAATCAAGGGAAAGGAAATGGAAGCTGGTCACAGAGCAGTGCCTCACAGAGCAGGGAACCTTTAGACATCAAAATACATCATCGCAAACACCTCAAACTGGTCAGTCTGGTGTCATGTCCCTGCATTCATTCAGCAGGGGACAGAACTGTTATGTTACGAAGTGATGCACAATACCTTTAACTTCTGAAGTGTTGTGTAGAATGAAGGCCTTTGATAAATTAAAGGCTCAACTACTTAAAATATCTAATCTAATGTTGAATGTCTGCCATTTTAAGTCTTTAACACTCTTTTTTTTTTTTTGAGGCCCCCCCAACTATTAGCAAAGATGAGATGATGCTAAAAAATTTCCAGCCAGATGTGTCTCCAAACTTTCCCAGAGATGAAGGATATCTAAATGTAGTTTGGATTCAACCCATTATATAGATAAGCTTGTTTTATAGCTGATCTCAGCTGTGAAGTTTGGATTCAGATCTGTAACTCCCCTAAACTTTGAAGACTGTAGTCAAATCTGTGGTTTTGGATTTGAATCTCCAGTTGCTTGTTGCATCAGAGTGTCACTCACATCTGCTACACCGACAGCTCAGCGCAAAACTCTGATAGCAGCGTCAGGCTCTGCAGAGCTGAACCTCAGAAAGGCCACGTCTCAAGGCCGCTGTTACATATGAGCAGCGACAGCAGCATATTGCAGGTCTGTAGGTTAACCACTCTCTACATGCCATCTAATGGCCATCAGTGACCCACCACAGAGCACTGGCTGGTGGGTCACAGGTTGTTGGCTCCCGCCCTGCAAAGTATGCTTTACATACTCCCTTCATATTATGTTTCTGGGTAAGTGAACGCTGTAGCTTCCCACAGGGATATTACATGATCCTGTGTGGAAGGAGAGAGGGGTGGCGTAATTGCAGATGGGATGAAAGCTGGTCCTTGAGTCACTCTCTAAGGGCTTATCTAATACGGAGTGGTTGCTGAGAAATAAACTAGGAGGTGAATTTACAACACCTCAGCTCCACAGGTGGGCACTCTTAACATGCAGTAAGCAAGGGGAAGGTGCTCCATGTGGAACATAAAGAGAGAATACTCCAGACAAGTGATGCTCCTGTGAGGATACCGCACTGCAAGTGTCATGTCCTGCAGTTTCCCCCTCGTTTCCTCTACAGGCAGACCTTAAGATTTCAGCTACCCTGTAAAAATAACAGCCCACAAATGTCCATCTGGGAGGGTGTCACTGGTTGTCACCATGGCATAGACAGCCTCACCAACTGCAGTGACAGAGCCACTCATGGTAAATGCTGGACAACTCTTCTGACCTGTTAATAGCTGGCAGACTATTTGATGACAGTTGCAAGAATCTGATGCACAGCAGTATCCTTTACAGCAGTTTAATCTTTGTCATCAAATCCCCCAGCAGCCATGATTAATAGCAGCACTTGAGCTTGTTTTGAAAGTTGTATATTTGGCAGCTATGAACTTTGATCTATGGTTTCGCTTTAAAGAATCATTATGACACAAACTTTTCCTGTAATCCTTCCATCTAATTAAACCACACACAAATACTATGTGGGGAAATATGATGCTATTGATATAAGCTGTGTGTTTATTGCAATATTTTAGGCACTTTATTAAAGTGAATAGTTCTTGCCAGCAAGATAGTAGATAAGGTCCCCCAAAACAATAACATCATCCAGAAGGAATATGTAAGAGAATTTCCCAAGACCAGATTCGATTAGAAACTTTCCTTGTTGATTAATATTGTGCCCTTGAACCCGTTAAGGGCTCAGATGTTTTAACCTGAGCTAAAATTACTAGCATTTAATGAATCCAGCCTACTAATATGTACTTTTCCACAAAAAGTTTGCCTTTGTTCCAGAAAGTCAAAAGACTTCAATGTCTAACGTGATAGTATCTGTCTCCCTGTAGTAGGTTGCTCAGTATTTGGGTATAATTTAATGGGGAAGTTTCCAAAGATCCAAGTAAATTTATTTTCATATAAATATTTTAAACCATGAAACATCCAGCTTGTAGCTGAATCAGTTCTAAACCAGGCATTTCTTGCTGGTCTCTATTCTGCTGTACACTGTGTAGTGAAATTCCCGTCAAGTAGATAAATCTCACGTTTTCAAGCCTAGAATATGAACTGTGGACCAGAGTCTGAGCAGTGTTTTTTTTTTCTAGGGCCAAGGTGCAGAGCTGCATGGTCTAGACTGAGTTGACTTGCTTGTGCATTGCATCTTCAGGACCCTGGCATTCGTGCAGAAGAGGGTTCCTTCCTCTAGAGCAGACTATCCAGGTGGTGAGCAGCAGTTTTATGAATCTACCTGGAATCTCTGGAGTTTCTCCTCAATGTGTGATCTGGGTGCCACAAAAACCCTAGAGATTACAAAGGTGTAAACCACCATTTTGAGGTTTCTGCTGCTTCCAGTTCCACCAACATTTCTATTTGCTGATCACCATCTTCTTGATAGTTTCTGGGTAGGCTTTCAGCCAGCTGGCTTTTGCCTAAAACATGACTCCTGTCGGTACTGGTTATGCACAGTGACCATGGCTTCTGAGTCAGCTGGAAAGCAGACAAAGAACCAAGCATAATAATTTTCCCAAATTGTCTCACAAATTTCCAAAGACTTAATATAAATGTAGAACAGCTGAAGCAACACGAGTGATCCCTTAGGGAATTCACAGCTGAGCGACCTGAAGCAGAGGGAATAGCTGCCCATCACCACTCTCTGGACTTGATCAGAAAGGAGTGAAACAGAACTGCTCTAGTGCAATTCCATCCCTTCGTGCCAGGTTCTTCAGGCTTGGTATTAATCCCCTGTGATGAGCTGTGTCCAAGGCTACCACAAGACCAAGCAGAATTAGCAGAGACATGTGTTGGTTGTCATGAGGGAGGCTGGATCCGTGGTCAGAAATGGCCTTGACCTAACCTGCTCCTGACACAAGTTACTTGAGCTGTCATCCTCTCTTTAGTGGCTCTTCTCTGAATAGCACAACTTGCTCAGGTATCCTGGGATCCCTCCTACCACTCCACAGCCAGGGCTTTGAGTGACAGCCATAGCTGAGCAGAGTGGAGGTGTTACATTATTCTCACCCAGCCACAGAGTCTTGTGGGAGGATATATGTATTTCATATACAACTGGAATAAAGTTTTGTATAAAGAGCTTATAAAACTTCATAAGGACTTTTTACTAGATCAAGGGCCTCCTCTTGTTCTTATTGAACTCAATGGGAATTTTGCTACTGACTTCAAAGGAAGTTGAAAGGAGCCACGAGGGGTTGTTTTCCACTGCTACATGTGTGCTTCTGCACACCAAATTTGCATCTGGAAGTACTGTGTTTTAGTTGGGTTTGGTTGCTGTAGTTGTTTGGGTTTTTGCTGCTTGGGAGTTTGTATAAGCACAAGATCTGCTACATGTGGATTGCTCACACGCATGAGCAAACTGCTTATTTCTGTTGTGCAAAACTAGCCATACACTGCACACTGCATGCGTGCAATGAAAGAGGATGCTCTCAACTGCCTCATCCAAGTGATGTCATTCTCCTGGAAGATAAAATCTCTCCTAAGCCAGTAATGACTGGTGAAGCAGGTTCTGCACTTATCACTGTCAGCTGCATAAAAATAAATCAAATATAAATTAATCCATTGCAGGTCTTTTCCCAGGCAGAAAAATGGAAACCTTCATCTCCTATTCTATAAGCAGGTGTATGGCAACCTTAAGACCAGACTCAAGAATGCAAACAGTTGTCAAAGTGGTTTGGAACTTGCTTTAACTTAAATCACTTCTTAGTGCATGCTTTTCCTTTCCTTCTCTGCAGTGGTTTGAAGAGGGTGAGATTTATCAAACACACACACAAATACACTGCATTAGGCAAGAGGGCTTCTTGCAGAGGAGTATGAGCTAAAGCTTTGATGGCTCAGAAATAGGCATGAAGCTTTTAGAACTGGGACACAATTTAAAAAGTGACCCTGCAAATACCTGGCAGTTCTGGGCAAACCTTGTGTGCATTTGAGGCTCCTGGGGGGCCTAAGCCAAATCAGACTGAACTCATTTCTACATCAGCGATAACATACTCTGTCTGCTTTACAGCTGATTGAGACCTTGCTGCTGATAACTTTCTTTTAGGGATGATTTCATAAGTCGTAGATCTTCATGTTAGGAAACACTCCTGCATTATGTGTGTCAATAATTACCATCCCATTCCTGATAGTTACACATTTTCAATGAGTCTAAATAAGGCCACTATTTCATAGATTTTTATATATTTCATATATTAGAAAGCATTATCATAGCTGTCCTCAGTGATTCTGTAGCCAAGCCATATGTATTTGATTCTTTCAACCTTCCCTTGTCAGAAGATGCCGAGACAAGAAAAAACAAACGTTGAGCGTGCATCTGCATCTCTCTGAGTAAGGATATAACAGAAACCAGAGTGGTCGGGGCCTCTCAGCCTCTCAAAAGAAAACTGCTCTGCCTGCTCCCCCCCACAGTTCTTTTTCTGGATTACTCAAACCATGGGCATGCTGTAAGAAGTTTGCTGAAGCTTCACAGAAGATGAGTCCTGCTAAATTGGAGAGAGTTCAGGGACCAATATGATGTGTGTAGGAGGAAACTGACTGTGTGGAGATGGAGAGTAGCAAGTAGGGAGGCTTGGTGAAAGCCTACACAAACTTGAGGTAAAAGTTTGGGTAGTCCCATAAAGCGTTGGCACCTGGTTGCTGATGAGAACAAATCCAGTTTTCTGAGCCAACTGATGTTTCTTTCCTCTTCATGAAAAGTACGTACTTAAGATCTCACACTCTGAAACTAACCCAGTCAACTTTTCAGAATAGGTTTAATATATTTTGTTGTATTTGAGGTCAAAGGGCTTTGCGGCAGCTGCAAGCGCAGCCAAATAATCTGGACCTGTTGCAGGAGTTACTAGTCAGAGCTCTGATTTGTGTCAGGTGTAGGTTCAAACCAGATGTGACAGGGATACTTTCTGGTGTTGAAAGCTAGGGAAGGTGTCCCACACTTCCTGGGAGCTTAGCCTTGGGCAATATGTACTGAAGAAAACAGATTTAAAAGGTAGACAATAAAAAAGTGACATTGGAAACTGAGTTATAATTCATCTAATAAACAGAAACATCCTATACCATGGTTGTGGTTGGGCCTAGTGTTGATTTTTTTATGCTTTCTGTAAGGCTTGCTTTATGTTCAGGATTAGCTTTTCAACATCCAGGAGTGATAAGGGCTTTTGAAGGGATGTAGGTAGCTGCTGTGAGATAAAGGCACAGAGGAGCTACTAGGTTTCTCTTCATTAAAACAAACCTGAGCAAGACAGCATCCTGGAGTCAGTCACTGACACAGAAACCCAATTTAGAGACTCACATCTTTTAAAAGATAGAGTTTGGACTATGAAGCCTTTGTGGTTGAGAGGGAATGAGAAGACTGAAAGGATATCTGCACAAATGGATCATTGATACCCATAAATTGAAGCTCATGGTATCACACCTGGGCTAGGCTTGCCTGTCAACTCCGACAGCCCTTAGCACAGAGTGAGCAGGTAAGGACGTAGCACAGATCCTTGTCACACATTTTGACCTGACAGGCAGATGTTTCAACCAGTGTGTTTCACACCATTTTGTCGTAGGGATTTATAGCCGTAGGTCCTGATGGGACCTCTTAGATGCTCACTTTGCATTGGCAACAGTGTTTCAGTGTAATCAGTGATTTGAGAATACTCTGCGACAATTAACAGGAATTTTCTCACATTGATATGTTAGACTGTTTTTAAAGCTGTTCAGGCCACTTGCTGTTCACCAAGAGTCCAGTACTGCACCCTGATCCCCTGAATGTCAACAAACAGGGGGAAGTGTGTGAAATACCTGCACGTTACTGCCTGCTCCTTAGAAACACTCTCTGCATATGTAAAAGCACGGCACAGCTCTCTTCAGTAAGCAAAACGACAACACATGTATTTAAATATCAGAGCCTGAATGGAGTCTGCTTCTTTTCCCACACCTCTGTAAAATCAAAGTTTGAAACCCTGTAGGAGCTCTTTTAAAATATCCTGGCTTCCTTGCTGCAGACCATATGTTGTTTCAAAAACCAGGACTGCAAACTCGAATAATTGCATGACTTGCATTCTATCACTGTAGACTGTGCTCCACTGGCTTCAACTGGCACGGTTTGGTAGCTGTTACAGATGCCACAAGTCATTGCTTTGAAGTCTGCACATTAAAAAAAAAAAAAAGAAAAAAGAAAAAGAAGAGAGGGGGGAAGGAGGGAAAAAAAACTTTCAAAAGATTTGCCTGACTTTCTGTTATGAATAAGTCGACATTTTGCAACATCTGTCATAGTCCCTGCCACTTCAGCTTCCTTCCTCTGCTCAGGCTTATGTGTTTTATGTTAATATTGGAGCAGCTGTGGATTCGCGCTCTGAGTGAGGTGCAGCAGAATGGTAACAGCAGGTAACTGCTTTGTCTGAGGACTGGGCCTTGTGGGGTAGGGAGCAGAGAGAACATTGGTATTGCAGTAATATCTATCTGGGACCAAACTGTCATAACAGCAGTCTGCAGTAGCCTGTCCTTGTGGAAGAGGCTCAGATCATTCCCGAAGAGCCTGCAGGTACTCCAAAGCACCTCCCAGCACTGTTCAGGCATTTGCCCAGAGAGGTTGTCGAGTCTCCTTCTCTGAAGACATTCAAAACCCCCCTGGACATGTTCCTGTGCGATTTAGTCTAGGTGATCCTGCTCTGGCAGGGGAGTTGGACTACATGATCTTTCGAGGTCCCTTCCAAATCGGAACGTTCTGTGATTCTGTGTGATTTACCCCTTCTTCTCTACTGCTCTGAATAAGGTGTTATGGACAACTGTGGCTTGGGTGCAGCTAACCTCCTCCATTCCTTGCTGTTTGGAGGCTCAGGGCAGTAAATCCATGCTCTGCTCAGCCTCTCATGGTGACTGGTTGAGTGTTACTGTAAGAGGAAATAAGCCTTCCCTGTGCTGTTCCTTTGGTTATGGATTTTCATATTCCTAGATGCAATCTGTGTAGCCTCATTCCGCTGTTAAATGACAGGACTCAGAGAGAAACGGGTGTCCCAGGTGGAATTGCTATCAGCTTGTTTTAATTAGTTTTTGAAAGCAAATATTGCAGAGGGGAGAATGCAGGGCTAGGAGTGATAAGATTAAGCTTTGACTATTAAGGTACTCGAACGCTAAGAAAAAAAAGCACCTTGGCTTTGGCAACTTCATCTGGCTCCCCAGAGAATTTGCAGTGTGATATAATTTTGCGTGAGGTACAATTTCTCCGTTAAAAAGTGACGCCAACCCCTCCTTGGCATGTCGCTAGCAGAGTTCCTGGCATAGTGATCATGCCCAGCGAGGTACCCTGGCTGTCTGCAGGGCTCTGGCTAAGCCCAACGCTGGCTCTTTCATTCAGCCTCCACGTGGGACAAATCCACCCGGGTTGTTTTCAGGTTTGAATTTGGGGGCTGGCATTCATCACCTCGGAGGCTGCTTCCCCCGATTCAGTGGTGTGTTCGATCACAAGCATCTGTAATCCCTGTAATCCATTTCACCCCGCTCGCCTTTTGCATGGAGGATGGGAAGAGAACCGGTCTGACTCCATAAAAGCACCTAACACTGCCTGTGGCCCTGCTTAAAAGCCAGAGGAAGGTGTCCTTGAAGCTATTAAGAGGAACTATGTGACAGCTCTTTACACTATTATTTTAAGTATCAGCTTCAGCTTCCTTATTCATTTCCAGTGTATTTTTGTTTTGTTTTGTTTTTATTGGGCAATAATATCCCGAGCACAGCGCTCATCTGGTTTAGCTGAGGTGGTGCTACTGAGGTGGGGTTTCCCCCCTCCCTACCATACTGTTGGTCTGTTTTATAGAACATGGGAAAAGGGTCAGGGCAAACATAATTAAAATGCCAGCACATGAGCAGATTTTGTCCACATGTTCTTAAGATCTTGTTGTTCTCGGGCTTGCTGTTTCTATGCACCAGGTGTTAAGACCAAGTTATGTTAAAGGGGCTTCATATTAAAAAAGAGTATATTTGATGTGGTATATTATTAGCTGGCGGTGCTGCCGTCTTATCCTAGCGAGGTAAAATGGAAAAGCTTTTGCCTAGCACTGCACTTTGCAATCTTTTGCAATGTGAAGCATCTAGGTCTTGGGAAAGTGAACGCATTTCAGCAGACACTGCTTTGTCTCTCCCCTGTCTGCTGTGATTTGGGAGGGTTTCTAAATCTTTGCCACTCGAAATCCCTTTGGGCTGAAACTTGCCCAAAAAACTGTCAGCCTTGTTGCTTTTTTTCCTTTAACATGCTGTTCATTACTTCCATATACCTTCTCCCACAAATAAAAAGTGGCAAAAAAAAAACCCCTACTAAAAGACAGATTTCTAACTGGTGGTGATTTACAGTCTTTGCAAACAATTAGGCTTCAGTGAACACAGAGGTTTTTTTGTTTTGATGATTAACATTGCTAAAGAAAAAATATTTTGAAGCCCTGAGATATTGATGTTTGAAAAAAATTAATTAGAACCATGCTGTGTTCAGATTTAAAATTCAAAACCATTTATCCAGGATCCCCTGTTTAACTGAGAATCAGTAAAGGGGGCAAAGTGTGAATGGAAAAGTAGTTAGAGGTGGAAAGGGATATTTTTCTCATGCAAAATTCTTGAGCAGAAACCACCTTTGCTCCCACTCCTGCCCTTTTTAGTTAACAAGGTGCCTAAACTGGAGATCAAAGTGACACGCAAAGCGATTCTCTAAACAAGCCAGGCTAAGGCTCAGCTGTACCACTGTCGTTACCTTGCCTGCACCTTCTAGGATACCTCCAGGGGCAGAATTCAGGTGGGGAAGGCAGGAACGAGGATGGAATAATGTAGAAATAGAGTGAAATGTGAAAATATCATGCATGCATGATACACCATGCCTGGGCCATGTCATTTTGTATGATGGAAGCTCTACAGAGAAGGCAGCCAGGGAACCCCAAACTGAGCAGCCTCCATTTGTCAAAGACTGAATTCTGTGCACATATACAGGCCTCATATATATTCTTCATAGGTATCTACAATACATGAACCCCTGTATAGCTAGTACTTTATATAGCTCATGGCAGAAAATTGGAACTTGTAGGTATCCATTCCTTTTTTCCCCAAAGAAGGCATGTAAATCAGGTCAGATAAATTACTTTCTACAAGCACTGCTAACTCTCCCAAAGCTACAAAGTGCATCTAGGGACCCTGGCTCAGATGTAGCAAAATGTCTGTAATTAGGTGGGATGAATCTTATCTAAAATCACTGTGCTAATCATTCTGACTTCCCCTGGATCTCTTTGCATATGCACAGGCATCATGTTCAACACATGGCAGCCCTTGTGCACTGCAACTGCTTGTCATTTGTCCAAGATTTGCTCCTTCCAGCACTGTGGCTTCTTTGCAAAAGGAAGTGCTTTTCAGTCACCGCTTTGCAAGGTGCTATCCCTTGGACAGACAGACAGACAGACAGACAGACCTTCTTCATACCTGTGCCCCGAGCAATTCCCGCTGCACTTGGCTGTACTGAAGATGAGCCCTTTCTGTGTCTGCTCCTGAATGTTTTTCTCTGGGTCCTGGAGGTGCATGACTGTCTGTTCAGAAATGTAAAATCTTAGTGTTCTGGACATAAGCTGTTGGCTAATTATTCAGGCATGTAACTGGAAAACAGTACTAACTACAAAATCGATCTGTCTCTGTTCTTAAAACAGGCTTTGACTCTTGCTGGTACTCCATGCCTTTTCATGGACCTGAGAGCAGAGAAGGTCCATAATTTCAGCAAAGCTAAAATCCTTTTCCTTTGTTGAAGACCTCAGAGAGCCCTGGTAGAAGTAAGAATTAGGTGTGGGATGGTCTCTCACTTTCTTGCTTGTTTCTTTTTTTTTAACAAAAAGTTGAGCTATGGGGCCTACCATTCTGGCACAAAGTTCTGTTATCAGTATCATCATAGCTAACATGAAGTAGAAAGTTGTAATTTCACCTGGTGTAAGTCATTAGTAGTAAAACAGACCTGTATATTTACTTACCTATGCTGAAATAAGCACATTGCAGCAGTTGTGACTGCTAAAGTTACAACTGAAGAAAAACTTCCCATTACAATTCCCACTTTTATATCTAATTATAAGGTTCTTAATCTTGTACAAACTTTGCTTGGCTGAAACATTGTGTTTGCACTCATTCGAGAAAAGCATTCATGGTTTTATCAGTCATGAGTAATGTAGTCATTTCTATTTCGTACCAATATCCACACAATCTTGCCTTCATAATATATATATTATGTTTATATATAACTTATTATTTTATGAGTACGTATACATATTTACACATACATACACAAACACATAAGCTGATAAGGAAAAGTATTTCAGTATAAGGCTTTCAAAGAATTATGAAGTTAGAACAGAGTGAAAGGTTCACAATGAAACCTAAAACTTTACTGGCTATAAGATTTCATTACTAACACAAAACTCAGTCCAATACTTTGCTCGGGCCAGGGTCAATTTATTTTTAGCAGGAGGAATGATCTTGTATTTAAAACACAAGTGAGAGTAAGGTCTGATTTTCAACACAATCACTTCACTGACTAGCTCCTCAAAAAAAAAAAAAAAAGCCAAAAAAAACCCAACAAAGAAGGTCTTTTTATTGTCAAGAGCATAACCTTGCTAAATTCAGAGCAACAACTTTGGATTTGCCTTAATCTGCTGTGTATATGGGAAGGATCTTGTATGTTTGCCTCTCTGTGTTGTTCCTTCCACTGCACAGTATCACTGCTTTATTCTTCCAATTGCATTGCAGTGGAGAGGTGGGCGTGAAATAGCTCATCCATGCAGCAGCCAGGAGTATTTCTTTGGATACTGATGTTGGTGTGCTTAGATTCTGTGGCTTCTCTCCCTTGCCATGTGAGTGTGTTCGTGCCAGTGAGGTGGTTTTCAGACAAGAAGGGGCGTTAATGCACACACAGTTGCACCAGGTTCCTGGATAATCATCTTGGAACCAACTCAGCAGTTGCAAGAGTCATCTCCTCAGGCAGGAGGCAGAGAACGCTTCCTATTTTAGTCAGCAGCAGAGCATGAGGGGGAAAAAGTTCTTGCAGTAGTAATCACAGTAAACAGTTAACATGAGCAAATCTCACAACCAATGTACATTTACACAATCATTTGCTGAAGGGATCCAACTCCAAACAACAAATTAATTTCTAAAATTTATTTTGCCAGTGGGGTGTAATTTCTAGATACCTAGAAGCATAAAGTAGGTATAAACAAAGTAGACCTTAGAAGGACAGAAAACAGAAAGGCAAAAAGCAGGTGGCTTTTCCCTTGTTGAATGCTTAACATTTCATTAAATAATCTATTGTTATAAGAAAAGATATCTTGAGCTAACACAACTACATAAAATTTGATGACTTTGCTGATAGATCTTGGATGTGAGAAAAGTTTGGAAGGAAAAATGAGTCAGTATCTTCGTCATGCAGTAAGGTTTCAAACCATTCATCATCAGCAATTAGGTTCTTGCATATCTGAAGCTGTTACACAAGTTTCTGACATTTTCCTCATAAGAGTTTTGGAAAAATATATGCACACATTGAAAATCTTACACCTGCCATTGTTTCCTCCCCCTGCGTGCTGGGGAAAACAACGCTTTGTGAGCAGAGGCATTTTAAAGTCCTTTTATGGAAAGACCATTGTGCCCAGTATTGTGCTAATATTTTCTTAATCTAAGCAGATGTTTAAACAAAGTTGTAAGACTGCAGCATCCACCGCTGCTGGGAATTGCCCTATTCCAAGGCAGAATCATGGAAAGTTGCCATAAGGAATTATTCCTCTGCGAAAACGAAGCATAGGTTTGGAGGTGACAGACTACCCCTGAGGAGAAACAAGGAACCCCTGGAGAAGTTCTTTTCTTTGGCACTTGGCTTTATGTGAGCTATAAGACCCCCTGGGTCTTCTGCAATATTTCCAAGGGGTGGGAAACGCAGTTAACATTTAGGAAAAGCAATTTTTGACTGCCAAAACTGCAGTGTCTGACAGTTTTGCATCCAAGCAGAACTGATGAAAATCCAAATATTTGTGGATTTTGCTTCAGATGCAAATATTTGTGTAGCTTCAATCCAAAATTGAAGTCCCAATGGACTTTTGATTAAAACTCCTGATATTCATACTTCAGTGTTTCCCTCATTTCCAATAATATCAAGCTGAATATTTTTTAATAACTTTCTGAGTGGATATACATGTCAAAAATATTTTAGCCTAGTACATGTTTATAACGTGGTATGTGTATTTTCAAAGCCCATTTCAGTAAGGATTTTTATGCAGGGTGTGTTTTATGGCCAAACTAACAAGCAGAAAAGATGATTATTTGCCAGGAGGTATCATTCAAACAGCCAAACCGCACGCTTCTTGGCCTTGGGTCAATCATGCTATCAATTGCCTTACACAAAATCAAACTCTGGGGCAAAGAAAAGTCACAGCTTAAACCAACGGTCAAGCTCATGATACCATTTGGATTAGCAGAAAGGATATTGCCAAGGCTAAATAAGTATGAGTGTTTTCTGTCAGCTAAGCAGACACAGCAGGGATGGCAGAGCTGATCACTGGAGAGAGAATTATGTGTGAACTGATCTCAATTTTAAAATAATATCTGTATTTTGTTGAATGTATTAAGTCGTTACAGAGACGAGCCTTCATATTAGTTCTATGAGGCACACAGATCAGGAAGGTTCAGCTGTTTTGCCCTTCTTGAAAATCCAGAAAACTTTGAGCAACACTTCCTCACTAATGCCTGCTAGGGAAACTCAGCTGCCATGGGATGAGAACCAAACTCTGACGTGAGTAAATTACTGATTAAAAGCTGGGCAATAAAAGGTTAGGAATGAAAGGTGGAGGAAGTCATGAGTGAAATCCTGCAGGATCTGTGTTCTGGCCTGTGCTGTTCAACATGTTCTTAAGTGATATGGAAAAAGGAGTGAATAATGAGGTGATAAGGTACACCGATGATGGTAAGTTATTTAAGGTGGTAAGGACAAGATGTTCTTCATGGTCCAAGAAGGACGTGAAAAGATAAAGTAACTGAGTAAATTAAAGATATTTGATGTAGGTTTATATAAAATAACGCATACAAAAACCCCACGATTCTTGCTTTACCTACTCAGTGATGGGCCCCAAAGTCTGTTGCCACTGTCTTTTGTGAATGAGGTCTTGGTGTTACAATACACACTTCCATGGAGACACCATCTCAATGTGCAGAAGCAGTGAAAAAATAATCCGATGTTAGGCACTGGTAGGAAATGGAGGGCAAAAGTCCATATGACTGTGCTACCACAAAGCCTGTGGTGACCCAGTCAGTCAAGAGAGAAAAACAAGACCTTATATGAAACTAACGGGTGCAAGTGTGGAAGAAACAAAGGAGAGGTATCCTCCATAAATCAGCAGTAAATTGTGAAGCACCTTGCACCTGGAAAATTTTAAGTAGAACTTTTAAACAGGAAGAGCAAAAATGCTGCCTCCCCCAAAGAAAAGAAAATAAGTATTTCTGGGATAATTTTGGTATAGGTTTAGCTGAATAATGGTTCACAAACAGAAGACAGTTTGCTGGTCACAAATGTTTCTTTGAGTATTTTACTTTCACATGGAAAAAGAGAAACACCTAGTGTTTATCCTTTCCTCCATAATCACCTTCTCATTTCTCTTCTGCATCAGATCACTCCATTAGTTTTAATGCTCTTGGAAAAGCCCCATGAATACTTCCGTGGGTCTCTCAAAACTTTTGATTCTTTTCCTTTGCTGTTGTAAACTAAAATAAAATCATCTTACAGGCCAAAGTAATTTGAGACATACAGTTTAGTCACATCATAGAAAACTACATTAAGGCTTTAGTTGGGCAATATTCCTTATCCCATCTTTCTACAAGCCTCTCCCCTGTATGAAAAGAACTTGACCTGGCAATCACAGAGCACACAGGAATGACTCAGTCCTGGAGAGTGTACAACAAACAGGAATAGCAGCACTGCCATCAATCCTGACAAAAATACGAAATTCAGAGTCGTTGAAATGACAGACATGAACACTGCTCTTGCAGAAGAGATAACAACGCTACCAACCAGAAAGAAGAGCAACTGTTGCTAAACACAAGGGGATTTTTGACAGGCTGTGATGATAAGGAGTTCTCAGCTGGCAGGCAGACAGAATGCATCCCTGCAGAACATCTTTAAGCCAGGGGATGCCTGTTAGCCAAAGTGCATGCAAATGGTGGGATGTGAAACAGGAGTGAAAGATAGAACTCATGTGGCAGAAACCATCATCAGGAATGGAAATTTTTGAAAGTAATACAGCCTTGTGCCACTGTGAAGTCTGTGCTTGAAATTTTTCTTGCCAAAATTGTCTGCTGCAGCAGAATCTGTTCCCAGCATTTCTGATGTTCCGTGTTTATGCTAACTGTGCTGTCAATTACAGACAAAATTGTTAGAAAATCCTGAAGCTCCACTCCAGCAGTTCTAATTTCACTATCATCAATGGGAGACATTTGCACTTAATATTTTTTCAGCTGCAAATGTCTTTTATCGAAACTAAACATAATCCCATACCATCGTCTTTCAATTGTTAAGAAAAAGAGAAAAAATAGGACAGGCTGCTTTTTCCTTCTGCTTTAAAATGAGAGCATAAGATCTCAATGTCTTTGAATATGGAAAGAAAAAGAGACAGAGAGAAGGAAAAGAACCAACCATCAGCAACATCTTTCTCAGTTCTAACAAGAGTATTTAGGATCTAGGAAATGTGTTAACTGTGAGATTCCTCTAGAGCTCTGTCTCTCTAGCTTATCAGAGAGAAATTACAGGGTCACTTGGTTACAATCTGCAGGGACCATAACTCTGGTGAGAGAAAGATTCAAATATACAATATCCTTCAATGTTTGGGAACTCAAGAAAAACAATCTGAATAACAGAAACCTAGTTGACCATTCAAATAACTGATGTGATAAAGGTTTTCTTCCAGGAAATTGTAGTTTTGCGTGGCTGGGTTCTGGTGGAGAAGGGGAGCTGCAGGAGTGGCTTCTGAGAGAAGCAGCTAGAAGCTCTTTGCAGGCCCACCAGAGCAAACACCAGCCAATTCAAGGCCAGAGTCATTGTTGACCAAGGCCGCGCCCAGCAGCGATGGTCACAGCGCCTCTGGGAATCACATTTAGGAGAAAAAAACCCACAAGCAGCTGCTTTTTGCCACCAGAGAAGGAAGTGAGAAGATGTAAGAAACTGTGCAGACACCAAGGCCAGTGAAGAAGGAGAGAGGGGGGATGAGGCACTCCAGGGCCTAAAGAGAGAGATTCCCCAGCAGCCCATGGAAGATGACGGGAAGCAGAGATCCCGTCTGCAGCCCATGCTGGAGTGGGTGAGGACACCTGAAGGATGCTGTGACCCCATGGGAACCCCACGTTGGAGCAAGCTTCTGGCAGTGAAACCTACAGCCAGTGGAGAGACTGACCCATACCAGAGCAGGTTTGCTGGGAGACTTGTGACTCCATGGGGGACCAGTCTGGTACAGTCTGGGCCTGAAGGTTGGCACCCTATAGAAGGGAGCCATGCTGAGGCAGTTGGTGAGGAGCTGAAGTCCCGGCAGTATCTGATCTCCTCTTCCATACACCACAGTGGTAACCTTCTGTACAAACCCAGACATCAGCCTGATCAAACTGAAAATATGAACTTCCTGAAATCGTAGAAAATTGGAGCTCTGATCTCCTTTCTTGTAGAAGACAGAGTCTCTGTAAGACAACAAGGGAGATGAAATGGGATTTGTAACAAGTCTGAGCCTGTTCTCCTTAAGGGGTTCTCCTTATTCTACCAATACAATGCTGTGAAGTGCATTCTTACATCCCAACTGTTGATGTTTTTAGTCAGTTCCTTACCTAGCAGCGAAATTACAAAGACCTGTCTGAAAGTATTGATTTGGCCAGCCACCAGTGTCTTTTTTCTTCCCCCTTCCCTTCTTCTACTCCTGCCCCTCAATAGCCTCTGATTTCCTATTTCCAATAACCTACTTTGGTTTCTGGAAGAGCCATGTTTTGCCATGTTGCAAGACCAAATGTGGGACAATGGTGGCTTATATATGGTCCTAAACTGTGTCTGTTTGTTTTGGTGATCTGTGTAAAGTGAATTTACTGAAGCACAGTCTGTTCTGTACCAGAAGAATACCTGATTAAAACAAACTGCCACAACTGGTTTTAGATAGCCCTTCTCCTTTGACTTTAAAGAAGTCTTGAAGATGGAGAAATTGAGAATATATTCCAAAATTCTTGCTTTGTAAAGCAAAGGCATGAGCTCCTTGGATTCACAGACATAGAATCATAGAATCATAGGGGTTGGAAGGGACCTCGAGAGATCATCAGGTCCAAGCCCCCTGCCAAAGCAGCTCCCCAGCTCATATTGCACAGATAGGCGTCCATAACTTCATTTCAGCATTTATCAGTAGTTGAATCCTCCATAACTCTTAAGGAGTTCACTCTTCCACTTCCTATCAAAATAATAACAAAAAAATCTGTTCAAAAGAAGGTTATGATGCAGGCTTCCTACCATCACAGCTATGTGCTAACTTCAGCAGGGCTGCTGGCTGTTGCGTTTAAAGCATGCTGACATTTGCTGATGCCTCTGTGAACAACTGGCGTGATCTGCTCTTTGGGCAGGTGAATGGCAGGCGAATGCAGGCAGTGCACTTGGCTGGAGGGCACCTGTCCTCACAATCCGAATTCCTGGCTGCTATAAGAGAGCCAGTGTACTGCCATTTCTGCTCTCTTGGCTGCTGATACCATCACCTTCTTAGTTATTTATTTTTATCTGGGACTGGGAGTAAAGCGGCAAAGCAAGTTACCCAGCAGATTCACATACAGTTTGCTACCAGACTGTTTTGTGGAGTTTATTGTGCTCAGTATCACCTGTGGATTGGTCTCTTGCAGCATAAGAAATGAAGGATGAATGAAGAAAAAACAGGATATTAGAAGCAATACCACGACCTGGCTTTAACATTGTACTGCAGGATCCTTTAGTGCTGTCCTTGGGAAAAAAGATACTAAGAAGCTACTTTAGTTGGGAGTTGATGATCCTTATGGGTCCCTTCCAGCTCAGGATATTTCTATGTTTCTGTATGACTTTTATCCAGGTTCTGATTCTCTGTGCTGTAATGTATAAGGAAAGTTCATTTACATTTCATTCACATTCAGTGTAGTCATTTGTTTTCAGCAAAGTTATTTTGCATGTAATTGCCATCCTTGGCCAGAACTTTTCATGCATGGAAATCAAAAACCAAAACCAAAGAAGGGCAGGAGAAACAGAAAAGAGATACAAACATGTGCCCTGCCCAGCCTCCTCCTCTGTGTTTTCTTTAGCACTCATCAAGATGAAGAGGAGACTTTGAGTCATAGTCCTGGAAATCTGCAAAATGCTGTTGAATTCACTCAGTGTGGGTCGAAATTTGGCATTCTATGTGTCATGAGATGACTGAAGCCCAGAGCCACTGGCTTGCTTTCCGAGTCTCAGAAAATGAGATAGAGAAGTGTGCACAGTCATATTCGGAAGAAGCTTCTAAGCACAAACTGAAAGTATACAAGCTGAACTCTTGCTGGGAAGGGAGTCACGATTTCCTCCTGAGTGTTCTGGTGCGAGCCCTAAAATGGCTGAAGTCTCTGGGAGTAGGAAGCTTGCTATTGACATCTATTGATGAAGAGGGAGAAAAGCAGCTCAGACTGGCCTGAGCACACCATGTATCAGAGGATGGATAGAGTTGGGAGCCCTCTGTGAGCTGGTGAACAAAGGGGAGTGACTAAACCAGCCCAACTGATTTTCATCTTTTTTGCGGCCTCATTTGGTGGAAGTGCTTCTGGGTAGGGCTCTATTCTGAGAATCGGTTTGACTTTGTAAAAATTAAATTCAAAGGTCAGACCATAAAAAATGTACTACTTACAGCCTAGCTATGTGGATATAATGTTTTGTCCTGTACACCATTCAGTTTTTATTCTCTTTGTGTCATCGGCTTTTATCCTAAAAGCTTATTAAATACAGTAGTACTATGCTTTTTTTCTACCAGAAATGAAAATCTTTGAATAAGCAACACTTCCACTGCACTTACAGTGTTGTTATAACACGGCTGTGTATATACATAAATCCCAGCTTTCATTGTGTGTACACACTGCATGACCAGGGGATCACTTTCATAGAATCATAGAATCATGTAGCTATTTGCTATAGTTCCCTCATTACTGTCTAAGAGTGGTTTTAGTTCATTTGCCCATTTTTCAGCTTTTCAAGAAGAAATACAGGCAGGAATTGCCATCAGGTTCCCATTCCTAGTGATTCAGTTTGCCCTATGTCATAAAACCCTTTGATAAACATAAATATGCTTTCACATGCATGTGAATAATTGTTTTCAAAGTACAGCATAGTCCCACAGACAAGGAAAGCTGCCTGAACATGCTCCCAAAAATGGACTGAACACAGTCCTGCTGGGTTTGACTGCAGCTCTTCACAAGTGAATGTTGTATCAGCTTACACCAAGTCTGAATTTACCCCTATGCTTTCTTGAAAAGAACAAACAAATCCCAACAGCAGCAGCAAAACCAAACTGAATGTATTAAACAGCTATTTAAATAATTAAACCATTAAGCAATATGGGCTTTCTTGTGCATCAGCAGGGAGCTAAGCTTTTCCCAACAACAGTCAGCGATGAATGGCAGTGCATAGGTGTCCTGGCTGGTCCAACACCTTTAAGGAGGGTCATGTATCTTTCCCAGTATGTACCAGTTCATAGTAGGCTTGGAAAAGTTGGGAGGGAGGAAGCAAGCTTCTTGGGTCACGTGATCTGATCTAGTTAAAGGTGTCCCTGGTTACTTCAGGGGTGTTGGACTAGATGACCTTTAAAAGGTACTTTCCAACCTAATGCATTATATGGTTCTATGATTCTGTGAAGGAAGACTTCAGTTATTGCATTTAAATTGGGCAGATCCTGAGGTAGCAGCGCAGTGTGCTGTCACCTAAACTTGAAAAGAGTACCAGTAACATACTAGACAAGAGATTCAGGAGGTTATGTGCCATTAGCAAGTCCATGGAGCACCCAGAAGACAAGGTTGTTCTCTGACTCATACTTTGTTTTGATTTCTTTTTCTTTTTCACCATCTAATGAAGTTTCACCAGTTTTCCAAAACTAAATAAAACGAAGTAAGTACCAAGAGCATAACAGAAGCACTTTCTTGAAACTCTCACAGCAGAATATGGGAAAATTTAAGTGTACACAAATCCTAACAGGGAGAAAATTGTACGCCCCACTCATGAAATTCATCCCTGTTTTTTTCCTCATGTCAGTCTTCTACCTCACACAGGTCCATGTTGTTGCTCTAGTCAGCAAAGCAAACTGCATGAACAAATTAGGATGCTGAAAGCACAAAATAATTGAATCACATCACCTCTTCAGTGAATCACAGATGGCAAAGTTGGGACATTCAAATACAGAATTGTTTGGTTTTTTACAAATCAGAATATGAATCTGATAAACACAATCATCAAGCTACATTTTGCCTTATTGTGAAACCTTCAGACTTCCTTGAAGCACTGAGGAATAGCGTCTCTGCAAGGCAGACATATCACTTCAGAGGTACTCTGAAGAGATGCTGGCTTGCAATGCAGACAGAAGTTGACAAACTCCTTACATCCTCCTGATCCCCTCTGCGAACACCAGCTGTTTTATGTATAGACAGGAATAGACTGTTCTGTCTATATGGTGTTATAACTAGACATTGAAATAGGACAAAAGTACTCGGGCCACCTATGCTCTTGGAAAGAGCACTGAAATTCAAATGTCCTGTGTTTAATCCATTAGCAAAAGAAGATAACTGCCTTTTTATTAAAACTTGGCAATCTGTTTCCTATTAATATAAACCCTGAGAAGAAGAGTATAAATTCTTAGTGAGCAGTGCTCCAAATGTACATTTGATTAAAATGATGCCTCTTCAGAGAAGTAGACTGTATTTATATATTTTGGATGGAACGCTTATATTTTTTGGCAGACCCACAGATAGAATTTGCATGTTAATATGCTGGGACGGATACGGTCTTTTTAAGTAGCACACATCAGAACTCATATTGTTTTCCTTTGAGTCCCTACCACAACATCACTGACAGTAGGAGCTAGATGAGGCTTTTAAGAGAGCCTAGGTAGCTGAGCTTCACAACTTCTAGAACTCTTTAACCACCAGCCTGTGCAAAACTTGGTAACACCTGAAACATTTAACACCCATGCCCATGAGAATGGAAAAACCTAGGGAAGAGTAAGGAAAAATTACTCTGGCATCTCTATCAACTAAGTCTGCAGAGCATAAATTCACAATACATTTCCTTGTCATTCATGCTGCCGGCCAAGCAAAAGAAAAAAACACATTCAGAGACTGACAGAATTAATCTGATGACATGTTTATGAGGCATCACTTTTTAGTTTTATTAATCTTCCTTAAAACTCTGAAGTTTTATATTTAGAATTCATTTTCTATTTCTGAAGACGATTCCAGAAATTTGAAAACCCAGGGTGTAGACGTATGTTACAGCTTTCTCCAGAATCCACTGCAAGATACTAAGCCCAGCCCTTTTTTAATTTCCTTTCTTATTTGCTCTGATTTTCATTAATAATAATAGTAACAGCAAAACCACTCCTAGCTTGCCTCAGATCATTTCTGTGTAGTGTTAGCCAAAAGACATGTCTTTTGATTGTGCTCCTGAAAAAAATAACACTTAAAAACCTCACAATGTTCCCCATGTGCTTCAGACTGAAAAGTGGGAAATGAGTAGCCTTACAAATAGTAGAACAAGATTTGCTGTGTAGGGTAAGGTTTTGCCCATCAAGACAGATCTAAAATTAGATAGACATATTCATAACAAAGGTGTGAAATCAGCTACTTCCTGTAGGGGCCTCAGAACTTTTCTGCTTTTGAACTCCATCGCTCATGCCTATGAATCTCATGATCACAGGGCTGATACTTTGGCGCATGGGCAGGAGCCTGTACTTCATTTTGCAGTTCCAAGCACCCAACCTGAGTGAATATGACACAGCAAGAGCCTGTACTGGAACACTAGTATCTTCCACTCCAATATGTTGTTGGGAACATCTGAGAGGCATAGTCTAGAAACAGTAAAGCTTTCTGAAAGTAGGACAGTCCTCAATATATTCAAGGGATAAAAAGAACGATTTTTTTTTATGACATGTTCACGCAATTTTCTATTACTTCAGTCAGACCTGAAAGGCTTCTGTTTAACGGCTAGGTGCTTATAAATTAAATGCCAGACTTTGGAGAGGAATCCAGTCCCTGTCATCAGGGACAGAAATTTCCAGCATTGGCCAGTGGGAGAGAGAGGTGTGCAATGCTCTCATGGTGGTTACCATTCTCTCCTTTCAGAAAGTAAGTGCCCAGATGGGGGCTGCAAGGAGTCACCTATACCCACCTGCATACCTCTCATCCTCTCACACAGCCAGTTCCTCAAAATCAGTACCTGAAAAAACCAGGCAGCATCTGTCAGCCCTACCTGTCTTTTCATAGTATTGAAGTATTACAGCCCTTGTCCACAAAGTAGAAAACTGAAGGGGAGGTTCATTGGCCTGCTCAGTCTTCATGAGCTCAAATTTCCATCTCCCAGGAAAGCATCCTAATCAAAAATAGGGAGGTGCCACATAAATGTGAACAGCTTCTGAGTGAGAGGAATGGAGATTTTGGACCTTAATCTGCTTGACTCTGGCCGTGATTCATATATCATTGAGGGACAACGGGAGAAATTAACCCCGAGTCTCTCTATGCAGCAAGCGCCGAGTCACATCGCTGGCCATATGTGGGTGATCTGCTTGAGTCAGGGGTCAGCCTGTAGCAGGAAGGAAAGATGATGTGGCTCTTCAGGGTCCTCCCACAAAATTACTTCTGCCCCTGTGAGATGTCAGAATGAATTGACGCTTGCAGTAGATTGTGCAGCTGTTCAAACTATGATTGTGCTGCCCTCTGGGTGCTTGGAGCTTGGCTCGCTCTCACACTGAACATGCCTTTGAGCAAGAAATTCCCAGATAATGGTGGTTAGATAACATGCCAAAGTAGCTGATACTATTTTTTAAAAGGTTTTATCCTTCTTACCCTCCCTTAATCTAGCGGTTGACATCTTAGATATTGAGCCACCCTGACTGGGCCCACGTGGTCCTATATTTAGAACATACCCAGCACCTTATAGGCCTAATGCAAGCCAAGTATGTTATTATAAGTCAGTATTGGAAAAAGGTTGTTGTTAAGACCAATGCACTTCTGAGGTTGCCAAGCAGGCTGTGGGGACTGCTGAACAGTACACAGCAGATTTACCTCCTCCTGCCCAAATACCTCCTTCTGTGTTTCAGGCAGTGGCCATTCCACTGAAGATACTTGCTGCATGACTTCATGCCTGTGAAACTTCATCAGAGTGTTTATCTACTCCCACCTCCATAAGATTGGAACAAAAGGGATAACTGGCTTCTTCTTAGTATTTCTTCCTTCTTCTCAACATCCCAGCAATTACAGAACAATTTTCTGTGTGCCCTGTACACAGTTCCAGTCTCTGGTTAATAACACCTGGTGAGGGAAGTTGCTTCAAAAATTACTTGACAAATTCAGTTCCATCTGAATTTCCTGAACAACTCAAAAGCATTCCTTTCTCAATGAACTCACTTCAGATTAATGCAAACCCTCTGTCAATTAGGTTAATGGATTCATTTATTTCTGCATGCAAGCCCTTCTAAACAATCGATTTTATCTATCAATATACATATTGATAGATCTATTGATATTCTGTGTGCCAAAAAGCTTCTGAGATGCGAGTCTGAGTGTTCATGATTCAGAATACCATTAATGATACTTTCTAGGTGTCCCTTGTGACCTTATCACACAAACAATGTGTTCTAGTTTGTGCTTAGATAAATTGCAGAAAGCATACCTACCACATTTTGGAAAAGAAGTGAGAACTTTAAAGAAGAACATTTTGAATTTCTGATCTACATGTTTGTGCCAGAAGAGATTTACAGAGCTGGAGGCTTTCCAGTCAGCAGGGACTATCTATCTAGAAGTGAAAATAGAATTGCCATTTACGCCTTTCAAGGACATTACTCTCTGAAGTCTTTAAGATACAATAGTGTACCTCCAATTTTCCTTCCTCTTCCAAGTCCCACTAAGAAACCAAAAGGAAGAAAATCTAACAAATAAGATACATTTATTTCTATAAACTTCTGACATAAAGACTTGTTTTCTGAAGTTTCATTTGTGATACCGAACCTTTATGTATCTTTATTTGCTGTATTTCTCTTCACACTTCATAAGAAGATAGGCAAAGCTTTACTTGGATGAGTAACTAGTGTTGGTGATTTAAATGCACTGGTTTCAGGTCTATGTTCATTATCATTTCTATTTAATTTAATAACCCTCACACCAGTGCTCAAAAATATGTAAGTCTGTATGTATATATAGCATTCTATGCTGCTTGGTTTTGCTCTATTTCATTTGCAGAGATTGCTGGTGTCTGATCTACTGTAACCACGCATGAAGAGGAAAGCCAGTGATATTTGCGTAGTTCATCAGGAATTAGCTGCTTTCCATGTAAGAGACTAGGAACAGATTATAAAGGTGCATAGGGATGTTTCTGTAAAGTGTTGAAATTGTATCTGAAACTCACTCTAGAAAAAAAGGAAAAGAAGATTTTAAAAATGTCTACTTCTAAGAAATACAGAGTAGTCCACAGAAGTATCTGTGTATTTATTACACCTGCTCCACACTTCTGTTGGATATGATGGGCACAGGCACTGCAAGTAAGAGTTTCTCAGGGAATGCTGTATGGATTTCTGTGGTAGGAGCTTTTTAAAATTTTTTCTTTGAAACTTTTTAAATTTAAAAAAATGTAGATGATATCCCAAGGCAAAGTCAGCACTGCACTGTGTATACTGGAATAGATCACAATGTAAATAGAGGAAAAATGAAAATAAAATTCCATGTGAAATATTTGTCCAGGAATAGTCTACCCAGATTTAAAGGTTACAAAAAGCCAAACCCAAAGAAGTCTTTTCAACACTAATCTTATTTTCAAATTATTAATGTCTATCCAATAATAACATTGGTTTAAAAATAATAATAATATTTACCATCCCCTGAGTGCCAGGAATCAAACACTCTGGGATATTCATTTTTAGTTCCTAAGTGACACATGGCAAGATAATATTACCTTCCAAGATTTTCTGAGCCTGGGCCGGTGGCAAATGGGTCTGCATTCTCTAGACCGTTGAGAGCTGTCTCTGGGATGTGCCAAAAGCTTGTTACTCGCTCTCGTTTCTATCAGATACTGCTTCTTATTGCCACTGTTTAAAAAGATCATTTACATGTTCTAAAAAGTAGAAGGAAAAGGCAGGCTAGATGTGAGGTCAGGAGGAGTAAATACACATGAGAACATATGTCCCTTGTAAATGTAACTTACAAAGTTCCATGTAAAAAACCAGATCTGGGTTTTGCTGCCCTTATACACAGTGAAACAACAGGAGATTCTCAGAATGGTACTTTTGGCAATGTGGATGGCATTGCCAGGAACCAGGAGTGAATATGGGGATGTATGTTGTCACTGAGACCCTCGTGACCTCCATATGCATAGACACGACCTTGCAAAAAATCCTTTAAACCTGCCCTCCTTGTGCATACTTTTCTGTCCGGGAAAAGCAGGAAATAAATGCATTACCCTTGTCAAAGATGAGAAATCTTAACAAGGAAATCCTCTTGGAGCAAAGATTTGGAAAAATCCTTCCTGTGGATTTTGCAACATAGCTTTTAGTTCCTCAGTGACTGATTCCAAGGCTACTGAAGCAGCTTTTCCCAGTTGCAATCAAAGCAAGCCGAATTTCACCAGGAATTAATTTGGCTTATGGTATTTTCAAGAATGGCAGTTATGTGGAGAGTAAATTCACATACATCCCTGTGAAATGATACCCAAGGTGGAAATCATAAAGAAATAAAGGTAGAGAAAGTCTTTTGAAAAATGCTGATTCTTTCTACAGTAAGCACTATCACTTGTGGCAGTTTTGTTTTCAAATGATGGTCATACTTGTGATTTCAGAGTGAATGGTGACTCCTATCATCAAGACAAGAAAATAAATGAGTAATCAGACATCTTCAGAGAAAATATTAGTAATTTTAACAAGATCCTGATTTTTGAAGGACTGTGTTCTCTAGCTCTGCGTGTTCAACTATAAAGCTGTCTTCTTTAAAGTGCTGCTGAACAGAACCCCAGTTTGGTGTCTTTCTTGCATTTTATCTTTACGTAAAAATCTTAAACTACCATATTTTCTCGGGGTGCTGGTACTTCCAGAAGATATGAAAATAAGATCCTCTTTGCCACCCAGGCAGCCAGTTGCTATGCTAGCCTGCCAGTCAAAATGAACAGGCTTCCCTGGAAGCTGAGGAAATTCATTACAGTTTGGACACTTGTGCAGTGTCAAGTGATCTCAGTTTCTGAGGCTGAAGATGATGTGAAGAGTGATTAGCACGGCACTTGTCCAAGACACAGCGAGGGTTATGGCTGTCCTTATGGTCAGCAACTGCACAAATATGAAACGGGCTGAGTTTGTGGAAGTAGGTTTCCACAAATTATTTGAAGTGTGGGGCTACCTCCTATCTCTATTTATTATTCCAGTTCTTGGTGTAGCACTGATGAAAAACTCTGTTTACTTTAAGCTGTTCCCATTATCAGGACAATGTTATAGGCATTTTTCCCCAGTGCTGCTTTCGCAGTAAAACGCTGGCAAACGTGACATTATGACAACTGTGTTTAAAAATATTCAGTTTAAGATGAGGAGCTGTATTTGTTCTGTAAGCCTCTCGGTGTTTTAAAAAACAAACTTGCACGTCTGTCACCTTCTGGGCCTAAACACTCCTGCCATTGGATCTAAGGCAAATAAATATTTGTCCATCTTGTGTCTGGGGCTGGGTGAGGTGGGGATCAGAGAGGAGCGGCAGACGGCAGGGCCAACTATGGCTTCTCTCAGTGTGGCCATGCAATTCGGTAGAGCAGTTCCTCAGAGCCTCAAATGAGAGCTCCTGTCTGGAATCCCTTTGTGAGAGGTCATGGACAGGTCTGGCATGTTTAACCCCCTGCTTTCATTTTGGGCAATACTGTCAGCAGATGAAGATGTACAAAGAAACCCATTTAGACAGTTTTTATTACTCTGGTCGTCTGGTGTACCCTCCTCCCCCCAGTCATGATAGGCTTGGCAGTCAGAAAAAAAAGGAGGTTCAGAGAGATTTTACTGGTTTGTTGTCACTGTCAATAAGTAATAGCCCTGTTTTTAATAGCCAGCCTCTGGGTAGCACAGCCTCTGCCCGCCGCCCGGCAGACATCTGAGTAAGCACTTTTCGCAGAGGCAGCAGATGGATGACTATATATTACATAACCCGCTGCTGCCAAGTCCTGCGCAGTTCCATGTGTGACGCTTTAAGTGAAGTTTCAAATAAGCCTATGAAATGTGCATGCTTGCAGATTTGGGTCTGGCTGTAAATTTTGCCAGATGGTTGCTGTGCCCTACCCTAAGAAGTGCCGCTGAGCACAGCATCGGGCTGCAACCAGCATGGCTGCCAAGGCACCCCACGCCTTCCTGGGGAGATGGCTGCCTGTGAGCCTCACTGGGGATATAGTCGCTCGTGGGCCTCACTGGGGAAATGGCTGCACACAGGCCTTGCTGGGGAGACAGACGCATCTGGGCCTTTCTAGGGATACGGCTGCATGCAAGTGTCTCTGAGATGTCTGTGTGTGGGTGTCCCTGAGGAAATGGCCACACACAGAGATCACTGAGGAGATGTCCATGTGCGGGTGCCTCTGAGGAGATGGCAGTATTTAGACCTCTCACTTGGGCGAACTGATTTGTGGAAGATGTTGAGGAGAAGTCACGCATGGAGAAGAGACTGCTCAGCAAGGGAAGGGCCCCACAGGGCAACCAGTGTGAAAAGAGGGTGTCAGTGCAGGAATGGGGAATTTTTTGAGGGACACTCCTTACCTTCTCAGAAAGGCACAAGCAGCTCTGGGGAAGGACAGAAAATGAGTATTGCTTCAGGCATTGCCTGAACCCTTGTTCATCTGGAAAGCCCATTGCAGCAGCCTGCATGAGGAGAGCTATTGTTCTGCCAGGGATTACCCGTAACTAGCAAGAGTGTAAGTGTTGGTCTCTCTCCCAAATGACAAGCAACAGGACCAGAGGAAATGGCCTCAAGTTGTGCCAGGGGAGGTTTAGATTGGAAATTAGAAAAAATTTCTTTACCTCAAAGGTTGTCAATCACTGGAAAAGGCTGCCCGGGGAAGTGATTGCGTTTTCAACCCTGAAGGTATTTGAAAGATGGGTAGATGTGGTGCTCACTGACAAGGTTTAGTGTTTGGACTTGGCAGTTCTGGGTTAATGGTTGGACTTTTTGATCTTGAAGGTCTTTTCCAACCAAAAAGATCCTATGATTGTGCTTTGGCAGAAATGGAAACCTAGGTGTAGATGCTGCAGGTGCAGCAGGGTTGAGTATCTCTTGATTAAAATAATTAAGAAATCACATGTCAGAAAGAAAAAAATTAGAGTATTGTGTAGGTGTATGTTAGTGCTGCAGACATACCTGACAACAATATTTAGGTCTTACAGAGTCTTTAGATGTCAAAATAGATTATGAAGGAGGGCAGAGGGGACCAAGGGTGAAGCTGGCAGGAGGGGACCTTTCAGAGAAGCCCTGGAAGCCCTGTTACTGCAGTAGGATGACTACTCTTCCACTGATGAGCAGTAACAACCATGTGCTCAGATGTGACTGCAGAAGCTATCGGTTTGATGGCAGCTCTACCTGCTGGTGGGTTGTGCTGTTCTCTGAGTCACAGGCAGGTGATATAATTTATTTTGGATGCACATAGAGTAGTTTGATGTGATGCTGAGGGTGGTAACAAAGGAACACGAACAAACAAACAAATACAGCTAAAGTACAGGACAGAGGCTTGACTAACAAGTCATGTTGGATCATGAGTGTGCCATCATACTGCACAGAGTTCTGCATGTGTGTTTTTTAATGGGGATACAAATGAGGGAGTCACCCAGTGCTCTGTGCTAAGTCACTAGAACATGGCATTGCTCAGTTTCCAGCTAAGAAACACTTCATTCAGCAGTTAAGTGAGTTGTTATCTGGCAGTCATTATATCTGTGATTTATAAGGAACATACAGATCTGCATTACCAGTGTCAAAGACCACCAATATAAAATACAGCAAATGGGATTTTTATCTTTCAGCACACAGCAAGAGTAGATGCATGAGCCACACTTTTCAGGCTGTATGTAATCAATCTAATGTAAGACATTATCTCCAAAACAGAAGACTAAACTTAGGACTGCTTTACATGACTTCTTACCTTTAAATATATTTGACAATCTGCTCCCCTGGTATCTTACAAGCTCTCTGTGGCCACTACAAGATGTTCATCACCAGCATGAAATGGTTACTGATACAAAGTGAAGCTATTATGTCAGAGGAGTCTGATGACAGGCTAAGGAGCAAACACTTAACAAAAATCAAAGTCCATTTCTATTTTGTGTTTCAAATCAGTATCAACAATCTCTCAAGATGAGAAAAATATGCACAGACTAGAAAAGCAGGCAAGGAGTGAATGAATATCTCACAACAGAGACAAGGAAACTGTAAAAAAGTGAAAAGTTAAAAATCAAATTGAGAATTTATCTGTGATTGTGTATCTTTCATATTTTGCAGAGTTCTTTTGTAACAGGGAAGAATCTGAGATCAGGAAAAGTAAACAGAATGGCTTAAACTTTGCATCTGGACCAGATATAGGTATCCTTAAAGCAAATAATTTCTAGGGCTGGTTTTCAGAAAGTACAAGGCTTCTTAATTGTGTTCAGGAAACTGTCATTAGTGTAAAATTTGGACCAACATTACTCTCCTTCAGTCTCAGAGCATATGAACAATCAAGAGACTCTCAGACCTGCTGGGCACCCTCAGCAGGAAGTGAGAACTCAAGACCTAATGACACTTGGATCATTTCATTCACTTAGGTGGGCTCCAATCTGGCAAGCACTTAGGATGTAATGATTAGGGCTGTGAAAACAAATGGGAAATTATAGCCTTGGTATTATTTAATAATTTTCCTCAAAAGAAAGCTGAAGAAACTCATGCTGCATAAAACATGTAGATTAAAGCAAACAAAATCTCAGGTACATGCAAGTAAACTATAGGAAACAAATTGGGTAAAAGTCAGAATAATTATTATCTTTTCTACAAAAATCAAACCAGGACAAATATTTTCACAGACAAAGCTATTCAACATTCCCCACCCAAATTTGCAAATAGACTTCAGATGACCAAAACCACATGTTCGGGGGTTCCTTGAAAGGGTTTTTTCCCCCAGTTCTTGTGCCGAACTTTACATATGCAGACTGTTTACTTGAATACAGTGGGGCTAGTCCTACCTTAAAAAATGCCAAGTATTTGCAGTATGCAGCCTTTACATGAGTATTGCAGCCTACAGTGAGAATTTAGAGCCCATTTTGTTGTGAATAATCGTATGGTTATTCAGTGGAGAATTTTACATGAGCAATGCCTTCTGGGTTTACTGTGTTAATTGATAATAAATGTTCTGTGCTTGCTAACATGTTAGGACAAACTCAGAAGCAAATGGATTTAAATTGGGGATGAATTTGGCTTGTATGTTTATGTCTCACCCAGATTTTTAAAAATGTATAGTGTCAGAACAGGAAATTAATGTGTCCTATGATCTCAGTGTTGTGTATTTATAACTTGGGTTAAAGGTCACATCATAAACCTTCAGAAAGTCCTTGTATACAGAAAAAACAATGAGGGGGAGAAGACTGCTGACCTCTCATTCACATCAAGAACACTCAACCATAAAATCAAAGGTTGGCATCAGTAATTATTTTTAAGTCAAAAGTTTCCCTATTCTCATCTCATCTGTGATGAGAAATGCATTGCTCTTGTCTTGGAGATAAGAGGTTTGACTGTTAAAATCCCTTTCAAATGTAGGGATTTGGGGTTTGATGCTATTATAAGTAGTCCTTTCTTCAAAAACTAGGGAAGAAGACAAGAAGAAAAGAGAGTTTCTTCCCACATTGTCCCACGTAACTAAGAAAAAAAGGGCAGTTTCTTTTCCGTCATTCAAAGGTGCAGGTTGTGGGACTTGCTGTAGGAATAGAGAGAAGTCAAGGCACTTCATTCCTTACATGTTTACTCCATGGCTTGAGTAGCAGTAGCAAAAAAGTATGTTATCTTTCTCTGGGAAATGTAACAAAGTTATGTGTATGTGTGGGCCCCTTTACTACTCCCCAGGAATGACCTGCCCCACTCCTTCCCCATACACTCTTCTCTTTCTCCAATTTTTCCCAAAGTTAACAAGTCTGGAAATAATTAAGAAATCCAGTCAGCTCTCCACCACATATAATTCAATTTACTGCTCAGTGTGTGAAAATTTGAGCTCAAGGCAGTGTTTATCTGTTATAAAAATGCTTTCTTGTAGGGGAAAAAAACATTCTTCCTGGTTGCTTGTGGCTCATGGCTAGTTACTTAAATCATTAAAACCACAGGTCTAATGATTACGAGTAGCATATTTTTTGCTGTTGTTGCTTTTAGAGTACACCATGTGTACTCACTTCTTGGAGCACAGAACACAAAAATAGAAGAGCACTTTTGCAATGTCTTCACCATCTTTCAGTCCTCATTTAAGAGCAGCAACATGATGATAGCCGCACTTTGTCAGCATGAGTCAGAATAACAGATTATTGGCTGTATTTGAAGAACAATATCGATAAGGTGGGATGTTAAGAAGCAATGCTACTTTATGGTCTTCTTAGTCCCATATAAGCAACCATAAAAATGCTTGAAATCATATAAAAAGTAATGAAGATCTTTGCTTTTTAATGAAATGTGTTAGCTCACGATATTTCAGTTTTAAAAGAATTTTGCATACCTGCTGTTTTGTCCAGGATTAGACCTGGAAAACACAGGAGTGGTAGAGCTTGCTAATACACAACAACATGTATCTCTGGTTTATGCTAGCTCTCTGTGCAACAGAGCATAGGCTGAAAATATGCCCATGACCTTTCTAACCATTTAAAATATAGAGAATTGAATCCATTGCACTTATTTTAATAGTTAATAAACTGACAATTAATTTTTGAGTACAGATGTAGATGTAGATATAGAGAATGCACACAGAAGTGATGTTTTTCACATGCATTAGAGAATCTTAAGGTGCAGGACAGGTAAGGCAAGTAGGTGGTATATGGAAAGTAACAAGAACAGCCAGAGCTGAAAGTGGGTGGAACAGTGCTTTCTTGCTCATGATCCCCAGAGTTTACAGAACTGTATGTAAACCATACAGCTTTTAAACCACACAGCTTTTTAAACTGTACAGGGTTTCCAGAGAGTATGACCTTCCATTGCAGGCCACTTGACATTTGTAGGTAATGTGGAGCAATTCAAAGTACAAACATTTACTGGAGATGGCTTTCATAAAGCTGTAGATACTAGATTTCCAAAGAAACCATGTTAACTAAAGCAGGAACATCCTTCCACTCTTTCTGCTTGGCTAGTCAACCTATTTTTATGACGTGTAAAGCTGTTAAGACATAACTGAGATGATGGAGAAATAATTTTGTGTGCAACTGTTAACTGTAAATCTTTTCTATTTGACTTATGCTATTTCTTGTTTCTCTGCAGAGGTGACACAATATTTGGTGATGCAGTTTCAGGTAGTTCGGTTACAGAGTAGGAAGATGGTTCCTGAAGAACCCATGCTTTTCACTGCATTCCACTCCCTAACACTGTGGCCTGGTTAGGATTGTTACAGTTTGTAAACCTGTCCCACCTCAGGCTTTCTTGGACAAGATAAACATCTTTGCTGTGAAGTGTTAGCAAGGAGAAGCTGATAATCATACCTACTGTGTTCATTCAGTGCCTAATTTACTATTATTTAGCCAAGACCTTTAAGAAAGCCTGCCTTAAACCTTGACAAAAATTAGCCAGGAATATTGAAGTCTTGATGGGAATCAGAAGCATTCCAGGGTCTCAGAAACTACGTAGCTGCTGCCTGTGCAGGGAAAGACAGGCTCTTTCCCATGTTCTCCAAATATAAAACTTTCAGAGCATAGTGCAAGCATGACACCAACACCTCCAGACATCAAACCCACCCTTCTATCACCACTGCAGTTTTTCTGGGGTGCTGAGTAATAGCCAGCATTCTAGGAAGGGTCATTAATGGCGAGACAGTCCGTGTTTCAATCACCTGCCTATCAATCAAATTCCTGAAGGCCAGAGTTCAATTAATTGATGACACCCTTGAGGCAACCTAAGCAGTTAACAAGTCAGTGAGACTTGGTAGAAAAACAAGCAGTACATTTAAAAAAAGCCCCAACAACAAAACCTCCCATAACTCTCATTTGCCATTTTACCTCCCTCTGGTTTGTCTTTCCTTTGCCACCCCACACTTACAATGACAATGCATACTTTCCATGCAAAAAGCATGGACTAGACACAGAAAAACAAGACATATTTCAAATTCAAACCTCCTCCATGCCACAGATAGATTCACGACCTTAAAAATGCCAAAGGAAATGACCAGAGTTTGTCTTCACCCTAATAGCTAATTTCACTGTTTCCTTTCTCCTTGGTTGCTTTGAACTATTTTGCTACACTTGCAAAGTTTCAATGAGGTGTGCTACAAGTCCACCTTGTGTATGGTTTTTGTTGTATTGCTTTGTTTTAATGCTTTTCTTTTAAACTTTTGATAAAACCTGATGTAGAAGTTTACAACACTGTTATATGACACTTCCAAAACCCACTGAACTATGTAAGGACCTCTCCCAAATTCAGAATAACCTTTTCTTCTGGTATTCACTCAGACAAATGTGGTTTAAATGTCAAACAAATTTAAAACTGTGAAATCAGCTTGGTTTAATCAATACAAGTTTATGTTGTCAAAGTGACTATTCAGGCTGATACAGTCTAGAAACGTGTAGAATTTAATATTTTTACTATGCCTATGAGCTTAAGTATCTTTTTGGTTTAATTATACACCAGTTTGCACCAAGCTTTGCTTTTAGCTGACAAGCAAGGCTTCATTGCCATAGAAGAGTGTGATATTTCCTTATGCTAAAATTACTCAAACCCACTTGTTTCTTCAGTTATGTATAACTACACTGGATGGCTTTGCCTGAAAAGTTTCAAACACAAGTAAATCTTCTGACAGATCTGGCCTGGCCTTGCAATTTGTGATGAAAAATGAACCTGGCAAGTTTTCCACAGTTAGGTTTTTGTTAAGGTTTTGAGCGCCTCAAGTCTGCAGCAAACAAAATGTATTGGCAGTGTACCTTAGCTAAGGCTTTATTCTCACCAATGGTTTATTTCTGGCTTTAGGTCATTGAGGGGGGTGGTGTGGTTGGTGTCTATTTTCCATGTGGGATCAACTATTTTAGTGCAGAGGGAATTCAGGATACTAGCACGTCTTACTGAGAACCAAAGCAGATGTGTTGCCCAAACAGATCAGAATATATAAAATCTGTTTAGGGTAATTTGCGTCATGGGTTGTGAAGTGATGTGTAAGCAGCGGGTTGAGAGGCCAGAAGCTTTGCCAATTTACTCACCAAGTCCCACAGAGCATCCCCAATCTCAGCCTGTTTACTTGAGCTGTGTGGAAGGACCATGTTCTTGAGTTGAGAGAGCTGCTAGATAGCGTGACATCTGGATATGTGTGTCTCAGCTATTGATGTGTAGAATTGAATATATGTTTGGGGTACTTGTGTTTATTACTACAAAATTACCACTTTGCATTTGCATTGGCTAATTGGATGGGCCATTTCCTTGCTCATATGTTGATTTGAAAGTCTCTACCTGACTATGATGGCATGAAGTTTGAAGAGTACATACATAGTGTGCTGAGGTGGCCAAGAAGGCCAACAGTACCCTGGCCTGTATCAGGAATAGTGTGACTAGCAGGAGTAGGGAATTGATTGTTCCATTGTACTCAGCCCTGGTGAGGCCGCACCTCAAGTACTGGGCACAGTTTTGGGACCCTCACTACAAGAAGGACTTTGAGATGCTGGACTGTGTCCAGAGAAGGGCAATGAAGCTGGTGAAGGGTTTGTAGCACAAGTCCTAAGAAAAGGAGGCTGAGGGGAGACCTTATCACTCTCTATAACTACCTGCAAGGAGGGTGTAGAGAGTTGGGGTGTCAGTCTCTTCACTCAGGTAACAAAGTGATAGGATAAAAAGAAATGGTTTCAAATTGCACCAGGGGCAATTTAGGTTAGACATCAGGAAGAATTTCTTTACTGAAGGGTAGTCAAGTATTGGAACAGGCTGCCCAGGGAAGTGATGAAGTCACCATCCCTGGTGTTGTTTAAAAGGTGTGTGGATGTTGTGCCTGGGGACATGGTCTAGAGGTGGACTAGGTAGGGTTAGGCTGCGGTTGGACTCAGTGATCTTAAAGGTCTCTTCCAACCTGAGTGATTCTATGGTTTTATGATTCTATACGTTATTCAGTCATTGAGATCTCTTGGGTCCCCTTCAGTCAGCAGCTTTATAACAAGGGGTAAGATATAAGGGTTTCATATCCATTAGTGCTCTAAAAGCTGTTTTCCTAAGAGGTGAGAGTGAGAAGACCTGAAGACCACCTGGTGTCAACAGTCTGAAAATCCCTTCACAAAGGCTTGTATCAAAAGGTGGTAGTGGTGGGTGAAGTGCAGTTGGGATGGATATACGTGGTAGTCCTTATTTCACAAGAAAGTTTCAGTGCTCTGCTTCATCTTAGCTCTCCATAGCTGGCTGCATAATGCTGAGGCTCCAGAGAAAACCAGAATTTTAGAAACTTGTCAAATAATCCTCATCCCTGCTCCAATTTCCTTGTTTTCAGTTTTACTTCTTAGGGGAGGTCTCCACTGCTGATTGCATCAAGTTTGCTTTCAGTTAATTAGCAGCAATTAAAATATGCCAGGGAGACTTAGGCCATGCCAGCAGTAATAATACGAATCTAGCAGATATTTTCATTACAAAATGTGTAAACCCATTTCTTCATCAATGTCCTTATTCATGCTAGCTGGATGAAAACTGCAGCGAACTAGATGTCAGATTGTGAAGAGGTGGGTTGGTTTCTGTACAATGCAATATATTTTTGTGGTGATAACTTGCTCCCATCTGTGGGCTAATTTCAGATAGGCGGCAAGGTACCAGTTTGACTACAGTCAAAATTTATGATATTTGGAAGACAGGATAACAAATGTTGTGGTAGTCAATCTAGTATATTTAAGAAAGTGGGTTTCTGACATTTCCAGGCATGCTGTTAGAAAACTGAAATATGACCCCAGTCTTTCGGTTCCCGAGTAAAGCAGAAATTAATAAAAAAGCAAGTGAACCAAATCATGAATTCAAGCCCCTCTTCCAAGCTCATGATACATGGAAGTGTTCCAAAGTCTAGTCATTCTCTAGCTGTTCTTTTGTCTCTATTATTGCACATTTTGGATGCTGCAGAACTTTATCAACATAGTAAAAAAAAAAGGAAACCAAGGATCTATGGAAATCGCAAATAAAACTTGGAAAGAAAAGAAGAAAAGCAAATATTACCTGTGTGGGAATCATGTCAGGAGTTAGGGAAAAAGAGAAATGGAAGAGAATAACTTCTGATCATGCAGATAACCAGCTGTGTTGGAGTCCAACTTTCTCTGTGGATGAGACAAGGGCAAATACAAGTTATCAGCTGGACAGGGAGCTCAAGCTCTTGATCCAGAGGAACCATTTCTATACTGCTGGAGAAGTCAATAAATACCCAAACTTATCACAAACTCTTGGAGCTTTGCAAGACCTTCTATGGAAGGAAACTAGTATCTTTAAAGGACCCAGAGGGAGTCTGCAACTCAATCTCAGTGAAAGGGAGTGGATTTTCTAAACTGCAACAATGGGTGCCCAAAGTTAAAAGACATGTAGTCTTCAAATGTGTAGTTCAGCAGACTGAAAATTATTCAGAGGCTTTAAAGAACCCACAGAAATGTCCATCACTGTGATACAGTTTGCTAGGTCTTTCTGTCAACTTATGATGGTTGTAGTAATGAAGATTCAGGAACACCTTGCACAAGCGAATGAAGGAGGCATGGCCAAGTACTTGTACAGCACATGCAATGACTGTCACAACTTCTTGCATGACTGGTGGTGGGTGACTACAGGACAGCCATGGACAAAACGCTTTCCACTGCCTGAGTGCAGTGCCTGCATATGTGTGCATTAGTGACTGTAAGCAAGGGCAAGGAGATTTCTGGACTGTTTAAAAAGCTTTGTGCAAACTTTAAGGAAACGTATTGCTTTGTGCCAGATAACCTTTGAAAAATTCTGTTAATAGCAGACATAGTACATGGCTTAGAAGTGATAATGTTTCTGCAACACATTTCCCTTCTCCTCTCTCGCTTTCAGGAATACAAAGTGAAATAAAACTCCTGCATCTTCAAATTAATGAAAAAAATATCCTGGACTGAAATACAGGGAGATTATTTTCCTGGCTTTCTTGGGGTCACACATTTTTATGAGGCAGAAGATCTCATAAGCTTGCTAGTGCACCAGATGTGGGAGTTTGCTTCTGATTCAGAACAAAATTGTTGGGTGGAATCCAGGTCCCAAGTTGGGAAATGGCAGGGTTTGCTTTCTCTGATGGTTTTGAGTGTTTTCAATATGCTACCTCTACTTGTAAGGAGATTGACTCAGGCACTGATGTCTCTGACAACACAGAATGGAAAACAATGAACTTATACATTCCTACTTTTTAATTTTTTTTTAAAAATTATGAGCTTATTTGGTCTTAGCAGTCAGATAATTTACTTCACGCAGGATGAAATGATCAGCTCCATTCTCAGGTGTTTGCTCCTTCAACACAGGCATCTCTAATTCACAAGCTCTTTGGCCTTCATATTATAATGAGTCACTGTAGCTATCAGGGAAGACAATGATGAATAATTTACTTCTTGATTTCCATGGAGTGATTATGATGGTTTGTACAGTTCTGGGCTCCCTGCTATAAAAAGGACAGGGATCTCCTGGAGAGAGTCCAGAGGAGGCTATGAAGATGATTAAAGGCCTGGAGCATCTCCCCTATGAGGAAAGGCTGAGTGAGCTGGGACTGTTCAGCCTTGAGAAAAGAAGTCTAAGAGGGGATATTATTAATGTTTATAAGTATCTCAAGTGTGGGACACAGAGGAAAGTAGCCAGCCTCTTTTCAGTTGTCTGTGGGGATAGGACAAGGGGCAATGGCTGCAAGTTGGAGCACAGGAAGTTCCGCACCAACATGGGGAAGAATTTTTACCCAGTGAGGGTGAGGGAGCCCTGGGACAGGCTGCCCAGGGGGGTGTGGGGTCTCCTTCTCTGGAGATATTCAAGACCTGTCTGGACACCTACCTGTGTGACGTGTCCTAGGGAACCTGCTTTGGCAGAGGGGTTGGACTCAATGATCTCTTGAGGTCCCTTCCAACCCCTACAATTCTGTGATTCTATGATTTCTTTTATTCAGGTAGCTTCTGCATGCATCATACAGCTTTGGGATCTCTAGTCATTCTCTTGTCTCTGTTACTAGAATGGCATTTCTTCAGCAAACATTTGCTAGATATTTTTAAGGGCTGCGTAATTTGAACTGTATCATCTTTCCATTAATTATTTGTCCATGACTCGTAGGTTCTGTCACTTCAGCTCAATGTAGGCCAGTTATAAAACACATCTGAATGTGAGGACTTGCAGAGCAGCTATTCCCACCCAAACAGGTTATGACATGTTTAGTAGATAAGGCTGAGAAGTAACGTTAGAACAGTCAAATAATTTCTGAAGTATTTTTAGCAGAATTCAGCACTATTCAGCAAAGGAGACAGGCATAAGGACAAATTGTACAAAATAAATGGTGAGAAGGTAAAAATTAAACTATTATTATTATTCCTTTAACTTACCAGAATAGTTCAAAGACAGAATGCCCTTTTAAGTAGATTCATTACTTGGCCCATGGACTACAAATTTTGTCCCAATAAGACCCACTTACTATACTGATTTCTTGATCTGTAAGTCGTATTTCCTGGTGAACATGGTTGGTGAAGCTATATCCCAAACTCTCCATCCCATTAAGTTCCTACAGAGCAGCAGTCTTGACCATGGAAAACAAAACAAAATCCTTCCTGAGATTTTTCTTGCAGAGTTTCATTTTCAAAGCATCTGTACTGAGTAATTGTGTTACATCTTTGTTAGTATGGTGCAGGTATCACACATTGCATCCACTTTCTCACTAGTGACAGCAGCCAAATGCACTTTCCAGTTCCTTATCAGGAAAAATAATGCTGCCACCATGCATATTAATCCTGTCTTTGAACGTTGTATTTCAAATTGTTGTTTGTCCTCCCTTATGCAATGTCAGAAGAGATTATTTGTCTAACTGTCCATTTATCATTCCCATTTTCCATTTTCTTTGACTGGGACACATACTAACTTATGCTGAGCATGTTGTTTGTTTTACAGTTCCAGTCACATTGCCAAAATTTTATCCACTTTTGTAGAGTCCAAAGGTAGATTTTCTTGGCAATGTGGAAAACTGAACCTAAAAAGTAACAAAGGCTTTTTCTCTCAGTGCCTTGGTTACCCCAACCAATATGCATTTCTGCCTTCAACCAAAACAAAACTACAACAGAAAGGAGCTTCTTGTGGATAAACCAAGGTGCAAATAATCTTCCTGCCGCAGCAAGAAGCAGAGGAACTGGAGCAGCAGTTGCTCATGGAGCAGAATCTGCTCCAGCTGCACCTTGGGGCTTTGGCAGGCTGAGTGCTAGATGGAGCAACCTGCGCATCTCAGCAGCAAGCTGTGGTCATTTTGAAACAAAGCCAAGTTGCTTCTGTGAATGGGCAAAAGCACTGGGGACAGTAACATGCAGCAGGCATAGAATAGGGACTCTCAGGTCTGTGAACCAAGTCAAGTTGGTCTAATATTTTTCCTATGTACATTTTTTGTGAAAAAAATTAATCCCATCTGTTTCATTAAAAATGTCTTTTCTTGGCTTCAGAAACAAAACAAAAGAAAGAAAAAGAATGCTTGCTTTTAAATGTATCTTTAATTTTGGTTTTGAAACATACTTAATTGTCTGAAAGTCTTGTATTTGTTTCTATTTAATTTTCCTCCTTTTTCCATTATTATGATAGGTTTAAATTTGAGAGGGATTTTTTTCTTCCTTTCTTTTGCATCTAACTTTTTATTAATTTGCATTTTTACTTAAATTTACTTTTAATATTCATGGGGTTTAATTTTTGTAATTTTAATACAAATGTGTTTGGGAAATGGATCCAACAGAAGAGGGGAAAGAGGTTTGTTTCTTTGAAATACAGGGAGAACTGTTTTCCTAAACCTTGTTGTAAGTTCTGCATTTGTCAGCAGTAAAAAGGAGCAAAACTAATTGTTTAAAATATGAAGATATCTGAACTCCAGAGTGTTCTGGTATTTCATAAAAAAATGATACCAGGTGAATATTTCATTGTTATTAATTTCCCATTTTAAAAACAGATTTATAATATATATATGTGTGTGTGCGTGTGTATATATATAGGATAGAACAGTTAGTATACAGCTGAACCAGTGCTCATGTATTTATGTTAAAGCATTACCAAAAGTATTAAAAAATGTTCTGTACCTTTTTATATACTACTCAAAGACCATTCTGATCCTATTTAAAGATTGCTCTGAGACTAGAAAAAAAATCTGTTCTTCCCCATTTCTGCTTGAAGAAATTAATTTATGTCGTTGCCATGCAACAAAGTAAAAAAGCATACGCTGCTCTTTTATCTTGTGCCCCCTTGGCTGACCACTAGAAACAGTGCTAGAAGGGGAAAACTCTCCTGTACTTTAATGCGCCAACGATAGCGAGGTGTTATCTCAAAGGCTGCCTCTCAACCTCTACCCTGTCACATTAGCCCAGATCAGCTATGCAGCCCTCACTGTCAGTTCTTGAGGTTAAACACTCTACAACTGGTGAAAGGGCTTTCTCAGTTAGGGGCCACAACTGTGAACTTTCTCATGAGCAGAGAGATTTTTAGGACCAACCTGCCCCTCGTATCTGGACCCAAGGTTTCTATAACCTGGCTGGGGCTGGGAGAACCTCCCCAATGCAGCTGATGACAGCCATCAGCAAAACTAGGCTGACTTCTCAGAGCCTTTCAATGTCTTATGCTGGTTGTATTTTAACATATTTAGTAAGCACTTCATGCTTGATTCAGGGAAAGATTTAAGTACCCACTGGACAGGAATTTAGGGAAGGCAATTCTCTTCAAGAGCAAACTCTCCAACCCTGCCCTGCCCAACCCAACCTGCTTACAGGAAAAAGGAAGTTTTAAATGTCCTTACTCACTGCTTTCCAAGGGTAATGTGATTCACTCGGGGATCTAATTCTCCCACATTCCACAGAATGCTGGTGTAGGTGCTCAGCTCATCACCACAACTCCTACATCTTGCACCACAGTCCTTGAGCCTGTGTCTTCCCTCTGCCCCTCTCAGGATAAAATTGCTGTGACTGTTCTCCAGTGTGCTTGGAAGGGTGTAGGCTGCAAAGTCATGCATCTGTGAGAAAAATCAGAGTGCCCAGATTCAAGCTAAGATTTGCTTGGACATGAAGTTGCTGTCTTCTGCAGGAATGATATCAAAAGTGATGTCATTGAGTGGGGATCAGCTAGATGTAGTGATGCTTTTATCAGCATCCCTCCTCATGAGGAATATTCATTTGGTCTTGGGTAGCTTCAGACTTCCTGTTTTTCTCTCTCAGGAGTAATAGCAATGTAAGTATTTAGGGCAGACTTCTGACACCGAAGCAGGAAAAAGCAGCTTCATAAGCGCTGCAAGTTTTTCCAAGCCTTGGACAATGGCTCAAGTAAATAGCATTCATGTTTTTATTGATGGAACACGAAGTTTTAATTTTTATTAACTTTTCATTTCCGAGAGCTTAATTTCTTCACCCAAAAGGGAGGTGAAAATTTACTTTGTAAAAGGCGGCATAGCAGCAGTCTGATGGCTGTCCCTTCTTACAACTGTGCCACAGGAGAAAATAATACTCATCCTTCAACCTTCTTGTAATATCTTCTTCCCCTTCACTACCTTCCCACAAACACACATTCAGTCAAACACTCTGTAAATTCTGCTCTGTAAGACAGAAATGTTGTTTCTCCCAGTAGCAAACACCCTGCTGACCAGATGATGTTGTCAGCGATATTTGCAGAACCATTTAGCTTGAATTGCATCAGCTTGATGCCCGGTATTGCTCTCTTCATTTTGCCAGCAGTACAGCAGTCAAGGGAAGAAAAAGCAGTAAAAAAATGTGCCCTCTGGGGGAAAAAAATGAATAAGAAGGTGCCACTTTTATAAAGTCACCTTTGCAAGCAAAATTATACTTCAGTGTTGCTTTAAAGTTAGTGATATTTCCCTGAGGGCCAAAAAGAAATGTGTGCGATAGTTAAATATTGCAAGACCAGGGATTTTTCAGCTAATGAAACAGAAAAATCTCCTCTGCTAGGCTGCAACGTGACTCAGCCCATCTCCCATCAATTTCTTATCCCAATAAAAATATTTTAATGTTACCAAGCTGTAGCTGTTTAGACCTTTTCCATAAGCCAGAGAGTTTGAGATGCCTTATTATTGCTGGCAATTTTAGCACTTCCTTCCTTCTGCCGTAACAGCAGAGTCTGTGAGGTTCCTCATTAAGAGACGAGTGCCAGATACTGACAGAGTGCAGAACTCAGCCCCGGGCTTCCTGGGCTTGTCCCCTCATTACTGAAGCAGAATGGAAGTTGTGAATTCACAAAGATTTACTCGAATAGTGCTAGTGCATTTTAAGTGATAAACTTTCCAAAATGGAATGATTCTCACTGAATGCACTGGAAATAAAGGAGCACAGCACAGTGTTAATAGGCTCAATTTCTAGAGGTATAAATGTCCCACTTTCCTCTTAAAGCAGTTGCCATCAGATTATTTTCTCCTTGCAAACAGGAAAGAAAAGACCCCTTCTCTTATGCCACCTCACATATCACGCCTGATGCCATAAACGACTTCCCCCTTCTGCCTGTTGGGGCTTAGCCTTAAATGGATTGATTAATATGAAGTCAAATGTAGCATAAATGTCCCTCCCATTGCATTAAAAGTTCACCTGGATTCTCCTTGCTTTCTAGTGTTATAGAAGAAGGTTGTAGTTGACTATAAGAGTTTGCTTTTATAGGTCTCCTTCTACATTTTGCTCGTCCAACAAATAAGTGAATTTGAGAACAAAAAAAAATGTGTCTGTCTTGATAAAGCATATGATCTAAAGCTCTTCCATTTAAAGTATATCATAGAATTACATACCAGTTTGTATTGGAAGGGACCTCAACAACCATCTCGCTCCAAACCCCTGCCATGGGCAGGGACACCCTCCAGTAGACCAGTCTGCCCAAAGCCCCGTCCAACCTGGCCTTGAACACTGCCAGGGAGGGGACAGGCACAGCTTCTCTGGGCACCCTGTGCCAGGGCCTCACCGCCCTCACAGGGAAGAATTTCTTCCTGATTTTGAATCTAAATCTACATTCTTTCTGTTTAAGGCCATTACCCCTATCCTGTCACTCCATGTCATTATAACCAGTCTCTCTCCTGAGCCTCCTTGTAGGCTCCATTTAAGTACTGAAAGGCTGCTGTAAGTTCTCCCCAGAGCCAGGCTGAACAAGCCCAACTCGCTCAGCCTCTGATAATCTTCGTGGCACTCCTCTAAACTTGCTCCAGCATCTCTATGTCCTTCTTATGTTGGGGTCTCACCTGAGCTGAACACGATACTCCAGGTGGGAGTGTGGTCTATGGTCTGTGACCGCATGATCTATCTATGCCCATAATTTCTTCCCATTTATAATTTAAAATCTGCCTCATGACACGCTCGAGTCGTGTTAGTGCTGCAGATTATTTAGAGCAACACAACCTGGTTGCACTCCACTCTCCAAAGGCCCACAGAAAAAGCCATCAAGCTTTGCTTGATGATTGATGGGATACCAGAAGATTCATTTGCCTAGCATTTTTGTGTGAGGTTTTCAGGAAGACCTAGCACCCTAGGTACTGCCAGTGGAGAATGATGTTGTGGCAAACTGTGAATCCAGCACAGTCTGCATCCTGGTTTGAAATGAAAACCTCTTAGAATAAAAGAAAAGCAAATACTAGGCGAATATGTATCATGTATTAGCGGGTATCTTACAAGTATAAAATGTGTGCCAGCACTTTGCCCACAATAAATATTACTTCTTTCCCCTGGTTAAGTTTTTTTGTTTTTTTTTTTTTGTTTAAGTGACTAACACCATATAAAATGTTCCTTCTTTTTAGTTTGTAGGCCTACTGTGCTCCTGTCCTCAGAATGGTGACGTATTAATGAAAGTTGAGACCAAAATCTGTAAAGCTATAAGCAAGAGGCTCCATGGGCAGGTACATTCCTGTAACAGGAAAGGTTAATTAACATTGCTGGTGATGGAGAGTATTGGCTGATGGATAGTGAAGTGTGATGGTTTAATTAAGTTCCCATGGGACCCATCAGACATAATTTTTGCCAGCTGTGAAATATATAATTGGTTTAGCTGAGAGGTTTTCTTTTGGAAACCACTCCTCCTTTTTCATCCCCTGATCTGGATAATGACGTTGACCTGCTAGTAGTAACAGCATGGAAAGAACATTTATTTACTATCTACTGTAAAAGGCTTTGATTATTTTTCCTCAGATGAGCAAGTTTCTGGAGAGGCTGTAATTCATCATCTGACTCAAGAGGGGATCCTTTACATGTCATGAGCAGCTTGATCAGACCCTCGCAGTCTTGTGACTTAACGTGAAAAATGTTCTGCATTCATCCTACCAGACCACCACCAGTGTTGTGTTCAGAGCAGACACTGATGCTTGCCCAAGAAACATCTCCCTTCTCCCCTGTGGAAGCAGGATAGTTAAAAACTTCTAATCACTCAAATAAGATTTGAAGCAATGCTTCTAAATTTCAGCAGAGGATTTTATTGCCCAGTCTTGATCCGTATTTTTAAATGGACAGTAAATAAAAGACAGGAAGATCATGGCATGGTCCTTCACTGTAGATGACATGTTCTTGCGTTCTACCTAATGGCAGTGAGAGGCAAGGTGATACATAAAGTAGTCATCGAGTCTTGTTTTCTCTTTAAAATTGAGAAGGTTTTCCTGCAGGAAACTGCAGATGGACTGGGTCGGAGAAGGAAAAGGAATTGTCACTGCCAGACTTGTGACTTGATTTGTAATACTTTAAAAAGAGCAATCCATTATAGACTGGAGTCATCAGAAGGAGCTGAAAGAATTATCTGCTGGTTGAGGGTTGTTTGGGGTTTTTTTGTAGTGGGGTGGGTCTTTTTTCCTTCCTTTTTTGATGCGGGGTGTTTGGTACTTGATTGTTAAGCATTTTTAGATGAACACTGTAGAGTGGAATCTGAGCAACTCAGGCTGCCACTGTGCTTCATCCATCTCCTCGTTTACACCAGCAAATACCACAGCCCTCGGTCTTGCAGAACAAAAGGGAAGCAGGCAGATTCCTGCCTTATTTACACAGAGAAGTCAGAGGTGTGACAAGACCTTGGAACTGGCGTCTTGCCAGGGGAATGCTCTTCCAGATGACCTACACGGAATGGCTCCATAGTTCCCTTATCTCTCTCACTTCAGAAATAAAAGGGCCAAATTAGAGGGTGACAAAGTAGCCTGGCAACTTGTAAGGTGGTGTAAGTGGCAGTAGCGAGTAGCACATGCTGAGTTGGCTTTCAGTAGCTCTGGGATTCTTACCTTTTCTAATATTTTATGCAGTCAGTGTAGTCTGAGAGAAATGTATCTCCTACCTGTGCTGAATTCGGACCCACTAGTTGCATAAAAGTAAGTTTAATAGTGTTAAGCCTCCTCTAATGGCCTTCTTCAGATTCCCTTTATAATCACTTCAGAGACTTTTCCACATTCCTCTTCTAGCTGTTCTTTCAACCTCTGCAGCATAGGTAGATTTGCTGTGGAATTTCAGGATGAGAAGTTCAACACAATTGCAAGTAAACTATTTGGCGGCAGTTACCCTGTTTTTCTAATCATAACCCTTTTATGACTTCAGTATACATCAGGCATTACCATTGACTTATTCATAATTCAGGTCAAAATCATCAGGGAAATTAAAGCTATTTATTTTAGTATCTCCCATCTTGTGGAAGTTGCTCAAGAAATAGAAAGTTGCAACAATATTTGTCTGAGTCACAAAGGAAGTTTTTCAATTTAATAATATACAAACACTGAGACAGTGAAGCCAAGCAATACCTTTAAAGACCTAAGAACCTCTTATGTACAGTATACGCTGTATTACAATACTTATGTAATATACATATATATGTATGATACCCACAATGCCTTATTGACAATGAAGACATGGGTCTTTCACTGTCATTCTGCTCTTATTGAGCTGTATTTTATTTTAGACACAGGCTGACTGCAAACAGTGAGACCATTTATGACATCTTTTACTTTTAGTGAGGCTGGCAGAAGCTAGCCCAGGAGGAGCAAGTGCTGTATGAAGATTACAAAAATAAAAAGGATAAATATTCTTTAAAGACAAAGCCTCCTATGTTAGTTATAAAGAAATCGTACTCTCTCACAGTATCTTATTTCATTTCAGTAAGAGGCGGCAACAATAACACGATTCTTTTTATCCCAATTTAATTTTTGATACGTTGATTTAAGCTTCCATTAAATCCAGAGCAGATAAACTTACTTAGTTCCTAAAGCTATAAATTACCATGGCAAGAGCCCTGTATCGTTTGAAGTTATGGTTTACATCTTAACTAATTTAAAAGAATTTCAGATGTAAATAGGGATTTATAATCCAAGCACAGAGTGTGAGATGCCATTCCCAGCCAAAACTTGCAGCATTTGTTCATAACGGCAGAGCTGAGTGGACAGAGTGGTGTAAAATATCTTCTCTCTGTTTTACTAATTACTACATGGCTGCCAAAGATACAAGCAGCGAGATAGGACTTCAAGGGATGTGCTGGTGTTAGACTGCAGAGTCTCTTTCTGAAATTAGTGAACATGAAAGGAATATGTTGTGAGCTCCTATCTACTGTTTATCTATGAGGGCCCAGCAGATAGTGAGCTTGACAGTGAAATTCTAGCCCTGAAACTGATGAAATGCCAAAGTTTCCTTAGTCCCTGGGACTGCTCCGTGTATCTTTTCTTGCTTCATAAGGGAGTGACTGGTATTTGAACACTGATAACAGCAATCTTTCTGGTGGTGCCGAGTTAGAAAAGACATTCCACAAAAATAAACAGCAGAACAACTACAGTTTCTTTTTTTTTTTTTTCTCTCCTGCGAGTGGCAGCCCATATGGCAGTCAAACAACACATCGGTTTATGGACCAGGACAAGGAATCCTATTGCAGGACAAGCAAATTTCATTCACCTTGATATGTGTGAAGCTAGAGGTGAGCATGGCAAAGGATGGATGGGAAGAAATGTGTTGTAAAAACTTGCTATAAACTTAGTAAAGCCATAAAATGAATTCTTTTATATGTGATTTTGCACAGTTGTGGTTATGGAAAGTTTATGACAATCATTGGGGTGTTGATTGATGAAAACCTCAACATGAGCCAGCAATGTGTGCTTGCAGCTCAGAAAGCCAACTGTGTCCTGGGCTGCATCAAGAACAGCGTGACCAGCAGGTCAAGTAGAAGTCCCCCTGTACTCTGCTCTGGTGAGACCCCACCTGGAGTACTGTGTCCTGCTCTGGAGTCCCCAGTACAAGAAAGACATGGAACTGTTGGAATGAGTCCAGAGGATGGCCATGAAGATGATCAGGGGGTTGGAGCATCTCTCCTGTGAAACCAGGCTGTGACAGTTGGGCTTGTTCGGTGTGGAGAAGGCTCAAGGGAGAACTTATAGCAGCCTTTTGGTACCTAAATGGGCCTTTGGGAAAGCTGGAGAGGGACTGTTTATCTGGGAGTATAGTAAGAGGACAAGGAGTAATGGGTATAAACTAAAAGAGGGGGAATTTGATTAGATATTAGAAAGAAATTCTTCCCTGTGAGGGTGGTGAGGCCCTGGCACAGGCTGCCCAGAGAACCTGTGGCTGCCCCCTCCCTGTCAGTGTTCAAGGCCAGGTTGGAAGGGGCCTTGGGCAGCCTGGTCTACTGGAGGGTGTCCCTGCCCAATTCAAGGGGTTGTATCTGTATGATCCTTTAGGTCCCTTCCAACCCAAACCATTCTAGAATCCCATGATTCTATACTAAAGCCCTTGTCATAGTTAAAATCCAAGTAGCAAGGTAAATTATATTTTTGCTGTATGTGGGTACTGCAGATTTTACTGCAATATTTACTGATCTTTGTCCCGCATGTACTGCATGTAAAGGAGAGAATTTTCCTGATGGGAACTGAAGTTTCTATTCACTGTTTGTTATCCATGTTGTTCCCTCCCCAATCCCCACATTATCTTACGAGTACCAGTAGTTAATTTAAATAATGAAAAAACCCGACCACCCAACAACGGAAACAATATTAAAAAGGATTCATATCTTCATATTCATGATTCATACCCAATCATGTGCAAGAAGGTAAGTAACGTTTAGCTTTTGAGATTTTTTTTTCTCTCAAGTATTTACATTTCCTTGTCTGACAAAAAGCAGTTTGTTTCACCAGTAAACAGGTTTTAAAATGAACCTTTGCCCTCAGTATTATATGCAGACCATTAAAAGTTCTAGAGAAGCTCTAACAAGGATGCTCTCTTACCAGGACAACTCTAAGGCTGTGGGATCCCATGCCCTGAATATCTGCTAAGGCCCACATTATCAGGCTGAACCGTCTTTCAGATGCAAAACCCAATTCCTCATCTCTACAGTGGAGCAAAGTTACTGGGTGAAGTTGCCATTATCTCCCTCCTAATCTACTCCCATAATTTCCCTGGCTACTGACCTTGTGTCTCTGGCTCTCAGACATACTGAAAACTATTGGATGTATCTCAGAGGATTGGTCTTCATCACCTGTCTTCTAGCTGAGGAGGCACAATCTGTGGTCTAGTGCTTGCAACACCTTTTTCATGCACACAAGTACAAACAGGCTACCTACTCCACTTTGCCAAACTGAGTGTGCCTCAACCAAATGCTTGTCCTTGCCAGAAAAACTGTCATCACTCACAATGTAAAATATCTGTAGGCGTTGTAAAGTAAGTCTAGATCAAGGATACACATAATTCTAGACTCAGCATTTTTCTGTCAGGATCTTTTAATGGAAATAAATGCAAAGGATGATGGTAATGGTAAATATGGGTATAGATGATCTGAAAATGTTTGGGTCAGATACATGAGAAATTGCACACTCATTTTAAACTCCTTTTTTTAAATTTGTTTTTCCCCCCAAATGGTCCTGGAAAGTTCTTCCTGCTTGCTTTTACAGCAACATGTGTCTAGTACTAAAACATTTACCTAGAATATTTAACACTGGTTGGTTTTTCAGATTTAGCTATCTAACACTGCCCATACGTTAGCAAACCAACAAATGTATTTCTATAGTAGAAGTAGAATTACCATAAAATAAATATTTAAATTTTTTTTTGTTAACTGTAAAATCACATATACAGAGTACTATTTTATTGCAGAACAAACTAGTGACTTCATTGAGCAGTGACTGGAAGATACTGTACTTTGTCAATCTTTTTAATATCCTTTCCTGGGATGGGATCCATTCTAATTCTTCCAATATGTGTCCCAATTTAAAATATTTCAGTACTATTCCTACAGCAAGTGATCAATGGAATTAGATAGCTGCCTTTGAAAACCTAGAGATCATCTCATTCGCCTAAATTTAATATTGGTACTTGTAGATTTTGGGGGTATGAGACTAATAAATCAACTTTAATTTTAAATCAAAATGAGGAAGTGAAGGACTTAGCCTTAGCAGTGGAAAGGATGTAATTCCCCACTGACTATTTTCACTTAATGGTCCCTCTAGTAATAAAGCAATTGTTTTCTGAAGAAAAACAAAATTAAACCTGTTTAAGTCAATCTTTTTTACTAAATACTATTCTGGGCAATGACAGTGCACTCTGTCATGAAGGAAAAACATTTCTTTTGGCTGAATATATAAAAAATCAAGCCAATTCTAATATAGAAATCCTTTTCCATACTAACTTCATAGCACAGTAGGTCTTTAGCTTACGTGGAATTACATGAGCATGAAAATGATTTGCAGAAAGAAATATTATTATGGCACGCAAACACACATATATACATCTAGGTGGTGTTATGCCTATAGTAATGTATGTGTATATATTAAATATTTATATATGCTCATGCAGACATCTGTGCAGATACTTACTTCTTGTTGTTAGAGCTGGAAAGATTCACAGACAAATGTATGACCAATGGAATTTTTAGCAGCCAGTGATAATATATTTTTCTGATTATGAAACTTTCTTCAAATGCCTAAAAAATATGAGTTTATCAAAGTTATAAAAACCTTAATGACAGAAGAGCATCTTCCAAAAATATTTGTGCCTTCACTGGTGAGCATTTATCACTTCCCCAGTAATGCAAAGCTTATCCACTGTCAGACTCATCAACGTTTTCTGACATAAAGCACAGCCTTAAAGATGTTACAGTTCTGTTATGAGCCTTCCTCCTCCTCCTCTTAACTGACCTGTAGGTGAAAATAAGAGCAATCTATGACAATACAGACCGTGATAAATTTAATGCAGTGAGGTGTCTTTTATGTTGTCTATTTGAAGCTGCATTTCCAAAGTAAGGTCACAGAGGTTGTATTTCTAAAAAACCTCATCAGTATGTTTATACTCATAAGCAAATTTACTTGTACATTCACTTTGAAATTTGCGTATATAATAAGCACTTTGTTATTAAACTACAAACAGAGCTACTGATAATCAAAACATTGACCTAAAAGAAAGATCTGTATGAAAATGGCTCTTCTTTCAGAAAGCAATATTTATAGTAGAACCAGAATACAAATATTTGAATCTCAGAGCCCTTAAACAAAACTCAGATTTTCTTTCTAGTGGAACATACCTGTCATTTAACACATCTGAGTACAAGCCCATGAGAGATTAATCTTTGCCCCTTGTAAATAAGATTTCCTATCCATGCTAGTCAGAAAATAGTATTACCTTAAATTTGTAAGTAAAGAGATGCATAAATGACTTCAGTGTAGTAAATCTTTCTTGTAAAACATAAAGCACCACGATTCTTCTAAAAGTAATTTCCTCTGTAGGAAAATTGCTCACTACAAGGACATCAAGGTCCTCAGGCATGTTCAGAGAAGGGCAACCAGGCTGGTGAAGGGGCTGAAGGGAAAATGTTATGAGTCACAGCTGAGGGAGCTGGGGATGTTTAGTCTGGAGAAGAGGAGGCTGAGGGGAGACTTTATCACCACCTACACTGACCTGATGGGAGGGTGTAGAGAGGTGGGCGATGGTCTCTTCAGCCAGGTGATAGGAGATGGGACAAAGGGAAATGACACAAAGCTGTGCCAGGGCAGGGTCAGCTTAGATGTTAGGAAAAAGTTGTTCACTGAAACAGGCTGGAACAGGCTGCCCAGGGAGGTGGTTGAGTCACCATCCCTGGACATGGTTAAAAAGGGTAGATGAGGTACATAAAGATATGGTTTAGCTTAGGAGAGGAATGGTTGCACTCAGTGATCTTAAAGGCTTTTTCCAACTTTGTGATTCTGTAAAAGCCATGACAAACCTGCATTGCTTGATAGTGCTCGAGCGTCCCATGCCAATTTTAAACACTGGCTTCCCTGGCCAAAAGAGAACATCAAGAGGACAAAAATGAATCACTTTTGCACCATATCCCAAATCATTGTTAATTTCTCTTGCTGCTTTTTTCCACTTTGAACAGATTATAGCAAACCTATCTGTCACTTATCTCACAGCTGGCTGCTGTCCCTCTTTCCCACCTCTCTGCCTTACGGCCCAGAAGTCTCATCAAGGGGGTGAGCAGCCATGTGTGCTGTATTTTGAAGTGGTGCAGTGATGAAGTAGACAGCTGAATTGCTTTCAATGTGAGTTGACCAAAGCATCGACAGCACTTTCCTGCATACCCTTTCCACAGGGATTGCATAGTTGGATTTAGGCTAGCGTTGGTCATGTTACCTGGTAAAAGGGTACATGTGGTGTAGAAAGTAACTACTATTATTTTGCAGGAATTCCAGGGTGTTTTCCTTTCAATTCAGATGCCTGCATTTAGTGCTACAGCAATCTCCTAACCGCTAAACTGAGGAGACACAAATGCCTTTCCGAGCTGCTACTTCTGACATCAGTGAAGAGAAAGGCTTTCTGAAGAGCAACATTTTTTGAAATACAATTTAGGCCCTCTGTTAATTAAAGTTGACATAACCTCTCTCCTTTTCAGACCTCCCCAGAAGTAGAAGCAGTTTGAGAGTCAAGCAGGAGGACTAACTTCTCCCAGGTTATCCCTTATAAAAAAATAACTGTCCAGACTGTCATTTAACTGTTGTACTTCAAGGGTCAGATCCTGCAAACGCCCACAGCAGCAGGACAAGCCCACTGCCTTCACTGACAGCCCTTCATTCAACAAGGACTTGTGATTGTCCATTTTTGATTGAGAACATTCCTAAGATAAAGCACCTGAATATTAAACTCTCCAGCTATTGAAAAAGAATTTGCCAAACCCAGGACAGAAGGATGGGAGCACTGCTAGAAAGAGTCAGACAAACCTGCCAGCCTCTCTAGGGATCTTGCAAGTTTCCACTTCAGGTCTGCAAGCAGTGGCTCAGTGAAAATAATCTCTGCTTTGGAAGAGCAAACTGTAGCTCAACCCTGTTCTGTGCCAGATGAACCACGCTCCCAACTTCAAACGCCACTTTGTGCATCTCCAGTCAGAGGAATAGCAAGCAGCAAAAGGGAGCCTGGGGACACGGGCCTGTCCTCACTCGCCCCGGAGCTAGCTACCTGGCTGCAGCAGCGAGGGAGGATGGAGGTGCTCTGATGGACAGCAGGCAAGGCACCAAATGTGTAACTGAGCCATAACATGCCCCTTCAGCACTCCCATGTGCTTCTGAGACCTCTTTCTCCTTAAAAAGAAATGAATGCAGAAGCAACGCTGGATAAGGCAGGCTAACATAGGGAAGAGGAGAGGTTTATGTGGAAGTCCCTCCACAGAAGTATCAGTAATTCTGAGGGTGTTTTCACCTACCTTAAGACAAAGAGTTAATATGCCTTCTGGAGATGCCTTTCCTTCCCTCTCTCCACAGTACATTTAGGTGACTGCTCCAGACTGTTTGCCTGACTAAATGACTAAGGTGAGGTGAGATGAACCCCACCTTTGCTGTTGAGCCATTTTGGAGTTTTCAGTGTTTGTTCACTGCCTTTATTCGCAGATTGACATTTAAAAGAATTCCAGGGCTCATTTTAGCATTATCTATTTATTTTTTATTCATATACCATGGGAGAACATGACTTAGGTTTATTGCTCCCAGTAGCAGCAGCAGTAGACATTAAAATGATAATATATCCATTTTTTGAGGCAAGGAAAAGCTGAGGACAGCCAGCTATTTAAAATATTTCAGAAGACAATAATTCTCCTAGGGAACCTTGAAATGACCATAATTGCCAGTCATAGATTAGGATTTAAGGAAACTACTCTGTAGTTCCAAACCCTTGAGACTGGAAAATTCTTTTCCCTTCCAGATTTGTACTAGTTAATAGAGGAAGATAAGAAAATATGAAGCAAAGTAAACATAATGAAATGTCAGGTTGCAAGGAAGAGTAAAAATGAACAGATTCTTTAGAGAAGAAGTCAGCTTTTTCTCACAGGAAAAATACTTTGGGATCTAAATTACAACCTGAGCACTAGGGAAACTGGTGTAACATTTCCTGTTCTGGAAGAGGCTTTCTGATTGACCCTGGACAAGTTCATAGCATACAGTTGCCCACTGTCACAACTTCTGGCATTTTATTAAAGTTTTCCAGTTTAGCTGATTATTGGAGAACATAATAATTTATTTGAAACTAGCTTCAAGGTTGCTCTCACCTGTTTTTAACTTGATGCTGTCAAGCCACTTTCATTATTATTATTATTATTATTATTCGCCTTCACTTCTTAAGTATTATCTCTGGGAGAGGATAATGATTTCACTTTCTGCTTATTTCCTCCATTGTCTCAATTAGTACAGATTAAAGCTGTAAGGTAAGGGAGACAACACATGTGCAAGTACCACAGAAGTCTATAGGATTCCTTTTCTGTGCACAGAGGTAGACAGGCACATGTGTTTGCAAAGACTAACACTCTACCAGAACACATTTGTCAAAATTCCTTGAAGAAGTGCAAGATTCCAGCCGGCAGAGCTTCACAACATGCCTCACGAATTGAGGAGACGGAGCACGGCACTTCCAGAGTCACACATTTCTTCCTTGAAGCTGCTTGTAAACAGAACCTGTTGCTGTTTGGCTTTGCTTGTTAAAAAGGAAAGTATCTAGTATCATCGGTATTTGCTGTTGGCCACTGAATAACACACCACCATGAAAAGGGAGCACCTGGCCACCTTCACTCACGTCAGACGAGGCATGCTCCCCTGAGTCATGCTCGAAGGATCAGTTAGTGTTTGCTTGGACACACATTTCCCAAAATGGCAAGATCTTTCTGCTGACCTTTTAGCTGACTTGAAATATTTTTTTCTTCCACATGGCTCCCAGCTTAAATTGTTTGTTTGATCAGTTCTGTCATGCTCTAACCTTCAGGATTATTTTACCTCGCTCTGTGCATCTCACAAGGCCTTTGGCTGCCAGACTATTTTTATACTGAAGAGCAGATTTAGAGGGTTTTCCCAAATTCCTTGTCTCTGCTCTCTTTTCCCCCATTCCTTGATCCTAGGCAGTATTTTAACACTAGAGAGGATTGTGTATCAGCCATATGCTCCTCCTTGTCCACAGCCCTCCTCCTCCTTGGGCCATACACCAGACCCCATCAGCCCCTTCTAACCCTCTGCAATAGGGTCAAGAGCAAGGACACTGAAAACCAGTCCATCCCCTTTGTGATATTTGGCATATCTTCTTTGAGATGTCAGTCTCTGTGGTTCTCAAGTTTTGTCTAATGTAAATCACCTAATTCATTTACCATATTACTAGGAAAGAAATAAACCCCATCACATTTGTTATTAAAAGGAGTGCTGAATAACTTTCTGGAGATTTTGATAAAGCAGAAATATATGCTTTCCAACACCCCAAGGGCTTCACTGAAGTTAGGGAATATATGTTTTGGTGCTATGGCTTTCATGTCTAAAGGAAGAATAAGCACGGAAGAAGCACGGCATTTCCATTGGCACCTTATGTCAGAGCTATTGAGCCCTCAGAAGCAGTAAATCTCTTAATCTTGGAAGAAAAGTGTTTAGTTGTAATGGTAACTATGTTGTGGGTGTTGTCTCATTTAGGCCCAGATATCTTGCATACTCTTGATGACAGGTAGGAGTTCAAGTTCATTTCATCAGCAAGAGGTCAGAGATGGGCTGATATCCATTAGCCTCAATGTGTCACTTTCATCCTCTTGTTGTCTCAGTCTTGTCAATCGTGATAGCCTGGTCTGGTTATCTGCCTGCTTTTCCAACAGCAGGTCTTCACTGTTCTGCATTGCTCTTGGATTTTCTCCTAAAATTGAGTCAGAGGACAGAATTCCTTCAGGCCCCAAAGAAATTAGGCAGCTAAAGATCACTCAAACTTCTGTGTAATCAATATTAATTTATACACAACTAAACAAATGGGTAAAACACTGTTTCTGTTGAAAGAAGTGGAAAAATCCCACAGTTTCATGTCACCTCTTAGAGGGGAGATAGTCATTTCAGTGTTACTAACCATGTGAATGCCTCAGCTTCCCAGACAGCCCTGGTCCCTGAGCCATGGTGCAGAGACAACAGCAGTGTAGATCCAGGTACCTCTACAAGATGTCAGTGCTGCTGAACCTTGGTAGTCCCTGCCTTTCCATGGCCATCTTCACTAGTCCCTGAGAAATTAGTAGTAGAGGTGCAGCAGCAAAAAAATCCTTGAGCAACCCTACATCCATCTTCCACCCTATCACATGTTTCCATCTAAAGCAAGATGATTTGCAGGGTAAGGGACGTACCTCCTGCATGGGAGGCCAGGCAATGGGGCCAAGGTCCTAGTGAGTGAGCACCCTTTTGTTGTGTGGCTGCTTCTTTCCCCCCTTAGTATCCTGCAAGGTAGTGTGCAGCCCAGGGGCAGAGTCCTGGAGGTAGTATCACAGATACAGCTCTTCCCTGACCAAATTGCTAATATTTACAGCCTCATGTCCTCTTGGTCTTTCCTTAATGTTGGCTTTTAATTTTTGGAGGAGTGTGTTCACCTCGTCTTTTCTCCCATGGACTTTGACACAGCAAAGATTCCCCATGCCCCTTGAAAATAGTGAAAATGGACTCCATCCACTTAACTCCCATGGTTTCTGAGTTTATGTAATACTTCATCACCACACTTACAGGACTGAAATTAGCCAGCAGTTATTGTTTGCATTATTACAGGCAGCCCACAGCTAGGGAGTCAGTATGTGGTAGCCAAAGTATGCACTTTGCCACCAATCACAGGTGGTGACAATACAGTGTACACTTCACTGCCTGCTGTCATCACTCTCAACAAGACATTTCAGTGGTGTTGAGCTTTGAAATCAGATTTCAAGGCGACAAGAGCCCTCAGGATTGTGGAATTTAAAGCCAGTCTTTATCTTCAAAGCAGCCTGTGTAGCTAACGTGCCATATTTTTGTTTATGCTAGTGCTACATCTGTAACCCTTAAGATTTGCCAAACTGATCACAAGGTAGCCACGGGGAAAGGGAAAAGGGAGGAGAAGGGAGAGATTTAATCAGGGCTATATTCCCAATATGTTGCCTATTAAAAACAAGTTTGCCTTTGCTACGTGAGGACTGCAACACGGCGGCGATGTGTCTTGTGCTCTTGTGGCACTGACATGTTGAAAGCCACATCACAGGCACGTCAGTTCCCTCTCTCCATGGGGGAGAGGGTTCTTCCTTCAAATATCCTCTTTTGCTTTTTTTCTGGGTTGTTTTTGAAGGCTTTCACCTCTTCTTTGCTATTTTCAAAGGGTGGGAGGAAAGATAAGGTTACGAGGCAGTTTGGGCATGGTTACATTCTGGCCCCTGGTGAATGAACAATGGGACATGGAAAAACAAGGCATGGGAAGGGAGAAGCTAGGACCAGATGGAAACACAGTTTTGGAATTAATCTTTACTTGCACTCATGAGAATTCACACAACGGTTGTGAAGTAAATGTTTGGGGAGAACCACAAGAAAGAAGTAACTTCCTCAAAGGGGCATCATGCTTCCTTATAGATGCTTCTGTGAGGTACATTTTCATTTGCTTTGACCATATGGTGCATTATGTCCTCCATGGGGTAACCTGGCTTGTAAAGGCTGGTGATGCTCAGGGGCATCCCAGGTTCACAGTGTCAGTATCCCCACTGGTGTGTGCTCTCTGTATTTTGGATGTCTCTGTGAGGTATCTGTCCAACTCAGAGAAAACTATATGCTCAGATACTGAAAGAGGAACTTGTGGGGGTGGAAATCATTGAAACTTTGTTTTAAACTTCAACACATTATTTTTGCTCAGGATGAAAAAATAACCCATCAAAAAGTTATAGGAAATCTATGTGCTTTTTTGATAACATGTTTGAGAACCTAATCTGGAGTAACCTGAAGTGTAAGGTGATATTTTATTAAATTCTGTTCTTTTCTGCAGCCCTTAGTGGGACATAGAAGTGGGGCTGAATTTGGGGTGCTCAGGTGGGCTCCTGACAGACCATTCTGCCCTCTGTAGTTATAAAGCCTCGGTCAACGAGCACGTCATCAAGAGATTTCACTACTGGTGAAGTTCACCTACACACGGCTGAGGCCAGAGGGATTTATCTATAAGTAATAGTAGTAAAAAATAAACTTTAAAAACAAATTAATGTCTACATTTCATTGGGAAGTTAGCCAGGGGATATACAACTGAAATGAAGAGCCTGGACTGTTAGTGTCGCAGCAAGGCAGAGGAAGGTAGTCAGCAGCTGCCAAGAGTTTTACTGGGGAAAATGTGTAAAAATCCCCTTTATCTGAAAGTGGCAAAAAGCCTCGGCACTTTGGCAATGATACTGAACGCAGAACAGCGCAGTGTAGTCCTTCACTTATCTCTGCTTCTGATTCAGTCATTTCATTTACTGCGTATTTGTGTACTCTGCATTTTTATGGGGATCCAGAGGATTTAACTGTTACTGGTTTGGCTGCTGCACTTAGTGTCATGCAGCAGCACCTCACACATGGGAATAATTTTAGATATGCCTTTTTTTTTTTTCTTTTTTTCCTTAATACAAGTGGATATGGCTTTTCTGTTTGCTTTGTTATAATCTGGTTTAACTCTGAGATACTAAGATAAATGCTATTCAAGGAAGAAGTCAATCTTTCGGCTCCCTGCAAGCAGAAGCTATGCTCTGTGGTGGCCACTGGGATAACTGGTTTGCCTTCAGGCCACAGACAGCAGCATAGGGTCTGTCTTCAGTCTTCCTCCTTGAGATGCCTTGATGCACCCCGAGTTAATTGAATGATTCTCTCTAAAAAGAAGAGGGATAAAGTCCTGTGCCAGCAGCATCTCCAGTGACTTGGTCGTTCAGAGTACATTTCAGAATGGCTTTGGGTAACACAGTGTTGACTTGCTGCAGTTTCCCGACTCAGCATTAGGCCATGCCTTTTGAACATGATCAGCACCCTCTTGTTTAATGTCAAATTGTACTTGCTTTTTGTTTGCCCTTTGACTTAGTGAGTGGAGCAACCTCACACCCTGGCAGCAGCTCACCTGTGGTGGCCAGCTCTGTGGTGGTCACAGCCAGCATTTCCTTGTAAGTGACCCTGTGGTGGAGGGCAAATAGTGATATAAAAACCCATGTGCCAGTTTTAAAAGGTTAAGGAGGCATTTTCACACAGTCTCAAGTTTGACTACTGATATAAATAGCAGCTGAGTTAGGGCAGCGCAGAGTGAAAATTCAACATGCTTATCAGGATAAAGAACCCATTTTCCCTCTCCACATGTCATGCTAACTGTGTCCTGTGTGCAGCCATCTCTTGCCACTGACAGCCCCATCAGTGACCTCCAGCCTCTGGTCCCTCCATCACTGCCTTCTTGTGTCCTCTGGTGTCTGCGCTTCTGCGGAGAATCTCCCTGCAAGGTCCCCCAAAAAAATCTGGGATGAGTGGGTTGAGTTCTGCCCTTGGAGAGCTAGTGGGCCTCAAAGATATGTATCTCAGATTTTTTTTTGAGGAATGCCAAGGTAAACTCTAAAGTCCTGCAAATGGATTTGACCTCACTGAAGTCAGTGAAAATTTGCGATTGGCTTTACTGGGAGGAGAATTCTATAAAGTTAATGTTCAGCATCTGCCTGCACCCACAGTCTCCTTGGAAAACTGTTACCTTGAGATAGGTAGCAGCATCTTTCGGAGAAATTGATTCATTTGGGAAGAGACAGGGAAGAAGTTAGAAACTGCTAATTAACCGAAATGCCATGTGTGACCTTTAATAATTTTCCCTAGATCATTTTGTTTCAGAAAGGCAGAACTCACCTGTGGGAAGCACACAGAGACTGTCTGGTTAAACTGGAAATGGTTAGTAGGAATCTCTCTGCAAAATGCACCAGTACAGATGCTCCTGAAGCTGTTACATCTGCTTCTTTGAAAAACACTTCTTCCACATCCTCTGCTACGGTGCCAATGTGCACTCTTGGGAGATGGATGAAAGCGTACTCCAGATTTTCACATGCCAAAGTGGGAATAATGATTCAGTAATTAATCCCTCCTTAACAAAACAACAAAATTACTTGAAGAAAAAAGAAGACAACAGTAAACACTATTAGGCTTTTCTGCAACAATAGAAAAAAATGGGAACCATCCTAAAATTAGGTGCGTGTGTGCAGGGGGAACAATATCCTGCAGCATTGCCTGAGATACTGATGAGATGAGCCTTTCTTTAATTGTCTCCCGCATGTAATTTATTAAAGAGAAAAAAAAAGAACTGAACACAAAAATTTGCCTTTTGACAATGTGTTTATGTTTATCCCATTTTTAAAAATTGCTCAAGACTTACATTATCAGCAAGAAAATACAACCTTTATAATTCTTCTAGGGTCAGCGATGATGATCAGCAAAATGAGTGTTGGTTGTGCAAATGAAGGGCCTGGAGGCACTCTGAACTTACTCAGTCAAGTTTCTCTTCAGACTTCAAAGCATTCTGGAGAGCAGAATACATGCCGCAAAACTGTTTGGGTCAGTGCTTCCTTTTTTAGTATTCATTCTCTGTCCTTCTTTTACTGGCTGATTTCCAGCATCTTGGAGCCTCAACACAGACTGCAGAAAACAAGCCGTGCAACCAGTGCTTGTTTTGGTGCAATAATAATGAATTTTGTCTGGGTAAAAGACAAGGAGAATCTCCTCGTAGCAGCGTCCCACTCTACCCTGCACAGAAGGAATAAAATCATTTGTCTTATTGTAACGTATATCATTTATAACATGTTTATGCTTTTTCTTTGCTGACAACTTTAATCAGTAGTTGCCCTGAAGTCTTAAATGGAAAAAAATACTACGGTTCTGGGCTCAGGTTTAATCCCTCCCCGCTAGCATTTCTGTGACAGTGTGTCTTGGGAGAAGGGGACTGCTTGGGATATTCCCGTCCATCATGCTGTTGTTGATATCCCTCCCTGATGACAAAGAAACCACCCACCATTGCAAGCCTGTCCACATCCAAAAATTACTGGCCTGTCCGTCAGTCCAGCAGAGAGGGCTGACAAGACATACTACACTCAAATGTAAAACACATGGCTGCAAACACTTAGTTTCCTGGCAATAATTAAGAATGCTACTTGGCAGGTTGGCAGCCACATAAAACAACTGTTAGTCAGCTTTAAATTTATTGCTTTCCCAGCTTATTGAAATGAAACCCATATTATAAACGTATGTATGAAACGAGGCCTCAGATGATGAAACGACATGCAAATAAAGTCAAGGCAGAAATAAATTCTCTCAGGAGAGGTTTAAAAAGTTGCTGTGTCCTAAAGCAAGCAAAGCAAAGTACACCTTCTGGGCTGAGCCACCTGAAAGCTCACTTGCCTGTCCCGACTGACTGCTGAAAGACCAAAAGCATCAAAAAGCTCACTGAGTTTGATACGGTCAAACAAAATGGAGAAAAGCTAATTGCCCTTAAGTTTGTTTTCACCTTTATAATTATCTAGGGAGGGCCTTTATGCAGGATATATGGATGTAGGCAATGTTATTAGGCCCTTTGCAATTACTATGAATGAAATAAACCAGTTGCTGGCTGCCCTTCTGCTGTGTCCATGCCATTCTGGCTGGCCTGTGTGGCAGCACAGCCTGGCCTAACTGTACCCGCAATCCCCATGGTCATAAACCCTCCCCTTTGCTGATAAACAGATGTCAGCTCTATCCTCCCATAGCATCTGATTTTTTTTTGCTGGCCCAAACAACTCAAGCTCTTCCCGTCCCTCTCCAAGAGCCAAGTTCTCCATGCTGCAGCTCGTTGTACAAAAGCCTGATCCAGCTTGACTTTGTCTTAATGAACTTCTGGGGATAAACAGGGGCCGCCAGGAGAAGGGAGAGGGGCTTATCCTATTCCATGCATGAGACAATGGTTCTCCTACACCACAGGGCACCCAACCCGAAGGCAGGAGGAACAACCAAACTCCTCTGGGTGTCGGGGCAGTGGGTTCAGCTGCAGTGTGACAGTGTTAGGTACACTTTTTTTCCCTGCTGGAAAACAATGATTTACGATTATCTAGCGCCTGCTTTTGAGGGTCCTGAAATGATCTCAAAATTTAGATCCAAATCCCGTAAACACTTTGCCATATGACTGACTTGTCTTGCATGAAGCAACACTTGCTGGCTCTTTGAAGTTTCTCGTAAAGGAAAGCTGTACATGTGCTAAAGTGTTTGCAGAATCAGCTCCTTGGAGCTAAATTCCCATTTGGAATGGTTGTGCTGCTCTTCCCGCAGCCATGGCCTCTCGGAGACATTGGGGTTTCCTCTGGGGTGGAAGAGCTTTGGGTGCTTGTGCTGCAGTGAGGTGATGCTGCACTGTTTGTTGCTCTGAGCTCTTCTTTCTGCCCTGTGGAGGGGATCACAGCATATCTTTGTGTGCTTGCCTGGCTTTCCTGGTGACTAACCGTTCCCAAGGGACTCACTGAGCTGGTATTCCCTTAAGTGTACAGAAATCAAAGATAATCTCCTAGCCAGAAACTACGTTAAGGAACTGTCTGATCATCTGCTTGCAAGGTCTTGACAAACGTTGTAGGCGAATTACTTGGATTGCAATCCATGTTCCTAGAAGTAGCACCCTGACTTTTGCAGAAGACCTAGCACCTATAGCTTGGTACAGCCAAGAAGCCTTGTGATCGATTGGCTTGAATACTCAGTTCAGCTCACCTACTTCTACCAAAAAATCCTCCCACATGCTGGAACATAAACAAAACCTTCACACACTCTCGTAAAAATGAAAAGTGCCAAAATACTTATTTTTCAGTTGAAAAACTCAGAAGTAAAAAGAATAATTATTTAAGTATCCTTGTCTGGCCATGACCACAAGGTCCATCCTGGATAACAGAAAATCAAAACCAGTATGCATCTGTTGACTGTCTTCACATCAGTGAAAAATAGCATTTCAGAGAGAAATAGTTCCATGAATCTCCTTGAATTATCATTTCCAAATAGTGAAGCCAACAATGCATCAGTTGTTGTCAAAGCAGAAACCGATGACCAAACCAGCATTACAGAAACAGTCAGCAATTATTTGGTCCCTAACAATTTGTTACTGTCTTTTGTAGCTAATATTCTTACAGTATCCCAGACAGAAACATTTTCACCCAGGTAGTGACTGATTTAAACTTAAACATAGACTGCGAAATAGAAAAATAGATGCCCAAAGCCCAAACCACATCGTTACTGTTCTCCTAAATCATTACAAAACTGTGTGTTCCGGCTGACAATGGGAGCACCTGGATTCTGGATAAGCACAAAAACTCAAGGAAGTGAGGAAATAGTGTCTCCATGTGAAGAGGACGTACGTCAGTTGTTAGATGGAAATGAGCAGATGCAGGAATAGCAGGTAAGAGATGGATAGTTAGGGAACTGGAAGTAAGAAGGCTGAACATTAAAAGGAACAAAGTTAAAAATATAGGTTGGGGGAAACGCAGTGATGAAGGGAGAAAATAGTGAAAGAGAAAGTAGCGAAAGTACATTTATGGGGATGTAAGAAAGGAGGACATAAGGTAAGAAGAGAATGGAAAGTGTAGAAGGAAAAAACCTGAGGATCAAATCTGGGGGCAGGAGGGAATGGGGGAAGGAACAATAGAATAAAAGAACTATCTGAGAGAAGAAACAGAAAAGGGGAAAAAACCCCAACATGAGCAAGTCGTAAATTCGCTTTTTTAAAAAGGAAGCCTAATTCCAGTATGTTACAGTAAATAAAAAATACACAAGCATTTTCCAAGCTGTGTGCATATACATTCCTGTACAGATAGACACACTTACACCTAAATGGACATCTTGAGCAGCCTATAAAACCATGCCACAATCCCCTCAGAAAAACCACAACTGCAAACCCTGCACATGCACACATGGTTGTGGTAAATGGAGAGCAGTTGTGATAGACGTTTCTCGGCTGCTTAAAAGATACTGCCCAGACAGCTTTCATCCCTTCTGGTAGGCCTGCTACGGTGTTGGGGAAAAGCACAGGGCAGAGGCCAAGAAAGTCTGGAGTGGGAAAGTTTTCCCAGAGTCCTTCGTATCGGCACTGGGGAGAAGGAGCCAAAATAATACCTGGAATTAGCCGATCTGGCTACCTGGAAAGACAAATGAAATGAGGCTGGAGGAGGTGGAATAGAGAAACTTGTGGCTGTGTAACAAAACCTGTGCTATTTGCAAAGAAACATGGGAAGAGGCGTTGCTTTATGCCACTACAGAGCCCCGTACATTCAGATGAGACTGTAAAAGGAACCCCCACCACTGCCCCCAAATCCACAATGAAAACAAGCAGAAGAGGAGAGAAATAAAGGAAATCAAAGCAGTATGAAACCAGACCAGTTTCTCCTCTGCTTTTTCTCAGAGAGATGAAACACAAGACAGTCAGTGTGCTGATATGAGGACTGCATTTCAGTTGCAACTCTCTGCTTTGATTTGTGAAGACTATTTGCAATTCTGGCACTTTGGTCTGAAATTTCCCAGTGTCTCTCCCTCCACCCATGAAATAAAAAGTTACATTTTTCTGATGAAAGGTGTTGGGGCAAAGCTGAAAAAAGAAGGAAAAAACAACCAGGTGAATAATACCCAGCATGGATATTTTACTGGAAATATTTATTTTGCAGTTTGGAGAAAAATAATTATCACTAACATTTTTTTGTCATATTTTTTGCATTTCTAATTGCTAAGTCTTGTAATCATGTGCTCCTAAGTCATGAGGTTAGATTTAAAAAAAAAAAACCAAAAAATTGTCCATTCTGGGCACTAACTTTGGAGGTGTTTGTGTACTTTAGGGGTCTTTATTTGCTAATAAATTTATTTGCTAATAAATCCCTTGGTTCTGGGCGAGCGGAGTTCTGAATCATCACCACCCCCTGAAATTTCTGATGTCCCCTCATCTGATAGAGCCTTGGAGTCTGTTCTCTGGCGATTTTCCAGCTGCCAGCTGAAGTTCCAGTCAGTAATGGCATTCTCTTAATATATGTCAAGGGCAGAAGTTTTATGATGTACTGTACACACGTGCTACTAAAAATTTGCAGCAGGGCAAGTAATTTGTAACAAATTTTTTTGCTTGTGAATTGTCTACAGACAGAGTGGCATTGTTTTTTCCTAATCTGATTTATTATTTTCAGTTTGTTTTCAATTTCCACTGGTGGTTTTTGATCTGCACATTTTTGTCCTGCTACCATCTTTTTGTTCGGAAATTCTGATAATATAAATTTGAAATGGGACCTTTCAGCTGGATGTCTGGTTTGCTTTTTGTGATCTGATTGGATGAGGGAAGTTCTCTAGTTTTGCATTTCTAGTGGGCATACCCTTAGTATGAGTTGGGCATTAGCTTTCTATACCCCATAATGCTAACTTTCACCTAAGAAAAGACAAAAAGCACCACTTAGGGCTAATGAAAACCTCTGCTCAGGTTAAAAAAGGAGTTGGTGCTGTTACAGATTTTGCCTAAATTGTCACAAATTGTCCAGTGAAAAATTATCTGCTGTTTTCTTATCTTGAATGGCTCACACACACAAAGCAGTTCTTTCTCCTTCAGAAGAGTGAGTGGACACAGGGTCTGCTAGAAACAGGAGATGCTGACATTTGCCGCAGCTAAACTCCAGGTCATGGGGACAGAAGCCAGCACAGGAACTGTGGAAAGATCTCGTTTGTTTTAAGAGGGTTCTGGCATGACCCCCTAAAGATGTCCTGTAAGCCACTGTGGCATTGTCGGACGTTCACCTTTTTTTTTGTCGAGCTGACAAAGGTGAGAGCAGAGAGTGTGGGAATGGGTGATTTCCACTCTGTTGGGAGCAGGAGGCAGTGCCTGCCTTCAGAAGTGTCCATCACACCATCTGCACCAACATTGGGGGCACAGGAGGGCTGCTGGGCCATTATCATGTACAGACAAGGCAGAGACCGTGAGCAGGGTCCGGCATTCCCGGACTTCGAGGAAATGTTTAATGTCGAGGCATGTTTTATGTCAATCATACACATAAAACACTGTTACTGTTACTGGGGCTGCGTAAGCCCATAAAGATGCACTTTTAAACCTTTAAAAGTAAGGTACCGTAATTACATCTAATAGAACCCTCAGGGTCTCAGGGGTGTCTTTCCTGCTTTTAAGATACCCAAGGTAGATGAGGTAAAGTAGAAAAAAACCTTCCTTAAAGCTCTGAGGGTAGAGAAATGCAAATACCGTCCAATTCGGCATGCAAGATCTCCCAAGCCTTGATTTATTTGCTTTAATAACTGTGGGATCTCTCTCCACTTTTTAGCTTGAGAAATTGAAGCCATGAGGTTGTGAGAATGTCTTTCTTCCAGAATAATCCGCTCCAGTGCCAGTCATTGGGGAAAGCCAGCAGGCTTGCTTTATTTGAGCTGCATGATGCTCTTTTCAAATTTATTTTAAATCTAACTTCATCCTAGAACAGCCTCCTTTCACACACACACACACACACACACACACACACACACACACACACACGCTATTTCTGGGAAGTAAAAGGCTCGGTTTTGTCTCACAAAAAGGTGTGAGTGACTCCGCTGTGGCTAACATTGCGTCATGGTTTTATGATGCAGCCATGTTTCTTCATAAGCATAGACCACTGATCTGTGTGCTGCTGTGCTTACTTTCTTCCCCAAGGAACTGTGGATCAGTTGCAGTGCTGGCTTTCTGCTGGAAGCAAGGATGGCTGCTGTCGGAGGAATAATGAAAAAAGGAATTAGGCATCCAAAAAACAGGGTGATGTGCAAGCCATGGATTAAAATCAGATTGCTCAAGTTGTTGCTATCCACTGCCTCTCATTGTCTCTCCCACCCTGGCAGACACTGCTTGCTGCCTTTGAGGGAGAGGGCCCCCAGTTCCAGCCCCGACACAGGGCATGTCCCCCTCTGCCTGGCCACACTGGGGACAGACACAGCAGGCACACAGCCCAGCACCGCGCCCTGAGGTGGCAGCAGCCTGGCCAGGAGTGGGATGGAGGGCTGTGCCCCACGGCAGCTACTACCATCTGATTTCAATCTGCTGCCACATGTCCAGAGCGCGGGTGCATCTCCCACCACATGCAAGGCGCAGAGCTGCTGGCTCAGTGCGCCAGCCCCGATGGGGAGGTGGGGCAAGGGACGTGATGGCCACCCATCCCTCACCCACCAGGACAGAGGGCTGGACCCTCCAGCAAGATTTCTCACCTGGTGAGGTTTGTTTCCCATTGGACCTGCAGAATCCTACTCTGGATATCTGCTTGGGCAATGACAGGATTTGGAGACAGTGACAGAGTGTGGGGAGGAAAAGGCTGACGGTGCAGTATAGCGCAGTCCCTAGAGAAACTGGATTTTTGTTTTCCAGGTGTATTTTGAAACTGAAACAAAGCTCAGAGGTCAGAACAGTGCTTTCTGAAATTCCCTATCAAGTGTAACTGGCAGGGGCCCATAGACCAGCACCACAGCCTGCATGAAGCTGTGGGGACCTAGCATGAGTTGGGAACTTTTCAACAAAACACTCCTTTGTTATAAAATGGCAGTTCGTTGGCCCTAGTATTTTCATGAAAAGAAAGGTTTCTGACTTCTGACATGAAAATTCTGGACAAACCAAGACATCATGTCCCAAAATAACTTGCTATTCAGGGCACTCCAACATGAACTGGTTGGAGTTGAGCCTGGAAACTGTATTTTTTATATATTACAGGTGAATTTCCAAACAGCAGGCTGTCGTAAGACAGATGTTGGCCTCTTTTTTATGGGAAAACATAGCTGGTGGGTCTGAGCGTTGCACTCGTTACGATTCAGTAAACCTGGGGCTTCACAAATGGGAAAACTTTCCTACCCAGTTCTCTAATGAACAACTTGGAAAACTTTTTTTTTTTAAATCTAATTTGCATATCTTGTGTGTGCAACTGCTTATTTATATGTATGACTATCTGGGACATGAGGAGGAATGAATCCTGGTCTAAATATACACTGTTTTAAGAGTGGTGAATTGAATGAAAAGAAAAAGCCAGGAAATTCCAAGCTGAGGTTCCCACTTGACAGTACATCTGTCACTTGTATCTTGATATGCTTTTTATTTCCCATGACAGAAAGAATTTCCATTTGTGAGGATTCACTTTAAATCTGAATTTCCTGATTTTTGTCAAGAGGTGGAATGGTTTAACGGTACACACGTGATGAGCAGTTTTAATCTCTCAGTTGGTTATTGGAGACAAGCCCAATATAATTTTGCATGTCCCTACACCTTTCCAAGCTGGTAATTTCAGGGTTCAGGCACAACTAACCTTTTCTGAACTGGCACTAAAGCTCTTGGAAAAGAGATTGGGGTGTACTGTGCATCTTCTTTTCCTGGCAGGAGGGCTCCCCTCTGCGTGCAGGCTGGGTTTCCCTGGCCTCTGGCTGCTCCAGCTTCTCAGAGTTTATTTGCAGTGTGTGGTAATCTAAATTCCTCATGAACACCTTCCATCACTTGCTTGCTGATCCGTGTCCTGTTCTTTTGACTGAATTACATTTTAAAGTCCCTCCTGGCTTCCCTCGGTCGGGTCTGACGCTGGCTGCTATGAAATGACCCTTGTCCCGAATGACTATCACTCATGTTTGCCCTAAAAAAATACAATGTACCTATAGTGTTAAAGCAAATAAGCCACATGTCATATTAGCAAATACGTGCAGTTAAAGACCAGTAGACCAGAAAGAGCCCACCTCGTATTGTCTTATGATTCATATTTAAATATTTCTTCCCTCAGAGGTGGGAACTCGGTTGGATACAGTCTGTGTGGCCCTTTCCCACCAGTCCTGAGTGACCAATAATTAATTTATGCTGAATGTAATTACTCCCTTGTTAACAGTAGTTTTTCTGCACTTTCTCTCGGTTGGCTCTGGAGACGTACATGTTGAGTGTGATGTATGACTCCTGGCACAGAATGAAACCCTAGTCCTGTGAAAAGACATAGATAAAGTGAGGTTGCTCCATTACTCGCTAATGAATTTATAGGCTCACCACTCTTATCTGAGGTACAGCAGAGAAAAATTCTTAGAGGCTATTAGTGTAGTCTTGAAATAAAGATATTGGGGCTTGGGTTTAGCCATCCTTCTCCATCCTGTCACTTCAGTGGGCACTTCAAAACAACGACAACAAGAAATGGTTTTAATCTAAAGGAAGGAGAGCAAGACAGACAGCTGCTGTGGCCTGGGCTGTGAGTTTGCCAAGAAATGCCAGGACTGAAAAAGCAAGGAATAATGAAAATATTTCCCACGTGATGATTCCTTAATGGCACATAGGCCTGTGCACCGCTACGCAGTACAGCAGGGGATGCATTAAAGATACCGAGCTGCCGCAGCTATTGTGTTTCAAAGCGGTAGTCATGCTAATGTGGTGCTGGCAGGCAGACATCAGCCTTTTTGGAAGGCGCTATAATAGCTTCCTAGAAATTAAAGACAGAAGGGACTAGCAGATCATATACCCTGTCCTCCTAAATACCACAGGCTGCTAGTATTCACGCAAATACCTTATAGCAAGTCCAAAGCTGTCAGTTAAAGCAAACATTTCAGCCTTAAAAAGTTGAGCTTGCTGTCAGCAGCAGTAGAAATCCAGGGCATGGTGCCTCCTGGATGAACATCCCTTGTGCTGATGGGATGCGAGGTATGTTCAAAAAGCTCAGGCAATTCTGCCAGGCAAAAGTCATGGCCCAGGTCACAGCGGTAGGTAGAAAACCCCCAAGATCCAGTAAGTCTGGTCTAGAAGAGAAAAAACCCTTCCTCTGTCCAAAATTGGACATCCATCTCTGAGCTAGTGAGCAAGGCACATCAACTGTGGTGAGAGCTCTGCTATCTGTGAACAAGGATAATTCAGTGGGTGGAGAAGGAATCAGGAGATTGGGAGCTGAACTATTGCAGGGAGAAGGAAAAAAACCCCAACCCTTCTCTTGGCTTTACCACATGGAGAACCTCTTGTTTTGGCATGTGTGAGAAATTTCTTGAAAGACAATTAAAAAATTAGGCGTGTCAATAGCCTTCTAGCTGTCGTGCAGAAACCTGTATTTTAAACTGTAGGGGGCAACAAGGGCTCTGCTGCAGTCTGCTGGGTAATATTCAATTTATAGCAGTCAGCAGACCTAATGTGGTACTGCCACACACTGAACGGGGTGGGCAAAAAGACCCCTAAGAAGATGGTGGGGGGAAGGTGACAACAGCTGTTGACTTCAATATAAAACTCTGAAAAGAAGAAATGTAAGGAAATATTTACAGTTGAAATAATCAAAGCAACTACTAAGTGGTAATGCAGGACTTTCCTGGGAAAGGCGCTGCTCTGAGGGTGGCAGTGCCACTTTCCTCTAGGAGATCTTTCATTGGAGAAATGGACCAAGAGCGAGAAGTCAACAGGTCAAACAGGGATTGCAGCACTGGTCTACTTACCTCCAGAAGTCTTCTCTTTGTAATATGGGGAAGTAGGGTCAGAAAGAGATGGTGAAAGCCATTTTACCTTCCTGCAGCTGAAAAAGCCACCCCCAAAGTATTTTGGACAGAGCGACCTGGGAAGAGTCTTGCCAACTCTCAGAGGGTCTGAGGAGAGCCTAGCTGGTGGGGCACGAGGGGCACCACACTCATGCTTCAGATCCACTGTCCCTCTCTGTCCCTTGTTGCAGACTTCCTCTGCTATCCTTCAAGAGGATAGCACGTGACTTCTGCACAGCCCAGAGAAGGGGCAGGTTTTTGCAGTGGGCTGGTGGGGACAGAGGAGGTGGGTGGCCAGAGGTCTGAGCTGGGGTGTCCTGGCAGGGCTGGAAGCCATGGGGCCGCGAGCCTGCCTGGCAGGACGCAGCAGACTGCATTTCCCTTCCCTTCCTTCCTCACGGCCTGGCTTAGTGCTCAGGGCTCCTGACCACAGCCGCGGCTTTTTTCATGGAGAACAAAGCCCTTTTTATTTCTTTTTTTTTTTTTTTTTTCTCCCTTGGATTTGGCTGTTGGAAAGGAGCTAGAAACTATTTGCACCAGGAAATACAGGCTGAAGAATGAGTGTGTCAGCCCAAGTCCACTTGGCAGGGCTGCTTCGACTGCAAAAGTGAGGCAGCAGCGCATTTGGAGGCCTGCTAATTGTCAGTGAAGACAAAATGAATAGCTGTGGATTAATTGAGTGCTTCTACTATTGTTTTTCTAGAAGAAAACTTCTTGCTTCTAGGAAAGAAGCAGGGATGATGTTTCTGCTCAAACACAGGTTTTTATTTGGCTGTTATTCACTGGGTCTTCTGGGGCTATGCAAAAAGGTACAGAGATATCCAGAAATGTCCTTCGCCATTGAATCCTCAATGCCAAATCTCAGACTGGTCAGTTTGCTTTTGGGGACTGTTGTCATCACACAAGTGAAAATGTTTCTTTAATGTAAAATGTAGACACAGTAATGAGCAGGATTTTTTTTGACACAGACTGAACCAACTTTCTCTTTTGAAGGGAAAAGACTTGCTGTAATGTATTGTCTCTGGCGAGCAAGAAATTACAGACCACTTTCTGGAAGAAAGTGTTAGACACAAGTCTTACAGGGTAAAGTCCACCTGCTTCCCAAAGCCAGGTTTAAAGTGTTATGCCACCTTAGGTACAAATCACAACGCATCAGATTTAAAGCAAGGCACATCCCCCTCTACTGTTGCTGAAGGCCTCAAGAAGTATTTTGTAGAAAAGCAGAAATTCAAATATTTTGTACAGACACCAATCACTGTATCTCTGGCTGCAAGTTTTGGTATCGAGGTCCTGAAACTGGCAGCTATCTAAAATGTTGGCTTTATCAAAGGAGAGACAGTATATCTTCTCAATTCTTTTATGTGGACAGATTTTCTTTATTAATCTTTATATAACTTTGTAGTCACGATACCACATCTTCTGATGTGCAACTGCTTAGATAGAAGGAATCGATCACTTAGGTAACATGGGGACTTACTTGGTGTTACTCAACATTTATGTCTAACCTGCATATGTGAGAGGGTTTTAAGCATTAAATCTTATAAGAGGAAGGAAAAAGAAGAAAAGTTTTCCTTTTCACACCACACCAGATCTAGTTGAGACAGGATACATGGAATAAATACCAAGAGTGAAATTCTAGACCCATTGAAGTTAATGGCAAAATTCCCGTTGACTTCAGCTGGGCCAGGATTTCACCCTTTGAGTATTTCCAGCTCAACCAGAAGCAGGAAATACTGGAAAGCTCTTGACAGGGCCCATTCTCATGATATTTCCCATCCAAATTTTCAGGCCCTGTTATTCTGCGTTGTTTATATCACACAGTAAAATAAGAAGGGTGTTGGGAATATGCTGTGCTAGAAATACTTTGGAAGGCAAATGTAGAAATAGAGATGAGATTTAAATTAAAGGGAAAAAGGATGAATGAGGTGACTTCATGTAGAAAGTGATATAGTGAGTCTTGGGTTGACTTTATTAGCTCACTATTACATAACAGAATGGTTGTAACATTCTGTGGAAATGACATATGAGCTGGCATACTACATTTGTATAATTTTCACTGAACATAACTCCTGCACAATGTGGAAAATGAGAGCACTGAAATCTTTACCCCAAGCTGCGCTGCCGTGCTGTAGCTGCACACAATGCTTTCCCACAGCTCTGCAGTGCTGCTGCTGCAAGCTGCCTCAGGATGGACAAGTGCTGCAGAATACAGTAGTCTTTCATAGAGAGGTAATTAGAAGGAAATACAACTGATGTGGCCTGACGGCTTTGGACAGGAACGGGCCTCTCTGCCACCATCTGTTGGTGAATCGGGGAAAGAAAGTACATTGGATGTCCTGGTCTGCAGAGGCCTGCCCAGACCCCAGCTGCTCAGGTGCTCCCCAGAGTAAATATTTTTCTCCTTGGAAGGAGAAGTATTTCTAGCTGCAGTGTCACAAGGGTGACATGGCAACACAGAGACCGGTGCTTGCATGCATCTCTATCCAGAACCCCTCCTGTGCTTTTGGGATGTCTGCGGTACCACGGTACAAACAGCGGCTCAGCCCGTCAGTGAAAGGAATAGGAAATTAACCTTATTTTAAAGTAAAAGGATTAAGGAAGGGGTCCCAGAGAGATGGGCTTCTTCAGTGCCTCCCTGAGGGACCCTGTATCCCCAGAATGACTCCAAAACCTGCCTGGCAGTGAACCAGTATGAATACAATCTCCTCCCGCCATAATGGTCCTGTTCAGCATGCCTCCCTGCCTCTCTCATGGTCTTCTGAAAACCAGAGCTCAGGAATTGGCTGCTTTGGCTCAGGTTTTTGACTGTGTTCCTGTAGTCCAAGGCTGCCCTGGAGGTGTGAGCACTGTACTCTCTCCTTGGAGGGACGGTGGCTGCGGGATTTATGTTCTTTTCCCTCTCCCGTCTTCTCCTGGCTCCAGGGACCTTAATTTCTGGGAGAACTTGCCTTTTGGGTGGGAATGACATTTCTAGCTAGCCATAAGATATTTGTTACAGCTGGATAGTGATTTCAACAGTCTGTGGATATTCAAGGTGTCCACAATGCCCCCTCATATTTCCACTATTTTTCAATAGCCATTGTGATCCTAAAATATCCATCAGTCAGATGTCTTTTCTCCTGATTAGCCACAAAATGCAGGCAAAGTCAGTATGCCTGGATTAGTCTCAGGTAAATGTAGGGAGAGTTTCCTAGGCATGGGGATTATGTCTGTCAGAGCTGACACCAGGATTTTGGCCTTCTCTTGCCGTGGGGAGTAGCCACAGTGGACCATACTGGTTGAGAAGGGGGTGATGATGGTGAAGCACGCTTGAGCATTCCTTGAGTTACTTCTCTTCTGAGCCCAGTAACTGATATGATTTCCAGGTGAGGATTCAGACCTGATTTAAAGATACAAAGAGATGGGCTGTCCCCCACCTTGCTCAGTAAGTGCTTTATGAAGAATCATCATGAAAACGCAATTGCTCTTTCTGGTTTGTACTTGCCTGTCTTTCAAGCTTCAAGCAATTTGTTCTGTCCATGTCTTTCTTTGCTCCATTAGTAAGCGGAGCCTGAGTAACCCACCGGTTCCTCCTGGTGAAGGTATTATCCAAATGTAATCAAGTGGCTTCTCAATCTTCTTGATAACTTAAACAGATTGAACTCTTTAAGTGCTTCAGTTTAGGGCACTTTCTACAGTCTCTGAATCATTTTTATGGCTCTCTTCTGCACCTTCTCCAGTTTTGCAATATCCTTTTTTTATAATGTGAACATCAGAAGCCCATAGAGTGCTGCAGTGTCTGGTTAATAGGCTGTAGATAAGTTTCTTGGTCTCTGTTTCCTGAAGTCAGTGCTGGGTTCCATAGCTTTCAGGCAGAGCAGAGGGAGGACAAGCCCCTGCCTGCCACTGAGGCTTTTGTTTTATTTTTCTACTATTGTGAGCAGGGAGTATCACCTATTAAGGTATTTTAGTGGTAAAGGTATTTAAGAAAAGAAAATCTAAGAACAGATATTTAGTGAGCCCAGAAATGCTGGGCGAAGAGGTTTATTTCTCTTTAAAATGATGCCAAGTTTATTGCTGCTGACAGCACCTGGCAAAAGTCTTACAAAACCACATAATGTAAGGGGAACTCCCCGTTTTTGTTAGTAGAAGGCTTGCATGAAAGGATTTGTCAGTCTGTGGGTTCAGGCTACACCTTCACTAATTTAACAGAGCAGGATGACGTAAGCACCTATGTTGAAGAATGCCTGTGATGCTCTTTGTTGCTTGCTTCATTGCCTTGAATTTTTTCAACATCAAACAAAACAAACTAAACCAAAAAAAACAGGAAGATGAAACGGTAGCAGCTTTTATTCGTAAAGGTTATAACCCTCATGTGAGAGAACAGTCACAGGGACTACTAAGAAAAAAACATGTAAAGAACATTTTGGTTTTAAACTGCACAGTTATAGATGGAAACTTACCTGGAGAGTAGGTCTCCACCTGGCCTTTTCCTGGGAACTCGTGCCATGGCCTCACCTCGCTGCTGTTCCCATACACATTGGGATGACCACTGGCACAGCAGCCAAGGAATTGCCACAGCTTTAAAGACAGTGGTTTCTCAGACTGGGACTGCTGGAGGCTAGAGGCTGAAGTTAGGGATACAACACAGGGTCCTGAGAGGAGACAAGACACTGAAGTGAGACAGAAGGTGCTTTTGAGGGGTGAGCAGTGGTTTCCATTATGCTGGTGAGAGTCAGGAGACTGAGGAAAGCAGAGAGATGCCACTACTTGCCCCAGGACTGCCTGAAGGAGAAAAAGATAGATGCATGGACAGAAGGAAGAGCAGGAAGCCCAAGCATGGGAAGGTGATCTGCAAGAACCACAGAGGTGTGACACAGCAGTGGGCTGCTGTGTTTCGGTGTTTCCAGGTAAAAGGATTTAACGAAGTAGTATGACTGCCCGGCCTTACAGCCTAAAGTCTGCAGCTCCTGGGAGTGAAAGTGGCTTGCCTCCACTCTATGACAACTGTAGGGGGTAAAAGAAGGAATGAGCTCTTTTCCTCTGCCTGAAAAATATACCATGGGCAAGAGCATGTCTTAAAATAGAGCCACAAACTGTGGTAAAAGCAACTCAAAGCCAAACCCAAAGTCTTTCAGATGTGGAGGTCTGTATTAACGTAAGAGATGAAAACCAGAATCTCATCTGGCCAATCTATTCCCCATTAAAAGCCAGTTCCAGGAAACCCAAGTACTCCCCCACGCTGGGAGGGCTTCAGCTCAACATGCCTGGATTATGAATGCAGCTATCAGATCAGGAGATGAAGATTGATGTGTTTCTGGTCCTAGATGCAGAGTTTAATAGGAGGGCATTTTCTGCGGCCAAGCTGGATGCTTGGTTGACGCCAGGTGAGAAGGGAACCCAGAAACTGCTCTGTCTTTACTCTGCTTTTACACTGCAGAAGCATTGCAGATGAGCTTTCTCTTCACAGCACACCCAGGAATTTGCCAGCTTCATGAAGTCTTCCTTAGCTAATAATTTCTTTTCCTCTCAGATGTTTCCTTGTACATGCTTGATGCATGCAAATGCATGCTTAAAAGATGTACTTTCCAGGTCTGTTAAGTGTGTTGAATGATAATACAGGGCTTCAGTTTCTTAAAACGAGACACAGTGAAGATACAGGATGTTTGGATGCTGGTGTGCAAATAAGGTCAGGGGTTATAATTTCATTCATTTAATTTCATAGAAATGGAAATACATCTGGAGGCAAGACCAGTGGTCATTGAACCACAATCTCCCTGGACTGCATCCACCTCTGCTGTGGTCATCACTTAATAAATGAGGTAGAGAATCCAGCCTAGCGTTGGAGAGCCTCAAGATATTTGGGATTTGTGTGCCATTTGGGACTTCTGAAGATGCTTGTGTATGGGAAGTTGCAATGAGACTTCATGCAGCATCCTCTAAAGCCGCCAAACTACTGTTGTCATAAACAGCCTCCTAGATAACAGCCTTCAGACAACAGAAGATCTCTGTCAAATCTATGTCACTTGCTTCTTTTAGAGAGCCATTTAAACCTAATCTTTGTCAGGGTGGAGTTTAAAAGCCTTATTGTTTAGGGAAATAGTTGATTTGTTATTTTTGGTTTTGTAATATTTTGGAAGATAGATTGGGAGACTTTTAATGCACATGATCTGATTTAGAGAGAAAATATAAAGACATTATTGGAGGTTGATGGAACATTCCTCTGTCAGCAATTCATAACTGTTGGAGATGTTTAAAAAATTCTTTTTTAGAAAAACTGTTATTTTAGTGCTTTCTATCAAACTTTGGAAATGTCCTTCAGCTCCAATACTTTAGCTTGAATTTAAAAAGAAAACTTTTATCCATTTCTCAGGAGAACAATCCGATTTTCTAACAAATTCTGCAGTTTGAAAGAGAAACGAAACTTTTCTATTTTCAAGGAAAAGGATACTGCCAAAACTTCAAATTTTTGTATCAACAGGCTCAAGGTTTGACTTGGATAGCTCCTTTTTATTATTTCTCTGGAAGAGGCCAGATATTTTTTCCGAAAACATATGCATTGCTACTAATATATATATATATATATATATATATATAGTTGGGCTTTGATTCAACAGCATTTTTCAATAAAAGTATCTGAAATATTCCAACAGCTATCAAGAATATTTATTTACCTTCAATCCTCCTTCATCTCTTGAACAAAAAGCTTTTAAAATTTTCTGAATGCAGAATGAGTTCACAGCTGGTGTCCTCTTGCTGTTTGTTTTTAAGCAGTAAGATGTAAATATTGTGTCATTTGTAAGATCATAATGCTCAAGTTTCGGCAGGTACAGATGAATGCCATCACTAAAACTGGCAGTGTGCTCTGACTCAAACAGAGCACCTAAGCCAGACATGCGGATGGGCATGTGAAGCAACACTTAACTGGGGGTTTCTTGATTTCTGCCAAAGTTTACAGTCCTCTGATTACATTGTCAACTGTAAGGAGGGGAAAAAAATGGTCTTTTTAGAAACCTGTGGCTTGTGATCAGCTTGTCTTGTAGGTAATGTGATTAAGTCTGAAGGCAAATATAGGCACCGAAAAGAGGGTTCTGTGTATGTGTTTGTATTTGTGTGCAACCATTTTGCTTTATTTTGAGGTTTTTATAAAAAGGAAGACCTAAAGGTCCTGATTTACAAGGCTGACGTCTCTCTGCAATGGCAGTAATCACAGCTGCAAAATGTATTTTATCAGTTCAGCTGATAAAAAGGCTTAATTTTTCTAATTCTCTTATGCTCTTTCTCGTTTGGTTCCCTGTCAAGCTTGATGCCTTTCCGGGAAAGACCATCTTTTGTCTCTTACTATAAAAATTGAGCGTTCCTTTTCTTCTTTGAAAGGACATGCATTGTCTTAAAAGTTTGTGTCACCAGTCAAAATAACGCCATCGCTCCTGAAAATATTTTCATTTTCTGACATGCACGGAGGTGCCATAAAGCGGTGCTGACAACTCCATCTCTCACATTCCACAAATCTTATCAAGATATATCATCAGAAAACCGCACGGGTTATATCCGGACTCTGACAAACCTGAAACATGGCCTGCCAGCCACAGATAAGGCTTGAAATGTTGGTCAGTGAAAAGGTGATAACAGTAACAAGGATCAAATACATGTACAACTTCACCTTTAGACAGCTGTGGGTTTTTTGGCTGAGCTGTGGTATTGGAGAAATCGTTGCTCTGCCTTCGCCGATACACCGACACGCTGTGTGCAGCAGGCCGGAGGTAAAGCGTGGGTGTGCGATGGCCATAGGTAAGCCTGTGTTTCAGGAGAAGTCTCGTGCTTCCTTGTGGGTCACCAGGAGTGCTGAGTAACTCCAGGGAAGGCCCAATGCTTTGTTTGAGGGATCAAAAGGACTGTGGTGCTTTGTTGTTCCAAACATGGAGAGAAATTGCAAAACGCCATAGCAGAAATAATAAGCGCGGCCCGTCCCTTCCCCCTCAAAGCCTGCTGTAGGAGCTCTGGCCATCCTTTTAGTCCTGGGAAGGAAAATCTGAAACAAAAAATAAAACTCCTCAAAGCCATTCCACAAAACAGTAAACTGGCCCTATACGTACTTTTGGTTAATCTTGGGATTTAAACGTATCACTATTATCGTAAAAGAAAAAAAAAAAAGCAGTTCTTAAAACGGAATTTATAATCATTTGCTTAATGGTGCTTTCCCCATGCCATCCGTTTCCAAACAGAGCTTAGTTTATGGCTATCATAAGAGATTACGTTCCCTTACAGTTGCAGTATTTCTTCTATAATGATTTATTTTAAAGGGCTTCACCATGATAGCTCTCCAACTTTGTTCCTTCCTGTATATCACTGTTCAGGGTCAAAAGCTGGAAAAAGGGCTGGTCCCAGAGGCCTAACATATTTCACCAGTGGAGACTCTGGCTTTTCACTTCTCCTTCTCTCCTCATCACTTTATGCTTAAAGAATAACAGATGTGGAAACATTTAGAAAAGAACTAATTGAATTTCACATAACACAATTTAGCATTGTTTGAGGAAGTACCTAAATCAACAGCACATTTTCTGAAAGGCCCAGCGTTGCCTAATTAGAACACCAAACGTGTGACTAATTGGCCACACTTACACCAAAGGCTCTGTCACAGATGAACGGCTGCCTATTCATCTTAGCTAAACTTAGTCCAGCGGTTTGGCTGTGAGGTAACTGTGGTTGTTTTAAATGAGCTGTGCCAAACATAACGGGAAAACTCGGCAATGGTAGGAGAACAAATCCGTGTAAGAGCAGAGGAGTAATCAGGACGCTTACGCTCCGGCAGCACCCGGAGGATTACCAGGAGATTATCAGCACATAAATTATTGGATTCTTGGTGCTCTGTAATTGGGACACTTAATAGCCTGCTCTTTATCATGTCTACTCCATTGTCTTTAAAAGCTCAGCATCTAATTAAAAAGTAAACTGATATTATCAGGAAAGGCTCCACTCTGCCCAGCTCTTGCCACTGCTGGATCTGGTTTTTGCATGCAACAGGATGCTTTCTTTTCTTCCTTCTCTTCTTGATTTCTTCCCATGCCTGTCTTTTCTTTCTTTCTTTCTTTCTTTCCTTCTTTCTTTCCTTCTTTCTTTCTTTCCTTCTTTCTTTCCTTCTTTCTTTCCTTCTTTCTTTCCTTCTTTCTTTCTTTCTTTCTTTCTTTCTTTCTTTCTTTCTTTCTTTCTTTCTTTCTTTCTTTCTTTCTTTCTTTCTTTCTTTCTTTCTTTCTTTCTTTCTTTCTTTCTTTCTTTCTTTCTTTCTTTCTCTCTTTCTTTCTCTCTTTCTTTCTCTCTTTCTTTCTTTCTCTCTCTCTTTCTCTCTTTCTCTTTCTTTCTCTTTCTCTCTTTCTCCCCTTCTCCCTTTCTCTCCTTCTCTCCTTCTCTCCTTCTCTCCTCCTCTCCTCTCCTTCTCCCTCTCTTGCTTTCTTTCTCCCTCTCTTTCTCCCTCTCCTCCTCTCTTCCTCTCTCTCTCTTTACTCTCTTTCTTCTCTGTCTCTCTGTCTCTCTCTTTTTTCTCTTTCTTTCTTATCTCTTTCTCTCTGTCTCTCTTCCTTCCTGCCCTCCTTCCCTGTAGCATCTCTTCTTCCCTCTCCAGCTATCTCATTCTCCCATTTTTCTCTCTCTTTCTTCTTTCCTTCCTATATTTTTCTCTTTCTCCTTCCCTCCTCAAACCTGTTATCCCCTCCCTCCTTTCCTTGTTCATTCCTTTCTACTTTTCCTCTTTCCTTCTAACCTTTTTCCTTGGCAGATCCAGTTGACTTGAAGGTAAGTAGAGCACTGTATTAAAGTCTTTCCACATGGAAGGTGGCAGTGGTGCTGGGAGGACGCCTGGTTATGCACTTTGCTTCAGTAAGCCCCAAGATTGGCTGCTAAAGTTTTGGACAGTTTCATCTGAAAAGATTGATCAGCTTGAAAATAAGCATGAAAACAATGGAATTTGGGGAGCAGGATTAGATGGTTTTATCCATACCTGCCAATAACCCATTTTAGATAGGATCACCAGAGGTTTTTCAAACAGATTCTGAGAAAACCAGTATCCCAAGATTATTGGCATCTTTTTTACCAGTGCCACAGGCTGCTTGCCTCTATATTTTCTGGTAACTCTGAAAAATGCCTCCTGTCCCCCAGTGCAACACTCCTGTAGCCTCCAACCATCACCACTGTGGACCTGGTCACCCCCCTATAGTGTCCACATGGGGACAAAATTCACCTACACTGATAATCCCCATCCTGCAAGGGGATGAGAGCTCATCCCTGTGCAGTGGGTGGATGCAGCTGGGACCTCCTCCACTGCCTAGCTCTCCTGATGCACCCTCTACAGCGTAACCCACCCTGGCTGCCAAGCTGCCTGCTCTGCCAAGTCAAGCCCAGAGCAGAGGAAGTTGTGGTGAGGTGGAAGAAACTTACATGAGGCAGTTGCATGTTTTGTTTGCCTGGAGGACTGAAACAGCTCCCATGGCCTGCACAACCCCTCTGGTCATAGTACTTGTATGTTGCACTGGTTTGAAGGAAATTTATTTCCTCGACTTGTGCGTCACATAAATAAAAGAGGGGGCAGTGCTGCTGAGTGTGCCAAGGTCATTGCTTAGCATTTCTTGAGTGGTAAATTGTGGATTTCTGCTGATGGGAAAGACGGTCCAGAAAAGTAGAATTTTCCAGAAAAAAATGCAAGAGATGTGCAAAATGGTGGGAGCTTCAGATGAGTGTCTTGCTCTGTAATACTGCATGGTCTTCACCACATTTCCTTAGCTGTCTTTTCTCTTGTTTGGGGCTCCATCCTCCATCTCCCCCCAGCTTCATCTTGAAGGACACATTTTGTCCTTTCCCATGAAGACCCTTGCTGTATTAACGAAGATGAAAATGGTGTCAGTGTGTCAGTACGCATTGCAGTGGACAAGCTGCAATCCAGCTCCTGCAGTGAAGCCACAGGCAGCCTTGGCCCCACCAGCAGAGCCTGAGAAGGCTGGGTAGGAATGATGCAGCCTGTACCTGCCCCACAGAAGGAAAACCTGCTGAGAGAAAATCAATTTCCCTTAGAAGAGATGACTGTAGATTGGCACAGGAGGGGGGAGAGAGAGAGAGAGAGAGAGACACCGGATTAGGCCAGATCCATTGCTGTTAGAGGGAGTAACAGTACATTTTTTTCCCTGTGTTCAGAAGCATTATTTGGCTGGAATAAGCAGGTTGTGTGTGTCTCCTATGACAAAAATAATGGTAATTAAAGTTTCATAGGGCAGTAAACAAGGAAAGAAAGTTAAGAGATCATCTAAATCATTCTTCCATCCATATCTAAGTCATCGCCATGTAGATATTTGTTCAAAACCACTCCATCCCAGGCCTTTGCTAGCCTTACAGGTTGCAAGTTTTTTTTAAATATTTAACCTCAGCCTTCCCTGCAGGTTGGTAATTCTTTTATTTTATGTCCTATCTACCACAGAGATGAAAATCAGAACCCTTCTTCCTCTTTGCAGTAGTGCTTTACATATTTGAAAACCATTAGCATGTCCTTTCTTCTCAAGACTAAACAACTCCATTCATTCATCTTTCTTTAGGGGTCATGTTTTTTCTAGCCCTCTGGTCACTCCCTTTGCTTTTTTCCCAACTCCCATGCCATGCAACTATGATTTTTCAGCCTGTCAGCAGTGTCAAAGACTGAAGATCCCAACCCACCCAAAGATACTGAAGTTCTGAGCCCACAGATACCCAGCTAGTATGAAGAAATGAGCCAAATATTGTCCTTTAATGGTGCTGACAATGAATCCTCTTCAGGGTGCTTATGGCAGAACTTTTTTTTTTCTTTTTTTTTTTTTAAATATGAATCTGTTTGGGCTTTGCTGCTCATGCATTTAGCTGAAAACCAAAATTTGACTCTGCCTAGTCACATAATTCATTAATAAAATCAGTCTTTGATGAAGTCTGTCAGATAATTAAAGATGTAGTTATATACATGTAGGTGTACATGCACATATACTTCTTTATGTACAGTACAGCTGCAGCGCTTAAAAATGGGCTCTAATCTGCTTTTTTCAGTCACACAGACAACTTTTACTCTTTCTGTTAGTTCTGCTGTGGTAATTTGCTTACCACAAATTCTCCCCAGTTTATGTGGGAAGAAAGTGATGAAACATTCATAGCGTGCACAGAAGAAAGAATCCTTTGCATCGACTTTCAGTTTCATTCCATATAAGAAGAGTAACCTAATACCTGCAGACTGGAGGAAAACAAAACAGAGAAGCAGTTAATTGCAAGTACCTGAATTGGTAGATAATAAAAGAGTATTACAAACTACATGAAAAATATAACTTCTGCGTTCTTATGAATTGCACACAGGTATTAACACTATCCCTGACAGCGCTCTCCCTTGATCCCCAGGTGAGTGATGTGTACCACAGGGGATATCTCTCAACGTGCATTACTTGTGCTGGATATCCGATGATCTCTCGAGGTCCCTTCCAACCCCTACGCTTCTATGATTCTAGTGCTCTATGATATCAGCCCTAGGCTCTGCAAGGATCATTTGAATCAGACAGTCAGAACAAAACTGCCTGAAGCAGAGCAAAGGAAAGCCACTTTTTTTTTTTTTTAAAGAACATTTTTCCTGTCTGGAGAAGCTGTATCCCAAGGATACAGGTGCTCCAAAACCTGGCCAGATTTCAGTGATGCTGGAGCAAAGAGTGTGACTTTGCGCCTGCTTTTATGACTGTGGTCTCTTTCCAATTGATGCCAAATCATAAAATGCCTTTTTATTATAATGACTGATTAGTCCCTTGATGAATCTCGACTCTGGTTTGCAGCCCAGTAACTTGTTGACACTTTATACAGTTCGATCCTGACAATACATGAACAGCCACTTTTTCAGGCATACTCGTCCCCTTCCAACCCCCTGCCAACCTCAGTCCTGCAAGGCTGCCCAGTTCTTTGGGAACACTCAAAACCAGCTTCCAAAACCAGCAAAGATCCCTGTGGCGTGCATATCAATGCTCCTTCTTCCCTTTCCTTCTAGAATTAGATAAACTACTCCACCCACTTCCTTTTTGTTTGAAACATTGCATCCAAATGTGCACATATTACAAAAATACCATTGGTTTCCATCATATAGCATTTGAAACTAAACCTACTTCTTTTGAATGCAGACTTGATGGTTTTCTTCTTTCTTCTAAGCCAGAAATAGCCTTCTTTGTCTGAGTGTTTTTTGTTATGGCTTGCAGCTGGTGCTTCAGTTGCTGTTGTCCTTTATAGGTTGCCCAAAGGTCCTTTGTGGTTGTCCAAACCTCTCCTTTACAGAACTCCATTTTCACTTACATGCTTCTGAACTTTAACTTTTTGGCCTGAAACTTTCTGTGCTGGATATTGCTGCCTTAGGCTGATCTTTTTGGGAGCAATTAAGAAGAGTTCCATTATTTTTATAAACAAGGATAGGAAGAAATATAGCTCTGTCAAGAAAAAAAGATTTATAACAATTGGGTTTAGAAAACTTAGCTTTGACATACATCAAGATGGGATATAGAGTTTTAACAGGACCTTCTCTTCTTGCCGAAGATATATCTGGCATTATTCCATGAAAGTCCATCCACACATCACAGAAGGGCACATTTCTGAAAACACCTATTTTTACCTCTGTTGTAGGAACTTCCCAAACACATGGCTGCTACTGGATGTGCTTCACCTCATCCACACTCAGTCAGCTGTGTAACCTGTTAAGTAGTGAGGAGAGAGACAGAGAGAGAATGGATATTTAAAGACCACAAAGAACTGCAAAATCAAGACTCAGAAGCTAGGCAATGGAGAATTATGGTTGCCCAAGAAACCCCACAATCCTTCCCTTTTTCACGGTACAGTGCTTAGACATACAATGTGCTTTCTTTTCTGAGAACATTACTTTGATTGCTACTCATTAGAATCAGGGTTTTTCAGGGTCATCTAGAGCAGAAAATGTAAGTGGGTAAGAAGAGAAAGAGGAGCTTGAGGATAATGGCAGTTCGTTGAAGCCCACAGCATTCCTTACTTCAGGGTTCCTATGGAAAGGTTGACCTCAATTGTCCTGCTCATAGATGGGAACCTGCTGTGTGCTGCCGCTTTTCCCAAATTTGAGTAACTGAAGCCCAGTTTAGAAAAGATCCAAGTTCTTAAGTGTAGATTGAGTCATTTCGAGCTGGCACTAAATAGCCAAGTGCCATACTTGGTTAGTGGTCTTGCTTCGCATTTTATTCTCATCCCCAGAAGTGAGATCACAACCATTATGTGTTGGTGTCTAAAAGCAGTTGTAATTCATTGGTAGCCGCCAGTCACAGTTGTGCAGTCATGCTGTGTAGCACTGTGGTTTCTACTCAAGCATGATTTTTAGTCAAGCCAATACACCACTTTGGAAAAATCAGGCATTGCATGACTTGAACTGGCCACCCCAAGCTAAGCATTTTGCAAATGTTAGTATTACACTCTGTGCCTCAGCTTCTCTGCTGTAAAATGCAGCTAATTGTAGCCCATGAATATTCATTTCAGAAATGCACTGCAAAGACAAACTACTCTGTGTTAATGAGGATGTGAGGGAAGGCAATGCCACAAGAAAGTCCATGAAGAAATGAATAATGCTACATCCAGTGCCAAGCATTGAACATTAATTTTCAGCAAGCTGCACAATGTATTGTGTAGCATACATGCATAATACTGACCTAATTAGTATAATTATTAAAACTGTAAGAGTGGAAAGGGACTATGTAACACACACCATAGTGCAGAGAGAGAGGACAGGACTTAAGCAGAGAGAAGGGCACCCAGGACATGGAAGAATGTGCGGGAATTCTTTCCTTCATGAGCTTCCACCACCACAGAGGAACTGGAGTTAAATGCCACATACCCAAAAAGGGGGACAGTCTCTCTTTGTATAGAGTGTCATTACTCTATTCAACTCATTGTCAGCATAATGAAAATACCAAAAATTTTCTTGGGTTCAAAAAAGAAATTGGACATATTAATGGTAAAAAGATCCTCATGAAACATCAAAGTCACAAAGAGCTGGAGCTGAGAGGCTAAACTGATGCAAGCATCACCATATACTCATCCTGACGGTACACCCTGTTTTGGGTATCTATCCATGTCACTGCCAGAGAAGAGAAGCTGAGTCAGAGGGATCTCTGTCCAAATATTGATACCACCGTTATTAGGTACTGTTTATAGCATTACAAGTCTGTTCCAGTGGATTATGGGTGTTTAGAAAGGGAATAGCATTTTCTTCTCTGCATTATTCACAGAAGAGGCATCTTTATGGCCCCTGTGCACAAGTCATCATGTAGTTCTTCAGGGAGATTTTATGAGCCGAGCTCAGTCACATTTTAGAATAAATAGTCCTTTTTTATGTTATGCCCTACTGACATGATGAAGGGAATGTGAATAGCTAGTCCTTTCAGATGAGATTAAAACAGTTTCTTTTGAATAGAAAGGACCAAACCACTTGCTGTACAGACTGTGCCCTATTCCTGCTCCCGAAGTGGAGACATTGCAGATGTGGAGCTCCGGCTCCATAATGCATACTGCAACCAATTGAATTTGTCTTCACTAGCAGGAGCAGAATATCTCTAAACTTAGAACAGGAAAGCACTGTAAATTTAGCTATTGTTGCTGGTAATTGTCCAGAATATATTTTCACTCATTCTAAAAATGGTCGATTTAGAAACTTTCCATATTTATCCAATAAACTTGAAGTGCTTTCAGATATCTACTACTCACTTTGAGCTCCTCTCAGAAGAATTTCCTGCAGTAAAGAGAACAGATGTTCCAGGCGCACCCTGCATAATTATGTGTTGTGAACGCGTATCTCATGGCCAGAATCCACCTACTGTAGGTTTGGTAGAACCTCTTTTCTTCATCCCTCTTATAATAAAGTAACCAGAGTCTTTAGATCGACAAACTTGGATGTGCATGAGTTCATGTTAAAAAATTCTCCAGACTCATGGGCTGTAAGATCAATTTGACTCCCACCATGAGACAAAACACATGATGATAAGTAACCTGCAGCCAATGTTTACAGCACTTAGAACAGAATACTTTCATCTGCTGCTGAAAATACCAATACCTCTCCTTATGTTATGCTGATGTCCAGACTGAGGTATCTCCTGGTTTAACAGACTTCAACGCACTTCTTTTTCCTACAGCAGTAATAGACTAGAACTGATTTATGACAGAAACTTGCCTTTTACTTCTTTTTTCCCCCATTTTTCATATTCATTGTTTCTCACACTTAACCTTTTGACTCTAATTCCTTAATCTGAATGATGCACACACAGGCTTTGTTCTTTCTGACAAGTCTTATCATTTTTTATCTGTCATCTATTTTTTCAGCCATTAGCTGGTCTCAGGCTCTCTGTATCTATAATCTGTTTACATTCTTCTTCATTATTTAGTATTAGCGTAATTCTTTCAGCAGTCTTTCTCTAGAGCTATTTCTTTTTTGTTTCTTGCCCTTTGCTTTTCCTGAGCCACATGCCTGTGATCACTACTCTTTGGCGAGCAGCAAAAGAATAGAAACTGCTTAAAAATATATGTTAAAAACTTTAGGCTAAAGGAGCAAACTTTTGCACACGAAGGAGTATGGGGACAGACTCTCGTCCAACACAATTAAGGAAAACTTTGTCCAGAACATTTGCTGCAGTTATTAATTGTTCCAGAAGACTGTTGGCAGTTGGATGACAGGTGATTCCATTAACAGGACCACTCTGAAGCTTGTGTTGCTGGCAAAAGCACTCTATTTATATTGCGTGAGGTCTGCAAACAAAGTACACTGTAACTCATCTATCCTAGTGAACTAGTCAGTGCCAGGACTGTCCTGAGGCCAGCTGGCATAATTTGGTCATGTCCATACCATTAACCTTTTGCTTTCAAAGCAGGGCAGCTGTTTTCAAATTGCTTATTGGGAACAACGTCTGGATCACTGTTATTCCTGAGCAGCGCCCAGGGACTGTTTGGGAGACCAATGGCTGGTCCAAGTCAAAAACCGTCTGACATGCAGTGCTAGACATCTAGTAGTGACCATGTGATAAAGCTTAGGTTCATGCCCTAACACCATTTAATTTACTCATGTGTACATAGCAAGTGGGTTTCTGAGCCTGTGCCTGAATTCCTGCAGCAGTTTACTTCAGAAAAAAAATAAGCTAGAAATGAGTACTAGTCACCCAGCAATCAAGGATAACTGCTGTAATGGATGTTGTAATTAATATGTTTAAAGCTGAATTTGGATTGCTGAGAGATTTTTTAAAAAAATCTTTATATTGGACTAAATTTGTTCGGACTTTATTTATAGGAGTAGTGTCCCTTGGCACAGTACTTAATCAAAAGCATACAAAAGATGTTGGCAAATATAACATCCTTCAATTATTATCACCTGTAACTTTTGAGGCAATAATTAAAATATTAAATGTCTGGCGCAAACTTCTGACTGAAATTCCCCTGGCAGTTCACTGCAGGTCTCCTTGAACAGAGTGAGGCAATGTGCATTGAATGACATCCAACAGATGGTGTTAAAAAGACATCAAGATCAGGAGACATTTATTCCCTCTAAACACCCACATGACTGTACACTGCTCACTTCATTAATCAACATTTTGTTGGGCTTTTTTCTCTTCTTTTTTTTTTTTCCTGTGTGAAGTTTTAGTCCATTTTTTTTCTCCTTGGTGTTCAAATTCAAACATTTTTCTAGAAAATTGGAACCCATTACAAATATAATCTGATTTTCACCCTGGCCCCAAAGGACAGGAATAATAATGATAAAAATGTATAATCCATTCCACATATAGGAAATGGAGGCACACAAAGACTGAAAGAAAAAGTATCCACTACTTGGGGGCGTCTGTTTCACATTGCTCTGACTCAGGTCCCTGAACACACAGCCAGCCAACTATATCTCATTACAGCTTGTCTACACAGGCTTTTTGCCTTAGAAAGGCAGAGGATAAATTTGTGGCAGAAAAACTATTCCAAAATAGCTTTATGGATAAATAACCGTCAGCATGCAAGCAGGAGGAGGTGGATTTAAGCAGAGTGCTGAGCATTGGGGTGGATGTCTGTCTGTGAGGGTGTGTGTGTGCTGGGGCTGGGACAAAGCCCACCTGCTTGGGATGGTGATCCTGCCGAGAATGTCTGGTACCTTTTTGGGTGTCAAGTTCCCCTTCCTCACACAGCATCCAGTGGTGGGTCCTGCAGGCTCCTGCATCCTCAAGTCTGTCAGGTACAACCAAAGCATCCCAATGTATGAGGCCATCAGCCGTCAGGCTCACATGTCCTCTCCAGTCTTACACAAAGGCTTTGCCAGAGCAGCCAGAAATGATGTCATGGTTACTGGTTCAGTACAGAAAAACCCCCTATTTTTACTGTAAACACCCACTGCAGAAGAGTGGGAAAACATATTGTCTTGGTGAGATCCTGGAAAAAGACTTTCCTTTTTTCTCCCAAAGGAATAAAGGTTAATGCAAACGAATGAACATAACTGAAAATCATTGTCTCTCTAGTGGAAAGAGGATCCATCTACGATGACTTAAATCCAGAGCAATCCTGCCATAGCTATCCAAACTCCATTGTGTGATTGTTTCAGAGCAACGCTGGAAATGCTCACTTAACCCTGAGAAGATGAAAGTCAGTAAAAATTGTGGGGTGCATGGCCAGCTGGCAGGGGACGGAGGTGTAGCAAGCCGAAAGCTGGTAAGCTTGCAGCAGTTTTAGATCTCTTCTTGCTCAATGTGTTTAGTAGTGGATTTGGCACAGAAATGCAGTGTATACCAATGAAATGAGTAGAGCACACAGAGTAAGGAGGAACTGCTAATACAGAGAGGAATCATAACGCATAAGGCAAACAGAGTGGCCTTTAGAGCAGGAAGAAATGAAATAGAAAAGGAGTCATGTGCAGAGTAATAATGATTTCTAATATAAGCAGGGAATTCCTCAGCAGGGAACAACTGAGGAACAGAGATGCCTGGGTATCAGAAAGACACCAGATGAGTATGACTCACCAACATGAGATGGTTGTGCTAAAAATTTGAACTGCACAAGCAGTTCAAACAGCTACTAACATACGATGGCTGAGTTCAGACAGAAACAACTCCATACAGGAGTTCAGGTCTATGTCTGCGTGTTGCACACGCTGCTGCCTCTGGCCCAGGTTGGGTTAAAGGTGGCTACACTGTGCTGAAAACCCCCCAGCAAAACAGCCTAAGCAGAATATTACCCTTTTTTGGTTAAATTTTGGCCCTAAGACAAGTAGGGTGTACACTAGTGATGGGCAACTTTGGGCTGGGAGCGAGAGGGTTTGGGTCTGACAGAGTAATGAGGTGCACAGATGGATTCTTGCTGGGAGCAGTGGAGCAAAAATTCAGCATCTGAATTTTTCTCAAAACTTCTCTGATTCTCTCACAGCAGCAGAGGTAGTGGGGAGTTTGAGATGGCTATAATAGCAACAGGTCTGTTGCTTGGCTGGCCCAACACTTCTGTTCTTGAATTGGGAGTGAATACAAGGTTTTCACCTGTGAGTAGAGAGAATACAGCTGGCAACACTTGCACATTAGCAAACTCAAACTGCCTAGAATGCAATATATTCTTAAGTTTTCCCAACTGCAGGGACAATTTCGTACTGCATATGATTCCCTTGAAATAAGTACAAAATAATTGTGGATGTATTAAAAAACCCCGAAATAAATTAAAGCATTGCAACAAAGGCAGGCTATACTTTCCAACAACTTCCTTGGTGTATTACCAAACATACACACCTCTACAATGATGACAGCTGTAAACATCTTATTGCACCCTTTCATAGATGTGCAAAATGTGTGTTGTTGATCCTCTCCCCAATAAAAAAATGCTGAGGCGCCATCACACAAAAGCCTGTTTTTTTCCTACCAGCGAATGTCTATAAAAATACAGTCCTACATCTCTGTGATAGATAAGAAATACTAAAGGAGCAATAATAATTAATGGCCATACAAGATGAAACTCCAGTTGCTCAGACGGCTGTCTCCACATAATCTGTATTTTATACAAAAGGAGAAAGAACTCAATGGAATTTCAGCTGTGACCGGATAAAAACTGCCAACAAAAAGTGATAAGGAAAGTCTAATGTGCATATTAATCATGTTTATAGCGCCTCATTTGCTGATATATTAGCCTTAACTCCCTTTCAAAATACATTTTTGATCACTGGTAGAATCATTTAATACAATCAGACTTAAATAGGACCAATTAATGTTCCCATCTTCTATTAATTAAAAGTAATTGATTATGATGGCCTCTGTAATAAATCACAGAGCAAAAGAGTTTGAAAATGTACTGTTGGATGAGTTGGATTTTTAATAATGTTGAAAAATTTTAACCACAAACTGTATCTTTATGTGTTTATTGCCTTAGTTTGCATTCCATGTTGTTATTATCTAAATAGTTTTTTGGACTACAGTTTAGATCCAACAATCACATGTTGTGTTAAAAGGCTGACTGAAGAGTTCTGCAGATCTTACATTGGTTGCTTCCTATTTCTTCATCTAAGGAGGAATAGACAAACAAGTAATGTCCAAAAAAATTGTGTATGACTTACACCCCCTCTTTTTCCTTCTATTTCTTTAATTTAGTTTTTCAGCATTAGTCTTTATCTTCATTTCTCTTCTGTTCCCAGCAGACATTGACTTCACCATGGCCCAACTTAAAGGTGGCCTGGCTAGTTGTCACGAGCAATTTATTAGAAGAATCACGGCTGTTCCCTATCCCGTCCGATCAGTCTGTGTGCCTTGCGCAAATTTATTTGCAATTCATCATCATCTAAGGCAGCTACCATTGATAGCAGCAGACATCCTCCTTTAACTTCAACAGCCTAAGAGACTGGCAGGCAGCAGGTGAGGGTATTTTTCCTGGATAGTTTGAAAAGTGCACCTCTCTGTGGTTTTGTGAGTTGACGTAATCATCTGCTGCACAACAGTCTGTGGGTGACATGTAGCATTTTTTGTGCTTGGAGACTGAAACAGTAAAGCAGCAAGAAAGGGAATGACTGTTGCACTGGACAAGTATCCCAGAGAAGGTCTCTGCATTTGACTAGAAAGCTGTTGTAAAGAATATGTGTCTGTATGCATGGATGGTAGGTGAAATACTTAGGGCTGAGGAAAGCTTGGTTGGGGTTTCTCAGACATTGTCTTTCATAACAACAGCAGAGTGATTGTTAGAGTGTTTCATATGCTTCCGGTGTGATTTGTGACTCTTCCACAAGTTCATATGGTCTGCCACATCTTTCTATGTCTTCCTTCGTGCCTCCCAACCGTTATTAGATTTCTCCAATGGCACCAAGACTGGCCCACTAACAGCCACATTCTTCGCTGCAAATAATTGCCAAATTAGTACTCCCTAAGTAAGTGCATGCTAGAGAACTGGTCCTTTAATAGTTTCTTCAGAAGTAAATGCTTCTTATCGTGCTAGATAAGACTTCAGCCATTCATTTTCCCCTTGCTTGGAGCCGTTTTTCTGTATCCCATGCTCTGGAGTGTTGGTATGTCCCTGTACGTTGTCCTGTTTACGTCAATGGGCTGTAGTGATTATTCTATCACCACGTTCACGTTAGATTTTTGAACAGTTCAAGGTTATGTGATTTACTGGGTAATCCTATGTTTTTTGAGAAATTAGGTGCCTCTGCTCTCCTAGCCTTTCCCAGAGAGCTGCCAGATCCTGCCGCAGTGGGCCTCCCTCCCACGCACAGCCAGCAAGACTTCAGCTGAGCTTGCCTTCCTCTGTATGGAGCTTTTCAGTGGTGTCAAGCTAACTCAAATGGACTCACAGCACTGAAAAAGAAATCTTTTTGCCCACCAAGCTCACCTGCATGTCTTGTGAGCTGCCAAAATAAGGCCCAACCTAGCATGGGGTAAGATGTGACATAGCTTTGAATGGAAAATTCTATGTCAAACTGTAAATCCATCTTTTGTTTCCTTCTAAAGAAGAAAGTATTATTTTGCTAAATAGATTTCTTTGTAAGAATTGAAATAGTTGTTGGGTGAAAGGGGTGCCAGGATGACCTTGTGTTTCCCAAATGACAAGCTCCATCTACTAGAATTTCACTTGGTAGCATGACAATGTGAGCAGATAATAAGGATATGCACATTTACAGAATTCCTATACTAAGGAGGAAACTGTGCCTCCATTTGTCCCGATTCTGCTACACTGCATTCCTGAGAATGTCGCTCTTGTGTGGTTCCTGTACACTGCAATATAATTTAACGAATGACAAGCTTTTTCCCTAGATGCTATGACTTCATTCATTCAGTTATGTTACTTTTCAAGTGATAACACTCTAATTAGCTGCTGAACTCTGGTATCCTTTGCATACCCTTCCCAGTCCAAATGTTCACTTATCTCTCCAAAAGTGCTACATGACATCCTTGTTGTTTCAGGAGAACACAGTTACCATTCACTGACTGCCCCCACGCTATCTAAGATAAGTGTTATGTGACACATCTTCTAATTCAGAGCAGTGCACAGACAACAAAAACTGTCCCTCTGCACAAACTTCTTGGCAGCAGCCTCGGAACACCACCATCTTGTATTGAATATTGAATTACTTTGCCATATAACATTGCTGAACATTTAAATCTGGCCCGAGCAAGGCAGGGATTCTCTTTCTCTCACAAATATGGTGTCTGATATGTTAACGCTGCTGTTTCTGAGCAGCAGTAATCTTGCAGTTCATACTGCATTATATGCTATAATTTAACCTTTGCACTCCTGAGCCAAAAATCCCCTCTGAATTTAGATTGATTCACACAGGATCTCACTCTTTCATAGACCCCCAGTTTAGACACCAAAGCAATTTCATGTAAACAGTTTGGGTTTGATATTAATTTTGTGTACACAAAGACAGAGCTTACTCAGTTTGCTCAACGGAAAGTCCTGGCTCCATTTTGGCTGCTACTTTCTGTGTCCAGCATCTTTCCCAGTGATGAAAAGAATTACAGGAATAAATCTGTACTGCACAGAGTAACACAGTGCAGGCACAGGCTTAGACCAGAGCCTCTCAAGCCCTTTCATGCTATTCTCCACATCCTGTTTGACTACTCTGAATTAGTCTCCTACCAGACAACTCTGGATTTCCACAATGCTTGAAGAAGCCTGACACTTGGATAGAAGCATTTCCAAAAGTTGCTGCAAGAATCCTGTTCTCTCATTGTGACTCTCAGTTCATCACAGGAGAAAACTTTCAAGTGAGGAAGCAAAACGTTGTGTTGGAGTTTTCAGCACAAGGGATGGGAAACACATTAATGACATTCCCCTCCAGGAAAACTGCTGGAGACATTTGCAGTATGCCATCCATAGATTGAGGACTTCTTGCCAGTGATATAGCCTACAAGAGGGACCTAAAAAGTAAGCTTCACAACATATTTAAGAGCAGAACTAACAAAAGGTTGAATGAATTCCAGCTGGTGAAAACATATGGTAGATCCTCAGTTTTATCTTCACTATCTTTGTTTGCAAACAAATGTGCATTTGTTCTTCGTTTGTTTTCAACCCCGTGACTTCAAATGAGTATCATTTTAACTATAAGTCCCTGGTGAACATACAGTCCCGTAAAATCACACCATATTATGTGTCAAGTATAGAAAGGGCTGTTAGGAAGGGAACAATCTGTTCTCCATGTCCATGCTGTACAAAGCAAGAAGCAACAGGCTTGCATGGCAGGAAGAAAGAACCAGATTAGATTAAAAAAAAAATATTTCCAAGAGTAATGCCAAGAAGCACTGAAATAGGTTGCCTGGGGAGGTTGTATTCTCCATGCCTGGTAGCCTTTAAGAACCTATTAGGCAAAGATCTGTCAGAAGTGATATCAGTACCATTGAGCATGCCTTTCTATAGTTTTATGATTCTCTTTTGAACTTAATCTTTCACATTTTAGAAAGTGTACATCTAGCTGGAAAATAAATTGCTGCTCAGTAGTATGGTATTTATGAAGTATTAAACTTCTTGAGTAATTAAGAAGTGGGAGAAAAAGTTTTGTTTAAGTATTATGGATGATCATTGAGTTGAATGTGTAGAGAGGTATTCTATAACCCGCTGCTGGGAAAAGGGCAAATGCTGGAAGATACCATTCTTCCTCTGTTGGTAAGCCCTGGGTTCTTAGTGCTCCCCTCAAAGAGAAGATCTTTCAGTAAATACTAACATTTTTGACTTCCTGAGCAACTAGGAGTTTGAAGAAGCTTGCATGCTGGCTGAAGAAAAGGAGTTGTAGTAAGACACTTGCATCAAGAGCTCTGAGCAGAAGCGATCCCACCTAAGCACCTATTGCACAGGCATCCTATTCATGTTGCTGTGGTGTGTCTTGACCCTGCTGATACCCGTTTAGGTTCTTTATTTCTATTTTCAGAAGAGACTGAGAAATCTTAGCTACCGTATCCCACCATTTCTACCAGATAATAAAGTGCGTTTCTGCAGGCACAGAGCATTGATCCTGCATTTGGGTACCGAGCTGGAGTACACACATGGCACGTGCACAGACCTTTGACTCCCCCCTGTATGCCAGGGCTATGAAGTAGGGACTCACCATAGAAGCTGTCCATGTGCTTGATCCTGCGATGCAGGAGTGCAGGGAAGAGCTAGCGCAGGCCTGGCATCGCTACCAACTGCCAGCTGATGGCTTTTCCTCACCTACACTGGTCGTTTGCTGCAATGCTCTTTGGTATCTTAACAGTCCTGTACTGCCTGGTATTCAGTGTGATAAAATGTAACTTGGAAAGAGTCCCGAAACAATAAGAAAACTGCAATAATCCACAACTCGAGTTTTTAATAGCGTAAGAACAGGATGTGTATTCTCGCCAGTTTTATTTGTGGGATTCAAAATACCATTAAAGTGGTAGAAAAGGGGGAGAGAGGGTTGCTTTGCTTTGCTTTGCTGTTAAGGGTGGATTGGTTTATTACCGCATTCATTTTAATTAGAATTCCATAATATACCCACATAAAGGTACATGCCACAGTTAAGTTGATATTTTTCTTGCTTTATTTATGACCACATAAAATATGGTTTCCTGAGCATAATCTCCAAAAGCTCGGGGATTTAAGCTCCACCCCATTTATATATCTTAAACACTACATGCAAAAATAATTCCTTTGGCTCCCCTGCTCACCCTCCACACTTCTTAAAAATGGTTCAGGCCAAAGGTAACATGTTGTTTCCTATATGCCAAGTAGAATTCAGACAGCGTTAAACAGTTGATTTTATATCTCCTACTAAGATAAAAAGTAAATATATATTTGATTTCAGACACCTAAAACTCAAAATCAGACCCAAACTTGTATTTGAGGTCATTTTTGATTTAAAAATCCAGGAACAAACTGTGCTTAGGCACATGAGGTCACAAGTGCAAAAGCTTCACCTAGATACCAACGCAAACTTGATTTTTCAAGGCATGGGATCAGGAGATGATAATAAGATGTCTGCTTCACTTAAACGCTTCTAGAAATCAGACTAAAAAGCTAATTGCATTACCATGTACTCATGCACAGTTACAGTTTTCACTTCTAATCAGCTGGAGGACTTCCTGTAATTGCAGGAATACTGTGGAAATGGGATTTCAGGGATCTGTGTTATTCACATGATGTTTGGAGTTAGCTTCTGTCCCTTTGAAAGCTTCTAGTCTGTGTGATTTCTTAAATTTTTCCTGACAGTGGGAGCAAAATTCTTCTCAGCCACAAATTGGTCCAGGGATCCAAGATATGTATCCTCTCCCTGTAAGCTTTGGGTATACATGGCTTTGCTTGGGTGGGAGTGTGTGTGTGTGGGGGGGGGGGTGTGCTAAGCAGAAAGCACCTAGAGCAGAAGGGAACTCCCCTTCAAGCACTTCCAACCAGCAAACCATTTGGGGAACAACTAGAGGTACCAGGGATGACTTCTCAAAAGTGCCAGAAGCTTGTTCCTTCTTGCTCTCCTTGTGAGACGGGTCACTCACAGCATGCATCACAGTTTTGGACTGTGCTGTACTGTGGAAGGTTGAAGGTCTTGAGCAGTCCCACAGAGAAGCTGTGAGATCTCTGTGCAATACCTGCAAGGAGTATGGGCCTAGGCGATAATGTTTTAAGACCCAATACATTTTCCCTCAGTTTGCAGAAGAAACTGGAAGGCTGAAGAGACAGAAAGGGAGGGGAGAGGAGGGGGTGGGGGAGGAAAATTCCTTCTGGCCACATGATAGCTTGGAAATGCCAAGGAAATTAATTTTTTATATTCACTGACCATAACACCTGGTTCTGCTGCTGCAAGGCTGAATTTCAGGATTTTGCTCACGTCTCCCGTGTTTATATTTGAGATAAGCAATGCTGTGTCACCCTGCATTCAAGTGACACCTGCATATGTGACCTGCCAAATTCAATTCTGTGCTCTCTACTGTGCAAGATAGATGACTGTAATACTGTAGGTAATGGATTATTACATACCAGAAACTACAGATACTCTGGTACTGAAGTTAAGGATCTGTTGCACTGCAGAGAGAGGCTGGCAGCATTTCCAAGAGTATTTCCAGCAGTATTTTACCTGGTTTTTATATCTGTCCCGTAAACTGAGGACAATGAAGTTTTTCACAGATGATGATACTTGGTAGTAAATCTGTCAGGGAATCTCCCATTGATGCTCTTGGGAGAGAAAAGTGCTTAGAAAGAAGAAAGGTTACAGCTCAGAGGAAAGAGAGACTTGTTGCATTCACCTGGGCTGCACATGAGCCTTCACCTCACCGGCGAAGTGGTGTAAACACCACAAAGCCAAAGGTTAACTGAAGGCTGTGAATACACTGGTTTCTTTTCCCCTGTTTCTGACTAGAAGACAGTTCATCTTGGGGGGCAATTTTTGTCCGTGTGACACAGAATTGATGTCATCTCAGCATCGGTGGCTCAAAATTTTCATGAAGAAAGCTGCATGATGAAGTAAGAGACAAACTCCAAAACAACTGTGCTCCCAGGCTCTTCTCCCTTGTCCTTACTGTTGTTTTTTTAAATTGAGGTCTTTTGCTAGATATCTGCTCCCTGAAAGTTGAGTGGCAAGGTAGGGAAACCCACCAGCCTTGCACACATCATGCCTAGGCTCTGGGGCTAGTGTTATTAATCATTCCCTTAGTATTGGTGAAATACTACAACTCTGTTTCCCTTGTTACTTTGTCTCAATAATTTCTGAAGAAATTCTTGCAAACATGTAGGACCTTGAAAGTGGATTGAAAAAACAGTCAGTAAACCATTAGCTTTGATGTTACTAGATTATACTTTGTGACTAATTGTGTGTTTTGCTGTTATTTCCTTTCTAAAAAAAGCAGTGAAGATGGATTTTTAGTTTTTAGGGGCAAAATTGCTGAGATTAACTGTGTGCATTTCATTTATCAAGAGCATTAAGTGTTCAGCAGTGGCTGATGAGTGTATTTTAGATATACTGAAAACAGATAGATATATAGTTTATTTCTTTTATGTTAGAAGTTGCCTAAAAGAGAACCATTATTTACGTCCTTTATATCTAATCTAGATAAACTTTCAGTCTCATAAATAAGAACAGCCTTATTTGCTTAAGTGACTTATTTGAGTCTGGAAAGATTTGCTGGGCAGGGGCTGGGCTCGATAATATTTCACAAAGCTAAAAATTTGGTCTTGATACATTCTTGACATGAGACACATCATTTTTCACATATAAGAACAATTACCTCATGTTTACACAGCATTTAAAGCATGGACAGTGATTAGATTTTACCATCTCCAGCATGCCTGGGATGTACAAATTGCTACTGGCTCTTTAAATATGGAAAGACATTCATTTAATGCTCTTTAATTTGGTGCCACTTATCTGTCTGTGGAAAGGTTAACTCCTGGTGCTGGTGATGAGTATGAAATACAGGCCTAGAAATAACTGTCAGGCAGGGTGGAGGCTTCAGCCGGGAGATAAGTGTTAAGATAAATCTGCCTCCTTGAAACAGTGGGATGAGCCCCATATCCCAGCAAGCCCACTCCTCGTGGTTTGATAACACCTTCCCGCGGTGGGAGAGGTCAGACGGCTGCCGAGGGAAGCCTGCACGCTGGGGAGGAGAGATGGATCCAAACCAGAGGGAGGAAACGACAGGTTGACAAATTTGAACTTGCCAACCACAGCTGTGTGGCAGGTGAAGGTGTGCCGGTGGGCGCTCCCGGGGGGCGAGAGGCATCCTCTCAGCACAGCGTGGAGTGTCGACACGGGCAGGCCGTGAGCACCCTTGGAAGGGGAATGAGACATCAGCATGGGACACTCAGGCCTGTGTTCCAGTTCTGCTCCAGAGATGAGCTCTGATCAGAAGAACAAAAACAAACCACAAAACCCCACTTTTCCAGCCATCAGCTGTGCTGATCCTACATACCGTCCATAGACCAAGGGCATCATCCTTTCTCCAAGCATCCTTGCCATCACCTGCTCTGGCATCTCTTTCTCAACAATGCACTGCACACATTTCCTGATGCTAGGACAAGTGTGTCCAGGGACAGAGAGCTCGGCTCAGGATCTGGGATACTAAATATTCTGAGATGATCTCCTGACTCTTTCTCCTGAAGTATGGGCTATGCTGCTGGCTATCACAGACTGACAGACTTGTTTTTTCTCTGATACCTGTGTATCAGTGTCTGGAACGTGTTTCTTCGTGAAGTTATGGAAATAGCATGAAAACCCTATGGCTTTGCTGGAGCTGCCAACTTTCTGGCTGTGGTTTTGGTTTGTTGTCATTAAATGATGTGTTTTCATATTCTGGAAACACTTTCATGAACCATCCTTAGTCTGCTCTTGCAATCTCAAGCATGTTAGTAAATAAATACAAAGCCAATATCTGGTGCAAGCAGTTTCATAGACCAATGTGTCAAATATAATTTGTAAGGAAAAGATTTCACATGAAGGGCTGGGTAACTACCTTATAAAACTCAGTGGTCTGAAAGGTAGCTACAAACTGTGCAAGCTCTTGGTGCTCCAGCCAACCATTGAGATACACATCCCTTTACAAACTTTCAGATGCACAACACTGTGTTGTGGTATTGGGACTGGGGACATCAGGGGATGGAGCAGGCAGGAAGGAATGAGGTGGGGTTTTTTTTTCAACAAAAACTGTGAAAAAAAACAGTTTTAGGAACTTTACTTTTCTTGTGGGGTATCTGTGGCTAATCAAGGGAAATCAGCCCTCCCACACCCTGTCCAGGCTTTAAAAATATGGCTTTAATGGAAACAAATGCTAGTATTTTTAAGTCCAGGCAGGCTGGAGGCCCTCAAGGTTTTCAAACAGAGTAAATTAGAAAGGGCAACACCCTCATAATTTATATCAAGTTTACATAGCTTTCCAAGGTACTAATTAAACCATTTGGTCTCAAACAATATTTATTCTTAAGTAAACTAGAAATACTACTCAAACTACAGACATTGTGCCTCCTCTTCAGAACAACTGTGTGCACTGTCTTTTAAAACCAAAGAAGTTTGGGACACAAAGCTCATGTGGATCCTTCCCAGTCATGTGTTTCAGAAGGGTATAGCATAAATGTGATAACTTAGAGTGGTATAGCGATCCAAAGAGTATTGCTCCTGTTTTACTCTCCCGAGCTCTGGACTCCAAGGGGAAGGAGACAGACCATTGCATGCAGATTGCATCCAAGCTAAGTTTCTTTCAAAGCAGCTCTGAGTCCTCAGGGATGCATGTGGCTGAAACAGACTGCTCCAAACCCAAGGGCTATAACAGACCACTGATGTCTCTAAGGTGAGTCTCAGGGCTGGAGCAAGACTCTCGAAAGCTGATTCTTGCTCAGGCTATTTATTCCTTTGGCTGTTTACAGTGTGGTCCCAGCCATGAGGGGCTGTGTCCCAACCTACGATTAGCCATCGCCTAACCCTCCCTCCAACCCGCTGCTGCGGCAGGGGAAACGCTATGTCAACAAACAGCACAACATTGGCAATGCTTCAGAGCCTGCCTGAACCTCCACGCTGCCGCCGCCACCGCCATGAGCGAAAGTAATTAGAGACCGTTTGCATAGGTTGTTAAGAAATGTGTAAACAGCAGTATAAACAACAGCAGGTCAGGTCAGGGAAGGAGGCTGGCACTCGGTGAGGCCACGGCTGGAGCCTGCCCAAGTGTGAAATTCCCAACCGGGAGAGAACATTTGGAAAAACAACGTGATCGAGGTTTATCAACACAAATCATCTCCTAAGTGGTACATTTTATTTACAATATGTGTGGCCTCTGTCTAGAAGAAGGGAAGTTTTTATCAATCCGAGCTTTATCATTTCCAGATATCTCTTTCTCTGTTTACTGGCGGCGCAGACAATGCCTTCATTTTGAGCGGTCCAGTTTAAACACAAGCGGGACTGGGTTTTTTTTTGTGGGGCCCACAGTGAACTGCCGGTGCTCCCTTCTCAGAACCATGCTCGTAAATCTTCCCTTCAAGCCCTGAAATGCTTCTTTGTGACCATCACCCTTGAGAAACGTGGCATCCTGGCCTCGATTCATGAATCTGCTTCAGCTTGTGCTGGAAGACCCTCCCTGCTTCGGAAAGCACTCTGAACCCTGTTCAGCTTTGAGGAAGGGCTTGAATGTCTTTCTGAGGAGGAGGAGGAGGGGTTTTCTGGCATGGGTCAGAAAATCAGAGTCACAGGGCACTCTTGGCGGGGACAGGAGTACATAAATAAACCCTACATAAACCTAGAGTAAGCAGGATGGGAATTGCCTTTTAAAATTCAATCAGGAAAGCTTCCTGGGTGTCCTGAACTCCTAGGTGGCCACGCCGCCCTGTTTGACACCACGCTCCTTCTCCCTGATGCTGGCATTGGCCCTGCAATGAGCCAATGGTCCCCATGGGCAGCTCCTACCTATGTTTCAGGTCCCCTACACACACAAAGAAAGGGACATCTGTGGGCATTGAGCCACAGTCTGCTCATATTCCTGACTTGCCTCTTCACAGCATTTGTTACAAAGGGCTTGCTGGAGATTCACAAATACCAGATTTTTTTCCTTGTGAGGCAGCCTGACATCATTCATCTTATTTTACAAGGGGAGAAACAATGCACAGAGAAATTATGAGTTTGCCTAAACATGACTTAAAAACCCAGCAGAAGAAGTGAGACAAACAACATTATCCTTCTGCCTCTGTTCTTCGCCAAGAAGACCTCACCCACACCTTACCCTTGTGTGTGGGTAGCAGGTGCTACTAGCAGTCTTGCTAGTGCCACAGAGACACTTCTGCCATTGTCTGCAAAAAGAAATGCAACATATTCCCACAGTTTTCCTTCTATTGTGCTATGGAAATCACACAGCCATGATGCAGGACCACACTGTGTTACCAGCATTTGGGTACAGTGGCTGGAGCAGCCCCTTTTGGGAGACGTGCTTCCTACTTTTCTCCCTGAACCCCAGGCAGTGTTCAGTGCTTTGCTCCTGGCTGTCACCAGCTGCTTATGGCAGAGGAGGTGTTCAGCTGCGTGGGCTGAACCCACTGACCAAACAGTTGTTCACTGCTTCAGGGAAAAGGCAACAGTCCAAATGGGCACAGCCCACTGGCTGTTAGTCAGACCTTGTTGAGTTAAGCCAATGAAAGTTATTTCTGCCCATTCCAGGAGAGTTTTCCATTGCTGCAGTATCAGCTGGGGTACATGGATATTTTCCTTCTGATCTGGTATATCAATTTAAATGTACTTGCATCAGTCAAATCATACCTTCAAATAACTCTTCTCTTAGTGTATCAGTTATGGGTGGAAGTTATTCTTGAACCTTTGTCCTCATCTAAGCTTCACGTCTTCACTTTCCTAGGATCTTCCTTGTGCAAAAACTTGGCTCACACCGTGACACTGAAGCTATGGTATGATAATTATAACCTTAACTAGAGCAGGGTACCAGCTCTACAATTGTCCAGTATTGTTTTCTGTGTGGGCAGCATTGTCTCCTGGTCAGTACAGGTCATATGCAGTGCAATGTGCTTTCAGTAGATCTTAAGGTACAAATGCGGTATCTTAGAAAGACATCAGAGAAACAAGTTTCTCTTCCTACCTTGTAACCAATTATTCAGCCATTAAACTGCCATCCTTTTGTGCCACAGCACTTAATTGCCCTTAAAGTCTGTGATGAGGGATTTTGCTGAAAACCTTTCCAAAGACACTTGGCAGGCAAATCATCACATGCTCATTGACATCTTCCAGAGGATTCTAGCTGGCTTTTCAGGCCAGACGTCCCTGTATAAAATTGTCATTGACTCTTCCCCAGGAAAACCTAAGTTAGATTACAGCTGGTCTCAGTTTGCCTGGAATGGGTACAAGACCTCCAGGTGTGTATTTCTTCAATATCTCACAAAGCCTTTTTAGAAATCAGCATCATATATGCCTCCTTCCAGTCTTCAAGTACCAGTATAATTATAAGCAAGAGGTTACATAGCACCAGTAGTGATTCAGCTATCTGATCTCTGATTCCCTTTAAATACCCCCTGGTCTTGATGATTTCCGAAGGAATGTTTTGTCAGTTTGTTCCATAACCTCTTCTACAGCTGTATCCTCTGTAAGTCCCCACAAAGGGTTCAGATTTGGAAATATGAACAAAAAAAAGAAACAAAGGAAAGGTACAAAGCACAAAGCAGCAAGAAGCCTACCCAGCATAAAGCTTTACCTGTGTAACTGGCACCAGGTCTATTTCTGTATCCTGAATTTCTTGTCAGAATACCCAAAATTCAGGTGGGTTCCCATTGTTTTCATCTTTCACTGTCACTTGGGTCATCACCTTCACATGTCTTTTCTGCCTTGGAAGAGATCATTGAAGAATGGGGTGGATCACAGGCTCCCCCAGAGAACATCCCCAGAGAAATGAGGTTGATCTCTTGCTTTGAGACACAGTCCAGTTTGTCATATCTTCTATTGCAAAGATGGCCCAAAACTTCTCTCAACAGGATAGCCAGAAGTTAATTGTTCCAGTAATAACAAGGGAGGAGCAAAGTCAGGTCCTGTATATCCATAAACCGAGAACATCAGCTGCTAAAGCAGGGAGCAAGAAGGGACAAAGACCTGCTGGCCAACTGATGGAGGCCCAGACACAGAGCCGTGGGGGGACAGGATACCTGGATGAGCTGATGATCTTGAGCTATCGACTACACACCTCCCTCCACCAGCTACCACATGATTTCTGCATTTTGGTCAGGTATTAGGCACCCTAAAATTGTCTTTATCATCTCATGCAGATTCATCCTTGGCCTCACCATGCAAAGACAGTCAGAGCCGTATGGCCTCTTTTAAACACATTAATACCAGCAGCACCACGCAGACTTCAGTATCCAGCTCCAGTTTATTTAAGGTTTGTTTAAAAAAAACCCATTATGTGCTGAATTTTATTAAATCAACTTAATAGGAGCTGTGAAGTAAAATAAATAAATATGGAACTCATTTCTGCAGTTAGTGGGAATTATTCTGTTTGTTTACAAAGGCCATTAAAAGCTTACTGGAGGTGTTCATTTCAGCAAGGAGGCCTCATTGATGGATCAGTGCAGCCTTGCCAAAACTGTATCCAAAATTTCACAGCAGTGCTCTCATTAGGCTCTAACGGTTAAAAGAAAACACAACTGAAGAGAACTATAATGTTTCCCAGTGGCCTCCAACCTCCTCCACATTAGTTTTTCCCAAACCACACCACATAAAAACTCTTAAGGTTTTTGGGGGCTGGTAGCTTGCAAAAAGGACAGAAAAAGGAAAAGCTGAGTATTTTCTGTTCTTAAAACATTTTAAACCAGAAACCTTGCTGACTGCAGACATGCTTAAGCTATTGCACAATGTAACGTCTCTGATAAAGTGTGTCATGGCAAAGTAGGTTTCATTAGTAACAAAAACGTACGAATGGTACCACAGAGTATTAAAATACCCATTTTAAAATGTGAACTAGCCATTTCTAAGGTGTGAGAGTTCAGGGCTGTCCCCTAATTGCCAGAACACACTAATTTTAGCTGTGTTTCAATATGAACGCATGGAGCCATGTTATGTTTTCACCCAGAGATTTCCATATGCACATAAGCTTTTTCATCTACATATTTTTCATACCAAGCAGTCGGAAATACAGGTGTGGAAGAATTTCTTGTCTAAATACATTCTGTGTTTGCTTGCAATTATTTAATAGTTTTCAAATACAGGTGATGATCTCTGTTGCCTCTCTCCTTAGCCAAAGTACCCAAAGAAGTGACCAGCTTTTAGAGAGGTACATAGTTCTTTGCTCCAGTGGTGGGTGTCAGGAAGGGGCTCAGGTACTTAGCACCTCTGGATGTAACACCTTCGCACTGGCTGTGCATCTCCAGAGCAGCTGCTGCATGTTTGCAGCTTCCCCTGGAAACATTTTCGAACACTGTAAGCAACTTTTCTGAGCATCACCAAAGAGAACCTGAGTCAAGTGCCGCAGTGGCAAAGATAACTTCTTCCTTAAGTAGCTGACACAGAAATCTTGAGACTCTGGTGGGATCCTTAGTGATGGAGTGAGCTCTTGAAGCACACTCTGAACTCCCCTTAGTACAGCTTGCCACCAACCTTATGATAAACCCTGCCTTCCATTTAGGCTTTTAGGAACCCCATATGAGTCACTCCCTTTTCATTTTTTTACCAGCAATTTGCAGAACTAAAGTGGTTAGACATAATTTGACGACTTCACACCTCTTGCTCTCTTACCTTCTTTTTACTTTCCCTTGGTGACAGTAACAACTTTTTGCCACAATGAGCAAAAGCCCATGACCGCAGCTACCAGCTGGACGAGATAGGCTAGAAGCCACCAAGGACCATGTCCTCAGAAGATTTTCATGTGCCTGAAGAATTTGGGGGCCTGCGGCTGACCTCTGAAGACTTTTCCTTACATCATCTTCAACACTGCTGCTGTGCCAGCCCAAAACCTCTGCATCTGGATGCCTCTCAGAGCTCAGCATTGTGGCCATGAAGCGGGCAGATGCAAGAAGGAAGAAGAGGTGATCATAGGGCCCATTTTTCCTCTTATCTTCTTATTTTAGAGTCCCACCAAGAAAGCACGGATGCAGCAGCCCAGAAGAGCTCAAAACAACTGCATGCACATGCCAAGCATGCTAGAACAGGCATTTCCCTCTCTCTGGCCCAGACTGTGTGCCTGTGACAGAAGAATGGAAATACTGAGTGAGCATCATGGAAAGGGCACGGCAGGCTGCCACACCAAGCTTTGCAAAGGAAAGTCCTCAGTGCGTGTCTCTGCTCTCTGGACTGTTAAGTGATCAGCATTAAACAGTTACTGGATAAAATACAGAGTCAAGCCTTGGGATGTGAGTAGGACCCGGGGCCTCGAACAGGAATGAGATAACTAGAGAAATGGGATCTAAGCAGCTCAGAGGATATAGTAAATTCCTAGTGTGGGAGGGAGAAAAACAGTATTGTACAACTTTCAGCTGTGAAGATACTCAGACATTAAATATCTTATGTCAAATTCTCAGCCTCAGTCAGTTGTATTTTATCTTTGTTTCATTTTTTTTTCCTAAATCGAATCCACATATGACTAAGTCATGTGGAACATCCAGGCTAGCTGTTGATTTTACAGATTACAGGGAAGATGTGAAGGATGCTCTGGCTGTCTCCTTTCCATAGCATTAGTGAATAACAACCACCGAGAGCTGTGGCCTTTCAATGAGCAGCTATAATAAAACAGATTTCCTAGAAGACTATTAAACAGAGATGGAAATCTCTTTAAAATCTTTATTCTGCTTTGCTAACCAACTGCCACTGTTGTTTAAGGTTGGAGCTTGTTCTATACATTTTCATTATTTCAGAGCATCCCCTGCCAAACCCATTGCAAAGCTTTCTATTAAAATCCTTCTTACTGTAGTGGGATTTTTTTTTTTTTCTCAGAGACTGATTTAATAGAAACTTGGCACCAGAAAACGTGTTTCTGTTTCATTCCTATGATATATAAAAGTTCATGGGTGTCTTTGAATATTCTTTCTAAAAAAACCCAAATTAATAAAATCGTTAGCACATGCTGGAATGCAGAACTTACTGGCGATTATACAGTAGTTGTCTTTCAAATACCCACTTCCACAGAGTTTCTAAGGCCATTAGTAATCATTGCTAAAATGCAGTGAGTATTAGAATAAAATTAATACTCTGTAAATTTTTTTGGAAACATTGCTCAAGTAACTTTCACGGTAGGAGTTTGAATGCAAAGAGACAGTGTGAATTTATTTTTTTTTTTAAAGCATATTTAATTTACACTTCACAGGATTTTTTTTTCAACTGCAGTTCTAACATTTTTATTATAGCAGCTCTAAATTCTTGTTTGGCTCTCAAAATATATATATATATATAATCTTTAGCACTTACATAGTGCTTTAAGTTTTTAAAGCGTTACACAAATATTAACTAATTAATGTTTGTTCAACCCAGACTGGCCTTATAAAGAGGCTGTAGTGAGTGAAGTGAGCGTTTTTCTTGTCACTGTTAACAAGATTAAATGCGTTGATGTTGTACAAATACAAAAATGAGGCACAGTTTGAAATAACCCACCTGCTATTGGTTTTGGCCAAATTATGGATAATCTCAAGCTTGTAGATTACTTCTCAGTGCTATCAAGGGAGAAAATGAGAAAGTTCTTGTTTGCCTGCTTTGGTAGCTGACAGCAAGTGCTGATGATGGGAAAAAGCCGTCACTTTCCATCTTCAAGCACATACAACTTTTCAGCACCATGTGAAGTGATTCTGCCCAGGTACCCGCTGGGTCATTTTGACATGCCAACGGGCACAGGAGCCACAGGGGACTGTGCCCTCGCATGCTGCTACCCTCCCACCTTTTTGTTCTCATCCTTCTCACGTCCAGTCTCAAGCCTTCTCCTCCACTGAGCCATCAGGACTCGGACCATAGCTTTACATCAGAGATGTTTTCTAACATACATTTGTTTCTAATGTATTAAGCAGCTGATTGAGCAATCTTTATGACAGATGAGGTTTCCTGTAAATCAGGGCCAGAAGATTACCTTATTCAGTCATATCTGATGTGGTTGCCCAACAGCGCTCTCTACAATGTGCTTTCCGCAAAAGTCCCCAAATTTACTGGGCTTCTGGACCCACAATAACAATGTTGCAATCATTTCAAAGCATGACTCAAAGTATGTGTTCTGGAAATAACACTACCATAAACATAACTGGAAGTTTCTAACTGTCAGTGATTTCATACTGACTTTAACAATAGCCAGCAAACATATAGTTCGGACTTTAATCCAATTTTCTCAGTTAAACTAATTTCAGTAAGATACTCCAGATAATACTTTCTTGTGGGATTACTGCACAGCTTGGGTGGTTTATCATTCAATCTTCATCTTTTATTAATGCTCTGTATATGTTATATATGACCTCAAACCCTTGCCAGCACTGTGTTCCTAAATCCATGGAATTAATTAGCTGTTTCCACGTTCAGTTTTGACTGCTTTAACACCACTGGAATTCCACTAATCACATTAGACATTAGCACCATTCACAGATTTCTATTCTTACACATTCCCAGTGTCGCAGCCATCCACAGCTGACGTCTACAGCGCAGGCAGGAACACTGTGAGGACTCTCCTGCTCACGAGACGTCCCCCTGATGGTGGGTGAGCACTCCACAGCTGTGGGGCTCCATGCTGACACATCTACTAACAGGATTAGGGCTTTAAGTAGAAAAAACATATGTCGTTCACAATATAGCTGGAGAGCTACCAACAGCTGTAATTAAGGATGCCTATGTATTTCCATGCTAAGCCCCTGTTTTCATTTGCTCATAACTTTCCAAAACTTTCACCTATAAGGCTGAACTTTTACAGTCCTGCTTTCTGCCAAATTGTGGCTTTTTTTTTGCAGTTGTTGAAAGTTTGAGGAAAAAGCAATGTATACATTTTTTTTTGAATGAGAGAGAAATTAAAAAAAAACCCCAAACTAACCCTCATGTAAACATGTGGATTGGAACTGATTTATGCTGGATTTTCTATTCTATTTAATTTAATTTTCATATGTAATTTTTAACTCTTAGACTGTGTTCCAGCAGCTGGCAAATATGGGATAATTTTTTAATAAGGCAACAGAAACAATGCAACACGCACTTCCCCTGCACCTTGAGATGCTCAGTAACAGGATTATACAGGGCCAATTTAAATACCTGCCTAAAAATTATTTTCCTCTCAGTGGCATGGAGAGATTGCAGAACTCTGCTCTGAATATGCAGCCATAATAAGCCTCTTTAGTTTCTCGGTGTGGAAATCAGGAATGATCAAACCAGACTGACCACGCAGGAGTGCCAGGACACTTTCTTAGGCTGTTCATATAACACCACGTGGCACACGAGTGCTCAGTGGTATGAAATATTCTTGGTGTTTGCAGATGTCTCAGACTTTTTTGAAGGACTATTTCACACCCTGTAAGTCTATGTCTCATATCTCCCTTTCCACCTGATGGAAGGTACTAAGAATTAAAAATACTATTAATGTCTTTCTAAGACAGGAAAATCTTTCTGCCTTCCCAAATAACTCAGTTTCTGTCTTTTCCCACTGTTTATCCTGCCTCTTGCTGCTGCCTGGGTCTTGAATTTAGGCTCTTGTGACTCAGTAATCTCACAAGCACTCTGTGAAAAGACATCTAGGTGCTGGAGTGTGTTCGAGGAAGAACAATGAAGGGTCTGAGAACAAGTGGTATGAGGAGCAGCTGAGGGAACTGGGGTGGTTCAGCCTGGAGAAAAGGAAGCTGAGGGGAGACTTCATCGCTCTCTACAACTACGTGAAAGGAGGGTGTAGCCAGGTAAGTGTTGATCTCCTCTCCCAAATGACAAGCAGCAAGACAAGAGGAAGTGGCCTCAAGTTGCATCAGGGGAGGTTTAGGTTGAATATTAGGAAGAATAGGAAGAATTTCTGCACCAAAGAGGTTGTCAGTCATTGGAACAGGCTGCCCAGGGAAGTGGTTGAGTCACCATCCATGGAGGTATTTAAAAACTGCGTAGGTAAGGTGCTAAGGGACATGGTTTACTAGTGGACTTGGCAGTGGGAAATCAATGGCTGGACTCAGCGATCTCAAAGGTGCCTTCCAACCTAAATGATGCTATGACTCTATGCCCCTACACTTTGAATACTAAGCGGTATTAAATAGTCAGAACTTATTGATGAGTGAGTTCTCTCTGGAGAAAGAATATATGTCCTGTGCCAAAAATATATATTCAATTTAAAAAGCAAAAAGCAAAAAAAAAAATCTCTTCAACTCTTTATCACTCTTGGAGGAGTGGGTGGGCAGAAAGAAGGAGAACAGGTGGTGATTAGCTGTGATTTTTCACTTTGTCTTGTTTTTTCTTTGTGGATTAATGAGATCATTTTTCCTTCATTTACTTAGTTCCTTGCTCACCAATTTTTTCCTTCACAGATTGGAAACCCAGCTTTGCTACAGAAACACTAAAACACAAGTTTCTTTTTAAAAGCAGTTGTCTGTTCAGGCTTTTCCTTCCCAAATTACAATTTGCATTTCTGAACATCTTGGGAGAGAGGTAACTTTTTCTAGCAGTCCAGGTCTAGAAATGCTTCACAGGGGATCCCTTCATGTTATTGTTTTCCCTTTGAAATGCACCCATTTAAGGGTAACAAGCATTTAAAAAGGAAGAAAATGATCTTAACAATCTCAATGGGGTTTGTTTGTTTGTTTCGTAGTTTGCCCCAAAAGTAGTGTTTTAGATTCCTCACAAATGAGGTTCCCCTTAAATCTAAAAACTCTCTTGGACCTGCTATATTACATGATGATTGCTATTTAGTTACTGCAATGCAAGATGTTGCACTGGAAGAATATTATTAATATTTTTAAAAATCGAGTTTTTAGGAGATGAGAAAACCAAGATCCTCAAACAGCAAAAATTTGTCCTTTGAACACACAGTATTATGAAATGGCCTTTAACTAGGCAGTGTGTACTATTTTCTGACCGGACTCCCATCCTATTTAAGGGCAGAGTGGCTAGTCAATATATTTTGCTTCCACAACTTTCGTAGTATGTCTCCTAGGACTTCTTTAACATACACCAGCTTGTGTAAGCACCTAAGTATAGCAATATTCCTTTGCTCTTAGGTATTCCTTTATGTCTTCTGTAATATCAATTAACTCAATGGTAGAGAAGCTATGATGAACTTACCTTTCCCAGCATGCTATAACACAGTTCTCAGCACTCCTTTTTCCTAATCAGTCTCCAACTTCCAGCTCCACTTCCTAACCACTTCCCTCTATCTTCTTGCATTACCTGAGAGGGTCTTGCTCAGCATCCACAGCCTGGGACAGGAACATGCCCAGCTGTCCTCTACAGGGGCAGAACTTTTGGCTGTCTGCATGGAAGTAGAGTCCCTGGAGAACTTTACACAAACAAGGGCTTCAAACATTTCACTGTTTAGGCAGATTGTGACAGAGATACATCTCTAATGCAAACCTCAGTCATCTTCCCCAATGTGCGTGTATACAGTGCTTGTCAACGTATTACTTGACAAACATTTTCAGCCCACAAAAAGCAACATTTTCCTCCGAAATCTCTTCAAAACACCAGGACATTTTAGCCAAAACTTTTTCAAAGACCAATGGATACAGTGGAGGTATCCCAAGAAAGAAAAAAAAAAAATAAAATCATTCCTGAATGGATGAAATCTGGTAAAAATATTAGTAACTGAAAGCAGGATATTATAATGAGAAGTGTTAGATAACAGATGCAGTAGTGCCATCTTCACTTACAATATTTATGCATCCACATAGGATGTAAGAGACATACATAGGAAAAAAATGTGTCATGATACTTGGACCATATCAAGTTAGTTCCATGATTTATGGTTTTAATATAGCCACTCCTCTTACTCTGTCTACAATGGAGCCACAAATGCAACTGAAAACAGTCTAAAGCCCAGCATATAGAGAGGAAATTGGAGACAACAGAAAGTGTCTGTTCATCTTATCCTTGTCTAATCTCTACCAATGTGACCCCAGCCTGTTAAAAAAATCATATATCTGAAAAGTCCACATACTTTCTAGATTAAAAAGGAGAGTAAAAGTCATCAAGCACACTTTTTGCTGCAAAAACTTCACTTAGCTGTAGAACTTACCAGATAAATAGCCCTATTGTTTTACCTTGAACCACGGAAATGCTCGCACAACATGCTAAAAATTGTACCCCTAGCTTTTTCAATATGTTGCTGAATTCCATGTAAATAACTTTCATGGGGTAGGAGGGTGTATGCTTGTTTTTAGTCTTTCTCTCCAGAGAGAACTCCCACTATCAGTTTGGAAAAATAATTACCCTTCCTGTACCTCTAATGATCTTTTCCCAACATATGAAGTGGATTTTTTTGCAGCAAGCTTGAGTCTCAGCTGGCTGCCTGTACTTAAACAGTCCCCTCAGATTTCAATACCCAAATACCTGGAGCCAGCACCCTGGTCTCGGCAGAATGGCTCTCCAAAGCCTCAGTGGATCCACTGGAAGCTATGAAGTGCAATGCAGTCATTTCAGCTAAACATTACCGGCTCCTGACCCTGGAAAGGGAGAAGTCAAAGTTCTTTTGGAAATGACACATTGTGACCTGCAGTCTGCTGTAGCACATTAAGTCTGATAAATGATCAGAAATGATGACTTAAACAAGCATCTAAGAGAGAGTATTTTGCTTAATGTACCCAGCAGTTAACCTTATGTAGTCACATGGCATAGTGGGCTCATTTGGAAGCTGTGTAGTCCCAGCTAAGAATAAACAAAGTGTTGCAGTACCATTAAACCTTTTCCACGTCTTCCTTCTGTGTTAATGTGGTTCAGTGCTTCTGTCATGAAAGGGAGCTAAATGGAGTTTCCCACACTCTCGACCACAAAGGGTGCACTATACTGCCCTTCCGACAGGCATTTCGTACTTTCCTGAACACATGCCTGTTGCAGGAGCAAACCTTGATTTTCCAAGCACTAAAGAGGTCTGCAGCATAGGAAAGGAGCAAACTCAAAAGCAGAAAAAAAAAAGTGGAAGTGATGTCAAAGCCATGCAACTTACTTTTCCAGGTGGCAAAAAAATACCTCTATATGCACAAAAAGAAGTTAATTTTTTTCCCACATCCGCAAAGTGCTCTCCAAGTGAAATACCAAATCTAATCCTCCTGCCTAATAAGTTCTCAAATTTTTAATTTAGGCACTTATGGCAGAGCTCTATAGGTACTAGAATAATGTAAGCTATTTCTCTGTATTAAGTTGCTCAACTGTAATGACTTCATCATTTCATTTAAGCACCTGTTCTGGAAAATAGGTCCTGATCCTGCAAACACTCACATCTAGTGAGTATTCCCATTTGAACTCTAAAAATTGTATCCCAGCTCTTTAGGGTGATTTACGGCACACTATTTGAAGCATCCATAAGCACCTGAAATGTGTCAGTGGATGAATATGAGCAATAATTGTACATATAGTTTATGAGTTAAGCAGCGCACTGATATTGGTGGCCAATACTCAGCAAAATATTGAATCTCCCAACTCCTGTTTAAGCTCCCCACTGACATCAGTTGGAATTCAAACTTTAAATGAGGAGCTGGGAGCCCAGATGCTTTGCTGATCATGGGCATTTGGCTGCAAAATGCTGAGTCTTCCCAAAGGACCCGGTGGAAATGACAGTAGAGAGCATGCATACACCTCTTGGAGTTAGACAAACTGGAGAAAAATCTCCCTTGAGGTTCAACTGACAGTCTTGTTTCTCTCACAGTCTTTCTGAAAAAAAAGAAACCCAAAACAAAGCCAGGTTTTCTACAGAGACCTTTATTACCAACAAACTGAAAGGATGCCTGTGCCCTAGGGAAGGGGTTAGAAGACACACTTTGGCCATTGAGGCAGATGACCCAGCTCTCCAATGTCAAGAAGCAATGGCCAACTCCCTTATACTGACAAATATAATTTTCTTTTCTTAAGGAGAGGATGTCTGCAGCCTTGGCTTCCCCTCTGCTCCTGCCACTTCTTTGCAGATGTCCCTGACCCCTGTGCAGAGCAGAGGGATAAGGCAGGATTCCCAGAGGTGAGGGCAGAGGGGGCTGACTTGAACTTTCCACACCCCAGGTACAACTGTGTTCAGAAAGCCAAAGTCCATCTTCATTCCTCTGCTACAGCCCAACCTACCTTAAGCTTTGCCAGGATGGTGAAGACCTCCTTCATCCATGGTGCTTCCTTACTCATATGTTAATTAGGTCCAGGATTTGCTGCACTGTTAGCCACAACAAAATTATTTGAGGGGTGAGCTTGGCCCAACAGAATTAAATATTAGTTTATGTTCCTACTCTTACAGTAGCATTAGTAGAAGGTTCCTATCCATGCAAATACCAGAATTTTCTCTCCCTACTCTGTTTTATTTTAGACTTCTACTTGCAAAGCTGCTGGGATCCCTTGCATTATGTACTGTTGTGCTGTTTCTCTGCAGCTTGAGCTTGGCTGCAAGTGGGATTCCTTTTCTTTTTGTTTTTAAAGTTAGCATCTTCATGAAAGGAAAATAAACTTAAAATCAGAATTTCCTGCAGTACAATGGGAAGGGGAGAGATCAGGTCAGCTGTAAGATGTTGGTGTTATTTTCCCAGGATAAGCTCTATTTTCATTGTCATTTCTTTTTTTCATTTATTCACCTCTTCTAAAGTCACCCACAGACCCATGGACAAAACTAGTAGATTTGTGTTTTTCAGGAATAAGAGTTCAAACTGCTGAAGACCACCCCTAGGGTGAATCTCCCCATCCACAGTGGTGCCCTCACAGCACAGACACCTTCATGGGACAAAAATGTCTGAAAAGTGGAACACAATCATTGTGCTCTTCCCTTGCCTAACCTGCCAGGGAGTGGCTGCTGCTGTCCTATTACTTGCATCACCCTTTCCTCACTCATCTCTGACCTGAACACTGCAGGCTCCTGAGGGAGGGGAGAACCTACTGCCAAGCTCGCATAGTGCTAGCACATCAGGGTGATGCTTTGTCCTCAAGCAAGGCTATAAGAAACAGGACCTATAGCATTTTGTCTCCCTAGAGACTTCATCTGTAACAAATTTCTATTCTCCATCTAAGGTAGTAAACCCAACATATTTATATCTAAGTGTTTCTTTGGGGCACTGGCTTGAAACCTCTGTTTGGAGTTTCCCCTCTTGGAAGCCTGTAAAGAACATGAGACAAGCCTAGCACACCAGCTATGAGACACAAGGTCGAAACAGGTAAACACAGCGATCGTCAGAGCAAAGACAAGATGTTGGGGAGCCTTTAGAAGCAAAGCATGAGGAACTTCTCAGCACAGGTCCATTCTTGCTCCTTTAGCTCCTTGCTCCTTTGGTCATTCTTGCTCTCCTTCACAGGGAGATATTTAATCTGTAGAACTCGGTTCCTCTGAAGCAACAGTGATGTGCTTCACTGTACACACAGTCAGAAAAGAGTATAAATAGTGGAGGAATTTAACAGTGATCACAAAGTGAAAAATGAGGCCTTCACACCACATTTATCTGCAAACAGCATACATTATATACTTTATTGCTTACTAGTTTGTCCTTGACTAGTTTGTCACCAGTGACATGCTGGTGAGCTATCAAAGTGCAAGGGCAAAGTGAAATAAGGACTGTGCCTATCTGCAGAGGACTATTTTAGCACCCACCTCTAAAGCCACAGGTCTGGCTCTTACCTCTTGTTCAGCCCCCAGTTTTCCCTTCAGACCAGCCGTGAAACTTGCAGGACCGAGATCTTCATTGCGAAGACTTCTCCAGTGATGTCAGTGGTCCGCCAAGGCATCGATTCCCAACGTATGGAGAAAGTTTAATCACCTCTTTGATAGCAACAGGTTATCTTCCCTAGATGGACCAGGCTCTGCATACTGTACCCCTGTGCACACGGGGTACTGCACCCCTGAGGAGTATCTGCCCAGCTGAGGTTTCAAGTATTCAATTGTGATCCTGCTGTAACCTCGTCGAAGTCACTGGATTTTTCCCAGATTTACTCCAGTATAATGAGCCAAGAATCTGGACCTCTGTGCCGTATTGTGTAGACTTTAGAGTAATTTTAAATAAAGTTTCCACCTTAAATGAATTGCAAGTGTTATCTGTTTTTATATATAACTTCATGCTCTTTATTATTTAAAATGTCCAATTTGCTAGATGAAAACATAAATACTGACTGCAGCTGTAGAATTTAATAAAACCTCAGGTTTGAGCTAGCAAGCGAAAAAAAGTATATTATTGGAAACTTGTGGTCAAACCTGAAGCTTGAAGGAAATATTTTAGCACTATCACAATATTAAATTGCAATCATTATTTAATTTATCTTCTCTGAAATGACTTAAGGGAAGTGCACCAAAAGCCCTATTTACCTAAGCCAGGAAATAAGTCAGTGATCAGCTAGGTGGATGAAGTAATTGAAAGCTGACAAGGGACAATATAATGCCACTATTGTAACAGCACTTAGAAGTATTGTTTGACTTTGACCTGCTTAGGAATAAATGTTGCACAGTTTTCATTCCCTCCCCCCCCAAAAAAAGTGTACAGCAATAAAATAGGTTCCTTTTACTGAATTATTTATATTTTTCTTTAAATTGAAAAATATCAGCGTTGGCACATCTGGAGGAAAGGAATGTTCCCCACAATTACTGAGATTTTGAAAAAAATATAGATATATTAGAAATTAAGGTATTCACCAGTCAGTACTTCCAGCAAAAAGTCTGAACCCCTGGGCAACCTGTGCATTTCAATTGTCACTTTGAACTTTTGAACAAAGGGGAGACTGTAAAACCAGTTTATAAAAAGTATTATGAGATACCACAACTGGCATTTTTATGACCTTATTAAACTACATCCAAGTGTCATAAATTATATGTAATGAAAGTGAATAGGATCTCTGACTTGATTTTAATATTAGGAACATGCTTATTAGTTTAAGGGTTTTTTTTTCCTGAATAAAATGGATATTTTTGTTGTTTTCTTACTTTAGCAGCTGATGTTATGTCAAAGTCATAAATGCCAGATTACATGAAATTGATTTTGTTCATATAATAATATTGTTGGTAAATTACTTCGGAGTAACGAGCAGGTTTTCTCACTAAGTAAAGCTAAAGGTGTTAATTTAGACTCAAAGTATTTTACTTTCTTTTGACAAACATATCGATTGACCAAGTTTGGACATGGAAACCAAATTATGGTTCAGAAAAAAACCTTGTCTTTCAAGACTGATTGTTAGGAAATGTAACTTTGTTTTCCCCAATACCCTGTTTCTGCAGTAGGAGAAAAGCTGCAGATGTCGGTTCAAAGTAAACCCATTTTTAGATCTGTTACTGTTTTAGATGGAGAGCTTATGCCCAAAAGTAGCATAAAAATGTGTTGATATATATCAGAAGCAGAGCACTCACCACAGGGGAATATTATCTGTGCCTTTTTCTTGAGAACATCAGTTAGCTGTACTGCATTGAACCGAGGTCCATCTGAGCCAGCAGCTGTCTCCAACACTACCCAAAAGGGAAAGCCTAGGGAAGATAAAACTCATGAGAGCAGAGCGTGCACTTGTGAGACTTTCTAATCTCAACCCCATCACCCATCTCCCATAATTTTCAGTACTGGGAAGGAGAATTTGGGACAATGCCCATTAGTTGCAGAGGCAACAGTGGCAAGCATTTGATTCCCGTTATGAGAAAATGAGTGGTGTTATTTGTACAGCTATAGCCCATGTAGTCAGCCTGCCTGGCTTTCCTAAGCATGGGGCACAGTAGCCCTGTGCTCCCCAGAAGTCAGACATGGGGGTCCAGACCTGGGGATGTGGGGTGCCAAGGATCCCCCAATACATATCTCTGCATGCTCACCATCTGTTCTGAGAGGTCCCAATTACTGGCAGACCCAGGAAACATAGGTTTGCAAAGCAGCAGCTTGCTGTCTGCAGTGGCTAGGGAAATACCTTCTGCAGATGACAGCATTTGTCTGCTGAGATGGGTGGCAGGGGTGTCAGTGCTTCATTCAGCCAAAGCTCCTGAAAAAAACCCAAGCATCATCCAGCTGTCAGGATATAAACAAAATATGGCTGGTGTTCAGGTGTGCTTAGTGGACATTTTGCTTTTATAGGGAGGACAGCAAGGTCTCGTGTTCTTCCCCTGACAGAAATTTGTTTAAAGAAAGAGTGGGGGTGAACCACCACAGCATCAAATATAAGTTGTGGCCATTCCTGAGACTTGTGTGTCAGAAAGCACTAAAAGGTTTACATAGTGTATTCCAAGTATTAAGAAATTAACTGGGTTAATTAGCTGGGTTGTGCATGAAGGGGAATGGCAATAATTTCCCCTCCATGGTTTTCCATCATGTTGCAGGGAGAATTGCCATTCTGCACTGGGAGATGAGATTTTTGTGGCGCCCCAGGGTATCATTTTCTGTCTGACTTCTTGCTGCAACATCCAGTCTTCTCCATTCTCCCCCTTGCTTTATCAAGAGCCAGAAGAGCATGGGGTGCTCCTGCAAAGACAGCCCCACCAACAGCTCTCCAGTGAATGAGCTTTCTCCTACCCCTTCATGAGAGCCTCTGGCTAAATGCCATGGTATTCTCCATAACTGGCTGTAGAAGGTAAATGGGAGAGGAGAGGAGAGGAGAGGAGAGGAGAGGAGAGGAGAGGAGAGGAGAGGAGAGGAGAGGAGAGGAGAGGAGAGGAGAGGAGAGGAGAGGAGAGGAGAGGAGAGGAGAGGAGAGGAGAGGAGAGGAGAGGAGAGGAGAGGAGAGGAGAGGAGAGGAGAGGAGAGGAGAGGAGAGGAGAGGAGAGGAGAGGAGAGGAGAAACAGAAAGAGAAGATAAAAGCTGAAGAGAAACCAGAAACACCAAAATGCCAGAAATGGCAAACTTTTTAAATGTGGGCAAGGTAAAAAAATAAGGAAGGTATTTATTTGTAACCAAACAGGGAGACATAAACGTAGATAACTTGTAGTGAGTAAAGCAGTCTCAGTGAATGCACAGCTACTCTTTTTATGATGATCACACAATTTGTCTCCGATAAATAGTCTGCCTGGCAAAAGGCTGAACCTTCATCAGCACTTCTCCTAAATGCCTGAGAAAGAAAAGGAACAGGCTCTGAAGGAACAGTACAACAGGAGGAGCACCTGTTAAAATAGATAGCAATTTGTTTCAGACACCATTAACCTGCAGCTGTGCATAGGACCTCCCCACACTGAAAGCAAGAAACATTTTTAAAAGTCCTCAGAAGGGCAAGATACCTGTTGCATGAACAGCAGGAAAGCAGTAGCGTGTTCTACCTTTTAAAACACTGTGGGAGGTGTGGCAGCTTTAAACAAAAGATCATTTGCTGAAGTGGGAATGAAGACAAAATCTTTGCAGAGGCTGCCTGACTAGACCATGGGGAGAAGCTTGTAAAGAAGATAAGATAAATAATAATAAAAAAAGATGGACTCCTAACAGTGGGATACTTCTCACTGGAAATCATCTGTCTGAGTTTGGGCTGCTAGTGGGAAGTAACGTTTTGAGTTCTCAGTTTAACTGATGAAAATCTACAGAGGACAATTTTTTCCGTATTTTAGTTAATTGTCCTAAGATGGAATAATTTACTCTCTACCCAATCTTTCCCCAATGAGTGTTTTAAATTGTGTGGGTGGGTTTCCGATTCCCACGCTGAGTGTCTGCCGAAGCAGAGTTTGCTGCAGAAGATGCTCACAGCAATACACTGACAGTTTTGTAGAACGAAAACCTGGGAAGCAAAAAAGATGACTAGGCAGGCATTATTGGCAGAAATTAAAATGGAAGTGACCTTCTATTTGCCATCAATTTAAAGGGTAATGATACAAACAAAAATTGTAAAGAGTAAACTAACTGAAATATTGTTTTTAAAACTGAAAATCTCTGTAAAGATGAGTGTTACTAGGTGAACAACAGAACACATGCTTTTGGGAAAACATGCTAACTATGGAAGTAAGTCATCCTGACTATATGTATATCATACATATAGCTCAGGTTCTTGCCTAAATTCACCTGATAATCAAAGTTTTAACGTGCCCTAGAGCCATGAAATCCCTAGGTAGAAAAGTTCATCCCACAATCTCTGTTTCTCCACTGGCAAATCATAACTCAGAGACAGGTTAGGAATAGGGCTGTTAAATCCAGCTCATTCTCAAAAAATCAATAATACCTTTTGAAGTAAGATGCTTTTAGACCAATTGAAAGAACTGCTCTGGAAGCCTCTCACACTGAGGGGCATGGAGAGGGCTGTGGTGTGAGACATACATGGCCATAGCAGGGGCAACTTCGTGTTTCAGCTCCCTTTTCACCCCAAATGTGCTTTCTGGGTTTCCCTTCAGTATTCCTCAGGACCCACAACATGAGTTACGTAGACTTATGTGGAGAGAGCAGAGGACAGACCCCAATGCCTCCCCAGCTGTGTGCCAGGACTGCCCACTGCTGCCTCTCCACTGAGAGCATCCCTGCTCACACAGGTGATTGCGACACATCCCTGCACAGCTTGGTGAGCTCACTGGCTGCAGGCAAGGCCTCTGGCTCAAATCCAGTATTCAATGCAAAAGCTGTTGCAACCAGCTCTGCAATTTTGTCATATCATATATGGTGTTTTGATGAATGCATAAGGAAAGTAGGAAAGATGCTGCTAAATAGGGGGGAAATGCCTATAGCTGGGAGTGTGTGCATGCTCTATTACTGCACTGTTGCTATGCACTGTATTGCTACATTGCTATATTACTAAATCCCTGTATCACTAATTATTACATTACTACTTTCTTCTATAGAAAGTTATAATTGCATTGTAAAATTCAGGTTTCATATTAAGGGATTTCTTAGAGAAGATACAGTTTCTAATGCCTGGAGCAAACGTAACTATTTCTTGAAAATATTTCTTTCTTAATGCACACATTTTCTATTGATGGTATATTCTTTACATTCAACCACTATCCTTAGAAATACAATTTATGCTTTCTAACAACAACAACATGATCATGTTTAGTAATAACAGCAAAATGTAATAATGAAATAATTGTTTTTATTTGTTTGAATGCAAATATGTATATGCTTGGCCACCCAATTAATGTCATACATATGGATTTCACTTGGTGTTTTGCATCGTGAGACAGAACTGCTGACAAACAGCAATGTCTGTAGTGCAGTATTTCATCTCCTTCCTTTTGTTAAATGTATACATGCCCTTTGCCATCAGGGTAACCCTTGATGTTGAAAGGAGATGCAAAGACTGTCTATGGATCTTTAGTAAACTCAATTCATGTGTCTTTTTTCCCAATGGATCAGTAAAAGTGAATTGTTATTCTTCTTTTGAATTGTCTGTGTTGGAGGGTTTCCACCTTTCTTCATAAACGTGTAGACATGTCTGATGGTCAGGGTTATATAGTGCATCCATCTGTAGCTCCAGGTGTCTGAAGCTGGTCTCTGGGCACTGATAACTTAAGGTGTGGTCTACAGAGGAGAGATTTTATTAGTTACATCTTTAGCTACTTGAGGAAGGAGAGCATATAATTTAAGACACTTTGATGCTCTAAAAACATGTGAAGTATGTTTAAGGCATCAAAGAGACTGAAATAGAGGAAAACAGCATGAAACTTGAAGTTTTGAATAAAGCAGGACTTCTAAATGAGTTAAAAAGAAAAGAAAAGAAAATGTGAGAGAGATTAAAAGAGAAGGAAATGAGAGAACAAAGAAACAACAAGACCTACCCTAAGAAGTGCTAGTGCTTTCTGAACTGCACAATATAAAACTCACTGAAGAAGATGGACCAAAAAAGAAAAGCAATGCACAAAATCATTGAATGTGCAAATATCCATCAATTAATCCTTTTCTTCCATGTTATTTGAGGATTTTGAAGCCCCAGCTTGTGATCAAGGCCCAGTAGCACCATGAAAGTACACATTATAAGAAGCTGTTGTTCACAAGACTTGTGTTCTGATGTATTATCTATTTGCTGTCGGCTGTGTTCTGCCCTTAGGAGCTAATCCTGTGGCCCAGGACATTGGTGGAAATTTTAGCATTGCCTTCATTTGGGTCTCAGATGGGATGATGCAGTTTTATGGGCACTGAAGCAGGGTAAGTTACCCTGACCTGGCCAGAGCCACCTCTGCCCGGCCTCCTGCCTCTAATGACGTGCTGTGGGAATCCTTTGAGAGTGAAAGCTGTGTCCCTATGGCTCTGAACTGCAGTACATCTTAAAAAACATTGGTCTTCTTGCAAGTCAGGTCCAAAGAAGCAGTCCTAGGACTGGCTGGTCCAAGGGGGATGCTGACCCTGCCTTTGCGCTCCCTTCCACCTTGGGCCATCGCTTTTATGGAGAAGCTGGTGTTTGGGAGATTTGGCACCTGCCCAGTGTAACTCTGAGTGAAGGTCAGCTGCCTGGGAATGGCAGAGATCAGAAAGTGAAGCTCTGCAGGTATAACTGAGTCTGCTGAGGGCAACTGTGGACAGAGTAAAGAGTTTGACACACATACATAGACATTTCGAGCAACAAACTAAACCTCTTATTCCTGCTTCGAAGAGGAGCCATCATAACAGATGCTACTTTAAGGCCACAACACTTGTATTTAAATATCAAAGCCCTGTTGACTTTATATGCCACTGCATGCTTCAGTGCCAAGGCAGGGATCTTGGCAAAGACGTGGAAGTTTGTCTCAGTTCTTTCCGGCTCTGTTCTATTGTGGTGAGTTTCCTACCACGTATCGTCAGGGGGAAGAGCCCCACTCTTGTCTTCGGCATGCTCCTTCAAAACTGCAAAGAATATGAGAGGGGAAAGGTTTCCATGATGGTACAGGCTGGGGATAGTTCTGTGAAGCACTGAGCAGCTACAGTTCAGTGCAGAAATTAATATCATGTCAGCTTAACTCTGTTTTCATATAAAGAGCGGGATGAAGGACGTTGACTTTTGACTACACCTGCATAGAAAGGGCTCCCAGAATGGTAGTGGCACACTCCCAACATCTGCTCCTTCCATTGAACTTAGCTGTAAATTGAAATTCCATTGCAATGTTTTTAGACTCAGTTGAAGTAAGGAGACTGTCAGAAATCCTCTTTAAACTCACCCTTATCCAAACAGGAAGCTGACCCCTAACCCCCGGACGTAACATTACACCAGTGGAAATTTCATTATCCCCGTTTCAGCTGTACTAAGTGAAAATTAATTGTGTAATTATCTGGATGAGCGCATGTGTAAAATTTTACAATGTGCCAGTTAGATTAAGTAACGTGTTAGTGGCGAGTTTAGTGCAGAGTCAAGGCTGTCTTATAAAAGTGGTGTAAGAAGCCCGACAAGATTTGAAGGAAAAGAACATATGTCTGAACAAACGCTAACATGAGAAAGTAACGTAACACTTAATACCATAACCTGAGCAAGATTTTAGCCTCCTCTGACAGAGGTTCTTCTGGCATAGCAGAGATCTTTTTTTCTGTCACTTTTAAACCAGGCAATTTAATGGCCAAAATATTTTGACCGTTTTTTAAAGTATCAAATAGACAACAGATTACAATATGAAAAATATTTTCGTCTATTTTGTGCCTTACCTACTTTATACCTCTTTTATGTTTCAATTTTTTTCAATGTTAAGTAAAAAAAAACACCCAAAACAAACAACCTAAAATATGAAAGTAAAACCAGATCAGATCATAACCCCGTCTTTGAGAAATACAAGATGCTGCACTCACCTCCCTCACAAGGAACTGAGGGACAGATTTTACAGGGTCCATTGAAATCCTAACATGACTAGAAGAAACTATTTGCATTTCAAAGGCATAGACTTGTTTGGAAAACGAGATCACTGGGCAAAAGATGCTGCTTGGAAGAAGTCTGGTCCTTTGAGAAGTAATATTATCTTTAAACGGTTTGGTAAGTAATAAATTATGTTCTATCAGTCTTACTGCCAAAGATTTTTGTGTGGAGTCCCTTTAGCAATACCAAATAAATACACCGGTAGCATTTCTTAAAAACAGAGGAATGAAAATAACTTATAATGTGATTTCAGTGAAACCAACAGAACAGAGTATGTTTGGGAAGGGTCAGTGTTACAGTGAGAAGTCCCACTGCAGCATTCTGCTACTAAATCTGGATGGAGACAGGAGATGATCCAGACTTACACAAATGAGGGGTGCACAGAGGAAGCAAATCTGAAAGACTTAGTGCCTGACATGGATTTTAGGTATGGTGGGATCATGCTATTATAAAGGCAAAAGTCAGGGTTTTTATTTCTTGTGAAACTTCTTCACTGAAAGGCTCGTGAAAACATAGACAGCATTTTTAGTATTACATTTCAGCTTTTATCTGTAATTATTCCACCAGACATAGTAAGGAAAGAGATGATACAAAAGGTGTAAAAAAAAAAAAAACCCAAGAAGAAGAAAAAAAATTAACATGCCAACCCAGGAAAGAATGTGCATGAGTCACAGATGTGCTTTTCCATTCCCTTCCTACAACCTCAGATCTCGGCCTCACATGTCCAGACGTTGACTCAGTATATTACTATATTAACAAACACGGAGGTTTGAAATGGGAAGAAACCTAATGATGCAGAACCTGTACGAGAGAGACGGATCTGCGTCCTAGAGATTTCGGTTGCTGCGCTGCGCTGTCGCAGGAGGGATGTGGGGAGAGCTCTGGCATGTTGGAAGGAACAGAGAGTTTCCCTTCCAAGCTCGCTATTCATCATTTGTTCTGGTCTGGGCTGTGACACAAGGTAGGTGACCACACAGGAGCAGAGTGTAGCTGCAGGAGAATGTTTAAGTCAACAAAAAGTGTGTTTTTGTTAAAGAAAACGACCTGCAAGCTTTCTTGGCTGTATTATGTTGAAAGCCTCCGTCTGGAGGCTGAGTGGGGCTGTTAAAGATGTTCCTGACTGAGCTAACTCCAGGCCTGATGGGGCCAGTGGCAAACTGGTTTCACTTGGAGGGGAATTAAAGAGAACAGTGACAGTTTCTGCTAATCTCATCCCAAGCACTCCTGTGCATTTCTCAGTCAATGGGAACAGACACAGAGCAGGCTCATGCTCTTTAGCATTCAAGCACAACTGAGTTGTCATCAAAGGTTGTCAAGGGCTGGGTTGACATCAAGAGTGAGAAGAAAAGGCAAAGCTGAGGTCAACAGCCAGGGACTGATGAAGTGCCTAGTCAAAAAAACACACAGTATAACCCCTCAGCCCACAGTATAGCCCCAACAGCAAAAAAAGCACCCCATCTTGCTTTGCCAGGCTCTTGCACCCAATGCAGGAGGCAGGAGTGTGACCATGCACCTCTTCTTGCAGCCAACTGGGAGCCATTCCTCTCAAAAAAAATGGGATATTTGTCTATGAAGACTTCAATGGAGAACTGATCCTTAGGAGAAGGGCAAAGAGAGATCCAAGAGCTTCCTGACTTCAGCTTGACAAGTAAGAATACCACCTGTCAAGCTAAATACAGCTTTTACACAGATTAAGCAATTATGGAACAAGTGTTGACTTATATTAGTAGTTGCTGACATGGGATAACGCTCTTAAGACAATATAGCCTTTGTTTTAATGCAGCTTAGCAGAAAAAAAGACAGGAGTTATTTTGCATGGTGGTCACCAGTAAGGTTTCTAAAAGTTATATCCCAGATCACCAAACTTTAAGTGATCTTTTTTTTTTCCTCCAGAGTTACTTCTGTCCTCCCAGGCTGTCTCCAAAATACACGCCCTGCTTAATGATGGTTTTTTTTCTGAACCTACAGAAAGAGTTTTTTCAAGACTCCTCTATATCACCTCAGCAACACGATGTCACGTTAAAACATCCTGAGCTGGAGAGCAGAGACCCAGCTTGCCTCCATTCCCCTTTGGATGTAGATGCTTGTGTCACATCCTGCGTCTGCTGCCCTTGCTCCTTGCAGCAGCTACTACCAGAGTGTAAAGGAGCGCCCTTTGGAAGTGGAGGAGCCGTGAGAGGCACAAAAAATAGCTTCCCAATGCCTACTATTCCAGCAGCAAATGCTGTAAATGCCCCCCTGATGCTGAGGCAAACCAGGCTGCAACCAGGTGTGCCTATTTCTCTCTGTCCCATTTGAACCTGGTTTGACTGAATAGGAGAACAAAACTTTCTGAAGGATTTGCCCTTGAAATGCAGGTAGGGTTAAAACATGGAGACTAGGTTTGCTTTGTTGTTTGGATTTAATTATTTTCCAAAGACATGTTGTTGTCCCTCATATGCTCAGTATATCACCTCTTGTTAGCTCTCAGCTTGCTAAACATTTTCACCAACACCAACTTCACGACACTAGCAAACGAATGGGCTCATATTAATTATTTGGCAGGTTTTTTAATGATAGCAATATTTTTTACACTTTATGGGTTATTGGCTCCTTTGTTTTCCCCAAAGCCAGAAAACATATACTGAATAAAACCAATGAAGTGTGAAAAGCATTATCTACACTCCACACAGAAAAAAGAAGCCTGTAAAAAGACCAGGAGCAGGAAGCAGCAGAGGGCAAGATATTCCTCTGTGGAAAAAAAAGTAAAATAATACTGTCACTAAGTTAAAAATAAACTACAGAATATCAGATCTTAGAAAACATAACATATTTTCCTGAAGAACAGAAATCTAAGACAGCAAAGGGAATTCTTTTCTTTACTGTCCCACTTTTATCCTAGAGATCTGAGGAAGTCAAATGAAAATTTCCTGGCATCCTGGGGCAATAAAATAATCTCAGTCTTCTTGTGAAACCACATTAGTGTGGAGATCGAACAGAAGTTCTTTGAGAACTGTAAGTGCTATGTAAGCATCATTTTTCCCAGGAAACTAAGGCTTTGTTTATTTACACTGAGCTATGCCACTAATGTAATAAGAAATAAACTGCGAGGACAGAAACAGACCCAAACACCTACCACGTAGGAACATGCGCTCAGATCTGTCAATTGTCCCTGCAAAAGGCATTGGGGCTGCTGAGGAGTGTGACTCGGCCCATCATAGAGAAAGAAAGTAGCCTGGTATGGAGCTGACTTGAATCCATGGATAATACAATTAACTTAAGATGATTGTTTAAGATCCTGGCTTTCCCTTGTCTCCCCTGTAAATTAAAATACAACCGTACTCAACCTGTGCTAAAAATGCCGGTCATCAAACACCTTGCACTCCCCTTGATAGTTTTAAGTTGAGGCTTGTCTCAGAAGAGACATGAGCAGGGAGCAGGAGCACCAAAAGACAGGCACAGGTCACCTCAACCAAGGAGGTCTGTCAAGCATAATAAGCTGAAGCCTGCAAATATCTGCAGCCATGGTGGCGTGACTTGTGGTGTAGGACTGGTTCCCTTCAACAGATAACCAGCTCTACCAAGGCAAGGCAGTCTCACCATGGCTGCCTAGAACCACTGTGCTGCTAAAGCATAAGAAAAAGACACCAAATGTTGTCAAAGCAATGCCAACAGAAAAGCAACAGCCCGTGTGGCCCTCTCCTTTTCTCTCCTGCAATCACCGGGCACTGTGCAGGTAGTCCCCGGCTTGGTGGTGAGACTCTGAGGCTTCTTGAGTTTCAACTCCTATTTTTCTAAAATTGAGTTGTGGCAAGAGCACTTCAAAATTCCTCATATTTTTCAGAAGTGAGACATTTATTCTCAACTCCTCACACAGCAGCTGTCACAGGCACCAGATCTGCAAGCGCAACTCGAGCCTGTGGCTTCCACAGACACTACTGGCTAATGCAGCTGAGGTTCTCCTCCACTCCTCCGTGCCTTTTAAATACATTACAATTAATAACGGAATTTTCACATGGGAAAATAAAGCTGCTAAAATGGCCCTGTAATCAATATACTTACTGCTACTGAAACATAAGGAAATGTGTGTAAATACATTTTAAAGAAAAACCTGGTTTTGTGTCATTCAAGCATATTCTAATTCATCACACAAACTTATATCCAGGGACTTATAAGTTAAAAATGAATAAACACTGTTTAACAGCCCTCATTCATCTCAGCAATATATGTAACATTAATAGCATGCAAACAGCATGCAATGCTTACTGAAGGCACTGAGAGCAGTAGTCCTGAATGTAAAGCTACCATCAGCCTTAGTACTTTGTACCTCACATCTCCTGAATTTTTCTGTTTTCTTGTGCATTTAATTTTTCTCATATAGCTTCTCCCACAGTAATAATAAGTGAGGACACTGGCCAGTCTGGAAGGCAGCAGGTGGTATATGAGAAGACTTGACAAGAAATCTGACTGCATTTATACAGTCCTAAGAGAAACAGTGTCAAGGAATCCTTAAGAGACGCTCTGCTCATGGGAGAACAGAATTTAATAAACCAGAGAGAAGCTGGACTTCTTTCTCTGGTGCAATAGCATGCTCCAGAGAAGTTATTATGCTCTTTTCGACATCTTCAATGTTTATTCCCATAAGTAGATGGCACAAAATGTTTCTACAGTTTGACTACTGATCAAAGGCTGTGCAGCTGTAATATTCAGGCTTGATTTGTGAAGGTCCCCTGCCTGTTCTGATCCTTTCCCTTCTCAGCTAATTCTTCACATGTCCATTCAAACTACCTGCTCCCAGGGAAAGCCAACCACATCCATGCCAAGCTCAGCATTTACTGCTCAGGTTCTACATGAAGCTAACTTTGTGCAGCTTCAGCTGCTCCTAATATACCTAACAAGCATGTGTTGGCCAGGTTGATCCTGACTGGTTGGAGTTTCCTACAGAGAGCCTTGCTCCCTGCACTTGCCTGCCTCTTCTCCGATGACACCTCTCTCCTCTGCCAGGCTAAGCAGAGGGCATCAGGTTCACTGAACATACTATCCTTTTGCCTTTCTCAGAAATAATCCTGTGCCTTCCCTCAGCTGACCTTGCATGTGATGGAGGCAAATAAGTTGGTTGTCCTGATTCTTAAATACAGACCTTTTCATTTTATAACGTGATTTTTAACAATTATGGTACTTTATGGTACTGTATGGCAAGTTATGGTACTGTAAATTTTCTTGCCTTTTACTACAGACATCAAGACTGACAAAGTGAAGTATTAAAGTTAATTGCAAGACTTATTGACCCGCTATATAGTTAGAGAAACTTCAAAATTAGTTAATTTTAAAAGTCTTTCTTTACTTGCTGAATGATACAAGTCTTTGATACCTGCGTGGTTGAGTTCATCTGAGTGATAAGTCTGCAAATGTTATTAACCTACTTTTGATCCTGGAGACCTGAAGTACCAGAGCATCAGGCCCAAGTCAGGAAGAAGACTTCACAGAGCAAAGATAGGGAAAAGGATTTCATAAATGTGAAGAACTGAAGACATGACAGACTGAGGCCCTCAAAAGAGAGGCTGTATCTGAAATCTCCTCTATATCCTGGATGAACACACCTAACGTTTAAGGTATCAAAATTTTGACTGGATTTAGGAATTTATGTCACTCCTGTGATGCTCTTTCTGACCCATCCTCCAAATAACAAACAAGGCTTTGCATGCCCTCATGGTCAGGGCACTCTCCCAGGAAGGAAAGACCAGGGGCTCAGGTCCTTCCTCTGACACAAAAAGCTCAAACTCTACCGTCCCGCAGTTAGAGTGGCTCAAGAGAAGCCCATTAGTTTGCAGCCCTCAGCACAGGGCTCACTGCCCTTAGGTCAGGCACAGTCTGCCCAATACATTTTGCTGGAGAGGAATGAGTTTTAGCAGTTGTTTAAATGCTCTGCTAAACTGGGTTCATACAGAAAAGACACCAACATGCACCCCATGGCTCCGTAAGAACCATTATACCTGGGGTATCAGGACTGTGGGACCGTTGAGCCAAAATACATTTCTACTGCAAGGAGAAGGAAGATCCAAAGTAATTATGAAATACAATATATGAATAATATTTAGATAAGTTCAGTGTAAAATACTGCTCTGTCCTTACGTTAGGCTGATTGCAGCCTGTTATTCCAGCCATGAAGAGAGGACACATTTCAGCGAACATTTGGCCAAAATCAGAAACCTCCCTGAGAACGAGGGTGGAGGCCAAGAGTCAGGAGGAAGTTGCGGGCTGGCTAAAGCCCTATCATACTAATAACACAAAGCATGTTTTTCTTAGTTTCAGTTTAACTTCAGAGTTCCAGCAGTTTGCTGTTCTGTGGTACAATATTTTTCCCCTTAGTCTCACAGTCAGATTAATTCCTGAACTGCAGTGCAATGAAACTTTTGATTTAAGAGATTTGCTGAGGAAATCTAGATTGAAACTCAAGGTTTAGCCAGTACATAAATCAAAGGTGGGATCACTTCAAAGATTCCTTCATCTACTTGGCATAGACTTGGTTCATTTAAAACCTCCTTTCTCATAATTGTACCCTTATTAAGATTTGAACATTTATAAAATGAGGAATGAGGTCTTACAGAGGTTGTTATAATCACTTCCCCTGAAAATAAAAGTCTATAGAGAAACAGTGAATGCGGCAGAGGACAGGTCATCTCCTGGCTACAGATGGCTACTGATTTTATGGGATCCTGTCTTAGAAGTAAGACTCTGCAGTAAACTCGCTTCCTGGCTCTGCCATAGATTTCCTGTGTGAGACCAATTCAGTTAATCTCTCAGGGCAAAAGTCATCCCATCGCACTTCAGGAACTCAGCTGAAGTGCTGAAATTAGGAGCCCATTTACCCCACAGTGTCTTTCTGCTACAGTGAATACAGCAAACCCTACCTGTTTTGATTCTCTACAGAGGGATCTTGTAACTGACTAACTTTAAATAAGTACCCTTAATTTTTAAGATTTCTAAGTATGATGTTTCAGTGTTTACATTCCCCATTTCTAAACCAGTAACATTCTAGGTTTTTTTTCTTCCCATCCTCCACTTTTCAATTTAGGCTTGAATCCTGCAAAGAAACCTATTAATGCTGGCACCTGGCCTCACATGGCTTCTTCAGTTTGGCTTAGCATCCTCAGTAAAGCACTCAAGGCATCTGTGGCACCTGGCCTAGGGGAAAGGAGACAACAAGGACAAGCAACAGCAGAAGACAGTGCCCTAAAGGGAACAAGAGAAAAGATATTGCTTAACAATTAACCAGAGCAAACATTTGCAATGAATTTCACATAGAGATCTGAGTTGTCTAATAGGCCTATGTGAAGAACCAGAATTAAAGTTCAGGCAGATATACGTATCTGAGGGAAGATTTTATAGGCATAAATAAACCTTGACACTAATTTACAGTCACAAAAGTAATTTTCTGTGATTTGACCAAGCCTTTTTTCTGCACTGGTCAAATAGCGCCGGATGAGCAGATAGTAACTTGTGGCTGGTAACAGAAGCAACCTGGGATTTGCTGACTGGTGGATGGTCCTCACTTAAGCCAGAATTCTGCTTACAGAGTCCAGATAATTTCACTTCGATATTAATTACAAAAAATTCTTAGCAAACTCGAGGGAAATGTATACAGAATGACCAGAAAGGCCTGAAGAATTTCGAGCCTTACTTCCAAGGGTATTAAAAAAAAAAAAGGAAAAAAAACCCACTTAAAATACTGACATTCCATATGTAAACAATGTGTGCAGAAAAGGGTCTTTAAATAAATGGGTTTTGATAAATATTTGACCGAATGAAGTGCTATACACTGTATGAGAGTTGTATAAATAAGTTGAGATGAAAGTCCTTTGAAATGCAATGAATCATTTAAAAAAAAAAGGATTTGATATACGGAAGCAATACATACTCACATCATTAATTTTTCATACCTAACATTAAAAAAGCACACACACATTGCAAATACAGTGAGATCTATCTACAGGCTTGGTTATAGAAAGTTTTGACATAGTTCTGCTATCCACTCCTAGTTGGATTCAACATTGCAGGGCTGTAGCTGTTTGTTAAGTCATGGTTTGGATGGCTGCTGTGATTTACTGTCCCCTAAAGATTTTATCCTACCCATCCTCACAAACTCACAAGACAATGTCACTCACCCAACTGCTAGCAACCGTCTCACCACAGGGTAGTAGGTGAACCCTGTAGATCTCGTTACGGACTCTCTATAGCTGATTCCTATAAACTGGAAGATGAGAACTGCCTTAGCCCCTTCACAGATGACGGATGCAGATTAGCAGATCTAAACAATTAGTTAGGGTGAGGGAATGAGCCCTTAGACAATTAGAGCAGTTAAGCATCCTGCTGACAGCTGTGGTGACAGCAGACAGTAAAACTACACTTGATGAAATGAGAAAACTCTCTGCCTTTTTGATTTACAGGCAATTTTACTTACAGGCTTTAAGGTGTTTAAATACAGTGGTCACAAACCAGGCACTAATATCCTTCTATCTGCAGCAAACAATGTGGCAGGCGCAAGCTGACACGGCTCAGTTCTGGCAATTGTTGTCAACTGTGTTTGTTTGAAAGAAGGAGGCAAACTTGGTGGGCAAAAGGAGACAAAGTCAGTGCTTGAGCTGTTACTGGTGTGAGGGAAAGAGAGATTTGATGCCATGAGGTATATGAGGATTGGAGATGTTTTGTGCTCCCCCTGCCCCCCAACCCTGGCTCAGATTTTTCTGTTAAAACCTGCCACTTGCAAGCTTTTGTTTAAAGTCACACAGCAGCTGTTTGGTGAATGTGTTTTTTGTATCCCTTAAGAACAAATGATCCCTTGTTTTTAACCCTTTGATTTGGGGAGCTTGTATATCCAGGTGTGCACTATTCCCTTTCCTATGTGCTACCATTACCCAGAAGACAGATTTCAAATATTTGTGGTCAGTTCAATGGAATTTGCTTTAAATGCCAACAAAAATTAATATGTACAAATTCTAGTGGGTTTTGTGTATGGTTTTGTCTTAGAGTTGTTTTCTGGAGCCAGGGGAGGGAGGGTGTGTTTTAAATGACTGTGTCAAGCTGAGAGACAGATGTGAATTTTCTTTGATCCAGGAGAGGATACATTGTCAAATGCTTCAGAGTGTTCAGACAATGCTCATCCATGAGATCAAGGAGAAAAATGTATGTTGCTATACACTTTTTCTCACTTAGATGTTAGAATTACCGGACACTAAAAACTAAATTTCAAGGTACTGCATTGCTTCACAGCACATCTGGAAAAGGACCTATAAACTAGCCAATCGCTATTAATTGTTAAGCTGTGATAACAACACAAAGTATAAGAATCAACCTGACTTCTTATGTCAGGTGGGCAAGAACATGGATGTAATATCTTTTAATGCAATTAAAACTCTAAATATTATCTTAATGGATTAGAAAAGTATAGTATCATTAATTTCAGCAAGATGACGGGCATCCATATGTGGATCACCAGCAACAATAGGGCTTATCATTAGAGATATGCAATATTCTCCTGTTTTCATGTTTAACTGTAAATGTGAACCTCTGCTGCCATTAGACAATGTTCACTGAGATACATGAAGCAGAGATCTCTTCTGTGCATACCAGGCCTGATGGACAGTTTCCAAGTGAACCTTGGTTCAGATCGAGGCCTTTCATTGGATTTCTCTTTGCCTTCAATTACCTGTGACTCTACAAAAGAAAGTGCAGTGGGTGTAGTTCTAAGGTAGATGAAAAACAGAGCTTCACCTGAATCAGTTTCATTTCAGTGGATGAAAGTCCTTTTCCATTGACATCAGTAGGATGCCCCGGGAAGTTCTTCAGGAGAAGATCTGCTCTGTTTGATTAATTGTCAGTAAGCCAGGTGGTTTTTTTAAACACCTCGGGCTATAAATTCAGCAGATCTTCCCCCACCAGTGTGCATAGCAATAGCACCATCAGGTTAAACTCTGAATGTAGCGAGAGAGTTCATTGTGTAAAATTATTATCATTCCATTCAGAAAATGACTCTATCTTTTTATTTTAGATCTGGTGAGCCACCCAGATAATTCATTGATAGGTTTGCATGGGGAAAAACCATGCTTACCCAGCATGGGCATGTTTTGATTCTTGCCTGAAAGATGTAATTAAGTTTCATTATATGGCCCTATGCCAAACAATGGTGGTCATAGTTGTAGGTGTAGGAAAAATTGTTTTCACTTTTGCATGGAAAATACTGAGAACGGTTAAGAACTGTAAGTGAAAGACCATCAACAAAGCAATATTGTTATGAAATGCAGAAGGTGATAAATAATTGGGTTAGCTATTCACTCACACGATGTTAGTGATACTTTACTGAGGAGCAAATGTTGACGCAGAGTACAGTACTCATCCAAACATACCAGGTCTGAATGTGCTTGAGTTCAGAGTTTCTAGCTAAAATAATGCAGTGCTGAGCTCACCCTTCTTCCTACCTCTGCCTCCGTAGGTGTAAAGTTAGCATTTTAGCACTTACTGGTAGTACTTTACAGAGATCACCTCTTTCCACAATGTTCTTAGTGGACAGGTAAGGTCTTCCACTTGATAGGATAGTCTCACCACACGGAAATGACTATCACCTGCCAGGAATTCTCCATAGGCAAATCAAGAAATGACCCAAATCACCTCTTTTGCCCAGCTGACTAATAATCAGCTAGGGAGACAAATCACCTCCTTTTCATGTCAAAAGTGAGGATTAATTCCAGATTTGGACTTCAGATGAGGGCTTTCATTTAGTTCAGTGAACAAAGGAGAGAACAGATGTTCCCACGTAAAATCAGCGTTTTTATTGTAGTTTAAAGTCTAAGTGTGTGCACCCCATGACCACCTAGAGGCATCACAACAATAATTATCCATTAATGGTTTTCATTTGTAGAAGTTCAGGACACTTTTCAAAAATAACTTGACCGAGTACCTTAGAGGACAGAAGTGAGTGGCCCTTCCTTCCACATCATTAAGAAAGGTGCAGAGAAAACGTAGGTCTCCTGATCTGTGTAACGCCCTGTCTTCTACTGTATGTGGAAGTTCTGACAGCTTCCAGAGGTGAACTGTCCCAGCTACACTGTCCCAGACAGTAAATGGCCGTATGTATGACACACAAGGTTTTACATTTCAAATAAGAACTCTTCTAACATACTGCCTCTCAACAAGGGTTGTCACATGCAAAGCAAGCAGCCTACATCATCTAATCTACTTTTTGGGTCGGGTTTTCATGGGTTTTGCATTTTTAAAAAGAAGATATAAACTAGAACAACAGGTTTCACAGTGCCTGCAGCCCAGGTAGGACAAGTTAAGAAGGAACTGATGAAGACCTGGCATGGTCCCCTCAGAAAAATTCTGTTCACATGGCGATCTGGAGGGTGAGGCAGAAAGCAGATCATTACAGGACAGCTTGAGACCAACTCTGTTCACATTTTTTTGCTGTTATTGTTCATCCTGCCAGGAAAGTCATTCGGTTTGGTGCCTTGAAGCCAGCTGGCACAAAGGCTTTTGGCTAGTGCTGCGACAGACTGATTGCAAGAAGCTGGACATTACCTGAAATACAATTCTTCCATGGGGTGCTGTGGGCCTGGGCACTGCGGCCAGGAGGAGACTTGCTGTGTTCATAACATTCACTGCTAGTATCGTTTTTCTTCATGTCTCCTCACAGATGTCTTTTTTCTCAAATATGCCTCTCCCTTCTCATTCCCTCAGCTGATACCAAGTCTCTAGTTGGTTCTATTTTCCATCTGAGGGCTCCATAGTGCTGTTTTTCCCTGCCTAACCACCAAGGTCAGACGGGACAGCTTCCTCCTGCCTTCCCTTTCTCACTTTGTTCTTTGTCACCCCTTTTTTATGACCCTCTGCAAGCTGCTGCAAGAAGAACAGGAGTAGACTCTTTTCTGGAGAGGTGCTGCCCGGCCTTAAACCAAGCCCAAATTTAATTGTTTTCTTGTTTCTTGTATGTCATCATTGTAATTCTGGACTCCACTGTTGTGGAAAGCTCTTCGTTTTATTGTCCTTTTTAATTATGAAATCCTTTCCTCAGTAATTCACTGTGACTCGGTAACTGACTCCACATGGTTACGACGTGACTGTCCTGATTGAATTACTGGAAGTACAGAGCCGGCTGAGCCGCACGCATGTGAGGCACAGCACAGCACGGAGCTCGCTTCGGCGGGCGCCCTGGCGTCACTGAGGTTGGGACTGGGGCTCTTTCCCCTCCTCGTCCCTTTGCCGCTGGGAAGATCTGGTGTCCCCACTTTGACCACCCCAGTCATGAACCCCTCCATGGCTCTTTCACTTGTTGAAGCTAATGAACCTCTGGCGGTGGCAACTGCCACCAGGTCCAGCTGTCCAAGGGGAGTATGCAGGCACATGCTGAGCCAAAGGCAATGTTAACACTGTGCAGATACTGACACTGATAGCCTCCAATTCAGGCTCTGGTGGTGCTGGACACATGCACCCTCATCACTGGGTTGTGCTAGCTACCCACAAAAGAAGGTGCAGGACAAGGCATGCAGTGCCCACCCTGGGACTAAGAACAGGCTGAGAGTTGTGATATTTCCACTACAGATCCACGTCCATCTTCCCATCTTCAAAGAAAGAAGGGGGCGATGTGCCTAGCAGGGGTTCCCAAGCTGTGGGTGGTTTCCTTTAATTTAGGAAAGCATCTGATACAGCATGTCACGAAACGTCATGTTTATTTAATTCTTCTTTCGTTTGGATGTGATTACTGTCACGTGGAATGGAAACTGAGGGATGCGCCGTGAGCAAAAAGAAATAGTAATAATTGGAGGATGGTTTAAATCAGCTCGTACTGAATTAGGGCAGGGAGAAGAAATGTTCTAGTCCAGCAAATTAGGATTACTTAACATTTTTGTTAATGAGTATAAAGGAGAAGGTGAAGTTAAGCAGGCCATTAACCAACAGTACATGGATAGTGGCAACTGCCTTTGTTTCTTTGCCCCCATGAGCACTGCTGAGAACTCAAGGAATTGCAATAGGATTTATTAGGAAAACACAAAAATGGAATTCAAAGAAATAAATATGTACACAGTTTATTTAGGTAAGGAATGTTTAACATACGTCCTAGCAGGCTAAGGATACCACACTGCTAGATGAAGGGAGAAGTTGTCTGGGAGAAGTTGTCTAGGAGAAGTGTATGGATACAAGACCAGGGCTGCTACAGAGAAGCCACACAAATAGAAATGTGACTTTGCCTGATGAAGGCTGATAAAGGAGAAGGGGGAAACTGAAGATGTGGAGGGAAAGATAGGGCAGGACTGGCACGCATGAGCATCCCAAAATTAACACACCAAGAGCATACACAGTTCAAAATAGTTAATCTCTCTGTGTATTTTTGAGATCTAAAGCAAGATTGCTTTGGGGTTTGGGTGGGGATTTTTTGTATCAATGATTTTCCCCAAAGGATTTCAGTAGATTCTCTTGAGCCTGTGGATGCTGTGCCTGTGTTGACCTCACCTCTCCCTTTCCACCCAGCCTTTCTTTAAAACAGAACCCTCCGTATTTCTGGGGACGGGGCATGTGTGTGGCTCAGCATTTCGACAAGCAAGTCCCTGTCTGCCCACAGCGGCAGGGCACCAGCAGAGAGACCCCCGGGGAGTTGGACCCGATGATCTCTCTAGGTCTCTTCCAACCCCTACAATTCCGAGATTCTGTGAAGAGCAGGACGCCGGTTTCTGGCGGCTGTGACGCAGCTGGAGAGGCCGGTGAACACATGCCTTAGGCTGCCACCGCATGGTGAGCGCAAGGAATGAGGGAGAGCATCCCGCTTACCGGCAGTTTCCCTGCCGTTGCCGTGCTTCCAGAGATTTTATTCGAAGGAACTTCTTTTCAGATCTAATTTGGGGTAGGCGTGGGGGCGGGGGGGGGGCGGGGAGGGAATAAAAATCCGCCAGCGATTGTATTGGATGTTCGGGTATAAATTCACCTCCAGCAGAACCTCTTCATTGTTTCACTTTCTTTTGTCTGGCGTGGAAAGGGGTTTTTGTTATGCCCAGCTAATACAAAGAACCAAGGCAGAAACTACTTCATAAAAAGGGCTTTTTAAATTAATTTGTTTGCCCTGGCCCAGTGTTATCACTTTCACTTTTTGGTCTAAGTCCCAGTTGGCATTTCTTAGCTTGTTTGAAGGTACTGGAACATAAAGCAATCTTCAATGATACCATGATTTGTCCTTTGTGACTGTTTGTGATGCTGCAAACACAAAGGAGACCCCTTCAAGGTGCTAGCATGTCAGTTTTTAGCATAGATTTTCTATAGAAATATCATTATGAGAAAAAGCCTGCAATTGGTTCTGTAGAAGTGCCATTTAAAAATAGTTGTAACTACTTTAAATCTATTCAGACATCAGGTGAAGAGTGTTTTCCCCCTTGGTGGCAATTGCTGGGACAATATTTGGGGACACGGGGTGGCCAAACTCCAAGCTGTAAACAGAGTCTCAGTGCCTGGGGTAAAACATATGAGACTTATGAAAAGTTCTGTGAATTATAGTGGCCTTTTAGTGCTCGGTAACAGGAATTAAGAACTTGATTTTACATGTAACCTTAAAACAAGCCCCTGCTACAGTTCCGTTGCCCCTGCTCACAGTCCTTCCCTCAGCAGCTCCCATCCCTCCTTTTTGGGTGGAAGTGCAGGAAAACCTCCCTCTGGATCCAAGTGACTCACAGACCAACCCTAGCATGGGACAATATATATATATATATACACACATATATATTTTTTTAATGTCACTGCATGAAGAACTTTATTTAAGTGTATGGGTTTGAACTTTTTTACAGCAATATAAATGCAAATAACTCCAGGGGAAAATAGTATTTGACTTAAAGTTACACCTGATCTCCATTAGTCTGAAAACTGCTCCTCAGCTCATTTATACCAGTATAACTCTAGATTAAATATTCTTTATGCAGTAGAGATGTTTTCTTTAAAAATTAACGAATGACATGTGCTTCAGGGCGTAAAGCATGGTACATTTTTGAGGGAAAAAGAGTGTAAAACACTCAACATATACACCTTTTAAAATACTTTATGTTAGAGTATTTACCATTGCAACATAATATTTATGAGCAACATTTTTATTGTTGCTATCAGTTTCCAAAAACATGTGATGGAAATGCCCCAAACTGAGAGAATATTTCCATTCTCTTTTGTTCCTTTTTCTTCATCAAGTACATTGCAAAGTAACGCTGTTACCAGCAGAGAGACAGATTTTTCCAAGCTGCCCCTCCAGCCCATATACCTTTATCTATAATAAGTCATTTAAATAACATTCCCAAAGCATATTCTTCTCACAGACCTTGAAGCCTCATTCAGAGTTTTAACAGAATGTCTGTGAATAAATATGTGTTTGGGGAGCTCTAAAAGCCGAGCTCTGCCCTGCCCTGCAAGGGGCTGTTGCAGCGCAGCATGTTGGGGAGCACACCCAGGCACTTACATCGCAGCACTTCTCAGCTGCTCCCAGCACTGAGCTTCTCACTTGTTCAAAGCCACAGGGCAGCTTTGATGGCAAAACATACTGAAGGAAGGGAAGAAAGAAAGAAAGAAAAAAAAAAGGTGACTCGAGGTGTTTCCAAACATTAAAAAGCTGTCATTTTTATTTTGTTCTTTTGCCCTTATCTGCATTAAGTGCTGGCCTGAACTGTTTGCCATTAAAAAATCACAGCCCTGAGAAGGAGCTAATGAAAGTTCAAAATAAATAGAGATAGATAGTAACCCTGCCACACCTCCTCTTTAATACCGTGTTTTCAAAGCTAAGCAAAATAACAAACAAGTGAGTGAAGGCATGAAACCGGATCCAAGAACTTTCTTGTCTCATTTCAGTCCAGAATAAAATTTTAGTAAAGAATTAAAATAATGAAATTCCCAATGACTCCTTGCCCCCAGGTCTCACAGTGTTCAGATCAAGGTGCTCCATGCCTGCCGACTCCGCAAAGCAGTGGAAGGGAGAAATAAAACACCTCCTCCTAAAGGTGAATGAAGAGGCATGGCTGCCCAAACACTTGCACTGGTTTTCCTTTGTATAAAAAGGAAACATTTCTCTTCATCTTCTCATTTTCAGAAAACTGAGCAAGAGCAGAAGTAACTGGAGCTCCAAGGGTAAAATGAGCCACATCCACTTCCAACATACGGTGTTTGAACAGAACGGTTGAATGATGTTTTACATTAAAACCGCAGAACAAAAACTACAGCATCTTAGATATTAAGGGCCATATCGTAATTCCTGCTTTTGAAGTGAGAGAAGTAACAGCTAAGCACATCCCTAGCAAATACCAGGAGGGTCAGGGCTCCCTGACTACCTCACACTGCTCCCCCTTCACCCCGAGCTGTGTCCCAAAGTACCCGAAGCCTCAAAGTCTCTTAAGGAACAGCATCGGCAACTATAAATGCTTCACATGCTTTAGGCAGCAGGAAATACGCCTTAACCCCTTCCACAGCTATGATTTCACAGCACCAGCAGGAAAAGCCCAGTGGCAAAGTAGCTAATGCTCTGGTCACGCTCTTCAGAGAGCCGGGAGGTGTAAGTGGAGAAGACAAACGGTCTCCGAGGGTCTGTCAATGCCCAAAATGTCGAAAGTCACATCCCACTTCCCCCTGACACCAAGCGCTGGCGGTGGCAGGCGGGCTCTGTGCACCTGCGGTGGTTTTCTGCAAGAAGATGATCTGGGGCCGTTCAAGCCAAACCTGAAAGGGGATCTGTTACTGTCACGGTTCCTTACCAAAAGACAACCAATCCTGCACGAATTCATTATCCTGCTTTTTCTGTTTTTAGCGCTCAAAGAACAAAAAAGGAGGTTTCCAGAAATGAGAAAGAAATGTGAAATATTGGTACATCACAGGATTCATTTCTGTCCCCATGAGGAAGTCTGCCTACTGCAATTTACCTTCCGCCTGGGACACGGTATCTCTGTGCAGAGGAGCTGCCTGAGACTTAAGCAGTTCTTAAAACTTCCCAAAAAACTGATTAAGAGGGAGTTAAGGAGTTTATAGGTCTTGTGGGGCTTTGCTACACATGGTTGGATTTGAAGTTCATAGTAGCCTCGAGTCAGAAAGCCCACCTGCATTTCAGATCTTTTGAAATGATTTTGTTTTCTACCTTTTCTTCGACAACAAGTCTTGGAATAATGAGATGAAAAAAGGGCATTTGGCATCACCATTTTTCATACACTTCTCTGCATAGTATATGTTACATGTCTAGTGCTTGGCACATTATTTTGCTCTTTTCTGTCTAAAAAATATGTCGGTTTTTAATTGCTTGTCTCACTGAAAAAAAAACAAGGCATAGAAGGTTGGCTTGATTAACCAAAACTACAGTTCTAGACCCATTTCACCATCCTCCTTTCCCTTGCTTCCCCTGAGAAACCTTTTCTTTTAAACCATACCTCATCAGTATTGGACCTCCTCAAGTACTGGGTGTGGGAAGCAGGAAAAATTGTATTCCCCTCCTATTAACAATTCAGTGTAAGCTTCATTGCTAGTTTGTTTAAAATTAAAATTGATTTCATGAGGAATTTTCAATGTCGTATTTCATATGCTTCAGGGTAGATTTTGTCCAGTCAGTCTCACCACAGTGACATAATACAGATGCAGCCATGACGCTGTCTGATGGCAGAAATGCTCTTGGAATTACGTAAAAAGAAAATAATTGGGAAGAGATCTTTCTGGAAAATCTTTGTATCATATAAATTATGAATGAAAAACTTGTTTAAGATGCCTGAGCTCTGATTTTGGGTCAATAGATGTGAACAAAACCTACCCAAAACCAAACCAGAAAAACAAAGCAGCTGTTTAAAATATATCTGACCTAGATTTTAACACAAAAACGAAGGCTTAACTAAAGAGAGCTCTTCTGTCCCAAAAGAACTCTGAATTCATCTTAAGGTTTATTACTGCCAGCTTCCTGACCAGGGACTTACAAAACCAGCCCTAGTTGTTTATATGGTAAACAGCATTTGAAAGTAACAAAAGTAAGTTGTATTATTTGAAGGGGGTTGGGGGTTTTTTGTTTGTTTTGGTTAGGTGTTTTTTTGTGCAGTTGCATATCTTACACTTGCAGTGTCAGGTCTGATGAAGTGTGAGCTGCGAACGGCTGCGTGAAATAATCTCATGCTTGTTTCTGGGACTCCTTCATGTCCTGCCAGTGTTAATTTATGAAACCACATCTCTCACATGATCGAGCATTAAAAAACACCCTCATTTTTACAGCAAAATAAATTTTGAATAAGAGACACAATTTTTGCCCCCTAAACTTTGTACGGGACTTGATCCCAGCTCTTTGTGTCTGTAGCCAGTTTAAAATTTCAAAGTTGCAGCCACTGTCGGTGAGGCGCTCTGGTGTGCTGGCCTGAAGCCCCCCACATGCTAGCACCACCACCACTTCTCTTGAAGACTTGTACAGATGCCTCGAGGCATCTTTCAGCAACAGTATCAGATTTGCTTATAGTGCTGAAGCAAATGTTTTCATGGTCTGTCACCTTGATTTTATTAAAGGTGTTGGGCTGGGCTATTATCCAGTGCTGGAAAAGTCCCCTATAGAGGCTTTGTATTAGGCAGGGAATTTAGAATGGCCAAGCATTTTCAGCCCATCATAAAATTCTCTTTGCGTGGTACGAGGCAGAGCGCTTTCACAACGATTCTAACCCAGAAAGATGCTCTGCAAAGCCTCAGAGTCTCAGACTCTGGGCTTTTGCAGTTTGTGCCTCTGTGACTTAGATTTCACCCCCCTTCTCACAGAGGATTGACTTTGCTTTCCCAGGATTTTTATTTCTCCTGCTTGAAGAAAGCACCCCGTGCTGGAAAGCTCTCCTTCCAAATAGCTGTGTGCCTGGCTTAAATGTGTGACATCATCAAAGCGTTATTCTCATAAAGAGCCTGATTAATCACTGCTCTAAAGAGAACAATCCAGGCTTATTCTATAGCTTCAGTACACAGTTGTTCAGTTTTTGCTTTGTTTTAGCCACAGTGACGTAAATAAGAATAACTCGAGATCAAAGATTCCCTAAGAGCTGTCGGAAATGTCATGTGTGTGCAGGTGCCTTGCTCTGCTCTGGAATCTGGGGACCCTGTGGAAAGGAGGCTGGGGTGGTGGTGGTGGTGGTGTTTTCTAAAAGGTACTTCATGAGAAACAGGGATTTTTACCAGGGCAAATTCGGAGGTGCTGAGTTAAATGCAGTACTTCATTTAAACCCGAGTCGTTCCTGTGTACCAGTCTAAAGAGTTCAGTCGTCTGCTGTTTGTACAAAGGCAAGGCGAGTGTGTGCAACAGGACCCACATGCAAAGCAGAGGGATTGTGTGTGGTCTGAGTGGACTTTTTTTGTCATCCTGTTTGGGAACCAGTTCAGGATCTGTTTCTGTTGGCAGTTTCCTCCTGTTGTGAATATATTAGTGCATTTCTCAAGGCCTCTGTGCAGCTGAAAGGCTAGTAACTTAAGCCCGGAGTATGACAGACAATCATCTTCCATCAGTTCAGACATGGGTGATGGGATGAAAAAGAAGAGATTACATCTCTGAAAACAAAGGAACTAATGCGGGCCAAGACCAGCCAGTAGGCTGTAATCTCTGTTTTACCATAAATGTACAAAAATGTCTTATCTCTGGGTTTACAAAGTTGTGCGAGAGCAGTTGCAGCTCCTGAGCGCACCAGCCAGCTCTAAGTGGTGGTTCAGAAAAATGACAAGACTAGAAGCAGCAGCTTAGGGAATGAAAAAAAGACACCTCGTAAAATTCCAGAGAGAGAAAAAAAAAAATTCTCTGACCATCCATCGGTCCTTAAGAAGTTATTTTAAATATTTCATTTCACATTAAAAAGAGATTTATGTGAGATGTGAGACTTTAACCCAGCCGGCCAGTAGAGACACGCAGCGCTGCATTCAAACACCCCATCTGCCGCCCGTGCCAGTGGATTATGAAGGTTTAAGATTTATTTTAATCCTTCAGCGAGCAAAAGTCAAGTGCCAGTTCCTTAACGCAAACCGCATTGCGACACAAGTGTGCCACAGGCCTCTCCCTCAGCTCACATCTGCAAATATTATTTAATACGGGGGGTGGGAGGGGCGGGGGGCTGGGTAAGAAAGCAACTCATACTGATTTTCCACCAAGGAGGAGGGTGCTCTGCCTATCTCTTCTGTTAGAGCTTTGCTCAGCATCCCCGGGTTCCGGGGAATCATTTCCTGGCAAACACAGGGACAGTGGCTCACAGGTACATAGTGAATGCTGCCCCAAGAAGCACTTTCCCTCTCTTTCGGTAGATGTCATCCCTCTGTTTCCCCTCCTCCCTATTTTTTATTTTTTTCCCCCAGATTTCCAGATTCAGGACTGAAAATGAAGCGTAAATCTTACTGCCTAATAACCACGGCAGTTACTTCAATAAAATGTTACTTAAAAGTCAATGGGCTGCACATGTTAAAGACATTAGAGCTGTTAACAGACCATTGTAAAGTAAGCAGAATCTTTAATAACCTGCACATAACACATAGCACCACGATTTTCGGTGCAGGGCAGGCTGTGAGCCCGGACTCTCTGCACCAGGGCTCCCAGCAGAAACCACTCCTGCATTCCTCGCCCCAACAGTGCAATGGGGCTAGAGACAGTGCTAAAACACCAAGGCCCACTGGCTGGCTTTCAGCACAGCCAAACCCCTTATTTACCTGAGCTGCGATGGCTGTGAGGCTCCTCGTGTTCGAGGGGCAGCTGAAGGTCCCTGACCCTAGCACAGGCATGGGAAAGGGAACACTGCTCCTTCCTGAAGGCAGCATAACCCCAGCGTGGCAGTGCTTTGTAGGGGGTCTTCAGGGGAACCCTCGTTCAGGAACAGATCTGGGGCAGGTAGCAGCAAAATGCATCTGAGAGGGGGGCAGGTAGCAGCACCCGCTCCTTTGCCCCTGCCCCACTTCCATCCCCTCCACAGCAGTTATGAGCTGCAAAGGAAACGTGCTTTGAATCACCATTGTCCTTGTCTCTGGAGCCTTCTGTCTGGTAAGTAATGTACATGCTCACAGACCAGCTAAGCCTTGGACAATGCAACATCTTCACTATTTTCTCTGTCTTCTCCCCCTTTTTATTTTCAGCCAAAGAGTATTCACACCCTCCAACCCTCCAAAAAGACTGAAGCTGGAAAACATAGAAAATTATTGTAATTTCATTTAAAAAAAATAAATAAAATACTTAAGTGGAAACATTTACAAATAAGCTGGAGGAGGATCTATGCATCAGTATGGGATGATCTGCATGTGTTAGCATGAGGCATGCGGACATATTTACACAACCCAGAACATCCGCCTCCCCCATCTCCCCATATGCACATACAAGCAAGCCCTCACCAGTATAAAAATGGATATTCTGGCCTCGTAATTTACACCAGCACCTTCTTTGGCCCATTCCAGATGGTCATTACCATCATTTTGAAGCTGACTGTGCCTTAGTTGTCATGTCCAACTCCTCTGAAGGATGTGACAAGTCTTGTTGCTTTTCCTTTAGAACAAGTACCTGATTACAATGGTTGCTGTTCTTAGCACACAGGAGGAAAAGGTACAAATATGAGAGAACTTTTGGGTTACCCCAGCAGTACAGAATGTCTCCAGCAAATCATTTTGTTCACTGTCATCTCTCATTCAAGTACTCTCCAAGCAGGATCTCCATAATTTTTTTCTACCTCTGTAGATTTCATAATTGGGAAACTGCCCTTATTTTCCACCCCAAGGTTTCTTGTGGTCAAGTTCTGGCCCCTTGTCCCAACTGCAGCCCCACGGTCTACCCCTTGTTCTGTTATTATATTGTCACATCTTCCAAGCCACCTCGTCTGATCCTGTAACTCAGGTGTAAGCACAGATGGCTTACCAACATGTCTCAATCTTACCTCCATCTCACATGGTCCTTGAGAATGAACTCATTTTTTCAGCCAGCATGTGTCTATTTTAGGAGTTAAGACAGCCCTCCCCACCTCCTTTTCATCTTCTCCTTTAGCACTACCTAACACAGCACCCATGCCAGGGGTCTTGGGACTGGCCATGTTCCTGACAACCCTCTTACCCACACCATGACTGCATCAAGCCCTGTGTAGTATTAACACTTTCCAGGTTTCTCCCTTTCCAGATGATGTTGTTTTAAAGCAAAGCACTGTAAATATTTTCGAATTCTTTCATGAATATTTTGAAAGCTGTCTCTCCTATCCCAAGCTATTTTGAACTAATTTTGAGGCAAGGTTTTATAAAACCCTACATCAAATGCTTGAGTATTTATTATTTGTTATTTATTTTGCCAAATGTCTCAAATGCATCTATAGGCGACAGGCCAGTGCTCTGATGTATAAGCCAAATACCATAAAGCTGTCTCCATGCAATTTAGAGAACTCTTTGATTATGCATGCTTTGGCTATATTTTTTACTAAATAATGATCTGGGTAGTTAAATTGCTCTAAAAGGTTCAGTATTTGTTGGGTTTAAGTACCTCAAGAATCAATCCAGTAATTTTTCATGCTTACTTAACCAGGCTCTGTGATCTGTAAGTGATGGTAACTGATTTCTTTCTTTCTCCTGTCCTCCATCTCCCTCAAAGGTTCTTCTTCACTTCCATTCTCATAAAAACTCACTTGTATAAAGCCAAGTGGCTGGTTGGGAACTTTAATAATCTTTGATCTTCTAGAAAGAATAGAATTCATGCTTTTCTGTATTTTTATTTGTGCATATGATGTATCTGTATACATACATTTATGTATACATAAGAATAGTAGTGCTCTAGTTCTGACCAAGGCCTCTGGGTCTTATAGCAAAACCAGTAAACTGATAATATATAACGACTCATTAATAGAATGCCATGGACATTGTCAATAATTCTGACAACTAATGCCAGCTTTCAGTTAATCCATATTTTGAGTGTCTTCTGTTGAACACTTTCTTGCCCTTTTATGTGAGTTCTGAGTTTACAAAGGAATACAAAAGAAATTATTTTTGTTTTAAGTTAACTAAAAGCCTAAACTTACTGTAAATTAATTAAAACACATTAATCACTGCATGGAAAACAGATTAATATTGATCTAATTTTTTCAGTCAGATTCACTTTGATGTTCAAAGTCACCTTATTTCCCATAATATCTTACCAGCATGGGATGTATTTTCACATGACACAAAGGGTAAGCAGTAGGATCATCCCCCCCACCCCAGTAGCAGCTTTTCCATCGGTTGCAGTAATGGGTTGGAGAAAGACGGCAACATTGATTAGCAACTTGGGAGCACCTTCTCCTTGTGACTGGTTCTGTTCAGTTCAGCCCAGTTCTTGGTAAGCAGGAGAAAATCTCAGGGAGGATTATAGTAAGACAGTCTGGCAGACCTGAAACCTCCCTGAAAAAAGCATCTTTTGTCCATCAGGGTAATTGTCTCGGGCTAAAACTGGCACCGTAGAGGCAACTCTGAACTATTCTTTCCAACATTAATAGGGTATAATAGGTTATCTGCCCCCCACCCATCACTCCTGATAAGGGATAGTTAGCTGTACTTACATGTGGTTTTGCTTGGGATTTCACAGGGAGATGTGTATTCCATATTTTCTTTACAGTATACGTCCTACTGCATGGAAATGGGAAAAATATTACGTAAGGATTTCAGCATGTGTATTACAGAACTTATTTTTCCCATATATCTCAAGCTTGTTGCATCTTACACAGATTTTTGAGAGAGGTAACTGCACTCTCCTGTCTGGAAAATTATTTTCATATTGCTTTACTTGCATTTCTCAGACTTTGTTAAACATACTGCACTCATCTTGGAGCGAAACCAGACTTTCTAGTAAAAAATGTGTAGACAGCCACCAAAAATCCCTTCACCTCATGCAGATGTCAAACAACGCAAATGTTTGGCCCAATGGCAATGAACAGCTGAGAGTCCAAAACAAAGGAGGTAGCAGTAGCAGCATTATCAGGGAATTTCAAGAGCCCATCTTTTCTCAAGACCACTAATACACGAAGGTCTAGGAGGGCATAAGAGACTCTCTTGAAGAAAGCTGTAAGTTGCCTCCACCATCTTGTTAGAATTTTCATCAGGTATTTTCTGAAGCCTGAACTCCCCTTTCATCACTCAGGCAGACATGCAAACTCTTCTGTAAAACAGTTTTGCAGCAAATACTGTTCCACAGGCTCACAAACAAAATGATCTTTTGACTCCCTTACACCTAGATGTAGTCTCATGATTATACAAGCTTGTTCTTTGTAACTCTTCCCAGAAGAGTTTACTGAAAAAGTGAGATCTACCTCCTAAAGCACCAGGATAGAGGATACTCAGTAGCACTTCATTTTACAACTTTTTATGGCACACTGCCTGTGAAAAATGCTCCATAGGTCGTTAAGGAAATCCTGCACTTTCAACAAGGATGTTGACCTAGCTATGAGGTGAACACAATCGGATGGTGCCCGTCACATCAGTCCACAACTAACTCTGAAGTTTGCTGTCAGATACGACAGTAAAATCAGGTGGTGCAAAAAGTGGTGCACAGCTACCTCTTTGAGTGCACAGAAAAAGGAGGAGGAGGGGGGCTGAACAGGAGAAATCTGGGGAGACAGATTCATTTGTGCTGAGATACTACAATATGGTCAATCTCAACATAATGTAGGCTGTCTCCAAAACCAGCCACGTCCTTGTTCAGAGCCTCTTTCTGCCCAGGATACACTCATAAATGGCAGCAGAGGGGGTGAATTCAGAAAAGCTTCTGCTTCACTTTTGTACAAAATTGCAACAACCCACAGAAGAGACTGAATGCCAGATGCTTCCTAGGGCATTTAACATAACTTACTAATAAAAGGATTAAGTTTAAGAGATCAGGGATAATTTAATAGGAGACTAATTACTGGCTTCTCCCAAGAATTGCCAGTCTAGCAGCCTCACTGGCTGTGCTGCTGCACAGGAAAGCAGATCCTGGCTTGCAGGAAAGAGTTTTAATGACTGTGGCCTTCCATGGGACCTACAGCCATGGTCTTGGAGACCAGCTGAAGACCAGCTGCACCATCTTGGCTCTCGTGATTATCTAGAACAGTATTTATAGAATTGACTGAGAGTGCTGGAAGGAGGTTTCAGCCTCTCTTAGGGCAGCACCAAGGCATTTGGATGCTACTAACCTCCCAGGAACACACATCCAGCATTGGCCCAGTGTGTCAGCATGTGTCCTGTGCCACGGCACCATCCACATCTCCCCTCAAAGTGTGATGCCAGTGTCCCTGTGTGCCCAGAGAGCTGTCCCATCTTCTCACCCCACAGGCCAGCACACTGCTGGGGCATAGACCTCCTGCCAGGCAGCCAAACACCACATCAGAGTCTCACAGAAGAAATAATACATGAATTGCCACAGCCAGGAAATATTTTAATGCAAGAACGTTATTCCCTGCACAAACATCTGCGTGTCTTATGCCATGTTACGTCACAGAAATATTCCCTCTTTTGTCTGTTGACTTGTGTAGGTAAAAAAGTTGTGAAACAGAGACTTATCAGCTTTTAACATTTATTATAAATTAGTTCAAAAGGCCAACATAGCCTTTTCTTGGCCAGCTCCATGTTCACCAGTTGGCCATCTGCATCATTGTCTTCCTGTCTTGACTGAGTTTACAGTCTATGTGAGAGGACAAACATGTTTAATTTTGCTGGTTTCCACTTTCTGTTCCAAGCAGTGATTGTCCCTGAGCAGGATTTTTTTTTTCCTTTTTTTCTTTTTCTTTTTTTTTCTTTTTCATTTTATCTGCCACTTCTACTTAAATGTGGATCTGTGGGAAGTGTCTTGCACTCTTCAGGATAGATGTTTAATTTTCCTGGCAAAACCAAGAAACTGTAAGTGTTGCGGGTTTTTTTTTTTCTCCTGGACACTTGATTCATGAATATATGCCCTTTATTCTGCAGTTTTTAGCCCATTATTATTTCCCTTTCCCCACTCCCTGGGACCTGACCCCACCACTGCAGCCCTAACAAGTAGGGATGGACAGGACCCAGGTTTCTACAATTCAATCATGTATATGAACTGACTGCTGCTGTTCAGAGAAGTCCTGCAGCCGCCGTCCCAAAGGTAATCCTTGACTGTCTGAGACCTGACTGATCAGCGCCATGCAGGTCCTGCAGCCCACTGGTTTTCCTGAGTCCTCTATGGCCTCTGATTTGGTCTGTAATTTTTAAATTTCTCTGTTGCATGTAGTAAAGTTAAAAGACTTAATAAATCTTCTGACAGCTCCTAAAAACACCAACTTAGGCTCTGAACATTGAGGTATTTCATTTACTCATAAGTTTTCTGGCTCCTTTTCCATGCTCTCTTCTACACCCTTGTTAAACTAAGTTCTTTTAAAATGCCTCAGCTAGAGAAATTCTTGCCTCTCCAGGCTCATGTACAGTTTTGCCTTGGTTGGGATAATTGGCAAGAGTTTTAACACATTCCTTATTTATAACTGCTAACAGTTTGTTAGGACAAATACCTAAAGCCTTTTTAAAAATCATTGATCTTTTAAATGTTTGGGTTTGGTTTTTTATTTCGCATAATATGAGTGCATATTTCAGGCTTATGAAATACTGCACCCAGTATCTTCTTCTCTCCGTAACTGTTTTACTGTACAGTGGTGACCTTTTGAAGAGCAATATCTACTGTAACCAGTATAGGACTGGAGGGTCTTCTCTGTCTGCATGTTCCCCACTCTCTCAGTGATTTTTACATACATGGTCCAGTTTGTGCTGGCAAACAGGTTAAAGAAAAGACATGGGACTTGGCTTGGCTCTTCTCACAGCTCTGTTTCCCCATGCCCTAGGGCATGCTACAGGTTAGGGGTGAGGCAGGGAGGTTGCTCTGTGGGTGCTGGAGACACAAAGAGGGGCTGAGGTCAGGGACAAGGGGAAGAACAGGATGCACTGCTAGGGGTAGGGGCATGGGCACCTAGGGAGGATTTAACAGAGTTGCAGGGGAGTATCTCTGGCTTACAGGGGACTGCCAAAAATATAATTATGGGCAACTAGTGAGAGCAATAAAAAGATGAGGGTAGCTGTTAATACTGCAGAAAGAGTGTGGGTGCATCAGACACGGTGTCTAGGAAACCAGGCTTCATTACTTCTGCTCTTGCAGAACAACTTTTTAATCTAAACCAGAAAGGAACACAATAATGGGGTTAACAAAAGCAAAATCAATAAAAACATGGGTGACTATGGCCTTGGAATCACCAGCTACATCAGAGCATCATGACTTTCTCCAGAGTTTTTCCTTTATTTTTTTTAAAGCTTTCCAAACCAGTCATGTCTTTTGAAAGCCTAATCAGTTCAATCTTGGAGCTGCCTGGGGGGCAAAGCTCACATCTGAATACAAGGCTCATACTTTTCTCAAATTAGTGAGTATTTGGATTGAGTCAAGACTGAGATTGAGCTCATCTCTAGAAAATACATCAAATAGCCTGTGGAAAACACTGCTCACACACCTCGTATTTTGAAAATGCTCTGTCATCTGAAACTATTAGGGTTTTTTTTCCCGTTACATCCCTACACCATATCACTGAGTAGCAGATGGACAGAAATCATCTAGCTATTAATGGTAACTAAAGCATGAACGTAGCACTTCAGCTACAGTTCATGTTTATTGGATTTGGAAATCTTATTCATTATTATTAAGTCAAAACGGGAAGCTATTTAGGATCCCCTGGTGAGATCTGTCCTATCTAATATCCAACGGGACTAATAACTAAGTCTAAGGCTGCTTGTGTAATCGGTGTGGGAAGAAACAAGTCTGGGGACAAAATGATCTTACACCCTTGAGACAAGCACTCCTTGGAGCTACCTCTCCTCTCAGCAGATGACAAAGGGAGCCTGCATCAATGCATTAACTTCAACAACAGAGCTTCAGATAACTGAAATTTGAGGATATGAAACCCTTTCATTTTAATAAAATTTAGTAAATGATGAAAGGAGATATCTGCTTACAATAAAGGTGGAAGTGAAGGAAATGGTTGAGGAGAGTTTATATAAATCTTAAACAAGACGCGACCACTCATGGACCTCAGAGCCTACAGACCTCTAGTCAGTACCTGCAGCCATGTTGTCATGCCTCTGTGCAGTCAGTCATAGGAACAATTCACCATGAGTTGAGAGGCAAAAGCGGTAAAGCTGCGCACATTCTCTAGGAGTTGCTACTTTTCCCTTCCCCTTGCCTCTTTCTATCTTTCCTTGCTATTTTCCTATTTTTTACTTTTTTACCACCTTTTCCTTTTTCTTCCTTTTTACTTTTTTCTTTTTTATTTTCTCTTTATTTTTTCCTTTTCTTATTTCCTATTTCATTTTTCTTTCCCCTTTTCCTCTTTTCTCCTTTTCTCTTTTTTCTTTTTTCCTTTTTCTCTTATTTTTTATTCCCTTTTTCCTTTGTTTTTCTTTCTTTTTCCTTTTTAATTTTTTCTCTCTCTCTTTTTTTTTTTTTAACCAGAACTGAAAGGAGCACCAAATGCACATTCCTTTTAGCATTTCAATGAATTCTGCGGGGGATGAATAGCAAGCGTGTACATAACCACACACATATGTATGTATAAATTTACAAGCTACAATATCCAGACATCATGAGGCTCTGCTAATAATTTTCTCAACCTTGCCCAGACTGTAGCTACATTTATGATCTGGAGATTTATTGATTTTAGTTATTTTATCCCTCCCATAATAGGAAACTACCCTCTGGACCATTGACCTATTCTTGTTATAAATATACTTTAGCTTGCTCTCATCATAACACTATCCCAGGCATCTAAGGTGTTGTTATGAGGTGATGGTGTTATAAGGAAGGTAACCATAACAGAGTTTTAAAATAAATCATTTAATTCCTCCAAATGTGTTTTCTTCTGCACTCATTAGCTATTGGCACAGATTTTATTCTGACAAGTGCATCAGGGCTCTGATCTATCACAAGACCTTCTAGGTGTTTTGGTAGCACAAATAATGCATAAAAATAATGAAAGTGGCAATTTCTAGTAATACTACAAACAGTGCTAGCCTGAACTATGTGCAAATGTGTGGTTCCATTCAGCAGCTGGCATCTGAGAGTCTTTGCTAAGGCCACATGCCCCTAGGACCTCCAGTTTTCTATGGCTTCCACAAACAAGGAATTTGGAGCTCATTCGCTGTTGCCAAATCATCCCAGGATCCTAACCCCTGGAAGTGGCCAGTGCTCTTACTCTTGGTTTGGTTAAGAGCATAGCCACAGAGAGCATGTATCAGTTCTTTCAGTCTTTGAATGGCAGCACCTAGACTTCTCGCTGTTTCTTAGATACCTGTAGATTAAGAAGACCACATGTGATTTGATATCCTGTACTGCATGTAGTCAAGTAATAAAGCTTAAATACCATCTTACTCACAGTCTTGACAGTGGAACCTCGGTGTCTGTGGGCAGCATGGCAACTGGAGATTGTGAAGATTATCAAGAGTCCAGCAGTCAGTTAGATAGCTGTCCAGATACAATGCTGAAGTTCAGTTTTGGAGGAATAGACAATTATAAATACCAAGTAACTTCCTGACTAGCCTGCATAAGAGGTCACTTTTGAAGGCTGTTATATTGCCAGATGTGCTGAGAAGTTGACTCAAGCCCCACGGGACTGAAGTGAGAAATTTAGCCTTTAGCCCAAGTGCACTCTAGTAACTGAATAGAAAGGCCATGGCTAGGAGGGGCCAATGTGACCAGGTCAAGAAAGTAATGAGCCAGGCATTGATATTCTCATTCTATGATGATGTTACAACTACTACTTCAGGCATTTTCCTCTTCCCATAATCTGCATCCCAGTTTTACGCAAGCTTTGAGCAATAGCTTTACAGGCCCATTATAAGATCAATCACTGTTAATACAATTAAGCTGTGAATATACATTGATTGTGCTGAAGCCATGTTGCCTCATCTTTCTGGATCTCCTTTTATTTACCAGAATAAGGAATCCAGCCCTGCTTATACATGTTGTATTTATAGTCTCCTGGTAGTGCAGCTACTTCTTCAGTGCAACAACACTGTGTATCAGCAATGCACTGTGAACAGTGATCAGAATCAACAATCTGCACCAAACAAGAACTGTGATTAAATTAGCGAGCTGAGAGGCTGGCAAAGGAGTTTCATTTCAATCTGAAACTGTCCTCACTGAAGATGCTCATCCTGCACCTTCATACCACAAAGAATATAGTATTCTTCATTCCTTTTCCTTCCCAATACTATGGGAAGAGGCATATGAGCTGGCTTGATCAGGCTACACCAGTGTAATGGATTGCCATTTGTTGGCAGAGCCTAAGCAATAATTTGTCACCCACTGCAAATCCATTGTGGTCAAGCCCTATGTCCCTGTTCTGTGGGTCTCTGAGGTAACATCGGAAGATTAAACTTCGGAGTCCTGATTAGAACATCTAGAAGAAAGGTAGATTAGTCCTGGGAAATGAGGGCACACTCCTAATTTTGCTTCTTATTTCCCCCCCCTCCCCCCCCGTATTCAATGAAATAATAAGAAAAATGGTATTCCTAGGAGTCACAGTTTGAACATGTAAATAGGGAAGAGTGTAAGGACTGGAAAGAAATTACCTGGGTTGGTTGGGGGACAGTGTTTTAGAAGTGTATCGACCCAGATTTCGGTCTTGGGTCTGAACACAAAAATGCAGCTCAGGGGTCCATTTGATTTCTGCTGTTTGTAGCAGTATGACAGTTTGGAAGGTTAAAGAATCAAATCCTTTGAGTTTACTGTGATTTCTGCTATCTCTTTGTTCTGATCGGTGGTATTTATGTATTTTCAGAAGTAAATTTAAATCTACCCAGCATCCTGCTGAGCACAAAGCATGGAAAGTCCACTCATCCGGCACCTACCAGACTCATGCCCTGCTGAGGCACTGCACCACTGCTTCCAAGATGCTTATGAAAAAGCTGTGTAATCATTTAATTTATTTTAGGAGGTGTTAGAATAGCAAAGGTAAAACAAATATTATCCTTGGCAGCCACACAGAATAGGGCATTATCATTGCCCATGGATGGTAATATTCTTGTATTGATTCAATATATTTGTGGTTTAAAAGTCTTATGAACAGGTCTAGGCTGAATTACCTAGTATAGTGATATTTGTAGAAAAGAGGGAAAATAAAATAATAAAAAAACCCCAGCTTTGTTTCAGCAGGAGAGACTATTAAGGAACTCTGAGGAGCATTAGAGCACATTTTTTCATGTTCTTATGCGTGAAAAAACAGGGTATAAATACAATTATGTGTATGTGGAACTAGTGCCTGCAATTCCTTCTTGTTAGACATGACAATATTTTCCAATAATTTTAGCTTTAAAATTGGAAGATTTATTTCAAATTTGAAGTCAAGAGAACAAATCACACCACTAGTTCTTGCCTTAAAAATTTGTCTATACTTGGTGGTATTATTGTTACTTCCAAATTGAGACCTTTGGAATTTCTGTAATGTTATTAGAACATATCTGAATCTTGAAAGATTGACATTTCAGAATTATTTCATCATCCTTTGGGTCTTGTTTGTATTACTTAGGGAAATAACTTTTGATTGAGCCAATTACAGTATGCTGAATGGTTAAATATATTAAAAGTAGTAACCAAAATCTGGCATTCCATTGTTTGCACTCTTCCAAAAATACACGAGCCATTTTTACTTGAAGAGTGTAAAGAGGGTTTGAGAACACACTTTAAAAGTATACTCTCCATTTACATCTGGCCTAAAATAAGCTTATAGCAGACTTTATCTGAAAAAAAATTTTATGTGGGGCCTAAAGGTTCCCTCCCTTCTTTCTAAGATATGCAAAAAAACAAAAAACCCCAACCCAAAACCCCAAAAAAACAAACCAAAAAAGAAATCTGAAAATCGTTTAAAATAACATGGGAGTCCTTTGAGTAAAACTTGCCACTGAGCATGTGACAAAAGTCTCCATAATGCACTAAGCAGGAGACACGAATTATCTGTTAATAATCTAAACACGCAAAGGGAGCGGCTGACAGCTCCCGGCGGCGATGATGGTCACTGAGGGATGGAGACGCTGAGCTGAGGCCATAGGGCTGCTTTGAGCACAATGCAAGAGCATTAAGAGCTGTGCCTTGGTATGGTGGCACCAGGGTTGAGGGGAACCGAATTCTTGGTGGTCATAGCATGGGGACCTGGATATGCTATGTAGTGTCCCCCAAGCTCTTTCTGCTCAGCTTCTCCCACCACACTCCCCCAGCTATGTGTCTTCATTATTTAAATCTTGACCAGCTTTCTAAAAAAGTGGTTTCTAGCTCTTGTGGTTGCAAGGGAAACCCTGAAGACATTAATCCCTATTTTGGATGCATATGCAAGAGCTTCTTAGTTATTATCCCTTTCCAGCCCCATAATTTTTCTTAATCAAATGGGTTTGGGTATTTGATTGGAGGTTGGGGTTTTTTTTCAAACATTAGACTTGGTAAAATTACTTTATATTAAAGCATACATTCACAGCCTCCCTATAGATGATACAAAGCATGCTTTTCATCCCAGAATCTCCTGAATTTAGCAATCAATTTTGAGTTCAATGTCAAATTGGGAAAGCACTGAACGATCATGCAGTTACCCTGCAGAAGGTACTAACTTGCCAGCTTTTCTTGCAAGAGTTCTGCCCTCCTGAGTCCATCTGATTGCATCTGAAAACAGTTACTGTTTAGCTAAAGAGCCCCAGGAAAACTGAGGGAAGCTGTACAGCTAGGATTCGGTTTGGCACACGTCTCTGCTCTCACAGAGCATCTATTAAAGTTCAACTCTCACTGTAATAATGGACCATGAGTGATTTTGGATTCAGATCTGAACTGCAGCTCAGTGATACACAGCCCCTACATTATTTAATAAAAACCACTGAAAGGTAAAAGACAGAAAATAAATCATTAGCATGTTTCTACTCCATTTTGTACACTTTTCAAGCTGGACTCTACTTTTTACATCTGCTTTTATTAACCCATCAGTTTTTGTGCAGCTTTTCCTGCATTGGACCATCTTCTGGTATGATCCAATGCACCTAAATTAGAATAGGCAAATAAACAAGTTGTAATTCAAATCTAGGTCACTAGGTGGTATATAACCAGAGATGCAGGGACGTTAGGATAGGCAAACGGTGATTAGTGCAATGTATTCATCTACGCAAGGGCTCCATTTCATTAAAGATGTGTTAGAGCACACATCCATGGCCATCTGTTTCTATTTTGCCAGCCCACTTGATTGGCCATCGCAAGCATTCCCATGTGTGCTGAAGCATTGTTGAGGAGAACATCTGGCAGCAACCAACACCGCTGTTAAAAAAACCCATGATAACAACAGAGGCATTAAAGCAAATATATGTACAATAATTGCATTGTTGAAACCTCTACCAAGGCAGGCTCGTTGTCCAACAAAGCCAACATTCAAAATGTTCCTTTCCTAAATTTTTGCTTCCCTGAGCATGACAACGCAGCAGTAGGAAGATACTTCCGTGGAACGTCTGTCTTTTTCTTGGTCCTGGCTTTTGACGTTGCTCCAAAGGCAATCAGAAAAAGAAATAATAAAAAAATTAAAGCATTTACAAGGGAATGAAAAGCATTAAAGTGAGACTGAACTTTTGACTAATTTTCCAGTATTGAATAGAAAAGAACATATTCGTGCCATATGTAGTCAGAACACAGAGCAACTGCATTCTAGAAATGGAACTGAAAAATCAAAACATCTGAATCTTTATCTTGGCAAAATGAAGAATAAGTGTTGACGGAACCTAATGATCTTTTGGGAGTGAGAAAAGTTGCTCTCACTGAAAATGGATGGAATCCCTCCAAATTTAAACTGATGTAACTCCAAGCAGAATTTGACCAAAGTTTAGTCAGCAAGTAAATAAATGAATGTAGGTGCAGCTGCTTTTTACCATAGGTTTAAATTTAGTGAATAAGCCACTGTTTTACACATTTATGTTTTTGAGGATAACTTTTAGTGAACTGTGAGGCACCTCATGCTGAAAAATGTGCACAGAGTTTACAGAAAGTGTTATCTCCTCAGACCTCCCATTTTTCTTGATTCCTGTGTCCCTCGATTTTCTTTTCCTTGACATATTTTAACCCCTGCCAGACTAGCCAAGCATCTACAAGAAAACAGAAGGAAAGGTAAACAAGAGATATGTCTGTCTGTCTTTACAAGTTAAATTATGCTTAGCATCCTTAAGGGACCATAGCTGACATGCTTTCATTTTGTCTGTCTGTGCATTTCACCATTCACTGCAGAAAACAAGCTCAGGCACATCGACCTCACTTCTTACATTGCTGTATGTAACCGAAAGCTAAAAAGCAAGATGTGTGTGCATAGGCCTGACATCTCCAAGCAGGAGCTATGTATGTCAGTAATATTAAAAAAAAAAAAAAGGAAAAGTCTTTTTTTGTGAGGCCACCATAGCATCTTCCAACCAGCTACTTAGAAGTGTAAGTCCTGACTTTGCAGGGGTAAGGACCTGCCTCTATAAGCTGACCAGCTTTGTAGACTATGCTGTTTAACTTAAAATTCTTGTTCTACAGAACTCAAGGCAAAATAAATTTTCTGCTTCTACATATTGCTAAAAAGAAGGAAATGCAAAGTCTCCTCCCTCTTTCTTATGCAGAGTATGAGAACAGCCCGAGCCCTGTCTTTTCCTGCGCTTGGCACCAGAGGATGGGCCATTTAATTTGCTAGTAGTGATGTAGTTCAGGATGGCACTACCTGCTGGCAGCCAGTCATGAGGAGGGGTGAGGGGAAGGAGAAGGGGCAAGTGCCAAGATGCGTTTGCTTGTTAACTCTCGGTGCTGTTGGGGACCATCATATTCATCGTGCATACACACATTTGCTGGTCCTCTCCTTCCCTAGCAGTGTCCTTTCATTCCACAGCAGGTCAGTGGAGAGGTAAGACTTTGTACAGGTGCCAGGTTAAGTTATTCTCTGTTCTCAGATATGCTGCTTGACGTGGCTGCCTGGTTTTTAGAGGATATGCCCAAGCTGTTTTGGGGATCCCTGCCAGATCTCCACCAGTATAGACTGGGTCCCCACTGCCACTCTGGTGAGAGAGGACCTTGGCACAAGTTTTGGCTCATGTTTTGGCTGCTTCTTGGAGGAGATGGCTTATTTTGTTCCACAATGGAGCTCCAGAGCCAGCTACCAGTTACGCAGAGGCCCTGGAGTTAAAACAGAGTGGGAATAAAGCTGATGGAGCTGTCACACCCTTTTTGGACTACCCCAGCTGCTTGGACCTGGCTGCTGTTACTACTTTACAACCTCTGGCAGAAGGATAAGGCAAAGTTGTTATTACTGGCAAGTACGACATAATGGTTGTAAGGGAACTTTACTAATGTAGGGGGAAAAATGAAGATGGACGGCTGCACTAAAAATACAGTGGTCACAACATGACTGTTAATAACCTCAGTGAACGTGATCACATTTCCCCTACAACCTCCTCCAGTATTCGAGCATCTGAATCACTGGTTTTGTCCCTTGGTGCCGGAGGCACAAGTTTCTGTGATTAACATCCCCCCCTTGCTGAGAACTGCAGTGCCTGTCCAGCTGATTACAGGTTGGATCCACCACTTGAGAAGCCAGGAACATTTGCTTCAGAATCATTAATTTGCTGCTGGAGTGAGTGGTTTGCCCAGCTATTTAAAGTGCTGGGCTTGTTGACCTGTTGCTCTGACAGCAGTGTCCCTCCAGCTCTCCTGGAAAGGCACAAATGGAGGTTAACACATGCCTGCCTTCTCCCCGTTTGGCTCCTCTGTGTGGCTGAGGTTCCCACATCATTTCTAGTATTGAGTTCCCACATCTTTTTTAGTGCTGAGTTTTGGATCAAGGTCCCTAGTCTTCCTGCAGCTGTAACAACAGCAGCAATTTAGTGGTAAATTCTGTCAGAAGGGTTATGAAATTCATTGACAAATGTTCCTGTATAGTGTGTCAGATTTGAAGCATAACTGAATGGGAAAAGTAGTCTTACTCTAAAAAGAGTTTTTAAAAAATGTGCAATATGTTGCAGAACTATTTGATCTTTCTTTTGTTGCTCATGGAATCAGCTTTGGTTATTTTCACATTTCTTTTGTCACTGGTTTGTTGGCCTGGGTCTGGTGGTAGCTGATGGATCTGTTTTTATGACATTGTCAAGGAGCCCAGAGGTGCGAGGTAGGAGTTCTGGTACTGCGGACTAATAAAAAGGGGAAAAAAAATGCATTCACAAGGTGAATGTAGAGGCCTTATAAGAGCTTGAGAAATGCAATGGAGGTACATTTTTTTTTCCCCCTTCCCCATAAGTAACTCCTATTATCACGGCCCTGGGGTGACAAACAGTCCAAGCCATGTGATTGCATCCTTTCTCTTTCGCGATTAAGACTTTGGTGCTTTGCTGTATTTGTAACCAGGAACGTTTAATTATGAAAAAACCTCAAAATAAAACCAAAACCCAAAACCAACACAAAACAACTTATTCTTTCATACGTGGAATCTGGCTGTGCTTGCCAGTAAAGTGGGAAGAAGGGATAGAGAGTATTTCTTTGTACAAAGGCAGAACAGTAGCTTTTCCAGTATGCTGGCAGGGTAGAAGGACCTACAGAAACTCTCAAGTTCCACAGCATATTTGAGAAACTATTTATTTTTGCCTATTTTTAGAATCTTTTTTAAAATTTTTTTTAAGTGCTCAGATTTGGCTTAACTCTGATCCCACTGACTTCAAAAAGAACAGAAATAATCTACCACTGAGTTCTTTCGCAAACCTCACTCGTCCTTCTCATGCAAGAAGGAAAAACGCAGCCTAGGAGAGCAATGGGTCAAATAAAGAGGTTGAAATTGAGGATCTCTAGACTCCCAGTTTTTCATTTAGAAAGTACTCGGATGCAACAGTGAGTCAGAGGCATTATAACAGCAGAGCCTGGTATCATGTACACATTCTAGATGCCAACTAATTCTCTGGCAGAGTAAACTGGGAATAGCTAAGATTTCTTATTTGGGAAAGAGAGATCAAGGACTCGGCAGCAGGTCATATTTCACAGAATGGAAATATGCACTTCTGGGAGCAGGCTGCCTTTTTCCTAACTGCAGGCAGCTCAATAAAAAAGCTGAAAAAGAAACAGGAGTGGCAAACCTGTGACTCCTGAAGCACGTGTAGCTCACAAGCAGCACAGGAGTTGTTTCCTAAGCTGAGACTTCTCTGCATGAGCAGCAGGAGCAATGTTTTGGTGGATAACTGAGATGGCTCAGGGGTAGGAGGAAGAGACCCGTCAGAGCATACAGCAGCTGTTAGTCATTGGGTCTGTCAGCATCCTGGTTGCTTCCTTCCTGGTGGAATAGCTGGAGACCTGCAGAGCATCTGCCATCTTGCAGTGTTCTTTCTCCCCTTGGCTTTTTGAGGTATGTGGTACAATCAGTGAGCTTTTCAACTAGATGAAAAGTCAGTACCTCAGCTGGTCTTCAACTGTGGGATAGACAGAGAAATTTGTGGAAGTGCTTGGAAGAAGCTAAGTATAGGTGTTTCCCTATTCCATCATATACATTAGGTAAATTGACCATAGCATGCTGCCTCTCATCTCTGGTTGCTTACCTCTCAAACAAGCATAATTCAAATGAATAAAGTTTGGAAGAGGTATTTGGAGTAATATGTAATGGCAGAGTCAAGCACAGTATCTCACTCCATGATACACTGCCATGTATTTTACATATAGAGTGATCTTGGGATGCTTTTACCAAGCCATGTGATTACTGTCACTAAACTTGCCAAGTGAAAACCATGCGAATTTAGAAAGAAAAGAATCAAAATCTTCAGAAGGGCATTCTTCTAAGCCTCAGTTAAGCTACCTTGGCTTTCTGAATTTAAATGAACAGAGATAGTGGGAGGATAAAGAGGCTCACGCTACAAATTATACAAGCTGATCCCATACATCAGACAACAGAATTTGATCCAGTCCTCAGCGTGCCAGCTATACCTGGGGACATTACTCACGACATCCCTTGGCTCAGCTCCTTCTAAGTGCTCCCTGTAGGTCTGGGGAGTCTCGCTCTTCGCTGGTGTCACTGTTTCCATGTAGGACGTGCATCAGAAATGGTCTGAGATTCCGTTACAATCCACTAATCCACAAAGTCCTTTGGACCGAATTCCTATCACTGTACCCCCCTGCTTAACCTGTGAAACCCCTGAAAGAGAAATCAGAAGCACTTTGTCACCTCCTCCAGGAGGTGAATTCCCACCCCATGCCAGCAAGCTGCTGCTGACCAGCACCTAGCTCCATGTACAATGGGTGCTCTTCACAGATGCTGTCCAAGTTGCCTTTCGATAGCTACAACGCTGCTTTGCTTACTGTGAATGCAAATATATCACCCCCAGACCCATAACTTCACAAAGCCTCATTATAGTTTGTGTGTGCTTCACTGAAACCTTACTCTGTAGTACTTAACATCTGAGATTCAGGGTGTCAAAGTGTTAATCGGTTGGCATGATCAAGATTAAACAAGTAGATTATTTTGATATTCTTTGGTAATATATTAAAAGTGAAACATGATCCGTCAGCCCTTGAGGTTCAAGTCTCAGCACATGCAATTATACAAGGAGTTCCCTGTAAAAGTGATCTGGAGAGCTGAAAAAAGCGAGCCCTTCCCAGATGTGGTCTTAGCAGTGGTCCATAATACATGACATCAATGAGTTAAACTAAGGAAACCAGTGAAGGCCAACATCTCGGTTTTAAGTTTCAGATGAGGTTTTTGCTTATGCCCACCTCAGGAAATGAATATTGCATTCATAAATTGTTTTTCTTATCCAGGAGATGAACCTTAACATTTTCATTCAGCCCCAGAGTATTAGATTTCTTTAACACTTTGCCACATTAGAATATGTTTTCCATCTGACTCTGATGATGCAATATCTGAAGAAAAAGTTGGCTGAGTGGCATTCCATAACAAGCAATAAAAGTTTATGATGCACAGAGTATGATAATTGGCACAATATGAATTGAATGCTTCCTTATGGATAATATTTGATAAGATATAGCATGTGTAGCCATCATAACATTTCAATCAACCCACGATTGCTACTTTAAACTGTATTTATTTTATTGTCTCCATAATGGATTTTACAGTGCCAAAAACTTGGTCTGACTTCACTAGAAAGATGAAAAATCAGTGTGTTGTTTTCCCTGGTGCATTTATTTCCCACTGAAATCCTTTTCTCTTATTTTCTTCTCATTTTTTTCAACCCACCTCTTTGCCATAAGCTGTTGACATATGATTTGTTGAAAGTCGAAGCTAGGGGACACCACTGTTTTATTTTTTTCCCCCATCGTGGCATTTTTTTTTGCATAGAGGCTTCTACAAGGTTAATTAAACCATAATGGGGAAATCATTCACGGACAATGTCCTTTCCCAGTTTCCAGATTTTATAAACCTCACACCTGTTTTTCTTAGGTTTTTGTGCTACATCAGCCTATAAATCCTCCTGTATTTCCCAGCGTAGTTTCTTATGAAATAAAACTTTTTTCCCTCCATTTGCTCAACTGTTTTCAATACTTGCAGTCAAGCCTGAAGTTGTCAATCAAGGAACAGCTTATCAGTCTGAGCTTTTCCTTTTCAAGCCTATACTCAGTGACTTTTGAGACCTGTCAACACCCAGTTGATTTTAGCCTTAACAATAAAGTCACACTCTATCTCCCACCTAGTAGCTTTAGATTAAATTCTGATGTCATATACGTCATATTTACATAGTTAAAACTCATAACAAAGCAACCCACAGGCAATAGGATGTAATAACCATGCAACAGAGCCATTTCCTGTCCCCTTTTTTCTCTCACACTATGTTTCGTGTAGTTTATTGGATGTGAATGTTTTGAAAATGAAAATCGTCTGGGAGAAAACTGCTAGCCAGGCGTGAGGTTTAGAAGAATTCAACTAAAAGAATATATAGAGTTGTAAATGCTTGGCCACCTCTGGTATTGTAAAATAGAAACTCTTTCAATATTCCTTTCATTTCCACAAGAAGAATAGATGGGAGGCCACAATTATGTGCTCCAACAGTCGATTTTTAATATCTTTAATTCTGCTCATACTAAAGGAAAACAATTAACTTGGAGTCAGAAAGCTTTAAACACCAAAAGTTTTACAGTTTTCATTTTAAGGCACAAAGGACCTACTTCAAATACAATACAACGGGAACTTTAACCACAGGCTATGTTTAAAAGACAAATCCACCATGGTACTTTAAACAATCAATTAAGGCAAGTTTAACAATTTTTTTTCAGCCTCACAAAATAGCCCCATTAAAAGTAAGAAAATAAAAACTGCTGTGTGCTCCTCTCTCACACACACACATGCAAACAGAGAGAGTACTCTTTAACCCCAGTCATATCAAGAGATTGTGTTTTAGCTGAAGATACAGAAAAAGAGTAAGACTTGACTGGTGAACTTTATGTAGAGAAGCATAATGAGCTGCAAATGAGAAGAACTGAAATGCTCCCATTGATTCGGGTATTGCTGGGACTCTGAGTGAAAATAAAACATCACTTCAAACTATTGAGGGTGATTTCTTTTTTTCCACTAGCATTAATTTATTTTAGAAGTTGAACATAATGCCCAAACAAAGAATGAAGGAAAAAGACATCAGTTTCTGCTGGAAGGCCAAAGAGGACCCTTCTGATGGGAAGATCCTGCCACTCTTCCCTGCTACCCTGGCCATGCCCTTCTCTGTGATGTTCCAGCATGGAAATAAAGGGTCCTTTAGTGCTGAAGGGGGGCACTCCAGGGGGATCCTTCAACTGCTAAAAGCTTACAGGTTGGCTGGGCTTAAATGCGTGTGTCTGTCTGCATCGAGCAGGCCTTGCGTCGTGGGTTGTGTGCGGTGGACTTGCCCAGATGTATGGCCAGAATCCAGTTCTTGCAAATCGTGCTGCTTCTGTTTCCCTTGCTGCTACTATTGTTCCAGCAGCTTTCCTTGCTACAAGGGCCTGGCCAGCAGAGGTTAAATCAAGCTGGCCTTGGGGCCAGACAGCTCTTCATGGACTTAGGAGAACAGTTTTATTTGTGCTGAGTTCTTCGGTTCTTGCTTGGTAAATAATGGTCTCTTTCAAAATGAACCATGTGTCAAAGCACTGGCTTTCTAGTTTGTCCTTGGGTTACTTTGTTCCTTGGCAATCAGCAACCTAAATTTCTCAGGAGTGACAACTTGTTGCACAGCAGGCTCCAAGGGGAAAAGGACCCTATGGGTGACCCTGGCTTAGACATCAAATGTGAGCTACTGGTGATGGGAACTACAAAAAAGGTGAATACTGGGGGGTATAAACAGGAGCAGCATTTGTGAGACAACCTTTGGCTCACTTGGAGGGCTTCTTCTGAATACTGAGTCTGGTCTTTGATGCAGGATTCAAAATGATGTGAAGGGAGGGGATGAAAGACAATGAGAACAAGCAGGGACCAAGGGAAAAAGGAGAGAGGATAAATTTTGTATTGCTTAGTCTAGGGAAAAGAAAAACTGAGGTGAGAAGTGATAATAGGATTTGAATGTTCTGAATGATACCTGTTAAAGGGGAAGGACCTATTCTGAATCTTTTCACCTCCCTTTAGATGTGACAAGCAGTAACCTGCTTAAATTGGAGCAAGAAAGAATGAGCTGAAGCATTAGGAAAACCCTCTAGCCATAAGGATCCTTCAGAACTGGAAGGTGCTTCTGAGGGAGCCTGTGTAATTTCTACTGATGTTCTTTCGTAAAAACACATCTGTCTAAAATGGTTTTGGCACAGAAGATCCTCTCTTGAGTCAAGGAGATGGGTAATGACCTCCCATGGCTTCTGACACCCTTGTTATCTCTTAAGTCTATGCTTGGCCTCCATCTCTCTTCCTGTCTAACTACATATTGATACCTGTCCCTCCTCCTAAGCCACTCTGCTCAACCCTGCAGCACCTCCTAAGGCAAAGCTAATCGCCAGCAGGCACTAGCACTCACTATAAAAAGCTACCTCTATTCCCCCAGCTCCTGCTGGTGTTTCTTGACAGGAGTTTACAACTGCAGGGAACGGATGACCATGAGTAGCAGAGAAGTGAAGTCACCCAAGGTCAAACTACTGGTCAACAACTCAGCAGTCATCTTGGGCCTTCTGCACCCATAGACTTGTGAATCCAATGGATCATGTATGTCTGTCAGTCAACTGGCCTTCAGTATCAGGGTTTGGCTATCTCTACAGAAGGAAAAAATATATGGGTATAGTTAACATGTGTAACTCTAATGCATAACACATGTAGCCATGTATGTAGCCAGAAGGTGTTCATTGTGCTTGCTGGAGTGATGATTGCCTCAGCTTGCACCACATTTTTTGTGCCACTGCTGCTTTTCCCCCATCAATTGCCTGTTTGGCCACAGAGCATGAGTGCTTTTTTCTTCCTGTGTAGTGTAACAACCGGTCTCATGCCAGCATCAAAACCACTGTGGACCTCCCTGTACCGCAGGAGACTTCAGGATGTCATGCAGCCACTCTGACATTCAGAGTTGCTGAGCTCTTGCTGAGCTTTTGCACCATGAGCTGAAGTCAGCAGAACAACAGATGTTCAGCAACTTTGGAAATCAAGCCAAGAGCCTTAGCTGGGGTTGGTCTGATGGCAGAAGGACCCTATTCTGTGTATGTGATATACAGCCCAAGACGTAGACTCCCTGCTACTCAAATGGGCATACTATGTACAGTGAAATTGCACTCTAAGTCTTCTGATTGCTTCGTTTTATAGCAGAGAGGTTCATATGAAGCCTTGTGAGAAAAAAATATGAAGCCTACATAATGGAAAACTTAATTTAGTGGACACAGACTATGTAGGCCTGCAGTGGGCAGATTTCTAAAGGAGATGAGGCAGATTTCGGTTTTCTTTCCTAGAGATTATGTGTGCCCATAGAAATACATGAGATGCTGCTCATGAGAGAAGCGTGATGCCACTTAGTAGCATCTGTCTCTGGACTCCTCATGGCCTGAGATTAGTGAAGATAAGCTGCAGAAGCTGGTGTCCCTCACAGACATCCTTTGTATGATACTGTGGTTCCCATTGTCAGTCCTTGCACTGCATGTCAGCCATAACACGCTGAGTGCCAACCATGGCACTGGGGTGAAGGTTGTTGACAGCCTGGTGTAAGCTACCTACAGGATACCACCCTGTAGGTAGCTTTAAGGACTCAGTGGGAGAACTTTTCAGCTGACCTGAAGTAGCACACATATATATGTGAGAAACAGCTACTGCTCTTCTTGGGCTTTGATCATTGTATAAGCATCACATCCCAACAGAAAAGCTAAGGAAGAGCCTGTGTTAGCACCTGTGTCTTTCAGTCCACACTGACAATCAGTCTCAGCTTTGCACACAGAATGATGCTGAGGGGTGATGTCTCTGCTGCCTTCACAGCTCACAGCAGCCTGGGTCTGCAAGTGCTTGTCTCCAGCTGCTGGGACACCAGCCACATCTCTGCAGCCGTCACTCTCCAGCTCTCAAGGCCTTTCAGAATGCCTTATCTTCTCATTAGAAGAGCTTTGTCACAACTTTTCAGAGAAAGCTTACTGCTTTTTGGCCTGGACAAGCTGGAGAAGTGGGCCCAAGTGAACTTCATGAGATTCAACAAAGCGAAGTGCAAAGTCCTGCACCCGGGTCAGGAAAATCCCCCATTATCCATACAGGTTAGGGGATGATATGATTGAAAGCAGCCCCAAGGAAAAGGACTTGGGAGTACTTGTGGATGAGAAGCTGGACATGAGCCATCAATGTGCATCTGCAACCCAGAAGGCCAATCATATCCTGGGCTGCATCAGAAGTGTGGCCAGCAGATTGAGAGAGGTGATTCTGCACCTCTACTTTGCTCTGGTGAGACCTTACCTAAAGTACTGTGTCCAGCTTTGGATCCCTCAACACAAGAAGGATGTGGACCTGTTGGAGCATGTCCAGAGGAGGGCCACAAAAATGATCATAAGTCTAGAGCATGTCTCCTATAAAGACAGGCTGAGATAGTTGGGCTTTTTCAGCTTGGAGAAGAGTAAGGCTCCTGGGGGGACTTTATAGTGGCCTTTGAATGCCTGAAAGGTGCCAATAAGAAAGCTGGGGAAGAACTGTTCATGAGGGCATATAGCAATGGGACAAGGGGTAATGGTTTTAGACTAGTAAAGGGGAGATTTAAATTGGATATTAGGAAAAAATTCTTCACTATAAGGGTGGTAGATCACTGGAACAGGTTGCCCAGAGAGGTAGTGGAGGCCACAGCCCTGGAGATATTCAAGGTCGGGCTCAATGGGGCTCTGGGTGATCTGATCTAGTGAAGATGTGCCTGCTTACTGCAGGGGGGTTGAAATAGATGACCTTTAAAGGTCCCTTCCAACCTAAAACATTCCACAATTCTATGGTTCTTCTTCACTTCCCTAAATTTTTGTTTAATTAATCAGAAAATTTAGTCTCCTCATTTACCAAGATTTACATTTGTCTAGGAAAGAGACACTTTCTTTTAATCTGTTGCTCATTTGTACAATGGCTGAGACAGCATTGCTCTGAACCAGTACTGTTCATTAAATAGTGACAGTATTTGTGATGGTAAAAATAATAAACCCTTAAGGCATTATACCTCAGGGAAACATGAATTGGGAGTCCCATGCTTGCAGAAAATGCTGGGAAAAGGAAGTTAGAGGTGACTTGCTTGGTAAATGTATCTATACATTTTCTTCTGTGAGTGTTGCATCATACATTAGGCTTTCTGATTCCTTGGTGAATGAAGTGTAGTGTGTATAATATGGAAAGAAGACATTATACATGAGAAGTTTATGATGATTACAAAGGCAGAAGCCAGGGTGCGATGTGAGTTTCCTTCAACTAGTCTTCTCCCAGACAGTCTAATAGAGAGGAAATATGGGGGTAATAAAGTAAAGGAGAGGAGTAACTGAGTTGGAGGAATGAAGCAGCCTGACATTCAGCTTGCCCAGCTTGTCACTATTAGATATGCAAGTGATAAAATAATCAGATGAAGAGAATGGCCTGAGATACTGCAAACTGTTACACAAGTCAACTCTGTGTGTCACATTAATGAATATTTATGAAAATTAATATGAAACAATGGAAAAGTTCAGTTGTTAAAATATGACCTGCCAAGTGCTTCTACCATTGTTTTCACTGCACCCCATGAAACAAAGAACATTTGGAGTCCAGGCCTCTGCTTCATTTTCAGCTTGTCCCAAGTTTGTGATTTGTTGTTGCAATTTTGTCAAGATGTGAGAAAACAGTGGCTGGTTCCACCACCAGCATCTTCCTGAGGGCTCTACAAGGATTTTGCTACACAGCAACTGCCACGCTGAAATGAACTATCTCTTCTTAAAACCCCATATTCTGTTCTCTTTTGTGTGGAGCTAAGGGCATTCTCCTGTACTTGGTTATGCAGGACAAATCCTGTTGTTTTTTTTTCCATGGGAGCTGGGCCCACAGGCCTGGGGCAGACACCCATGTTACGAAATGGCAGAGCAGATGGTAGCAAGCCAAAATCAGGGTTCAAGTGCTACCTCTCTGCTGAAGATGATCAGACCTGATGACTTCATTCGTTACCATCAGCAGTATCATCACGCATCTAGAATTCACACACAAGGATATCTGAGATTAATATGTTTTTTCTTGGTACTTTGGTTGCAAGATATCTGTGGCCACAGTGAGGTAATGACTGGCAGACACTGATTTTCCAGTGACCTGTAAGGATGCTTGCTCTTGATCTCAATTCAGCACTCCTGCTGGTATGTTTTCTTACCCTTTTTTAACTTGAAAGTCTTGGACTGGCTCCCACACATCCAGGCTTAGTTCTCTCAGGGTACATGTAGCTGTCCCCTTTCCACGAGAGCCCTTTTTCTAAATTACTTTCTAGTCTTGTTTTACTCCTTTTTTTGTTCACTTCCTTTCTCCCTTCCGTAAATTAGCTTTCCCTGCTAAACTGAGGGGTCTCAACTTTCCTTTCATCCTTCACCTGTTTCTGCACTTGTTCTGCTCTGCCACCCCTTATCTTTGGCTGTGGGGCTCCTCTTACCTTTGCCGTGCCCTGTTCAGAGCCATGGGAGGCAATCTCTGAGCAGGACCAGTTCCTCCACACCAGCTATTTTGCTGTCTCGCATCCCAACCCTCATCCTTTCCAGAGCAAAGGATGGAAAAACAAAGTAACAAATCATTTTCTTGACTTGAGGGCTTACGCACGGATCCTTCTTTGGTCCTGGCACCTTCCAGTCTCCTTTAATCTTACTCATAGTTCCTCCTTACTTTTCAAAAGTGAAATAAAATACACAGCATATAATGCATCTTTCCCTTGCTTCCTGCTTTTGTCAGCTTCCTTGTTCTCGCAATTTGAAGTGCCAGTGCTCTCTTTTAACATCTGAATCTCATTTTTCTTGATTCCCCTATTGGCTTGAAAATTTTGGGGTGTGTTGTCTCCTCTTTGCCTGTGTGATATACTTTACAGACACTGATTGCCCCTCCGAACATGAACCATTAGTACAAATACAGAACAAACAACTGAGGTGAAGGAATGCCTGGGAAACTGTGATCAAGTAGAGAAAGCTAATCATTTGAGAAAAATAATACCACACACTTTTAGGAGCATTTGGCAAAAATGTTTTACTTTTTACATAGTTCTTCCTTCCAAAGACTGCTGCAAAGGACAGCTGCAAAGAGAATTGTTGGTTGGTTGGGGGTGGGGGGGTTTAACTTGTTTTGCTTCCCTGGCTCAAATGGTAGATTCATCTGGTAACTTGAAAAAAGCTCATCTTGGCTTTAGACACATTCAGATGTCCCCTACTGTTATATCCAGAGATAAACCCATAAAGCAAGCACAGCTCTGACACAGGTAGTGTCTGAACATAAATCAGGCCATGCCAAACAGTCCCAACACCAGTTCTCCCCCATCTCGAGGTCCCATCAGCATCACCAACTCAGGCAACGCATGGGGTCTAAACAAAACCAGGAGGCTTGGAGCCAGCTCTGGATATTTCAAGTACCTGTTCATATTGCCTTGTTCGAGCTCACTGTCCTTCATAATTGCCATCATATGTTACTGCGTGCAACGTGACTGAAAGAGTTTTATACCCCTTCCACTTCTTGCTTATGCTGCATCACAGTACATACAGTAGGAGCCTCTCACAACTTTACAAAAGTTAGGACCAAAGTGTCCATTAACAAGTACAATCAATAGCCTGGACTAATTTTCACTAGCAATTATATTTGTGTCATGTGCTTTGCGATGGAAAATAGCTAAAATCAGCTCTCTAGTTCTATTGATGCTAAATGCAGATCATATTTGCCCTGCTGCAAATGTGTCTCTTCCTTTAATTGTACTTTGGTTAAAACAAAAGTAGACTATATAATATTTTAAAGTAACATTTCTTGGTATTTTCCTGAAGTGCAACAATTATATTAAATAAATATGGCAGAATCAATAATGCATTATTTAATTCTTTGAAAGCTTGACATGAAATTCAATCTATGTACATAATTTGTCTCAGATTGTTTCACACTTTACTGGCAACACTGCTTTGCTTTTTTTTCACGTGTTTGTCCATTTTGGTTTTAACACTCCCTAATCCCAAAATTGCCATGAGGAAAGTTTCACAATTCTGTGTACTCAAGGAAATTTGACAGTGTTGTACTTCACCAAAGACGTTTCTGTTTGGAAGCTAAAATGAAACAATTATGAATGGATGGCAGGACTAAGTTATAAAATGAAAGCCAGTGCTGCAAACTTCACAGCACCATTTAAAATCAGTATTTTTCATTCTCTAAGTCACATGATGACTATGGTTCCTTATTTCCTCAACAAATTAAGAATATCCATCAAACTACAAATCTTTCCATTGGCTGGGAGGATTGTCTCCGGGCTCTGTAAATGCATATCCAGATTAAAAGTATTCTACAGGGTTTCCTAATTTTACACCGTATCACCGCGACAAAAGAAAATAATTGTCTGAAATGAGAAAGGACTTGAACTCAAACAGCATCAGTTGGAGAAAAATAGTTCAGTCAGCTGGGGATTGGGGACGTGGGGTGACATCAAAACATTCATAATGCCTACAACCATGTTCATGGCTAATTATCTCTAGAGTGCTCCACTAGACAGAGATTTTCATGGGTTAAACAATTCTGGGCGATCAGACAAATACATCAACCCAGATCTAAATCTGCCTCTCTGGGTTGCCACCTTTTAGATTTCAGTAGAACTGTGTTTTCTTTCTGCATCAAACCATCAAAGGAGGCCAAACACAGTCAGGGAATCCATTAGAAACCTCAAACCTTGGTCCAACCTGCTAAATATTTATTGAATTTGGAAAAATGTGAGACAAATTTAGATTGAACTTAGGCTGATTTATTGTGTTTGGCAAAACATGGTTGTTTCATATGATTATGACTCTCAAACCAGACAAAGCGAAGTGGTTTCATTTGAATGAAACTAAAACTTAAATCAAAGCTGGAGAGACACTGCTGGAAAAAACTTGTTGGGGTTTTTGTCCTTCCCCCCCCACCCCCGCTTTTTTTTTTTTTACAGGAAAAAGTTCTTTTGGTTTGGTTCTTTTTTCTCATCTTGAGCCAAACTCCATAAAATATTTTATCTGCACCTTTAGTCTGCCTGCACACACACAACTGGAAAATCATGCTGATATTCAGTGCAAGGTTTCTCCTCATTGTTATTTACCTATCTTCACCAGAATGCAAAAATTCCTCACAGTTTTCTAAAGACTGATTTCTTCACAACACTTAGATTCTTCCAGAACAGAGGACTCCTTTTTTTTTTGCCTAATATATGCAGAGACTCTCAACCAAAAAGAGAGAGAATCTCTCATGGTTTTATTGGAGAGGTTAAAACAAATTGCTATTCCAAATGTTCTGTTACAAGGAATAGGCAGGTGAAAGCAACAATAAAAAAAATAATAGGAAGAATCAAAAAAAGAGGCTGGAATTCCTGTGCATTGAAAAATTTATAGTACTTCCTTATATCATCATCATTATTTTGAATCGTCAAGTGGAATGCTGTTTTCCAGGCAGAAGTTTTGAAGAATGTAAGTAGCAATTTTATCATTGTTTCATTGACATATTTGTGTAGACTTATTTTTAACCTAGTGAAATAATCAATTTGAAAATATCTTCTTATCATGAAGCTAATTCAGATATTAAAACAGATATTAAGCAACAAAATTTAAAGAACTTGGACAGGTAGCACTACATTTTTTCCTCATATGTTTATACAAAACAATTTTCTTTAATGTTTTAATTATAACATTCACCAGAGCAAATACAATTTTTGTTTTGAATTGCAGATGTTTTCCTTGACAGTTGAATTAATTTAATTTCTAACACAGTTGATGCTGGAAGAAATATAGCAGCTATTGTACAGCAATTTTTTTAAGACAGAATTAAAAAAAATAATATTTTCATTACTGGAAACTGAAGACATTTTGGAATCATTGTGGCCACTTAAAACAGAATATGATGTACTTATGAGTTCATTTACAAAGATACCCTGGCAACTGAAGGTAGAATGAGGGCCTTTTGGGGGTCATTCAAGAAAATCCAAGGAAGATGTTTAAACCTGAGCAAAAGGCATAAGGAGTGCACAGAGTACGTTAGCACAGGATATGAACAAAAGTGAGAAAGTAAGGTTTAAAAATTAATATTAATTTTTTTATAGATAATAGGACTATCTAGAAGTGTGATGGGCAATGGTTAGGAAAGAGGTGGTGAGAAACAACGCACCATAGAGCTTCATCCTGGGATGGTTTATCCCTCTACCACCCTACAAACAAGGCATGCCCTTCATGGTGTTGGACACTTGCCTGCAAGCTGACTGTGCTTCCCAAGCCTTCATGTGCTCCTCTCCAAGGTGTTTGGGGACACCAGCAAGGCACACCACTGGGGCAGGGATGATAAGCAGCTGCTCAGTACCAAGAGATTAAAGACAATGGTATGGTAGTAGGACCACGTGATGGCCAACACAAAGAAAAATCTTGCAAATTTTCAGTAGAGCAGTTGCAACAACTGTCTCTGCTCTGTGAAGAGCTGCTGGCTAACACCTAGCCCCGCTGGGCATCACCCCCTTGCCTTCCCTGTTGCCTCGTGCAATGCCGTGCACTCAGTCTGAGTGACGTTTCACAGCCTGGACATTCGCAGGGTCGCCCCAAATTAAGTGTCTGCAGAATAACACAGCAGAGAGGTAAAGCAAGGAGATTTTATACTCCACCACAAGCACATCTAAAATAACACCCACTCCCACTGTGGTGGGAGAAAAAATGCTAGCTGTAATTAAGCTGCCGAAGTACAGCACTTTCATTCATTAAAAACAATTCTTTGATTTAGAGCACAACACAAAACACCCACAGACCACAGGAAATCTCTGGGCTAATTCTCCTGCCCTTTCACCTCTCACACATTCAAGCTTTCTGCTTTCTTCCTCCTGTCCATCTGCTTTAATCATTAGCAAAAGCCTTGTGCAACAGCTCTAGCAAGTAAAGTCAGCTGTCATCAGAGCATATTTAAACTGTGACTGTTAGTTTCCACTAAATCAGCTCTATGCCCACAGGCCTCATTAAGCACAGAGAAGGGCAGTGCTGCAGGTCCCAAAAAAGCTCTAGGGGAACCAGCCTTTCCCAGACAAAATTGTGGTCCATGAAGTTCTCAGACCAGGTTTATCCTTTCCTGAATTTTCCAATAGCTTTGAAGTGGAAACGCGATTGGCTCAGAAAAAGTTGCTGTGTGATGGGCACACTGGGGATAGGTCTGAGGATGGTGGTTTTCAACTGTAGGCATTTGAGTGCCAAAATATACCATTGTTAGGAGGGAAAAATGACTGTGACTCTTGACAGCAGTATAATAGGGTAAGTACAGAGACGACTGCAGTACAAGACCTGTAGAGGGTTTGATTTTGCTTAGGAAATGAGCTCCCCTATCATAACGTGCTTGCCTTCCCACAGAGCAATGGCTAGAGGAAGAGACTGAAGGCAACGGCAGGGGAAGCTCTTTATGTCTGTCCAGGAGATGCTCATGGGCTGGGCAAAAAGGTTTGGAAAAGTCACAGGGCTTGCCCTTGAAAGCAGCAACAGCATTCATAATAAAGTAGATGAAATGACGTCCTGTGTTGTGAAAGTGTTTATACATTTGGATTACCTCTGCTGGAGAAGAGCATATAAAATTCAGAGATGCAGTTGAAGCTACTGAGTTAGGCCAAAAAATCAATTTGCAACCAGTTATCATGGGTAAACTGTTGTCAATTGTAAAGCTGAAGGGATACCAGGGCACTTCAGCTTTCATTGTCTTCAAAGAAGCTTCTGGGTTTTGGCTGTGCTCCCAAGTGTACACACACTACTTGCTTTGTACATGTACTATCCACTAGGATGTTAAATCAAGTACTAAGTATGTTCGTTTTATATGTATGGGTAAGTGCCCATCTTTGGACCAGATCTTTGGAGCAGATCTTCAAGTAGCATGAATCTGTGTACGAGATTTAGAAGAAATACAGACTATCACACATAGAGTCACACAATCACAGAATGGTTTGGGTTGGAAAGGACCTTTATATGTCATCTAGTCCAACCCGTCCTGGAATGAGCAGGAACATCTTCAACCCAGTCAGGTTGCTTGGAGCCCCACACAACCTGACTTTGAATGTTTCCAGGGATGGAGCATCTACAACCTGTCTGGGCAACCTGTTCCAGTGTTTCACCACCCTCATTGTAAAAAAAATTCTGCCTTATATGTAATCTAAGTCCACCTCCTTTTAGTTTAAACCCATTACCCCTTGTCCTGTTGCTACAGGCCCTACTGAAAAGGTTTGTCTCCATCTTTCTCATATACCCCCTTTAGGTACTGGAAGGCTGAAATAACGTCTCCCTGGAGCCTTCTCTTCTCCAGGCTGAACAAGCCGAACTCTGTCAGCCTGTCTTCACAGGAGAGGTGCTCCAGCCCTTTAATCATCTTCATGCCACTCCTCTGGACTCGCTCCAACAGCTCCATGTCCTTCCTGTACTGAGGACACCAAAGCTGGATGTGGCACTCCAGATGAGATCTCACTGGAGCAGAGCACAGGGGAAGAATCACTTTCCCTGATCTTCTGGCCATGATTCTTTTGATACAGACCAGGTTACAGTTGGATTCCTGGGCTGCAAGCACACATTGCTGGCTCATAGTGAGCTCTTCAGCCACCCCCAAGTCCTTCTCACAGGGCTGCTCTCAACCCCTTCATCCCTTAGCCTCTATTGATAAAGGGGACTGCCACGGCACATGTGCAGGACCTTGCACTTTGCACTTAGCCTTGTTGAACCTCATGAAATTCACAGGAGCCCACTTTTGGAGCTCGTGTAAGTCCCTCTGGATGGCATCTTGTCTCTCAGGTATGTCAACTGCACCACTTAGCTTACACAGCACCTGCCATCTAAGAGAAGAATTTTTAGGTTGCATGTCCTTGGTTCGGAAAACTGGCAATAGAAATGTGACATTACAGAGCAACCCACAGTATTGTAAATGGCATGGCAAAGATGAGTAAGAAATCATTACTTACTGTTACACACTGTCTTTGGACCTATCCTTTGCCCTGTACAAATATCAGATGTTTAAAATGCCTGTACAGAAGTAGTTTGTAAAACTGCACACAGTTTTAATCAGACAGACTTACAGGAGGTACGTCTATCTCAGGCTGTTAATCACAGTGAATATCAGTGTAAGGCATCACTAAGCCACTGATTTCTAGAGGCTGGGAAGATGAGTGCAGCTGTACATGCCTTGCATTAATATTCTGTCACTTCATGCCTGCTGCCAACCACTGTTAGAAACAAGAGACTAGGTGAGAGTGATCTGCTTTTCACAATGACAAGAACATGTTTATGTTTTCCAGAGAGCTTAACAACCCATAGGAGGACATCTTGCCAGGTACTGAATTCAAACATTAAAGTTACAGACTGAAATGCCACAAAGCAAATCAATGAATAAGCAGTGAAAACTCGTGTTCCCATTGCAGGATTGCCAAATTATCACCTGGTATCTTGAAGAGTGTTTTTAATCTCCAGCATACTTTACTTATTAGCTGGTGGAAGGGTGGCAGGTCTATAGAGGAAATTACCCCGAGCTTCAGAAAAGGAGGTATGTTCCCCTTAGGGCAGCAACAGATTCAGGTTACCCTGCCTGTACACTCTGTAAATGGATATATTTAATGAAATAAATTTGAATGTTTCAACAGAGCCGAATCACCAGTATTAATAGAAGCGTAATTAAAGTTATATCAGTTCCTCTGGTCTGAAATTGCATCTCAGCGCTTCAGTTTCAAAAGTGTACTTTGGACACAAGTTTCATCAAGTAAAAAAACAAAAATAAAGAAGTCAGTGTTGGGGATGATCCTAGAGATGCAGCTGTCAAAGGGTGCAGCTACACTCAGAGCTGACTTTGGGCTCCAGGCTCCTGCTCTCCAGAGGAGCCTGGAGCTCTTGGTGCTTAGAAAGCGAGGGAGTGCCTTGGACCAGCCTCCCAGCTAAGGCACCCTTCCACATGTCTGCTGAAATGAATCTGGCTGTTTTCCGCCTTCTTACACCTCTCTAAATGGCCACATTTTAAAATACACACACACACAGCACACACGAGAACATTTCACATTTGGTTTTTGCAATGTAATGGTTTTGCTTGCTTTGTTATGGTTTCTTGCACCAGATGTAGGAATGCTGAGACATATGGAAAAGCAAATCAGCTACAGCAAGAGTGAGCTACCAGTCGTTGTTCCAGGTTCCTTGGAGATAGGTGAACAAGATTTAAGATGTCAAACAACTGCCAGAATGGTTTAGAGAATCACTAGTGTTTCCTCCTTCCTTATCAACTCCCTCAGCCCAAACCAGTGTAATGCTGGGCTGTGCTTGCTTGGGTCTTCAAAAGAAACAATTACAGAAAAAAATCCTATAATGACAGTAATTAAAGATGCTGTTGAGAATGTTGCAAGATCATAGCAATTAAAAGGAAGTTAAGCTTCTCTGCACCAAACACACAGCAAAGTTAAACTCACATTTTAGCAGCAATCTAGACTTAGAGATGTTACACGGAATAAACATCACAGGACAAAGTGTCCAAATCTCTCCATGCTACAGGAAAACATGGACGTAGGATGAAAAGTCTGAGAGGATCTGGTTACTCGTGGTTTACAGCATAGGCACAGTGCTCTCCACCCCAGCCTTACTAAATGTCATCAGTTCCTCACCCCGTTCATCCAGGAGCCTCAGTGGAGACAACATGGACCCGCTTTAACAAGATTTAATCTCACAAGCCTGTTGACCTGTGGTTAGGGATCAGCATAGGCACAGTGATGGTTGCAGACCACTGCGTGGGGTGCACAAAACACCCACAGATCTGACATCTGCCCAGCTCAGCTGCTTCCCTCCTTCAGATGAAGATGCATGGGGCAACAATACCTCTTGCTGAGACAGCTGGCCACCCCTTGTCTTCCTCCTCCTCTTCCTCTGTGCACCATCAGCACTGAGTCATACTACTGAGAAGCTTAGAGGAGGCGCGACATGAGTAAGTGGCCGTGTCAGTGCAGAGAGCAAGGTGGCTGACTGCCCATGGGCTTGGCCAGCCTCTCAGCTGGGTTTCACAGCCCTGGCTGCTGGCCCCCTCCCAGCACCTCGGCCACCTTGTTTAAAACCAGCTTAAGTATAGTGGCCATAACCGCACCGCACTTCCAGCCTCACTTGCCATCCCAACCACAGCGCAGTCAGGCTTGGCTCTGGAGATAAACCGTTGCCTGCGTGGTCATACTGGGAAAGCTCCAGTTTTCAAAAGCGTTGACTCAACCCTGCAAGCAGGCATTGGGGTCACTTACAGAAGCATACAGAATACTTTCTTTCAGTGCTCAATGGTCTGTTTGTGTGTTTACCAAGCGGAGGGGGTGGTAGCATGTGATTTTGCCAAGGCAAAAAGGTGTTCCAAGAAGAGCAGCAGCAGCAGCTGTAAGCAGGCTCTGGGAATTAAATAATGGCATCTTATAAAACTTCACAAATTGAGCCAATAAGTGTGCAATAAGTCAGTTTTGAAATTACTGTCTTATATCAAGTTTCTCTAATAAAAGTCAAATTTGTGCTTAGAAAAGCTTAAAGACCATATGTAGGAAAACTTTATAACTCTAATGGGAGCCATGATAAAGCAGCATGTTAGTAAATACATGTGTAAGCAGCACAGTACAAAGAGAAAAGTAGCAATATGTTAATTATCTCCCTCCTGTATTATTTTTGGTTGTCACTGTGGATGCAACTGCAGTGAAACACATGCACGTTCCCAACAGCTGCTCTGTTCCACAAGGAATAAAACGGCAGGACAACCAGCAATGTGAAAGAGAGAAAACAGACGCTTTTCTTCTATAAAAATTAATTACTTGTCCATCCAGAGATAGAAATAACCTTCGTAAGTCCTCGGCAACTGATTCAGATGCAACTATTTTAAAGGGAATATATGGGTTGGAAAAGAAAGCTGGCTGATGCTGGAGAACTAGTCTGTAGGGACAGAGTCCTTATTAACAGCCACAGGTTCTCACTTAGCTTGAAAGTGTTGCAAACCGCTGTGCCAGCATGGAAAGAGAGGTAGCCTCCTGCATCCGAAAGGCTCTATGGCCTCTGGCAGGGTCACCCAGAAAGCATGGAGCCAGCCTAGAGTCCAGTTCACCACTAGACAAAAGGTGAGCGAGGCTGTTGTAGCTTTGCCATTGTGAGACTTGGACACCCCAAAGACACCCTGGCTTAATATAGTAGACCAGATCACCTGTGGTGTAATTTCTTTTGTTATTAGACAAGGCCACTTCAAAGATTTCCTTTGCCTTCGAGAAAAAAACCCAAGAAGCTTCTATAACCTTTTCTTATCACTGGGTCTCCTTGAGGCCAACTGTTCTTCAGACTGCTGCACGCTGTGCTTTTAGAAATAGACACATTATATACTCTTCCTGTTATATGGTGACTAAAACTGTACAAACAAATGTTTCAGATAGCAATGTGTAAGCAATGCACCAGGTCATCCCAACATGCAAATATAAGAGGAACACAAAATTTCCTGTGCCACAGTGAAGGTGTGAGCAGAGTAACTCCCCAGAAAAAGGCCAGAAAAACTGCTTTACCTGTAGTATTTCATACAACTCAGGTCATCACAGGAGTATGCAAGTATGTAAATCTCTTTCCTCAGCATGGTACCTGTTGTGTATGGCTAGTTGTCTGGACAAGAGTCGTGTATATGGCAGCATTTTGTTTGCTTGGGCTCTTCCTTTTCCATTTGGCTTTTCGCATACATAGAGAGGATGGGTGTGTTGGGGAGGACAGGTCAGGAATGCACACCCTGCTTGTCAGTCAGGTGCTGACAGTCCTCCTTCCTTGTAATAGGTTATTCCATGGACACAGATGGTCCCTGTTGCTGCCAGGGCCTCCAAAGTGAAGTAAGGCAGGCATCCATGGTCTTTCCTACCATACCACTTTGCCAGTCCTTTGGAAAATCTGAGCTCAGGTCCTGGCTTGTTACACAAACAAGCATCAACACCTTGAATTTGATTCACAATTGAGGGGAAAAACAGTTTTGTAGCACATCCTTAAGAAGGAAGAGCTGCCTAGAGCATCATGGGCAGGCTAATTCCACATAAATCCCTGTGTTTAGCGTTTCCTGGCTGGCTTTAGACTTTCAGGCATGCCTATGCGACACAAAGCACTAAAAAAGAACTTTTGGAGGGAAAGAGGACTGATTGAACCTAGGCCTGTGGGTTTTCACTCTGAGAGGTGGCTTTTTTCCTCATGTTTCATTCTACAACATGACCAAAACAGGCAGGAAGTGTCTTGGCTGAGAGCAAATTACACAACAACCTGCCGCAAATATTCTGAGCTGAAACACCTGACTCTCAATGGGGCTTTCAACTCTGGCCCTCTGGATCCAGCTGCTGGTCTTCAATTTTGGCTGCAACACAGGAACAGAAAGCTGCAGCCTCCATTGTGTACAACAAGAGGAACGTTAAAAGATATTTTTGTCAGCTTTTGTGAGAAGGGCCAAAGTAAATAAACATGCTCCCAAAATCCAGTACCTGAAACAGCAACTCTTGCCTGTGCCTTTACAGAATTTTGTCTCTGACCTTGCAGATTTTTAGCTTATCCTCTTCGTTTTTATTTTTTTTTTTAATGTGTATGAATGTATAGTTTGAAGTGGAAGAAGGTTCTGGACCAAATAGTAACGTTTACTTTCACATAATTCATGCAAATGATAAAACTGTAGTACAATTTAAGTTGCATTATCTTAAGTAAATGCACGGTGTTTTCAAATATATCTCTATTTTTCCATGAAAAGAATTCCAATCTATCCATAGCTTTTGGAGCACTTTTACCTCTGAGATAGAAGATAAGGCTCCACAAATGTGTAACCAAGAGGTTTGGCCATTCTTTTTTCCTAGAATGTCACAACATGCTCTGCTCCTAAATTGGAAAATATCACTGAATCACAGAATTGTAGGGGTTGCAAGGGACCTCGAGAAAATATCTCTGTCTCTGTATTTCATGATATTCTGGGGAATATGAAGTGAGCTCTTTTATGAACTGGGACAGGGGGGCATTCAAACAGCATGTGCAGGAAGTCACAGTGTGACCACTGGGGATACAGTGAGATGCAAAAACCTCACATTTCTACTTACAGTGCTATCTGGGAAGCAATTTCCCGATAATGTAAGAAGATATATGGATAGTCTGACCTGGTTTTTTGTAGAGAGTCACTGCAGCTGAGTATTTCCTGTACTGACCTGGATCCAATATCATAGAACCTAATAAATCAGTTAATATTTCAGGTAACTAAAATATTAAAAGATGCCGTAAAGATTTAAAATTTTTCCACACATCATACTCCATCTTAACAAACAAAGGTAATGTGAAACACGTAAAAATCCCCCTTCTTTATTAATTTTTTCATTCTTTTTTCATTTATTTGAAAGCTATCCAAGTAAGCTAGGGGAAGCCATGACCTTAGAAAGTGCTTTTCTCTTTACCAGAGTGTTCAGAGACAATGTGTGTGGCACATTTAAGTGATACATAATCCCCAGTTCTTCCCTTCAGTCTCAAAGGAATAAAGACAGACTGTCTTGTTGTGGTAAGAACTATTCCCTAGAAGAGAGATTTCATCTATTTGGTCCATATAATGCTGTTCACATAATCACAAAATAGTAGGGGTTGGAAGGGACCTCCGGAGATCATCAAGTCCAACCCTTCCCTGCTAAAGCAGGATCACCTAGAGCAGGTTGCACGTTAAACATCCTGTTTAGTTCTGATCTATCCCCAAATATGGGATTTGCTTCTGTGATTCGACTCAAGAATCCAAATCTTTATTTGTATCACAGAGGTCCTTGGTGATCATCACTTCTCCTACATATGGACACTCCCTAGGAATAAATATACTTGGAATAGACCCAACTCCTTTTGTTTTGTTGAACTCTGCTGACGAGGATGTAACTATCTAACTGCACAGGCATTGGTTGTTATCCCAGGAGAATTTTTCCATTAAAAATGCAAAAAAAAGAAAAAAGAAAAAAGAAAAAAAAAAAAAGGCTTCCTATCTTCCTGTTGTTTTCCTAAAACAAAAGGGTCCTGATTTCATAAAGTCAAGGTTGTTGCATTAATCAGGGAATGCACTGATCTCTGCTAGCCACTACATTTCTTGGAAGTTCAAGGAGTTGAAACAGTTAATTCAGCATGAGGTCTTAGAAAGAGCCTAGTAGCCAGAAAGGGTTGGCTGAAGGCATTTTCCTGTACTCGGGGTTTTAGTTAATTTTGTGCACAACAACTAGGATGACACGCTATTATGGAAAAGGTCATAATTCATTCCAGCCCATTTGCAAGCCAGGAATTCTAGGATTTGTATAAGCCTTTTGCAAAACAGCCGATTTCACGTAGAGCGTGCAAACCCTCAGAGCTGCAACTGTCAGGAGACAAAATTCACCAGCAGCCAAATGGAATTAAAAACATTTCAGTCGCTGTCTTCCATACCAGATAAGCACTAGACAAAATTTTACAAAAAATTGGTTGTGAAGCCAAGATAATGTTTTGTAATAGGTAAAAATAGGGTTTTGCATTTTCCAGGATCCTCAGATGCAGGCTGCTGTGCTTTTCAAGTTCTCCTGCCTCTCCCAAACCTGCAGAGAAACATGCAAATAAAAGTCCTTAGTGTAGCCACAGCTAATAGCTACTGATTTTAGTTGGCTTTTTCCCACCACAGCCAATAGCTACTGATTTTAGTTGTTTTTTTCCTATTTGCAAATGTTCTATGAGCAGGCTGTAATTTGGCTGCTTATTTCTTTATGTCATTCTCAGGTTACAGGCTGGACATACAGTATTCACTGCAAGTATCGAGCTAAATCCAAGATTTGCACTAAGATTTCAGGTCATCACTGATAAAGCAGTAGACAAAGACCTAGCTTTGTGTGTTTCCTTGCTGGAATTTCACTACATAATGTCATTGTGTTTATATATATATATACCTAGTGCTAGAAATTAGGTAGATAAGCTTGCAGCTGGATCAGGGACTTGCCATTAGGAGGAACACCAAAATGCTCCTCAGCATTCTTTCTACTTTAGAATAAAGAATAAAAGGGGGGGTGGGAGGTGGGGGGTGGGGGTGGGGGGGTGGTGTTATTCCATTTAGCTGGTTGACTCTGCTTTTTTGCATAAATGTGGACCTGACAGCATCAGGTTTACGAACACAGTTTATGAACACATTTTGCTTTTAATAAATTGGTCATAGATTGAGAAATGTTAAAAACCAAACCCCAACTGTTCACAGTGACATTTTATAACAAGTATGTTTATTTTTCCTAATTAAAATAAGATACTTCATTCCAAAATATCCTTCCATTTTGTTAAAAAAAAAAAAGTCCTCGGGCCTATGAGTATCCCTGAAGTTTTAGAATTTTATCAATCTCTGAATGTTTTAGGTTTGGGTTAATTTGATTGCACCCCTCACCACCCCCACCCCCCAAACTGCAAACAACTCAAAACACAAAACAGTCACAAACTTCAATCTAAAATTACTCCGAATTTCTGTCCCACTCAACTCTGCAATCCTAAAGCTGTGGCAGGGCAGGAGCTGCTCATGGGCTGGTTGTGGTACTTTCCTGTGGGGACACAGCCCCCTCAGCTGGCTAGAGAGTATGGCCGGAGGCAGGAACCCCTTCAGCCACCCCATATTAATCTACTGCTGAGCTCAAAATCAGAGCCCAAAGACTCCCCAAGGGCGGAATCGCCATTTCATAGCAAGCTTTCTCAGTATACTCTAAATTTGGCCAAGCCAAGCAGCTGCAATCCTACATTAGTCATTTGGCAGGCAGGTTGATCCTGCAATTTGTTGAGTACACATAGTAGTCATAGAATCACAGAACAGAATCACAGAATCATTTTGGTTGGAAAAGACCTGTAAGACCATCGAGTCCAACAGTTAAGCCAGCACTGCCAAGTCCATCACTAACCCATGTCCCTAAGTGCCACATCTAAACGTCTTTTAAATACCTCCAGGGATGGTGACTCAAACACTTCCCTGGGCAGCCTGTTCCATTGCTTGATAACCCTTTAGGTGAAGAAGTTTTTCCAATCTAAACTTCCTCTGGTGCAACTTGAGAGCCTTTCTCATGTTTCCGTGATGGCGCTTGTGTCATACGCGAGCCCTTTAATGTGGTCCGCTAAACAAACCTTGATGCAGTCCTCAGATTTAGTGGGAACGCTGCAAGAATTAAGAGGGTTTTGGTTTCAGGGGTCCCATCCTGGCCAGTACATGGGGATTTTGCCATTGAATTCCATCAGTGGAGGAGGGGGTGGGGTGTGTAACTCTGGGATCAGGTTGACTCAGTAACAACATGGAGGAAAAAAAAGCACCTTTAGGTGTCATGTGTGGTTAACCTGGCATTGCTGTCCTGCCATAAAAAAGTGTTCCACATGCCAAAATCTTCATTTTCACTTTGTAACATCACAATTGCTGTCCTGTAAGCATCTGCCTGGATCCACTATGAAAGTAGGGGTAAAACTGAGATTACTTGAGCTAAAGGTATTGCATGTTTGCAAAAGCTTAAAATACCTATTGCTCCTAACTCTGCACACCACACATCCTCCTGGCTAATCCCGTGAATCCAGGGAACAAAAAGCCACTTCACACAGTCTGGCTCATTTGGATAATGAAATATCCAGAGGAATTAGGTCTGGGGAAATGCTCTGGTTTGCAGTTGTTTGAAGGCAGGATATGTTAATAGTGTCACTGGTGAAGATAATCCAAGGAATTTAAGAGATAAACAGGGGCAGAAATATCCCTGGTTTAATGGATAGCTGATGTTACACCTGGTTTGTTGGGTTTGTTTTTTTTATTTAAAGTCTGCACTTATAAAGACTGTCAACAGCAATGAATACAGGGGACTTGAGCCTCCTCATATGCACCAGACAACCCTGTTCTTACCCAACTATGACATATTCTTTGACTTGCTACTTTTCCGATATATGTTGCCACACATCAGTGCTGACCTACCTCAATTTCAGTGCATGTGGCTATTGCTGTTCCCCGAGCACTGATAGCTGGCTGGAGGCTCTTCTGTGGAGCAGAAGAAAAGGTCACTACTGAAATAGCTTTACAACTACAGACCCTGTCTGCAGGGGCAGATGCATCTTCTCACACACACCCCTCACTGCCCTCAAGTCAGGGGGCTCACGAGGAGAAGACAGGTCTACCTGTACAGAGAAACAAAGTGCAGATACATCCTTGATAGGAGAGATGGGTCAGGAGAAAGGGAAATAGAAGTGCCCTGGAACAAGCCTTGCTTGTTATAAGGGTCTGGAAGCTGGTGTGGGTAGGTTTTTTTTTTTTCATCTAATCTGTAAATACCTATTTGAAAAGAAGACACACAAACCACTTAGGAAAAGTATTTTAAGGAAGTGGTTAAAAGAAAAAAATATGAAGGCAGAGAGAGCCAGTCACTCCAGCCAAAGGAGACCATATTTATCAAAGTTGTTTTAATAGAAGAAAAAACCCACATAATTATGTTGGTCAAGTAATTTCTTCCTGCTGAACATGGCAAAAATGCTAATTGAACAACTACTTTACAAAAAAAAAAAAGTCTGGCTATTATTTAGTCAGCTGTAGTTACAACCTAATTTATGTCCATTTTCCTCATTGTTATGAGAGTATCCCTCAGGAGCTAACAGTGTGAGATAGTGCAAAAATGCTTTTATTTTTATTTTATTTTATTGCCTACACCCAAATGTTTGGTAATTGTTCTAGGTTTTCTTGACATGACAACAGGACACACAAAGTGAGAATTTTAATAGAAAAACTTATTTAAGAAACAAAAAATCCCCTTGTTTCCCTCAACTTCCAACCTCTTGGGCTCCAGCAAATAACTGAATAGAAAAATGCCCCCTAGAAAGAAGTATTTGTGACCTAGTCAGCTCATTAACTGGCTTTAATGAGATGAAAAAGCACCTAGAATCCATCTGTCTACAGTAAATCATATGTGTAAGGTTGGAAGGGACCTTTGGAGGTCATCTTGTCTAACCCCCCTGCAGTAAGCAGGGACATCTTCACTAGATCAGGTCACTCAGAGCCCCATCAAGCCTGACCTTGAATATTTTCAGGGATGGGGCCTCCACTGCCTCTCTGGGCAACCTGTTCCACGTTCTACCACACTCATATTGAAGATTTTTTTCCTAATACCAAATCTAAATCTCCCCTTTTCTAGTTTAGAAACCATTACTCCTCCTATTGCAGGATGCCCTCGTGAATAGCTCTTCCCCAGGTTACTTATAGGCACCTTTCAGGTACTGCAAGCCTTCAAGGCTCTTCAAGGTCACCAAGGTGGGGATACTTCCAAGTCATCAAACTAGCCCTGTATCCATATAGCAGGTTTTGAGATCCCTACCACAAAGTGTCCCTACAACCTCCTCTTTGCACATACACCCAAGGCACACATGTCGTTATGAAAACACTGAGGAAAGCAATCACAGTATGAAACAAAAAATGCAGCAAAGAGAGCAGGTGTTTGGAGACACTGGAGTATTTCCTCCCTTTATTCTTTTGCTTTATTCCTTCTGCTTTTATCCTCTCACTCCTCCTGGAGGCAGCCCTCTCTGTGCTCAACCCATAGCTGTGCCGCCCCTCTGCTGCAGCCCTGTACACCCCCGTACACCCCAGTACCTCCCCACATATCCTGTGGCAACCAGCAGTGCCAGCAAATACCAAGTGGCTGGCCGCGGAGTGCCCACCCAAAAGGAGAGGGAAGGATTGAAATAGTCCCTCTGGGCTTTCCCTTAAGCATTGCCATCAGGAAACTCGCTGCTGACAAAGGCACGGTGCCGGCTCCAGGAATCAAACACTGTCCCCAAGAGCAGGGGCTCTCTCTGTAGCCCAAACACAACTTATTGTAATCCCTCGCTGCCTCCTGTGCTTATACAGTACAGACCTTCTTGGGTTACAAGACACTTTGAAGATCTCACCTTCTCCCATTACTTGTCTTTTACATAAAATGTCCACAGATGTGAGCCTGCTAGTGTGTCAGAGGACTGTGGTTAATAATTTATAAACCAATACTTCCTATCGGGCGTATTGTTTAACAGAGGGGTGTACAGCAGAGGGGATGGGCTGCCTTGCTGCAGGAGCACCCTCTGCTGATTTCCATACCAGGTGGCAGGCCTGAGGTGGGGTGATGGCCACCATGGGGAACTGCTGGGGACCAGCCCCCAGCTGCAGAGAGGCTGCATCTCAGTTTTTCCAAGGTGGTGGTGACTGTTAAGCCCCTCACACTGCAGCAAACAGCAAAGCTTAGTGTCCCAGAAAAGCACGAGTGAATGGGACTCAAGGGGAAATACCCTGGTGCGTAGAATCCCATCCAACGCACCCCCCAGCTTGCAACACGTCGCTTGCAGAAAGCCAGCACTCGTGTGCAGGCTCCAGCAATCATACTGAAATGTCTCCTCCTGAGCCAAAGCCACAAGGAAATGGTCTAGACAGCTACACCTGAAAATAGGTCATTGTGTGTGACGGTGTTTGCCCAGTATTCGTAATTCACCCCAGGTCTGAATGGAGCACTGGAGAGGATGTGGGCAGATATATTTGCCGCATAAAAGATCAAGGATCAAGGAATCCAGGAATGGTTTGTGTTGCAAGGTACCTGAAAGGTCATCTAGTTCCAACCCCCCTGCCATGGGCAGGGACACCCTCCACTAGACCAGGCTGCCCAAAGCCCCATCCAACCTGGCCTTGAACACTGCCAGGGAGGGGGCAGACACAGCTTCTCTGGGCAGCCTGTGCCAGGGCCTCACCGCCCTCACAGGGAAGAGTTTTTTCCCTATATCAAATCTAAATCTACATTCTTTCATTTTAGAGCCATTAGAGGTAATTGTCTGTAGGTGGAACTGATGCTCTGGTCTAGCAGTCACAGCCTTGGAAGAAGGGTCCTCCCTAGGAGTGTGCACTGGATGCATCTTCTTCAACTTCCTTCCTGTCTGTGACAGCTCTGGAGCTGGAAATGCCAGTAACAATGGTGAGAACAGTTGAATAGCATCTTCCTGCAGCGACGTGTGGACTAGATCATCATAAATAAACAATCTGGCATAGCTAGAAATGGCTGCTCAATAAAGAACCATTGTGTAGCTCAAGAGCACTGGAGGCAAGTGCTTGTCCTTCCTATGCTTACCACATCTATCTCTATGAAGAGTAAGTTTATTGACTATTTCACTTTTGGAAATACTTTTAAATGTTTCTTAACTTTTTTTTTTAAGTATTTGCTAATTGGTGAGCTAATGGTTATCCACATCATCAGAGAACCTTGAGAGATTTTAAAATTATTATTAATTTCAGAATCCCAAAATGCAGTAGGTGCCATAAATGTTACATTAAAACTTTCCAGAACACTGTGCAATCTCAGTTTGCTTTCAATATGTCTTAGGCCATTTCTTTCACTGGAAAAGTGATTACAAACCCGAAATGTTCATGGGTCTCTAGGCATACCTTTACTGACCTGAGGAAGAGTTTGTCCGCTGAAAGCTTGTCTGCTTTTTCAGACTGGTGTAATAAAAAATGTATTGCCTTCCCCTACAAACCTTGCCTCACTCACTGATCAAAATGTTCCAAATGTTATTTCCAGTGGTGCTTTATTATTCAGATTAGGAAGATAGAAACCAAACTGACAACCTCCTGTCTGGATCTTTCAGTTGTTTATCTCCAGCCTGTGGCACCAGCAGGTTAAAAACATGGATGGACTTTGGAAGCTCTGTGCTGGATGCCCTTCACCATCCTCTGTGGCTCATATCCTTCTACCTGCCTCAGCTACGTTTAACTGGAATAATATTCTGACTCAGCCAGCTTCTGGATTTTACTTCCAATACTGGTAGAGCCAGTGCATCAATAAAACACATACCATGTCTCTTCCCCAGCTATGCAAGTGCCTCACTTTCCTCTCAGTGACCTCCTTTTGCCTCTTCTCCTTTTCATACCTCTATTTTAACCTTCCATTCAATAGGGAGAAGGAGTTTCCTCCAGATAGTTTTTCACAGTGTGGAGCAAACCTTGGCTCTGCAAAGTACCAGACTTAAGCTGGTGGCAGTAACATCACAGGGTGGCCCACATTCTACAGGAAGGCTGAGCTTTTGGGGTTTTAGTCAGACCCTCACAACAGGGAAAAGATTGTCAATAGCAGTGTCAGGCATCTTGAATGCCACCCAGTTGCTGATGTCTGCACACAGCAACTTCAAGCCTGTTCTTTTATTTGGCTGCTTTTAACAGCCTTGGGCCAAGGCAGCCCTTGAGTGAAATCAGTGGGAGTTCTTTGCGCTGGATATGTTTCTTCCTGGGAAATACCATGTCTTTCGACTGCATCTAGGGCTCAGCTTTGTCTTCTGTGTGCCTCAGATGCTCATCCTCTGTATTTTTACCAGTTTTTGGATCAGCAACGGTTTGCTGTTAAATGTGGGCTTGATATTCATCCTCACTGCAGACAGTCAGTCATCAGGTATGGATATAGTGCAGTTTCAACTACGCGTTGTTCCACTAGTGCAAGTAACAAAGCGGCCTCTAACAACCTCCCTGGCTTGCTCAGCCCAGCATCCACAGAGAATAAGGCTCATGCTGTCCAACAGAGCAACCCCCTTACAACAGCAGTAAAAGGAATTGCTCCGAAGGTCTTTTATTTAGGAAGAGGAGCAAAATGTTAAGAAGTGCCAAGATTTTTCTTTTGCGTATAAATCCCCTCACTTTTTATTTCTGGGGTCATGCACCGCTGAGGTATGTGGTAAGGAAATAGCATCTTGAACTTGCCTTATACTGAAAAATGAAACAGAACTTCAATATTCCATGGAGAAGAGGGTGTGCATCGTTTCTTGAGAATAAGCCCTTTGTGTCTCTATTATTTTTACAATGCACTTTAATGACCTGAAAGCATGTGTGTGCCTTCTTAAATCATCACATTCAAAACTACATTTTGACTGTAAAATATATTAAGAATCTTACAGAGGAAGTTATGCCATGTGTGGGTTTCTTTCTCTGTTTTCAAAGATAGGATGAGTTTTGCCTCTATGACAAGCTCCAAAAATGAAAAAAATAATAAGGTGGGAAGGGTAAGGGTTTTGTTATTTATTTTTTTTTAAAAAAAGAATAAATCCTAGCCCTAGACACCAGTGTTAGAAAAGTCACCGTTACCAGATGGCTAATACAGACAAGGGAAAATAGCCAACTTGATTTCAAATGTGAGAGTGATTTTTAAAATGAATGATAGAAACTACTTCAGATTCATTATTTTAAGCAGGGAAACTCATGTGTTTAGCTTATGGGTCTGGTTTGAATAAAAGTTTGTCTTTCTTGAATAGAAATCATATGTGATTCCAGGCAGTGGCCTGGACCATTTGCTAATACTAATTGTTGCTGGTTGAAAGTAGGGTAGAAGATTGTTAAAGTCTTCCCTGGCAGTAACTTGATCTGTGGAAATGTACTTTACAGGAACTGTGATGAGGTTTACAGCTGGCAGAAGCTTGTGATAGGATGGCCACATGACTTTTCATCTCCCTTTTAATAACAGAATAAAAGCTCGCATGACACAGTTCAGGTAGGTAAAGGATGGCAGGGATTGTATAAGCTGAAACAGGGATATATATATATATACTATAAACATCTCACATTTCGAAAGATATTTGATGATGTGGCTATTTTGAAATTATATTATCACAATATGCTGAAGTAAAGCTGGCAAGTTAGAAAACCACCAACTGAGGCCAGATGGGCTGTTGAAGTTCTCACATGAAGCACCAGTGGTGAAAAAAAAGTGTCAGATTATAATCATATCAGTTTGCCCTCTCCCAGTCTCAACAAAACCCTGGTCAGTTGGTAAATACTTCATTTGCTGATAAGGAAGAGCTTTAACCTTAGTTAAAGAGATAAAATGTGATTATTCTGCATAATTTACATGTTAGCACCAGTATCCCCTTAAATTCCAAAGTGAAACCTTATCTTCTGTTTCTGAAATGCCAGGGCTACACTCTTTTCAACCTTCAGCCATAGCCCATAGTGCAGTGTTGCTATTCACATTCACATCCAAGCTGGCTGCATCTGCTGCTGCGTGAAATGCCTTGGGCATGACTCAGCTGCCCCAGAATAGGTCTTGGTGCCCTTCAAAATGTCCTGACACATCTGAGACTTCCCCAATGGGCTGGTAGATGTGGTGGACAAACCAGTTACACTCCACATGCCTGCATCCCCTTCCAGGGTGGCAGCCAGATGCCTTGGGGTGGGGGGACAACACCCTGCCGCATCGCAAAAAACTCCAGACCCCAAAAGTTGAAGACCTGAATGGAGTTCCCTCTGTCCAGGATGCAAACCAGCCCAGCCACCTTGTGATCAGGCTCTGCAGGAACCTGTGACAGACCCATGGCTGGGGAGCAGAAAGAAGCTGTGGGTTGAGTGTTCAGGCAGGGTGCCACGGCTCCTTCCCCACAGGGAACGTGACAGAGTTTTAAGAAAAGCTCAGCCCTGGTCAAAAGGATGAGCAGCATTTGGTTGGGGTTTATACTGATGACATGTCACAGCCAAATTAATGCAGTAGAATTTCAGTCTGCTGTTCCAGTTAGAGAATCACACACTTATTTTCATTGCACATCCAATCAGTATTAACGTGTTTTCTGAGGCTTTGTCATGCTTGGGTAGACAGAAAGTATTCTTTTCACTAATATTTGTATTGTTTCACATCTGGTTCATAATAATTCTCATGCTATTCTCAGTGGAATTGCTCTGCCATTTCCTTTCATGATGTGCTTGATGACTGCTCTGGAAAACAGCTTATTTACAGGTTCAAGAAGATGCCATTGGGTGTATTTTCTATTTGGCAAACTACAAAAGTAACATTTATAGTTATAAACACCTGCATAGACTAACATAGAGGTTGTGGAACTTTCTTTACAGAGAGGTATACAGCGTAAGTATCATGTAAACAGCTTTCCACAAGTCAAAATGAATGCAGAAAAAACCCCAGGACTCTTAGGGAAATAAAAACCAGAGAAATGCAACTTTTTATAAACTTTTTCACTTCCATTCCTTCCCAATTCTGGTCACGGTTACTTCACATTTTCTCAGTGACTCTCCTTTGGCTGCAGTGAATATTGTGTACTCATTCTATCTTCTATTGAAAAATCCAAAACCTTTGCAACCACTGGTTCTTTTTATTTATGATTTTACTTCTCTGCCCATTTGCAGAGTGGCAGCTGGCTGTGAAAATGCCCTGTGCCATGTCCTGTTCTGTGTGCTCCTATAAGAACTTTCTGCATCCTGTTCTCTGGGGAATCCTGAGCTCCTTGGCTGGGTCACATCCACAGCTGAGGCTGGCATTAAGTCCTTTTACCCTTTCCTGGTTCTCACCTAAGCATCTTCTGGCATTTTTAGGCAGCACAATGTTCTTGCCCTAAACACAGCTAATTGGTTTTCAGAGGCACTATTCTGCTGGAGAGTGGATATATAAATTTTAAAATTAATAGTATTGACATTGAAATATGAACTTCAGTTGTGCTGCTGTCTGGTCCAACTCTTTCTTTTCCTTGATGTTTTGCTTGGGGTTTCTTGGCAATCTCCTATGACAATGACCTTATGAGTACAGCTCTAAAACCAGACTCTTCTAACTTTTTCACAGTTGTCAGGTGGAAATAAAGGTAGTAAGGTGGAATACACAACGAAGTCCCTATTTCCATTGTTCTGATGTGTTTTGAGCAGTATATTGCAGCATCAGGTATGTATGTCATGGCAAGCACACAACGTTACCCATATAAATATTATGCTGGGATGTGTACAAGACTGCAGCTTCCGTGACCCTGGAGTTTCCAGAAGAAAGTTCAGCTCTTACACTCATAAACCTAATATTACCGACTGCAACTTGCCTCTTGTCTACACATCTTTCTGGAGGAATGAAGATGGCCGTGGGACAGACCTTCTCTCCTCTGATTCAAAGACCAATGCAACGCCTCATTTATTTTCCTGCCTTCACATTCCTGAGGAGATGCATGATTTTTCTCTCCCACAGTTTTGTCCTTCAGTCCTCTTCCAGTGCAGGACACGAGGGAAACAGGCACAAAAGGTGCAACAAAACTCATTTCACTGCCTGTGGGTTGGTGGAGCCGTAACCTGGAGTCCTCTCCTGCCTCTGCTCCTGCACGCTTCTGGGAGGTGCAAAGCAGCTCCAGCGCATGGAAACAGATCAAAGGAGCTCTGAGCTGCTTACAACAGACAGGATTGCAGCATGGGTCCCTGGGAAGGTTCTTGGGAAGGATTGATTTAACTTCATTGGGTCTCCAGAACTGCCAAGATGATGTGGAAGACCACTGAGGCCACCAAAAAAGGAGAACAGGATAGATTGAAGCCAGCAGAGACCCTTTCTTTCTAAGCCATGCCTCTGAGAGTTGCTGCACATGTCAACCTCTGACAGGCAGTTTGATGCAGACACTGAGCACGTGTTGGCCTTTGCCAGAGGTGTGCTTTGGAGAACTGTGTGGACAAGGGCTGAGAAAAGCTTTTACAAAAAGCACAGAAAACAGGAATTACCAGAATCCCTCCCCCAGCTGTAATTCATGTGTTAAATGCTACCAACACAGGCAAAAACAAATTCTCAGAGAGTTTGTGTGATAGCAAAAGTGGCTGCTGTTGTAACAGGTCATGATTCAACGTTTCATTTCTTTTATGCATTAGATCTCACATCCAGCCATCTTTTAGCTGGCTCTGTCACCACATCCTGACTCCCTGTTAAACCTCAGCCTCTGGCACTCATAGCCAAAGCAATGAGACCGAGTCCTTAAACTTACCTACTCAAAGAATTGGCTCTGAGAGCTTTATCCAAAATTACGTCAACCCTCCACTTATCACTTATCTTCCTATCTTCTGGAAGTGCCCCCGTTCACAACACCTTGTACATAGCCTGGGACCTTCCAGAGACTGTTGTGCAACATATTAAAACTATGTTAACCTGCTGCTTCACACGTAACCCCTCACAGCTCGTACTGATTCCAACCACCATGCTCATAATCTTCGTAGCACATTAGCCAAAAAATAATAATAATTTCAAAAAAATGTTTAAAAAATCCATTTTCATTCTATCTTATCCATAACATGTGCAAATATTACCTCATTCATCCTTGAGCTGGCTCCAGAGATTAACCCAAAGCTGACATGATAGATGTCCAATTTAAAAAATAGTCCATTTCCTGGCAGTTGATTTTCTTGTCAGTTTTTATTTTAAACCTCAACTTCGGGTGTGACATTGCTACCAGAATTTCATATTTTTAAATACCATTTCACTTTCAAAGGCTGAAGCCAAGGATGATGTCATGTGTGCTAGTGCGTTAGCACATATCTGAAGTAGGCGCTTGAAGATGAAGAAGAAAGTCCTCCTTGCAAAAACAGAAGTGGGACACGTAGGGAAAAGATTTTTGTAGGAAAGCAACGTGACACTATTTGACCTTCTGATTAGGTAAAGCATTAAATGAGTCTTTTTAATTGAGGGAACGTCACTGAAGCAGTTTGCTTGGCAGGAAGTGGCTGCTGATGCCTGTGGAAAGCTGGCTGCGTGAGGTTTGAAGCAGCACCCTTTGAAGTGAATGGAAAGTTTTACTGAGCTCAGCAGAGGTACTCGGCATTTTTACTAATGCAATTCAGAGTACAGTTTGACCCATGGGGATGAAGGGCACCAACTCAATGAAAAAAATAGCATGAATCCTTTGTTTATGTAACAGAAGAGCTCATATTGTATGCAATATTACTACGAAATAAAATATCCTCTGCAGTGAAACAGTTTGTTCTTCCTAATCCAGTGTTATTGTTACGCATGTGTTAAATCATAGGATACACATGGCTGTAAAAGCTGATTTATTAACTAACTAAAAATCAGAGGCATCCACCCAAGCGCCACCCAGCATCTGCTGGGACTAATGTCCCTCAAAAATGTCCCACATGTCAAAGGAGGGTATAGGCTCAGGAAAACAGTAATCCCAGCTGGTCAAAAGGAGCAAAAGAAAAACAGGTTTTGCTTTATAGACTACAGTATTTTGTTTGTTTTCCTTAAACACTCTTACTGATTTTAAACATCTGTATTTGTTAACTTGTTTAGTTCTTTCGAACTTAAGAGTACAAACAGTGCCATATGTGCTCACTGCTGGCATTTCTGCTCCCCGTGCTAGCATTTGCCTCCAGAGACAAGCTTATCTCTAACAATGTGGTAAACGCGGCTCACGATGACATCTGAACTACATGAGGTACTTTGCTGCCTCGAGAAGGCAGAAGGGACAGGCTGGAACCTCACACTCTCTCTCTCAAAACCTCCAACACCCCCTGCAGCAACGCCAGCTCAGCAGAGGCAAAGCTGACATACGGGGGGACCGCATGTGGCCAGCTCTACTGTCTCCGGTTGTTAGCTTCCTCATCGCTTGCATTTGCTGGCAGGAGTCCGTGCGAGCAGGTGGAAGGGTAAACTCCAGCAACTCACACATCCTGCTGTTAGATTGTCACAGAGGCCGGTTCAAAATGAAGCGAGCGGCTTCCCGCGGTTGTATGAAGCAAGTCTACTTGCCTCATGTCACGACCGGTCCAGAAGAAGATTGAGAAGTGGTTTGGCTTCAGTGCATTAGTACTTTCACAGAGACAAAATAGAGTGCACTCCAGGGCTCTTAATCTAGCCGAGGATGGTCTCAAAAGTGGAAGGCTCAAGCCAAACACAGTGAAGTGATGAGTTAGATGGGTTTTTTAACAACAGGAGTAACCATTATTACTGACCGGAACCAGTTACTAGGGGAAGCAATGTTGTTATGGCTGCTTTCCTAGAAGACAGTCAAATGAGTTACCAGTCCCAGTACCACAGTACTTCCAACAGACAGGAGATCAGACTACATGTGGAGCCAGGAGTTGGACTCAATGATCCTTACGGGTCTCTTCCAACTCAGTATATTCTACGATTCTAGGATTCTATTACCCGTAGCTACTTTCTCCATGTACACTCTGGGAACCCATCAAGCCATACATCTGTCACACTCCCTAGAAGTGTAGGAAAATGACAGTCACATTTCCTTTTCCTTCTATGAGACCAAATGAAAAAAAACCCCATAACCTTTAAATTCTGCTAATTTTTTGCAATATGAGCAGCCATGCTAAGAAAAAACAGACCCATTTAAGGTATTTCCCAGACAGTGCCCTCATTTTGAATATTCAGGCTGCTTTTTGCAACCATGAATCTAATTTCAGGCAAATCTCTTTTTCAGAATATTTTTACTTCAACTCTTTTTTTCTCCTATGATCTATTTTTTCATGTCCTAGTCAATTTCTAATTGTCATAGCTTAATCCCAGTCAGCAACTAAACCCCACACAGCAACTCGCTCATTCCCCCCACGCGGGATGAGGGACAGAATTGGAAGGGTAAAAGTGAGAAAACTCATGGGTTGAGATGAAGACAGTTTAATAGGTAAAGCAAAAGCTGTGCACACAAGCAAAGCAAGACAGGGAATTCATTCCCCACTTCCCATGTGCGGACAGGTGTTCAGCCATCCCCAGGGAAGCAGGGCTCCGTCACGCGTAACATGAAGACAAACACCACCACGTCGAATGTTCCCCCTCTTCCTTCTTATATTCCTTCTTCCTTCTTCTTTCCTCAGCTTATATTCTGAGCATGATGTCATAAGGTATGGGATATCCCTTTGGACAGTTGGGGTCAGCTGTCCCTGTTGTCCCCCCTCCCAACTCCCTGTGCACCCCCAGCCTTCTCACTGGTGGGGTGAGGAGCAGAAAGGGCCTCGGCTCTGTGTAAGCCCTGCTCAGCAGTACCTGCACCATCCCTGTGTTACCCACACTGTTTCCAACAGAAATCCAAAGCACAGCCCCATACCAGCTTCTGTGAAGAAAACCAACTCTATCCCAGCCAAATCCAGCAGACAGATGATGTCTGCATCCAACCTGGAATTATCCAACCTCATTTTTGGCACACAAGTTTCCTGCAGAATAGTTAATACAAATGGGCACTTAGCTTCTTTTTCTCAGGTAGTTTGCTCCTCCACACTACAGATACTGACATTAAACATTTGCCTGTATTTAGAAGTACAGAAACATCTATCTTTTTTGTCCTCAAAACCTGTCCCCTTTGTATTCAAGACCTTATTTTATACTTGGTCCTCCTCTAAGGCTTTGTCCCATCCTGTGCTCCTGTGCTCCATGCCACAGCTCTGTGTTCACCTCTCTCAGTTTGCTCTCCAGGAGCCAGGTGACCATTCATTCCTTGGGACAGGTGTGCACCTGTACAGGAGAGCATGCACATGCACATACGTCCATACACACACGTGCACTCCCTTCTTACATACATACAGCAGCTCGACCTGCAGATGACATGGGAAATACTGACACCCTATAAAATCTGGGGAGCAGAGGCAGGGAGGGGGTGTGGTATATGCATCTGTACATGCATTTCTTCAGCAAGACGGAGGGTTAGTGGAATACATGTATGTGTTTAAATGGGAAACGAGGGAGGAGAAGCAAAGGAATAGCAGAACTTATTTGTCAAAGGCCACAGAGGACACAGCCAAATTGGGTTTGTGGATAGAGGTGAACAGAGGCAATCTGCCGATCCTCTCTGGACACATCCCACATGAGCCTGACAGCAGCTGGATGAGAAGACCAACAGATGAAGCCATGCAAGGGCTATGGAACAGCCTTGTCTCACTGAACACCTCCTGAAGGCAGGGATCCAGTGTCAGGAGAGGTGCATCACTGTCTTTCAGAAGTCTAGTAAACAAGCTGTCAGAGCCACTGAATCTCACCACTACTCGCAGAGACTTTCTGAAGCCCCACTCAACATTTCACTAACGAAAGTGTGTGAAATTGTCACTTCTGCCTTTGCAAGCACTTCCTAATAGGAGGCACCAGCAGTATGAGCTGCTCAGAGAATACACACATTTCTAGATGTGTAGTTGTTACCTTTTTTTTGTACCTCATTTCCCTGCAATATCCCTTTCACTCCACATCACTTTTTAATCTGTATCTTTTTTGATTATTCACAACTGACCTCCAGGACAGCTAACTTTTGGCACATCGGTGAGAACGTGTAGGTTAATCTGATAAAAGTCCCCTGAAAAGGAAGAAGGAATTAAAAAAAAAAAAACCAAAAACCAAAAAAGGAAGCATCTGAGGGGATTATCAAATGCTTCTAGACAATGAAGTATAAAATCTGGCTTTATTCTCCTGGATGTGGACTGTGGCGTGTATACATTTCTGAAATCAAGGGCAGGTGTCTAGGAATGCTACTGCAAAGAAAATATGTAAGGGGGGGGGCTAATTCATATCACTTCACATCCCCTTCTGAATTTGCACCTCTTTCCATGTCCAACTATTGGGTGGCTTTTTATAGCTTATTACATTTTGAACTCTACACTGTGAAGATCAAATAAGCAGCCAGTCGTCAATTAGCTTTCCAAAGCAAACACTTCAATATTCTCAATACATATGTGTTGCAGGCACAAATGTGGAGGGGGTGTGCGGGTCTCTGTGTGTGTGTGTGTGTGTGTGTGTGTGTGTGTGCACACGTAGAAGGAACCAGAGGAACAGGCTGCTCGGTTAACACACAAGTTCCTAAACATGTGGATTATACACGTTTCTTGTATCCCTTTTCCCCACAGCATCTCTGACTCCAAATGCAGGCAGATACAGACACACACACACACACAGAGGCACCTTTGAGATCAAACTGGGCCTGGTGCTTGCTGTGAATGGTATTTTCTTCTGCTCAATGGATCTCTCACGTTCCTCTCTAAGTGGTCTGAGGGGGCCACCGGGTAGGGAGAATTCTGGCCCACCATGGTTTAAACCTCATCACACATTAGGGCCAGAAGCAGCAATAGCTTCTCATTGTAAATTGGGCCTGTTATTGTAATTTATCAGGATCAAACAGTTGCTGGCAGCCCTCTCCATAAGATCCGGTTGCAGTGTCTATATCAGCATCAAGCAAAATCAAACATGGCTTGCGAACAGAGGTTTAGCAATAAATAAATCACTGAGGGAGCTTTAGAGAAACAAGTCTTCACACACACCAATGTTATGGTACTTGTCTTTATTTCTCTTCCAGCTTTCTTTTTTCTTTTCTCTTGTTTTTAATTTGATTCACAGTGTTCAGATGACATGTGTTTTGCCTTATTCAGCCATTTGGAGTACAGGTGCACGACTGTGTTTTTGATGGAGTGTTGCTATTCTGGAGTGCTCCATCCAAAACACAATCCCACACATGTAATCCAAACTGCTGAAGATGAGTCAACCATCTTCCCATTGCCATGATAATTAGACTTTGTTTTTTCTTTCTTTTCCTTTTCTTTTCATTCAAAGTCGCATAGTCTTTATTATTACTTGCAGATGCCACGCTTGAACATTCTTGTCGAATCTTAAAAGGCTTTTGCACCGGGATGTTTTATCCTTGAGAGTGGAGGAAATTAACAAAAAGCCCAAGCTTATTCAAATTTAATCTAATAAAATAGTACCACACTGCAAGAAAACAGTGACACCTAAATACCTTCAGTACACATGTAAAAATTGTAGATTAATATTCTAGCAAATAAATGGAGAAGCTCACTGTGGAAGGTTTGCTGTAATTAAAGGATTCATGGAACAGCAGCTTCCAGTCTTACTAATCCACACAGGCCACACATCTAAGGGTCTTTGCTTTGAAAACATTTCAGCCTCTTATCATGTTAACAAAATTACCACTTCCCAGAAGCCTGAAACAACAAAGTACCTCACTAGGTTTTAAATCCTTAAGCTAGGTATTATTTTTCCGGACAAACGCTTGCAAAAGGCAGTTTTCACAAGTCTTAATATACACTGTCTGAACCTTGGGGCTGCTAGTGTTTATTTCTGGTACCTTAGGAGCTAATAGGTGATTAGTGGGGTAGATATGGAGGGAAAGGGAAGACTTGGGAAAGCAGGTGTCGCAGTCTGCTGAGGCTAAGCTTTGAGGACCGTTTTAGTCCTTTGACAAGCCAATCTCTCGGTGGCATTTTTGGTACTAGGTGGGTGGCAGGCAGGCAGACACCAAACGTTCAGCTGCTGTAAACCTCTAGGCAATGGCAGGTCATATCCCTACATAAAGCTCTGTTTGTGTCTGCATTTGAGAATTTTCCTTTCCCTAATACCTATCTGGCTCACTTTTGTTTTCTGTACACAGAACATCAGTTGAGGTTATCTTTATTTCCAGGTATGAAAAAATAAACCAAAAAGGAGGGCGTCATGACTCCACAAAGATTGCTTTGCCTGTCAAGCACCATCAGCACAGGACAGCAAAGGAGGCAGGCATGCCATCAAGGTGTTGTAGGCAGGGATCTGCACCTAGCAAAACGGCCCCAAGCAGTGCTGGGGATGTGGCAGTGGCGGAGGAAGCCTCAGATTTCCCCGACTTCCCATCCCCCAGCTCTGCGCTACCAGCATCTGTACAAACAGCGTGGGACAGGGCTCTGCATCTTCATGAGCGGGAGGATGACGAGTGAGACAGCAGCATTAAACTGACAAACACGTGAACTCGCTTCTCACAGAGAACAGACTTGTGACAGTCACCCTGTCCCCCTCACCAATACCTGCTAACACATCCCAAGGGCTTTTGTTGCTGCATGTAAACCTGAGCATGCAGGTGGTTTATTTTCGTCACTGGCCAAAGACAAATAAGGATATCCCTACAAGCTCATCTGCCTTTTTGTTCCATTCACAGGGTGTAAAGGGCTTCCTACATGTTCACCTGGGCTGTCCATGGATCAGCTGGTGGGGCAGAAATTGTACATGCAATGATTCCTGGTAAGGATCTGACTTATTCCCCCCTTAGATTTTAAGACTTGATGCTCGATTCCCTGTGCAGGAATGTAAGACTGAACCTCACAGCAGAGTTTCAAAGAAAATAAAAAATGTGGAGCATATTAACTTACTATGAAATTATAATGAGAAAAAAAAGCTTGAGGAAAAATCTAATTGGGATAAATTTCACACTTCAGCTCTTCTGTCCAAACGCACCCTGTAACCACCCTTAGTCTGCCGAAAATACTACAGAAACACTACTAACAAGCTGTTTGGTTCACAGGAATATTGTTTATAGCAGACACAAAGCCAGGAAAACTGTGGAATACGTTATTGGTTTAAAAGTTGAATCAAACTTCTGGCAAATAATACAATGGCCATTCCAAATTTTCTTTCTAAAACCGTTAAGCTAGCACACAGCAGAGTGATCCATTAACAAAGCCATGACCTTTCAAATCAGAAGACAATCTCAACCAGTAACTGAGTGCTTAATGAACTTATTACCTCAGCAGCATAATTACAACAAACCTTTAGCCAGAAGCCACGAAGAGTCCAGCAGTCCCTGCCATCAAGTTTGACCCCGGTGCTTACAGCTCTACTGCTCCATTTCAGCGCAGAGCGCGAAGAGCTCGTGTGCTGGATGCCCTCAGCCTGGCATGGGGGCCAGACCACTGGAGCTATCGTAGATCACAGAATGGTTTGGGTTGGAAGGGACCTTTAAAGGTCATCTAGTCCAACCTCCCCACCATGAACAAGGGCATCTTCAACTAGGTCAGGTCGCTCAGAGCCGTGTCCAACCCGACCTTGAATGTCTCCAGGGATGGGGTGTCTTACCACCTCTCTGGGCAACCTGTTCCCAGTGTTTCACCACCAGTGCAAACTGGTATCGGAGCAGCATTAGTTACAATGCACGTATACCTGCCGCTACACCCCATGTATGTCCCAGGGAAGACAGAGCTAGAGTTACCAGAGAAATGCCAGCAGAAATTACACGCAAGTAAAAAACAGGTTGGAGGGATTCTTCTCATACACCTCCACAGGAGGAATGCATAGCAGCTAGCTTCAAAAAGGGAATGGTCCCAGCCTCTGAGAGACAAATCTCAGCATTGTGGATGCACGGTGATCCTGAAATGAAAACATTGTGACTGATTTTCCAGAGAAGCTACACAAATCTTTCCTTCCACCTCTTCACTTCAGCTGAGAATCAGACCCAAAATATCTATCCTGCACTGAAAGCAGGGAAGCACAATCCTTGCCCAAAGTGGGTGTTCCAGGTTCCCACCACTCCAACAGCACACATTTTAAAATCAACCCAAAAAAACCCTGAAGACCTCCCACTTGCACTAAACACAACAGCTCGATCCCTTTTCGGACAGTAGGATAAAATGCAGTGTTATGAGTAGCTGTGTTTTGGGAAGAAATCTCCTGTGGCAAACCTAAAGTTACCTTACTTTCAGAGGAAAACTTTGGAAATTGCATAACTATTAAGATCTTACTCTGTTTCTGTACTTAGAAATGTAATCCCACTTGCCATAGTGTGCCTTTTTGGTTACTTATCTGCAGAGAAAAGATGTTCCTCTAAATAAGCTTCTTTCTTTTTTTTTTTTTAAGATAAACACATATCCATGTGCTGTTTATTGTACTTTGAAAATAATTTTTTTTAAAAAAAAAAAGAGAAAAAAGCCGAGAGCAGAGAAAATTCTTCAAACTGCATTTCGAGAGTGACCTAAGATGTGGGAAAGTTGTCTATTGCTTATGTTATTTTTTCACCCACTTTTGAGTGCTTTGAGGCTACATTTCCCTGGAGTTATGACAGATATTGCCACCCACCTTAGTTCTTCCTGCCTCTGCCCTAACAGAACCTCTTTGTTGTTTTATCTAATCAGATTCAGAGGCCCTGCTAGAGTTGGCTCTCTCAGACTGTTCAAAGAGGTTATATTTCTTATTTCCCAGGCTTCAGAAGAACTAAAAATAACCAAGTGAAAATCTGAAATGCAAAGCTAATATTCTTGCCAGTGTTAAGCAGATATGTTGTCAGGATTAACGAGAGATTTTACAGATCTGAAAAATCTGAAAAAATCAAAACACATAATTTTTCTTTGCTGAGTTTTCAGAGTTTAATCTTCCCAAAGCCACTAAGAATTTTTTATAAAAATATTTACCTTTTTTTTTTTGTTCTGAAGATATGAGGTCTGTCTTCAAGCAAAGAGAAAAATTTATTATAAAACTTTCTATATACAAAGGAGAATATTCATGGCAGATGAGGGTTTGCAGTTCAAATAACTTTGGGGTGAAAGTGGTCCCAGTTGTTTCTCCAGGCCCTATGGAGAGAAGGAGATGTGTCACCTGATGTCAACTACTGGGAATTTTCCCTGGCAAAGAAGGACCTGCAGTAGGCACGGGGCAGGATCATGAGGCCAGATCAAATGTGCTACAAATCAACCATGTCTGTATCTATCTTTGCACAATAATTTTGCCAGGATTTGTTGGAAGTGAAAGCTCTTAATAGGATGGGTACTGCTCCACTGGCTGGATTATGCAGTAGAGCAATGTTACCCAACGAGTTTGTGGAGAAGAAAGTTTATGACTGGAAGTAAAAGCAGCGTTAGATGTTGGCAAATGCACCCCTTTTAAGCTGAGAGAGTGAGAAGCAGCTACAATTGCTGACTGCAAACACTCATCCTCTTGAAGGAACTTTTAACTGCTCTACACTGGCGGTAGCAGAGTTTTCTCTATGATGGGAAACTCCTGCAGCCAGTAGTTACAGCAACTTTTGCGCTCCCCTCTTCCAGAGGAATGGAAAAGCTGGCAGCGCTGGGCACAGCATTAAGGCGATTACACATTTACACAAATGAGCCAAAGGGAGGATCCACTTTCAAAAAGCCCAAGAAACTTCCAGAAACCAGGCAATGGCCAGCAACGTGACAGCCCGGCTCCCAGACCTGCAGCTCGGTTCAAAGAAAGCAAGTTTGAAGAAGAACTAAGATTAGCCACCGGTCTAAGCCTCTGGAACGATCTGAAATATGACACAGAATTTACTTCTCAGCTCATGGATGAAGTGCATGATGGAAAAGCCCCGGCAGGTGAGATGCTGAGTTCCAGGTAGCTACCGCAGTGCAGCTGATCATAAATCTGGCTCGTGGGATCTGAGGACTATGCTTAATCAGTGGCAGAACACAGTGAGACCTGCAGTGAAACACAAGTGAAAGCATTAAAAATAATCTTTTAAATTACAGTTAGGTGACCTATTTCATAGCCAATACTAATTTAACCATGCCAGGCTACTGTTTTCTCTTGCACGGGCTACAGTTCCACATAATTTTTCAGCCTTCTGTGCAACTTGTACTTTTATGGAAGGCCTTCTCTTTTTTCTGATGCGTGTACTGGAAAGGATTTTGATTGCGTAGTCATGTAAGGAAGTATTAGCACAGTGGGCATGCATAGAGAATGCGATTTTAACTTCTTAATTCACCACTGTTTGTTTGCTTTTCATTCAGTATGAAACTGTTAACCTTTAAAAAAACATAACCAAGAATATGGCTAAATATTTATTATCATAATCTCATATTTCACATATTTGCAAGTTCAGTACTGAAATCCTATCTAATGCAATGCCTCAGCCAAAGTGGATGTGGCAGGCGTTTTGTTTCCTTTTTATTTGATGTCTTTTTCCCCACTGACATTTAGGGATGATACGAATCTGGAATTAGATGTGCAAAAACAAAAGTATGGATATTTTATCCCTTTTAATTTCACCATTAATTGGACAAAATTATTATACTAATACATGGAGCCTTGTAATGTAATGATCTGAAGGGAAAGAATGTGTTACGCGCGCCCATGCCACACATTCGAACGAGCAGCCAGTGACTAGAGCAGCTAAAGCCGGTTTCAGAGAAGCCAACGAAGGCTTCCTGCCCATGACAGCAGAGACAGAACTTTACCTTACAATGCGGGGCTCTGTCCAGCAGGTTCTATTTCAGAGTTTGTGAGCACCCTTCTGCGTTATTAGCATCGCCGCCCCCGCTGCCACGTACCTGACTGAAATTCATGGCTAGCCCCACTCTCTGTTTTCTAAGCTCCACTGTTAAGAGCTCTTGAGAAAACTGCTCCAACTGGTTGGCATTAGATGGAAATGAAAATCTTTTAAGTGGCTATCGTGCATGTCATTTGAATGCACTGGATGACATTTCCACACCCGGCAATGCCTCCCTCTCTGCCACAGTCATCAAGAGTGGTTTGGATTGGGTTTTTTTTCCCCCTTCCCATATGGACACCGAGGTTTCCAACAGCATTCATCCCTCTGCACATTTCTCTATACTTTGTACAGGCCTCTTTCTTTGAACACACTTCTGCAAAGGCTTCAGTGTGCAACAGTTTTTTTAGCAGCTTGCAGGACTGAGTCCTTGATGTGATTATTTGATTATATATGAAGTAACTCTCATGATCAATGAATGATGTCACACGGCGATTGCTTTGAAGTCAGCAGCAAAATTTGCATTGGCTTAACTCTAAGCAGGATCAAGGCATACAGCATCAGACTGACATCCCATAATTAATTTCCATATTTCTCTTTAAATGCTCATGCCTCACTCCATGCTTTTTCATGAGGCAAAGGAAAAGAGGAAACGTTGGAAACCGATGTTTTCACCAGCACAAGGCTGTCACGCTTAACAAATTGTTCTAGTATATTAGTTGATGTGGGCATCCTGTCCTTGATCAGCTCCCACATTTCCCACAGACAGCAGCAGAAGTTGCACACAAAGACGAAATGAATGACCCACACTTAGCAAATGGAAACGTAATACCCCCATCTGCAGACAAAAAGCCTGATTGAAAGAAGCACCTTTACCAAAGTAATTCCTGAAGACTCGGGTGGAAAATGAGGATCCCATATTTCTTTGAATTTAAACTATAATTTATACTCGCGTTAAGAAAGTCTGGGATACATAAAGGCCATATTGGAAGCAGGGTCTTTATCTCGCAAGCTAGCAGGAAATGAGAGACAGTAATAGGATCTTAACCGGTTTCTCACTTGCAAAGAAAACTTCCTTTCAAGAAAACCTTCTCATTCCAAGTCTGCTCAACAGAGAATCAGAATGTGTGTGTGTGTGTGAACAACGTTCACTTGTGCTCTTAAGTGAGCTCGTTTTATTGTGCCATTTACTAAATGCTGGCGTTAGAATCCCTAAAGCAACGTGACCCTCACTACAAACACCCCCGGCAGCCCCTGGCCGCAGAGCTCATGCCAGCACAGGCTGCAACTGTTCAGTGGCTGCCCGAGAGGCAGCGGTCAGGGGAACAGGGGTCATTGATTCCCCCCCGTATTTTAAACATTTCCAGAGATACGCTAGAACGCATGAGAGGCGCGGCAGCCGCGGCGACGGGAAAGCTTTAGGCCGGGTGCCTGCGTACGAGCGAGAAGAGACGGTTCGGGCCGGCTAACATAGGGAAAGTAACGCGCTTTTAACCCGCTGCACCCCGCCTCGGCCAAAGGCCCGCCGGCAGCCTGCGGGCGGAGCGCGGCCCGCCCAACGAGAGGAAGAGACCGCCGCGGCAGGTGGCGGCAGCGCTGTCCCACCGCGGGCACGGGTGGCCCTCTGCGCCGGCCTGGCACCGGCACCGGCACCGGCCGGAGCACCACCTGCCGCTCGGCCTGAACTGCCCCGCTTCCCCCACCGGCTTCTAGGAGGCAGAAAGCGGACAGCGGGCAGGCTGACAGCGGGGCCAAAGCCGCGTCCCGTCCCTGCCCCGCCGCCCAGCTGCGGCCCCCCGGGAGCAGATGGCCAGAGGGGCCCCGAGCCCGGCCCTGCGGAGCCCCTGCGGCGGGCACCGGCCAGAGCCTCCGCTCGCCCACCGCCCCGGCTGGCCGGAGGCAGGTGCGCAGGCAGCCCTCGCGGGCTCGGCGGGCGCCGTGCGCTGCGTTATCCTGGCGCGCCCTCGCACGGTGGGAGCGGGGAGCGGCGGCGCTGCCGGGCGCTTCTTCCCGCCCCCCCCCCCCAACGTCGGCCTCCGCCGAACGCTGCCCGCCGGTCCGGCAGGCGGCGCCGCTGCTCCGCACGCCCGGCGCGCGCGCCGCCGCCTCACGTGACCGCGTGGCGACTTCCGCCCCCAGTCGCGCGGGCCGGGCGGGGGCGAGGGGCCTTTGCCACGGTAGCGATGGCCGCCGGGGACCGTCGTGTCCCGTCACGTGCCTTCCCCGCTGGGCGGCGCGCGGAGGGCCGGGAGGCGCGGGGAGCCGGTGAATTTGGCGGGGTCACGTGGCGCTCCGCCCCGCGGCCGGTTTTGGCTGGCAGTACGGTGGCCGGGAGGGTTTCCTAGGCAACCGCGCCGTGCCGCCAGCGAAGGAGCGAGGCGGCCCAGGTACGCTCCCGGCGCTCCCGGGCAAGGCGGCGAGCGGGTCCTTCCCCGGGCAGCGCTCGGCTCCCAGCCGTTTCTTCCCCGCGTTCCCCACCGCCCTCCGGAGCGTCTCCTCGGGCCGCTGAGCCGAGTCCCGCCCGCCGGCGGCGTCCCTCCGGGGTTGCTTTTCTTGGGAGCCGTGGCACCTAAAGCTCGCTAGGCCCGGCCCGGCTGAGCGCGGGGCCGGAGGGGAGCCGCGGTTGGGGCTGGGCGGAGCAGGGCCCGCCAGCCCCGGGGCTACTGCCCGGCCGCCTCCCTGTGCCAGCCCTGCGTGTGCTTCAGGGGAAGCCAGGGCAGGAGGGTGAAGTCACGGCTGGCCCTAGTCCTGGGGTGAATAGGTTGCATGAAATGCATTAGGTTGTATCAGCTTTCCTTCATCCCTGTGGTTTAGCCACACCTCCCCAAAACTTATGCTTTCTGCACTGAGTTAGTGTCTGTAGCCCAACAAGTGACTTCTTTGGTCTATGTACAGATTTGTTTGTGAGCCTTCAGTTCTAAAGGTGTGGCTGTAGGGTAGGTGTGCCGAGGCTGGTGTACCATCTGTGATCTGTTATGGAATCATAGTTGCTGAGTTAGAAGGGACCCGTAAGGATCATCAAGTCCAACTCTGTTGTGGGGAAGCAGAGCCCACTGGAAGGAGCCCTGGAAAGCAGTCCATTCAATTGGATCCCGTTGCTTTCTGCATTCAGGCAGTGTTAGAGCTGTGACTCACTGGATCACCACCACTGCTGTCTAGAAATACCTCCAGAAAGCATTTCGGATTGATGCTTCGGTGGGTCACCCTTCCCAACAAGAGGGCTTCAGGAGAGTTTTGTGTGCCTATGGGAAAGGCTCTCTCCTCCTCACGTGCAGCAGTAACTTCAGGAGGAGCCAGGGACTTGCTTTTGCCTGTGTGGGACAGCCTTTTCCAGGGAGCAGCTGAGATCAGTCACCCCATCCCAGCTGTCCCCCTTCCCTGGGACAGGATGTTACCTGGGAGCTCTGTCCCCACTCGGGCAGTGCCACCTTTCTCGTTAGGCTGTGTAACGAGGCTTCGGGGTCCCTCAGCAACAGGAGCTCTAGTAACTTCTACAGCCTGATCCAGGGGCTGGGGGCACAAGCAGGAGGCAGGCAGGGCAAGGGGGATCGCGGAGCAGCGTGGTGGTGAGGCACACTGCTAAACCCTGATCTGGAGCCAGGGTAGGTTAAACACTGACTGTCTCCAGCGTGGAGACGTGAGTCACGGCTCCAGCTCACGCGAGGTCCCAAGCACTGCTCTGGGGGGTTGTGCTTGAGGGGATGAGCACATACAGCTATTAATATTTGTTCTAGGAGCAGAGACACAAACATGCCCAGTCCAGCAGAAGCAATGCTCACCCCAGCCCCTTCTGCAGCCTTCTTTCAGTGGGGGGGTTTGCCCAGCTGATGTCTCCCCCAGCACAAAGCAGCTGGAGGTGAGGCAGGGCAGCTCCGGACCAAGACAGTGAGAACTCAGGCTGCCGTAATGAACAGGTACATCACCCCTCCTACTCCAGTGACCTCAAGTTCTCAGGACAGGATCTGTTTCCAAGCGCAGAGCAATCAATCAAATCCTTCGAGATATCTGGAGGGATCATAATCAATTCTTTATTAGATTTTTTCTGTGGGAGATGCAGTTCCACAGGCAGAATTCATTTTCACAAGTTTCCAAAAGATTCCAAACCCTGACATGAGAATACAAGATAAAGTAAGTCTAGACTGTGTGTTCAATTACTGAGTGAAAAGCAGTGATTCAGTCAGACTTGCTCTAGGTTTAAATAAAGACCAACTGCAATCATTTCTGAAATGGTACATGAAATCTGATAACTGGAAGCTATCATAAAATTAATTTAAAATAATTAAAACAAAGTAGTTGAAAGTAAACTTAATTATCTCTTAAGTTAACTAAGTTATACCATATCATAAATTTTACTTAGTCGATTCTATTGTATCTGGCACATTTTGTAAGATACCTCTCTTTGTAGACATCATAACAATAGTAACTTTAAACTGGTGAAAGAAAAAAATGCATAAGCAAATCCCTCAACTTCATTTCAGTCTGTGAATACCGTATCAGATTTATTCATATCTTCAATCTTAGAATGTGGATCTTTTTTCTATAGGAGAAGTGTTATGCGGGCTCACATACCTTGGCTTTCTTGAAGATTTTGGTTAATGAGCTATTCACCTAAATGATCACTTCAGGAATCAAATCAGCTGCCAAAAGCCCCTCTTCCAAATGATTTGTATCTTAACTCACCTGCTGTGTCTTAGGAAGTACTGGCAGTGAACACATCTGATGGAAATCTGTTGTGAAAGTGGTATGATAAGCAATACTATTTTCTTTTCCTGCACATACAGTTGTTTTCCAATGTTGTAATTCCACTAACTGAAAGGGAGAGGAGATAGGTTGAGTCTCGCCTCCCGTAGTAGACTGTGGTCCAGCTGATGTAGTTGTAAATTAGTATTTTCAAGGGTCTGAAAATTCCCTTAATTTATCTGGGGAGAGCCAGGGCTGTTTCTGCCACCATTTTTCCTGATGACTTCTTTGGGATGAAGAACATGTTTAGAAATAGAGGCAGAAAGAGATACCCTCTCCAGAGCAATTTAAGCCACTTAAAAGGACCTTGAGAAGCAGTTTTGTCCACTGAATATATTTTTTTTCCAATAGGTATCACCCTGAAATGAAGAAAATACAGAAATGGAGCATTAAAAGATTAAAAAGAGTGCTTGGAAGTCAGTTTTATAGGTTAACCCTACTTGCATCTGCACTAGCAGTACCACCAATAGATTCTTTCAGTAGGCGTTTTCCTGTTTTGTTGTTGTCCTGCAGCAGTGCAGTGTCTGTAAAAGGCAGACCCCTTCTGTAACTTGACTCAGATTAATGAAAGATGGGAATTTAGTTTTCATTTATGTCATCACATTTAAGTGCCAGGAGATTTTGAGTTAAATATATCTTAGATATATTTAATTCAGGGGTTTACATCAACAGGAGATAAACAAAACCAAGTGTCTGTATTCCCAAGACTATTATTTTTGTTTGTTCTATTAATTCATTTACCCTCATGTATAGGTGAGCTATTTCAGTGACATAGGGTAGATATAAGTGATACCAAAAAGAGTTTCAGAAAGGAGAGACTAAATGTAAAGGTGAAGAAAAGTTGTTCTGGGTTTTATCTATTTTAGTAGTCAATATATTGATCTTTCACTTTTTTAAACTAATTACCATTTCTACCAAAACTTAGTAATTAGATATTTAGTAACCTTGAAGACAATTACCATCATTCAATGGGCTGAAACAACACTTTCTGTCACACTGACTGTAAATGTAATGCAGCTTTCACATAATGTATAGAAAATCTTCCCCATACATTATGGAAACAGATAAAAAGAAGTGTTAATTTTGGTCAATTTATCACTGCTATTGGGCAATCTCCTATCTCTTAAAGTATCTATTAGGTAGCATCTATTTTGTTAGAAAAAGACAAAATTAATTCACTATTAATGTAAATACATGGAGTTTTCCAAGGTCATATGTGGATATTCAGACCTAATGCTGACCCTTATGCAGGTGCACTGAAGATGCATTACAAGTCCCAGGGTAAATGACTGCTATTCAGCAGAGACTGGATCTTTATTGAATGTAATATATAGTACGTCATAGGAACAGGGCAGAAAATAAGCTGATTTTAAAATTAAAGGAAAAGTAAGAACATTTAAAGGAGTCTACCTTTATGGCAGTTGCAAATCACTGGGATTATCTATAATAGAATCATTTACAGACTCCAAAAATAGTACTTTTTGTTTAGCATGTAGCAGAAATATGTTATAGTCAAAATTCGTCAGTATTTTGGAGACAGGCACATCTAGTAATTGTATTTTAAGTAACCTAGTGAGAGAGATGTAAGCTTCACACAGGTTATCCTTTACTAAAAGAACTTACAAAAACATAAATCCATGCCATAATCTGTGCAGACACAATTATATTAGATTTTTAAAATGAATAAATCTGTGGACAGAGACTAAACTACAAAAAGTATTACCTTCAGAAAGCTGTGTCCCATGCACCTCACCATTGGTCCTCCTTCAGCATGGGACAAAAGACCATGATGGGGACACAGTTTCACACCTCAGCTCTCAGAAATGGCATATCAAAAAACTGCTAACAAATGTACAGGAACTGAAACCTTTATAAAAGAAAGTGGGTTAAAGTGAGACTACAGAAAAGAAAGGACCTTAGAAATTGTCTTTGGGAATTAGTCATAGCCTAGAATCACAGCCACAGTTTATCCGGGCAACCTGTGCCAGGGCCTCACCGCCCCTACAGTGAAGAATTCCTTGTCATTATCTGTATCTACCCTCTTTTAGATTAAATCCATTAACCTGTGTTCTATCACTCCATTCCCTTGTACATGGTCCCTCTCCATCTTCCCTGTAGCTGACCTTTAGGTACTGTAAGGCTGCCATAAGGTCACCCCAGAGCCTTCTCTTCTCCAGGGTGAACAAGCCCAACTCTCAGCCAGTCTTCATAGGAGGCACTGCTGTACTGCAAAGGCAGTGTGGAGAGAAAATTGTTCTAGTCATTTTTTTTGCTGGTAAAACAGTTTGTTTTTGTCACAGCCTATGAGTTTCCTTCATGTACCTCATCATTTCTATGTTCTTAACTATTGATAGGAAAGAACTATTTGGTTATTTGTTACTAACAATTCTTATTCCTCTGGGGGGGGCTTCAGTAAAGCAGAAATCACTCTGTTTTCGAAGATCTCTCTAACTGATGTATCTTTTAGTCAGTATGCTGTGAGTACTCAGGGTTTAAGGAGACTGATTTTTCCTATACCTATGGGAAATAAGAAGCCCAGACATGAGAAACCAGGCCAACAGCATCTTGCTTCTGTCAGGAGCAGTGAGGTCAGCAAGACTAGGGAAGTGACTGTCCCCCTGCACTTGGCTCTGGTGAGGCTGTACTGTGTTCAGTTTTGGGACATAGTTGAGGTGACGTGGTCACATTGGACAGATGGTTGGACTTGATGATCTTAGTTATCTTTTCCAGCCTTAAAAATTCTATGACTGTGACATCTAGGAACAGACTGGAATGCCAACTACCTAAGATACCCATGGGTCCATTCTCTTAGTAGTGCAGATAACATAATCAGAAAAACTGCAGAAGACTGACAGAACCCTAAGTGTCTTATTTTTGGCTTTGTCCAGTGTTTTCTTCCTTGTTGAATAAGGTATTCAATGCCCGCATGGTCCGGGACAAAAAGTGCACAGTGAGTACAACCTAGACAAGTTAATGATTTAAGGAAAACCATACAATTTGTAATATTTACACAGTTTGAGAGCTCAGTTTTTCTGTTTGAACACTGCACTAATGTTGGGTTTGGGTTTTTTTAATCTTGTTGTTGAAAATACTCCGTTTTGGAGTACACCTTTCCTTGTGAAGCTTCTAGAAGGGTCCTGCCGGGACAGTGGGTGCCCATCCTCTTCCCCTGTCTTGCAGCATCTGGTGACTGAGGGGCAGGCCTCAAGGCTTGACCACAGGTGAGACCACTGTGCACGAGGCTATAGCAGGTGGCAGCACCGTGTTACAACCACCAAAACACAGACTACAGGCACTAAGGTGGGGAGGAGAGGGGGCAGTCTGTGAGTCCAGAATTTACTGGATGAAACCTGCCACTTGTGCACAAAGCGTGAGAGGAACGTGACACTGCGATTGTGCTCGCAGGTGGCAAACTGAACAGACAGAGGTTCACCTGTGCAACAGATCCTTTTGTCATGCTGGAGGACAAGTTTTAACAAGAGAAGTTAAAACATATGAAATCACCCACTGGATAGTCATTTGTTTTGAAAAAGGTAGTCATCTGCGAAGTGCTTAATAAGGTCACTAATTAAATGTGTTGATAAGGAATTTAACAATACCCTTTGCACTTCATGTACACGATGATACTTTGAAGTTGCAGTAAGGCACTTTCTGCTTCCTCAGACCAAACAGGACAACAGCATGAAGTATTTTTCTTGTGCTCACTTAATTTATCCAAGTCCTGGGTTAAAATAGAGTCCCTGCAGCCTCATTAACACATCTCGTTTGTATGTCCCCTTCAGGGTTACAAATAGCTTTGTGCTGCCTCTGATTAGAGCTGACAAGACAAAGTAACTTGGGACATCATTTAAGTTGCTCTGCTAGAGAAGACACTCTGTAAACAGAAGGCAAGGAGGCTCTTTGGGAAAATCCCACCTTTAGGTAATCTCACACCAGAGGAAAAAGTTATTTCTGAAACTTCCTGAGCTAGGCCATGTACAAAGCTGACTTACACTTGTAGTTTACTAAGAACAGGGAGAACTGATGAAGGTAACTAGGAGTCTGTGTGTGGAAACCACCGAGAATAAATATTGGTGACACCTTGGCTAGACTATCTTGAAGGAGAGTTCTTGGGGTATACACCGAAAATTTCTTCTTTTATTGTTTTTTCCATTCCAAATAGTGTGGTGATCTTGTGCAGCCACAATGGTGGGATGCCCTGTCTTCTGGCCATGGCTGGGATAGAGTTCATTTTCTTCATAGCAGCTTGTATGTTGCTGTGTATTGTATCTGTGCTGAAAACAGTGTTGGTTACACCTCGCTGGTTTAGCTACTGATAGAGCTCAGCACTGTTTGCACAGCGTCTCTTTGAGAGGCTCGGGGTGCCCAGGAGTTTGGGAGGATGAAGCCAGCTGGGTGGGGCAGAGCTGCCTCCTGGGGTTTAACCCTGACACCCTCCAAACTACTGCACAGCATGCTTGGGATGGCTGGGACTCCTCTAATCCAAAGTTTCTCCTATCCTCCTTCTTTGCCAGGTCATCTCTGCAGGATGACTTGCTGGCTGCTGCCAATTTTCAACCTGCTTCCCTCCCGGTGTGCTTCCAGGGCAGGACATAGGAACAGTGTGTGTGCCTCTGGGACTTCACAATTCACAGTTCCACCACCATCTCCAGCTGCAACTATCCAGGTAAATCTTCAGTAGTAGCTCCATGGATCACTGCCAAGGTCCAAAAATATTTCAGGGCTCTTGCTAGTCAGGAGTTGCTCCTGAGACTTAACTGCTGGTTCTGGAAAACTGCCCTTTGACACAAGCATTTTTGTAGTCCCAGGATCCTCCCAACTTTTACACATTGTGGAGTTCACCTATGCTGAGTGATCCTGATCTCAGTTACCTAAAAATATGTTTAAAATCAGCAAAGCATCTATTCCAGTGACTGTAAGACCCCTCTTGGTACTAAGAGGAAGAACATCTGCAGGAACAATTAATCTTATGTAAAAATGGTAAGCTGGTGAGGTAAAATACACTGTGAAGGTAGCTGTTTTTCTACAGGGAGTATAAAAGCAGCTACTGATGACTAAAGCAGATGTATTGCCTATTTTTTACATGTCTAAATTTAGGTTAGATGGCTATCAGCATTCAGGAGGGTGGGTCTGGTTTTTTATAGTTTTAAGTGGATTAGCTTTGCACTTGCATGCTTACTGTAGGCACAGATTGCAGAGGTGTGAGCTCTGTTTGAACTAGAAGCTATCCTGCGAGCAAGCTGGGATCGTATTCATTCACAGACTCCTTCTGGAACCAGAAAATAAGGCCAGAAAGATACCAGAACAAGTTACAAAGAGAGACAGAGCAGTTGTGAATTCTGGTAGAGAGTAAATTCTCTAGAAACACAGATTTTTTCCCTATTGTCAGGGAGACAGACAGTGAATGAGGGAAAAGAACCAACTTTTCCATTGTCTTCATGAAAGGACTATGTTAATATGTGCTGAACTTACTAAATACACTAAAAGCCTCAGATGGGCAACATTGCTCATAGGGAAAGATGCCCTTCTATCTGTAACACCACCAGAAGAAAGGAGGTGTCACCCAGCAGCACTTCACAAACTGCTATTGCAAGAGAGATCAGGATGTCCAAGTGATCCTGCAGTTCATTTCAGAAGGTAACACTGAGCATGAGAAAATACTAACTACATCAGGCCAGCCTCACTGGGGATGAAGGAAGAAGTGAATTATCCATTGATTTATCAGAAGATATATATATAATATATATTTTAACTTTATTTCTGTGAGATAAAGCAATAAAGTAGTCATATGGTAACTAACATGGGTTATCTGCCTCAGCACAAGTGCTGATGTAGTGTATATGTCATTGTTCCTTTTTATGTCATTTTGGAGAGAGCAAACATACAAGATGGCAGTGAAACAGTAAAAGAGACAATGTCAGATCCTGATAGCCTGCTCTGCTGAAATGTAGCATCATTGACCTTTTATGCTCTGCAGCAGAGTGCTTCAGTGCTCTACAAAGCACAAACCAGAGACAAGATAGGCATACAATGTGCACTTACATGGGTAACTTGAATGGAGGACATCTTTTACTGCTGAGCCCAACTCTTACTTCAGTCATCAGTTCCCCTCCATAGTCTCTTCTCAGGTACTAATCCTTTCCAGTCCATTCCCATGAATAGTCTTTTGTAGGCCAACCACAGCTCTCAGGATCAGGCCAGGGGTATTATTTCCTTCTGATTGGTGATATGGTAACTCTGGAAAAGCCAGGTCACAGATTAAAAAAAATTATAGTCTATGGGTCATCTTCAGCTGGTGACCACGTGCTGGTTTCTTACTTACTCTTCTGTCCTTTGTGCCCTTGATCTGGGGTTTCTGAGAAGCTGACCACAGAAGTAACCTTGACAGCCAGATCACCCAGGTGCCATCATGCCAAGCCGTTCCTAGAGACCTTCTTCTGCCACTCCTGGTGCTTTCATATCCACCCTGCACCATTCTCCCTCTGTTCGGGTCAACAAGAGCATTTCTTCACAATTCTCTATATACTTTCTGGACCAGCTGTCACAGCATTGCCATCAGACAAAATAACAATATGTCCAAGAATTAAACAAAAGTTCTTTAAAACACAAATTGCCAAATAATTTACATTGAAACATTCATTGGACAGGGACAACTTTTTGGCCTCGTCAGGTTCAATGCTGCTTTTTGCTGTGCTTTTCATTCCATACAACATCTTTTTCCTTCTCTTTGATCTAATTAAACATGATTTTGATCTCATTGATCAGCAAAGACTTTAAGAGACAAACCCTTAGTGAAAAGTGTCAGTTGAAATGGAAACAGAAGGAGCAGCACAACTTTCCTCTGTCCTGTCTTCCCTCCCTGGAGTGTGATGGTACAGCTGGCTAAGGGCCTGTTCTGGCCTACACACACATACTGAAGGGGAGTGACAAAACTTAAAAGCTTTGGGTTATCACTCCAAAATGTCTAGAAATTCAAAAGGAAAGGCTTTTTGGCTCTTCCTAGAGAAAAATAAATAAACACAAATATTGTAACATAAACACCCCTTGTTCCAAAAAAAATTAATCTGTTGTATTAGAATAATTTCTTCATGATTAAGAGCAGAGATACAAGCTGCTTTAAGGGGTTTTTTTAAAATTTAAGCTTTGCTGTCCTGTGCATTGCATATAAATAGCTGTAATCAAAACACCACATACAATTCCTAATCCGGAATGAAAGAAGACATAGAGCACAATAGTTGCTTATTTGCTCAAACCAGATTCAGTAAACGAGTGAGCAAATAGGTGTTTCCCTCATTTTCAGCTCTTACATCCAGGAGTTCAGCCTCCAGACTAAAATTCGAAGCTGTGAATCCAACCTCTTGGAGCATATTACTCTAAAAACAAATGAGTCCGGGAAGAGTCCTGTTGAAAAACTTTTCCAAACAGAATTATCTTTAATGCCTTGCGAAACCACATGTAAAAAAACGCATAGACAATGGGGTTAAACGTAGAATTTAAATAACCAAACCAAACCAAAGCATCAATGAGAATGGGAGGTATCACATAATTCATAAATGGGTTGGTTGCTGTGAAGAAGAAGAACGGACTCCAGCAGATGAGAAACACTCCCATTATTATGCCTAATGTCTTTGCAGCTTTCCTTTCTCTGCAGAATGAAATGTGGCTCTTCATTTCAAATCGTGTCTTCTTTTGGCTAATGGCATCGATGGATCTTGCTTGTCTCTTGGCTATAGAGTATATTTTCCTATAGATGTACAGCATAATGAGTCCAGGGATGTAAAAAGACACTATGGAGGCCACAACACCTGAAGTTTCACTAAACATGACAAAGCATCCTCCTGTGCAACGGACATGCTTATAAATCTCTTCCACCCCTCGCAAATTTAGGTCTAGAAAGATCATCCCAAAAGCAAAAGCAGCAGGGACCATCCAGCTTATTAATATCATGACCACGATAACAAAAGTATTTATCTTTGATTTATATCTTAGAGGGTCACACACAGCATAGTAGCGGTCGATGGATATAAAGGAGAGATGGAAGATGGAAGCCGTGCTCAGCATAATGTCCATGCTCGTGTGGATCTTGCAGAAGAGCTCCCCAAAATACCAGCAGTGCTCAACAGAGCGCACCATGCTGCATGGCATGATGAGGAATCCCAGCAGAAAGTCTACTGTAGCCATAGAAAGTATCAGGAAATTGGTAGGCGTGTGGAGCTGCTTGAAATGTGCTATTGAGATGATAACCGTCAAATTCCCAACCACTGTGGCCAGAATAATGCAAACCATGAAGAGATACATGGAAACACGGATACTGTTTGACCAGCTGCTCCGTATGCAAGAGCCATTTACAGAGTCACAGCACAGTTGCATCCTTACTGAGATCTCAAATCCACATAGGGATGCAGCACAACCACTGTTTTTCCTAATTCTGAGATACATTTACAACCAGGTTTTTTTCTTTTCTATACAGGGAGACCTGCAGGGAGGAAAGAAAAAGGCAACTGTAAACACCTTTGTTTATTTGTACATGTAGGAAATTCACATTTCATTATTCATGAAGGATTAAACTATTTTGTAATTACACTTTTAACAGAATGACACATTTATCATTGGACTTCCCTTGAAATGGGAATCCCGTGTGAGGAAATAAACTGAATAAAGCAGTGTCACCACAGCAGAACAGCTCCCAGGGGCCTGCACTAGGCAGATGAGAAGTACTTTTATTGTTTTCTGTTTAGACAGTCCTAGTCAGCTTCATCATAGTTAGTTGGAGTCCTGTACCTTTGCTCTTGGAAATCAGTAATTTTCTATTCTGAAGCACCCTCAACTTATCTTTTTATACGTAAGTCTAAAATGTACAAGTCTGAACCAGAAGCTAAAGCTGCGGAGCCTGTGCCCAGCCTCCCTCTCCCTGTCCTGACAGGGGTAACTGAGGCTGCTGTGCAGCCTGGCGAAACCAGTTTCCACAATCCCTCAGTTTTCAGGCAGATGGCACTGTCTCACCAAATCAAGTCTTACCGCAGGTTTGTTTTTTTTTTTGTGGGCTTTATCTGTACATAGAGATGTAAGGGAAAGAGGAGAAAAAAATCCCTTTTCTGCCCTGTTGCTGCCAAAATATAATGGAAGAGCCTGATTAATCTGAAGCATTAGCTGCTCTGTAAGCAAATATCTTCTCTCTCGGGCTGTAGTTTATTTCAGTGTCAGTAGTTCAGCATTGCTACGTGCATTTATGATGTCAATACTCTTTTTAGCCAAGGCACAAACATGGGGAGGAACATTTTCTGAACGTTGGTTTAGTCTGCATCTGAGGACACCAGAATCGCTGTCCTTCTCTTGTGTATGCTGTAGCATGTCCCTGGTGCCAGTCTCTCTTTTTACAAAAGCCTTTAATGAAAGTGCTTGAGCGCTTGGCAAGCAATACTCTGTGTTGAAGGAGATGGTTTTCCTTTAATTAACAAAAAAATAGTATTACTGTGAAAAATAAAGAACATTAGTATGTGCTACTCATTAGCGTTGTCGTTGTGGTATAATGTGGATGTGTATGTCGGAATAACACTGACACGGCGATTCAGCCACTTTCAGTGTAACCCATTTGCTTTGGGTCGTTGCTGCCTCTGGTTATTCTCAATAGAACATGCAGAATAATTAATATTTTTTTCCCAAGTCAAAACGAATGTTATTGCAAGCACACCATATCATTAGAAGCTAAATGGAGGCTGCATAGACATGATAAACTATAGCTTGTGAAATCCTGGCAGCTACCACTAACAGCCTATGTTATGCTGTTTTCCAAGTCATGCTAGGGACAAGGTGCGTTTAGAGGCACTCTGAGGAAAGCAGGACATGTAGAATCCAGGTGTATTTATTCACTGTTTGGAGTGCCTCTTGCTTCACCTTTTTTTCTGCCTGATAGTGTTTAACAGTATCTCTACTCTTTCCCACCTTACTTAAACTATTGCTTCATAGATTTTTTTTCTTCACCTATCTCTTCATGTTTATTCCCTGCCTATCATTCCTTCCTTTGCTGCATTTATACCCACAATAGAGAAAGCACAGCCAGCCAGATGTTTATTAACCCAAATTATTAATTTTCACAATGAAATACAAAATTAACTCTGTATGCTGGATATAATTATAAAAGTTTTAAGGTTTTAAATTATTTTGATCTTCATTTGTTGTATATGTAAATAAATCAAATAAATATGGTAAAAAGGCAATAAAGACACCCCAAAAAAATTAAGGTTTTATCTCTTTTTCTGTTTAAAAGATTAATAACTTCCCTGTCCTCTGTTTAGCCTAAAGGAATATGATCTCCCTTGGAAACTATTTTTCCTTTCAAAAAAAATCTTATTTTTAGGGATTTTGTTCTTTCATTAAACAGAAAGAAGAAACTCCAACCTCCAACTAAAACAGTGAGCAAACTGAGGGCAATTGTGTGGCTTTGCATGAAATGGAAACAAAATAAATCAAAACTCTTGTGGCAAACTGTCCAAATGAGCTGAACACTGAAGAAGTTTTCAACAAGAAAGCAGAATACTTCCATAAGTAGTTGCAAAGTTTAAAATTCAATTAAATGATAATGTGAAGAAGCATCTTTTTAAAAACCTCTCCTCCTACCTTTCTCCCCTCACACTGAGTAGAAGTCTACTAGTGATGTTCATTTGTTTTCTGCTGACTGAGTGGCAGCCCTTCCTCCTAAAGACCATCTCAAAAGACAGCTGAGCCTCTTTGCCACCATAACAGTTCTGGACAATACACATTTCGAGAGGACAGGCACTTAATCCATGGAGCAGCTTCCAGAAGCCCCAGCACATTGCTGGAGGATGTTGGAAGCAATGAATAGCGTTCTTGGCCCCTCCTCAGAGGAGCAGCTGTTAATGGGGATAGTAGCTCAAACTGTTTATTCTGTCACCCACTTAACAAACTGATGGCTGTAACACTCATATTTGTTTAATGGCCCTTATTTGTAGGTAAACTGAGCTCATTTGAAATATGTTTACTTCTCTGATTGAACGCTGTGGTCACAATGTGAGATTATCTAGGCACAAACAAAAACCACCATGTAGTTGCTCTTCTGCAAGCTTCTAGAATACAGCAAAATACGTACGTATAGGTAGCTCACAGCAGCGTGCCAGATTTCATTGAAAAGGTATATTGTGTACAGAGTGACATGATGTGTATTTACCAGCCTTGTTCTGATTACTCTACTGAACAAGCAGGTTTAATCTAACAGCCTAATCAGTTAACAGCTATTTGCAAGATACAGCTACTAAAAAGGTGTTTGAAGTAAGCACCTGTTATTGGCTGTGCTGGAGTCACAGATGAGCATCAATTTTTTTACTCAGCAGAGGACTGTCCAGCCCTCTAAAACAGTGATACTGCTGAACATAAAAGACTGTTAATATCATGACCACCAGCTAAAGCCCAGTTATGCTGGGTGCCTCAGGGACATATCAACAGGAAAGTTTAAGATACTACTTCTGCTGCATGAACTGGATGAACTGCTTCATTGTACTATGTACACAAAAATCTAAATGGATGCAAAGAACTCTGTTTTTTATAAAGGGTGTCATAAAGGGAATTTCATAAAGGGACTGAGGTGTCACAATGCAAGGTTCTCCTTGCTATCTATGGGAAGAATTTGCAAACCAAACATAGTGCAGAAATGACATCAGGCTGAGTGAGAAACCACTGTAGAGAGTAAAGAGGATATGTCAAGGAGAGGAGTCAGGTCCAGTTGCTCAAAGATGGGGAAACGTCAAAGCAATGTTAAGGCATCCCAAACACTGGTCTCTGAAAGAGACCTTCACCCTTTTAAGATTCATAGCCATGGGCCATCCTTGGAGTCGGGTGCTTCTCCTTGAGGTGTGAAGGTTTAGACCTTGGTAATTACTGTACTGACACATACATATTATAGGAAGGTAACATTTAGGAGACCAATTCCACGATGTCTTCTTACTCTGTACAATACTCATAGTTCTAAAGTTTGGTGGCCAGCTTACTATGGGGACTTAGTCAAAGGACATCCACGCATGCACATGCACTGCTCTCCTGACATGCCTCTCCTTCAAGTGATGCCGTGGCCAAAACTCAGGGGGATGATCTGGAAAGGCATCTCTGCTTGGAATATTTGTTTCAGAAGCAGCTACCTGGCAGCAGAGTGCCAGTGGACCCTCTGGGGCTGAGGAGGGGGCTGTGGAGCTTCCCCCTGCCCTGACCCACTCTACTCTGCTGCGGGAGGGCAGCAGCCAGCTGTGTGAGGTCTGGGCTTTTGCTCTGCCTCCATTCACGACCAGATTTTGAGTCAGCTCAGGGAGCGTTTCCCTCCAGTTTCTGACTTGCAAGAAAATGGAAGAACTTTCCATTCTTCCTCTCATTTGTGACATGTCTCCAGGAGGAAATCGGCCTCTTTCTAAACCTGCTGAGGAATTGGGAAGGGTATGGAGTCCTTAGAGAGGTGAAATAAAAGGAAGGGAAAATGTCAAAACCTGCTGATGCAAAGCAGTATGTTGTAGGGTGTGATAGGTTCTTCAGACAGCTGCGTGACAGTCGTGCCTCATCTGCCTGCACTGTGCTGCACTTCTCACCCGAATAGGCCAGTGGAGGGGCAGTTCACACGACAGGCCTAGAGCAGCCATTTCAAGTGCAGGTCCCTGTTTGCTCCTCAGCTGGCTACTGGCAATGACTATATACTTCAAAATAGTTCAATGTATTTTAAAAAGCAAAATTGCAGAGAAAGGGACCTGGTGACACTGAAGGTGAATTTTGTCCCTGGTATCAGTGCAGGTGGGGTCCTGCCTTGACTTTGCCTCTAAAGAAGAAAAGACTTGGGCTGGGCAGCTTTCCTGCTTCTACCAAAAGCCTGTCAGGGACAAGGGCTGCAAAGCACCTACCACCTACCTCGCAAAGTGTAGGGGAGAAAGCTGGCTGGGGCTGGTTGGTGCGTACAACTGCCCATGGCAGGGACAGGACCAGCACAGGGTCCATCGGTCACCGTCACCGCCCTATGACAGTGGGCGGCTGCTCACAGCCAGAGCCTCTGGAGGCTACAGCAGAATATCTCTGCATAGGCTGTTTTTGGAGATGCTCTTCACTGTTGCACCAAACACCAACCCACAGGCATGGCACTTGGCATTCATTATCTCTGAACACACCAGCTTGTAGTGCAGGACCCATGCACAACAGAAAGGACCACAGCCCTGGAGGAAGCTGAGAGTACGGGAAGGGTGGTATTTAATGGTGTGTTTACTGAAATTAACGTAAAGTGTCAGTTTGTAAGTTATCAAGATAATTAGATAATTAAGCAGGCCAAATTGTCAACTGATTTAGAGCAACAAAGAATACTTTGTTAAGAAGATTTCATGCTGTTGGTGCAGATGCTTCAAACAGGCTTTTTTCTTGAGTAGTAATGCTGATGTGGATCATAAAAATGGTCTCAGACTTGCTATTTTTAACATCAAAGAGAAATACGTCAAGGTTTATTTTTGGGAGACCTCAGACCACTTATAAATAGTCAGTGTTCAACAGTCTTTTCAGTCTTTAATATAATAAAGCAGTTATACATCAACATTCAAGTAAAAACTGGTCTACAAAACTGTTCCTGTGGCTTTCTTTTCTGCAATAATTTGTTTTCAGATTTTTGGAAAACCAAGAAAAAGAGATACCATCACACTGTCCAGCACACCTTGGGTCATCTACACTTCCTGTTTGTTTTTCCAACATAAAATCATTAAATCAGAAAACAGCACAGAAGGGAATGGAGATCACACTTTTTCCTGACACCAAACCCATGTGAACAATGTGTTAAAAGATGGTTCTGTGCTTTTTGGGCAAAACTGTGAAAGGAACACTGAAAATAGGAAGGCACAGAACTGGTACTATGAAAAGAAAAAAGGGCAGAAAAGCACTGTTTTCTACTGTGATTCTTTTTGTTTGCACTTAGCTATGGGTACTGTTTGGTCATTTGGCAGAAAATAGCATCCATTAGACAGAAGAAAGTTTATAATTTTAATATGGCTCATTTTAAAAACTGACATTTTAAAGACTCTCTGTGGGGGGGGTTCATGGATTTAGAACTACTGGAGGCTCTAAGGTGGCGCCGTGGTTGGAGAGGAATTTTGAAAGCATCTAACTCCACTCACCGTTTATGCAGAGCACAGGGGGAAAAAAAAAGCACAGCATTGCAAAAAATCATCTTCTTAAGCTTCCATTCACATGCTTGAAATCTGGGGGAAGATGCACAAATTCCCAGTGTTCAAAGTAAGCTTGTCATTATATGGGTTACATGAGAAGATGTGCCATCTACTAATCTGAATGCTAATGCTGCAAACCTGGGGCAATCCCACGGAAGACAATCTGAAACTAGCCTAGATTTACACTAGAGGAATTTAAAGAAGAATGGATGAGATGAGTGCCCTCTAGATCTTTTCCCATAGTTTATAACCTTACTTTTCAGTGGGAGCCATATTTTTTCCTTGACAAGTAAAAATAGCCATTTATACAGAGTAAGGCGATGTTTGCACTCTTTCTCCAAACATAGTGCTTAGGATCAGAACTAAAAATCCAAACCCCAGGATAAATGCAGATCTATAAAATGCACAGAGGAGATTCTGGGAAAATAATGGCAAAGCAAAACAGATCCATCCAAACTCACGAAACTATCTCTGCACGGGGCTGGGGAGGGGTGATGTTCTGTATATTTGATAGCCCTGCTAAGCCCTGCTGTGGCACAGTCCATTGCCTCTGCTTGGCTGACAGAGCTGCTCAGGTGGACAGCAGTGCCAGGGCCCCCCGACAGCAGGAGCAGCCCCTCGCTTCTCTCCCCGGCAGGGCAAGCGCATCCCCCCAGCCGTGGTGGGGTGCAGAGCAGAGACACCCATGCAGGGGGGGCAGGTCTCCTGTGCCTCTCCAGTGCCCCTGCCCACCCACGGGAGTGAATTTAGGGCTGTATCCAGTTGGTAGATATTCGGTGGCTACTGAACACCGGCCCCGATACGAAGGGGCACTCGGAGGAGGGAGGCAGCGAGCGGTAAGCAGGTGCAATCCCAGCTTTGTCATTCTGCACCCTCATGAGACAGGAATAACTCCACAGAAAGTCAAATGCCTTACTCTGAATTCATAGCTGTGCCTGAAAAGCATTTTGCCCCCTCCCTATGTACGCTTCTCTTTCAGCTGTTGGAAATGAATGGCTTTTTAAATCACCCCCTTGGCCACCAAAAAAACCCCTCCTGGCTGCTCGTTCTGTTGCTGTCCGCTACAGAAGGAGCGCAGTGATCTGTGCAGGGTAAGGACTGTCACCTTTAGTGCCAGCCACAGAAGATTCATCTTTGAGACAAAATAACATCCCAAACTAGCATATTAGTGGCTCACCGTATTTCGGACTGCACGGCACGCAGACGGTACTTGCTCAGGAGCTACTTCCTCCTCAGGAACCAGCGCAGCCTGTGGATACAGCGTGATAGTGACTGATCCACATGCATCCCACAGCTGAGCAGCATGCTTGGTCTGACTCTGGTTTACAGCCTGCTGGAACAATCTTATCAACAGGGTGACGTAAATATTAAATATTCAGGAAAGATAAGTAGATAATAAATCTATTCTGACACAAGCCACTAGCATATGCAAAGATGACTGCATTTGAATTAAGTTAAAGCCAGCCTCATGGAAGGAAGCCTACAAAATAAAAAGACAAATGTTTATTATGGTCAAAGTACAGATGGAGCTAAGAGCAGTGAGCTATTTTTAAGATAGCCTGATGTTTCTCACATGCCCTTCAATTTTGTGTAACGGTGCCAAACTTCAGCAATTTCAGTTATCTTTGAAAACTTGATTAGTGTACCCCAGACTGGATATTTAAGCAAAACAAAATAAGCAAAAAAAAAAACCACAAAAAAAAAGGAAAAAAAGAAAATAAAGTCCAAGTACTGCAGTACTTCAGCACTATCTGAGAACAAGGCAGATTTAAAAGATAATAGTTTCTTCCTAATTAAAAAAAAAAATCTGCTTGCCTTTTATGCTCTGGTGTTTATATGCTTTGTATCAGGGACTTATGTATCAGTTGCCCATTTGTCTATCTTTTACCATACCAGAGGAACTATACTAGCAAATTACAAATCGTCAGTAGCCAAACTGAGACTTGTTGCTTTTTAAAGCACAGCTCATCAACTGTCATCTGCATGTTCAAACAATAGGAGCTTTAGCATTGCTGTGGCACCAAAGAAGGAGAGTCCTTCCAGAAAGAAGTAATCCCAGGAAGAACTGCCCATTTTGTGTCAGTTTGTGTGCATCAGCTGGTGGAGAGCCATGCCTTCCAGCTCCGGATTCCCTGAGGTTTCTTTGCCTCAAGCTGCAGCTTCCCCCTGGGAATTTGGGATTGGGATGGACTTGAGAAATAGGAAAGTATGGCCCTGGCAAGGTGGTACAGTGGGTGTGGGGATGAGGGATAACTCTTAGTGAAATGAAAACCTTGGAAGGTCACATTTTGTTCTGGAAGTGTGGCTACTCTGCTGGAAGACACCGAGACCTAAAATTACCAGTAAAGGCTTGTATGTTGGTAAACAATTTGTTGGAGCCTTTGTTCTCGTGCAGCACTTTCTGGTGCCTTTCACAGACACTGCCTTTGACTGCAATATGCACATGCTCTTTTCCTAGAAATATTGAAGAAGAAGACTGTTTCTCATTGCCTGTTTGCCAGTCCAACTGACTGCAGATGCCAGTGCTGCCGCACTACGGGCCATTTTTATGGGAGGACCTGCTGGTGCCATCCTTTTATTTCACAGTTGTTTGCTGCTGCAGGAAGTAGCAGTGCTGTGCACAAGCATCATCGTTGGCATCATGGCTCTGCAGGAAAAGCAAGTCAACCAGCACAGAAACTACCAGTGTCAGAGGCTGCGCCCTTCATACTCACCCCCCGCTGCCCAGTCTCAGGAGGATGTGTGCAGGCAGCCTGACTATTCAGCAAGGAGGGAGCTTCATTTATCTTCTCAGTAGCTGCTGTACGTCATATCAATATGCTTTTTGGGTCACTGAGGGGGAGGTAAGAGTGCACTGGAGTCAGTTTGAATTTGATTTATTATTTGTTATCAGGAGCTTGCTAGCCATCTCCCACACAATACCTGTGGGACTGAAAGGGAACAGATGGCAGCAACAGGAGGTTTAGCTGGCTAAATGTGCCTCTGCTAACCTGCATAACTTTTTGTTCCTATCTGCAATTGCTGCTGCTTCTTCCTTCTGTGCTTTGCATGCGTTGTTGACCTAACTGCCCACATGGACTAATGCCCTAAATAGGCCCTCTTGTACCAAGGGGGTGCACAGGTCCCTTTCCTCCTTTCCAACATGCCATATATGCAAGCAGACAATATTAGGTGAGCCATTTTATACCACAGGTTTTGAAGCTTTCACTGAACACGTGCTCCTCATTTTCTGGGTGCGTGCCAGGACTTGATTTTTACAGGTAGCACTTGCTGCTGAAGCCAGTGACAATCGTGTTTTTACTATATATGGTGGGGTTTAATATGAATTGTTCTGGCATCTAAAGTTACCCACCTAAATCAGTGTCTACCCTAATCATCAGTTTCTTTGCCCTTCATCTCCTTATCTACATTATAGGATAAAAACCACTCCTACCTTCATGGAAGTGCTGTGATTGCAAATGTTCATAAGACATCAAGATAATTATCTAATGATGAGCCTTGGCAAATCAAGGAGGGGTATGGGTCGCCCCCTTAGTGAGAGAAGAACAACAATCTCTAAGAAAAGGCTTATCAGAAAGCAACTGGCATTGAAAGACTCCATAGGCAGACCGCAGGAGTGGTTACACCAAGTGTTTCATGACCCTCAAATGTGGGAGGTTTCCGTGCCTGCCTTTTGTTTAGTCTAACGTTGAACTTGGAAGAATCCCTGCAAACAGAGGCTAATGTTAACATGAATAAACAATCTGAAATGCCTGGTGTAACATTAAAGAAAGTCTTCAACAAAGGGAATGTTTGAGCCCGTTGCTAGGTGATGATGACTGATCAAACTTAAGCTTTTTCTTTTTTTAATAGCTCTGGTTCTTACACACACAGCCACCTGATACTCTTGACATATAGCTAAATGATATCTGTTATAAAAGGCACCACACATGTAGTTTTACTCACACCTGCCAAAGCTTTCTGTTTTTCAGTCTAGCTACCAGGAAGTATATCACTGTCCATTAAGGGCCTTGTTTTTACAGCTTGCTCTTCGCTTTTATGTCCCAGTGTCAGATATGTTTGATTTCTCCTTAGGCAGGCATAATTCGTTTTCTGAACAGCAAGTTTCCATGAATGAATTATACTGCACCTTCACAGCCTGGTTAGGTTAGGACATCTCTGAGAAAACCAGAGAAGATGACTACTAACAAAGCAGGGGGTGGGAAGAAAACAAAGGTTTGTACATTTCTGATCAATTTTTTGTACAGTTTGTCAGCTGGGTGACAAACTAAGATACTGGGGATTTTACTGGTCCAGTGTACCTAACTTCCATTGAGCTGGGAGTTACCCAGATCATTGTCTGTGAGCTCTCCTGGGCAGAGCTGATGACTTCCAACCAAACCCAGCCAACTGATGCAAGAGCCTCCGTGCAGGACACACTGAAAAATCTCAGAGAACACCACTATTTGAATTCACTACTAACTGCAGAACATCTCGTTTCTCCAAATGCACAATCAGCATATGTAAACTGATGTACCACTACTGATTTTAATAGCAGTGTAGCAAACTCCCTGTCCCCATTTGATTTTATTTGATCTGAATGAAAAGGACATTAAGTCAAGATTTTGGGCTTTTAGTAGAGGTAAAATGAAAAAAGAAAAGAGAGAGGTTTAGGTATTAGATAGCAATGCTCAGCCAGAACAGTGATAAATGCTATATGGACAACTTGGGAAGGTCTCTAACAAGTATGAGGGAGCGTATCCTAAACAGTCTGTAAGGAACTCAGCAATGGTATAGGCCTTGAGTTCACTCTACTTAGATTTTTCCAAAACCTTTCATTAATTTGACATGAACTAAGAAAGCTTTGCCTGAAAAAAACCAGCGTCTTTTCCTTAACCCCAGAATGATGACAGAATAGTCCTTTTTCAGTGTACAAAAAGCAATCATCTCAAATGCCTAGAAAACACAGCAAGGTGCAGAGTAGAAAAATAACCATCCTATAAAAACTGACTTTGTATTTGACTTTGCTAAATTCAAGTATGCCTAACACTCATTTAGAAGTAAATGCTCAAAACTCATCACTTATCTTGGGCACTATCTCTAAGATGGGTTTTTTTATTGTTTTATGTTATTATGCATCGCAGTACATGAGCTGGGCAAACAACTGTATCCAAATAGTCTTTTTTTCTTTTTTTTATGAAAAGGGTTTTCCTAATGATTGGCTATTTTTTATGACATTAAAAGAAGCTACTGCTTCCTACACTCCTTGCTGCTCTTGTTGGCATCCCGACACCATTGCAGCTACCAGACTGTAAGTTGATCAAAATTAACTCTAACATTAGAAGCAGCAAATAAAAATGGACAAGCAAGGATAACATCCTGTTGTTACTATGTATTTCTTACATAGTACACATCTGTAGTGGAAATTCACTGCTGCCATGAGAATATTGACAGAAAATGGAGTATTTCACTGGGCAGAATCTCCAAGTGCTTACTGCCAGTAATTCACCTATGGTAACACAAGGTGTTCATAAACAGTTAGTATTCTATTACCAGATCTAATAGTTGCACAATCTCTGGCTGCACCTCACTGTTACATTTTATTTAATGGGTAACTTGAGGTTATAATGGCTAAAATATGTGTACAAGGACATGGTTGTAGTGTCCTGCTCTCTCTAAGAAAAAGCAGATTATTAAAATTCTGCCATGCTATTTTTTCTCCAGGTCTGCTTGCTGTGATTCAGTATGTAGAATAAGGTGCATTAGATTTTACTCAGACTTAAAGTTTCCCTAAACTTGTTACCACACTTACTTAAGTCATCCGTGAGGTTTGAATCATAGCTGACGTAACACAGGATTTTTCTGCCTTCATCTGAAGCCTTGCAGCAATAAAATCTATTAAGGACTTGTTTTTCTTTCTGAGTGATCAGAGACACTGTGGACAGGTGGGTCTTGTTTGCTTTGGCCAGCATCAAGGTATAAGGAAGAAATACTGACGTGTGAAGAGCAGGCTTTTCCAGCCCAGAAAAGGATGGGCTTCACTAGGATACCATCTGGAGTAACTTTTGAGGTGGAGTCATTGACGTGAGTTACATATAAATGAATTTGATTCCTCTCCTTTCGCATATCTGTCCCTGAGTCAGTAAACACTCCTTTTCAAAACTCAAATCCTGTCCCAAAAGTAAAATGTAGGAGAAGCCTAGTTTTGTGTTTGGGTTTTTTTTTACCCCTGAAGATGAGCTAACATTGTCTCTTTTCTGACTCTCACCTGGCAGGTAGGAAGGTCAGTGCACAGCTGGTTGACTTGCTGTGAATTCAACAGCAACTGTTGTAGGTGGATGTGATTTGCTCCATCGGTCATTCTTTGTCTCTCTGCTTCTGTATTCAATTTTTCTGTAACTTGCATCATTTGAAATTGGCCTGTGTTATCACATTTCCTAAAACTGAACAACTTCTAGTCACTGTGACCTTCGAGTTCCTCAGCTAAAGATATGGATGCTTTTTTGCACTCCTTCCAAGGAAACCTTACCCAAAACCAGGGTTCACGGCTCTTGCACATTAAAATCATAGAATAACAGAATGGTTTGGGTTGGAAGGGACCTTAAAGATCATCAAGTTCCAATCCCCTGCCATGGGCAGGGACACCATCCAGCCTGGCCTTGGACACTGCCAGGAAGGGGGCAGCCACCACCTCCCTGGGTAACCTGTGCCAAGGCCTTTCCTATGCCCTGTCCCCACAAGGCATTGTGTGCAGTTCATCACCTGAACCCAGCTCTCCCACAGGCCCTGCTGTAGTTGTAACCCTGAAACTTCCCAACCTGACTCCTCCAACAGGCAGCATTTCAGAGTGGTATTTCAAACACCTTTAACTCAGCCCTCCCCAACACCACGTATCTCCCACTAAAGCATTTCCAGAACAACAATACTCAGACTGCATGCCCCTCATCACACATCCAGCAGCACCCACCCAGTGCCTCAGGGAGTGGGGAACATGCATCCCCCCCTGTCCAAAGTTGAGCTCCCTCACCAGGCAGGGACCCAGTTGCCACAATCTCAGCTCACAGTGAAGGTGAACACAAGTGGGGCTGGTTTGCATAGGTTATTTTCAGCCTTTGGTAACTCCTTTGTATGGGCCCTTCCTTGCAGAGACAAACTGTGAGTGTCTGTTCAACCTGTGGACCTACGGCAGCCACACTGGTTTATATGGACCATATAGAAGTCACAGGGGTTAAATTCTTTATCATCAGAAATGAGAAAAAGTCCTCAGTGGTATGGCACCCTTGTTACCCTCTCAGGAAGAGGAAAGTTGGGTAGCAAATCTTGAAAACTAGAGGTCAACCATTCTTCAGATTTGGTTTTAGTGTCATTTTCAATGAATCCTGGACTTCTGCATCCCTAATGGATGAGGTTCGAGGGTCCTTTCCTATAAGCTAGTTAACCAGTAATATCCATTGTATCCTACCCATTTCCAGCTCTGACAGCGTAAGGCAGCCAGCTTCATGCATGTCTGGGAAGTACTCTGCGCTTCAGAAATACCAGCAAGCAATCTCTGAGAGATTTTTATGTTCAATTATCACAGCCCCAGTAGTGACAAGGGAACAGAATGCGTGTAAACTTTTATTTTAAAATCTGTTTATCTCCCCAGGAGCCCTATCTCCCTAGCACTGACTAAGGAGCTTGAGTAAACTCTGGCTCTTGGTACAGATAGTGTAGGAAAGCTTAACCTGATACATAAAGACAAACCTAGCAATAATATACTGGATGTCTGGAATTTCATTTCACTCCATGTCTCCTGACTGTATTCCTTCCTCTTCAGCTTCAAAAGGTTTTTATGAATTCCACATCCATTTGGAGTGTGTGAAATACACAGGATACCAGCAACCTGCAAAGTATTTGTTTGTTTCAAGGGGCCACTGATGGATTTCTTTCTCAAATGACCCAGATTCTTCTTTTGCTGTGGATTAGCATGTAAAGCTATCAATGCCAACTGCTGAAAGAAGATTTTAATCAAGTGATTTGATTGTGACAACAGAGACTGAAGTCAAATTGCATGCACGTGCATGCTCCTTTTTTTTTTTCCCCCACTTGCACATGAACAGCTCCAGGCCAGGTACTAAAAGCATATTTTGCCTGAACTGCAGCCAGGTGGAGATGGGTCAGGGAAGCAGGTGAGGAGGTGCAGCGCTGGCTCCACACCCAACTTTGCAGCTCTGTCAGTGCCTGTGTGGTCAGAGGGCTGCAGGGGCAGGGGCCATCTTCCACAGCCCTACCCTGCAGGAGCTGTGGGCTGAGCTATCTCACAGAGCAACTGACTGGAACAGAAAGGTATCAGAAGTATCTCCTTTGGGATAGGGAGGGGAAAAGCAGGAAGAGTCACATTTTCAAGCTAAAAGCCTTTTCAGGATCTTTTTCAGCACTGGACTTTACATGTCAGGGTGGCTCTTGCCTTTCTTGGAGCGTTTCCTTCACCTCTCCTGGTGCAGTCAGCTGAGTGAGCAGCACTATGGATGGATGGATGGATGGATGGATGGATGGATGGATGGATGGATGGATGGATGGATGGATGGATGGAGATGCACCACCACAGGGACCATCCCTTGGGAAAGCTCCCAGCTGCTCTGCTGCAGAAACACTTCCCCCAGTACGTGCTTGACTGTGTCAACTCCAAGCGCAAGCCAACAGACCTGCATGGTCAATGGGATGACACTGCAGACCTTCATAACCAGCATGCTAAAGCAGGATCGCCTGGAACAGGTTGCACAGGGCAGCTTCGGCATGTTTTGGATACCTCCTGAGAAGGAGACTCCAGAGCCCCTCTGGGCAGCCTGTGCCAGTGCTCTGCCACCCTCACAGTAAACCAAATACCTTGATTGTACATGGGGTGGGAAGCCACAGAATTTCTTATGCACCATGTTTAGGGCAGCCCCATGCTAAGCATGGTGCAGGCTGTGTGCCAGTAAAAAAATACACTGCCTGACAGGTACACAACAGAGCGGTCACATTGCTTTCTTCCTAATATAACTCAACTGCCGCTGCTGCTGAACACGACTGAGGAACAGGAATGATGCAGGGTAACTGTCATGGCTCCAGAGGAGGAGGGTCTCTCTGGGGAGATCCCCTCCTGCCTACGGTGACTGTGTGACAGCTGAGGAGGTGCATTACAGGGAGGTTCGCAGAGGATGGGGCAGGTCCTTCTCATAAAGCCTTCCAAAAAGCGTCACTGTCAGGACAGGTTTTGACGTGCCGTGCTTACTTGTCAAACGCCCATCACGGAGCACCTAGTTGAAAAGAGAAAGAGTGATACTGCTATTCCTCTAACAGTAGGTACAGAAAGTATAGGCCTTAGGGGTTGGACATTTTGATGCAGCACTTTTAACACAATTATCAGAATGAAAGAAACCTTAATCTGCTCTGGCTCTGCCACTGCCTTTCGCATTTCTTTGGACCTGAAGGTCTTTAAAACTTCCTTCTGCTCTATCTTTGGAAACAAATCACTTTCTCTGCTTCCGAAGAAGGTGAGAGTGACAATAACTGATTTTTAGGTTCTTATTACTTACTTGCACATAGCAATGCTGATTATATACATATCTAGGACAGTAATATTAAATCTTTTTTGATTTGTAGACCCCAAACCATGTCCAGGTGGAAGCAGCCCCCTGGCCATGTGTTGTTTTTCTTAGCTACTTTTTACAGATCAATTTGAAATCACTGTTTTTCACAGACTCTGAACACCTGCAACATTTTAAGAGGCTCTGTGACAAATGATAAGCATGCATTTGATAAGGAAATTTAAAATCGTTTTTAAAATTAGACCACAGCCATATTTTAGCATACCAAAGCAATCTGTTCATGTGTATGTTTTTACAGAAGTCCCATTCAAAATAAATATGCTGGATGAACAATGTTTTTCCATTCTCTACCTTGTAAAAAAGTTACTCTTGTACCCAGTAAAACTCTTCAAGTCTTTTTCACTGTCTTCATTGTCTCTTGTAGGCTACTAAATACCTCTTCTAAACCAATTACAATTTCATCTGGCTTCTTACATAAACCTAATCTATGAATGAAAACATGTTTGGGCAAAACTATATTATGAAGTTTAAAATAAAAAAACCCAACTCTACAAACCCTTCAAAAATCCCTTTCAATATTTTTAACTGCACAGGATCTCTACTCTGATGCATGATGCTCATTAGTAATTTTTCTTGCTTGGACAGTTTCTCAGAGTGTGTGATTTGTTTCTCTTCTAAAATGCTCACCAACAGAAACCTGTAGAAAACACCTTCTTGAAAGCTGTTACTTATAGATGTGTGACCTGAAGTGGGAAGGCATATTTGCTAGAGAAAATACTGAAGAGATTCTTGGCTTCAGGGTGTCCCTTTACCTCAAACTCCCCTGGGGCCAGCTGCACCCCACTGTACAGGACTTCTGGGAAGACGTAGTTGGTGCCAAAGGTGCCGCTGAGAGAGAACATCTCAAACTTGGTCTGAGCCATCTCCACCTCCTGCCCACAGGAGTTCAGCTTTGTGCTCTTGCACTTGAGCAGCGTGCATACCTGCGGGGAGGAGGGATGAGAAAGGCAAAATACTGCTAAGCTTTCAACAGTTAAGAGCTGGATTTGATAGCAGGAAAGGTTCTCATGAAGCTGTGGGTGGGCTGGGATGTAGGTTTATATAACCCACACTCACTCCTATGAAACCAATTACCTGCCAATGGTATTTTATGAGGGAACCATGAAGCCCATCAAATGCACCCAGGACATAAACTTCATCGTTGCTCTTGTTTGACATACGATACACCAGATGACAGCAGAGGTCTCCTTGGCAAACTGTGTAATTTCCATCTTCTTGTCTGAGTTCACTGAAAGTGAATATATCCCGCCGGACAGCTCCCGAAAAAGTGTCTTTTTCTGGAACTTTCTTGATGCTTGTGGCATACGAGCTCCAGTTGACAGCCGGGGGGTAGGTGGGAGAAAGACGCGGGTGTGCGTTCAGCTCTGCTACCAGGAGACGTCCCTCCCGTGTCCTGCTGTCGTAATGGTAAGCCGCGGGTCCCTCCGGCGTGAACAGCCCGCTGCCTGTCAAGGACACCCACCAGCCCATGTCAGCTCCCCCAAGCACAGCACGGCTGGGGTTCCAGCCACACAGGTGGGCTTTCTCAGTGATGCTACTTTCAGTCAACAGGTGACAGAGAATTTTGGAAAGCACACAAGCACTAAAATACCTATCATAGTATAAAAACACCTCCTAAACTTCACAGGTATTGAACTTCACTTGTTCTTGAATGCCAATTTAACATACAACCATCCCCATCCCCTCCTTTTATGTATTTTGAGAACTTAGGTTAATTTAAATATAAATCAGAGCTCTAAGTGTGGTGTATTTGCCAAAGAAGGATACCATGGAGGTAGCTGTATTTAACAGAAGCTTGGGTTGTAGTAAGTTCAGTCTACTTAGAGCAGTCATAAATGTTCCTTCATGGCTTTGGTTTCAGGGGAGATTTACATCTGGAGCTACAGCAATGTTCTCTCAGATTACAGGAAAAAAATGACAGTAAAAATCTATTCAGATCAACCAAAACATAAATATCTCTAAATCTTCAGCAGCCACAAACACCTGAAAATGTTTTATTCAGTATACAAGAGGAATGCTCCTTTTGGTTTTAAGTTAAGTTCTATTTAAAAGATTTTTTCTCTTTTTAACCGATTGAATTTTGAACAAAAAAATGCTGCTTCCATATGAGAGGAATTTAACTTTTAAATGATCCAAATTTCATGGCTTTGATTTCTAATTTTGCCTCTCCCAGAACATTCAACATTTTCTTGTCTGAAGCTGTTTACTACATTCAATACAACATCAAAAAGTTTTTTTTTAGACTGATGAAAACACTGTTTTCCAGAGATGTCACTACTCATAAAACACTTCTCCCTGCTTCTGAACCCAGAACCCTGAAGACGATTTCCCTTTTCCCAAATTCAACTCACCTGTCATTTGCAAGAAGTGGTTGTGAGTGTTTGCTGAAAGTAAATTGACACCCATGCCCATAGCCCAGGCTGAGTGAAACTCAATGGCTGTCAGAAAGGGCAGGACGTTCATCCAAGCCGTGGGGAACAGCACAGTGTCCACCTGCAGCTCACTCACCAGGACCACGGCAGGCTCCCGGAAAAGGATGTCGAAGCATGTGAAAATGCCAAACTTTCCAAAGGGGGTCTCAAAGGTGACTCTTTCAGGCTCTTTAGGGTAATTAAACTGAGTTTCTTTTCTAAACAGGTTGTACTGTAGGGGAAGAAAATGGCATATTAGAAAATAAAAATAAGGAAAGATTATGAACAGCTACTTTTGCATCTGAGATGGGTTTTAAGGCAAAGCTGAGGGCTGACCTACCTGAACTGTCTAGCATCGCATGTTTCTATCCATCCATTCATTCATCCATCCATTCAACCCTCTCCCTCTGCAAAATGGGGTGGCTGTGACCCACCTGCCTCCTGAAAGCATTGCCTAGCTATGTGGCTTGGCTAAAACAGTGCTGAGGACCAGCTAACATTTACTGAGTGGAAAACTCCATCACCGCTTCTTTCCTGCTTAGTACCATAAACGGAACCCTTAGGCATTTGGTATCCAGCATGTGCTCTGCAGCTGTGGTGCTCCTGGAATTAATGCCAGATCGACCAAGCATTTGCCTGCTTTTCCTTCTGGCCATGAGATCCTTGCATCAGATCATCGTGGATTGGTATCTGCTCTAAAGCTGTGTAAAATTATTGTATAAACCATATGAAGTTGGTGCTAGAGAACTGACAAGTTTGACAGGATGATGCTGCAGTGCCTCCTTACCTTGTGGTAACGAGCCACCAGTTTCCCCTCCGAGTCATAGACAACATTGGTGTTGTACTGATAGCGACCGTCGCTGGGGCAGCCGGGATCACTGGAGTTACACGGCTTCTTGTCCCCGATGTTGGCAACCACGTAGATGGAGTTGTTCCTGGCCATGCAGCTGAGTCGTTCCTGCACTGGTGCTGGAGCAAACCTAATTAATTTTCGGTGAAAGAAAAAACAAACAAAAAAATTTCACAAGTTTAAGGTCAGAAGTGGAAGAAATTCTTTCAAAATTACTATTCCACTATCCCTGGGTGCAGAAAAAGGGATAGCTCAAATCACAGTTTCTCTTAATTTTGTTCTCTGTTCATAGCATCGTTTTAAACTGCTATTCTCTTTTAGGTTTAAGAAATGGTCTCCCTGTGTTCTTCCTTCCTGTACTCTGAAACATGTATTTTCTGTGTGGATGCAATTCCCATCTACCATACATACAAAGATATGGGCAGCTGCAGAAAACAAAGGGTAGAATAAACCAGTATAGAATCATAAACTCAAAGTAATTTACAAATCATTTTTCAGACAGCTCTAAGCCTTGAGTTTAAACGACTATTCTAGACTACTTTAAGACTTTTCACTTCATTTAAGGCAGCTACCCTTAAACCTTTAGTAAAAAGTGGCATTTACACAGCATTTACAGAGATGAGGACTGCTGAAATCTAACTTCATAAAGCCTCAAAAAGGAACAGTAGAAAAGCTCAGTGTTCTGGTCGTCTCGGTGTCTCCTGCTGACCCACACACACTCAGAGCATCCCTGTATAACACAGCAGACCGTGCAGTGGCTGGTTTTCCAAAAGGCACGTCTTCCAGATCTAGAGCAATATTTTCTGCTATTTGATTTAGAAATCAGCCAGCCACATAAACTGAGGACCGAATCACCTCATCTAATCCCTGCACCTGACAGGGTAATACCCTAGCTCATACTTACAGAAGATTTTTGCAATTGATCTGAAGTGAGGAAGTTTTGCATGTTTTAAAAATAATTATTGTGCCTAAAATTTCCTCATTTTCCTCCTTTTGCAAAGGAACATGTCTTTTATTCTGGCATGTTCCCATTACCATTAAGAGCACTTGCATCTCATTTTTACAGTATGTGGGGTATTTAATAGAATTTAAAAATTAACAGTTCTCAAGCATTTACTGGGAGCATCTCATGACTCCATGAGACACTGTTTTGAAAGAACATGAATCACTGCAGAACAAATCACCTTGTGGGGTCGGTGCAGGGAATCCAGTTCACTGACGGATCAGGGATATCCTCCAGGTAGGGGTAGATGTCTTCTCTTGTGAAACGCCAGCCGTAAATCCCATCTTCAGGAGTCACAATGATCTTGGCACCCTGAAACAACAGGCTTCATTCGGAGTGCACCCATCAACAGATAACCAGGAGGGTCAACAGGAGCAGAAAACACTAGCTAGCAATGTTCACAATGCATCTCATACCTGCTGGGCTGCTTCCTTGACAGCCCCTTCCAAGATGTCCATGTTTTTGTTCATCAGGGCCAAAGCATCAGCTGGGGAAACAGGCTTGAAAGTGAAACCTGGTAGGATGACTGCATGCTCGTAGACGGCAGCAATGAAGGTGTCAGAGGCAAGGACCTGGAGGACTGCAAGTGCCAGCACTGCAGCACGCAGGAGAGGCTGGGAAGGGAGCATGGCTGGTGCCTCACAGCTTCTCTGAGTTGGGCATGAAGAATATAAACTGGATAGAAAGAGGAGGAGTAAAGACTAATAAGTTTGCTTTGGAAATAATCTTCTATTGCATAATCTGGGAAGGTACAATAGAGTTCTGCCAACAATGAGGACATTTATTTATTGTATGAAGTGAAAGAAACATTTCTAGGAATTTAATCTTGTTTCAAATTTGAAATGCTGTAAATAAAACATGATCAAGAGGCTAATTGAGCACGTCAGCAGGTATGCTGATCTACAGGAGTCTCCACGGAAGGCGCAGTGACACAGTCCATTCACACATCCCTCTCCAGACTTCCGAACCCATCTCCAGGTGAGCCCAGACTCCTCTGGTTAGAGCACGCTCCTCCATGTAACCTTGCTGCACGTGGTGGCCATCTGTGACAGTTCAGGCAGGGCTGAAAGCAGACCACCTGCATGCAGTGCAGCCCTCCTGCCTGACAGTGCAGCTGACTGACCTACGCTTATGAGACACGTGGTCCTGCCATGCCTCTGGCCACTGGCTCATGACAGCTGTAGCAGATGCCCTGGGAGCATCCTCCATCCCGGGCCTGTCCTGCAGAATAAACTAACCCTTGAACTGTGCTGATCCCTCTGCACAGAGCTAACACACTCTGTTTTGTGAGAAAGAATTAAACGCCACAGGGTTATTTTTAATTGGTTTGGTTCCGAGAAGAACTTTTTATGCAATAAGCAATTTGAAACTGCCCGTACAAAGTGATTTATTTTTTTCTGGAAGCCCCATGCCTGGAGCCTGGAAGTCACCCAAGAGGAAGACGGAGGCAAGCAAAGCCACGGGGAAAGGGGGGCAGCAGCGGGGGGAGGAGGGGGAGGCTTTAAAAGGGTAAGTCTTGCACAAAACCTGGGAATTCCCCAGGAAGATGACACCTGGAGATGCAATCACCCTGCCCTGAAGGACTCACACCACCAAAGGCAAGAGAGCTGCCAGCATTGAGCAATCCTGTCTTACGCCCCTGGCAGAGAAGTCACCCCGGTGCTGCAGCCAGAGACACAGTCGCTCCCCAGGTTTACAAGAAGTCCAGGCACGGTGCTGCTGCCATAACACAGTTCAGGGCAAGCCGAGGTCATGGCAGGAAAAACAAGCCAGTTTGGGAAATCTCAGCAAAGACCAGTGTGGACACATTCCTGCCCAAAGTCAAGGTGTGGGGTACAGGCTGGGCTGCAGGAGGCGGGTGGTCAGTCCCGGGCTTGGTGTTGCTCCACAGACACTCCCTGTGTCCGCGCCAGCTCAGCACTGTGCTGGCTCAGGGGGCTGCTCCACATCGCAGGGGGCTGCAAGGCAGGCTGTTCCTCCTAGCAAAGCCAGCAGCGCACCACTCGGTAACGGTGCTCTGAAGGTCTCGCTCATGTCCCCAAAGGTCTCTGTGGTTAAGCACTGCGAATGGGAGCTAGATTTTCTAAATTTTGCCTACTGCAACCTGTCCTCTCATGTTTACAGTTCACCCCGTTGGAAACCTTGAAGTTGAAACTGCAGGTTCCCCGAAATCCCTTGTACCTGGTTGTCCAAGTTTCTTACCTTCTTCGGTTCTGATGTCAGCTGCCAGGTAACAGAACGCCTTTTGCCGCGCTTCCCTGGAAGAGGTGTTTGTTGTTACTGGCGGCTGCGCACAGCAGTCTACGCAGCCTGAGTCAGTGTGAGGATAATGGACAGCCTTGCACAGGCTTAATTTCTGTATGCTTGACTCACTTCACACAATAACAGATTTCACAACGACAAATGTTACACAATCTCTGCAGGAAAAAGAATTTGGTGCTATGATGGCTTAACGCTGGCACTCAACGGGAAAATATTTGATGTACAAATATACCAACCAAACCACAGTGGCCCTGAACCAAATCCTGAATTCAAGATACTCACCAGATTCGGGATTGGGATCATATATATATAGTACTTGCAGACACATTCCCTTAGCCAGAGGACTGGTACCAGCGCTGAACAGACCTGAAGGAGCTGCCTCAGCTCCTGGACCAGCCACAGGCTCTGGCTCAATCCCTTCTGCATTGCAAGATGAGAACGTCTTGCATGCCATAGTCTCCTGTAAATGCAGATCCTTTCCTGAGGAGAGAGCTGCTGTGTCATCCACAGGTTCCGGGGGGACAAGTACAGTCTATGTTCTGAGTTTGTACCCATGGGAAAAGGATCAAACAGGGTGATCCCTTGATAGACTGGGATGAGTCTGTGGTCAGACTCCAGCAGAGAACAAGGGTTTTAAGGGAACATGCCTCTGGCAGTGTTGAGCTTCCAGGGGTACATTGTCTGGGGCTTTTGATAAACGTGTCATTATCTTAGACATGACACTATGTTACGTCACGTGTGAATATCTATTTACATTTGACGACAGAAAAGGCCGTACAGTGCACAGCAGTGATTATAGTGCTGGGGTCTGGATAATATCGCACTCCCAACTTCCCACCAGCACCACAACAGAAGTAAGTACATGGGACTGAGGACCTTGAGAGCACCATGCTGAGACCAGGAATGGTACAGGTGTGGGGAAAAAGAAAGAGAAATTAGATTAGAGTTCTCTGACCACTCTTAAAAGACACAGACCATACACATCTTTATACACTGGTATGCTGAAGGAAAGTCACTGGAGTCCAGCAGCAGCAACAAAGCATAGGTTGCTGGGTGAGAAGAAGAAAAGATGTGCCTTCTCATGAACAGTGGCTGGTCTTCAGTAAAAATCTGACACACACACATGTCCCCCAATCCATACAGTGAATGAATTTGCAGGGCAGTACCACCCAACGTTATCATGAAGGAGCAAAGGACAAAGCCTATTTCACATAGTTGGTGTTTGTTACACAACCAGAAAGAAATAGAGAAATTGAAAGGGAGGAGCTGCTGTATGATACCATGTCACTTGGTGACCTCTCTGTTGGGTGTGAAAAGTTCCAGCACTGAATAACATCCAGTGCAAGCAGCAGGTATTGGCCAGCTGTTGTTCAGAGCTGGCAAGCTGAATATTTTGGGGTTACAATTCCAAGTTCTGGTTCAACAGAGGTTCCAAAGAAATGATGATTCATGCTGAGTTCTGACCAACAGGCATGGCAGGATTTGTTTCAAGGTTGGGAGTTCTTGCTTAGCCTCTGTGATGCACTATTCTGTGCTGCCATGTGCCACATGACATGCACCAAGGGCATAAAAGCAACACAAATATGGGAAAAATATGTATGAGTGGGATAAAAGTGCAGGCTTGCACAGGTCAGTGTACGAGGGGGTGTATCAGAGACAAAGCGTTCTTGAGCTTTTTTTGTGTGGAGTTGCCATGAATCACATCTTTCACTGTTCTGTTTACTGTTCACAAAATAATTTGCAATTATGAAGTATGCAATGATATTTTAATAAAATGTATTCAGTGGCCCATAATACAAATTTTCTGAGGACTAGGAAAAAAAATTCCAGAAAACAGAGAGAGAAACAACTGTTTTGATTGGTAATCTTATGATAAAGCAACAGATACTTCTCAGTAATATTGCTGCATCATTACTAAACAAAGCACACTGGTAAGAAGTTGTGCAACTTCAGATAAGATGCATAATTGGGATTGCTGCAGTAGAGAATGCGGTATCTTGTCTGGACATGAGTTTAATTGTGTACAGCTTTAGTTACGGTTACATCACGGGAAGGCTGGTGGTTGCTGGTGGTTTCAGGCTATCCTTTTCATACCACCGTCCAAAAAGAGTCGCAGTGACAACTGGTTTTGTTGGTCTTGCCTTACTTATCAAGCGCCCATCTTTCAATATCTGCTTGGAAAAGGTAAGAGAAGGATGTAGTTAGAGGATTACGTGTATGAACATGCTAAAAGCTCAGAAAGATGTGACACAACAGGAAGAAGATACGTCAGACTCTATCTCTTACTGAAACTAGATCTGACTATAAGCAAGGTCACTTTTACTGTATTGAGACAATTTATGCCATTACTACACTGCAGAGAACCTAGCATGACACATCTCCAGGGTGTCCCTTTACCTCAAACTCCCCGGGGGCCAGCTGCACCCCACTGTACAGGACTTCTGGGAAGACGTAGTTGGTGCCAAAGGTGCCGCTGAGGGAGAACATCTCAAACCTGGTCTGAGCCGTCTCCACCGGCTGCCCGCAGGAGTTCGGCTCGGTGCTCTGGCACTTGAGCAGCGTGCATATCTGTGGGGAGGAGAAGACAACAACATATTTAGCAAGACAAAAGCACTCTGGTTGGAGAGCCTTGTGTCATCAAAGCTAGTGTGTGTCAGAGCAGGTGACTGTCACAGGCTCTCTTTCATAATTCTTAAGCAAATCCTTTTTAGTTGTAGCTTAGTTTTTTCAACCCTTCATCTAACTGAAGGAAATGCGTAGCCTTAGTTGTTAGAAATCAGAATGGGAGGGGTTGGGATCTGGAGATCAGCTAGTCCAACCCCCCTGCTAAAGCAGCATCACCTACAGCAGGAACAGTGTCCAGGCGGGTTTTGAAGATCTACAGAGGAAGATACTCTATAGCCTCTCTGGGCAGCCAGTGCCAGTGCTCTGTCACTCTCATATTGACACTGAACTTCCTGTGTTCCAGTTGGTGCCCATTGCTACTTGTCCTGTCACTAGGCACTGCTGAGACTAGCCTAGTCCCTTCTAGACACCCACCCTTTAAATATTTATAAGCACTGATCAGATCCCCTCTTGGTCTTCTTCAGGCTAAACAGCCCCAGTTCTCCTTCCTTTCTTCATACAAGAGATGCTCCAGCCCCTTCATCATCTTTGTAGCCCTAATAATAATGAATAAGCTCAGTTTCTGATATAAGTGCTGCCAGAGCACCTTACTTCATCCTGTCACTGCCACTAATTCTTACAATTTCCAGTTCTCTCATTTGAAGATTCCCTTCTCACACATCTTAGTAAGATGACTTTGTAAATGAACATTTGAGGCAAATTAAGCAAAGTTCTCCTCACAGGTACAGTGTGCAAATGTACACACAGGTCCTCTTACTGGTATTGGTGTTTGTTGTAATGACAATCCATTAGATGGCCTGGTAGTCCATGGGAAATTTGAATCTGATGTTCTCCATCCAACTCCTAGTGAATGTGCGACAAAGTGACTGTCAGCATCCTATGGTACAGTTTTGTCTTAGGAAAGTAGGAATGGCAATGTTTTGTCCTTAAGGTTACAGACATATGAATGGTTACAGACATTGTGAAGAAATATGAAAGAGGGCTAGCACTCCTCTGTGAAATCGGGCTGCTGCTCTTGTGAAGGTTTGAAGGATGTTGTCTGGATTTTCTGGCAGGAGATGGAGTAGTTTGTCTATTTTGTTCAGATACAGGTGGATAGAAGAAGCCCATTTGCAAACATAAGAAGTATTATTCATCAGCAAATATGGTTTCCTTTGGAAATACAAATAAGAAGAAATAAAGAATCTAATTCTCTCAGCATGTTCTGAGGAAAAGAGAAAAATACTGAGGGGAAAAGGAAGAGTAGAAATGTCTGTATGCTCTAGAAAATAGTACTGGTAGACACCATCTCATAGTTTCCACTGAAATAAATTTTCCAAGCAAGAACTGAATTTATTCAAGCTACCTTCTGAAACACATTACATGAGCTGTTTGCCGGCTAAGGCCTCCTCTGCACATCCTGGAGTCTTTACCAGCTGAAATGCAAAGGTCATGTTGACAGACAGAAGTAACTAAAAAAACCAATAATCTGCCTGCACAATAACTTAATTGTGAAGGCAAAAGTTTTCTAATATGTCTTTAAGCAAATTCAACCATGATGTAACTCACTGTCTTGCCAAATGTGGTTAAAAGAGAGGAAGAGTGAATATTTCCAGTAAAAGTCATGTGTCATTTCAGTAAACTTCATTACTATGGTTTAAGTGATGACAAAAAATTAACATCTCAGTAGATGTTAATCAGTAGATATGATCAATTGATTTTTTAACAGCAACTGCCTAACTGCAAAAGAGGACCTAAATTTAGCCAATATTGCATGGCTTAAAAGAAAACCAGTTTGCAGTGCACTCTGGGAACTGAAAAGAGGTTAGAGACCTCTCCATTACATTTGCTGGATTTAAAGGTAAGCAGGCTTGGACATTTTAGCAACTACTTCCCTTTGCTAACAAATAGGATACCAAGGCTCCAGCATACAAGAAAGCCATTTGCTTTCCCCTCCCGCCAAAGCCTGAAGGTTCCTCCCTGTAAAGAAGCTTCCTAAAATAAGTACTCCCGCTCCAAAGGCTCATTACCTGCAGATAGTAATGTCCTTCAACAACGTGAAGCCCATCAAAAGCACCTAGCACATAAACCTCTTCTGTTTTCTCCGCCATCTTGTAGCTCAGGTGACAGCAGAGGTCCTTCTGGCAAACGTGGAGATTCCCCTCAGGCTCAGTGAGGTCAGTGAAGGTGAACCAGTCATAGAAGATGAGTCCTCCGAATTCATGGGGATTCAGTGAGGGTCTTTCAATACTCAAAGCATATGAGCTCCAGTTGACAGCAGGTGGGGAGGCAGGAGAAAGGCGAGGGTGTGAATCTAATTCAGCCATGAGGAGGTGACCATCCTCAGTGTTCATATTATAGTAGTATTTTCTGGCTCCGTCTGGTGCATAAATACCACTCCCTGAGGAGAGCACAACAGTCAGTCCAAAAAGAATAGAAAATTTCATTTGTCCTTTCAATTGTCCCTACCACTGGCTTATCCACTATGGTATTAATTTTACATAAATGTCTCATCAAAGGTGACCATTAGCAACTCAGCGTGTAGAGCTCATGCTCTGGCAAAGAACAGCATTTATTACCCTATGTAAGATCTGCTTAGCGTAGACAAAGGCAGAGGATGCTATGGAATGGTTGCATTTAGGGCCTCCCCAGCTCTCTTTTCTCCTGCATGCAACTTAAGAGTTGCTTAAGAATTCCTTTATTCTTGGCTACTCGATGCAAAAGGACTGTTTACCGATCAAAACCATCCAAAACACAACACAGGCAGGTATCACAGGCCCATCTGTGTGAACAAAGAGGAAGATAGCAGCTGTCCAGGCCCCTTTACAGTGCCTGAGGACTCCTCCTCATGAGGGGAACTCACAGCAAATGTCAGGGGGAAATCAAAGATCTGTCATACCCATCACTGCCAAAGAAACACATAAAATAGACGAGCGGCAGCCTGTCAGACATATCAAAGGGGAAGCCCCAAACCAATACTGTGGTTTAACAGCTCAGTGAAGATACTGGTCTGGATATAAGGTACAGATCTATCATGTAAGCTAAGGTCTACAGAATCAGTGCCATGCTCTTAAAAGAAAATGCAGACTACTTAGCATCAGGTCTAAAAATTTGTTTTTAACACTTCTTCCATACCTGCGTTAAAACCAGCTACAAATAAGTCTTATGTTTAGCCAGAATAAATGAGCCATGCACTGAGTTTATAAGCATATTTATCATTTGGCATCCAATGCAGACTTAGGAGAGGAGAGAACAAGAACCTAAGTTTCAGAAGTTGCTATTCAGAGAGAAGAGACATAACTTCCTAATTTTTTATAGGCATTAAAAAGAAAGAAAGGAAAATCCTAAGAAGCCAGGGAGAAGAAAGCACAAGTTTTCCCATGCTTTGTACAAGACCAGTAGGGACAGGAATTGTCAGCTTTAAAATTCGGTGACTAGGCTCTTTACCTTCAAAGAAAAAAATAAGTCATTCCTCTGCCAATCACCTTGCAGAACAGAGAATAAAGATTCACGGCTACAAAAATTTTTCAGAGTGAAAATTAATTACCTGTCATTATTATGTCATGAAAAACGCTGCTTCCATATGGGAGGATGAAAATTTAAGTGAAACTTTGTTCTAGTTTTTAAAATAAAATGTCACTTTTAAATGATCCAAATTTCATGGCTTTGATTTCTAATTTTGCCTCTCCCAGAACATTCAACATTTTCTTGTCTGAAGCTGTTTACTACATTCAATACAACATCAAAAAGATTTTTTTAGACTGATGGGAACACAATTTTCCAGAGATGTCACTACTCATAAAACACTTCTCCCTGCTTCTGAACCCAGAACCCTGAAGACAATTTCCCTTTTCCCAAATTCAACTCACCTGTCATTTGCAAACTGACATTATGAGTGTTTGCTGCAAGTACATTGACACCCATGCCCATAGCCCAGGCTGAGTGAAACTCAATGGCTGTCAGAAAGGGCAGGACGTTCATCCAAGCTGTGGGGAACAGCACGGTGTCCACCTGCAGCTCGCTCACCAGGACCACGGCAGGCTCCCGGAAAAGGATGTCGAAGCATGTGAAAATGCCAAACTTTCCAAAGGGGGTCTCAAAGGTGACTCTTTCAGGCTCTTTAGGGTAATTAAACTGAATTTCTGACATAAAGAGATTATACTGTAGGGGAAGAAAAAAGATAAAGCAGTTAAAGGCACTTACTGGACTATCCTGGAGTCATTCCCTAAAAATTTTCACAATGACAAGAGAATTTGTTTTAACCTGAGTTTGAAGCCTTCGCATGTAGGAAGTCAGGCTAAAACTGTATGACAGCCATAGTACCCAAAAGGTGGATATGGGGAGACACATTGCTCTGGTGTCTAGCTAGGAAAGCAACTATCTATCTGCAGGTCTATTGGTGTCATCCAAGTACAACTCCCCACCTAGTTTTTAATTTCAGTGATCCAAAAGACACACAGGAGAGAAATAATGAAGAGGAGCATGGAGGCTCTGGTGCCAAGGGGCAGGGTTGGTGACCTTGGTGTGGAGATGCACAGAGGGACTAGAAGCACATGGCACCAGTGGGAAGGGAAAGGCAGTGCAGGGGGACTGCAGAGCGGAGAACAAAACAGAGGTGATGGTGATGGAGGAAAGGCAGATGATCTCAGCCAACAGAAAAATCCAAGTTTGAGACATTCTCAGTTTTCCAACATTTTTATTCACATTTACTAAAAGAATCCTTTAATCTCCCTGTGGCCTGGACAACAAAGACATGCCACCAAGACAAAAGGTAGGTTCAGCTTTACTGAATTTGTAACTTGGCAGCTGGGCCATGCCAGGCTGAATGATGAGGGACCAGCCTCAGTATCAGTGTCCACCTCAGTCTGCTCGCAAACAAATGTCTCTGTTCTTTATGTGAAACACTGGGCCCAAAGTGCATTAAATGAACTTTTACTTAGAATTACTTCTAGCCACACTGGCATGGTGTTCAGCATGTGACCCCCAAACAACTTTGGTGAACCTTGCAGGTAGGCACATAAAACTGAAAGAAGAGACTTTTGTTGGGTACAGATGTTTCAGTGCCCTCATCTCTTTATACACCCAGTGCAAGTCTGTCCAGGTAATTCCCATTATACAACAACCCTGCTGAAACATCATCAGAAAAACATCTTCCTTAAACCAGACTATTCATGAAAGGTGAGATGCAGAAGAAGAATTTAAAATCCTGGGACATCAAGGGTTAGTCTGCTGAAAAGCTGGCACTAAAGCAGCTCAAGAAGAAGGGTTTCCAGTAATAGGGAATTAACCAACCAAGGATGACAACAACAACCCTGCCGCTGAATTGGACTTGAGGAATCATTTTTTATTCTAGTCTGTTTTGAGAAACATGGCAGCAAATGCAAAATCGGAGTCAACACTTCACAGCAACAGAGAGATTTTAAAGTATAAACAAAAGCAAAAAATACGCCACCGGAAAATGACTGGTATTTAATTTCCTTGCCAAATGGACACGTTTTGGAAGTTGTGAAAAAAATAACTTTTGACTTCCCAAGTCCACTTTACCTTGTGGTAACGAGCCACCAGTTTCCCCTCTGAGTCATAGACAACATTGGTGTTGTACTGATAGCGACCGTCGCTGGGGCAGCCGGGATCACTGGAGTTACACGGCTTCTTGTCCCCGATGTTGGCAACCACGTAGATGGAGTTGTTCCTGGCCATACAGCTGAGTCGTTCCTGCACTGGTGCTGGAGCAAACCTAACGTGAACCCAACAACCCAACAAAAACAAAAAAAACACAAAAAAAAGACTAACAAACTTTGTAGTGTCCATAACCAGAGCCCCGATGGCATGTCAGCAGCATCTGCTATCCTGCAGGTCCTGGAGCCCTGCATCAGTGTCCAGAGGGACATGCTGGCCCTGGGTGCCTGCCAGCACCCCTCGACACCCAGATTCTGCAGCAAGCGGGTAACCCTAGGGCTGGGAAAGGAATCGCTGGGCAGAGGAAGAGACCAACTTGGTGTTACAGAGAAGAACTTCTTAGCATCTGGCATAGCAACACTGAGGACTGTAGATCTGGGCCCTCAAGCTGTGGAATAGCATAGCTGATGTGGTCAAGGTAATTCATCTCCTCCCACAGATGGAAGAACAAAGTCCTCCAGCTATGGCACAAACAGCAGTGGCATATTCCTTTCAAGATGTGACAATGGCCATGTGCCATAGACTAGCAGCACCCCTGCAGCACATCTGGGCCAGAAGAGAGCAGACATTGCCCTCTCAAGGTGGCAATGCATATGGCTGTCCTAGTTTTGGCTGGGATAGCGTTAATTTTCTTTCTAGTAGCCAGCATAGTGCTGTTTTGGATTTAGTGTGAGAATGAGGTTGCTAACTCATTGATGTGCTCAGTTGTTGCCCAATAGTTGTAGTGCTTACACTAAGTCACAGACTTTTCAGCTTTCCAGGCCCTGCCATGTGCAGAAGCAGCTGGGAAAGCCCAGACAGGATACCTGGCCAAAACTGGCCAAAGGGACATTATTCCCTGCCACAGAACGTCATGTTCCAGATAGAACTGGGGAAGTGAGCCAAGAGGTGCAATTGCTGCTAGAAACAGGCTGGGCATCTGGGGTGGGGTGTGAGCAATTGCATTTGTACATCACTGGGTATGTTATTCTTATGTATAATTACAATTACAGTAACAATAATCATCATCATCATGATCTTCTTTTGTTATCCTCTTAAACTGTGTCAGCCTATGATGTTATTTCGATTCTCCTCTCCATCCCCTTCTGTAGGAGGGGTGTCCGGCAGGCTGTGTGGTGCTTGGTTACCCGCTGGGGTTGAACTATAACAAATGGCTTTGGCATACAGTAGGGACTAACCCACGAGATACACTGGCAGCACCAAGGAACAGGGCACACCAGACTGATAGCAGGCATTGTATTCCCCTAAGATGCTAATGAAAAACCTGATTTGGGGCAGTGAATCACCCTCATAAGTCTGCGTGAATAAAGGCCTGCATAGACACACTGCCACCCCACAGCCCACAGTCACTGAAGACTCATACATTTAGCTACTTCTACCTCAGTAAAAAGTTGTACATCCTGTACTTCTCCCCATCATGAATCTTCCTCTCAGGACCACTGAGAAATTACATTCTCACACATGTAATATTATGGTCTAAGCACCTCATCATGGAGCAGGTTCAGAAACCCATGGTGAAAAAGGCAGACCACACCTGCAGTTCCACGCTGAGCACTTATTTCATGCTGTATGGAACTAAGTCCCGCACTCAGCTACAGGTTATCATGGTCCTGATGGAGCATGATGCAAGAATGACACCACATTCTACAGCACAGTATCTAGCAATTCGGACTTTGTCTTAGTTGTAAAAAACTAAGATGTCACTCAGAGGTTTGGACATTGACTGATGATCTCATCTCCTCTGTTATTAGCTGCTCAGAAACTAGTTCTCTGCTGTCCACCAAAATGTGTGCTTTTATGGCATATAAAAAAAGAATCCTAAACAAACCAACAAAAAAAACCCCTAGTGTGAAGATTTTCCAATCAGTTATATTCAAAGCAGTGTGACAAAAAAAAGCAGAATGAGAAGCAGTAAAGCAGTATATTCTGGCATCAAAGCTTTTTCAAATGCAAAAAAATTTAAAAAGTTTCCTCTAAACTGAGCAGCCCAGAATCTGTATATTTTTTGAATTTCTCTTTAAAATGTTCAATTGAAAAAAACCTTTTTTTTTTCTCAACAGGGCTCCCTAGACATTTAGTCATGGATGTGCTATCTACTTTATCATGCAACTTCATATGTAAATTGAATTGAAACTTACACTCATGTCAAAAGCACCAGCAGTTCTCAAGCATTTACTGGGAGCATCTCATGACTCCATGAGACACTGTTTTGAAAGAACATGAGTCACTGCAGAACAAATCACCTTGTGGGGTCGGTGCAGGGAATCCAGTTCACTGACGGATCAGGGATATCCTCCAGGTAGGGGTAGATGTCTTCTCTTGTGAAACGCCAGCCATAAATCCCATCTTCAGGAGTCACAATGATCTTGGCACCCTGAAACAACAGGCTTCATTCAGAGTGCACCCATCAACAGATAACCAGGAGGGTCAACAGGAGCAGAAAACACTAGCTAGCAATGCTCACAATGCATCTCGTACCTGCTGGGCTGCTTCCTTGACAGCCCCTTCCAAGATGTCCATGTTTTTGTTCATCAGGGCCAAAGCATCAGCTGGGGAAACAGGCTTGTCTGTGGCATCTGGCAGGATGACTGCGTGCTCATAGATGGCGGCAATGAAGGTGTCAGAGGCATGGACCTGGAGGACTGCAAGTGCCAGCACTGCAGCACGCAGGAGAGGCTGGGAAGGGAGCATGGCTGGTGCCTTGCAGCTCCTAGAATGAACTGAGTCATGAAAAAATAGAGGAAAAAGGAGCATGCATAGAAAAGAGGGATAAAGTTTAACTTTAAAAGAGGGAGGAAGGGCTGATCTGTTAAAGCATTACCTTGGAATCAATCAGTGCTGGTGACATACGGAAAATTACAGTCATGCACAGTAAGAATGTCGCAACTCAATTAGAAAAAAAGGTTGAGCAATGCTAATAGTAATTGTGCCAATTAAAAAAAAAAGTTATTAAGCATGGCTAGAAATAACAGTCCATTTTTTGTTGTCATAATTTTTTATGTCATTGATTGCAATGGACTTTTGCTGTCTACGTTGGCTCCGCCCTGATATCCAAGCAAAATGTGGATGTGTCACTCCTAGAGCTACTAGTCTTCTGTGAAGTTTGAGTGGCAAAATTAAGGGTCTTAAAAACTGTCTTCTTTATTCTACTGTCTTCATATTCCTCATATACTGTGACTTTGTGTGTAGCTTGCTTCCCAGAGTTTCTTTATATCAAAGTCACTGCATAACATCTCATTATACTTAGATATAATACACTTAATGTGCCAGCAATATAACTGTCCCTTGCATTTATCCCAGTGGCTCTCCCAGTCATTTCTGTTTAACAGTACATCATTTTCCAGAAGCTTCCCACCAGAAAATGTGCATCTGGAGGGAACATTCCTTCAGCTTACAGCACACTGTCATTGTGGAGTTGTCTCTACAGTATCTCTCCAGAAATGTTGTGGGTGAATGCAAGCACCAGAGATTTCCCCGCAGAACAGCGCAGGCTGAGGGTTTCAAGCATTAGGAACATTGATTTGCATCTGGTAATGTTTACCTCCAAGCACCTCTGACATTACTAGATACAGCACACTCATCCAGAAGCCTTAAATATGAGCCTTTAAAAGGCTGCAGTAGAGATTTCAGTGAAGTATTGTAGCTTGCAAGCCTTGGCTCTCCACCCCCACCCCTTTATCTCATCAGGCGAAGTACAGTTTGAATCACGCTAACCACAGTCAGACCGAAGTCTGAAGGATGACGCAGTAAATGCTCCCTTGTTTACCAACAGTCAGGACAAGAGTCAGCTGGGAAAGGTGACTTACCCTGGCAGGGCTGAGCTGAAAGAGTTGAGGCTGACAAATCCCTGCCAAGTTCAGTCAGTGCCGGGACAGGGGGTCTGTAGTACGGGGCAGTGGAGGCATTCGCCCGCCTCTACCAACAGGTAGTCCTGCCTGCTGCCTGCAGAGAGGGGTGCTCACCCCGGCAAAGGACTAAGGCCCTTCCTGTAAACAAACCAACCCCCTCAATAAAACGTAATAAAACTACAGCCTTCCGGCCATACGTGGCTGTGGGAAATCAAAGAGGAAATTTATCCTAGAGCTCCCTCTACTGTTCATGCCTCTGTCTTCCCAGTCCGCTCTCCTCACCCCTCTATTGCACTCTCCCTCCACTACTGCGCGAGGACAGCAGTTACCTGAGGGCTGACTTCTGTGAAGCAAGATGTGATCTTACGCTAAATCACCTTAGCTGCAAAGGTAGTCCGTCTTCAGGCTGTGGTCCAGCTCCTTTCCATGTGCTGAGAGGGACTGTGCAGAAGACTTCTCATTCAACGGGTGTTATCTTGCTGTGGAGAAGCCTGTGCGAAGGGTCACGCCTGCAACCCTGCAATCACTGCAGAGCAGTGAGGACGGGCGGACAGGGGTGAGGAAACCACAAGCCATTCAGCTTTCAGTGAGACCACATGGTTATGTTCCTCAGTTGTAACCGGACACTCTGTGTCCCAGGGCATAGATATAAATGTAGAGATGAGATACTTTTCCTTCACGAACAAGTAGAGTGCTTTCCATTACTTCTATTGCATAAATCATAGGGGATTACACTCTAATACACCTAGAGTCTTAAAATCTTGTTTTTACAACATTCACTTTGTAAAAAAAAAAAAATTTAAAAATACATCCTACAAGTCTATTTTTCACGATGTTGGTCAGATTAAATGTGAACAGTGTTTCTATTTCAAAACGAACAAACAACAGAATTAACAGCACGTGGAAATCTTAGCCATGCCACCCAAAGTTATCCATTCCACTGCAGGGCCTGCACCCTGTTCACCAGCCTGCACACACAGTCCTGACTCTCAGTCACACTGGCGCAAGCAACTACTTCGTGGGAAGACAGATAGGGAATTGCAGAATTGCTCATTTTGGGAATTTTTGATATTGACCCACTTGACTCCTTGAAAAAGGTAACACAGTTATCAATAGCTTTGTGGAAAGGAGATTTTTCACACCCTAAAAATGGCCAGAAAGGTTTAACTGGCATCCTCCAACTGTAAGCTGGAGCATGGCAGGATAATGTATTGCACTGCGTGCTCAGCTGAGTAATTGGTTTTGAAGCAACAGGTTTTGGAGGCTTGTTTTCTTTTCAAAGTAGTTTGTAACTTAAAAGTTGAAACTCTGGCTTTCAAAGGATCCGTTAACCTCTGGTTTAGAACAGTTTTGTGGGGCAGAACAGTACTGTGGAAATCACTGCTAAGACCCTGAAAATCGGTTGTGCCACAATCCACAGCTGTGTGCCTGAATCCTACACAGGGGATTCAAAGTTAGAGAAATTTTCTCTACTGTCCCCAGTGAGACTGAACTCAAGCCTATGCCAATCAAAAGCGATCATAAAAAAACACACAGAGAACTGCCCAGAAGAGTAATTTATTTTTGCTACAAAATCAAGTCAACAAATCAATGTGCAATGACTATGCTGTCATTGGCAACCTGAGAAATAGAATGTCATGAGTTTTAACATTAATTAACATTAGTTAACATTATCATTAATTATGATTAATTACAGAAACAAGCAGATGAGACCTTAAAGGACCTGCAGTGAAATCATGGTGATCCTTGCTCTGTGTGTGGAGGGTCCTTCTCATAGCACCTCCCAAAGAGTGTGACACTTAAAACTGGCTTCGATGTACTAGTCCGACTTACCAGACGTCCATCATTTAGCACCTAGTTATGGGCAAGTAAAATAAACAGGAACATCAGCAAAGCAGTACTACTGTACAACAAACACAAAATAATATATTAATTAACAATGAGGTAGTGGAGACATGTCTTGAAAAAAGTCTCTTACTAATTTGGAGATGCCACAAAGTCTGAGAAAAACTACACTTCTGTCTTGAGCAAGAGCTTGCTCTATAAGATTTGGGGAAGAAGGCAGTCAGGGAAATGGACCTGCTCTATGAATGCAACCAGGGGAATCAGGCACAGATAAAGCTGTCTTGAACTCAAGCCAGTGACTGAATAACTTGATAACTCCCAAGTTGCTACTGTGTCTTGCAGTGGCTTTCTGACCATTTGTGTTACAAGTCTGACAACTCACAAGGGTGTCCCTTTACCTCAAACTCCCCGGGGGCCAGCTGCACCCCGCTGTACAGGACTTCTGGGAAGACGTAGTTGGTGCCAAAGGTGCCGCTGAGGGAGAACATCTCAAACCTGGTCTGAGCCGTCTCCACCGGCTGCCCGCAGGAGTTCAGCTCGGTGCTCTGGCACTTGAGCAGCGTGCATATCTGTGGGGAGGAAAAAGGCCAAATACTGCTAAGCTTTCAACAGTCAAGAGCTGAATTTAGCTGTCAGAAGGGCTGTCATGATGAAGAAATTATTCAATCCATCTTATTTATTCAGGCCAAGAGGATCTATGGGTGCTCTTGTCACTCTAAAAAAAGACAGCTCTTTACCAGCACCAGAACAAAGTGCTCTGTGTGTACACAGTTATGTGTACATTCATGCAGAGTGCATATGCATTTAGTCACGGATGTGGAATAGTGCATGACCTAGGCATGTTACTTCAGCTCTGGCTGATTTTCCTAAAAAAATGAAGCCATATTTATTTGCCTGTTCTAGGGGGAATGCTCTAAAGATATAGCACATTAAAAAAAGCCTAGCAGTGACACTGAAAAGAATCAATACCCCGACAAGCCATGTGAATACTAAGGTTCTATCTGTATTTAGTTCCTTCATTTTGTGAGATAACTACATGTTAATGAATCACATCAACATGATGGCATACTCCACTAAGCAGAAAACAGCTCTCTGCTGTTACTAGAACATCCCTCTAAAGACAAGGAAAAGTCTACAATCTTCCCCCCCAAGTCGTGGTTTAACCTCAGCCAGTAGCTAAGCATGGGGCTTATCCCCTCAAGTGGGATAGGGAGGAGAATGGAAAAAACCCTAATGGGCTGAGATAAAAACCAGTTTAATGGGATAACAAAGGACAATACTACTACTACGACTACCCCTACTAATAATAATAAAATCAATGAGTGGTGCACAAATTCAACTGCTCACCACATATTGAAAAAAATCAAACTCTAGATGCCCAGCCTGCTTCCAAGAATCTGTCCTGCCTCCTGGCTCGCTTCCCCAGTTCTATCTGGATCATGATGCTCTGTGGCAGGGAACGTCCCTTTGGCCACTCTGGGCCAGCTGTCCTGGCTGGAGTCTCCCAGCTTCTTCTACACCTTGCAGGGTATGGGAAGCTGAAAAGCCCTTGACTTTATGTAGGCACTACAACTAACTGGCAACAAGTAAAAACACAGAGTCAACTCAGGGTCTTCCATAATTTGTAACATAGACAGAAAAGCAGGGTCGACACCCCTAGTGAAGTCAAAGCACATTATGAAGGAAACAAATGTTTTCAGAGGGGTCTGAAAAATGCGTCCTCTTAAACTCCCTCAATCACAAATGAGACAAATGCCCAAGTAAGAACAGAAAACTTTTACCTGCAAATAATACTCTCCTTCAACAACATGTAGCCCATCAAAGGCACCCAGAACATAAATGTCATCTTTCTGCTTCTCTGCCATCTTGTAACTCAGATGGCAACAGAGGTCATGCTGGCAAATGGCACGATTTCCCTCAGGTTGGGTGAGCTCAGTGAAGGAGAAGAGATCATGGTAAACAGTCCCACTGAAATAGTGATCATTGGACGGAAGCTGTTCAATACTGCTGGCATACAAATTCCAGTGAACAGGAGAGGGATAGTCAGGAGACAGACGTGGGCGTGAACTCAGTTCTGCCACCAAAAGGTGACCATTTTCTGTTTCTGTATTATAATAATATGCTTTTGGGCCATCTGGGGCATAAATTCCACTCCCTGCAAACACAGAACACCAGAACGCTTTGCTTTTAATCTGAAAGCAAGTGTATAGTAGAAGTAAGCAGTATTCACTAAACAAACAGGTGCCACAGTTTATTCTAATGTTTACCAGATTGTTTTGAAATTAAGCCTTCACAGACTACAATCCTAGCATAATGCCTTTTGCAATCAGTAGAAAGTAGACCAAACTCTGATGCTTCACGTATTGTAAATGGCAAGATTACTGTGCTGTACCATGTCTTATATACCATTGTATATGATTTAAGCGGCTGAAGCTATACAGTCCTCATTGAGTTTAGCTGCATCAGAAATCAGAATTACTGACTAAAATTACTGATAACACTGTCAGGTCAAATAAATTCTGTAAAAAAAAGTTACTACCCAAAACTATGTCTTTATACGAACTCTTTATATAAATACATAAATCTTTAAATCCCAGAGTAAAACCTACTCATAGAGAATATGAGTTGTATGACATAGGGTCACCAGTGATTGAGTACTAAAGAAACAGCCTATATCCACTTTTATTTGGAAGGCACAGTTTAGGGCTACGTTTCAGCAACACCAGTAAGTAAAACTCATGCTTGACTTCCAGTACCTATTTGGGAAAATACACAGCGAAAACAGGGCCTGCAAAGAAAACCTGACTCAAGGTCTGCAGCCCAGGAGTGTGGCAGGACTCCCAAGAACATTTCTCATGGTTAGGTTTCCACCTGGTGGAGAAAAAAAGGTTTGGGCCTTCACATAACCAAAACATCAATAACCAGCACCAGGGGCAGAAGATGAAAAATCGCATCCATAAACTCTCTGGACTGATCCTTTAACAAATAACTAAAGGTGTTAAAGATGGAAGCATTTCTGAGTTCCTACAGATCATGATATCCTTTCTATCTGTACAAGGTCCCTTGTCCCAAACCTGTCAACGCGTGTATGTGTGCCTGAAGCTGACTGGAATTTCTGCTCAAGTCAGCTGCACTGCAGAGATACAAAAACTGCTCATGGGAACAAGAGCAATTAGAACAGCATCACCTTACCTGTCATGCCTAAAGTGGAGTTGCGTGTATTTGCCGAAAGAAAGTTGACGCCCATTCCCATGGCCCACGCTGAGTGGAACTGGACCGCTGACAACAATGGGAGAGTGTTACCCCAAGCAGTTGGGAACAGAATGGTGTCGACCTGAAATTTACTTGCCAAGACCACAGCTGGGTCATGATAGAGAATGTCTGCACAAGTGAAAATGCCAAAAGTAGCCAAAGGATGTTTTGAAAGTAACGAATTCTGGGTCCTTGGGGTAATTAAACTGTTTCTCTGTCACAAAAAGGTTGTACTGTTCATAGAAAGGAATAGAGAGGGAAAAAAAAACAGTGTTAGAAAATAAGTAAAACTATTTGAATCAGAATAATAGCGAATGTAATACTCATTCACTTATATACAAGTAATGGAGAGCATGATTTGTGAACATGCTACATCTTAATTTTGGAAAGGAGATTTCCTGTTACTGCAAGAGGACTCAATCACAGAAATGCACAGTTCTGATCTAATTCCAGTGAAGGAGATTTGTATTTAGTTAGCAAGAGTTTAGGACATTACTGTTTTAATATCCCATGTGCCACTTCCTATTGAGAAGCAATAAAGCTTGACGATTTACTGAGTTTTAATTTCATTTAATTGCTTGCTATTAAATTCAGAATAGCAGGAAATAAGATATCTTAAGGCAGCAGCTTTCACCTGTCCTCTGATACCTGTCCTGTAGTGACTTTTACGCCTGGGAAGCAGCTTCTGTTTCACATCTTTAACCACCTCAGGATCATGCACTTCCTCAACTTTGTAGAATCATCTTACCTTGTGGTAACGAGCCACCAATTTCCCTTCTGAGTCAAAGACAACGTTGGTATTGTACTGATAGCGACCATCACTCGGGCACCTTGGATCACTGGAATTACAGGCTTTCTTGTCTCCCATATTTGCAACCACATAGATGGAGTTATTCCTCGCCAGACAGCTCAGTCTTTCCAGCACTGGTGAGGGACCGAACCTGAAGAGCAAGGAAGGAGGAAAAGAAGTATACCATCAAAACCAGTCAATCCATAACAACTGCCAACACTAAGACTGCAGATCACAAGAACAATAGATTTAAGTTAGTCATTTCTAATACAAGACTGTTGTTTTCTGTTACTCAATAGATGGCAGCGGTTTGTGCTTCAAAGCTTACTGTGCTGAAACCCCAGCTTTACCTCATGTTAGATAAGTGAGGAACCACATGGGTTTCCTCACAGTGAAAGTGACTCTTTGCACCTTTGAGACTCCCTTCTGCTGCTGGTGTGTGGTACGGCATTGATATTACACCAAGACATGCACTAATCTCAGCTTTCTGATTCAGCTCTTGAATGGTGTAGTTTATCAAGGAAAATAAGAGAATAAAAAGGTTGCCATATCATGATTAAAAAATATAAATTTGAAATCATGCAGTATATCCTTTCAGTAGCAGCTGTTATTTTATTCACAAATATCCCTAATATTCCTGCACCTTATACATGTTCTGTAACATATATGGAATACATGAAATGTACTGAGATGTATTCTGGGGAAGTGTATCCCTACCTTTCAGGGATTTACATTCTGAAGCATAAATCCCTGAAATGTAGATTCTGCAAGGTTTTGTTTTAATTTTAAATAAATCCCCAACATTTATGAGCATCTAACTAAAATCAGAATAATTACAACAAGAAAAAATGACAAATACTGAGAGAAGTTGTCTAAAGCTATTTATGACAACTACATGATGTCAACCTGACTTCATTTCACAGTACTCATTCCAAGACAACTATCAACAACCACTCCTAAAGGTCTTTCCCATTTGACAGTTCCCCCATACAGACAGGGATGGTACCTTCCAGGATCAGCACACGGAATCCAGTTGGCCTGTGAATCTGGGATATCCTCAAGATAAGGATATATGGTTTCTCTTGTGAAGACCCAGCCATAAATGCCATCTTCAGGAGTCACAATGATATGGGCACCCTGGAACCAAAACACAAACCCAAACCCCACCATTAATAAAACAGATAAATGGCTGGCTTTTACCCAAATCACTGTCTCTAATTCTGTCCTAATACCTGTCCGGCTGCTGCTTTGATAGCCTCTTCCAAAATTGCCATATTTTTGTCCATCAGCATCAAGGCCTCCTCAGGAGAAACTGGCACTTCAGTGTCCTCTGACAAGACCACATTGTGCTCGTAAACGGCTGCGATGTAGCTGTCTAGGGCACAGGCTTCCAGAACAGACAGCACCAGGAGCATGGCAGAGGCACAAGCTGTAGGAAACCCCATGCCTGGAGCCTGGAAGTCACCCAAGAGGAAGACAGAGGAAGACAGAGGCAAGCAAAGCCACAGGGGACTTTAAAAGGCTAAGTCTTGCACAAAACCTGGGAATTCCCCAAGAAGACACCGGGAGATGCAATCACCCTGCCATGAAGGCCTCACACCACCAAAGGCAAGAGAGCTGCCAGCATTGAGCAATCCTGTCTTACGCCCCTGGCAGAGAAGTCACCCCGGTGCTGCAGCCAGAGACACAGTCGCTCCCCAGGTTTACAAGTGGTCCAGGCATGGTGCTGCTGCCATAACACAGTTCAGGGCAAGCCCAGGTCATGGCAGGAAAAACAAGCCAGTTTGGGAAATCTCAGCAAAGACCAGTGTGGACACATTCCTGCCCAAAGTCGAGGGGTGGGGCACAAGCAGGGCTGCAGGAGGCAGGTGGTCAGTCCCAGGCTTGGTGTTGCTCCACAGACACTCCCTGTGCCACCCCAGGTCAGGGCTGCTCCAATCTAGTTGAGCATAGTTTGGCTGTATCTGGTCCATTCCTTGCTTATGACAGCCACACAGATTGTACAATTGTGTTAGGAACAGCAGATGGGTACTCAGCCCTGCCACTGCACCAGACAAGCTTACTGAATTTCCCACAGGAGATCCCACTGCTGTGCTTTAACCCTGATGCCCTGGATAATCATTTCAGGCCAAGCTTGTGAGTTGATCTCAACAACAAACTTGGAAACCAGGATTCCTCTTTGGGTTTCTTTTACCTCCATTGCATCGGTGAAAGAATAAAGAGGGGAGACGATGTGTTGCCAGACAGCTGGAGGGCTTAGCTAGGCCTGCCTAGTTTCCACTAGAGGTCTGGTGAAGTTCAGGCATTACAGGACAGCTCATTAATTTCAATAACATTTGTGCTCTTTCTGGTAATCCTGGCCACTTCCAGTCCTAATGGCACAAAGTCAGGCAAGCGAACAAATCATTCCACAAAGAGCTCATTAAGTCTCATGTCTACACATCTGCATCTTGTCCAACTTGCCTCTACCTCTAGTCTTCTCAGCTCCTTCACCCTGAGCACCACCAGGGTCAGCACTTCCAGTTGTCATTCCCAGTTTCAGTGAAGTTTAATGGAGATACAAAAGGAAAGGGAGCTACTGTCAGGACATTCCCGGGAAAGCCTGCCCTTCAGCACCCTGGGGCTTCACAGTTCAGCTGGCTGCCAGAGCAGTTCTTCTTGCTAGTGCCCCCAAAAGGGCTCTAGCAAAGAAACAAATATTTCTCATGTGAATTCCAGGAGCTACTCACAAGAGAAACAGAAACTGCTAGGACTAAAGCCATTTTTCTAGCGCCCTTCTGATGGCCAGTTCTGGACTCAAAGACAAACTACCAGGCAGGCCCCTGTCTTGGCCCGTTTCCAGTGCTGGAAAACAGCAGCCCTAGACTTGATAGACTTACTGCTGCAGAGGTAATCAGTACATTCCACTTGGCATTTATTAGTAGAACAGATCTCTCACACACCAAGCTGAGTCTTCATATATATACAAACATACGTATGTTCGTGCCTGTACGCATACACATGTACAGACCCGATGCCAAGTCTTCTCCAGGACTGAAGATCAGTTAGTTCTCTGTGCTGATGCTAAGGCTTCTCTTCATTTCCTTTCCCTCCCATATTCAGGCACTTTCATGACAATGCAAGTACTGGTAGACATCAAATCTTTTATACTCTCATTGTCTAAGAACATTCACAAATCTTAGGAAAAAATGCTTTATTGAAAGCAATATTGTGCTTAATGCTTTGTTGTTTCAAATTCCACTTTCAGTATTTTATGTTACCAGTTAAAGTATTACGAGATAATGAACTTTCTTTAAAAAAATACAGGAAATCATGGTAGCAAAATAGTAGCTTTACCCAAGAATAATGCACAGCAGGCTCAAGTATAGAAACCAAACATTGGAAAACACACCTCTTCACATACAGTGGTGCACTGTATATGAAACACAATTAAACAGGCTGACATCTGAGGGTTACTCATCACTTCAGCCAATCCGCGTGAGGACTTCCAAAAGAAAGGCAGTCAGTGTTTAGTGTTTCAAAACAGTAACGCAGCTACAACTAAACCACAACTGGTCCTTCACTAAGGGATCGTGTATCCCAGCTCCAGAATAATGCAACACTGTTAAGTCCACTCATCTCAACACTAGTTTAAACCACAGTAGTAAACAGAGAATTGAGAGTACGTCTGGCTATGTTTCACTGCCCATCAGATGAGTTCTTTCTTCATTATTACTAGAAGAACTTTGCGGGATGGAACTGGAACTGTTTGCACAAGGAAAAGAAAAGGAAGGAAGAAACAGGTTTAATATTCTCTAGATAATTCCACGCAATACCAAAATAATATCAGAAAAAACACATGTTTATGTGGAAATATCTAGGTGGATCACCAGATTTGGTTGCCCACTGTTGCACAGAACCATGTACTACAGCTTTCACACCTATCATTTCAGAATCACAGAATGGTTTGGGTTGGAAGGGGCATTTAAAGGTCATCCAGTCCAACCCCCTGAAATGAGGAGGACATCTTCCACTAAACTAGGTTGCTCAGAACCCTGTCCAGCCTGACCTTCAATGTTACCAGGCATGGGGCATCTACTGTTTCTCTGTTCCACTGTTTCATTACCCTCATTGTAAAAAAAACAAAAAAAAAAAAAAAAAAAAAATTTAAAAAATTATTTCTTATACCCAGCCTGGACCTACCCTCTCTTGGTTTGAAACCATTAACCCTTGTCCTGTTGCAATAGGCCCTACTTAAATGTCTGTCCCTGTCCTTGTTATAGGCACTCTTTTTAAGCACTGAAGGGCTGCAATAAGGTCTCCCCAGAAACCTATCTTCTCCAGGCTAAACAAGCCCACCTTATCTCATCCTGTCTTCACAGGACAGGTGCTCCAGCCCTTTGATCATCTTTGTGGCCCTCCTCTGGACTTGCTCCAACACGTCCTTCTTATGTTGAGGGCCCCAGACCTGGATACTCTAGGTGAGGTCTCACAAAAGTGAGCAGAGGGGCAGAATCACCTCCCTCAACCTGCTGGTCACACTCTTTTTGATGCGGCTCAAGACATGGTTGGCTTTCTAGGCTGGGAGCACACATTTCCAGGTCATGTTCAGCATTTCATCCAGCAACATCCCCAAATCCTCTTCTCAGGGCTACTCTCAATCCTTTCATCCCACAGCCTGTCCTGATACCGGGGGTTACCCTGACCTATGTGCAGGACCTTGCACTTGGCTTTGTCAAACTCCCTGAGGTTCACATGGGCCCACTTCTTGAGTTCATCTAGGTCCCTCTGATTGTATTCCTTTCCTTAGGCACACCAACTGCACCACTCAGCTTGGTCTCATCAGCAGATTTGCTGAGGGTGCACTCAATCCTACTGTCCAGGTCACTCATGAAGGTATTAAACAGTCCTACTCCCCATATGTCCCCGGAGGGACACCACTCATCACTGATCTCCATGCAGGCATTGAACCACTGACCATCACTCTCTGGATGTGATCATCCAGCCAATTCCAGCTCACAGACACACTCCTGGAAGAACCATGAATGGGGTCTGCTCATTAATGCCACCGTTCTGTTGCTTGTATAGAACAGGCTTTGCCTAGTTTACATCTTTGTTTAGGTCAGCAGGGATTTAAGGGAGGCATTCTGACACAGTATTTCAGTAGTATTTTTACTGCTCATTTTGTCATGCATTATCAGGTTGGTAGGTAGCAAGTTAAAAATGAAAGCACAGCTTCCAAAGGTTTGCTTAATGTATCTTTATATAAAATAAAGAATAATTATGTCAACATACCTTCTTCTTGCCTCAGTGATATAGAATATTCCAGTTGCAAGACCCTTTGAGGAAACAGTTACAATTGTTAACAACAACCTTATGCAATTGTTTATAATTGCAATAGATATGAAAAGCAAAAAATGTGCAATTACTTACAGTTAACAGTGCCCATCCTCCTTGGATGGCTGAGGCCCATTCAAAACCCAGCTTTTCATTTAGAAACCCTCCTAGAGTGGGACCTGCAAATGACCTGCAACAAATCAAAATGAGATACTGGCATCTCAAGAGAACTTTTTATTGCGTTTTGTGGCATTTCTCCACTGATTCACTTTCCTCTGACTGTCCTCTGCAGACCTAACTTTCCTATAATCCACAAGGAAGTATATTAATTCATTGTTTGCGGTGGCCCCAATAAACCCATCTCGTTACCTCCTCAGCTGGAAATAGGACCCACATCAGAAAGCTTCACTTTCCTCTCTATCCAGAATGGCTTAGAGGTCTCATTAACTACCATGTTCTAACAGGGCATCTACACAGACCACTTCTGTCATGAAAGAAACTCAGACTCTTATCCCTCAAAAATCTCATCCCTTTCAAACTTCAAGACAAAAGACACCGGTGGCTATAGGCACACTGTGATGACATGGCCTCTGCAGGGTTGAGCTGTATGTAACTGCCCTGCACTTCCATTCCTGTCTTAAGAACACCATGAAAGGTTACACAGCTGCTGTCACTTTATGAAAGGTCCTAACATGGTATGGTTTCTTCATACAGCAGGGGAAAAATCTGTGAAAAAATAGAGATGCTTCCTGGGAGGAAATCACATCATAAAACCATGTTTGAGAACAGTAATGAACCTGGGGTTTGGTAGCTTTGTACTATCCATATCTTTACGGAACCCTACACCAAATAAACAGGACAGCTAGAACTTCAGTTCGCTTGGAAAAAATGGTGCAGCCACAGAGGACTACATGGACAGATAAAACAAGTCCTGGAAGCAGCTGTCATTAGGGGGACTGTCACATCCCACTGAGCAACAACTCTGGAGTATCACTTAGCCAGTAGCACCTTTCACTCATTTCTGTGATGACCACTGGGTAAAAAAACTCTGCTAAGCTACACAGAGACCTTGAAATATGGCTGTAGCTGAGGGAAGATTCTACCCCAAGCTATACTGGACAAAAGGACGACATGTAGAGAATTAAAAAGGGAGAACAGAATTAGCCAGGAGCAGATACTTCATTAATTAGGGTCCACCTCTCTGTACACTAAGCATTAAATGTCTCTGACAACAGAAACAATCACACAGAAGAGAATGTTAACATCCACAGTATCACTGCAGCTCTTTTATATACAGGGCAATATGTTTCAAGGAAGAGAATTTCAGCATGCATTCCCTTTGTTGGGTATTCATTCCCTCTGTTTCAACATGTCCACCAGGCACCTGTTCAGCAAGAGCCTTCTGAATCAATGTCAACACAACGAGTGCGACACAAGACTTCTGGTTGTCATTCAGGAAACTTTTATGTGGGAATAGCACACACTGACCAGGCACTCACAGCTTACAGAAAGGTGACTGTGTACCTACCCAAGGGACCAGATGGCATTGAAGAGTCCAGATACCAATCCCAGCAGACTCAGACCCTCTTCAAATCCATTCTCACTGAAGAAAGACAGAGCAGTTAGAGTAGTACAATTCATTATGTCTCAGTCTGTAGCCTCGCCATGTAAAGCAGGTTTTTTTCACCTCCTTTTAATTTACACATAAATAGTTAACAAGCAAAAGTGTAAAGTGGAATCATGCCTTTTTACCAACTGCTTTCTTCTTTGCTGACTCTCTAGAGGATTGCAGTGCTACTTCCCATCTCTGATGTCTTCCAAGTGAGACATGACATCATCGCTCATTCTCCGTGTTTCATATGGTAAGTGTGAAACAGTGACAGGTGTTTTTTAAGGACAGACCTTGTTCCAAGAGGAACGTATTAATAAGAGTTAATCTAAACCCTCCTAGCCATCACCACCAGTACAGACCTTGTACTGGGAGCAAGCATGCCTCCTGTAGGCACAGCTGCTCATGCCAATGCAGATTGAAAATCCAGTGAAAACTGCTTGCTATTGAGCATCCTCAGAAACTGAAATAAATCCTAACTATATGAAAGCACATACAGGTCATTCCATACTATGAGACCTAAGGGCTGATGGATTTCAGTGTGTTCCTAGCACTGAGATACACATTTACAAAATTATATTTGGAGTACAACAACTGGGTGTTCGGTCAGAAAAAGCTAAGACAAGAGCAGTGAAAGCATTTAAGTGTACTTAAGTATACTTCAAATAGTAATACTAACTGCCTTTGTCTCAAAAAGGGAGGAAAAATCCACATCAAAATCCTACTTCATATTCAACCCCGAAAATTAGTTGCAATTTCCTACTGTCAGTAACATGAAAGATGTGTTGAACCGAGTTACTTACTATGCACAGTGCAGCATCTCTGGAAACACTGGGATAGCACTCATGCCAAGGGTAAAGCCAATCAAAACCAGCACTAGCACAAAAATCCACAGCTGACTGAAAAAGAGGCATTTGAAAGAAGTTAGCTGCTGAAGACTCTTCAAAGAAGGACACCATTTACTGTTTATGAGCTCTCCATGACTGACCAGAAAGCTAGGTTTCTTGAAACCAAGAGCTCTACTTTCAATGAACACTAGGGCTTGAAAATACAGCTCCATGCTTAGAAAAATTCTCTTACAAAAGAGAATTTAAAAATCCTACGCTCAAGTTAAGTATTTCCTTATTCTTTATGAAAGTAGTTCATTTTAAGAGAAGCACGAAGAAAAGATGTGGACAGACAAGCTTAACCTATCAACCAAGCTCCAGACTTGCTTTGTTGCAAAAGTGAAGGATTTTTGCAGGTATAGTTTGTATCCTGATGTATTACACCCAGACTTAGCTAAGGAGAAGAATGCTTAAGATTTTACTGATTTCATTTTCTTACCAGCTGAGTTTCAAATCTATTCAATATTCTTTTCAAACACAGGAGTCTAGGAAGTAGGAGGTGACTTGACTGTGCATTACAGAATCACACAATATATCAAATTGGAAGGGACCCATAAGGATCGAGCCCAACTCCCTGCTCCTTGCAGAACTACCTAAAACTGAACAGTGATTAAGAATGTCATCTGGACACTCTGACTGGCTTGGTGCTGTGAGTACATCCCTGGAGAGCCTGTTCCAGTGACTGACCATCAGTGAAGAACCTTTTCCTAATGTCCAGTCTGCACTTTCCCTGATGCAGCTTCATTTCATTTCCTTGTGTCCTATCACTGATCGGCCGGGAGAGGAGATCAGCACCTGCCCCTCAAATTGGCAAGGCTGTCACCAGCTTTAACAGAGCATATAATCTAGGACAAAAGGACTATATAGTAGTTTTGTCAACGTAGCAGTTTATTTTGCTGTAAATAAACTTTAGAGCTATGGCAATGCAGTGTTCAAGTGAAACACACATTGTGCCTACTGAGCCAGCTGAAAATAAAGCCATTAATTGGCATTTTCCTCAGTAATATATACACGAAGAGAAGGAAAAAAACCAACATTGCTGGTTTTGCAACGTTGCTGCAAAGCCATGCAAATAAATCCCACAGTTCAGAATTATTGATGAAATAGAGAAAATTGAAAAATAAGACAGAAAGAAAATTCTGCTGCACTGAAAGTACCAGCATTGGGAGAAAAACAAACAAAAAGCAGCATTCTTCCCACTACACACACATTTACATGATCAAAGACAGTAACAAAAAGCAGATAATAAGGGTATATTTTACAAAGCTGTGTGAAAATCTCAATTTTCAGATGTTTCTATGGCTTCACATTCATAGTCTCCAAGTTAAAAAAAACCCACACCTGTTTCCACGGTCAGAGATGCTAACTACAGACTTGTGTGCATACATGCCTATGGTCACAATAGCTGTCCTGGGTTCAGCTAGGACAGAGTTAATTTTCTTCCTGGTAGCTGGTGCAGAGCCGTGTTTGTGAGCTGGATGAGAGCAGTGCTGATAAGACACAGATGTTTTAGCTGTTGCTGAGCAGTCAAGGACTTTTCAGCTTCTCATACCGTCCTGCCAATGAGAAGGCAGGGGGCACCCAGGAAGCTGGGAGGGGACAAAGCCAGGACAGGTGACCCAAACTAACCAAATGGGGTACTGACATCATGCTCAGTATAAAGCAGGGGTTGGTGGGGGAGGAGGGCATGGCTCCAGGATGCATGGTTTGGGAATGGTCTGGCTTCAGGATGGCTCTGAGCTGTATGGCCTGAGTTGTGTGGTTCGGTGAGAAACTGTGTTGTGTATCAACAGTTTGTATATTCTGCTGTAAGTCTTGCTAGAAGTCTTTCTCCCTCCTTTTGCTGTACCAGTAAACTGTCCTTATCCCAACCACAAAAACTTCATCTTCCCATTCTCCTCCCCAGCCTGCCAGGGCAGGGGTAGTAGGGGACCAAGCTAATGGCCCTGTAGTGTTCAGCTACCAGCTGGGGCTGAACCACGACACAGCTATCACAGAAACCTCACACAAGGGGACTGGTTCAAGAGGAGGCAGTTCTGTACCTCTTAATGTGCAGCACAGGAGCAGGTCCTAACATGAAAAAGCACAGTCCTGTCATCAAGCCTCCAGATACCAGCAGCCACTTCCTGAGGTACTGTGAAAGAAAAGGAAGATATAAATCTCTAACTATTTTGTCTTGCCTAACATCCCTCTAAATCTTCATCTACTGAAAAGCACGGCTCCTGCAGAGATCATCATCACACACAAACTGGGAATTCACAATTTCTCTGCCAATTCTGAACACCATCAAGAAACTCCAAATTCATGTTTCCTCACCACCAACACAATCACTGACAGCAACTGCTTAATACAGAGATTGCTTCAGGAAATTGGCTAACAGTGCTCCTCTGTTAGCAAAGTATTTTAGCTCTTACTTTTCCTTAGTAGATAGCATGTATATAGAAATACACAGCATTATATGTAATTCTCATGTACAAAGGCCATTATTCATCTGTATCAGAAAAAAACAGCTTCAGAAAACTGGCACTGTCCTTCATGAACAACATTCAGAGTCTCCAGGTTTCCCTGGTCAATTAGCAGTGGCTGTCAACCAGGTATATCACCAACAAAGTCTCTTTCCATTGTTAAGTGCTAGAGAACCACTGTCAGTCTGTGTGCTGATCTAACTGAGGTATTACACTTTTTAGGAGGTAAAGTTAGTTAAAGCTACCAGAACATCTTTTATTCCTCTCCTCAAGAGTTGATAAAATTATCTGTGGACAAAAACATGAATTTTTCCCACGTTTTCCCACTCTCTGTTCCATATTGGCTGGAAATAGATTGTGCCTAGTCCCCTGAAAAGGCTCACTACATTTCCACCACAGGGTACTTGTTCCACATCCTTTACTACTTTGAACATGCTCATATTACCTGGGCCTTGCGAAAGAGACCTTCAAGCTGGGAGCATTCTGTACACATGCAAGGTCCCAGAAGACAGATCCCTTTATAGGGATCACTTCAATATGGGAAGTTCTCCCAGGCACAGAGCTTTACCAGCCCTGCACAAACAGCAGGGCAGTACTCACTGGCAGCTTGTCGCTCAGGAGTCCGAGGAGGGGTGAAGACAGGGAGTATGAGAGTGCCAAACCGAGGAACACCAAGCCCACATAACCAGCAGGGAGCGTGAACTACGGGAAGGAAGCCAAATAAAAACAAAACAACAAATCATATATGCTGCATTCATTAAAGGACAATCAAAGAATAATATTTTAGGTTAAAATTCTGAAATTCATTATTTTAAGTATTTCACTGATACCATACAGCAGTATTCCAAGCATTTGAAGTCATCAGAGCGCTCCAGCTTCCTTCCCTTTCCATTTCAAAGCATGGAGGGAAAACAGCTGACACAGCTGTAATCAGATAAAGCTTAAATAACCTCAGGAGGAAGCACCATGCTATGTCCCTACACCAGCACCCTGGATTCCAACATTAGTATCTGTCTCATTGAAACCAACACTTCAGTCCCTGACATTTAGATGGATTTTGTCTTTACTTCTCCCATCTTCAGTTTTATTTCCACTTAGAAAAGCATAAATACTGCTAATCGGTGCATCTTAAAAGTAAGTACTGTTGTAAACCCCAACTTTGTCTTTTCAACTAAAGGAAGATTTTTATAAGAATGAGTAAGAGGCTTTTTGCAAAAACGTCAAGGTCTGCATTTTCTTCAGGCACAGTCAGATTTCGGGACTGAAACAAAATGGGTAACGAACCAGAAGCCACTGGTCTCTCAAATGAGTGCTTTAACTACCAGTTAGAAGGTATTCCAAGATGTTTCATGTGGCATGGACTACATAAATATTCACTACTCCCTTGCCATATGCAAGTACATGATAATAACTCTAATTCAGTGGTTAGAACACCTGCCAGGAAGGCTACAGTGCTTTCACAGCTAGTATCTGTTAGCACAGAGCAGAAGGAAAGCAGGAGAGCCATGCCAGTGTGCAATACTCTGCAGTGGCACAACTGCAGATCCCTCCTGGGTGTTCAGAGAGGTACATTCACATCTCCACTGATGGAAGAGGTTAGCATCAAGTTTCCTCCACTTTGTATGAGTGCTGTATGTATTGGACCAGTCAGACAAAAAGTAGGAGCACAATCACCTGTGAAATGTTATTCCCTGGAAAAAAACACCCAATTAATAAATAAGCCACTCAAAAAGCATGGCTTAATTTCATACAGGAACAGAATCTTGAGCTGTTTACTTCAAATGCATTACCTTAAGCACCGTGAGGAAAATAAATAAATAAAATTAAGTAGGAAACAAATACATAACTACTAAAATAAATTAAAATTCAATAAATAAATCAGCATTTGCCTTTTTACTGCTTGAGTAAAGAAGTCAGCTGGCAGGCTACACAATTGCAGTCAGTTTAATTTTGGCGTTGCTGTAAGAGAAGGCAGGGCTGTGACAGCATGTCCCTGAAAACGAATGTCCACGTCAAGAGACACAACACTGTCAGTGACTGCTGCAGTTTTACAGAATTTGCTTTCAGAACAGAGGAAAAAGTTCCTCATTTACAAAACCAGCTGCTATGCCCCTGTTCAGAGATGGTGCTTTGCAGCTGAAAGTCAATTAAGTGAAAAAAGCATATTTTCAAAGGCCTCATTCTCAAAGTTACTGAAACCCAGCAGCAACAGTAGAAATCAAGTTATTTGGAAATCATGTTATTAACAGTTAATTAAAGCAATGTGGTTGGATTAGGCTTAATTTTGTTTAGGATATTTTAACTGCATTTGTAACCAGTTATTTAATGTTCAGCAATTCAAGATGTTAACAGGACTTACCTTCTGTAGGATAAAGAGAGACATCGTGGGATCCAAGAAGCCCAAGCATGCACTTAGAGAAAATATAGTAAGACTGAGTATTAAGATTTTAGGCAGAAGGATGAGTTTCCAAAATGATTCCTTGGTAGGGATCGAATCTGTTTAAAGAGAAAAGGTGGGGGGAGAACTACATTATTTTCAGCAGCATAACCTTGTGATTGATTTTCTTGCTTCAGACATCAGTATTTCCCTTTTTCTAGGCCTAATACTCATGTCATCTAGTAAATGAAAATCAATAGTAGACTATTATGCACTACACTATTTTTATACTAAAAGAACAAATCTGATAGGTGATTAAGAGAAGTATGCAGTTTAGATCCCAACATTGGAAGTCCCCAACTTGCAAACTCGGGAAGAAGGGCAATATTCCCAATTACATGAAAACATAATTACTCCTCCGCTAGCTCTTCTACACATCATAGTTAGATGTTATTTCTAAGTTAGACTTCCCTTCTGATGCTGTTGGTGCTTTAATAGTTCAATGAGGTCTTAAAATATACATAGAACTAAAAGTTTGTTAACATCCACCAGCTCAGAGCTAACACTTATCAAAGCTGTAAACTGGTTAGCAACACCATGACATCATATGCGATCAGAGCCTAGGGAGGTGGAGAGGAAGCCAGCAATAGCAGCACATGGTTAACCACTATAAATTTCTTCTAAAAGCCAATATATATCAAGTTATTCTCCAAGGCTTTCAAATTTTAGAGGTGAAAATATTTTTCTTAGTTACTAGTTTTTTATTCTAGAAAAGATTGACAGAACTGTAACCCTGCAATTATGATTTTGTATGAAGACTTATCTTTAAGTTAACTTTCTGTCCAAGCAGGCCCATCTAAAATTTAACTAAATGTATGACCCCAACACTTCAGCTAAACCCCTCCTTTATTAACACACTTTCACATTAATCAGATCCTGCATCATTCAGCACAAACAAACCCTTTTTGCTCTCCCTGTAATTCTGTCCCCACTCCACCGTTAACCCCTAGAATCATAGAATAGTCTGGAAGGGACCCCAAGGATCATAGAGTTCCAAACCCCCTGCCACAGGCAGGGCCATCAACCTCCGGGCCTGGAGCTACACAAGGTTGCCCAGGGCCCCATCCAACCTGGCCTTGAACACTTCCAGGGATGGGGCATCCAGCACCTCTCTGGGCAGCCTGTTCCAGCACCTCACCACTCTGTAAAAAACTTCCCCCAATACCTAATCTAAACCTTCCTTCCTTTAGTTTTAATCCATCCCCCTTGTCCTGCCATTGTCTACCGTTTTAAAAAGTTGATTCCCCTCCTGTTTGTATATTCCCTTCAGGTACTGGAAGGCTGCAATGAGGTCCCCCTGCAGCCTTCTCTTCTCCAGGCTGAACAAGCCCAGCTCCCCCACCCTCTCTTCGTAGGGGAGGTGCTCCAGCCCTCTGATCATCTTTGTGGCTTCTCTGAACCCTCTCCAACAGTTCCACATCTTTCTTGTACTGGGGCCCCAGATCTGGACACAGTACTCCAGATGGGGCCTCACGAGGGCAGAGTAGAGGACAATCACCTCCCTGTCCCTCCTCTGATGGAGCCCTCAAATGTTTCAAATTCTCTTGTTTTAGGCAGAACACGTCTCCAACTTTTCTTCAACTAAACGTAATGGCAAGCTGATACAAAGACAACACAACTGATTCTCTACAAGCCCTGAAGCTAAAGAGGAAAAAAAACCCAAAGATTTATCTTGGTTCACAGAGCTTAGTCTTTGCAGAAATGGGCATGAGATGCTGGGTTCATCCCAGGTCACCTGCACACATTAGTTTTAGTTTGCATTAGAATACTGGCCTGATCAAGATCACAAGTTAATTCAGCTGGAGCTTTGCCCTCTGAGTTGGAGCAGAGTCAAGAAACTGGTATCTTTCTAAAACACAGTTGTATACATGAGAAATTAAGGTGAACGTAGAAGATGAGAAGGGTGCTTACCATATTTTGGTAACAAGCACATATTCACAGGCACCAAGAGCAATACCACACATCCCAGCGTAATGAAAGGGACCTCATAACCAAACGACTGATACAAAAAGCCACCTAAGGGTGGGCCCAGCACCAGTCCAAGTCCTGTAAAAATTTCAAGGCTGCCCTAAAGGATGAAAATGAAAGAGAGCAGTCATAATCTAAAAGCAATCCATTTTTCTGAGGAACAGTACCACTACTAGGCTAGCGAAATGAAAGCAGCACTGCATTGCTAAGGGGGATGGCAGCTACTAGCAACCTGCACGAAGTGGGACAGCAAAGGGAATTTTACTGTTGTCAGCATGACAGCCATCACCTCTTTTGCTTCACTACGGGGAGCCACCTATACCACAGCTTGAATCACTGCTGCCACCTACCACATCCCAAGTTCCCAGGCAAGACACACACTCTACTGATGGAAAGCATCTGTACGACACCTCAGGATGTAGGGATCATCCCTCCCAGCTGCAGTTAGCCTCCAGCCTGTGGAGGAGGACCCAAACAAGCCTACTCCACTGGTCATCATCTCCTGGGATGAGGTACATGTGTCAAATTAAAGCTTTCTCTCCATAACCAACCACTTGAATTCACTGACTACGCGTAGGCAATAACAGTGACATTTCAATAGGGATCGCTCAGATTATGAAATTACAGCCAACATGATCTGGCATCTTTTAGAAGATGCTCATTTTCCAAAGGACAATATTAGAGTTACACTTAAATCTTGTGTTACAACACCGTAAGTCATCACTGTCAACATCTACTTCAGCATTTAACTCATCAGCATTTTTACCACCCCCTTTGAACAAGTAACAGCTGGTGGTAAAACTGATTTACAGTTGAAGTTTTGCTAACTTCTGGGACCCAGGGAGATGGTATAGGGATTCATCCTCATCTTTAATTTTATTGATACAAGTCGGAGTATGCAAATGGCCAGACAGTGGGCACAGTCAACAGCAGACAAATTCTTTACCCTAGGCTGGCCTAGGGTCCCAGCTTTTTCCTTTCTTAAGGATGGAAAGAGTATATGATTAGCAGGTCCTCAAAATTACTTCTGTACAGATTTGAGACATTTTGGCAAACTTCAACACATGGGTTAATGTAAATGCATGCCAATAACTCTTTTACTTGTGCTGTTCTCCAACCACAAAAAAAATGTTTATGATTGGCGAGACTTCGGATCAGATCAGGCTGCACATCATTAGCCCTTCTAACCTGACAAATTATTAGCAGGGGGACTGCAGTAGAGTTGAGGTTCTGCATTACTAAAGATCAGGGGAGGTAAGGTAAACCTGATACTGCAAGAAGAGTACTTTTACTTATGTTCTGAAGTCCATTACCTCCTCCAACAGAGGATTCACATTGACAGATGCTGAACTTTCCACTCAACAAGGCTGACATGCCTACACTGAGTAACTGCCCTGTACGTTCTGTGGGGTATGTAATGCATAAAAGGTGGGCTGAAAACTGGCCCCAAAAGAGGAGAGGAAAAGTGCTTTTCAGTACCTAGCACTATCAAGAAAGGCAATGGAAAGCAAAGTTAAGCATCCCTCATCCATTCCTTCAGGCTTTATGATTTATCCATACGATGCACCTTGCTTCAACACATCAGATCTTCTTTCTGACTCTTCCACTCCCACAAGCAGAGCTCACAGATAACTCTCCATCATGTCCATTTAAGGACAGAAAGTCTACATTAATTAATTATTTATTTTCAAGTCTTATGTTAAAATAGGTAACTGAGTCAAGGTTACTTTACTCAGGTATTTAAATTACATTTAGATTTGCAATCAGGAAACCTGAACCTTACTGACTGAATAAATTTAAAGCATCATTACAATGCATAACCTGCTTTCCAAAGAAATTGCCAGCTCCTCACTGTTGATACCCTTCAGTTGTCTTTTGCCAATTAGGAGGATGAATTTTTATAGACATTTATTTATAAAAGTAACTATACAGCTTAACAACAGTATTAATAAAAGCATCAATTTTTCCAATTTTATTAAATGTTCTGAAGTATGTTCTTAACATTTGTTCACTCATAAAAAATTAACCTATTATTTCTGTCAGTCTATATTCAAACTGAAATCAGAATTTAGTGAAAAAGAGAAAGAAAAAGCAGCATTTCACTGAATAATTTTTTTTCCTAACACCACAAAATCTGACTAATTAAGTGTAATATCTATGGTTGAAATGAATCAATGACGACCAAAAACTCCCAGCCAAATTTCAAATTCTACCTCTCCTCATACATCACTTTTATCACCAGGTTAGAAAAATGAAATCTAAATTATTTCCAGCTTTGCAGCTTTCAGGCATTTAAGTTTACACTATTTGAACAAATTCTTCAAACTTCTTGAATCAGTTCACATGGATTCTTACCAGACATGGAGAATTAGTCACTAAAAGCTGGATTAGTATTTTCATTGTCTGATTTCAACTGCCATCAATGCTCAGCTGCCTCAAAACATAAGCAACTAATGACTACTGCTTAATTTATGGCTAATTAGAGTTATGCTAAGGTCTAAACTTGTTCTAGGATTGTGATTCTAGATTACCAACATTATGTGACAATTTCAAATATACCTGCATATGAGACAGCAGGGTTTTTTTCCTCCTGTTTTTAGGCAACTTACCCCACTGCAGGTACTTAGCTGTATTACTGTTTTTTGCTCTTACCAGGACAGTAGCTATATTATTGGGAAATGCCTTGGCAAGGATTGAAAACGACGCCGTCATTGCTGCTGCAAAACCTACTGCATCCATTGCTCTTACTAAAAAGCAAAAACCGATGAACATTGGTCCACTTGGCACCCTGTCCAGCATTCTGGGGGGGAAAAGAAAAGCAAATCAAAGAACCACATAAAATTGGTATCTCTCAGGATGCAGCAAGACATCTGCTAAATGCCCTGAAGCATCATTTCTTACTCATTAAAGGACACGGATACAGGACACTCACTGCTTTCTGTCACCACATCTTTTTGAATCACATCAGTGATGTTATGCAAACTCTATCAAAACTATTTCTGGAAGCTTTCTCCTTCTCCTCTTTCTTCAGTGGTGAAAGGAGCAAGAAAAACCTAACCTGTGAAAAACTCCAATGCCATCTTCTGTTCTATTTCATAGCTTTTCCAAGCAACTGTGCAAGGAGTATGATGCAATAGGTCCAACTACCTAATAAGAGTTCCCTTCACTGTTAACAAAAAGGTTTTGCTGAAATGAGTGGCTTGGCCTTAGTCTCTCCACCTGCCAGGCAAGGCTTCTCATTTGCACTCTATATTTTAAAGAAAAGAATAATTAAAACATTACGCAGAAATAGTTCCCTTACTGCTGCACTTTGACAACCTTCTTGCTGTTCATCAACTACAGTAGTTATTTAAATATATAGAACCTTTCTCCTTTGCTTTTGAAGTACTAACCAGGTATTGAATCCTATTGGAAGGGACAATCATTCATTCTGCTTTACAATGAATGGATAAAAAGATGCAAAAAAGTTGGGTGACCTAACACAGATCCATGTGAGTTGCCAGTTTTGTTTTGTGTCCAACTTTTCGTATGGATGAAAATTATTAAACAACAAATGCCACAAAAACAACTCAGAAAAATTACTCACCCAAACAGAATGGTCACACATCCTGAAACAAACATCCCTGCCACAAACATGAATTTTGCTCCAATATGCGTAAGCTGTAAATTAAACACCATTTTTACAAGTTACTGTTTCAAGCCTAGATCAAAAATTAAGTTATTAAAAACACCCAAACACTATTAAGTTATTAGGTTACTATTAAGAAATCAAAACATTATCAGCACTTTTTAGCATATGTAACTAAAAGATCTGGAGACAGTGCTCCTGGCTGGTGTGCCTTCATGCACTACCAAACCTAAAAATATTCTGAACAGTTAAGTGACTTAACCTAGTTTTCAGAATGTTAAGACAATGGTGCAATTAACTATTTCCCAGCAGTGTGCTGCAGCTTCTGCTGAGCAGCAGGTTGCAGCAGCATTTCTCATTATAAGCAAAGTAATATATTCCCCCTCCAGCTCTGTCTGTGATGCCAAGTCAAAAACCTGTCACGTATATGGCTAAGAAGTGCCAATGGAAGCTGATGTTAAACCAAATACATCACAACCTTTAATAACACAACTAAGCATAAGCTTAATCCTTGGCAGAGGATGCATGGCAGCTTCAGGTTTCCCACTACCAGGGAAAGGACCGCACCTTCCTTAATTTCAGACTCTATCACCAGGGTGAAAGCTGATGAGAGGCACGCCATTAAGCTAACTCAATCCCATCATAGAGTATATCTGAGCTTCTAATCCCATGCTGTAACTTCCCCTAAGGACAGCTGGTATTTCAGACTCCTCTTGTTCAGGCCTGGACGAAGTCCCTGTGTTTCAGCCATTATTACTAAAGCCCATATTCTGGTGAGTTTCACTGAAACCCTCAGGACTTCTGGTTGCTGGACTGTCCAGTTCTATCAGTGCTCACTTCACCTGTCTGCAGCAACGACAGCGTGCTCGCTCTTTTCCCCACAAAATGCTTGGTTTTGCCATAGCTGAATGCCATCCCAGGCATTGAGACTGGATTCACCAACAGCACCTGATGAGCCACCTCACCCCCAGAGAAAATCATTCACTGTGGGGTCAGCAGACCCCCACTGTGGGGTCTGGCGAGCCAGAGAAAGATCATACTGTGAAACTACTGCAGCCCCTACTTCGGCTAAGAGCCTGAGCAGTCCTAGACAAACATGCATAGACAGCGGTGTTCCAGCATATAAATTATATAAGAGTTCACTCTTATAAATTACTCTGTAATTCTCCCAGCAAGAGAAAAATACTAAGTCTGTGGGGGAAACTGAAGTTGCAAGAGCTGGAGACATTTATCTCATATTGCTGTATAATGCAGTAGAAGGAGAAACTGAGGCAGTTGAGAGCTGTAATATGAGGAAATGTTACAAAAAAGACAACATACCAGTAAAGAAGGGATGCAGCTAACTAAAAAAACCCAACAAATCCAATGAACCAAAACCAAACGTTAAGAACAGCAACAAAGGCAGACAGAATATAGAAGTAAGCACAATAAATAAGAGGGAGTAGGGGAAAGAAAGTAACAGAAAGAATTGATCAACAGATTACTCTGAAACAAAAAAAAAAACAAAACAGTTAACCAGAGAAACAAAACTGCTACACGTTCACCATCCTATGATACCCTTACCAGAACTGTAGAAGAGCAATTTTTAAATTGCACTGACAAGACTTAGATCAGCTTCAGACTTGACAGGCCAGAGCCTGATCACTGCAGACACACACTTGTAGGAGTGCTACTCAAGTGGCATCTCTCTTCTCAGCTTTAAAGAACTGTCTTCAAGTACCAACCTCTGTCATAACTGAAGCTGTAACTTCTTTCTCTGATACTTACATATTTTCCCAAGATTAAAGAAGTCAAGAAGTTGACCAAAGCAAAACATCCAAATATCATGCCAACAACGGTGTTACTGGCACCTTTTTTTTCTGCCTGCAGAGAAGATCACAACAGTGTAAAGATGGAGGCAAGTTATTGAGGTAACACTCATGCCTTGTGAAGTTTTGTTGTTTTTAATTCTCTACTAGTGCAGTTACTAAGCAGCTTCCTCTCTCGGAGGCAGTAGGGGCTCATAATGTTAACAACACATCAATTTAAAGTTATGTTGTACTTTTATTTAAAGTGTATGTAATCAACAAAAAGCAATGCTCATTCCTCAATGCATAGAAACACTGTGGTGTTTCCTGAACAGGTGAGCAGACTTTATACAGGTGGCTTCAGCTGGTGTGCCATGGAGCTAGCTACAAAGCTGTGATGCCTCACGTGGTGAGAGGGCAGTGAACTGCGATATGCTTTATCTTAACTGTATCATGGCTCCCCATATCTAGCACCAAGCAAAGTTCTCACTTACCCAACTGACAAATTACATTTAGTTGGATACAAGCAGGATATGTGGAGCAAAAATAACCTTAACATTTCTTTGTTAATCCTTGGGAACGACTTATCATGAGAGAAATGGACTTGGCCACAAACACAGCATGACCATTTTTTTTATCTTGTATTTAAACATTGTATTCAGTCAGCATAAGCAGGGATAGCTTTTTTCCTCCTCCAGTTGTTAGACCAGAAAGTTTAACGCAGTGAATAATGGTCCAACATGAGTTAAAAGAAAGAGAGCTAAAAATAAAAAGTCACTGAGTGGCTAAGTCACCGCAATGCAAGTCATGACATGGGCAGAGTTTTAATCTCAGTTCTACTACCAAACTGCTGCACAAGACTGGGCAAAAAAAACTATTTCACTTCTCTGAGCATCCAGTACAACTTTTATTTCATTTCATTAGCTTGCTGTGTCTTCTGCAGCCACAGGGAAGTGAAATTAGTCCATGGACGGGATCCAAGTCACCGTTAGATACGCTCTAATCTATTTAACTAGTTTCAGGCTATCACTACGAATTCCCACAACTTAAAAGTCTTTTAACTCTGAGCTTGTGGCCAGCCATGAAGTCCCACAGTGTTCAAGACGCTTTTAGAAGTTTAAACATGCACAAAATAACCTCAAGTGTAGCTGGATAAATTGCCTGTTTACCTCAGAAGGAAAAAAGGGTCCCAGGATTGAATAGCATATCATTGAACTGAAATTTATAGAAGCTGTTGCTGCCATTGTAAACAGCTGTTCTCTGGTAAGTCGCCTTGACTCCTCACCAAGTTCTTCTGGCGTGCCATCTTCTTCAAATGCAAAAAAACCCAAAACAAGACAAAGTATTACAAACCGAACTGCCATTTTAAAATCAAACTTGAAACTGAAATCCGCACAAAGCTCCTGCTCTCCCGGATCTGGGGAATCGTACCAAGCCGCACCACTTCTTCCCTCACGCAGGAGAGAGATGCCTCACTCAGGCAGCACCTTCCCTGCACGGTGCCAGCCTGCGGCCGCCCCTCACCTGGTTCCGGCTTCTCCCGGTGCTGCCCCACCGCGCCCCGGTCCCACGCGTACCCCCGCAGCGCACACACCGGGTGCAGGCGCCCACGCCTCCCGGGGGACAGGCCCGGTACGCGGCACTGCGGGACTCAACCTCGGGGAGACACCCGCCTGCTCCCTTATCCCAGCGCCGGCTCCGGAGCCGTCCTTCAGCTCTGCACAGCCACGGCAGTCAGAGCCAGCGACGCGGCGGGCACCCGCCCGCCCCCCGGTCACCGGCGTAGCGACGCGGGGCGCCCCTCGCCTCCCACCTGCAGGCCGCTCACTCCCCGCGCCGTCCGCCGCCTGGCTGCCCATGGGGAAGGAGCGCCGCAATGGCCGGCACGATACAACACCTCCCGCCGCCCAGCCTGGCAACGGGCACGGGCTGCCAATGTACTGTGGCCAGCGCCAGCCGCGGCGCCCCGGCCGCCGCCACTGAGCATGCTCCGCCTGCGGGGGCGGCCTCCCGCGTCCCACGCCCAGCTGGGCGCCTCGGGCCCCGCTGAGAGGCAGCCGGCGGGCCGCCACGGGCCCGCCCGGCGGGCGAGGGCAGCGACAGCCCGGCAGGGAGAGCACCGGTGGCGACAGAGGTCTTTGGGGGCCGGCGAGAACCTGCTGCCTCCCAGGGTAACACGGCATATGAGCCTCGGAGCGCTCACGAAGGCTTCTTCGGGGTGGTGGACGGAGCAGGACTACTGATGGGCTACACAGCCTCTAGCAAGTTAGGGGATCCATAAAGCAGTAACAGAAGAGCTGAACGACAAAGCTGTTAGGAGAACTAATAGCTATAAACTGTCCAGGAGTAAATTCAAGCTGCAGATGAGGAAGAGGTGATAGAATCAATGCAGTTTGGCACAAATTGCAGGGGAGGAAAGAGAGGAAGGAGATGATTCATGAGCTGGGGACCAAAGTGTAACAAAAGACAGACCACCTATTGCTTGAAGAGCAAAAAACAGTAATTACTTCTTAAAAGCACTATTGTAACTAGGCCATCTGAATTCCATCTAGTCATTGGTTATAAAACTAGGATGCATAATAAGGACATTTCAGAGCAAATGTTGCCATATACCTAACTTTAGAATCCGACATACCCTGTGACAGGAAAAAGCAGAATTACTTTCCTATCACAAGATGAGGAAATTTAGAAACTACTTAGCAGCTATTAAGAACAAAAGCCCTACAGTCCTTTGCTGAAGCCTGTTTCGACAGTATATTGTGAGTGGCATTGCATGCTGTGGCTGTGAAGTTGAAAAATCCCAAAGAACTACTTTGATCTTTTCCTGTCTGCCTCCAGAGAATGATATAAATCCTTTTCATAGAAGATAACTGCCCTCTGAACAGCCTTACCCACCCTGTGCCCCCCCGCCCCCCCCCCCCAAAAAAAAAAAAAGAGGAAGAGCAATTGCAAGTCATCCTGAGTTTGGCAATAGGATAATAAAGAAAAAGGTGATACATGCAAAGATTTGTAGATTTCCACCAAGTCAATGCCTGTGGGAGAAGGCTGAGGTGTGTGAAGTAGTAGTGATGCACAGTAATCAGCAAGAGCTATGGCTCCAATAAAAAAATGGGGCCATGACCTCCCTATGTGTGCATAAAGTTTACAGCTCATTATTGCCAGAAGAAACCGGTTGATGGAACATGTTTGTTAATTCTTCAGATATTCTTTGTAAGCTATAAATATTTGTTAACTTCTGAACTGGGACTTGTTACCAGCCTTTCATAATAGTTTTTCAAGTCTAGCAAAAATAATTTTTTTTGAAGCATACAAGCCTCATGTGATGTCTGCAGCAACTTTAAAAAAAAAGTATCTTTCAGATCCCAGACATATGTAGAATTCAAGCCTTGGAGCATGTGCCCTCTATAAATACTACAAATAGAGTCTAGCTCCATTGCTTATGTCTACAAGATAAACACATTTAGAGAACAATTGCTTTAAGAGCAGCTTCCTTTATGGGCATCCTGGACATTCTGAAATGCTCAGCACCTGTGGGAATACATAACCCTCATTATTGTTCTGTATAGCTGTAGAGATCTAAGAAATACTTTTGCATTCAAATCCAGAAATCACTTACCCGGTGCATATTTGCATGGTATTACTATTTCTTTTGCCAGAAGTCATAGTGGCTGCACGCAGGTATTTGGAAAGAGTTTAAAATGGCTCTAATGTGACCACATGGTAACCACATCCTTCAAAAGTCTGGTGCAGAATCTGTGAGAGGCAACAAAAACCAGACACTCTTTTCTTCAGTTATCGTGACGTCAAGGTCCTTCTTCCTTTCAACCCAGTATTGAGATGCCGTATCTTGTCCTCTTTCTGAGACACCAGAATGGTCTCACCATCATTTCTCCAGGCACTTGAAACTCAGCACAGACATCTCACACTCCTGAGTAACAGCATGTGGTTGGCTGTTCTGGACTGTTACCTGGAGGCACTTGGAAATACACATCTCTCCTCTCTGGGCTGGTGACCAGGACCTCTGTGGATACAGGGCAAGAAAATCCATAAAAAAAGCCCAGCCTCCCAGCTTTATGATGCAAAAACTTTTTTTTTTTTTTATGACTGTGTGGCCAGGAAATGAGTACGGTAGTTGTTTAGGAAGAGTAAGGTAAAATGTGCACTGGTGCTATTTGTAGGAAGGTTTCCAATTCAATCAAGAATCATAGAATTGTAGGGGTTGGAAGGGACCTCGAGAGATCATCGGGTCCAATCCAATGTTCCACAAGACTGAGAAATCATGTCTATTTGGGGAAGAAAATGAGATAATTCTATCTTGTGACATTAGAAATACAACCACAGCAAATTCCTGTGTTTTTTTATTTCTAGAAACAGATCTCAGAGGAAAGTGAGCTTTGCAAGGATTGTTCAGCAGTGAACAATCTGAACTGATTGTTCAGAGGTTAGCAGTGTCCTGGAACTCTCTTGTGAGTTTATAATACCTGACACTTTCCCTCACCTGCCTACCTGGCAGCCTCTCCATGCTGTGCCACTGTCTGAACTACCCATTACTCAGTTCCTGAGTCTCCACAGTTTACAACACAGCACTTAAGTTATCACTGGAGGCTGGCATTTTGAAAAAAGAGATGCATTGCCATTGCAGGGAGAGCACCTGTCAAAGGTAAAGGTTACTGCAGCAAGAGGCAAGGAGAGTAGAGAAAGCAAAAGGGACCAGGCCCAGGCAGAGTGAAGCATTACACCCTCACTGCAGAGCCACTCGTTTTAAAAGAAAACCAGGTTCAGTTGCCATTTTGGTCATAGAAGAAAAGCAAGAGGAAGCCTGCCACCCTGGAAAGGTGGGACAGTCAGGGAACTAAACTGAAACCACAGAGGGTAGTATCTATACTCCCAGGATTTTTAAATATATGCAGTGAGATGCTGCGTCTGAATGGGTTGCCCAGAACAGCAGGCCGGTGAGAATCCAAGTTCTTGAATGTCATGTCACAGCAGCTTGCTACTAGTTTTCCTGAATCCAAGTCTACAGACAGCATGTTATGCTGCTTGTAACGTAAGCAGATATGGAGGGGAGCGAGTTCCTCTGCTGAGGCTGGCTGCACAGTTGAAACACCAGGCAAGTGTTTGCGCTGACACCACCTCAGCCCCTCGAACCCAGGCTGGTTCTCCTGCCAGCAATTAATTTTCTAGCACTCTGCTTGTGACCTGCTCACCTGTACTCCAGTGTGCTAGAAGTATTCTCTTAGCACAGGATTGCAGTCCTTGGCTTAAATGTGTCATATCCTGTGGCTGTATGCCAGCAGTTAAATGGCAGGGTGCTAAAGGGCCATCATAGCTCTAACAGAAAATACAGGGGTTAAGAAACTAACCACTCCTTGTAGGAATAAAGACATAAAGGTGGAGCAGTACCCACAGTGTGCACCGTGCTCACACACATGCTGGGCTCACATTAACACCACACTGTGCACTGGAGTGGACTTTCAAACGGGGTCACACACTTCCATTAATTATTACACACAGATGTGTATACCTACTGGGCTATACCCACATTTCAGCACAGAATTCAGTGCCAGTGCAAACCTCCCCTCTACATACACATAATTTTTATCTTAGCACAGCTTTGTTCGTGCAGGCATGCTAGGAAAGCTGTATGTGCATATTCAGTTCCTAGAACATTAGACTATAAATTGGCTGTGATTATCACTTTTGCTGTAATACAAATCTTTCCGATGTGCATACTTCCACTTCCTGGGCAGAATATATATTGCTCTTATCAAGCAACACTGGTGTTTATTGTTAACCCTGGCTAATGACTTCTTGTTATCCTTTGATGACCTCGAAGGAGAAATGGTTTATTGTTCCACTTGGTATAAAAACTCTATCAATTAGTTGTCTTTGGGACTTTTTCATGGGCAAGGAAGATTAAGTGGTAGATAAGATATATGGAAAAACATTCTCCCTGGGGAGAGGGAAAGAAGGTGACTGTTGTAGCTTATGTGTGTTTATGTGCTTTCTGGGTTCTGACCAGTATGAAGAAACCTGTATGTTCCTACATCTTGTGAAGAAAAGAAGGGAGAAGTCACGGCTACTAAATGAGAACACCTGTCTTGGAGTTACAGTGATGCAACCCACTAGGGTACTGCAACTGGGGTTGCCCTATGTTGCCTGAAGCTGAGCTGCAATAGTTGAAGGTGGCTATCTGCACCTTAGGGCTGTCAGCAGTTTTGTTCCTACCGGCTTTGGCCTTGGTAGCTCGGAGTGCAGGGAGGGGAGTGCCCCCACACTAGACTTCGATCTCCATGCCTGTTTTTCTGCCGTTTCTAGATCTCTGTAACATAAAGGGCCTGCCTCAAAGGTATTGGGGGAGGAAGGGGTGTGGGGAGAGATAGCTGGTGGCACAGCCTGATAGGCCAGGCTTTCCCCAGGCAGGCTCAGAAAGGCCGTGCTGCCGCTGCCTGAGCCGGAGTCCTGCGGGCAGCTCCGAGCCTGCTGAGGCTCTTCCCTCTCTACCCTCTCCTGCCCCGCTGGGTCACTGTGGGGACAGGGACTCTTCACAGCTCGGACCAAGCCAACGGCCTGCCCTGCGGCGATACCAAGATCAAAGGCGGCCATTGCACAAAAGGCAGCTGACAACATTGGTGACAAACGTGCCTGGCCCCTTTAGCCATAAACTGTGGGTATCAGTATTGCTACTTTTCTTATGCTTTGCCACTATTTTTTTTATTATTATTTACAAATACGTACAGTGTCACGGTTCAGCCCCAGGCAGCTCCTAAGCACCACGTGCTCAGGCAGGACAGACTGACAGACAGACAGACAGACAGACAGAACCCCCCCACACTGCCACAGCCCAGCGAGAGAGGGGCAGCAACGACAGAACCCCTAACAGAAAACGCGCAGAGCGGTAACACGGAGCGTGTTACCCACCCTCCGCCCGGCTGCCCCGCAGACCGAAGCCGCACAGACCCACCCCTCCCCGCCCAGCCGCTTGTACGGGGGCGTGAGGCCACGCGGTGTGCGAAACATCCTCGGCCAAGCCGCCTGCGCTGGCTGCTCGGGGGAGCTGGCTCTATCCTGCCCGGAACCGGGACAGCAGGGCTCCGAACCCTCATCTCACAAGCCTAGGACGGGCAGGACGGACAAAGCTCCGCGTCGCGCCTGAGCAAGTAACGCTTGGATCGCGGCGGCCGTGCTACAGGTGCACAGACCCGCCAGACCGCCCGCCGGTGCCCGCGGGCGGGCAGCGTGTGTGAGCGCCTGTCGGGGGCAGGAGCGCGCGGCCGTACGCTCCCGAGTCACCGCTCCGTGCCGCCGGCCCCGCAGAAAGGCGGCAGAGGTCTAAGCCAGGCCTGTTCTGCCTCCTCCTCTGGGCCGACTGGTACTGAGAGGCGGCGCCGCCCGAAGCCTGACCGCTCCCAGCAGCCACAGGTGCGGCTGCTGCTCTAGGGAAGATGACAGAACGCAGCCCCCGGCGCGCCCCAGCCGGCTGCCGGCGCTCCCCGCGGCACGGCACGGAGCGTGCAGCCGGGCCCGCTCTGGCAGCGAGGGAGGCGCCCTGCTAGCCGTCTCCGTGGCTACGAAGGGGCGGTAGCTCGGCGGGCGAGGTGCCAAATCAGGCAGCGCCGCGGACAGCCTCCGCGCGCGCGCGCGCTGGGGTCCTCACGAGCTATAAGAGCGTGAGGCGGAAGGCCTACTCTCTCTCTTCCGTTGGCGGCTCGCGGCGGTGCCGGGGTGAGTAGCAGTGATGGCGCCGGGGCCTGCCAGGCTGAATCCCCGCGGCTGGCCGGGCATCGCGGCGGGAGCGGGCCGGGCGGGGGCCCCGGGGCGGCCGGCGTCACTTACCGGGGCGGCCTGTATCTATATTTGCAGCAGGAACCCGGGCGGGGACAGCACCCACCGAGAGCGCCATGGCCGAGGAAGGGTGAGCGGGGCCGGGGCCGATGGGGGCGGCGGGCGGAGGGGCCGCGTGGGCCGCGTCTCTCCCGACCGCGCCGTTTTGTGCCGTTTCGGGCCTGCGCTGCGGGACCCGTCACGGAGCTGCCGCACGCTTCCTGCAGGCGGGAGTCTGGGGCCGCTGCGAGGGTCTGTCTGCCGGAGTGGCTGCGTGCATGGCTTCTCCACGGGAGGGAGCGAGGAGCCGGCAGGGCTGGGTAGCTTGCCAGCTCGGCTGAATCCCTCCTGGCTTCTTCTCTGTGTTCGTTTTCCCATTTGGCTTGGTTCTTCAGCTTGCCTTTTTTTCTTTATCTTTACTGGTTGGATGCTTGCAGGTGAACGGGACGCTTCTGCTTATAGTTTTAAGGTGGTGGCATTACCAAAGCAATATTTGTCTTCTCTTTAGCATTACTGCTGGAGGTGTAATGGATGTTAACACCGCTCTGCAAGAAGTGCTGAAGACCGCACTTATCCATGATGGCCTAGGTCGTGGTATTCGCGAGGCAGCCAAAGCCTTGGACAAGTAAGTGTTCCCATCTTACCTATGGCGACTAGTTACACTGGCTGATGTATGTTGAACACAAGCAGTGCTCATTTTGCCCAGATCTTTAGTTGAAAACTCTTGCAGGGATGGGTTTTAACTGCCAATGGGTTTTGTCTTTTGGAGTCTGTGTTTTGGGGTATTTTAATTGTGGTCTTAAAACACAGATGCTGAACTCAAATGATTCAAGGACAACAACATCTAGTGCGCTAGATTCTGTCTTTTTGTGACCCTAGTGCCATCAAGTTTTACGTGGATTTATTTTGTGAAGAATGGCACTCACAGTATGTTGTTATGGACATTTGGGGCCCAAAAATTATGTGTGTCAAGAAATTACAAAGTCTTAATTTAAAGTTTTTCTAAGAACGGTATTTGGGAGTGTTAGTATGTATGTCAGATGTAACCTGTAAGGGTTGACCTAGTTTTTTGAGGAGAAATGGAAATTCATCGTTTTCCTCTGCTTTGTTGCTAACTATGATTTGTATTGCAACTGTGAACAATTTCTTTGGTACAACATCAAAGCAGTATTAAAGTTGATGTGTGCCAACCATGTTAGTTATGCTTTCTTTGTAGGGTGAATCGCTATATATATGTGCATACACCTGTTTGTGTATATATAAGTGCATTCTTACAAGAATAGACAGTACTTAAATGTAATGCTGCAGTGTTTGGGTGATGACTTAAAAATTTTATCGGATCCCCCTTCACTCGTCTTATGAGTGAGAACAGCAGTCTGACAAACCTGTATGCAAGAGGTTCTTCGGCAAGGTGCCAAGTAATCGGGGAGCGCAATTTGGGTAACTGACAACTACTTTCTAAGAGTTCTGAGTTGAACTATAAATTCTTACGCTAGGTGTTCAGAGAATGATGTGTGTGTGGTGGTTCTTACATGGAGATGTTTCTGAAATAATCTGGTGAAGCTCATGGTGAAGATGGCTGTAGAGAAAACTGTCTTTGTTGCAGTGGTCAAATTACAATAGATGAAGCATAGAAGACCTATACAGCTCTCTCTGTTGTCAGGTATCCCTTTGGTATTCTTAACGTTGTACCACAGTATACAAAGATCCTAATTAGAATTGAGGCCCTGACATAACAGCTGGTTTGAATGTAAGTAGAAAAGATTGTTCTGAAGAGCTTATAACAACTTAAAAATTCTAAATTTGTTAATTACAATTCCAGTGCTAAATTACTATAACTGGAGTCAAACAAGATAAAGTAGCTTGAAACTTTATTTTCTAATAGTGGCACCAGTTCTTTGTCCAAGCATTATACCTTTTTTCCAGTGGCTGAGAGTTTATTTCTTGGCATTTTTAAGAGCTTCCAAAACTGTAATAATCAGATAAAGCTGATGGTGTGAGTAACCTGTTACATATATGAAAAAACAGGAAAAGCACTTAGTAGGTCATATAAGCATATTTAGTATTTCAAAAGCACATGGTGTCTTAAAGCCAGAAATGCAATGTAGGGAGTGGTTGTCTAGAAATGCATGAGATTAATTTTGTTCTTAAGTTTTGATTATTTGTTCAAGTTTAAGCAGTGTTTGAAGTTACATTTTTCAGTTTTCACTTCTTTTAGACGCCAAGCCCATCTTTGTGTTCTGGCTTCAAATTGTGATGAACCCACATACGTAAAATTAGTTGAAGCACTTTGTGCAGAACATCAGATCAACTTAATAAAGGTGAGTGGTGGAACTTGACACACAAGTTTGGAAGAGGTTATCCTTGCAATATAAGCTGGTTATTTCAGCATTAGAGAGCTAAACCTTGGGAACTGCTGCATTTCTTTATACAGCTTACCTAAGCAAAACTTCTCTTAGCAGCAGAGATTAGTTTAGTTCTGTGTGGTTGTCATAGAAGCAGTACAGAAATTGTGGCAAAGAATGTGAGTTGGGCATCTTGCCAAGTTAAAATTAAATGGTGGACTGTGTAATTAAGAAGAAATTGAATTAATGCTGCAAGGGTTGTGGAAGTAGTCTGAGTGTGACTCTGTCAAACACTTGTGTATGCTGTACAATGATGATAATTTGGCTCCCTCTACTGATACTAGTGAGGAAAGCAGCCATCCGTTACCCAATACTTCTGACAGTACAGCAGGGTTTGTGCTGCACCCAGTGATGTTAAGTGGCTCTTTCTAACGTAATGCGGTGTTTCACACAGGTTGATGACAACAAGAAGCTGGGTGAATGGGTAGGGCTCTGCAAGATCGACAGAGAAGGAAAACCTCGCAAAGTAGTGGGCTGCAGCTGTGTGGTTGTCAAAGTAAGATGATGCTAATTATAGCTGATATTTTTTTTTCCACTTATGACAAGTGGCAAAGATAAGGTTGCTTTAGATAAGGGACTGCTGAAGAGATCTCTTGATTTTTATTTTAAATAGTTGATTTCCATTGTTAGAGGAAATTACCTACTTCCCTGTTCTGTATTTTTCATGTTTAAGATACTCATTTTGTGACTTAATGGATGTATCATTAAAACATTGATGCCCACTTGCCAGTGACCATTAAGACTGTTTAGATGAAACTTTGCTTCAGGAAAAAAAAAAGCCAGTTCAATGTGTCTGCTCAACTTCAAAATGTTTTGCAGAGCATATTTTAAAATTACACTGGTAAAGTAAAGCCACAGTACGAGCCTTGAAGACTTTGTTGTCTTTGAGGTCCCAAGAGATGGCTACATCTTCACAACAGACCAATGCCTTCTGCATATGTTTTCATGTTTGTCACTGTTCCATATGCTCTACTTAGCTTTCCAGCAGAAATTGAAGAATTTGTTTGAATCTGCACCAGTGGGTGTTAACACATGAATGTAATAGAATAGTCCTGTGTTGGAATAATTGTATTAGGGACTTCAGGGAAAGCAGCTGGCAGATTGCTTGTTTGGTTGTATGCAATATTTGGGAATGCCTTGCAAAAATTGTCCAACTCAGTTGTTCTTTTATCGAAGTAGGTTTTGTTTTGAATGGGTCTGTATGTTGCTTATATATTATCTTGTGTTACAGGACTATGGCAAGGAATCTCAGGCCAAAGATGTCATCGAAGAGTACTTCAAGTGCAAGAAATGAACAGAAAATAAATTTTGAACCTGACTGGTGTGTGTGTGATTAATGGGTATCTGTGGAACAGTTCTTTGAGTTGCAAAGGATAACATCAGAAGAGAAAAGAACTTTGTAGGTCATGGGGTACTTTTATTAGTGTGTGAACTGTCAGCTTGCTAAAAATGTCAATCCCTGCCATTCCTGTTGTCTGGAGGTTCTGTTTCCTGCTCCTTCCTCAGAGGTTACTGTCTTAAGGAACTTGACACAGCTGCTTGGTTGCAGAAATGCTGATGGCTGATCACTGCCTTGGCTTGTCAGTGCTTAGGCCTGTACTTCTGCAGGGTTAGGGAGGGTCTTAAATACTGCTGCATCTGTGATGAAAACTTGGCTCCCTCTGCTGAAACAAATGAGGAGAACAGCCTTAACCGTTACCCAAACCTTCTGAGATGCTGCAGGATTTTAAATGTCTTATTCAGGGAATTTACTGACACAAGATTTTGTTATTTTCCCCTCAATTCTGAAGTAAACTGGGTGGAATTAGCTGTGTCTAAATTCTCATGTGCTTCTAGATCTGACACTAAGAGTAATGAAGTAGTTGAAATTTCACAGCCCAAACAAGGCAGTGTTGAACTGCCTTGCCTGATGTCTTAGTTTCACTTTGCCCTGGTTTTAGCTAGGATAACTTACTTTCTAGCAGTTGGTGGGATGCTGTGTTTGGGAGTTAGTGAGGTTTGCGGTTCTTGCCCACACAACCCTCTTAGTGCTTGGCTCTCAGCTGGGGCAAAACAACAACACGCTTGTGAAGTGCGGAACTTCTTGTTTTGCTGATTTATTTTTTCCTTTTTGAAAGAACATGTGATTCCAACTGCAATGTAAGATTGCTTTCCTTTCTCTCCCCTATGAGTTGCTTTATTTGTCTTAGGCTTGCTGTAGAGACTCCTTAGAATTGCTCCATTATGCTGAGACACCTGTGAAAATGTGGAGCTGGGCACCTGTAGACTGGGGGCATGGGATCTCTGTTTACTTACCTGGCTCTTGAGCTTGATCTTCCTAATGGTTTGTAAACCCTTTTTTGACAACCCCAGTCATTCATGTGTTGTACAGGTGGGAATCCTTTCCAGGTGTTGGGCTCAGATGCACTTTCTAATGGCTGTCATTAAAGCTCTTGAAGTATCTCTGGCTTGGCCCTGTCACAGCTTTCTAGTAGCTAGATCTGTGTCTTGGATTTTTGGGAGGTTTCTGTAGTGATGGTTTCAGGTGTACTTCATGGGGTCACCTGTCCCAAGTCTGGATTAAAAACAAGAAATGTACCACCCTTGTGCTGAGCTTCATAGAGATGTTGAGTCTTGTCTGTAAGTTTCTCAGTAAAAGGGCTAACCAGCTTCTAACACTTAAGTTCATGTCAAGCTAGTATTAAAATGGAGTTCTTGACACAAATGTATGAATGCTACCATTTTCCAGTTGGATGTTTTTGCGTAGTGGAAACCTAGAGAAGTAATCTCTGTAAGAGTACAGCTCTTATTTCATTAAAACACAGAATATCCTGAGTTGGAAGGGACCCATAAGGATCATAGAGTCCAGCTCCTGGCCACACACAGGGCCAGCCAGGTTAGCACATGGGACTGGGTGCATTGTACAGACACTTGAACTCAGTAAAGCTTTGTGCTGTGACCACTTCCCTGGTGAGCCTGTTCCAGTGCCCAACCACCCTCTCAGTACAGAACCTCTTCCTAACATCCAATCTGAACGTGCCCTGGCCCAGGTTCGTGCTGTTACTAATGGAGGTTTCCAAACAAACATGATTTGTAAGAATATTCCTTTCTAAAAAGAGTTGAAAGACAATTGGCTAAATTGAGTATGAAAGCACACCAAAGCATGCTTCATCTTTCCTCCTGTTTTAAAACTGCACCTTTTTTATACAATACACCTAAGCTGTGTTCTTAATATTTTTAGGATGTTTACAGCTATATTCTAGAGAAAATTGTAGTCTTGACAGTCTCAGTAGGATTTATGGATTGCTTTTCCTTGGCTGGCTGTTACATCAGTTAGATATACATCAGTTAGATTAGAAAAGGATTTTGGATCCCAAATGAGCTCAGTACCTGACTTCAATGGCCTGTGTGTTGCTGATGTTGAAAATGGCTTGATTGAAGGAGTAGTGGTCAACTTAGTTCCTTACACTTCTGGTTGTGGGTTAAGTGTGCAAGTGAATCAACTCCAGTTTGGTAGCTTTAAGTTTTTTTGAAAGATGAAATCAATAGATGTACTCAAATTTGAGAAAAATCTAGCCTATGCAAGCAGTGTTTCCAGGTTGGGCTTTTTGGCAAAAATTCAGCATTTCATTTTGTTTTCTAAAAATTACCTAGGAAAATGGAGAAGTGTGGTCCCTAGTTCAGATACACTTCACTGACTGCAGAGGGAAAGAATTCAGGCAAATACATCATCTGTAGATAGCTACCTCTGGATGTGTATAACCATGTGAAGCTAAGCCTGTCTTAGGGCTGATAAAATTGTGCTTTTTAATCATAGGCAAACAATAGACAGAAGTTTGTCTTTGCCCTTCTGTGTGAAGTAAGCCACTGTCCTGGTTTTGGCAGGGACACAGTTAATTTTCATGGGTGCAGTGCTGTGTTTGGGAGTCAGGATGAGAGCAGTGGCAACACTGATGTCTTTCATTGTTGCTTAGCAGTTAAGGACTCTTCAGCTTCTCCGTGCCTTCCCAGCAAGAAGGCTGGAGGCCCTCAAGGAGCTGGGAGGGGACACAGCCAGGGCAGCTGATCCAAGCTGGACAAAAGGATATTCCCTACTGTCCTCTGTATATAACTAGCCCAGAAGGTGGTGTGGCTCAGGAACTATCTGAGCATTTGTTTTGGGTGGCAAGGACTTGTGCTGCTCATTGCTTGTATGTTTGTGTCTCTTATTTTTCTAGCCTATTAAACTTTATATTTCAATGCAAAGGATTTACTACTTGCATTTTTTTCCTCTTCAATTTTCTTTCCCATTCCATTGAGGGGGGGAATGAGGGAACAGTGAATAGGAAGGGTATCTGGAAAGCAGATTTGCTACACAGTGTACAGTAAGCCAGTTCCCCCACAGAGTGGAGATGCTGCTTTTGTTGAGGCCTGGGTGCTAGTGGATTTCCACAAATCCACCTGAAGCTGGCACTTGTTATACACAAAGGTTACAAGGTGGTATACTCCCAGTGTTCTGGGTTTGTGTGGTGAACTCCAAACACACAGTTACAATGATTGGCTAGTAACTTACATGTAGTTGTAACTGTTGCCTCGTAGTCATCCCTGTGCCTGTGTGGAGGAAGGATCTTCACCTTGGCAAAGGTCTTGACCTGTGGGGGTGTTAACATTGTATGAAGACAGCTAAGAATGTCTGGAATTGAGTTTTTACTACCAACTGGCTGTGTGTGGAGATACCTTGCCTAGATGTTCTTGGTGTTCCAGGATAGTTTACAGGTGTTACTTTCAACAATTCCCTTTGATATTTCCCTAGCAACCACCTAGCAACTAGTTAGTTGCTCTTAATTGTGGATCCACTGTAATAGAGAGCTATGGTTAATTTGTAGGCTTGATAAAAGTCATTGATGGACAAAGAGGAAATGTGTCCAGGTGAAGTATAGTTCTGAGATGATCATCTTCAAGTGAAAGGAAAAGGAGGATGAATAAAAATAAAGGTTGTAGCAGTCTGTTCACCTTGTGTATTTAACATCTAAAGTTCCTCCCCTTTGCAGTTCCCTTGATACGTCCTTATGGCAAAACCAAAGTAATATGTTGTGTTCTGGTCTCCTTGGATTTTCTGTCAAACTATTGCCTTAGAGGGATTGTATTTTAAGAGCAAAGTTGTAGTCATGGAGTTGTAGGGCATGCAAGTGGAAAAGCATTGATTCAGGATGATAGACAACCTACAGCAATGTGAGGTGATAGTTTCTGAATTCGGGGTGTATTTATTTACAGTGCTGCAGAGGGATACCCTTGAGAAATAGGATATACTGGGTAAAGAAAAACGTTCTGTGAGCATTCACAACCTACCAGAAGGTTGCAGTAAGATGTATTTGGTTAGGCTAGAATAGTACAATAGCACCAGCTTCAGAGGCATGCGAAATACAGGTGAGATGTCTCTTCATGGATTTGGAGTTGGTAGTATACTGCTTTTCACTTTTGTCAGGAAGAGTGAAATTTCTTGTAGCAAGTTTTTCTTTTTTCCTAAATGCTACATATGGGCAAGAAACATCTATAGATTATGTGTATAAAGCTCAAGAATTAACATGTTGCAAATTGATCTGTTTAGCCAAGTTATTAGGCTTAATTGAAATGTTAATAGGTTCTTAAGGAGTTATGTATTTTAGACGTGCAAACAAATTGGGAAGTAGGAGTTCAATGCACTTTGGACTGTTCAGCTTCACAGAATATTCTTCATTGCATTTTAACTTGTTTTCAGCATGTGTGGGAAAAGGTATCTTCATTATCACAATGGTTTCTGTTTCATCTGTGCCATGGGATATCGGAATTGCTACTTGAGTAGCTGGGTTATGCATTTCCTCTTGATTGCAGTCAAGTGTGATTTGCCAACTTGGAGAGAAGAGAGGTTCAAGTAAGGAGAGCTGTAGTCCAGAGCAAGTATGTTAGGCAGTGGTTCTTTTGCAATGATGGAATGATAAAAGTTGGTGGCTATGACTTTTTTAATAAGTCATTGTTTTATGTGGCAATCAATACCAGGGAATGACAACTCCCTTTTCATGCCAAGGGGTTTTCCACTGGAGCAGAACCAACACTTACAAATATTTTTGCCAGAAGGAATTTGAGATCTTAATATTCTGGTAAAAACACTGAGATATTGAGTTAGGTTTTTTCCCTCTAACGTTTCATTTCCTGGTAGCGACCTTAGAACCTCTGCAGGGTCAGCACTGGAGAACTGATTAAAGCTCAGTTTACTTGATACTTGCTATACCTTATACTTAAGACCATTCCTAGTGGAATGGTAGAGGGCTTAATTCCACCCAGACTTTGTTTCATCTTAATATTTCATGAAAGTTAATTTGGTTGGTTTTGTGCTGTGGTTTGTTTGGGTTTTTTTCCCAAATAGGCTCAGGAAGACAAGTGATTGCTAATCCTCTTTCATACTGGAAGGCTTAGCATGTGCTTCTGAGACCTCTACTTTGTCGACTAGCCTGGCTTCTTCACACTTTCTTGATGGCATTTTTGTTTTGCTGTAGAAGATTTATTGATATTGTTGAGTCCTGCAGGATTTCAGATAAGGTTTTAAAGGAGTAGAATTATTTTTCATGTAGCCATCTGTAGTCATCACCTGAAAAGTACCTGTTACCTGTCTGCTGAAAGGATGCAGTTAGGTGGTGTTAAACCTGAGACTGGGGTTTAAATCTGATTCAGAGTTGGAATTCAAGGACTGACCTGTTCCTCTGCTGATCATATTTAATGTCCCTTGCAGGTTTTCCTTGTGGGATGGGAACAATGTGCGATGTTTTGCTCAACTATGTGTGTTTTGTGGTGTTTGGTTGGCAGAAACAACAGAGTTGATTTCTTCTTGGATTGAAATGCCACTTTTTAGTGGATTTGCACAGACTGGTGGTCCCTTCCAGCCCTAAATTTTTATCTTCCTGTATGAAGTAGAAACTACCAGAGTGCTTTGAAGAAATGCTAGTAAGTCATTGTTAAGGTGCCAAGTACAGACTTCCAGGCAATATTGGAAGAACATCCGATGTGAGATTAAAAACAAATTGTTAAAAGTTAAGCTTGTTTTGGAAGCACATGTGCCATCCTGGCCAGCACAGCCTTTGTCTTGTGCAATTTCCATTGGATCATAAACATTGAGCATCTGGACAGCACCACTGTGTATTTGTAGGACTTCTACTTTGATGGAGTCGTGATGAGTTGGCTGTCCCTGTCCTCCGTGCTTTTTCCATGCCAGTGTTTGTTCTACTGTCTCACTCCCTTGCAGCCTAGGATGATGGCAGTGCTTACTCTGGTGAAGAGGGAGCTATGTGTGCTCCTAATGTGTAGCAGAAGCTGGGGCGCTCACCTGAAGGTAACTTTTAACTAGGATGGCTGGTTCACATCTCGGGATCAGCTGTAATGTGCTGATGTTTATTGCAGTAGCACAAACACCAGGGGATCTAGGCTCGTCAGCAGCAATTACCATGTGGCACAAGCATTTCTGCAGGCTCCAGCCAGTCCTTCTGCTTGCTTTGCCAAGAGAGAAACACATCTTCCAGTCTTACTTCATGCATATTTTACAGAGGGGGAGCACTAATTCTTCATGAAGAAAATATACTTAGTGTTAAAACATGGTATTCTTTATGCTTTGCTACAAATAAACATGAACCCCAGTATTTTCTGACTAATGTTCCTGATTTAGCCAAACAGATGGAGGCAATTCTTTGTTCTTTGTTAGTATTACAGAGCCTGGTTATCCCAGCATCTGCATTGAGCCAGTGTCCCTCTTGTGTCCCTGTTACCTGGTGCAAACATGGTCTCGAAAACATGCTCCCTTTCTTGGAGACCTCATGAAGGTCTCATCCAGTGATGCAAAGGAACTCTGAGCCTACCTCCATTTGTCAGTCTTGTCTTTCTCTTTGGATGTGTATGTGTTTGGGATGTGAAGCCTAATTTGTGTTAGGCCATTGAACCAGATACTTGATGCTGGGTGAGCACAGTTGTGGCTTGACTTAGGTAGCCCAAAGGAAAAAAAATTCATTGCAAATTTTCTCAGCAGTTTTAGACCATTAAGTAAATGCACAAGATCTTCAGACATTGCTGAGCAAGCAAATTAATTTTAAGAATTTTTAACAAAGTTGAGCAGATGAAGTGGTTAGTAGTTCTCATATATAATTATCCTGCACACATTCATGATTTTCTCATGCTTTGGCATTTTCGAGGGAAGGTCCACCTACAAGAAGTCCTTAATCTACATTAGCTGTTTCATGTAGCTGACAAATGATGATATGATCTTTAATGGAAGTAAACAACTTTCAGCCATTGGTAACTGCTGCTTCCTTTTAATTCCAAAAGTGTCTGGGTTGTTATGTGAGCTGGTGAAAACTAACTTAAAAATCACTACCTTACAGGACCTTTTCCCCTCTAACAATTCAGAAGCAATTGGGACTTTTTACAGTATTTAAAATACTTTCACTGTACCTGTGTGAGCAATACAGTATTAAATACTTTCAATAAGTAGCAACCATGCTTTTCAGAAGTTTATGAACTCATATAACTGTACCTGATTGGTTTGTTTAAAAAAAATAATGTTCATCTGATATTTTGTATTGCTGCAGGATTATTAGGCACGAAGAGTTATAGAAAGATACAGAACTACAAGGGGGAAGATTTTTATGTGCAAATTGACGTAGCAGCTATTTTTCTTATCTTACTGAAAGTTTGTTAACCTCAAGTAGTCCTCTAGTGCAGTCAATATCATTAATCTGTTCATCTTTGCTGTAGCCTGAGGCTAGTGTCTGTAGAACAAGAGTAACTTCTACAGTTTTAAGTACAATGATAGAATTTGTATGTCAGATCTCTACAAAAATACCGATGTGTAAGTGGTCAGATATTCATTTCTAAAAGTCAGTGAAACAGGAGGAGTTTTGCTCAGTGACTGGCATGCCAAGTTCCTACACAGTAAAATTTTACAATCGAGTTATGAAACTGAAAAAATGTATTTTACGTCAATGTGCAGAAATATGTTTATTAAAGCAAATTTCCTGTTTTTGTTCTTGTAAAACCTGTAATTCCAGTATGCTTAATTTTTTTTAATGGTTCCAGGACTTTTTCCACAGTGAAAGAGTTCAAAACCCTGTTAAAATAAGCTTTGTATTTTGAGGTCAGAACAAAAGCCATGCCCCCTAAGTAACCTTTTATATTGATTGTATTGTTAGCAGCCAGTGTGTTGGATAACATACTACAGATCCTTAGGACAGGTTTAGGATGGCAAATGGGGAGGAAAAAAACCCAAGATCTTTCCAGCATTAAGAGTACGTATTTCAGGGAATGGAGGTCATGTTTTGTAGAACCCCTTCACAAAAAAAAAAATGAAACACCCTCAGATATCCATATATATAAAAGTGTTTTCACGTCAATACAAGCTATGGTATATATTCTCTTTTTCATCCATTTATTTGAATGGACAATATTCAAGTAACACCCTTTGGTTTTGCTTTTTTCAGGGCAGCAAAATACAGTGTTTGTCTGCACATGCACAAGAAATGCCTTTCTGTGCATGGAATTTAGCAAGCTACTGTACTTTTAAAAACATACATTCAATTCCAATTTAGTCAGACTGACTTTCACCTTTCCATTCCTTCCATAGGTATGTTTTAGATCCAAATACAAATTTCATCCAGCTCTGACCTCCCTTGTGGCTATCTAACCCATCTGTTTTAAACTCAGCATGCTAGCTTTTAATGTTTCTTTTCACATGTCTTGATCCTTTCCTGGTCATTGTGAACAGCATCGTTGTCTGGCCCTGAAACTTATTTATATGTACTCTTCACTTGAAAGTAAACTGGAATATATGTGCCTCTTCTACCTCTTGTTGTGTGAGAAGGCACCTAAAAATGTTGACTGGACATGAGTTATGAGTAATCTTGCTTATATTCAGAAGAAAAAAGCTTCAGCCAAACCAGCTTACAGCCAAAAAAACAGAGATGGAATTGCAGTGCCCTTTGTATGTCTGTCTCCACTATCTTACAATAAAATCCATCATGTTGTTGATTGAGTATGGTTGTGAATGTAGGTAATATCAGCCAACCTCTCCCATAAGATCACAGAACAGGAGGAGTTGGAAGGGCCCTCTGGAGATAAGCTAGTCCAACCCCCCTGCCAAAGCAGGATCACCCAGAGCAGGTTGCACAGGACAGTGTCCAGGTGGGTTTTGAGTATCTCCAGAGGAGATTCCGCAGCCTCTCTGTGCAGCCTGTGCCAGTGATCCTAATTACATTGAGAACTTTGCTAAGCTTGTTATCAGTGACCTAAAATTGTTGTTTGTAGTCCATCTCAAATATTTTTATTTTTCAACTATAGTTAAAGCAACATAGCTATTTCTTCTGAATGTTTATAAATATCTGAAGTGTGGCACACAGGGGGAAATGGCCAGCCCCTTTTCAGTGCTCTGTGGAGACAGGACAAAGGGCAATGGCTGCAAGTTGGAGCACAGGAAGTTCCACACCAACATGGGGAAGAACTTTTTCACGGTGAGGGTGAGGGACCCCTGGGACAGGCTGCCCGGGGAGGTGTGGAGTCTCCATCTCTGGAGATACTCAAAACCCATCTGGATGCCACCCTGTGTGACCTGTCATAGGGGACCTGCTCTGGTAGGAGCATTGGACCCGATGATCTCTGGAGGTCCCTTCCAAACCCTATGGTTCCGGTTCTTGTTGACTGTAAGGTGTTTGATTGGTGTTTAGCTGCTACTTTATTTTTAAACCACAGTTAACTTCTTAAAAACTTCTTATTGGAAAAATTAAGTGTTTCCATTCATGGATTTGGGATGTAACAGGAAGGTGGAGGGAGAGAAGAAGCACTTCCAGATAGATGATGAGTGAAAGGGGAGGGTTGGATGTGTAGGGAAGAGAAGGCAGACAAGTTGACAATAGTAGGTGGGGGCAGAGCAGGGATAGCAAGGAATAGCAAGGGCCTGAGTCAAAGAGACACAAGAAAATCTGGTATTGAGCCCCAAGAGGCTCCTGTCTCACCATTGATTTTTTTGCCAATAATCATCCATGAAGCAAGCTGCAAAGCATGTTTCTCATTGCCCTCTAGCACTGGTCCATAGGGAGGATGGCTGACAAGGGACAGCGGAATTCAGTGGAAGAGCAAAGATTCATGGCTGTGTGTGTGCATCTGCTATCTTAAGGGCATGTTACAAACCTCAAGATAACATTAAGGGAAAAAAAGGCTGGTTGTGCCACTTGGTCCAAGTCTGTCAGCAGGTATATATTCTTTAAACATGCAGTCATATGCTGTTTTCTATGGTGGTCTTGTGTAATTTGAAGGTAATGCAGATCAGCAGACCCTAAAAATGAGCCAGGGCTGTGGAGAAGGCTGGTGTGCATTAAACAAAAACCACCACCAAAATAACCCAAAACCAATGAAATCACACCCAAACCACCCCTATGGGTCTGTGATTAAAGCTGGTGATGCGGATTTGCCTCTGCCGCTGAGTTCCTATGCAGAGGTCAGTAAGTCACAACACCTCTTTCACAGTGAGGGTGACAGAGTACCGGAATAGGCTGCCCAGGGGGGTGTGGAGTCTCCTTCTCTGGAGATATTGAAGACCTGTCTGGATGCCTATCTGTGTGTTGTGGCCTAGGGACCCTGCTTTGGCAGGGGGTTGGACACGATGATCTCTTGAGGTCCCTTCCCACTCCTACAATTCTGTGAAATGTTCATGAAGGGGACTGATGGTGTGTGTTCATTTTCTGGGTGCACCAACTTGCCTGTGCCTTCTATTGTGGGAAGGGTGAACACACCAAGCTACTGACTTTAATAAATAAGTGAATGTTTAAGTGTGGACAGCTACACAGTGTGGTTTTTTTCTTGGGGGGGGGGGGGGGGGAGAGGAGGGGCAGTTACAAGCATCTCAGATTTTCTAGTCTACGCAGGTAGGTGCCTGTAGCTCGTGTGTTACGATGCCACTAAGTTTAGCGTGAGGAAGTATTCCCCCCTCGGGAGGGGAGACCGGTTCCTCCCTGCTTGTCGGGGGGCTTTCCCAGCGCCACGCTTCGCCCTTTGGCTGGCGGGCCGGCGTCGCGGGCGGTGGTCGTGCCCTGGCCGGGGAGCGGGGGCCGAGGGGCCGCCGAAGTCCGGCTCCATGTAATGAAGGGGGCTCTCCGCAAGCCCTAACCGGCCGTGGTTCGCCCCTCGGTGGCAGCTCCAGGGCCCCCCCGGCCTCACAGCCGGCCCTGCCCGGCCTGCCGCTTCCCCAGCGAGGCAGGAGATGGCAGCCGCGCTGCAGCTAACGGGCCGCGGCCGAGGTGATTAAAAAGAGACGAGCGAAAGGCCGGTGCTGTGAAGTGCCGGGCTCCCCGGGGCTGGAGTTACAGGAGCAGGTGGATCCCGGCAAGCTGGCGACATAGGAAACAAATGTGAACCGAAACTCTTTAATGCCTTTGAATGTTGTCGATTTCTATGCGTATTTTCCAGTCTTGTAGCCTTGTAAAATCCAAGTCAGTCAGATGTTTAGCCTTTTTACGGCGTGTAGAAATGTGTTTGCATAAACCAAGGGACTTTGTTGTACAGCTGCGACTCCTTTAATCTTGGGTTTTTGGGTTTTTTTTGGTATTTTTTTCCCCGAAGTTGTACCACACAGAGCAAACACTCCTGTCTGCTTTCTTTGCCAGAGCTGCTTCGTGAATAAGGTACAAACTTACTGAGGTCTGGGGGTTATGTTCAAGCGGTCAGTTGTTTGGAAGTTCGCTTTGTACATTGTAAATAGCACCATCGATGAGGCTGCAGAACACCAGTGTCAAATTAAGCACTTACAGAACAATATAGTCTTAAGATAAGAGCCAAAATAGGTGAAGGCTTTCCCCCCCACCCCGCCTCAAGTGTCTGATGTATTACAGTGTTCAAAGCGTTTCAGTATGCTTATATTGTATTCACACATATGCAATGTATTTGAAACATTCCTACCAAGGAGATTGTGGTAAAAACTGTAATGCACAGCTTGCTGGGTTTCATTGTAAAGTAATATAATCTCCACATGTGCGAAGGCCGATGCAATATTTTATTTTTTGCTTACCCCAGGGAATATGATATTAAATTTATCAGCTGAAGTATTTGAATGAGAACTCATAAATATTTTTTGAGGTGCATCAGTGGTGTGCACGGGGAGGGAGAAGACATGCAGCACTAGGTGAAGAGGAAGTAGTTCATACTTTCCATCCCCCTCTGTCACATAACAGCTATGCTTTGGCCTTCAGATGGAGGGCTGGAAAATTTTCTAAGTGACTGAAAACAAGTTTTAAATTGGGAAGAATTTGTTAGCCGCTGATTTTTATTGATAATTTTTAAATCTATAGTATATAGAACTCAGATGTTGTTCACATCGGATACAGAGCTCTGGACATCTTGTGGGGAGAGGAGAGGGTTCCCCAAAAGAGAGGTACCATTCTGAAGACATTTCAGGTGCACAGGAGGGACCACTGGCCTGTCTGTTTTATGCAGTGCGACTGTAGGCACCACAGCTGGGCACAGGACTGCCAAATCCAGGAGAAGTCCGCACACTCCAGTAAAGTAGTTATCAATCTTCCAGAGCTTAAGCAAGTATCTATGCATGGCATTATCCTGTGCTGTTGTGTGACCTAGTCTCTTGTCTGGAGTTAATTTGGGCATCTCTAGAACAGCTCTGTGGTGCTTTAGAATAATCCAAGCCATACTGAGTTAGCAGTTATTTGTCATCATTGGCTCGGTGTTCAGCTGCAACCCAAATTGCCCACATCAGGAAGGGTACCGAGAACATGGCCAATATTTTGCCACTCCAGAAAATCTTCTTGCCTCCACATCTTGAGTACTGCATATAATTGGTCTCCACATCTCAAGAAGAGTGTAGTTTTTTCTTGAAATTGAAAAATAAACCCACCAAACTTACTGAAAAGGACATCAAAGACTATTAAGGGGAAGTGAATAGCAGGCTTATGGTCTCACTTTAGTTTGGGGAGAAGGCTGAGCAGGGACCCTACAACAGTAGAATAGGGAACATGCATTCAAACTGATAGGACTTGATTTAAACCAGCTTTTTAAAAGTGTCTTTCTCCAAAGCACGTGATAAAGTTCTGCAGCTTGCTGTTGCAAGAAAGTGTGGAGTCAGACCACCTCAAGAGGTTCAAAATGGATTAGACAAATTAATGGATAGAAGCTGCACACTAGATAGTATTGGTAATAGGCAGTGATGTTCCCTCTGACAGCGGAAATCTAATAGCAGAGTGCAGAAGTGTGAGGATTGTACCTCAGATAGTGGCTCATTTCACAACTTCTAAGTTGGCGGTTTGCTTTGCATCTAAGCAACTTCTGCGACAGCCACTATGGGAGACAGAGAACTGGGTGATGGACTCACTGTGGGGCATCTCTGACAAGATAAGATGAGATGGGCAGGCTCTCAAGACTGCTAAAAGAGCCAAAAGGGATACCTAAAACCACTGCTTTTATGGTCACAGCCATGAAAAGGTAAGGAAAAGGAATCATTAGCACTTATGGAGAAAGCAAGTGAAGAGGAGGTGGCTACTTCAATCCTGTGGAAGTCAAGACAGTGGACTTCTCCAGGAATCTGCTTGATGAGCAGGAGGCTCAAAACTAAAGGCTAGCAGAGTCTGAAGGTGCCTCAGGGTGGTAGATCATAGCAATGAAGAAAACAATAAGCCTTATTACTGTCACAATTTGAGATATTAGAACTGCGAACAGAGCTAATCTGGTCAGCTTTACTTGCAAGTAATTGCATTAAAGAGCTCTCAGGCTTTCTCCCCTCTGTGGTTGCTCCAGTTTTGCAGTGGACATACCTTCTGTGCCTTTGCCATCTTGGGAATTACACTGCTGTGATGCACTTCATTTGGAACTACTTACCGAGCCGGCTCAGAAACGCAAGTCAGTCCAGGGCTGAATTTGGCACATGAGCGAGTATCTGGCCTTTGTGTACCAGGATGGGCTATTTCCAAAAGGAGTTGAAAGTTGGGGGTTTTTAGAGCCTTTAATGACCCAGGCCTGCTCATATTAGACACAAGCTCTTCTTGCTCCATGATATTTCATCCAGCAGAAAAGGTGGACTGGCACTTTCTTGGTATAATGGTGAGGGAGCTTGTGGCACTTCAGAAGGCATTTCTCCCTTTGATCTAAAATAGCCCGTGTGCACTGGCTTCTCTGGCACACTGCAAAGTTCACCAGTTCTCTTAAGTTTTTCTGAGAGGAACAGAATCGTGAAGGTGGTGAAAGGGTGAGTAGGGGCAAGGATTTATTTGTTTTTTCTTTCTCTTAGCTGTTGTTGGCTCGAGATCTGAGGATCGAAGCTAAATTTGTAATTTGTAAGGACTGTATTTTAAAATGTTTGCCAGTTGCTCCAGATAATAAAATAGGGATTTTTGTCCAGAGAAGAAATGAAAATAAATAAACATGGATCTTTTAAACTTAATTTATGATCTGCAAATATGGTTCCTCCTCAACCTGCACGATTAATTCTCTTCAGTCAAGAGTGACCATTTTGATTACATATCAATAAAAAGCCATGAAACCTTTTTTTTTTCTTTCATGAGAGAAAAGAAATCCAACAATATCAGATGACTGCAGTGTAGATTGTTTTGCCATTTGTACCCGGATTTTAACCATATTACAGCCCATATATAATTTCAGTACCTCACCTTTAACATCACTGTCAGGTTTAGTACAGACGGCTTAATGGAAATTACCCTTACTCATACCAACTTGGAGCTGGAAAGCTTTTTGCATATGGGCATGTTCCAACAGGTGCTGTTCACGATGCAGCTTTGGTTTTCAACCCTGTGGATGTATCAAGAGGGATTAGGAAAATAAAATTAAACTGTTGCCTATCATTAACATTTTCAAAGCCGGTTTTCTTCTTATGGAAAAACCTTGTGGCTTATGTGGTCTCAGTTCAACCTTATTATCCCAGCCTCAGAAATGTGTTTTCTCTAACTTAAGAGTGTGATAAGCTGAAGGAGAGGGTGTGCATCTTAGACATTTGGCAGTGCTTCCACTGGAGCTGCTGTTCTGGGGTAGTGGTGGAGGTTCATGAAGTGAGGTGTTCTTTTGAGTCTATCATGTCTCAGCTACTTTACAATCCCTGGAGGGTCCCAGGCAGAGTTTCTACGAGCTGTGCCTTGGTGTTCACCAGATAGTACATGTGCTGCAGATGTTTCAGGCTGATCACCTGAAGTTTGTGATAGCTACAACACGTGGTATGCTTTGGATGATCTCAGTAGTACGTTTAGTATCTTATTTCTGAGGCATTTTTGCTGCATGAAGCAATAAATTCAATTCTGTCATCATTAGGCAGGTGTTTATATGTACTGCAAGACTTTAATCTGTCTCCAGGGAACAAAATACTTTAGGGGCCCATTCTACTACTTGGCGTTTGCTTTGCATCACTGGCATGTTTCTGTTTCTCTATGCCAGGAGAGCAAGCATGGTTTTATGGTTAGGACACGGGTCTTGGATCGTTTTCCAGCTTTGCCAGTGATGACTGTGAAACCTAGAGCAAACCTGTCCCTCTCTCCACCAGTTACAAAGAGTGAGGCTAACGTGCCTTTTTATTTCTGCTGTGTGTTTCAACTACTTAGCTGGGATGCTCTTTAGGACGTAGACTGCATCGCGTTAGATGTACGTATCGTGGTTCCTAGTCTTTGTACACAAAGTCATAGTCTGCTGGTAATAATGGAACAGAAGCTTAGACTATAGAATATTTGGTAAAGAGTCCCCCAAAATACAAATGACTTCCTATTAACCTGTACTTTGGTAGTCATATGATGTGCCAATGAGATTCACGGTTGTGACATGACTGCTGTGATGCTTGGGTTTGGGAGACTGTCAGCATGTACCAATTCTGTTTTCCTAAAACAGGTTTGGGCAGGTGGTAAGCTGATTTGTAACTGGATGGCGAATTGATTTTGTTCAGAGCTTCCCAGGTCTCACCCATGTGATGTCTCCCTGCTGTCTGCAGGGAGTCCTGGTGGTCCCTCACATTTCTCTGAGGGTCTGGCTGTTCCTGGCTGCATTGGTTTCCAGGTCTGAAGGCAGTTTACAGCATCTGAGTGGCCTGGAAATCCCGGAGTCCACTCACTGGTAGCTGTTGAGCAGTTGTTAGTGAAACTTTGTGCTAAGCCTTGGTGACAATTACATGTGTAACCATGAGAAAATTCACAAAACAAAAACCAGGGTGGAAGGTGTTTAAGTAGAGAGCTTAGAAACCCACTAGCTCTTATAATCAGAAAATAACCTCAGAGAAGAAAACGATAGCGTTGTTAAAGTTTTGGATCCTGGAAGAAAACTTATGAAGAAATTCAACATTTTCTCAGAAGGTAATTTTGGTGTGCTACATAGACTTGAAACAGCCCAGCCATAAAGACAATGTTAAAACAATTATCTCAAGGAATTGTGGTCAACTGCAAAAAATGAGTACACGTTTCCAAGTAAACTTCCCCTACTTACAAGATAGTATGGTAGGATAACATTAAGGCAAACAAAAAGACTATGAGAAGCCCAAACAAATCCTTTCAGCTTTAAACATGAGGTAATTTGTTGTATGCATAGAACCGAGACAGCAGCTACCATTTGTATCAAGCAGTTAATGTTTTCTCTTAATCATAGCAATATGCAAAACACAAGTAATCTTTAGATTGAGATAGTATTCTTTTGTTTTGCTCTTGAAAACATTTACAAATTCATCATATTACATAAGGTATTATCATAGAATAGAATCACAGAATCATAGGGGTGGGAAGGGACCTCGAGAGATCACCGGGTCCAACCCCCCTGCCAAAGCAGCTCCCTAGGACATATCACTCAGATAGGCATCCAGGCGGGTCCTGAATGTCTCCAGAGATGGAGACTCCACCACCTCCCTGGGCAGCCTATTCCAGTGTATTATAGTCTAATACTTTAGAATCTGTGCTGGTACAAAGGAGAAATTTCGATGTTGTTATTTTGTCACTTTTAATTTATTTATTTAGGGGAAAATACACCATAATCTGAACTTTTACTTCCTTGGTAGTCTAGGAAATTAAAAATTTTGCCTTTCCTGACTCCTCCACTGCCTGTTTTCACACAAATATGCGTGCACATGTGCGTACACATGTGTTGCCCTCCGTGAAGGAGATAATGTACTTGCAGATATTAATGTTATTGCTACCTATTTCTTTCATGACTTTAACAATAACGTTGTCAAAGTTTCACACTCACTTGTGATTAAAAATCCAAAGCACTTAAGAATTTTATAATGTGAAATACTTTAATTTGGCATATTATTACTCTGGCAAATGAATGTCCATTTTTTTAGCTGTTAGGAAGTTTCTGTAGTAGAGATTTTTACTAATTCATCTGGACTAATCCATCCCTTTCAGTCTCTCTATGTAGGCAGTGTCCCCCCAGCTGTGCTGAAGGTGCTGGACCTGTGCAGACATGAATGCTCAAGAAGAAGAGGAGGCAAGAGAGATCCTGGTCTGTAGTTCAGTGGATACAATCCTGAAATAGGAGTGGGGAGAGAGGAGTCTGATTCTTGAAGTCCAAGTAATTTCTTGTCTGTCTCTCTACAGAAAAATGCCGGAACAGCCCATGGGACAAAATGCCAGCACGGCTACTGACTTCTTTCTGGTAAGTGCCCTAATCTCTCCCTTGTTGTCTGTTTACGGTTTCAAGGCCACTTTATCAAACCTATATGTGATATCTCATCTTAAAGTACGTGTTTCAAATGGTGAGTGAAATGAAGCACCCGCTCCTCAGGAACGCAAAGGGAGCCTCTGAGGACTGGCCCAGATGGCTGCATACCTTGGTGTGTGGACCCTCATGGTGCTGTGAACAAAGCTACCCCAGGCCTTGTCTGGGTCATAGCGCCCTGTTTAAGTAGCCCTGGCGTAAAAATACGTCTTGGAGAAAGTCTGAGTTGAATGACCTTTTGTTTTCTTTTTCTATGTTTCTTTCTGCTGCAGTCTTAGTAGCAGCCATTAATATTTGTCAGTTATCCAATTTTTATAAGAATGGAGAGAATCTCCCTCCTTTAAAAAGTTAAAAAAAAAAATATAGGAATTCCCGATGAGAAGGGAGTGTGTTGTGCTTTGTTAGTGAGCTGTATGTGGGGGAGTGCCTTGGAAGAGGATCGATGGTGGGGTCAGTGCTTAAAAATAGTGTGCACACAGTACCAAATGACCACTTAACCCTGACCACAACCACCTAAAAACTGTTCAAAGCTGCAGTTTTGCTCTCAGCGTGCAAGTTGGATATACCCCAAAGCTCAAATTGCAATCCATGAGGTGGCAAAACCACACGGTTGGTCAATAAGGTATGCTGACACTCAGTTAAAAAAATCCCAGCTAATGCAAGCATGCTGTAACTGCCCCTACTTTTAAAGGAAGAACTAACATGTAGGTGTACACCACAGCTGGGCCCTTCGTCACTGCTTCAGTTGAAGGTGACAAGGAAACTCTTAAATCAGGTTTGGAGATAATTTATTTGTAGAAATAAAATTATTTGGAATGAAAACACCTAATGCAGTAGAAAATCCTTGCCACCTCTTCCACACCATGTTTATTCAGGATGGTATGTTTTAAAAAGTACTGACTAGGGTGTTTGTTCCCCTCTGAAAAACTGAAAGACACAGAGGACCCTCAGTGTCTCCCACCTTTGTAATAAGGAACTGGAACTGTGTGCCCCCCTTTTGTACAAACCAGCAGCTAGGACTTGGAGTTGTATCTAGCTGTAGCAATGCACAGTATGGGCAAAACCACAGATGTGTCTAACTCTAGGAAAGATGGACAGTTTTGCTTTCACTGAATATGAAGTGACCCTACAAAATGCAGAACAACATATAAGGTCTAAACTCCTTTCACTCTAGATGCAGTTCTGATCCAAACAGTGGGCCATGAGTGAGCTAAAGAGGATTTTCTGTGTGGATAAATCTCTTTCAAGTGACACCACCTTGTAGTTGCTCTTGGCAATGCCAGCTGCAAAGCACCTAACAGTTCTGGTAGAGGTACCAATGGCACAGATACGACTTCCTGTCTTAATTTTATGCTTCCTGACAATTATTTAATTCATCAATCCCGAGGTAAACAAATTCTTAGTAACTGTATTACAGTAGTGTTGCTGTCAATAAAGCTTGGGACACTCCTGATTCAGCTATGGCTGAGATGCTCAGGCTCCCTCATTCTAGGGTAAACCTAAAGCCTTAAAATTAAATAGCAGAACAGTTCTCTATGGCCTTTTCTCTTGCCTGCCTGTAGTGCCAAAACTATCTCATGTCTCTGGGTTTTGGCAGAGCAGAGGGTGGGTTCTGTACCACTTTTCATGTCATCACAAGCAGGTAACTAGTTACTCAGAGCCCTTGTGTGCATAGGAACGGTCCTCGAATGCAAGTGGGTGAAATTGACTGCAGGGCTGTGCTTCCCCTTAGAGCAGGAAATCACTCGTCTGACAGCATTATACAACATTACATAGTTATTAAGTGCTTTTTCCACTAATTTTTCAGTACTCGGCAGAAAACATTATCATAACCGATATACACTAATTTTCTCTTGTTTATGTGTGTATATACTGTAACTTCCATTAAAATGCCATTACATTTACAAAAGGGATTCTGTAAAAACGACCTGGTGGTCTTCCAAATCTATTCTTTCAATGGCCCCAGATCAAATTTTTCTACTTTAAACAAGATTTTAAAAAATTGTCAATGCTGCACATCCCACCTGGAATCAACTCATGTTCTTTCTGTAGTGTATTTGTAATGAGGATGATTTAATTATGTAGCTGAGAATGATATTAACAATGTGCAAGAGAGTCTGCCCCCCATAAGTCTTTCTCTCCCTCCATCTGACCCTCCTGGGAGTCATCCTAGTTCAGGGTGTTAATGGAGGAAAAATCTGTATTGCTTAGTTGAGTGAGGAGGTATGTCTGGATGAGAACGACAGCATTGGATGGGAAGGTGCTATACTATAGGCTTTCTGATCAGTGTGATATTTTAAGGCTAATGAGAATTTAGTATGCATGTTGAGTGAAAGGATTTAGGCATGTTAAATCAATGAGAAACTAGATTAATTCGTGGTTGTCTCCTGTTTCCTTCTACCTTAACTCCGGAGAACTTCTGTGAGAACAACCTGTGGCCTTAAATCCCATCCCAGACTTTCGTGTGTTACTGTTGGACATTGCCCAGGGTCCATGAGAAGGCTGCTTCACCGCACATCATGGCTGTATTGCTTCAGCCCCCTCCAACCCCCCCATCAATGCTGAAATCATTTGCTGGCCATTGTGCAGCTTCCCCAGAAGTAATAGGTCTGTCTGCATTCAAACATTTTGCATATACAGCTCTGTCAGCTAAGAGCATGGGAAAAGAAAAGAAACATACCGCTAATTAAAGAGACAGTTCTGGTAAATGTTCTTGTGCCAGCAAAAAGCTCAATTGAGAAGTATAACATGTCATTTGGGTAGCTGGTATAAACACTGCTATCAACAATATCTCACCAGCATGCAACACATCTCCACTCTGTTTGTTGTGAAAGCGGTGTCTGCAGCTGTACCCCAGTATCTCCTAACAGTTAAAGAGGTTGCTTGGCCTTTAGAGCAGATGCTTTGCAAATGTCTCTGCCTGGAAACTTCTCATCACTCTGGACCTTTTGGAGGGACTGTTTGTAAGGGCAAGTAGTGACAGAATGAGGGGCAGTGGTTTTAAACTAGAACCAGGTAGGTTTAGATTAGACATTAGGAAGAAGTTCTTCACTATGAGGGTGGTAGATCACTGGAACAGGTTGCTGAGGGAGGTGGTGGAGGCCCCATCCCTGGAGATACTCAAGGTCAGGCTTGATGAAGCTCTGAGTGACCTGATCTAGTTAAAGGTGTCCCTGCTTACTGCAGGGGGGTTGGAGTAGATGACCTCTAAAGGCCACTTCCAACCTAATGCATTCTGTGATCACATGCAGAGCCTCCAGATGATGACCCAGAGCATGAAGGCTCCAGCAGAAGAGCTTCCACTGTTTCTTTGGGAAGTCTTGCCCTCTAGTTTCTTATCCTAATTTTGCTGACTGGAGATGGTGGGAGAATCTCCATGGTCCCCCACTATACAAGAAGGCCTCTGGCTGTACAGAGCAAACATCAGCGAGCAGTGCTGTGTCACCTGAGGCTGGTGTGTGGGCACTGGATGAGCAGCAGCTTTGTAAAGCCACCAGTGAGCAGGGAAAGAAGTGCAGCTGCACTCTGTCCTGTGTGCCTGGCGCCTGTGTGTTATGCTGACCCATCCTGGTGATTTTCCTGCTAGTGCTGTTGAATGTTTACCTGGTGCAGACAGTTGAAATACAGAGTGTGCTACAGATAATCACCTTCCCACAGAGCACGCCAGGCAGGGCCAAATGGCAGGACATCAGCCTCGGCGTCCCCAGTCTTCTGTCAGGCAGTGGTGGCCATTCCCAACAGTTTGCCTAAGTAGAAAAATTCCGATCAGAAATATTTCCCTTCTGTCCAGTCTAGAACATCTGGTCGTTGCTGAAGTCATTAGTGGGGTTATTTCACTGTGAGCTAAATGGCAATTAGCGGAGTGAGGCCACGCTAGGAACAGGATGCGTGACCGAAATTTTTAAGTCCCGTAGCGACACAAACAACCTGGGACTTAAGTGGAGCAGACTGAAAGCTCCTGTTCACACGGGTTTTATGTCTTGCAGACAAAAGGGAAACGTGTCTTAACCTAAACTTCATTTTGAGGGAAACACACACACGGGTTGGCTGATCTATTGATCACAATAAAATTAAAGGAAAAAATGTATTTTTGAACAATCCTTAGTAGTGCCACTGCTATCACTGCTCGTGTCTGGGAAAAAAAAAGAGTAAAACCACATTTTTCATTGTTTATCTGCTTTTGTGTGTATCTGTTTTACCCAGTTTAGACTACAAAATTACTAGACTTGTCTGGTTCACTTTCCTTTAAGGGCAGCGCAATGTTCTGGTTTTCATATCCCATAAAAGTAGCAATGCCACAAAATTACAAGGGAAATGCTTCAGTCCCTCAGTATAGATATAATTAAATCCATCTAAAGTGTTTTCATTGCCTAAGATGAGAAATCATAAATAAAATAAACAAGCCACTCAGGTAATAACATAAAGATAATTTTTAACACCGTGTTATCAGACCCTTGATGAGAATTTTCATTTCCATATTTAAATTTAAGCCTTTTCTTTAATAAAACATACAGTCATCATCATAGGATATAATGTCTAGAACCAGCTATACCTAACAGGAATGTAATCCTGTTGAGCTGCTGTAATGGTATGAACCACAAAAGCAAAACACAAGTGGTTTATCAATGTCAACAAACTCCCAGCTGGAATTACCGTCTGATATGCACTGTTTAGTTGTATGCTATTCATTATAACATATGACAAAAAAATTTTGCTTCTATTAAAAATGCACAGATGAGAATATGTGTTGTTGAAGGGGACTTGTTTAAAGAGCAGAAGGCATCTGTCGCTGCAAAGCAGTCAGTATAATAACACTTTAGGCATATTTGCAGGGTGGTGATGACTTGGATTCAAGCTCTGAAAGAAAGTTAGTGCTTCAGGCTCAGTAGAATAGCTCAGCAGAATATTTCTGATTTTGCCTCCTCAGCTGTAATTTTCCTGTGTTTTCTGCCTTTGGGGAAATCTGGCCACCTTCAGAGAAAGCGTGAGCTGGAGCACGACACTGACAATCTTTGGGAAATAAGCCACAAGGCACTGGTCAGGGAAGTCCTTTGGGACCCATTGGGACTTTGTAGCAGAGTGGGGGCACTTCTAGGATGTTTTAAGAATAATTATTTTGTGAAATTTCTAAATAGGGTAAACATCACAGATTCCACAGTTCTATGTGTTATCTGTGCAGTTGTGTTTATCATCATATTAGAAAAGCCCCACTATAAAAAAATAAATAAATTTCCCAGCTTAAAATGAAATTGTGATTAGAGAGCAGCATTGTTAGAGAAACATGGAGCTAAATTGTGCCAGGTAAAAGTGTTTTCTGCTTTGAAACTGGCTTGGAAACCCCTAAAGTATTTCAGTGCTTCAGCTGCCATGAGGTTCACCCATCTGTAGTTGAAGTATTCAGACTTTCCAGTATTTACAGGCATAATAGCTGCACAGACAGAGTGGAGCGGTAGAAGCAGAAGAGGTTGAATTGGTTTGCCATCTCTCAGGATCTCCAGGAGAGATGTTAACTCTGTGGGTGACCAACCCCCAAGAGGGACATCAGCTGTGGGAATGACCAGCAGTTTGCTCCAGGGAAACAGTAAAATGGGCTCTATAGCGAGAAGAGTATGTTATTGTGGGTTTAGTTTCCCATTTGATATCAGAAATAGGGTGATGGTATTGTGGGATGGTGCTTTCTGTAGTTCTCATAATTTAATTCCTCATTCTTGAGAACAGAAAGGATTATGCCTGCATGGAGCTGGCTTCTCCAAGCATGCTTTGGAAAATGCTCCTTTAAATTCCACACTGCAGGGAGGAGACGCTCGGTGCAGATTTCTGTGGTATGTGCTGCAAGTCTTAGTGTCAAAATCATGTGACTGGGGACACAGATTCTGTCCTCACAGCCTGTGTGATAGATGCACCTCTACAGTTCTCCACTAAGTGTGACCACACACAAACACAAGCAGCTGCTGTTGGCGGCAAGGGTAGCTTCTTTGGATTGCTGACCCGGCATCAGCCTCTTCATCTGCTTTTCTTCTGACTTGGACCTGCATGGAGCTGTCTTTCAAACTTTCTGGCTTAGTGGTGGCAAAGCAAGGCATGCCTTGTGTTGAATGATGGCTGACAGTAGCTGGGCTGTATCAACTGTATGTGGAGGATGAGCCCCAACTGCTTTGAAATGAACTGCCTGGAAATAGGGTTCATTTGCAAGACAGCAAGATATTTTAAGGGCAAAGACTAGTAAATTTTCTTAAGCTGGGCAGTAATGTTTTCATCAGGTTAATATTGGGTTTTCTTTGTTTTAGTAAAGCAGATTCTTTTCAGAATCCAGTGTCTTTTCAGACCTAGCCCCCTGCATTCCTACATTCTTTCATAAGTTTTCCTCATGTTCAAATCCAAATTGAAAGCTCTGTTTTCAGAAAAAAAAAAAGAGAGAAAAACAGGGGGGGAAAGGATTTAGGAGAAGAATTTTCCTATAAGGTTTATATTTTGGATTTTTCACTGTAATTTGTATTCTATAATTCCATGACATGACAGTAGAAATATGTTTCAGGATAGTCGAAATAGTGCCATAACATATAATAGTTACAATATTTCACATTCTGTTTTTAAAACTGAAAGAGCCTGCTTTGTGCTGACTGAAGTATCAAATCCTCTTTTCCATTGCAAATGTCTCCTCTTCATCTCCTAATGAAAGCACTCGATACCTTTCCATAACAGGCACACTTACTGCTAACAGGAACAAGCGTAAAAATATAAACCCACAAATGAAATTTAAAATGAAATTTCAATTAGCAGAAGAACATTATCTCCTTTTCAAGGCAAATGCCAGATAAGCAGAACATTTTAAGAGAAATGTTTTTATTATAATTCTGGATTCGTTTGAGGGGGAAGAAAAGAGAACTTCAAAAGTTTTCTGCAAAGACGACTTTGCTAGCCTTACCAATTTCCACAAGGGGACTAAAAGCAAGAATAAAGCCAGGCCCCACTCCCTGATCCCTTCCCAAATCCTCCGGTGCTGCTCCTGTCTGCCTGCAGTTGGGTGGTGGGTAATTCTTGAGAGAGCTAGAAGTAGCAGGTGAGAGGGTTAAATAAGCTTCTTAAACAATTTCCATCCTGCCACTGCCCTGTTTTAAAGTCCCTGAATTACTCACCAGCAGAACTGTTTATTTCATTATTAAAATGAGACTGCAGGGCTCTCCCTTCTCCCACCCATGTGTGATGTTCACGGAAGGAGAACTACTCCCACGTGATTACAAGGTCTGCTATTAAGTGTGAACTTCATATTTAATTGTAATTGCTAGCAAAATATAATTTAACAGCAAAGTATGCTGAATTTGTAACAAAGTACCCCTTTTATTTGAGCAGGAATATGGATGCTGCCCAAATGTATCCGCATGGTTCCAATTAAGTGGAGGAATGTTTAATGTAAAACTCAACTTGATGAAAATAACTGAAGTTTCTGACAAACCAATAAATTGGAGTCTAGAAAGCTCTGCATATACAGTATAGTCAGGGAGGGGCAACACCCGCAGGGTCATCAATTTTGGTGCCGTCTTCCTGTTCGTTTATACTAAAATAATACTATGTAGGTAATTCAATTTCTCCCTAGCTGTAAACATAGAGAGGAATGCTGGATGCAGATCTGGCTGAGGATGGAGGGGGGCCCAGGCTGAATCCTTAGCCCCTGCGCAATTTCCAGGCTGAATTTTTCAGAAACTTCATATCCAGGCTTGTTTTTCTTCTTGTTGTTCTTCTTTTTGGGGGATATTGTATCAACAGTTGTCAAAAGGGTGCACAGAATATTCACTCAGCAGATCTGAGCATTTGTTGATGAAGATCTGAACATAGGGTTCCATGTAGGAGCTACCAAGGATGCTGGGAATGCTGCAGGGAGACTAAAAGCCAGTAAGGTCCGCTCCTCTCAGGCCCTACTGTTACTGGCCCATCCCATCCCCAGGTTTTGTTTACGCTCTATATAAAGCTGGAATCAAATTCTGATCCTGGATGCAGCTATATCAAACTGGCTGTGCTCCACAGGCTGAGTTCAGAGCACAGGCCTCTACCTAATACAGGTTTTGGGTTGTTTTTTTCCGTAGAATTGCTGAATTTTGAACCTAAAGCTGTGGTGGTTAATCAACCGCATATGTTAAAGAGGAAAACTGTGTTGGACTGATTGTTTTAGCAACCTTGATGCTGCATATAAAACATACAGCCCTTCTTGGGAGTCCTGCCTTTGGGAAGAGGAGAGGTTCAGAACAATAAAATCAGCACAAATCCCTGGAGAACTGCAGCCAAGGGATGCTGCTGGTGGGTCCTTGCAATGAGAGCTGCTGTGCATAGTAAACGAAAATCATTGTCTGGTGAGTGATCAGAGATGCATCTTCCTCAGGAAGCAGGGAAGATAAACTAGGTGGGTGCAAAATTAAAGCAATAGATTATGAAATTTCTACCTTTCTGTGGCTGCTGATGCCAGTCTGTTCCTCAGTCTTCTCCACAGCCATGCCTGTGGACAGCAGAGCCTTGGGATTTCTGAGGTGGTTACATGCCCAAAGGGTTTCACCAGTTACTCGATATGGGTCTGTAGAAAGGACTGCCTCTGGGGTACCCCATCTCAGTCCATTGCACTCAGACAGCTCGAGAGGAAAGTGTGATGGGAAATCACATGTGCTGGTGTGGGCCTCCTTATCCTCTGAACCACTCATCGGTGGTTTACCTAATCCTCTTTTTTCCATTGCAGAATTCATCTTGGACACTTATTTTGCTTCACTCTTGCTCTACTGAAATGGCAAACTCCTCAGCAGTGTTTTCTGTACCTACCAGGTTAACGCCTGATCTCAGCCAGTCCATGATGTGCTCCTCTGATGCACACAAAACCTGACCTAATTTAACATAGATAATGTTGTAATTCTGCTCAGAGTTTGTGTGCGGGCTATTTCTTTGAATTCAGGTGGCATCTTTTCATACTCAGGTCTGTTGCTAGAGGCTGTTTGTTTCTCCAGCTGATTCCCCTCTCCTCTCCACCTCCACAAACAGCTTTGTATGACAAAAGAAAAGCTGGCTAATTAATTTACCCTTTCCTCTCTACCTAGGTGAGATCTATTTACACTTGAAATGAACGAAGCGGGCCACCTTTCTCTTCCCCTCCCAAGGCCAATGTAAGAGCAGACTTTAAAACAAGACTTTGTAAGTACCCATGTTTTCTAGAAATATTTAGCTGCTTAGTCCTGTGGCCAAAGCAAATTGTTCACTTGAGCAGAACACGATGGGCTTTTATTTCCCATTACGGGAAATACAATCTGTGCGATCCTGAGAACATCGTTTGGTAGCTGACGTTTGAGGGTCAGCTCAAAGTTATTGTGAGCTGTCGCCTGCTCTTCCCTTCCATTTTCTGGCTGGTCTCTTGATGCGAGTCTGCTACGATCAGCATTCAAGTGCCCTTTTTAAGGGTAGAAATCTTATTTTTGCCAGGGTTTTTTTGTAACTTTACAAATTCAGGTTGCTCTCTCAGGTCATTTTGAAACACAGTGACAGAAATATGGGCTAAATAATCGACAGTGACTCAGAGGATCTAATATGTATTTAAAACTATCAGAATATATTGTTCTATTTTCCCAGAAGCTTAATAATGAATAACCATAAACCTGGCATGCTTATATTAATCTCTGTAGGATATTACAGTTTGCACTCAAAACCTGAAGTATTTTCTCAGCGACGGCACCAGTTGGCTTGTACCTTTTCCATTTCTTCTATGCTAGACAGGTCAGTACATAAACCATGTGTTATTTTCTTATTCCACAGAGACAACAGCTAGTAGATAATGCAGAGAGAGAATCGACCACATTTGTATTTTCTACCATTGAAATACTATCAACAAGTCCTGCTTACATATGATATTTGTACACTTTGGAATACACTTTTTGTTGATATGCCAGAACTTTAAATTGGTCATTACAGAATAATTTGACATTTTTGTATGCTACCTTTATCTCAGAGCATAAACTTATTCATGTCATTGGGCAAAAAGTAGCTTGATAACCAGAAGCAAGTTAAAACATCAGCATTTAGGTGTGGGCACGTCAGTAAAGATGGTGGAGGGGAATGTTTCATTTTGGGACTTGTTTTTAACTCCCTGTGGGTGTCCTCCATTGTGGATACCTGACTCAGCAAAGCTGGATCCTGCTGGATTCTGCTGGCTGAAGGAGTTAGATGTCCATTGGTGGTGGGAAGCTGCAAGAGCAGAGGTTTCTCCCAGATCATGTTGTTCTTTCCCTGCAACAGTCCCTAATTTAGGGACTTGGGAATTTTTTGCCCTGCCAAAGCTGACAGTGTCATCAGCATCATTTCCACCCAGTGAAGTAACACTGAGCTGGAAGTAAGTGCATCAGGAGCATTTTCTTGCTTTAGAGGAGCTTCATAGCAGCTGCCTCACTTCTCTGGCAGCAGCCATGAGGCTTGTTCTGCAGCTAAGCCTGTCTTTTAACATTCTCTTTACTTCCTGATATTGAAGATTAAACACTTCATTTGTGCTTTTCTAGAGGCTTTATCTACCACTTTCATAGTCTTGCAGACACAAAAGCAAATCCATCTTGTCTGTGTGGCCACTCCCCAGCACAGCAGCTCTGGTCCTGAAGGTATGTGTGGTATTCGTGGTCCTGGCACAGCTGCAGCAGCGCTGAGGACCGATGTTAGCTGAAGTGAATCTAGTGCTTAAAATGTCAGTAGGTTTTGTGCTCTTTTAAGTGATGGACTAATACTCTTTGGCTTGCAGCTGAGCTAATGTAAGTTTCCCCATGCCGTTTTGCCAAGCGTGCTCAGCCTTCTGCTGCAGAGGCTTTAAACCAGACTAGACGAAGTACTGAAGAATATCCTGTGGGGAATAATCTTGCCCTGGGATCACGGCGAACAAAACAATCTAATAAATTAATCTAATAAAGCTTCCTCACCTTCAGTTTTTATCATTCTGTTTCCTCCAAAGCAGGTAACTGCCAGCCAGGTGGGGAATTTTGTGATGTGTAGACAAATCAGACCTGTGGTCTTGGTTTGCCAGAGGTGAAAATCTAGAGTGAGGATAAACCCACAAAGGACACTTTAACATTGTCATTTACGTGGCCCTTGGCAAAAAAATGTTCTGCTGGGCATTTCCATCAGTGAAACAAGCAGGCAGCTTTTTGTTATCATCAGGATTTCCAAATGTCTGGAATATTGGAGCAGGAGAAACCATATCTTTCTAGAGCTTATTTTTATGGAATGGTTTATGAAAAGGGGTCCTTAGGAAATAGCAAGTCACCAGAATGCTTATTAAAATGACCCTAAGGTCAGATTCTGCCACTGTTAATCACAATAGTTGTACCTTATTCTGTGAGCTTTCCCACTGGATTCAGTGGGATTACTTAAGGAATTCAGGTACTACCTGATGGGACCAAAGTGGCAGAGAGGTTGGCTCATAATAAGGGCAGCAGCTGTAATGCAATGTGCCTTTGTTTTTACCTTCTATTTTAGGTAGGTAAAATACTGTATAAGCAAGTTGTTTTCCTTTGAAGATCACTTCTTCACAAGGATGACATTTTATGTAGTAATTGTTAATATATTCTGTAATTTTAACCAGCATTTTAATATATTTTTTGTAATGTGAAGTAAGCTTTGCTGAGAATGTGCTTCTAGATCAGAAGCTCCCTGGTTTCTGACTTTTGAAAATTACTACAGTAGGAGAAAGAAAATAATTTTATTCTGAACTCTCCTTGAAATTCAGCAGGTTTCACAAAAGATATTTTCCAGGGTTTGTTTGTATTTCTTTTTTATTTTACTTTAAGCCACTTGTGCCAAGTAGCCTGATGTAGAAGAGCCAGGCAGTACTTCATGCTCTTTCTGAAATTATAAATAGCAGACAATGACTTGATTCAGTATTCTGACAGCTGTGTGAAACAAAATGGGACAGCTCTACAGTTTTGAATATAAATGGGAGACTCACCTATGAAGAATTATTTGTGCTTCTGCAAAATGAAGTGATGAGAACTCATTTACACACTTATATGCACTGGGAGAAAGGGATGAAAGGATTAACCTTTTCTTCTTGCTGGAGAAGAAAACAAGTGTGGCTTAGGTTTCACTCCATTAAACAGGTTCCTGCCAAGCAGAGACACAAACTACTTCTTTGGATGTTTGTGAGAAGCTTTGGGCATTAGTTCAGGTTGTTGAACTTGAACTCAAGGGCACTGCAAGAAGGTATTTCCCTCACAGAAGTTTTTGTTTCTCAAAATAATAGTGTTCTTTGGCTTTTTAAAAGCCAGCAAATTTAAAAACACTGAAATGCAATGTCATTCTGTGATACACGGGTTGCAGTGCAGAAGTCTAGCCCTTTCAGAGGATTGCAGAGGACGGCAGCGGATTTAGGCTCTGTGCTAGTCCCATGCTCATGGACAAGCTCAACACTCTCTAGTGTCTAGGAGTGAAATTGTTCATATCAAACATCCACACTGGATTCTTTTTAAAAGACCTTATAATGATTATCTGAAGGGTTTACAGTGGTTAGACTGTAATTAAACATGCACTATGCAAATGTAACCCAGAAGATTCAAATGTCAATACTAAAATTGTAAAATACAGGGTTTAATACTGGTTTCCTGTGTCCTGCTGATGTGATTGCAGTTACTGAGATGATTCCTTGGACAATATTGTGTCGGAAATAATTGTGATTATAGAAAAGGAGTATTAGAATTTAAATTAAATTTAAGTTTGAATGATGTCATATGAAAAGGCAGGATTCTTTTGCTTCTTTCCTTGACCCAAACTGTGCCTTATAAGTGTGAGTGTAACTGTCTTTAAATCTTGCAATTTCATGGATATAAGGGTGAAAAATCAGGTGGAGTGTTTAGCTAACCAAGAATAATTACTTCTTATTTGTTATTTTTCTAAGTGTAAAATGTTTTCCTCAAATAGAAGGACAGCCAAAGAAATCTCTTGTTATTTTTGAACACGGGTTAGTCAATGTGGACTATTAAAAGACAACTTTTATGCTGAAAATATTTCTGGATTATTTGGACAGAAAATATTTCTGAAGAGTTAGTGCATTCAGAGGAGAGTGAGATTCATATCATATACCTAAAAGGAACAAAGAAGATACCTGTTTATGTTTATCAGCTCCAGAGGAGGAAAAAAACCTGTAGAATCTCTTCTGGGTTTTTGACAGAACACGATTGTTCTTTATTCTGTATCTATAAATAGCTTTGTCCAATGCAGTACTTACCAGCCTAAAAGCAATATGACTTCCCTAGAAGATTTTTTTTACCCACTGATACTTCAGCCTCTGAGAAGTATTTTTTCTTCCAATTTTAGCTCGAATGTTCCCCTGTCTTACCCACTGATACAGTGTTGTGTATTTTCATGTGTAATTTCTCTCTGATAGAGATAGCAGATCTTTTAAATAGTTGCAAGTTACACCTGCCTCTGAAATAGCCAGTACCTGAGTTGCGCTCATTTTACTCTTTACATTCCTCCCTTCGGTAGTGGTACCACACCTGCAGACTTTACCTTCCAGTCTTAGGACAGCACCCGGGGCGTGTGGTCACGGGTCGTGGTCCCGCAGTGCTAAGCACGATGCCAACACAAACCAGGGCCCTGTAGCTGCTGTGGAGAGTTTTCAGACTGAGCGTAAAATGGGGAGACAGACACCAATGTGGGGAATACCAGAAGAGCTGGGGAAATGCTGGCCAGCCCTCAGCGCTTAAAAACCTGAGGCCTAGGAAAGGCCCCTCCTTGGCCAGAGCTTGAGCAGCGGTTTACCCTCAGCTGTCTGAGGGTGTTCTTCCCTTCAATCAGGTCATCTGAGAGGGGCTTCTGAAAAAGGGCACTGAGGAAGATTGCTTCAAACCAGCAGCAAAAAACTTCTCTTGGCGTAGGGGTTTAAGCCTCAAGACATTTCCCAGGATGGAGAAATCCCTTGGCTTCCATGTGTGTGTACGTGTATTTAGTCTCTTTTTCCTCAGGCAGACAGTCCCCGGGTTTCTCATTTCATAGTTTGCATTGGCTGGAGGCAAGAGGAGTTTATTGTATTTAAAGTCATTTATGTTATACTTGTGACTATTATATTTCTTATTATTTTAGAATGTCATAAACATTTCAAGTGCTGAGGGCTGAATCATTGCAAATCACAATAAATCCCACTGTTCAGAAAGTAAATCAATGGGGTCTGTCCCCTCAGCCAAAAAGGCAACGGACTAGAGGAGCCTCCTTCAGGAGGAGTGGAGGAAACCTGTGAGCCCCCCAGGGCTGGGGTACACAGGCATCCCATTTCAGGTACAAATGGATCTGTGGGCTCTAGAAATGTGGTGGAGTGGCTGGTAAGTATTTAAAGGAAGTATCAGGGCAGTATCTGGACTGCAATCTTTATGGGAGAGGCAACCAGTCTTTGTTGCAAACTGGTACAGCACCTATCAGGAGACTCCATTGCCTCTGTGAAGTCCCATCCCTCAGCAAGAAGTAGGAGATGGAGACACCTTGGGTCACCATGCTGATGGGAAGTGGTCACCTGTGGAGAGCACTTGGGACTCCCTCCTCCTGTTTCCCATCCACTTTGTGCCTCCTGCTTTGGTGGCCATTTTTATTCACCCTGTTATACTGCACCCCATATTCACCCCTTTTGCTAGCAAATCAGGCTGAGGGCTCATAAAATAGCCATATTATATCACTGAAATCTTTGATTTACGTGGGAAAGGAAGAAAAATTTTGTATTTAGAAAGCTTTGGGATTCCAGATAGACAGTAATTTTCCTTTAACCTTTCTTACTTGAGTAGCATTAGCTGCTGGCAGGTGTAATGCTAATTTATCCTCACTAACCAGGGGGGTGAAGAGGAATTCAATGCCCTAATTCATTGACATATCGGCTTCAGTGGGGGTTTGGGTGAGTCCGTATTTCAAGGAGTATGTACGAAGTTTGATGTGTGCATCATCCATCTGTCACTGAAATCTTGTTCTGCTTGTGTTTTCTTCTACCTATTCTTCTAGAAGAATGAAGACAAGGGTGATGTCACGCTTAAGTGACATCCCAACTGCAGATAGCTTCTCTCACATGATGTTTGATATTAAATTTATTATATGATATTTTTTCAGGATATTTTCAGTGGTAGAAAGTGCCGCACTATGGTGATTATAACTGTAATTAACTAGAAGCAGAAAAGATTATGAAGCTGTTTTCCTGTCTAGTAACTGGCTGCTTAAACTGCAATTCAGGAAAGCATTTCTACAGAACTGCAAACTTCCTGCATGCTTAACGTCAGTCCCAGGCCTGGGGCACCTGAAGGCACATTGCAAACAGAGCGGAACTTAAGCATGTGCAGAGGTGTTTTCTCAAAGTGGAGGCTTCAGGCATCAATAGCAGAAGGGGATTTTGCAAGAAATCAGGGCGTTGCTGGTGTAGGATGGGTGCCCAAGGATATGTCTTTGGTGAAGGGCAGTTGCCCTGTTGTCCTGGGATTTTCACTACACAGTCCTGTAAATCCTACTCATGCAGCCCTGTCGTGAGAAACTCCTCTAGCAATAAGGGAAGAAAAACAAATTTTTTCTTACCAGTCAGCTGGAATACGTTTGGCATAAAGTCACACAGTTGTTCAGATAATTGGGCAGTCAAGCCAGAGATGCAGTCTGTAATACCTTATTTTCTAACAAATGTTTCCACTTTTTTTTTCAGTCGAGTTGCCATTGAGAAGATTTTGATTAGTTATTAATCAAACTTATTTACGAAATTCTATGCCTGTAGTTAATTTATGAGTAGTTCTTGGCACACTTCAAACAGCTGTAATGGCTGCACAGTGTATATGGGGTATTTCTGTTTCCTGACTGGATGAGGGGAATGAGATTTCCACTGCAAATATTTTTTGTAGAGCTTCAAAATTTGCTTTTCCCGAGTATTTAAAAATATTTTTAATACTGTTTCCATGAGCATTCCTGTTTTTGTGAACACAAAGTCAACACAGTTGAAACGAAGAGTTTAAAATTTTAAAGGGAAAATAAAGTGTTTCTTTTTAGTGCAATCATCCAGCTTGACCCGAAAGTCACTTTAATCCTAGTTCTAAGGTTTCATAGGGAAGTACACAGCCACAGGCACGTTCACACATTACTTGTGTTCATGGAAGCATTAATTGAATTTCCAAAGTCCTGTCTCAGCACATGCTACATGCAGCAGGAAGGATTCTTTAGAAGTCACTCACTGTTGGGTCCCAGGTCCTTGTGGCAGATGGCTTCGTACAGGAGGAGAAGGAAGGGAATACCTAAGGTTCAGGTGGATAACCAGTTATGGGAACGACACTGTAGTGCAAGAGACGTTTCATCAGATGAAGGGAAACTGCAGGTTTCCAGGTTGTGGGGAAAAGAGTCAGGTAGTGGTGTTCAGAAGCATTTTAACTTTGAATTCCTGAGAGAGGAACCTCTTCTCCTGTACCATAAGCAATGCTACCAGCAAGAGCTCCCCCTGAGCATTTCTGAGTGACAAACAGCGACTTCACCTTTGGCACACAGGCCTCCCAGAAGCACGCAGGAAAACACTGCCCTACAGCCCTTTCATTAAAGGTGGCTTTTCGAAAATGCCTCCGCTGCGGGTATCCCTACCCGGCTAAGCTGGGGCTGCCCCTGCGGCAGGGTGGGGTGGATAGGCCGCACAGAGACGGGATTAGATCTCCTCTCTGCCATGCTCCCGTCGGTCACCGCGCATCCTGCCGCAGCAGGAAACCTGGCACCACAGCATTTCACCGAACTAAACCAGACTCCCCTCTTGCTGCTGGCTAGCAGTGGTCAAGACTGCCTTTCTTTCTGACGGCTTTATTTGGGTCTTGGCATCTGTCCGACTCTGTAAGCACCATGCAAGACCAAGAAGGCTCTAAAACTCAGGCGCAGCTTGGCGAGGTTTCTGGGGATTTTACAATTGAATTTTTTCTCGTGCAACATTTCCAAGAAATACTTTACAATATATATTTTTTTAGCATAGCTGTCTGTCAATTTTCATGGCAAAAAAGTATTTGGAAACTGGAGAATAGTAATTGTAGAGTTGTTTTTAAAGGAATCACCCTACACCATTCTAGGCCAAAACCTTTTATTAAAGTTTTATGAAAATCCTCCCTGTTTTTTACATTCCAGTTGAGTCTATTAGCTTTGCAGGTTTTGATGATCTAGCAGGTATAAGCACTTCTCACATTAAATGCAGTGTTGACAAAGGAAATTCACTAGCAAAGGTTTCATTAACTGGGGATTATACTGAAACCTTTTCCCAGAATTGCCAATAAATGGAGCCCTAATCCAAAATTTGGCTTTAAATTCAAGTGCAACTAATATAATTTTGTGTTTGGTTTAAAATTACCTGTGGTTATTTTCCCTTTTTTTTTTTTTTTTTTTTTGCAATATACAGTATTATGTCATCTGGACTCTCAAACAGCATTGTTTCTATTATGAAAAAACAAACTTAAATCCCATGTATGAAAGAAACTTCAGTTCAGCTGAACTGAAGTCTACTTCCAGCGAGTTCTGTGGAAAAAAGATTGCAGCCCTGAAAAGATGGAGATTTAACTAGTTCCCTCAAATGATGCCGTAGGTAATGGGCACACACAGTACTGAGCCAGGGCTTGGTCTTTGGGGGAAGGTCCTGAGGTGACACCTCTACAGTGTGTCAGCACTGCTTCGACCTAAGGACATGCCCTACCCATGTTGGTCAGAGGTTATGGTAAGAAGATGCAGGGGTGAACTTGATCCATGAAAGTGCTGTGCGGGTTTGCAGTGCCCCCAGTGTCTGGACACTCCAGCCAGGGGAAATCTGGCACTGCTGCAGGCAACAGCAGTTTTGCTGTTAGTGTAAGCTGCTTCACGGTCTTGCCAACCTTGGTATAAAATAATGTAATACCCTCCTCTGGGTCTCTCTCCTGGCACCGATGTTACCTGACAACATCACGGGGTTCGCTTTCTCCAGGCAGGCAGAGAGGCTACAGCAGCTGCCGGCTCCCTCAACCAAGATTGCTTGCAAATGTACAGACTCTTTGGGTGAGTGCAGGGGTCGTATGTTGCCTTTCTAAGGTTCTTTGTGCAGTACACTGGCCTTTTTCACTCTGTTTCTTAGGAGAATCAGTTGCAGTGACAGATTGGGGGCTGCGATTAGGTCTGCTGCTATGCTGCAGACCCTGATGCCCAAGGAGGAGATCCCCAGCCTGGAAAGGCAACAAGAGCCTGATCCAAATCTCAGCTCAGTGGGAATCTCTCCAAGGATCTAATAGGTTTAGGGTTTACAACACAGTCTGTTAAGATGAATTTTTTGAAACTACCTGAGGGAGCTGAGCATAGCTTTCTATTAAAATTAATAGGAATTGGATATTTAAATTCCTTAGACATCTTTGAAAACCTTACCTCTAAGTAGCGTATAAAGATCTAATGTAACTTCCATTGCACCTAATTTACAGTTTATTGTTAAGATGATGTAAACTCTGGGGTTTGTTTCAAAATGCAGTTCATTTATTTACAGCCCCCAAAGCTAAGCCACTGTTCAGTGCTCTATGAAAAGAAACCAAATATTCTGTAGCAGCAGGCACCGTGGTCACAATTGGTGTTTAGGCTTTTCATCCGAGTCAAGAAGATCATGAGTTGAACTGAGACAGCATCGTAAATCTGAAGTCTCTGGTTATCTTTCTGAAAAGAAGCTTGAACTCATATCACCCCCAGCTTCTTTAATGGTTTTATATAAACAATGAAGTGCCTCAGAAAAATCACAAACGGCTCTTCTGTCAACAGATAGTTTCATTTTCTCTCCCAGATTAGGGTGGTCTGAAGCTATCAGCAGCTGATCTGACAGAGTAAATCTGAAACAAATTGCTGTTGCTATAATCCTTCCTTGGCATGAGGTGCTGCAAAGTAGAGAAACTAAGTATTGTTGCATAACTGAGTTGGATTGCCTGGTTGTTCACTGTGTGCATTGGAGAGTCTTAGGTTCCCTGCAATGTCTGCCTGCCTGCCTGCCCACCCGTCTGTCTATCTATCTATCTATCTATCTATCTATCTATCTATCTATCTATCTAAATTTGCTTTGTATGTATTTCTGTCCCCCTGGAATAATGTCAAAGAAGCCATCTCCAAGCACCGCCTGATGTTAACGTTGATCCACAGGTGACAAATGAAGTTCTGAATTTCATCATCTGAAGATTTTTTTCGAGGTTTCAGTAATGTAAACTTTTTGTTTGTTGATATTTTTCCTGAGACGACTATTTTGGTTGAGATTAAATGACTACTGGAAAAAGCTGTGAGTCTTGAGAGCAGCTTAGTAGCACAGTAAAGGTGATGCCCAGATGCTTAAGTCCTGGGAAGTCTTCATTGGAGGTGACCATCCTGGCAGAGTATTGCTAGCTTCCCTGGCACTGGCAGAGCCACTCTGGTAAGTGAGAAGCAGCTCTACATAACTCCCAGAGACTTTACTGGGGAGTTGTGGTTCAGATGCTGTATCTGGTTTTATTGCCGTTTCAGGGACTGGATGTTGAAGACTGGCTGGCTCCATCCCAGGAGATCTCCAAAACACCACTGGGTTTTATTTTGCTGAGGAGGTCTTGAGGAAAGTGGATGCTGCAGGGATGAGCCCCATTTCTCTCAGTTGGAAGAAAGCATCACTTTGTTCTAAATTTAAGCTGCTGAGTGAAGTGCCACCAGGGTAGGTCGTGGCACCGCAGGCCAGCACCGTGGTCTGCCTGGGGGCAATAGAGGGAGTGGTGGGAGAGGTGGGGAGTTTCTACTCTTCTCACAGGAATACATTGCAGAGGGTGGCACCCCTGAAGGTGTTTGCCTCCTCACCTTGTACCTGCCCTCTCCTCTTTCCCCTTCGGTTACTGTGTGCATGCTCATGGCTGCCAAGGTAGTTGGATCATTTTGGGACTTTTTTCCCTGTGTTGGAGGTAAAGCACCACCAGTGGAGGAGAGGGCTCCCCTCTTGCATCTCAGTGTAGTATCAAAAGGAGCTGTGTGAATTAAAATGATTTTTCTTTCCTAGCAAAACAAAAGACCTGAAAGATTTTAAAGCCTAATTGCATCAAAGGAAGGAAATTAAAATATCCTTACAGGAATTCAGGTTGCTGAAAAACTCAGGTCCAGCCCAGACACAAGTATGTTTTATATTAAAAATTAAACAACCAGCCAGTACGGTATTTCCTGAAGTTTCATCCATCATGCTACTGGTTTCTGCAGGGAGGGAAACATAACCTTCCCTTGCTATGTCTTGGGGAAAGTAAATAATACTGTTAAGAAGCTTGTCATATCACAAGTGCCTAATTAGGGAGGCTTGGGGAGCTGGAAAGTTTGCAGACTTCATTAAACACACTCCAGTGCCCCGAGGAAGAAAAACGTTGAGGGGTATCTGCAGTTTATATAGGTGCAGGCTGACCTGCGTCCTTCTACCACCAGGTTGTAGAATGGTTTCTCCAGAGGAGCAGAGAAAGTATGACACGGCTGCATGGCCTGAGTGTGGTTTAAGTGGCTGCAGCATGGCACCCCATTTGCTGTCCTGCTTGAAGAAGACTGTTGGCAGTAGCCCTACGCATTTTGTAGACAACTGTAGACGTGTTGGTGTGTGGTGAGGGCAGCCTCACCGTGCGATGGCTGGGGTTGGAGCTCCACCAGGAGAGAGCACAGTGAAACATGGTCTTTCTGAAGGGACTCGCCATTTCAAGGGCTTGGTCCTCTTTGCCATGTGTGGAGAATATGTCTGTCTGACAGGCTGAGAGTACGAGCTCCTGCCAGCCACTGTGACAGCAAAGGGGAGGAGACATCCTTGCCCTCCGTTGGTGTGCATGTAAAGCTGAATTTCCCTCCACCTTGACAGGTTCTCCAAATGCCATACCCCAACAACATTCTGATGGGGAATCTCTTTGATTTTTAATTCCTCCCAAAGGAAGCTGTTCTGGTTTTAAAGCAGTAATTAGGGAACCTAATGTGGTGGTGATACAGATGAGACCTGAGCCTTAGTCCTGTCAAGACATTATAGGTCTCCACTCTCACAAATGTTTGTCCCAACCGCTGATCGTGAAGATAGAGCTTTGCTGGGCCCTTCTTCAATGGGCAGTTGATTATTTCATCAGTTAAAAGTCTAACAGCTTGAGGAGGACGGGCAGGGAGGACCCCAACTCTGGATATTTTAGAGCCTGGGAGAAACAGAGCTGGAACAACTTTCCTGTAGCACAGGTGAGTGGGGTTTTTACACGTAAGGGCTAAGAGGTGAGGCAGCATCTGTGCCAGGTTCTCTGTGCAGTGCAGGGACCAATCTGAGGCATGCTCTGTGACCATCTTGTTGGTCAGATCCTGCAGGGTGGTCTCAGCAGTGGTCCCGATGTACAAAGCAGCTCATGCAAGTACCTAAGAAATCTTACTGGGGGTGGCAGGTAGAGCCACCTCAAGCCTTAGATTTATTTGGTAAAGTGGGTAGAAATCCTCTTTTTTCCTCCTTCTCACTAGAAGTGTAAAGTTATTTTCCAATCATCAAAGCGTTATTTTAAAATATTTATTTATTTTCTGGCAAAAAGTTGAAATGCCTTTTAATGGAATAAATGGAGTCTAAGAAGACTGTACATTGCTATTTATTTAAAAATCAAGTTTTCTATTAAGGAAAGAAAGAAAAAAGTCCTAGCTACATATTTGACACATTTGCATGACTAAAAATTGCAAGTCATGGGGAAAATTAATATTAAGGCCTTGTATAAACATCTCATTAAAAATAGAGCAAAAAAAATAAACAGATAATCCTCACAAATTGCTTTTCATGCCCTAAGCTATAACTTCTATAACTTTATAACAACTGTGTTTACTACTAATGAACCATCAAAAACGTTAGGGCTGTATGAAAGAACTGCAACAAGTTGTGACTTTATGGGATAAACCCCGAAAAATCTTCCATCAATCAAGTGCACGTCGGGATTAGGCATATAGAGAGGCTTAATTAGGCATTAGTGAGACCCTTAATAGTTCCCCTGTGAAGGACACCTGCTGAGGATCTGGTTGGACATCTCTTTTAAACGTATTTATACCCAGCCTCTGGGCTGCGGAGCCGACATGCGGTGCCTGCCCTGCTGATCAGCCGGTGCTTGCAGTTGTTTACAAGCCAAGCGGCAGGGGGGCAGGGGCACCAAGTAAATAACATGCTGTCAGGCTGTTTCCTTGTCCAGTTATGGTTTCTCATTAGCTCCTTCCTGAACCATGATCAAGGAAAGAGAAAGGCCTGAAAATAAAACAATTCATTCTTTTGCATTTATTTAGAAGACTAGGGGGGACCTTATTAATGTTTATAAATATCTGAAGTATGGGATGCAGGGGGAAATGGCCAGCCCCTTTTCAGTGCTCTGTGGAGACAGGACAAGGGGCAATGGCTGCAAGTTGGAGCATAGGAAGTTCCACACCAATATGTGGAAGAACTTTTACCCGGTGAGGGTGAGGGAGCCCTGGGACAGGCTGCCCAGGGGGGTGTGGAGTCTCCTTCTCTGGAGATATTCAAGACCCATCTGGAAGCCGACCTGTGCAATATGAGCTGGGGGGCTGCTCTGGCAGGGGGGTTGGACCCGATGATCTCTGGAGGTGCCTTCCAACCCCTATGTTTCTATAATTCTATTTTATTTTTTAAAAAAAAACTTGCAAATTCTGCTGTTGTTGTGAAAGATGTATTCGTTGTCGTATTCATCGTGTATTTGTTTCCTATTGCTTAATATACCTGTTACCTTTCACTGTCACTTGCAAAACATAGGTGCTATCTCCTCTTGTTTACATGACTTTTGTATCAAAGTAACAATTTTAACTTAGACAACATTAAACCAGTTGGCAAGGTCTTCATGTGATGCCCTTTGCCCTAAGTGATTTTATTTATTTTTTTTTTCAGACATCTCCTCTATCTTCTTCCTTTACATCACTGATGTGGTGAACAAGGACATGCTCCATGGTGTGGTGGGTTGACTCTGGCTGGAGGCCAGGTGCCCACAAAAGCTGCTCTATCATTCCCCTCCTCAACTGGACAGGGAAGAAAAGATGTAAAAAAACCCCACAGAGTAATGAGAAGTAAAACCAAATCTTAAACCACCTTCCCACCCCACCCAATTAAGGCTTCTGCATTTAGCTGGCTGTGTGCACATGGACGAGGTCTTGGAATCTCAGTCCATGAAGTCTAAAAAGAGTTGACCAGTCACTGAATTCATCTATCTGTGCTCAGGTGTCATTTAACTATACCAGTTAAGACACTCGGGAGTGTCCTGTCTGACCTCCTAGCTGCCAGTGTAAGAAATCATGGATTTCCTCTGGGGCATGTGTCATCTAAACCTCTGCTATGGGGGTGTGTGTTTCAGATACCCTAGAGCATGTCAAATTGCATTGGACAACTAACACAATCAGCCATGCCTCAAGTGTCTAGTTTGGATTGAGGTGAATTGCCATTCGGGTACTGTTGATGCCATCGAGTAGCTCTCCACTATCTATGATGCCAGTTTCAACACCTGCGTTCACATACTTAAGTGTCTTAATGTAAGGTTGAATCTCACCCTGCAATGACAGGTTGGTTGGAGGCAGCAATGTTGACAAATGCTAGGTCAGAGAACGTGAGCATTTTAGCTACCATCCACAAAGGGATTTCAAGAGAGTACAGATGCAGCCAAACAGTCCAACCAGGGATCAGTTGTGTTCAGGAGCGAAACTGCCCAGATTTTGATTCAGAGCTGGGTGCCATTTTGACTATAACAAGAGCATTCAGAAGTTTGGCCATTAGTTAGACAAACTATTGCTTTATATTAATTTTATTTTATTAAAGTACTAGAAAGAACTACATTTTCAGCTGAAAAACATGACCTGAAACCGGGCTATTCCAGTTAACACCTATTTCACAGAAATGCCACCCACCAAGAGTTTTTCTGAACAAGATCAAGAATCAATTTATCAGTGCTCACATTAACTATAATGGCAGGTCCTTAGCAACTTTACTCTCTTTCAGTGGTTGCCTAACTTTGATCGCATACTGAATGCCCTGAAAAACTCAGCTGTGGCTCAACCATCTGGCATTATATTATACGTTTTAAAAGGTGTATTTAAGACCTTCTGTGGCTGGAATAACACTTCTGTGGAGCTAGTGCTCTGATCTGTGTTCCAAATCCATCACATTATTTTCTTATGAGGCCAGAGCTACCATCACTAATTAGGCCTTTTATTTTGTTTTACTAGATTATCTGGTTTTTAACTTTAAGATCTCCTTGGCCAACCAAGAGAACTTGGATGAAGTTATCTGAGTAAATCCATGCCAACGCTCAAAACAAAACTAGCAGAGTGGATTTAAGATTGCTGCTTTTCCAAAGCGTCGAAAGCAAAGTTTTCCTTCTTTCCCAAGTTCCATGAACACCAGTTTGAACATTGCAAACTGGACCTCATCATATCTGACTTTTGCTACTTCAGCAGTTTTTTGTCTTTCTGTTAGTGCTTGATTATATAACGTTTCCAGACTCTGTCATTTTGTTCTGATGTGATATGACAGGGAGCACTAGGAGAACCCCATGTTCAATTTCCTCCTTTTGGGTTAAAAGGTAGGTATTAATCTGAATCGGTGCCTTTGCATTCTCACCTCTCACACTTCTGAGAAATACTTATATTACTCAGTGTACTCTCTGAAATAGGCAAGTGAAGATGCAAATGTAAATGTGATGAGAACCAATTAGGAAAGCATGTAGAGCAGAAAGACAACTGTGAAAACAAGATGCTGTATCTAAGGGGTTAGAAGACTTTTTTCTTGTATTCTGGATGTTATTAGAAACAGTAGGTAAAACTCAGCAGGTTTGGGAGTGGCATTTCCACCAGCTTGTCTACACTCCCAAAAGCAATGAAGAGATTCTTTAAGCATAGGCTGCTCATCACAGAGCTTCATTTCTGTCTGCCTTGGAGTGAATTGGTGAACTCTCACCCCCAGCCTTCCTCCAGGACTTAGAATTTCTCCACAAAAACTTCCTTTTAAAACTTCACACCAGAGTGTAAAAGAGTTTCTTTCTCAAATAAATAGAAAACAATCATTAGCCATTTGTATGTCACATCTTTATGTTTGCTGATATTTTGACCACTGGAGGTGCCTGCTGAGTGTCACTTCCATCCTTCCATGGGAGAACTGGATGTGACTTTACATCCCCTATACACCCAGTGTGGGAAATGGGAATCATTTTCTTTGTGCAGCTCTTCTGGATGCAAGAGAGAAAGTACAGATGGCTCTGTTGTCTAAGTGTCTTGGATTTTGAGATCGCCTTTCTGACAGTCTTCATTTTGGCTTGATGTCCCCACTGATGCTGAGCACTGATTGGAACCTAAGTATGCTTTGAAACGACAGTTTCTATAATAGTTTTAAATCCCAGGCATGGGTTAGCACCATCAACACTTTCCTTTTGTTATTTTGAACAAATACAGCAGTGGCAGCTTTGCTCTGTACTGTGCTTCATGCTCTTCAAGTGCCTGAGCTGTGCTGGAGGCCATCTAACGACAGCCAGGATAAGGCAGAGTTGAAGTCTCATCCTGCATAGATTGAAACAGTGATGTTGATGCAGGAGATGATAAGCTTTCTAAGTGGTTTTGTATATGGTTACATACATCCACCAGGAACTCTATGATACAAAACGAGCTACATCTAATGAACGTAAGTACCACCAGTCCTGTTGGAGCTGGTTGAATCATTCCTTCAGATTTTGGAGGGATTAAAGGTTTTTGGACCTGATTTGTGCAATCTGAACCTCGGTGTTTGCCTTTTCCTCAGACTCCACTTTGTGAGTTTACAGACTATGGATGGCAGAGTAATACAAGTAATTGCTCTGAAAGGTTTTTTCCCATGCACAGTGCAGCTGAACAATATCACCACCCATAGCTCAACCACCACATCACCAGGAGAATGGTACAGTTTATTTTCAGCAGTGCTTTGGTCTACAAATTGTGTCTGACCTTTGAGATATTATTTGCGATCTCCCACTTGCTACTACTGAAGCAAACAGGAGAATGGGCAGGTCTGTGAATACCACTAGCTATATGCTGAGATTAAAAATACTACTCTGGCAATACACAAAATGCATTTTTTTTCGTTCAGATGTGTAATATTGGTTTTGGTTTACTTCAAACAGTGTGGTTTATTATGCTGCTTCTTTAGAGAGCAAATTCACTTTTCTGTACAGAATAGGGTACCTCCTAGTAAATAATGCATTTGACATTTCAGCTCAGCTCAGCATTAAAAGAATTATCCTCTCAGATAAAAACCTGTCTTTGATCAAACTTCTGAATATCCTTAGAAAAAAAAAAAGAAAAAAGTTGCTTTTCAGAATTACATTTGCTTCAGCATCCAAATGTACCCTAGGGAAAGATCATTGCTCTTCAAAAAAAAAACAACAACCAAAAAAACTGAAGAAAGAAAGCAGACCTCTGCCAAATACCTCTCTATTATGCAAAAACCTCCAAAAGAAAGACAGACAGAGGTCAGGGTGGTGCACTTGCCAGTAAGAAGGCTGAAAAAACCCAAACAAACCCGCAATTATGGCACAGATTTCAGCAACAAAGATCTCTTGTATGAAGTAGGGGCAAGATTTCTTTTCCATATAAACCTGTCCACATCTGAAGCAGCTCTATTGATTTCAGTAGTTGCCAGAGATCTGTATTGGTTCTTTGTCCCATGGGAGGGAGGGGTATTGGACATGTTATTGGTACAGGTCAATGCAAAAGGTTATAAAACTCATAAATAGCAAATGGCCAAATGTGGTCCCATTGGCTGCAAGAAAGCTTACACTGCGAGGAAGGTTTGCATGCATGTCTCTACTGGCAGCATAGCCTAGCTTTTAACCCAGGAAAGAATTTTGTTGCTTGATTCTTGCTTTCAAGGTCTTTGGACCCAAACAGGTTATGCCTGAGAACCTTTTTGAAGACGTGTGTCAGAGAAGTCCCACCTCTTGTGGGGACTCTACGCTTCCTTCCAGGTGTGGAGGGTGAGCTGCTCAGGAGCTGAGGCCACAAGAGGCTGAGCTGGCGCAGTTTTTCTGATGAGGGTATGCCCATCAGAAATTATCAACAGGAAGGAGTGTAGTGCCATAGAGTACCATTCCAAACCCCTGCTGAAGCTGATGGACTCTCTGGAGGCAAATCTTAAGGAAAATATAGTTCGAAAAAAACTGGAACCGTATAGAAGGATTTATGTTTCTATGTCATAGGTAATTTATGTGTTATCTTTAACTTTTATGCCATATGTTCTTCATTTTCTAACCTAAAAATTTGACAAATATTTTAAACAAGTCTTTAAAACTTCCCTAATTTTTGTTTTGTTTCCAGGTTCTATCAGAAATCAATAAATAAGCAGTGTAGTTTTAAAATTAAACAAAAAACCATACCCATACCTTTAGTACTAGAAAAAGAAAACCCCACAGATGTAAAACTGCGTAACAAATTGCAAACATAAAAGTATGTCGAATGCGGAGTAAAAACCCCTCTAAAAATGTGCATGTCACAGAAGACTGCATTGTTTTAAACAAAGATCTTCTCCTGACAATTTTTGCAAAGTTAATGTTCTTAAGGGTTTATGTTAAGGTTCATTCGTTTCTATTTCTTTAATGAGTCAAAACATCTACTAAAGATACGCACCACTTTCAATCAAGAAATTTGAATCACCATATCTTGCTGCTTACAGTTGCTGTTACTTTCATATACAGTTAAAGAAACCATAGCAAGTCTTTTTTTCTAGAAAATTTTATGTTCCACTTACAATGCCATAGGCATAGCCTTACTCGTTTTGAAAACAAAATGGCCATGAATATATTTGTTCTCTAAAGCAAAGCCCTCTAAATATGCTTTCTTTATCCTCTTAAGAATGTGTGCCTACACATAGCGGCTCCCACTGACCATTTTGGGAGGAACATTACAGCATTACAGCAGCTACTTTGAGTTGCCATACATCCCTGAGATATTTTTGTCAAAAGGAATTAAATTATTTCATTAAAAAATGCTTAATCGAAATGAAATATTTACATTTATTTCTAGGAGGGTGACATCAAAGGGGACATACCAGCCAGCTTGCCTTTCTGCTTCGCCTCCAACTACTTTCAGATTTATTATGCAGCTAGGAGGAAGGGAGCAGGAGTTATGTGAGGACTGAGCTAGTAGTGGCGCTGATTACCAGGTTTGAGGGACTGAATAAAAGAATTTCTTTACATTTTTTTCTGTTGTGCTGTCCCAACAGCTGACAGTATCTGAGCTGATGGATACTTTTCCGTTGTTTTTTCCTTAGAGAAAACAAGTCTACTGACTAGAGAAACTCATGAAAGAGTGTTGAAGCACTGTGGTCAGGCTTTTTACCCTGGATTACAGCCTCAACTTCATACCTCTTGATTTTTAACACAGCTTTCAGCAGTAAAAGTGGAGAAACGTCTAATATGGTTTGGGAATGCCAGTACGTGAGGACATTATGGGAATGGCATCCACTGACTGCAGGAAGTTTGAAAAGCAGAACAAGGAGAAATCATCCCTCAGTAAAACATCACCAAGGAGAGAGGCACCCAGGCAGGAAAACCTCAACAAGCCTATAACAGAAAGTATCATGAAGCTAATGACCTACCTTCATTAGCTTCTAACTGGAAATTTTGGAGGCCTGTTTTACTGTTATTAGTTCTATTAGGGTTTTTTGCCATGCAAAGGGCATTCTGAAAGGTCTAGGAAGACGATTGCCATGTGATCTCTGCCTTCTATCCTTTACTTTTTGCTCCCTTTTCTTGCTAAGATGAGAAAAGGCAATGGAGAAGACGAGCTATTGCTTGACCAGCACAAAGATGCATGGATTTGAGATTCAGGAATAAAAAAATCTCAACAGCTTAAAATAGGGTTACCATGCACTAGGGCAGAGACTCATCACCTGCATAATCTGACTTCCGTCTTCACCAACAGGTACCATTTCATGCTCATGACAAAGCAGTCTAAGAGTTTTGCTTCAGTGAAGAGAGAAAAGAACTGAACTCATAGCTGCCTTTGCAGCTAAAAATAGGGGGATGTCAGTGTCCTGCCACATGACATTTTTTGGCAGGGAGCGGGAACATTTTCGTTTTGCAAGGCAAGCTGGTGGTGCTGGATTTGCATGGCTTACAGGCGCTGTGCAGGGACTACCCTCTCTCTCAATCTCTCTCTCTCTCTCTCTTTCTCTCTCCACAGATTCCTCCATCCAGAATCAGCCTTTGCCAAGGGCTATGGCTTTCTTCCCTAGAGAGTCTTCGAAGAGAGAGTCTCCAACTGCCATCATGGGCCCTTCCCACCAGGGTTAGCTGGCAAAAAACTTGCCTCAGAGAGTGGCTTCCAACCAAGGAAGCCTTTCCAAGAACAGTAAACAGTAAACACTCCAAGTTCTTGCCCACTGCATCAGGGCAAGAGTCCTGTTTCAGAAAATACTGTGTTGGTCAGGCTGATTTCGGCATGTCACACACAATTGCGCAACATAACGCAGTGCAATGACGTGAGACAACTAAATGACAAAATGCTGGCTCTCAATCAAACATCTAAAGCACCTATTTTCGGCTCTACCATCTGCTATCAGTTTGCACAGTGTCTTTCCCAGCTGAAAACACAAGGCAGATTGGCATAAACGGAGCATTCCTCTGGCTGGTCACCGACTGCAAGATACAAAATTTTTCTCCTCATGTGACCAGCCCATCTCTGGTTTCTTTATTTTTTATTTGCAAAAGGAAGTAGGCTCTTTTATGCAAGCTGAATCGTGGTAAACTAAAAAACAATCCTTCAGAAGAAATGTTCTTTAGCATTCTACCAGGCAAAGTAGTGATATTTCACTTCCTCCACAATAAGTATGCAAAAATTAACAACTGAAATTAATACCCAGATTTGCTGGTCCTTTTCTGCTGATTTTTTTTCAGTGGGGACCCTTTTTTAGTTTCTTGATACTCTACAAGATCATTAACTCTACTGTCATCTACTGATAAGCAGGGAGAAGTTCAAGTGAGGAATATTTTTTGTTGGCAAATAATTTTCTGTGAAAAAAATAGACACTTTGGGGTATTTAACGTGGAAAACAACATATCAAAACAAAGCAAACCCAATAACTTCTAAGCTTTTCTGTGGAGGCAATTCCTCTCCCTGTGACTACTTGCTGGTTGGGGATGATCACTCCTTTAATGGCAAATTGATTTGGAGGGTCAGGAGCTGATCTGAAATTCTTTCCTTTATAATAAAGACCAAAACCACTAGGACATTCACTGCTTTCTTCCCTGAATAAATAAGATGTTTCTGAATTGAAACCCTGGCTCCGTTGACTTCACTGGGGCCATGATTTCACCCCAGGAATTACTCTAAAAGCATTACTCATTTAATAAGCATACCACACTAATTCTCTACTGTTTCCGTATGAGCACCTCCCAATGCCAATGTAAACCCACTGCACAAAGCTACATTAAAGCAATATTTATGGTTGAGATCTTAACACAAAAGTCAGGAAACTCAGAGTTATGGTTCCCCCAGCCAACCATAACCAGGGGTAGCTTTAGTGTTTTGTGTTACAGTGTCTATGCTCCACAATGTATGTCCAAATACCAGTGACTGAGTTATAGCTGCTGTGGGAACTATAGCTTTGGATTTCAGTATATTTTTGCATTTAAATTCTCAACCTGGGTCATGAACAACTGTGAAAGTTATGACTGGAGCAGAGCTTAGTATCTCCAGTTTGCTGTTCTCAGTTACAGCTGAGGGTGACAAGAGAGAACGGTGTGCTCTCTCTGCGGTGTGGATGATGGGAAGCCTTGGGGTCTCTTTTGTCTTGATAAAACATTTGGGCTGCACTCATAAGGTGTATAATGATTAACTCTTCTACAAGTTTTGTATCATGCAGCAGATACTGTGGAAGAGAGCAAGGAAGCTAATAGGATTTGATGGAGATTACTTAACATGGTTCTAATTCTAATATCCAATTAACTTGGTCGGAGGCAGGGCACAATAAGCTGCTTTTCTGTATGTTTCATACTGTGTTAGGAAAAGACTGTATCTTTACTTCATGGGAAATAAGGCTGTTCTTACCAAGTGTCTTAAGGAACAGTGTGAGAGACGGAAAAGAGAAAGTGTGTAGACCAGTCGGCACTACCAGAAGGACTCACAGAGGCACCAGATACTATGACCTCTGCAGCAACATCCCTCTAGCTCAGACCTGGGGCTATTCTAGGGCAATGTTACCTGTAACCTACTGGGCAGTTAGCATGCAGTTTATATCGATAATTCTTTTAGACATGAGTATTCTGCAGTAAGGACTAAAAGTAGGCTGGCAATAACTGGAATTTGATGTAGAGGTTTACAGTAAATTGAAGATAATTTTTGTAATGTTCCTTAAGGAACATGAAATTGAACTCTGACTTTACACAGCTAGCTGACTCAGGAGCGAGCAATGGCTTGAATGCCAAAAAGGGGCAACAGAGGCTAGAAGGTCTCTCCTCTCGGCCTGTGCCAGTGATGGGCTGGAACTAACCAGTCCAGCCACAGAGAGAACTGAATAGCTGAAGGTTGCTGGCATTTGTCTACCATAAACACCGGAGGAAATGAAACTACTTTGGCATGTATTTCTGTAGGTGAGAAGTTCACAAACAGAATCGAGACTGTACAATCCCCATTAATTTAGCTGGCCTGTATTTCTTGGGGTGCTGAAGCCTCCTCTACATTTGGACCACAATCATAACTTGTAATTGTTGGTGAACGTGGCTGCTTTTCTAAGGCAGGTTATAATCTTGTCTGTTGGGGAAACGATCCAACCAAAACAGAGCATGATAAGTGGAAAGAGAACGGCGAGTGCCTACTAGCAGCCACTCCAAATCATCACCTTTGTTTGCTTTCAGATGCTATCAACATCCCACCGCAAGGATGAATGAAGTGATATATCTGGCTCATGGACCAAGACATGAAGAGTGTTTTCCCCTGCTCTTAACGGATGCCAGCAGCAGCACACAGCTGAACTGGCCCTTCCAAAAGCTAATCCTTTTTGAACATGGCTGCTGATATGTTCATACCTCATGCTTATATGTCTTGGCTTTTAGTTTTACATATTGAATTGCTTGGATAAGGTCAATATGTACAGCAACAACATTCCCACTGACTACATAAGCCCAGCTGCTCCTGCGCCGTATTTCAGCCAGATTCCCACTCTGTCTGAATATAGCAATGATATAATTGGATTGCACAAGAGAAAATATGTCCGTTTTAAGGGCAGGTGGTAGAAATATTTAGCTTTGTGCGTATCTATTTCCTCAGTGTATTTTGCAGCAATTCCAACAGATGGCTCTACCTCAGGGAAGAGTTAAATCTACGTCACTTCGCACACAGCTTTTGCACAACCAGGTCAGAGAGCAGTGTATTGCTTCAGATGACTTTACAGATGTTCTACTGTACATCTCAAAGTGGCATGTGTACGTGCTACGTCCAAATGAGTATTTGTGTAGACAGACCTTTTGTTTGCATGTGCTTAGTATATTGCAGAAGGGAAAAAACTGAGTAGAGCTTATCAAAAAAACTTGGAAAAAGAAAAAAAAAGATCAAAATAAGCTATATTTCACTCTGTGCAGGAAACATTTAAATTGTCTTAAAATAATCTTTACTGGAAAATGCTTGAAATATAAACATACGGAGATTACAGTCCTTTGCCTGTGCTCCCCTGAACTGTTGGTTTATGATGAGAAATTCTTGTCATTTTATGCTCTCAAAAATAATGAAAAGGAATTAGAATTGCTTACCAAGATGTAAATGGATCCTGTGGTGCAGTGTAGTTTTTGCAAACACCTTGATTATGTCCTGCTTGTAGGTTATCTCATGCCAGTTTACCCAGATGTTAGTTTGCAAAGCCAGAAGTCTAGTGAGCACGTATCAGGGAACTTGTCAAGCACACTGGAATTAGTCTTAAACATACTTTTCAGTGTCACTCCTGCTGCTGAAGTGAGATGTTGTTGCCATGGGAGAAGGTTATCAGGCTTTTGGGTAAAACTCTATTACCTACTACGCTGCTTATTTAGATGACAGTTTTTAAGCAATTTCCTACACATTCTTTGAACTCTGGCTGTCTCCTGGTGCTAGTTGGCATGAACCACTGATTTGGGTTGGGGTTTTTTTTTGAAGAAAAAGGGGCTGTTTGTGTGCATACCTGTAATGGAGTGGGGTCCTGTCATGGGAACTGGAATCAGGACTGGCATTTAGAAAGTCATGGGGCAGCTAGTGCCTACAGCTCAGCTTGATGTAACCAAGAGCAAGACACAAGTCTAGGCCCCTTCATTTCCCATTATTTTCTTTCGCATGTATGAAGTGTTTTGCATACCTGTGACCTCTCAATTAACGTTATTTATATCTCAGTAAACTGCCATGCTACTTTTCCAGATGTCCTAATCCTTTATGTAAATGAACTTATTAAATCCAGCCACCAGCCTGAGTGAAACCTGCCAAATCTGCCCTGTCTGGACTCACACACTCGGATAGACTAAGCTTTATTTGCATAAACTTGTTCTGTAAGTGTAATCTTACTTATCATCTGCAGAGTTAAAGTTTCACTAATGTAAATCCCTGACAAATCAAGCACAGATGTAACTGTTTGCCCCCAGGCTCAGCCTGTCGATTCACTGCCACCCTTGTATCTTCCCCCCCTACTCCCTGCACTGATCCCTCTGCCAACCACCCCACCCTGCAAGTGGTTTTTAGTACCAGTAGTCGGTTTAAACTGTTTATATAGATACACTGCAGGTACTAAACATGACACTAAGCGTTGCTCATTTGGGCTTTTTCCTTTTGATCAAACTGCCTCACGGAAGAGTCCTGGCATGTAATTCTGGGTGTCTGCTTGTACCACCTGGAAAAATTTGCTCTGCCAGTCCCCAGGTGCCAGACAGATTGTTTTGGTTTGCCAGGCGATGTTCCAGATAAGGAGCTGAGCTCAATAAATGGTTAATGTAAACTGGTAAATTCCAGGGAGCAGCCAAGGAAAATTCAATCAGAGGGCAGCAGGGGGTGTAACTCCCCAAAACCACCAGAAAGAAGTGGATGGTGGGGTGAGGGGATGTTTCTTGCACTTCGTGTTCCATTGTCTGTGAGAAATGAAAATTCCCTCCCAGCCATAAAAACAGTAGATTTAAAACCAAAGCAGAATTTGCCAGCTTTTGAACCTTTTATGAAAAGGAGGAAAATGTTACTTTTGAATTCAGAGGGTGTTGGCATACACTGGGTTTGTTTCTGATTACTTTAAGGCCTAAATATGTTTCCTTTGCTGGTACCCAGTTGCTATTTATTTGGCTTTAGCCTTTGATCTCCCTTATGCTGGCACATCATAAAAAACATATTCCTGTTTGAGTTCTATATTATACAGTTAGTCTCTGCTTGGTATGTTCACCAGGCTAGCTGTACCTACGGAATAAGACTCTCTTTGTTTTTGATAGACTCCAGGTGTTTATCACTATAACTTACTAATGGGTTTGACCACAGAATATGAATGCAAGAAGCAAACTGAAAAACTTAATGGCAAAATTACTGATTTGATAATTCACTGGCCTGCTACACCGGAACCACAGGAACCACACGCGTGCACACACGCATGCACGCATGTACGCAGAGCGAGTTTTGTCGAAGCAGGGATCTTTGGCTCACTGAGTTTTCCTGAGATGAATTGTCTGTTCTGGAAGTTAAGTTTTGCCTCAGATTTATTTGTCGTTCTGAGATTTCTTTTAAAGCTTCCTGAATTTAAGACCTGCTCATTCAACTCTGTGCAAAAGTACATTTTAGGAAGCTCCTGCATCCAGCTGAGGTGCTATAGTTCCTAAAACTCTGCTCCTTCTCCCTTGCAGTCCCAAGAAATGAGACCATTCCCATCAGCCTACCCAGCACCAACAGCTCCAGCTAACCTATTCGATCTGCGTGGCAATAGCTTCAGGGCTGCAAATATTAACTGTAGTATCTCAGGTGAGGAGCCATACCTTCCTGCTATGTATTATCCTGACTGCTTTGCAATAGCCAAAAAAGACTTACAGTTCTGGTGAACCAACCTTTTCCTAATAGAAAATTGTAGAAATCCTAATTAAATGAGAAAAAAAAATCCTTGTTCTTATAAGTACCACCAAATAAGAATTTCCTGTTTAAGTGTAGCTATCTCATTACTTTATGCCCAGAAATAATCTGTTGTTGAGTTTTTAGGTGGAGGAATTTGTAGCAAAATTGCCAGACATACCTACTTGCAAAGCCAATGGAAGAGTCCCCCTGTAGATCTGCTGGAAGTGCAAATTCTGCTTGTCTCTGGTGTATGATGCCTACAGGAACAACAGTTGAACTGCAGGCTGAAGAACATCCTGTAAATGTCAAGGAAGCAGCGGCAAGACTATCCTCTGCCACCTCTGAAGTTAGTCCTGATGGTAATGCTGATTTATAAAATAAATGGTGGAAGGACTCTATTAGGTCATGGCTGAGGACACTGTACCTGCTACGAACCTGGTTCAGAAGCATCTATCTGTGTTTTTTTGGGATTTAACTCTGTCCCGTGCTGCTCTCAGAGCAAGATGCTGTGTCAGTAAGCTTCTGTCCTTACCAGAGCTTCTTCACAAACCTCTGTTATCACCTTGAATCACAAGACAGAGTCAGAAATGCCACTCAGGCACTGCTCTTTCCTGAAATACTTTGGTGCTGTGCTGTTTTGAGGTGTTATCAGTGCAATTCTTAGGAGTGCCATATAAATTGAATGCACTATATGAGGATGGCATTTTCTCACCAACAGCTCCGTGTTAGGGAATTCGTATTTTGCAGAATTGGATTTATTATTTAGTTCTTCACCACTCAAAAGCCACATGCTAATGCACTACCTTAATCTAATTCAACTATAAATTAACTTCTAGAGCTATTTACCCGTCAGACTATAACAGGTCTCAAAGCTGATTTGAACTTTTCCTTAAAAAACAGTGTACACGTGTCATATCTTTCAGTGCCCCGAATCTTTCCCTTTGTATGCATTCGTTAATGTTTTGAGATTTTACAAGTAAACCTCAGATTAGTTAATTAAGTTTAATGAAATGAAAGATTTATCTTGAGTTTGCTTGGACACAGATAGCCTCTAAAATGAAGCCACACAGATTTATTCTGTTATGTGCCTATACAGAGGTGAAATAACATAGAGGTGAACCTTGCATGAAACTGATTTTAAGCAAGACATTATTAATGACTGTCATAGTTAGAATTATGGTTAGGTCAGTAGCTCATGTCATTAATAAGTGATTTCATTGTGATATCAGAGGAAACACAACCATTCCTCACAGATAAATTTTCATTTTTTCATTCTATTGTTTGATGATTTCCATACCTGAAAAAGTAGGAATGCCTTTTGAGATTAAATGTGATGCTGAATTTACTGGCTTCATAAAAAAAAAAAAATGAAAGTTTTTATCTCAGTATACATCTATGTTCTTTCAATTTTACATTCAGCTTCATGAGGTTGTCTAAAAACCACAGAAGTGATGAAGTTTAAAAGTGTACAGTGAAGACTCTCAGGACAGATTTATCACACTGAGGTTCAGATTTACGCCATTTATACCTGCTAAATATTAAACACTGATGTTTTGCTATTTTTATCTTTGGCTAGAGGAGAGGTTTCTCTCAGAGGTCAAACATGCTTTCTGTGTTGGTTACTTGTGCTGTCGCCATGCTGATGCAGGGTTTTAGCTAACACCCATGGGCTTGTCAGGCTATTTCCATCAGGAGAAGAAACTGATGCGGCAATTCAGCATATTAACAAGGAATGCATGCAAACCCTATACTGAGGAGTAGAAGGGAAATAAATGGCAACAGACGGTTTCCTTGCAAACCGTTTGTAGCATTGTCTTATCACTGGATCCCAAGCATTTGACTGTCACGAGTGCTTTTCTGCCTCTTTCAAATGGCCATTTTGGCAAAAAGTAGTCTCCTTGTTCCCAAAATATGGTTTGATTTCAAGTCTAGCCCAAGTTTAAATCCAAGTCCCAGTCCCTTCCTGAGATGTGGCTTTGGTTTTGGACAGGCCCTGGTGATTTTCTCTCAAACAGTGATTGCCATTATTTCCAGCTACTCATATAGAAAATTAATTTAATTTCTTGGACATGAAAGAAGTCAGACTCCGACTCTTCTGCTATCTGTAGATCAGTTTCAGCTGAAGGCAGCTATTAACTTCTGCAGAAGAGTAGAAAAGGGAGGGCCAAGAACCAGAGCAGTGAAGGAAGAGACAAAAGGAAGATGAAGCAGCTTGAGGAAATGGAGAAAACACAACAGTTCTTAGGTCGATGTGATACAAACAAAAATAATGTGTAGAAGGCAGAGTTATGAGACTTATAAGCAGAGTCAGGAAGGAGTGTTTACCTGTCTTTTAGATTGCTGTAAAATACTTTGTACTTGGAAAGGTAAAGCCCTATCCAGAAATGAAGAAGCAACAGAAGGAGTTGATTTTATATAACACACTGCACAGCACTATCAGTCCCTGCTTATGTTCCTTCCTACCATGACAGTTTAATTTAAAGGAGAAAATCTAATTTCCTGTGCCGATTATATATCCAGTTAATTTCAAACTCTCATGTAACAGTTAAAATTGCTGACAATTAATAGAGGGGGCACAGCCCTGCTGGGAGAGCTTAGACCCATTCTCACCGAATCACTGAATAATTTAGGTTGGAAGGGACCTCTGGAGATCACCTGGACCAGACTCCCCTGGCTCAAAGCAGGGCCAACTTAGATTGTATTGCTCAGGACTTTGTCCAGTCGTTTCTGATATCTCCAGGATCAGAAATCCCACACCCTCTCTGGGCCCCTGTTTCAGTGTTTGACCACCCTCGTGCTAAAAATATTTTCCTAATATCTAATCAGTTTTTTTTTTCTCATATTATAACAAGTGCCTTACTGCTGCACACCCTGCTGCCTAGCTCCTTTGCACCCTCCCATTATGTAGCCGAAGCCAGCAGTAAATGCTCCACAGCCATCTCCAGGTTGAAGAAGCCCAGCTTCCTGCCTCTCCTTCCACACCTGGGGGGTCCAGCCCTGACCATCCTGGTGGCTCTCCACTGGCCTGGCTACAGTATGTCAATGTCTTCCTTGTATCCAAGAGTGCATGACAGGACACAGGACTCCACTGTAGGCCACATCAGTTTGAACGTTTCCATGGTAGGGCTCTTGCTGGTATCTAAGCTTCTTTGCTCTGAGACTGGGTGTGAATGCCTTGTTGTGTCACTATAGTGGACATAATACGCATCAGACTGTGCACCAGTTCTCCCAGTAAGAAGCTCAAGACTTACAGGCTAGGTGGTTCTGAGGATGGTTCCTTCAGGAACATAATCTGCTGTTGGCCAATCTGGACTGCCTTGTATCAGAGCAGGCCAGCAAAGAGATCAGTGTAGATGCAGGCTCTCCTAATCAGTGGTGTGCAGACCTTATACTCTCAACTTACGAAACAAGTTCCAAAAAAATTCTTAACTTTAGTCCAGGCGTTGGGAAACAAAAATGTCTTTTCTTTTTGGGCATCATTCATGACAGAGAAACCTAAGTAAATGGAATATCTTCCCCTATCTATTCCTCGTTCCTACAGACAGTGTTGTCTGGGAAAATCAACAAAATATGTCTCCTGTGCTCATTATTCTCATCATGTTACCTGTGCTTAAAGAATCTCAGCATCTGAGCGAGTAGGATAAGAAGACAATACTTCTTATTAACTGTGCATTAACTGTTTTCAAGTTTTTAAGTCTATGCAAAATCTCCTAGCCAATGGGATCATCTCAATAATAAAAATCAAATTTACTGAAGAAGTGCTATTTATTTGCCAAACTTGGGTCTGCCTTTTGAACCTGTAGTTGAGCTGTAGATGTAGATTGATGCCTGACATTTGATCACTGCTGCAAATTCTGAATACTTGGGACTACATTTTTCTTTCTGGGTATCCACTTTGTAAATACCAGTAGGCACGTTTTGAAAATGGTATTGCTTAATCGCAATGGGACAGGCATCAGCTAGTCTGTTGAAGATTTAGTTATTTGAGGATAGTTTTTTTCATTGTCCTGTTCTCTTTAGGGGTAGAACAGAGAGAAACTCACTACCAAGTAGTATTTCAGTAAGTGTTTAAGTGAGGATAAAACTTTCTGCTTAGTTTGCAAGAAAGAAAAACAATAAAATCTGTACATATCATCCAGTTTTACATATAATGGGCATCAATTACAAGGCATCTAGCTACCACCTACACATGATTACTTCTATAAAGCTGCATGACCCTCCCTGGGTAATGGCTGTATTTATAGTGGTAAGTGGTATGTGCCCTGTGAGACCTGATCTGTACGTCAGCGTGGCTGTTACGTGATCCTGGGGGTTTCCGACAGTGTCAGGTGCTTATGATTCTTGTTCGTGTTCCTCCTGTCATCTGGAGTGGTAGTTACGGAGACCCTGGAGGCACTTTAGAAAATAACACCTTATGTCAATGATGCAATCAAACTGAATGATTTAGGTGTCCTGGACATGAAGAACTGACCCATCCAACTCTCTCTGCAGTACTGATAACAAAATGTATATTAGTCATTAATGTTAAGACAAGTTTCTGGATTGTCTTCTCAAGATTCTGTCAAAAGCATACTTTTGCCCCTTCAATTCTAGTACACATGCAGCTTTGGCACTTGCATAACTTCACAGAGTCAAATTTTAAAATGTTGTTGAAGAGAGGACTTCAGAAAACCAAGTCATGTAAATTGTAGCTGCAAAAAGCCACAGAGCAGAAATTACATCCTTTGACTGAAAGTATGGCCTGTATATGCTCTGGTGGCCCATACTGGCCAAACACTGACCTTTTGTGTACTCTTTGGGTGTAATTCGTGCCTCTAGGAATGCCCCTTGTTGGGCATTGCAACTGGGTGGCTCCAGAACTGAACATGCAGTGACTAGGACAATAGTCAGGGTTTGCTCACCTCTCATGGAGCCATGACCCACAATTTGGTTTAAAGTTTACTGCTTCTATATTTAGTCTTTACATTTTACAGCACTTTTAAGGCTGATAATTAAATTGCCACATATGAACAACTCTGCTCTTGGGCTGAAAAGTGGCATCTTGGTATGGCAGATGCATTTGGGGATTGCTACGTGCAAACCTGAAATACCTCGAGAAGCATAAAACCCAAGCTTGTGCCAGGGGATGAGTTTGATGAGCGTGTGACCAGTGACTGGCTGCTGCTCACTCTTGCTGTGCTAGACAAAAGGGTGTGAAGTCCTTATTTCACAGAACTAAAAGTTTGTGTGGTCATGGAAAGTAAATAGCAAGAAACCAAGCTGGTTTTAAGGCGGGGTGGGCGGAGGGAGGGAGTTCATTAGTTTGTCCTGAGCCTAACCACCCCTGTGACCCAGACTGCCTATCCACAGCCTGGCGGCTGTCAGCTCTGTCCATCTCATCCCTTCCCCACAGAAACCACTGCTAGCTGCAGCACCAAAGTGCCCTGGGAAGCACCGTACTTCCCAGCTGCCCACTGCTCCTCTCATAGCTGGTTAGGAGTGGGCTCAGGAGAGCTTTGGGATCTCTAGACCCAGGAAAACCTGTTCCCAGAGTAGCCTTCAGGACTGGTGGGGGGACCCTATCCTGCTGGGTGCCCCAGCGTCACATACACATCAGCCTTTTGCAGTTCCTCCTCCCCCCAAAAAACCCCACCGCTGCTGTGCTGGCTGTCAAATATCTGCAAAGTATCCCAACTGCTTCTGTAGGGTCTTCCCAGCAGCAAAGGGGGGAAGCAGCGAGAGGATGTTTGTTTTAAAAAGTGAAGAGGAAGCAATATTTGGCTGTAAGCGTATCTGGGGGTGGGCAGACTGGTAAAATGTGCAGGTTGTATTTCTCAGCGTTGAATGGGAACAAGACAGCAGTGGAAACAAAGCAGTCTTTAAGGAAATAAAGCAAGAAATAAAACTGAAAGAGTCCTTAGTGTAGCATTTTGAGTTTATGAGGCGTTTCCTCTTGCTGATGAATATGGATGGCTGAACTTTTCTGCACATTGTTGTTAAAATGACTGGAGTGCCACTACAAATAGCTGTCTGTTCTCCTGTCCTTAAATTCCAAACACAAAAATGCAAAATTTAGTGTTGGGTTCAGCATCACATCCTCTGTGAAGCCAATGGAAATGGTATAGTTTACACTGACATAAAATGCTGTCCACAGTCTGGACTGCTGAGCCACTGCAGAGAGAAAACTTATTTATAGACATTTCAGTGACATCTACAAACATTCTCCGGAGGCTGTGTTTCCAACCAGCTTAATTTGCTTATTTTGCACTTTTCTGTAAATACAAGTTGTAGTAGCACAAATCTTTTGGAGGGTCAGCTTTAGCCAAGTGGCAGACATACTTCTTTTCCATTAGAACATTTTTGTTGACTAAATGAAATTATTTCAAGAACACAGAGAAAAAGGTTAAGAATGGTTAAATCATCTAGTCCAAGAACTGGGGCAACACAGCAGAACTCAGGTGACAACTGCTCTATCAAAACCACAAATTCATGACCATTGAACAAACTTTTGACCTACACAAAGTCAGGATTAATTTGAGGGCTAACTGGAAAAAATCTGACAATACATGTATTCAGGAGATTAGGCAAGGTGATCTAAAGATCTGTTCTGTCCCTATGAATCCCCACCTAGATAGGTAACATGGCACATCAGTGCATTGGCATACAAGAATCACCCTTTACCTTCTTTTTGATGACAATAAAAAGTGTCCTTTGTGTGTCTGTTGCAGTTTTGTGAGGCTGTGGTGCTGAGACTTTTTTTTAAGCAGCAGTTAGAGTTTTCTGCCAGCCTAAACTATAAACAACGAGCAATTCAAGGCCGAAGTCGCGGCCTGAGAGATGGTCACAGCACCTCTGAGAATCACATATAGGAGAAAACAATCTGGAAGTAGCTGCATTTTGCCACCAGAGAAGGGAGCGAGAAGATGTAAGGAGCTGTGCAAGCACCACGGCCAGGGAGGGCAGGGGAGGAGGTGCCCCAGGTGCCAGAGAGAAAGATGCCCCTGCAGCCTGTGGAGGAACCTATGGAAAAGGCCAAGACCCCACCTGCAGCCCGTGGAGGGGCTCCACGCTGGATGGAGCAGGTGGAGACATAGAGAAGACGCTGTGACCCTACACTGGAACAACCCCCTGCCAGCACTTGCAGCCCATGGAGAGAAACAGACACAGAGATGAGTGAGAGAGAGATTTGCGCCGGAACAGGTTTGCTGGGGGAGGCTGGTGACCCCGCAGAGGATGGGGACTGAGAGACATTGTGATTTATGACTGCCCGCTATAGCAGTGACCCACTGCAGGGCAGCTGGTGAATAGATAAAGCCCTGGGGGAGGAGACTCATGTTGGAGAAGTTCATGGAGGACTGTCTGCCGTGGATGAGACCCCACGGTGCAGTAGGGGGAGGGTGTGGAATGAATGTCCCCCTCCCCCTGCCCCAGCCCGAGAAGGAAACCAACTTGCAAGGGACTGACCGAAGCCCCATCTCCCAGTCCCTGCCCCCCTGTACTGCAAGCAGGGGGAAGAAGGGAGTGAAATCATGACTAGAGTGAAGCCTGCTGAGAAGGGAGCTGGGGGAGAGGTTAGAGGTGTTTTAAGATCTAGAAAAGGAAAACAGCTCATGAAGTAGTAACCGAGAACCCCATTTTTTCCCAATATCTGCCCCCCTGTACTGCGAGCGGGGGGGATGAGGGGAGCAAGATCATGGCTAAAGGGAAGTCTGCTTAGAATGGAGGGGTGGGGGGAAGGTGCTACCGAGAACCCCATTTTCCCCAGTCCCTGCCCCCCTGTACTGAAAGCAGGGGGGAAGAAGGGAGCATAATCCTGACTAAAGTCTGCTAAGAAGGGAGTGGTGGGGGGAAAAGTGTTTTAAGATCTGGTTACATTTGTTTTAAGATCTGGTCCTGCTCCCAACTCTGGTTTTTCACTGTTCTTTGTAGTGTAGTGTAATAAAGTAGATAGTTTCTCTCTTCTTCACTTTGTGTTGAGTCTGTTTTGCCCGTGTCATTGCTGACAGAATGATCTCTCCCTGTCCTTATTTTGTCTCCTGAGCCTTGTAATATATATTTTCTCCCCTGTCCAACTAAGAAGGGGAATAATTGACTTTGTTGGGCGTCTGGCCTCCAAACAGGGCTAAACCACCACAGTGTCTTATTTTAAAGCATATTTTTCTGGCCCTTGTGTTGATCCTATGGTTTCTCTTAAGCTGTACTGGGGAGGCAGATACCAGGATGAGGTCCAGTGGCTTCCTGGGTGCTGCTGTGGAGGGCCTGGGGGGCCAAGCTCAACTCTGTTGAGTTCTGCTGGGTCTGGACAAAGGTGAAGATATTGCAGAGGACAAAGCTTATGAGCATCCCATGCTTGGAGGGCTCCCTGAGTAGACTTGGCCTCTTTTTGAAGAGTCCCCCAGCTTAGAGCTCATGATTCAGATCTTCTTCAGCTTAAAGAAAAATCATTTTAAAATGTAAAATTAATTTTAAAATATGAACATGTGTTCAGAGGGCCAAGGGAGGGGGATAAGACAAGGCTAACACAACCTGGAAATGTCAAACGAAGTGTGCATTAGGCTGTGCTGTTGGAACACTTGGCTATTTAATCCCCAGTTATGGGGCAAGAAATCCCTATGCAGTGCGCAGGAAGGTTTGACAGGAAGCGAGACGGGAGAAAATGAATTGTTGTGTCTTGTGATATGCTGTATGCAAAAGTGAGCCAGGGGTGAAAGGGTATGATGACAAAGCTGTTGGCAATTTAAACTTTGGCTCAGGCATAAAATAAATACATTATTCCTGATGGTGAAATTGGATGGCGCTGTCATGGATTCATTTTGTCTTCCTGGTGTTTTTCTAGCCCCTTCTCTTTCCTCTGACCCATGGCATTCATATCTGCACACTGACGTGTCAAAATGCTCTTGAACGTGTCAAGTTGTGGGTGCACATTAATTGCAACCCTGGCTGCATGCATTTTAGTTAAACTCCACATCCAGATCCCATTAAAATCCACAAGTTTTGGAGGCCCCTCTGCAGATGGCACTGAATGGATCAGTTCTGTTTTGGGGAATGGTACCACTTGTGCCCTATCTGTTATGCTGTGTTAGGCGTGCGAAGGGCTCACCATACTGGCCAGGAGCAGAGTATGGGTTTTTCACAGAGCTGGAAAAGGGTCCTTAAAATGTATCAGAGGTAACATGGAATTTGTAAAGGGAAAACCTAAAAGCAATCCCAGAAACACAGTGTCAATAACTACCAGTGGGTGTGTTGGGAACACTACCTTCCTGTTTGTGTCACCTGTATTTTTACATTTCCATGCAGTCTGCTTACTCTCCTCTTTCCTCTGTAGTTTTCACATCTTCTAAAAACAGACCCCTTTTGTCATGCTGTAGCTATTAGTACAGGGAGTCTGTGACTGCTGGCCTGGCCGCTCCCACAGGGCTGACGATGGGGATTTCCTCTGGTTGCAGGGGATGACCTCAGTTTGCACGCCACTCTGCTTTCTCCCAACCTCTCTGCTCCCTTCAAAATGCTTCCTTTCCAGTTTGCACACTGTGCTGGGGCAGGGGGGTAGCAGGTTGGTATTTTTCTTTCAATGACCCGCCCATGTCCTTATCTAAGGCTTATCTGAAACTTTACAGGCTGGAAGATATACTGGAAAAATGACCAAATCAGATGTTCTTGGGAGTGCTTTACAGCCTTCTGCTCTTGGTGTGGCTGGATACACCACAGGCACGGCTTGTCCCACAGGGTTTTGGTAGCTCTAGCTCCTTACAGCCATCCAAGACCCTAGCTGAGTAAATTAAGTATGGATGGACTTGGGCAAGCGCTGTGGAGCAGCCAGTGCTGCCTGCAGCTTTGTGCTTGGCTTGCTGCTTGTTTCCCAGGGAAGGGGGGGTGAGCACCCCTCACTCTCAGGGTGCTGAGGGTGAACGCAGCACATTGTGACAGACTGTGGCAGCTGCTCTTGGGCCTGTGCTCTGGGCCAGCCATTCTGAAGCCCAGGTGTAAAACACTCTCAACCCTCCACCCTATTTATATTTAAATTCCTTATAAAATATTTAGTGTCAAGAGGTTATTGTGGCTGTGTCTTGGTTTCTTACAGATCTTAATGGGGGGGAGTGTAGGAACTTTCAGCCATTTTACTAAAAATATGTGGAATAGGATTAGCTTGCACCTTGTAAAATTTTATTTTAAGAAACTAAGGCCCTGATCCAATCACAATGAGGTCAGTGGGACGCTTTCCACTGATTCAGTGGGCCTTGGATATGGCCCTAAGACATTATTTTCAGTAACAAGGACTGTAAGAAACGTATCTAATATTAGAAATTTATTGTTTATATTATTTCTATAATTAAAATGGCCAGCTGCTGTAAAAAGGTTTCCTCTGAGCTGAATGTCTGCACGCTAAATTTGAGCCTGAAGCAAAATTAAAGATGTTGGCTCCTGGCAACAAAGGCTTTCTGCGCAGTGATCCAAGCAGGATGGTTTCTCAGCTATCCTGTTCCACAAGGCACTGCTGCAAGACATTTGTCCAAGTCCTCCATGGCCTCCTCCACAAACATGACAGAAGATGACTTCAGTCAATGAGTAGATTTGAATAGACTGTTTACATATGACAGCACCACGACAGAGATGTATGTAACTGATTTGATCCATGCTTGATCTGTGTTATTTTTGGACAGACACAAAGAGCCTTCCCTGAAAGTAATTTCTGCTTCTTTGCGGTCCTTAAGGCCTGAAACCTTGAAAGACTGGAGCGCTTGCTATTGACACCAGGTGTATGGGCAACCCGGGCCTCCAGACAGATGTGGACTTGCTGGGGAAGCAGCTCCTTGCCAGTATCTTTCATAAATAAAAGGAACTGTTTGGGTAGACTGGGGCCATTTCTATGCAGGCAACCATTTGAGTTAATTTTTCCTTTTCCAGCCACTAAATAATGGGGTAAAATTACCATCTGTATAACCAGCTGTCAGCCATGCATGGGACAGAGGCTGACTCTAGAGGCAATGAAGTTTGTGTTACTGAGCTATAAGATCCAAACTGGAGGCCATAGGAGAAAAGAGGGGAAAAGGAACCTCTGTGAAATGATCTCCCTTTCAGGGAGTGAGGGTTCTCTGAGAGCACTGAGGGTCACCTGTTCCTCCGCAGGGAGCCAGAGTTCTGCCAGGGTAGCTCTCAGAGATGATCAGCATGGCTGGTGATCCAAACATACACCAATGCTGAGCAGCAGCAGCAGCAGGGAGTGATAACTGGGCCACCTCAGAGGGTTTTGGGCAGGGCATAGCCCCATTCTTGGTGCAGGCTGCTTAGTGCTGTCCCGAGGGTTTCCTTCTCTAGCTGTGGCCACCCAACACTGCCTTTGGTCTGGATATCAGCAGGGACAAGAAAAGCCTGTGATGGCAGCTACTCCAGCCAGCCATAGGAGCACTGAGCCGAGAGCTGCCAAGGAGGTGGTGGTCTCCCCTACTGCTGAGCTTTCCAAGCTGCTATGTTATTGCACTGCTCTACCTCCCGTCTCCCTCCTTGAAAGTCAGACCTGTGTAAACCCCTTTTCTGAACCCCCTGCGCATGCCTGGCAATACATTGCTCACTCCTGAGCACTCCCAGGTAGCTGTGTAGCTTCCCAACTTTCTGCATGGGAGGCCTCAGCAAGTGCCATTTAAGCAATTTCACAGGAATGCCTGGAAGCTGAATCAGTCCTTCAGTGCCCAAGAGCAAAGAAACACTTCAAACACTGATCCTTCTAAAAAATTAAATTTCATCCCATCTCAAAACAATCTGGATAATGTTGGGCAGGAATCATGTGTGCTTTATTTCCTTTGTTCGTGGAATCCAACCACATGCTACAGACAATACTACTCTTACAGCTTTTTCTAACATACTAGCTGAAGCCAAATCGTGATCTCACTCCATCTTCACACCTGAATGACTGCATCTACTGAAGCTTTATTGAAAGATGCTATTGGATGCACATTGATATTGGTGAGCAGTGACGCAAACACAACCAGTCCTATTAGAGTAAAGGCTCACACATTTGAATGAACTTCAACATTTCACAATTAAGCATCACTTTAACCTCTTTACCTTTGACCACATGTCAATTAAGTAATGCTTTGGATATTCCAGAGAGATGGCTTCAGTTTTAAGAGATTTCCACATAAAATGAGACATTTCCTATATTTGCTGTAGTAAGCAATATGGGTGGTAGGGGGACAGTTGGACTAGATGATCTTGGAGGTCTTTTCCAACCTTAATGATTCTGTGATTCTATGACATGGATCACATTTTAGAGTCAATACTTGGTACCCAGAGATTTTTAAAAACTGAATTATTAATACCACAGTGGCATCCAAAGTATCTCCACCAGGACCCCAAAAACCAAAGCAATAAGGAAATACGCCTAATAACTACACCTATTTTGCTCTTATAAAAATCAACAAATGCAAAAATTGACACTAAAGATGAGAAAATCTTAGCTGATGCTACCACTGCCTTTCATAATAGATATGCTAAGCAATGTTGCACATAGCTGATGCAACAACACTGATAGTAATAAATAGGAATGTCTTTCCACCTAGGATTCCCCTCATTTATTGTGCATCAGCATGCATGGTTATATACCACATATTGAAATAGTTTTGCATGCTGTACACAATCTCAGATAAGTTGATCTTCCCTTCTGATAGGAAAGCTGATTGTTGACTGTCATGTTTTAACCCAGAAGCCAGCTAAAATGACCACACAGTTGACTCACACCCCTGCTCAGTGGGACGGGGGGAGAGAAGCAAAGGGGAAGAAGAAAGGTTAAAACTTGTGGGTTGAGATAAAGACAGTTTAATATGACAGAAGAAGAAGACAACTACTTATCTTGGAAAAAACTTTGAGTGAGACTAATACCAGCACACCACCTTTAGGTTCAGGTCAGTTGTGGGTTTGCTTCAGCAAAGTTGTGGTGGGGTCTGTGATGAAAACCCCTGTTCTTCCTCTCTGTTGCTCATCTGCCCACGTATCCCCATCCTTTCCTCGTGCTCACATTACTGTTCCTGCAGCTGTGCAGCACTGGAGGAGCAAGACACAGTGAAGGGCTGGGTGGGGGAAAGCTGATTTTCTGCCGGATCAGTTCCCCAATCCGGCTCCCTGCAGACCCGAACAAATTACACACAGCCACAAAGGCACATGTAGCTTTGGGTAAATAAGGAAGGGGGAAGGGACCACCCCATCCCACCCCCTTTCAACACAGCTCTGACTTCTGGAATAAAATAATCATGAACCTTCAGCTGCAGTCAAGCAAGCAGAATTACCTGCTGAGGGTTGGTTTGTGGGGGAACAGAAACAATAAAAGTTAAAAGGAAGCTATAGGGTTTGATGAGGTTTGTCTATGTTTGGCAAAGACTTTTTCCTTTCTTAGAGTTTCTTGGAAATGTCTTCAAAACATTCCAGACTTGGTTTTGCTCCTTAAATACTCTTCAGTGTTTTATTTAAACAGTGAAGAGCCAAATTCTTCCCTCAGATATGCATGCAAAAACTCCCACATTAATCAGAAGTATTGTCTGCACGTATCCTAAGTGCAGGAAGTTTCTCTTTTTTGGTATGCGCTTTGTTTCCTAAGGAGGAGTAAATTCTGAGCACAAACTTCCTCCTGGTCACACAGAGGAAAAGAAAACCTTGCATGCTTCCAACTTGCATTGGGGACCGGTTGCTCTCACCCTTCAGGGAGCACTAACATACTTCATACAAAACCCCAATGGCTACACAAAGAATGTGCACAGAGCACAGGATATATCAGGACAGTTAAAACAGGGAGTCCTACCCTCTGATTTATGAGTTGTGATGAAGACCTGCATGTAAGAATGGACTAAGACATTAATTCACGATCGAGAAATTGATACATCATAATTGATTTAAAATGTAGGGACTGAAACACTAATGTAGGTCTCTAACCTCCTTGATAAAACACTGGTGGACTTAAAAATAGGTTCTAAAAACTGAGCTGCTGTTTTGATTTGTAAAACAAGTTAAACCAAACTTGACAATAAGGCATGTGCTTTAGATTTCCCTGGTTTGAGGCACTGTTTACTCTGGCAGATATATCCTTAAATGAAGCTTTTTTTCCCCCCTCTAAGCTGTTACATGGTAGACTGATGTTGGCTGACCCTGAAGCAAAAATTTGAAAACAGCACATTTATTTTCCTCCTAATGCTAAACACACATGCCATGCAGCATTTTTTGGTCTAGCTGGAAAATCTTCAAATCTGGACTATTTGTCCCTTTTACCCTGACTTTAATGTTTTCATGAATATAAAAATAACATAATGAACTGGGGGGAGCACAGTCTGTAATTTGCAGGCTGCAGATTGGAACAGGCAGACGGGAAGAGGCGATGGGTCAGCCTGGTCCTACGCTGTGTCGGTAACAACAGGCTTTCCTGGATGCCTCAGTGCCCAACAAAGCTCCCAGAGTGCCACTGGCCAACGGGGAGAAGTAGTTAGCTGAACTCTAAATTCACTTCTTAGCCATTAGCTTCCTCTTAGCACAGGGATGCAAAACCCATTAACCCTTCCACTGCTTGATGTGGCAGGAGAATGTGACCAGACAACTTGCCATCCTTTTCTTCAGTTAGGACCATGCTTAGCCTTTGACAAAATATGCGGTTGACACTCATCTGTGCTACTACTTTAAGAACCCCTTGGAAAAAAGAAAACATCTGGCAGATCACTGCCTGCAATATTATTTATGATATTTAAGGACAACGCCGAAGGATTATTACTTTCTTGGTATTGCTGTGCTAGTTTAGCCCCTAAATTGCAGAGATTTTGTAGAGGATGTATGCGAGGGCCTCTTTTCTAACAGCTTTCAGGTAGGTAAAAATAAAGCTAGCATACCTGTAGAGCCACAGCCAGCCTCAGAGACACTGATTTCCCTCTCACTGGAAGCCCATTTACAAGGCCTCCTAAGTCTTCCAGGAGTCAGCCGAGGGTGTCAGGGTGGGTTACCAGAAGAAGGAGCAACATGATCTCATTGACTGAGGTTGCCGGTCATACTCTGCTTGAGAAGGGAGCAGCGGTTTGGGGAAAACACTGAGAGTCTGTTCCATGCAATTCTTGAATGGATTTGACTGGATTGGACTTCAGCTAAATGGATTAAATTGTTAAGCCAATTTAAGAATGTCCATGTTCAGAGATGAAAGAAGTTGCTTAAATTGGTGCCAATCCTCACATCAGTAAAGAGGAAAAAAAGATTTAAGAAAGAAGGGCTTATAAGAGATCATTCCTCTTGATGAAATTTCTAACTCTTTGCCAATGCTAACTGAAAGGAATGAAAAAAAAATCTCTGGAGAGCTTTTAGCAATTAGTTCCTGTTTGCAAAAAATCTGGGCCTGTGCTGCACTAGGGCATTCGGCCCTACCATTGCTTTTTCTTCTTTGTTTTTTTTTACTTCCATAAGTTGCGCTGCATCTTGTTAGAGATGCCCATCTGTAGTTCTCTCTCTCTCTCATAGCCATACACATGACTTTTCATCCTGTCCTTTTCATCACCTACTGCTTCTACAGCAAGTAAAGCAAGTGAAAATGTAGCACAAAGAAATCTCTTTATGTATTTAGCAGACTCCTCCTGCTGTTTAGCAGCTGGAAACAGAATTTAATGTAGCACCTTGACATAATAATGCTGTGACCATCACCCTTGTAGATACTCTGCAGCCATCCATGGCATGTGGACCACAGTAAAAGCAGCTGTTACGTGGTACTCAGTGACAAATGTTCTGGTACTCTCAATCTAATACTGTGTTGTAGAAAGCCAAGCTGACTTTGCTTCTTCCTAATGCTAGGGTATAAAGTATCTCTAGTCTGGAAATTTCACGCCTGTCATTGCAAGCAGCAGACAAGTGTTGCTGCAGCTTCTGGATGGAGTCACTGCTACTGTGTTAGAATGGGATCTGCTAGTCCTCATCTGTGGAGATGTACCTCCAGTACGTGATGGGTGAAACCTGGAAGAGCAATGTAGATCCTTGGAGTTCTGAATAACATGTACACTAAAAGGTATGGGGCTGGTCACATACCTGTAAGGACTGTAGCTGAGGGATGTCCATGCATTACTGTTAAAAACATGTGTATCTCATGTTTTTGTCCTATGGAACTGACTATTATAGATGCTAATAGGGTAGATGTATTTCTGGTCCTCTTTGGAAAGGCTAGCAGGAGAATTGCAGTCTACTGTGTCAACCCTTCTGTAGGAGGGAACTGTTGCAGAAGTGCCCTGAGGAGATGAAAGGAGTGCCACCAGTGTGGTAGAACACTGCAAGCCTGTGTAGGAAGAACCATGGCAAAAGACACTTGCAGTTTTCTAACTTTACATTTTGCAAGGATAAAATGAGGTCATAGTCAATATACATTATAGATTATAAAGAAAGTCTTGCTTTTTTTTGTTTGTTCGTTTCTTTTGGGTGGGTTTTTTGTGGTTTTTTTGTTCGTTTGTAAATTCCAACATTCCCACTGTCGGGCCAGAATTTCAAGGGCTTCAGTAAAACACTTGCTCTCAAAGGCAACAACTAAACCAACATGTGCCGGTGTCCTTGAATACAGAGATGTGGCCTCTGAAAACAAGATGAGCATAACAGTACCCTTCTGTTCTGTAGCTAAGCAACTCAGGATGTAAATGGATACTCTTCAAAAGAAGATTTCTCATTTTAATTGGCAAGAACAGAGATCCATGTTAGAAAGTAGATCTTGTGCTCAGATCTGTCCAGTGTAGGTGCAACTATATTTGTGCTAAAGCGTGTTTTAGGCTTCAGTAAGAATTCTGTGTTGCCTCCATTTTTATATATTTCTGCTGCCACATACATATATCTTCATGTGTATTTGGGGGTATGTGTACATGCATATACATATAAAAGGTATATTGCTGAATAAAGCTCCTTTTATATTTTGCTATATTATGGGAACTATTTCCAGACTGAATTTAACTCCTGTCCAAATAAAATAACCTGCTTAATTTTAATATTGAGGTTATGTTGTTTTTCATTCACTACATTTACAAATCAAATGTGCCATGCTAAAGATTTTTTACATTCATATAATCAAAATGGAGCCTCCGTTTCATTTGCTGCCAATATAAAATGAGCTATTTGCCCATATTTACTGCTTTGCTGACGGATCTCTACTAAACAAAAGCAACAATCCCACTGGCTCACACTCTTAATCATTCTCACAGTGAGACCAAATCAAAAGACAAATATAAAACCCCTTACTCCTCTATCACCTTCTAGTTATTATGCACACAGTCACGATAGTTTATGCCTGGAAACAACCACTGAAATAATGTTTCCCCTTGATAGTGGCTTTTAGACAGTCTTCTTGTGTCCCATTGCTACTAAGTGTGGGGCAGGGAAGGCTGGGGAAGAGGAGAAGCCTGGAGACCATGGTCCTGCATGAGCTGGTTGGACAAAGCACAGAGAGGCAGGTCACACCATCCATGCCTCAGCAGCTGCCTCCAAACATAATCCTGCCGGCCTTCCGGGCTGCGCTGACCATGCCAGAGTTAGTGCCATTTGCAACAGAAGTGTGGGGTATAATCATGTCTGTAATTGATGGCACCTGCCTGAAGAGACCGTCTCACAGCACCTTTGGAGCTGCTGTTCAAAAAAGCCCTTTGGCATTCAGCTTCATGGTACTGAGGGTTGGAGAGATGCTGATTTTTCATTCAGTTTTGTTTTGCCTATGGAGAGCTCCACTACCACCTGCCCGTACAGTCAAGGAGGTGTTGGTTCCCATTTCCTTGGGGAAGGGCAGGAATTTGGACCAGTGAGTGCCCTGGAGACAAAAGCTCCCACCTTGTGTCCTTGGTACCTGAGGCCTTCCATCCTCCCCTATAAGCTTTCCTGATATACCCTTGTTTGGAAGCTGCTGCCTTCGTCTCTGTGCTATTGAGTAAAAAAATAGCACACTTATGCATGTGGCCAAAATATTGCCCTTTATTTCAGTCGCCCTGTTTCTGTTCAAAAGGTCTGAACTGGTATGGAAATATTTTGGGTTTTTCAGTTTAGCAAGAACCTCCCAAAATTTAATTTCATTTGGAGCAAAATATTGCCATTTCTCACTCTCCTCCCTTTTTCTTTAGGACTTCAGACAAACAAAAATTTGGTTATTCACTCAGGTCTGTTGGAGACCAGCAGATCTCTTCTACCAAGTGGCACAGCTTTCTGTCAGTCCTTTGGCTGGTTATCTAAGGTAAGTGTCACTGTATTACCAGTATTTCATGTTTAATGCTGGTGTTGCATATTTTATTCCAAAGGATTTTCCTTTCCAAAGTAAATGCCCGATTTTTAGTTATACAAAAAATCACTGCAGCGCCATAGAGCTCATGCTGGCTCTGAAGTGGAGCCTGGCAGCCCCCTAAGGATCAAGACCAGCACAGCAGTTTAGGAGGAAGGACAAAGATTGTGACCAGAGGCTGCAGGAGGGACTGGACTGAAAGCATCCTGAGGAGTTTAACAGCTCATGGGGTCAAACGCTCTGTTTCACGTATGGTACCTACCTTGTACTGATTTGTAACCATGGTGGAATGATGGATCCAGGAGAAGACTTAATTCAGATTTTGATTCCACTAAAAGCTCTGCCCCTTCTTTTGGAAGCTTGTATTAGTACATCACCTCTGTTGTGCACAGTAACGGGAGCTTGAGGCAAGCCCTGCATCTCAGGTGCTTTCTGCACCAGATGCTACTTGTTGGAGGGAATTTGGTTACTGCTTACCAGGAGAACAACCTGGCAATTTCTGAATCAGGCTTGGCATGGGCTACCCCAGGCTCCTGGCAGTCCTGGGCGCCCATTGCCATTAAACAGCCTCAGCTGGGAGACTGGCTTCTTCCTTCCCAAGGGAGAGGAAGGGAAGAGTGTCATGCATGTGCATGTGTGCACGTGTCTGTTCCTGTGTGTGCCTGTTGAGCTAGTGACAACTTTGTCCCCACCTGCCTGGGACTGTGTTTGACAGTGATGATCCCCCTTAGTCACTCCAATTTTTCAGGCAGCTTACGGAGTTGGAAAGACTCTAGTCATCTCTTCCCTGTCACTACTGGTGGGACAACCTAAGCCATCCACATTCATGCTCCCTCTACATGAAGAGGAGTGATCCAGCCTTGTTAGTTAAGGAGTTTATTTTTGGGGGACTGGGCCATTTCTTCTGCTCCTCCTGCCTGAGAGTGATTCACTTATTTATTGTGTCCTTTACAGCATGTTCCTGGCTTCTACCTTCCTTCTTCTGTTCAAACCCCTTAAAATACTGTGCTAAAACCTTGCACGTCATACATCTTAGCAAGTCATAACCACATCTGGTGTAGTGTCATGTCTGGAATCAGCTATTTTTACTGACTTTCAAAGCTAACACTGATCAGGGATTAAGACACTGTGAAGTAGAGCCCAGATTGAATGGCACCTCTCCAGCACCTGGTAATTTCAAGGTACCCTCCTGGCAGAGGTGCAATGGGGTCTAGGACACAACAGCATTTTGGCAGCTTTACACTGAAGTGGCCTGACAAGAGGCATTGCATATCTTTGAAGTGTTAAGTAGGGACATTTAAGGACCCAGCTTTATGAGGACTGATTCCACCTTCCAAAAAGTAGAAAAAGCCGAAGAAAGCCTAAGAAAGCCTGTAAGAAGTACAGGTAGAATTAAAGAAACATATTCTTATTTTTCCGGAGAGTAATGGGTTCGTCCAACAATATGAGAATGCACACATCCCCTGTAAGGTAAAACACTGTTCATGATATTCACTGATCTATTTATAGGAATAACTCTTTAATCGATGTGTCACTATCAAACATTACTTTTGACCATTAAAGGGCATTTTGCTGTAGTGGGTAAGAGTGAAAGGAGATTACTTAGCACTCCATTTACTGGGGGGAAGAGCCTGAGCTACAAAGTCTTGATCTTTATCCAAACTTCCCAAGCAGGTGTTGTTCAGTGGCTTTGATTCAGTCAAGGAAACAACTTCTAACTTCAGACCTTAGCTTGTCAAGGAAAGGGGAAATGTGTCAGCTCTTGAGTCCAGCCTCATTTGTAGTAAACCACAGAAGATGAATATTAACAAGGTGGGAAGTTTGCACACAGCTTGTCTGGCAGTGAAGCTAAATTTGAAGATTATAATTTGGAGATTTATCATCAGAGGTTACGATAGACCTCAGCAGATCAGCCCTACCTTGGTCTGCTAATGCGACTTCTGTGGAGCCATAGCCATACTGGAGTTTATATTATTTTTGGGAGCTGGGTTGAAACAATGCAAAACAATGAAGAAAACAAAGGAGGGAGGTTCTTGTTATTCTTTTTGTCACAAGTTTTTCCATAGCTGGTGGAGTCATTTTGTCTCAGCTGCACAACAAGAGCTCACAGCGAATCAGTTGCCATTTTCATCTGCGTTCTGTGCTGCAGCAGTACAGCTACCTTGGATCATAAACCCTCTCTGCATTCATAGCGGGTTAAGATAATATCAGAAGTCTGGTTTTGCTGTAGACAAATCCTTGGTCTGCTGCATGCAAAAAATTTTTTTAAAAAATCTGTCTAGGAGGAAAATTCATTGGATTCTGTTCGGATAAATTAACACGGCAATATTTCCCTTTCATTTATCTACAGTTTGTGTTAAGTCTCTCCTGAAAAAAAAGGAGTTTGATACTTCCCCGCAGAGAACTTCTGAGCTAGAGATTTCCTTTGTCTCTTCCACTGGTTGCATCATATAAAAATTAAGTGAAACATGACATACTGAGAGTGAGACCGGTAGACAGAAATTTGGCTGGGTCTTCAGTTGCACTTGAATTTCTGCTAAGCATGTCATGAATTGTGGCAGCCGTGGGAGGTTAGTAAAATAAAAATTAAAAAAAACCCCAACAAATAAAAACCTCAGAGAATTAAAGCTTCTCAGTTCTTATTTCATCAGAAAAGCAGAGCTGCTAACAGTCTCTTATTTTTATCACTATGCTCATTTGCCTTTGGCTTTTCTAACTAAACAAAGACAAAAAAAAGTGCTGCTTAAATGTTCTTGGTGTGAATGTTTGATTATTGGCATTTATTTTACCTTGCTTTACATAAGGTACTTTATATAAGATACACAATATTAATCATAATGCTCAGTCCCTTTGCTATGGTACTAGTTACCATGGCATCTGGTCCTCAGCGCATTTATGACTGAAAATAACTGAGTTCAGCAGGCTTATTCACAAGTGTCAAGTTCCTTGTAGGCCCATGGTTTTGCAGCACTGGCTCTTGAGGGCAAGGTACTCTAAATCAGGGCTGAAAGTTTTCCTTTTCCAGCAGTGAACCCTCCTATTTGGCTATTGAGCCTGCCCAAATCCTCCCTTTGCCTCTTGTCTCCTCTGCTTTGGTTGCTATCCTGAGGCTCCAGAAGACATAGAGAAGAAATATTAGCTCTAATCCTATACTACTATGTTACATGATAGATCCCTGTAGCACCAGGGCATATCAGCTATGCAGCATTGTGCCCTAGTCAAAGCCCATCAGCTACTTCCCTTGCAAACCACCCTGTTTGGATGTGGCCGTGCCACTGAGAGCTGAAGGTCCCCCTGGAATGCATTTGAAAGGCGTGTGGTTACGTTTTGTTTGACATTATGACCAATCCCAGCTGCACAGCTGGCTGTAGGATTGCACTGAAGGCAGAGGCTTTCCTGGTCTATAGTAACATAATTCTACTTTGCTCCATATTTTTCCTATATTAAAAAACAAAAAAAAATCACAAGAAAAAGTGCCCATCCTGCATGTATAAGGATTTCTGAACTCCTGCTGCGCCCAGGATAATTGTTCTCAACTTGTATTTCATTTAAAGCTTGCTACTTCTATTTCAGACCAAAGAGGGGCTTATCACCCATTCTGTTACAGTAGTTTGCCTAAGAAAAGACATACTTCTGCTTATGAATCTTGCCTTGCCTGTGTGTCTGAACCCATCCAAGCACACACAAGCCTGAGAACAAGCAGACGGTGACATTGTTAAGATCTTTATTTTGCAAAGTTGTACAAAAATGCACTGTGTTTCACTGATGTAGTCACCACGTGAACTTGCAGGTGGTTTTACAAACCATATGCCTTCAAAGGACAGTGATTTCCAGGTAAATGTCAGGACAATGGGGGCATGGGTTGGCTTGCTGCTTGCATGCCACACCAGCTCTGCCCAGGCCCTTCCAGTCGTTCAGACAGCTCTGTCTGCCTGCAGGCACATGGGATTGGGCCTTGGGATGCTCTGAAGCATCTTGATGGAGAGAGGCTGCAGCCAAATGGATCCAATGAGATTTGAGAAGATTTTCAGGGGAGGTGCAAATTGACCACTGAAACAAGCTATTAAGGGAAAGTAGAGTTGCTATCTCACCAACTTCGGATTAAGCCTGGATTTCTGTCTGGGAGGTATATAATAGTTGTACTCAAGGTACTGAATCCAAGTAAGAAGTGAAGTAGATATCTAATGAGGCCTTTTGGTCTTAAACTCAAGGAATCTATGAAGAAGCATCAAAGTGCTTGGAGTGAAACTCCAAAAGCTTCACTCTGTGTGGGAAGACCTGAGAAATGCTAAGGAGCAAGGGGCCCTGATCCTACAACCCAGTTTGAGAGAACAGACATCCATATCCGGAGCAGATGTCCATCTCTGGAGTGGATTTACTACCTCTGCTTAGCTTCGTGAGGTCACTAAAAGAAACAACCAGGGGATTGGAGTTGTTGGAAAGTGTGTTTTACTATAAGGAATGAGTTTTTAGTAAAGTCCTTCTCTTTTTCATGACATCTTTGAAAAACTGACAATCCGCTCCCATACATGTGACTCTTTTAAGTATTTTAATCTGTTTCACCTCTCCCAGGCCATGTTTTCTTCTCCCAGTGAACTTCAGTTTTGGTTTTGCCTCTTGCTTGTGTGGTTCTCAAATGCAGGGGACAATGGGAGACCCTAACAGCGGGAAAGTTTAAGGTAGTTTTCATGCATAAAGCCCACCTCCTGTGGAGTCACTTTGCTTCACCTGCACAGCCATGAGAGGGCCGGGATGTACACAGCTCACTGCCACCACCAGTTCCTCTCCATCCCAGGCTGCTTCAGAGGTCCTGTCATAGCTGGAAGAGCTGAGAGGACTCGCTGGTCTATGAAATGACCCGCAGCACTGCCCCAAGTTTTTGCCTTGCTGTGAGACCCCCCCTCCCATGCCCAACATCCCTTTCTCCCCCATTGGCACACACTGTGCTGTGCCAGCTGGGATGTGGGAGGTGACTGGACATGCTGCGGTACAGCACAGTGACACGCCTAGGAGCGCTACAAGTCACGCATCAGCCGTATTGCATCACAGCTGAGGCCGGGTTTTCTTTTACAAAACAATGGCTTTAAATGCTGCCAAATAGTTGATGATTTTCCAGGTCTGCCCATGTGTGTTTGGATGGAGAGTGGTGCTTTTTGGGCTGCTGTAGGGGAGGGAAGCAGACCTACCCTACAATGAAAACGTTTGTTCAAGCAGTGCTTTTACCGGTAGATTACATCTCAGCGGAGCCGTGTGGACTGATTCTGGCTCCATGAAGGCCTCCCTTGTAGCAACATATCTATTCTGAGCATACACAAGTCTCATTAGCATTAATAAATTGGTACTGAGGGGATTTTATAACATCTCTGTGGCTGGCTGTCTCGGTTCCCTGTGGCTGGTTCAGCTTCAGACAGGACCCTGTGAGGAGTTTTTACAGGGGCAGACAGAAAGATGAGACAGAGGAGGAGCAAGGCTTAACACTGGCCTGATGGGGAAAGGCTGGCTCTTTTTTTGCCATCTCAGCCTCATTTTTGGCTTGTTAGATGTATCCTCCCACTTTCTTTTCATCTAACCTAGAGCTGTTCACCACCCACAGCATGTCTGACTATGTAACTCCCCACTCCCCACCTCGTTGTGTTCTGCTTCCTTGACTCCTTGAAGGTGCTCTGGTTTCCATCCCAAAGGCTCCCACGCACTTTCCCACTCCCCATGAGTTTCTTCTGTCTTCCCAGCAGCAGTAGAGAACCACACATTTCACCTCTCCCCAGTGTGGCTGTGAACGTCTCACATTCTCCTGCCTTTGTTCTTTTTCTTCATGATGCAAATACCCCTTGCCTTTCTCCCCTTAAATACTCAAGCTCCTAAACCTCTGCAACTCACTCTTCTCATTGCACAACAGGGCAATCCCTCCCAAAGCATGTGCAACAAAGAGACAGCCTTATGCTTTGAGGCAAAGTAATACAGAATGGCATCTCTCTGACAGCTGTTTCTTAACACCGAGAAAGCTGTGAAAATTAGATGGGTTGGGCACCCTTTCCCAGGTTAAAAGGAATAAGATACACTAGTTGCATCCATATGAGCACTTCTGACCCTGATAGTTTGGAGTCGTGTCTGACCCCACGTGTACTATTCATCCTGTGTGGGATAAGGAAAACAAATCTTGCAATTTCTCAAGCCTTCTCTCGCTTGTGATATTATAAAACCTTGTGCTGCTGCTAGTAGTGAGTCAGGACAGTATTCTGGCAGTTCCTTTTGTTGTCCTTTGCAGCAGCATTCAAGCTCCTTGGCAGTGGCCAGTCTAACGAAGTCTACTTTGAGGCAGAATAAAACAGTAAAGAATAAATCTCACCAAGATCTGCATTTGGAGTGGAAAATCACTTAGGCTAACAATCAGGAAAGATCAGGCAGAGAGTCTAGAGATCTAAGTGCATTTCTCCACTCAGTTTGCATGCAAGGAGCCTTCTTGTGTAATTAACACCAAAACACCTCTATTCTCACAGAAAGCATGGAGATCTAGCAGATGGGCAACCCTTTCACAAGAGAGCACCATGGTGAAGGTAAACAGGATCTTGTCTTCTGGAGATCAGATTTGAATCCTCCATGTGCCAGGAGAGTGGTCCAGCCATTGACCACAACACACATGCCAGTGGGTGCATCTCCTGGCAGTCTGTATAAGCCATTGTGTAAGCCAGTTGGGGTGCAGAGCACATCAAGATGACACTGGCTCCTAGGGATGAAGGGCAGAGCATGTGTCTACCAGTAGTGCAGACACCAAAAAGTTTCAAATTTGAGCCTCATCCTTCAAATACGAGGACAGAGCAGCCAAACACAGCTCAGGCACTCCACTGTGGATTTAGGTACTTTAATGTTTCACAGAGATTGTGAAATTCTTTAACATAAGGTAAATAGTTTGGAAAGGATTTTTAGAAAAAAAGAAAGAAGATATTTTTAGAGTTAATGGAAACATCCAGTTAAAATAGAAAATCTCAATGAAAGAGCATTGCAATGTTTATAAATACTTTGAAGTTTCATCTACACAGTCAAACTCCAGGAACTGGAGGAAATTTCTCCATTAGGTGGGTCACTCCACAGATGCCCACCCAAGCTGGTGCTGGTCAGTACCAGGGGAGAGATAGACACAGGATTTCTTGATCTCATGCAGTCTGGCTGAATTGCTTTGTAGCAATTCGAAAAACACCAAAAAGGTGATATATTTTCTGCCAATTCTTTTCCTCTGTCCAAAGTAGAAACCAACTTGGAAAATATGTTTAACATCAGACGTACTTTTTCCCTGCATATGAAGAAATCCAGAAGATGAGTGTTTCATTATAAAAATATTTCATACTTAAGAGATACTGTCTGTATGTCCTTGGTTGGGCAGGAGAGTAAACAGTTGCAGGAAAGTGAAAGGATTTAAGATGTGTTAAAGGGGAGTTCATTTTAGCTGCACTGTAACGACAATAACATGCCTATTCTTTTTTCTCAGCCATGCCAATCTTGCATGAATGCTCTCCCTTCCTGTCAGTCCTTCACACTGCCTGGATAGGAAATCAAATGCAAGGGAGAGGGGTGAGACCACAGAAGTTTTGGATTTTATTGAACTTCGAGGGTTTTTGGAGCTGGTGGCTTGCAACGGCATCGCTCTGTGGAGGATTTAATCTGTAGCTCAGCAATTAGCAACTGAAGGATGCATCGTGTGAACAGAAGAACAAAGAAGAACTAACCGCCTTTGACCCCACTTTTGCTGGCTGTAATGCAGGAATAATTTGCAGATTGAACCGCGTTTGGCTCGACTTGTGCCTAGAGAACACAGCATTTTTTTGAAAGAAACGCACCTTTCTGACTCCTGTGTTTGGAAATTACCTTTTCAGTCACTCAAACAGGAAAGGATAAACACTGGAAACGTTATTAATAAAACATTAAAACTCCCCAAAACCCCAGCTCCTAATTCAGCCAAGGTCAGGCCATAAAGTTTACAATCACGCACTCCACGCTGCTCAGCGCTCAGAGCCAGCACGCTAGTGACTGGCCAGATTAGTTAATCTTCCTCAGCTTCGTCTTGGGCCCTATAACTACCGCGGCAGGTCATTAACCAGCTGGTGAAGCCCCGGCACATCGTACATTTATTCCCAAACCTTAGCAGCCGTTGTTGAGTCCAGGAGCCTTAAAGAGGTATTTCTGATGTTAGCTGACAGAATGATAATTTATGCTCGCTGTAATTCAAAGGGATTCCAAGGCAACTGTAAACTAATGAAACCCGAACAGCTTTCCTGGGGAAGGTTCCTTATTTAATCAGTTGAACAAAAATGGAAATATGTAAAACGGGCAGTCGCTCTTTCTCTTAAAAAATACGGCCTTTATGTGAAAAGGGAGATAAATGAGATCATGTTGTGCTAGAGGAAAGAAATGTAGAAAAATGTTTGATTAACACAAAATGTTTATTCTCCCCACATTTCTTGATTTTTTTTTTAAACTTTGCTGTTCATCACTGCCAAAAGCAAAAAGCAAAGAACGCAATGTCTAGTAAGTTTGGTAACCTAGTAGAGGTATTGCTTTCAGCCAGGATTTTCTTTTTTTTCCTTTTTTATTTTCTTTTCTTTTTTATTTTCTTTTTTCTTTTTTTTTTTTTTAATCTCAAATGAAAGGCTCTCTTTAATCAGATAATTGACCGGCTGGTAATTTTAGCCTTTTGTGACACACCAGTTGGCAGGTACAGTGGTACATAACCATGAGCCTTTTCCTACAGCCTTCCCTCCCTCTGGGACACTCACAGACGTGTCTCTGTCTTATCAGTCCCAGGAGACCGTTCCCAAACATTTTGCAATGAAAATGCAAAGGAGGGGCCTGTTCCCTCCCGAAAAGGAGGGCCAGCTGTCAGAGGTAATGACTGCTGGTGGACACACAGATGGCACTAGAGGTGTTCCCTCAGCTCACCAGACACCTGAAGGAAGGGGGGAGTCCATTGCACAGCTGTTCCCGTGGGGGCCCTGCTCTGGCCCCCGTCCCTGGGCTTGGGGTCCTTGCCAGGTTGCAGGGGGGGAGCTTGGTGGCAGTGGACATGGACATGCCCGGAGTGTACCACACTGGCGAAGACGACACATTCCCAAGAGCTCATCCTTCGCAGTTACCGCCTGGTCCTTGCTCTTAACCCTCCTCTGCTCATCGCTTTCAGTGGCGGCCAGGAGTGAAATGTAACTTGCTGCGTGACTGACAGGCCTTCAAGCTCCTTGGCAAACCTGGGACCTTATTTTGAAAGGCCCCCTGAAAGAAAAAGGATTGTATGCACTCTGAATGCAAGGCTGCTGAACCGCTGCCAACCCCAGGCTGCTCCATTCAAAGGGCTGAGTGAATAAATGAGAATAACATCCTTGGGGACCTCGAGGATCGGTTTACTCTGAAAATCCTCAGCCTTACAAAGGGTCAGAGTCACAAGGTAAATGAAAATGGCTGGGAGGGGACTTTGATGGCCGAAACACTGTAACTGTAGAGGACTTGAAAGAAAACTGTATTTTTAAAAAAGTGAGAGAAGGGAGGGAGCAAACAGGGGGAGAAGGTGGTGGGGAGGGGGACCTCAGCCTACAGACTCATCAGATGGTGGGGGGGTAGGGAAGCCGGATTGGCGGGGAGAGGGGTGAGGAATGAGAAGAGGAGCCGAGAAAGAAACCTCTTCACCCTCTTAATCCATGGTGATCTGTAAATGCTATTTACGTTACAGGCAGTGGCTGTAGTGAGGGAGACCCTCTCCCCTGCCCTCTGTCCTAGTGCAACCAAGGTATTTCCTCTGCACAATGGGCAGCTTTCAGGGCACAGGGGGCTGAACAATTGACACTAGGGGCATCACTGTACCCTGCCCTGAGAAGCTGAAAAGCACAGCACCCAGATGTTAAGATAGTTTAGGCATTTCGGTTCAAAAATGCCCACGTAAGTTAATGAGAAGACATTCAAGAAGGACATTTTGGAAATAGTCTTTGCACAGGTCTGGAGTGCAAATTATGTGAATGTGTGGACTTGCCTTGGGTCTGTTTGAGATTTGCTGGCTAAATGTCGGTAACTCATATAAGGCCAGATCCAAATTAACATCTTGAGACCAGTGGGAATTAGACCCTAAACACTTCAGTCTCGAAATCTCTGGCTCTCATTGGTCTCATCTCTTTACCTTCAGTTTTCTGAGCAACTCCATTAGTACTGACAGTAGTAAAGCTAAACACATTCCTAAACATTTGCAGGATCAGGATGTAAGTGACTCAGAGCAGCCGCAGTTTCTTATTAGGTGTTTGTATAGTGCCTGGCATCTGGGCCCCATCTCAGTTGGAGTTACTGTAATTCAAACCCTAGTAATTACAAAAATAGGTTAAATACTGAATTATAACACTTTTCTGTCAAATTCTCTTCTGCTGGTTCAACATTTTAAGTCCTTTAATGCAAGATGCCCAGCTGACAAGTGCGTAGTTTTGTTCAGAGTGTGCTGCTTTCTAAACAGTGTACCTTAACTAAGGGAGAAGATGGATGTGCAGCTGAACTCATCTTTACTCTCACACAGTAAAGATGATACCTATAGGCCACAGAGCAAGTTGGAGGCATTTCTCCCCACTCTGTTACCTCTAGAGAGTTATCTTTTGCACATAGTTATTCTTCTCTGTAATGGAGGTTGGGAAAAAGAATGTCCTACTGAAAAGTAAGATACATTCAAGCTTGCATTTAGGCATTCAGATCAATATCCAGACTCTATGAAAAAGTGTCTTGCCTTTAACTTCCACTAGGCTTCATGTTGTCCTATGGACTACATGCCTTGTAACTGAGTAAAACTCTTTTATTAATGCACACCTTTGAGGCTAGTACCCCATATCAGTGCAGAAAATAATGGTGGACAGGGAACATGCAGGATCCTATTTCGTATTTTCTACATGCCAGCGGCACTATTGTTCCTCTGAACAAGTCTCTTGTCCCTTGGGATCCAGGTGGGGTAGGATCTGTCAGCCCCAGAGAGCATCATAGGCTCTTGTCCATCTCTGCTGGTGTCTTTTAGGGTGAAAACAAGAGGGTTTAGCTCATCAGTAATACATGCCAGTGAGTAGCTAGACCCTTCATCTGATAGCAGAGATAAAACCTATTTTAAACAATTTGTTTTTGTGTCATGTGGGTTGCTATCGAGTTGATGAGACTGCAGAGGAAGTAAAATGGCACCCACAAAGGCAAACACTAGTAGGAGTTTTTTGGGAGCTAGAAAGCTCTAAGGCTTTTCTAACACTTTCCCTGCTTCATCAGGTTCAGCAAACAGCATTTATGCCTAAATCCTTGGACTAGGCAGACTACAGACAGTGCTGACTCGTAATCCTACTTCACTAGCAGCTTCAGGAGGGCTCATTTAACCTCTCGGCAGCTCTGCTTCATCTTCATAGTGCAGAAACAGAACCACTATTTCAGTCCTACATACTGTGCAGAAGAGGTACAAGTAAACTGTTAAAATCTTGTTTAGGCAGACAAATTAATGGAGGAAGAAATGACTTTGTTACAGAGCACATCAGTGAAGAGGGCATTTGATTATTTATTTTTAAAGAGCAGCAGGATGCTCACAAAACTTGTTGGGTTTTCTAATAGGGCTGGGTGCTGAATGCAGGGTTTGGGTGACCTCGTGGATTTTCTGAGATCTAATAAGGAGCAAGCTCATGGAGCAGTACACACAGGGTGTGGGCATTAACCTGATTTCCTTTAGCCTGCCAGCTGTTTTCCCATGCCAATGGGTGCTTTGCTGTCTTTGAGATCTCTGCTACCTTCGTCAAATTTAGCTGAAATAGGTCAAAGGATTCAGAAGTTACTGGAGTATTTTATGTCAGTGTAAGACTCATTTCCTTAAGAAATCGGGCTGAGAAAGCAGTTTGGTTCAGAGTACATTCACGGCTATAACATGCCATAATTCACTGTAGCTGTGAGCATCACTGTATAAATGAACACACATGCACACAGATTTCCTAATGCCTAGCGGAAGCAATAAGCAGAACCAATCATGTATATGTAATTGTGTTTATTTTTCACAAATGTCTTCTTAAAAAGGATTCTCTTAAACCAAATGCTTGAGAAATGGCCCAGATTGGGATTTATCTCAATTATGTGTGTGTAGAATTATATGATAGACATTTTTCCCTCCAGGAGGAAAAAACCCTGAAATGGCACATGGAGTTCATTAAAACTGAGCTAATGGTTTCAATCACGTTTCTAATAGTGTAGCCAGCAATGTGGGCTGGGAGTAAATCTGTGTGATACCTACAGAACCATGTGTGCTTTTGTTTTCCCTCCCCGCGATGGGCAGGCTGGCTGTGGCTGAAATGCTTTATTTTTACAAGTACATGAACACAGAGAAACGTGAGCGAATTGAAATACGGATGAGCAGAAGGAGTAAACATGGTTAGTCTCCACAAAATCTTGCTCAGGATGGGATAGGGACAAAGAGGCCCGTGTCAGTTGTAGGGTGGCCGATTCACAATTTGCAGTCAGACCTGAGGGCAGTGTTGGGTCAGTCCGGGCTCTATTCCTTATTGTAAAGCACCAGCTTACTCTCAGCCTCACACACAACAAGCAGACTGGCACAGCTGAATTTATTAATGCAGTTGGTGACAGGATTTACTTTAAAGTACCCTTATTTTCCCAATTCCTGCATCAATTTTTAAAGTACAGGTCAGACAAACAGTTCCCAATATCTCAGTTGCCTTCGGCACTGCGAGTTTTTATTAGCGTGGGGGCAGGGACGAGCTGCCCCACGTAAGAGCCCCCTTCAGCCCCTCTGTTTCTGCGCTTGCTGACCTTTGCAAATCCGTCCCTCTCTTGGTTTGGCTTCCCCAGCATTCCCCGGCAGCAAAACGCCCGAGTCCCCTCCAAACAACGTCCTCGGGAGCCAGGGGAGCGCTCCTCACCCAGCGCTGTGGATTTAACTTCAGCCTTCAGAGGGCAGCCCAGGGCAGCAGACCGCCCCCGCCGCCCGGGCAGCCGGCTCCTCCTCGGCCGCGACCCCCGCGGGCCGGCCCGGGGCGGGCAGCAGGGCCGGGGCCGGCGCTCCTAGCCTGGCACTGCCCAAGCACCCATCTGCAACCTCCACCGAAACCTCCTCTCGGGTGAGGTTTGCTCCCTCTTGTATATTCTTTTAAACCCTTTCTTTCCTAGGCGGCGTTATCGATTCATGGCATCACTCCCCACATGGTGTGCATATGCAGGATGGTGCCCGAGCGCTGCTCTCCGCGCTGATGTGATGACACGACGAATGCGCAAGGTGATGTCTGTGGAGATGCTAGACAGGCTGTTGTGGGAGATCTGTGGGGGAGAGAGAGAGGGGAAGCACCTTTGCTGCAGTGTGTTTCTGTGCAACAGAAGCTTACCTGTAGAAGTGGGCACCGTGCTTGTTTTCAGAAGGGGAAAACCGCAAAACATTTCTTCAAGGATTAATATATGACCATCGCTCTTGTTTAAGGTTTAACTGTGATTAGTTCTGCTGGTATGAAAAGAGGAACATGGAGCCGGTGAGTTCAACGTGCCTCCCCAAAACCAAAACGTGACTTGTTAAATTTCATTCTCAAATCCAGTAAAAGTAGTTTAGATGCCTGTTGAAAGACCCATTGGCTTCCACCGGGCACACCACATAGCAGTTGGCACCGTATCTACTTCCCTCATCTTGCTTTTAATTCTCTCTTTTCCCTCACTTTCTAATATCAACTTTCATACAGCTCTGTCATGCCCCAGGCCTACATGACCAAATCAGTTTTAATAAGAAAAACTGAGTTGATTTATAAGGCAAATATTTCCTTGATGGGCACTGGGGAAAAAAAAAAAATCCCAAAGAATTTTCTTGATGATCCGTTTCATTTCCTAGTTACCGTGCCTACAAGATAACCTTCCCAAAAATTCCTTGAGAAAATGCCCCTCTAACTTCTCTGTGGGATTTCAGTTCCACTTGAAATGGTGCATTTTGTCCTGCTCAGTTCCTCTCGCTGCAGCTCAGTGTGATCTCGGAGCTTGCTTCTGCTGGAAAAACTTGATGTTTGGGCTTCTGAGCTGGCCGGCCACAGCACGCAGAGCAGAGAAAATGCTGGAATGAAAAGATGCTTTTATATCCCTGTTTTCCTTCTGTATTATGAAAGCACTGCAGTGCCAGGAGGAAAAAAGTTTTTACAATTGGGAGAGTGCATTTTGGGGAGGAAAACTAAGTGTCCTTGAAAATACTTCCTGCGTTGTGTCACATGTGCTCATGGGTGCCAGAAACTGGGAGTGGAATAGCACCAGGGAAACAAGACAGATTTCAAAACATAAAAAATGCAAAAATACAGCAGTGCCGTGCCAGGGAAGCATGATAGAAATGCCTGACTGCACACCTAGCTGCAGCAGACAAGAATGTAGACAAACCCATAAAGTCTGGACAATTCTCTGAGGAGCAGAGGAACTGCCTTCCTGGAACAGGCTTGTGCTGCTCTCCCGACTGAAATCTGGCTCCAGGGCTGACCTCCTCCAGATGCTTCAGAAGGCAGCAAAAAAACCCTCTGAAAAACAAAAACCTCAAGGAAGACATTAAGGGAATAATTTGCCAATAAAGGAGAATTCTTCATAATTGCCTTCAGTTAGTTAATGCCTCGCACTCAAAGCAGGAAAGATTAGTCCAATTCTAAAATGCTTCTAATATGTAAGACATGGAAAGATGCATGAATTCTGTAAGCTACCTGCTCATGCACTCATGTAGAGAGTGGGTATTGCACTAAAAAAATGCATATACAGAAACAAATGACATACTTTGGGAAGCTACTACAGCTCTATGTATTAAACAGAAAAACGCTGAAAGGAGTAAGCGTGCATTGCCCTCGTATTTTTACACTGACTCCCATTCCCATCTTGTTCCATTACGCTCCACTTGATATCCCTGTGCCACTTCGTAACCTGGAGACATGCCCTCGCAGCCTGTGTCAGGCTTCCCCAGCAGCAGGACAATTAACGGTGGACTAAGATTACAGCGTGGAACGTGCTCGCAATTCCTCCTCTGCACCATGGTCCAACTCTCTCATCCTTGGCGCGTGGTGCCGATGCCGCTGTGCCCGCCCGCCCCAGGAGCCTGCTGCCACCAGCCTGCTGGGCTGCTCAAGGAGCCAGCCCCACGCACGCCGGCGGTGACCGGTGGCAAAATAGAAAGCGCATGACAAAATCCTTGTGCTGCCTACACACCTGCGATGCATTTTTGTCTACTCCACTGGCAGGGAGGCCAAATGATACCTTTCCTTTAGGACAGCAAACTGAATCATACTTTCTGTCTTAGGAGCAACGTTTCTGTGCCTCTGGGAATGTGATCCTTATTCTCTCTGTTACAGACATGAGCCAGATGCTTTCCTGTAGTTCGGATATATGCAAGATACCTTTCTTTCTCTTTTTCTTTCTTTCTCTCCCTCCTCCTTCCTTTTTTCTTCCATCCTCTCACTTTTTCTCTCTTTTGGAGCTGTGTGTATGCAGTCCTTCCCAAACAAAAGGCGTTTGCTCCTTTTCTTAGAAGGATGGGGAAAGTTGTGACATGAATGGAAAATCACTTTGTTCTACAGTGTTGAGTGGAGATTGCTGCTGTGTTAGTGTGTCAAAACGTCCCTTAAATGCCATTGTACTCCCAAGGGAATGCCTTGTGTTTTGGGAACTACAGAAACAGCTACCTGGAAGAGATCTAGCATGTAGGGCATCATAGGCACCTACTTCCTGGGAAGCTACTACAACTTGGATACAGTAAATCATTTGACTAATCTTCAGCTCATTTCTGCCTAAGTGTGTGGAGAAGCAGGAACACCCTTGGCCGGCTTTGCTACCAAGGCAACACTTTGGCATCAAGTCTAAGGACAGAGCAAAGGGCCACAGGAGAAAGCTGTGGCAGAGGGAGTACAAGCAGAGGCAATGTCTCAGCCAGGAAAGCAGAGGTCTCAGCCCCTCAGAAGTCTTCCTGGTTTCTTTCCTGAGCATAAGGGCAAAGGAGTTGTAAAAAAAAGTCTGAAAAACAGCTGACTTGGGGGATGTTTACAGCAAACTCTACCCAATGCAAGGAATCACACCAATGAGGTTGCTTACAAATGTAAAAGTTCAACACAGATGGACTACGGGGAGACTTGCTCTCGGTGCTGACACTGAGGCAGGAGTGGGCTGTGAAATGAAGCCTGCTAGCTCATGTTTGACGAGTCAGAGACAGGGCAAAGAGAGTGAGCTGTAACATGATCAAAACAGTGAGGCTGGGAAATGATCTTTGGAGCGGCATTCCTAATCACCATGAGCAGGGAAAACTGTGTTTGTCAGGAAGAGAGGAAAGGCTGTGGCTTCCGTGGTCTACTGTGCTTCATCCAGACCAGGACTGAACAAGCCTTTTAATCTATGCAGTACTGGCTTTACTAGACAGATTTATATATTGTATATGTGCTAGAGAAAGGTTCCTGAGCCAGTATTTGTTCTAAATCCTTCCCTTTTCATTTCCTTTCTACTGTACTCACAAACCCCCATTAAAATCAGGATCTGATCTATCTAGTGTATGCCGAAATGTTACTGCTACCTTGTTACAGCTGCAGAGGATGTAAGGGAACAGCAGACTCCTCACTCAGTCCAGTTCCCATTAGCTCCTTCCTGTTGCTGATCAGCACTAAGGACATGCTGGAAGAGGAAGGTGTCCTGGTTCACGGTTCCTTCAGCTGCTTGGTGCTCCCCTCATGTTGTCCCCAGAGACTGGGTGGTCTTCGGGTGAGCCAGAGTAGACCACTGGTCTGCTGGAACCATTTGTAAGTGGCCATTCATGGTGCGGTTGCATGGGCACAAAGGCTGAGGTGGGGAGAGACAATGGGAGATGATTTACCTATTTTTCCAGCAGCCTGATCTAATTTGGGTGGTCTTTCTTCACCCTCCTGTTTATCTACTTCTGCTTTAAACACTTTGTATAGTTGTAAATTAAAATGCCATGATCCACAGAGGGTTTTTGTGAAGAATCACAGTGAACTATGAAGTGACAGAAGGGATTTCTAAATCTCACTGATGGTGCTGGGAAAGCCCTTGATGGGAAAAAAACACCCCAGTAGCTTTACCAAATAAAATTATTTTGAGTGGCATCGTGCCCCCCTTTTTTTAGGTGGATACTCTGTTTCCCTCTCTCATTCAGCCACTCCCACATCACTGATGCTAGGTGAACCCAACACTCCTCCTTCCCTCAGCTGCCCTTCTACCTTTCTCTTAACTTTTTTTGTGGTATTAAAATCCTAAATTCCTAAATTCAGCCTTGCAGTAACTGTACATCAGACTTTGTGCCTCTGTGCTTCTGCAACCACGTGAATTATGTAACATTTTAATTAGTGTTATAAAATGAGTTATACATAAGAAGGGCTAACAGTACTGAATTTTCACCTCTCTAAGGTGAAAGAAATATCTTAAAAGACTTGGGAATGTAAAAAGAAACACTGGACAGTAGAAAATAATATGCCAGACATAAAAAAATGAAGTCTTCGCATCTCAGATATTTAATAAAATGATGGAGGTGAATAAGTGTAATGCCCAGGTAGAAAAATCAGACATATGTCTTTCTAAAGCTCATAATAAAGGATTTTTCATGCAGGAGTGGATATTTATTTAGGATCATCAGCACCTTGGCTCAGAACTTCAGTCTTAAAGAAGAGCCAAGGAGTGTTCCCAGGGGAGCAAATTCGTTCTTGCCTGAGAGACCAAGTGTTACAGTTCCCTTCTGTACCTGTCTGAACACGAGGTGAGTTGTTGGAGGCTTTGCTTGAGTCCTCAGGTTGAGCTTCACTAGGTCTTTTCAAGCCTGGAAGGCCCTGTCTGATCTCTGCTGTGTGTGACTCATGGCGACAATAAGATAGCAAAACAAGTATGCAGGACAAAGGAAGGAAAAGAATGCATTTATGCTGTGGAGTTAGGTGCATTTTTGAGAAATAGATGCTCAGCTGTTGTCTTTTAGATGAGAAAAAGAAGTGTGTTTAAAATTTTATAGGCCTTCCGATAGAGCTGGTAGTGCTGTGGGGTGTCCCTGTTGTCTGGAGCTCACCGGCCTCTTATTACACTCATTTGTTCTGCACGGCGAGGGCTGAGTTCCACAGTTTGCTGTTGGCAGCTGAGAGCTATTATTGGGCTGCAACATCTGTTTCAACAACAGTGGGTCCCTGGTCAGCAAAACTAATTAAAAAAGAAGTCCAGAGTCAAATACCGTGACCTACCCGGTGTGTCTATGTGTAAACATGGTAACTACTGGAATAATGAAAACTTGAAAATGCGCAGGATAATTTACAAAAATATGACAAGTGATGAAAAGCCTCGGAACTGTTCCTCGTATCACACACTCAGGAGCAGCACACACGGAGATTAGGATTCCTGAGAATGTTTAAGCGAGCAGAGGGGTTTTTATTCACATGGGCATCGGTAGTAAACTCACTGAGGCCACTCAGCTGGACAGCCGACCTCGCGTGGGCCGAGAATTTACAGAATCAGATGGCAGGTTTCCTCCTGTCTCAGCTGGGGTTTTGTTAATTGGTATATTAGCTATGGAGGTACCTGGGAGAACGTTTAATGACTCCAAACATTCGTGGGATTCCTCCATTTCTCTCTTCTGTCAAAATTTCAGTTGTCAAGGCAGAAGTAACTGGTGCTGGTGATTTCCAGCGTGTTAAATACTTCCTCCTGACCTAGCAAGGAGGAGAGGAGTCGTGTTTATATTGGGATGATGAAATGAGATGACTTGTTTGAGGAAAAGGCAGTAGACAAAATAGTCAGCACAGGAAGAGTTGAAAGCTGTCAGAGGAAGGACTGTTTAGTTGTCAAAATGATGACTGAGTTAACTCCAAAGCATAATAATTTTTTTTTTGTAATTAATTTCAAAATTTAAAAAATGAACTGAGGCTGAAAAGTGACCAAAACCTCCCTACTGCATACACATGGGTAAAGAAGTGATCTATTTTCTTTCCTAAATATTTATTTTCTATATATTTTGTGCTAAAGGTTGTGCTTAAAGGAATCTCCTTCATAGTTCCTGCATGAGGTATATGAGATGTTGGTCTAGATGCAAGAACAGGAGTGCAGTAGATAGTACATTAGGAAGCTGCTGCTTTCCAACACAGCAAACGGGCAAGAGATGAGAGAGGTTCTTTCCCCATCCCATCTTCAAGACGCAGACCGTAAGCAAATGAGGTCCTTTTTCCAGCAAACAGAAAATACACAGAAGGAATCATAGCTCTCAAGGTTACAATTTCCTACCCATAGACCTCCTAATGCTGCACAATATATTCCCTCTCCAGGTATATGGTGCAGCTGCAGTCCAACCCACCATGACTATTAAATGAAGATATCAGTGATTAATAGTGCCTCACAGTAAGTCTGTCCATTCACAGTTCTTTTTCAAATGTGCTTTGAACATTTCCAGGCAACAGGGAAGTTGCTAATGGATTCTCACGTCTGGTTTTAAAATAAAAAAATTAAAAAAAATTAATTTAGGTCTTTCCTGACCAAACCTACACTTGTCTATGACTTCCCTTATTGCAGAATAACAGAATCCTTTCTTTTCAGGGTCAACAGAGAGGTTGAAATGGTGTACTGAAAACAGTCCACCTGTGTAGCCAGTTGTTCTCTGCTATCCATTCTTTCCTTAGCAATGATGGGAACTCAGTTTCCCTAGAGGTTTTTATTGCCAGTCTGTTTATCTGCCAGAACCTCTTCAATAACCCTCTTAAGATGGCTGAGAATTATCTTTACAGGGTGTTGAGATGAATGGTTTGTCAGACCTTCTGCCTGATGATTTTTACATCCTTTTCTAATTTATCCATTGAATAGCAGGTTAGCTAGAAGTAAAAGTACATTTAGCAATTTTGACTGTCAAACTTGCTGCAAATCCTAGTTTGGTTATGATATTGTGCCTTTAAAAGCAGTGGGAAAAAATGCCATTAGTTTTAATGTCTTATGTGTCTAAAATAATTATTGTGTCTTTGTCACCTGATAGTTTGTCAGGAAGTCTATATCTTTCCCCCAAGGTTGACACTGTTTTTTATGAGAAAGAACAATAATCCGGTTGATGATTTCCTTAATGTCACTGGCAAAATTTGGATTATCCACTGCTAATTCTACTTGTTTAAATCACAAATCCCAATCTGGCCTTTTGAAATATTTAATTTGCCATCATACCATGTAGTGGGTCAGATGGCAAGGTGATTGATCCACAGCTCCACATCTCCTTGGTCTTTTCCAGATATTTTTTTATCAGCTCATGCAATCTCTTCTTAATGTTTCTTTGTTATGCTTCAGATACAGCACCATTACAGGAGACATCTACATTATTTATCTTTTCACCATTCTGCCAGAAAACGCATCCTTCAAAAACAGATACTAGGAGTTTGCATGGGCTACAATGACTACGAAGGGGCTGGAGCATCTCTTGTATGAGGAAAGGCTGGGAGAGCTGCGGCTGCTTAGCCTGGAGAAGACTGAGAGGGGATCTGGTCAGTACTTTGAAATACCTAAAGGGTGGGTATCTAGAAGATGGGGCCGGACTCTTCTCGGTGGTGCCCAGTGAGAGGACCAGGGCAACGGGCATAAACCAGAACACAGGAAAATCTGTCTGAACATGAAGAAAAACTTCTTCACTGTGAAGGTGTCGGAGCACTGGCACAGGCTGCCTAGAGAGGCTGTGAAGTCTCCTTCTCTGGGGATATTCAAAACCCACCTGGACACTGATCTGTGCAAACTGCTCTAGGTTATCCTGCTCTGGCACTGGGGGGTTGGACTAGATCATCTCCAGAGGGCCCTTCAAACCCCTGCCAGTCTGTAATTCTGCACTTAAAATAATTGTCAGAGCTCAGAAAAAAGACAAAGGAATAGAGAAATCATCAGCATTTATTTTGCTAATTGAAGTTGAGACCCTGTTTTAGTATCAGGAGCCTGTTTTGCTGTTGTGCCTCAGTTCTAGGGAAAGCATAGAAAAGCCAACATGTATCTTTTCAAACGTAAGACCTTCCCTCTCATATAGCAGATGTGGATCCCGGGTTTTTGCCTGTCCCTAATGTACAGGCTGCTACTGCCTGAAAGAAGAGATACTTTCATCTCAGGCAATGCTGTATGCTGACCATATGGTCTCCATTTCTGTTGCACGTTGTGCTGTTTTCACTTCATGCCACCAAGCTTTTGGGGCATGTTGTTGTTAATCATCGTCTGCACAGACTGGAGGGAGGATGCTGGTGCTGGCAGGCATGCTGCTGTGGTGCCAGAAGGTCTTTGGAGAGATGGTGGGGGTGAGGAAGGCAGAGCTTCCTGGGCAAGATATGGAGGCCTCCTTTGGCAGGGAAGGATACTGGTGCTTCGCTGACAGTGGGCAGGTTCATGTCGCACCTGGGACGCAGAGGCATAAAAGCATCCACAGACATGATGCCAATGTTTTCTTGGTATGCTCTTCTGGCTGGTGTTGAGCTGTAGGCAGAGGACGAAGGGTCTGGAGGCCTTCCAAAACAGGCCTGCCCTTTCCTCTTTATTCCCCTGCTTGTGGCAAGGGCAGCAGGAAGCCCAGCTCCTGACATGTCTCCATCTTAAATGTCTCTTTCTCCTCCTACTGTCTTTCTCTTGGCAGAAGGAGCCTGCCTCTGGACTCTTACCCGCTGGAGAGTGACATCCAATTTCTCCTACGCTGTTGAAAAACTTGGAGCCGGTTGTGAATATGTTGATCTACTTAGTTTTACTGGATGAAAACTGCAATAATAATAGCCATGATGCAGTGCAGAGCAAGACTTTCAGCTGTTGCAATCATTGCAGCTCTGCCAGCTTCGAAGGAAAGAATCCATTCACGCCAGTCCAGAATCTGTCTGCCTTCTAAAGAAATCAAGTAATGCTGAAATCACCAAGGTCCCCCTTGAACAACACTGTGTTAACATAGTTACTGTTTCTTACAGGAATTGTTTGCACCTCTCACCCCAAATTTGAATCAAATTCTAACCACAAATATATGTCTGTGTTTTTTTGCCTTGCAATCAATTGTTTAAAGAAGTATAATTGTCTTTCCACTGTTTTATTTCCATTGCTTGGGTTATGCTAGGCAAAGTTCTGAGTAGCTGATGAATTCCAACTCTTTCACGCACTGATTGCAAAGCTAATCAGCTTGGTGAAATGGGACTGAAATACTGTTATTTGCTTGGATTTCTAGGAATATAAATAGTGACCATAGCTTTAGTTCTTGAGCTATTCTCAGGATGCCTGCTGACATTCACCTGAGAGCCAGCAGGCATCTGGCTGCAAGACTTCATGGACTCGCTTCTTAAAATTAGAAACAAAGCAGAGAGAACGAGAACAACACAGACCTACAGGATCACTCCTAAATTAGAGCTTTCACCATAGGAGACTGAGCAGCTCAAGGGAATTGGTAATGGGAAATCAGAGCCATGCACCTCGAGGCTGCCAATCTGTGACTGATCCAGGCTAGCACTGGCTGGAAGCCTTCAGCATACAACAGCTCTTCTCTTGTCTTTGTGAAGCTGTTAGTGGCCTCAGCCCAATTCCTGGTGGATATATATTCACAGCACAAGGCTACCTTCACAGCTGGGGTAAAGCTGCAGCCTCACTCACTGTCACAGCAGCAAGGGCAAGGTGAGGATGAGCTGGAGAGGTATTACAGCTCTTAGAAGAGTCCCCTGTGGTCAGGGAGGAGGTGTGTAGGTGAACGGGTGTGGAGAAGAGACCTTTGCTGGTTAATGTGCACTGCAGAGAGGAGTATGGCTCAGAGGGAGCCTATGCTAGAGGGGCGCATGGGAAGGGGTGGCAAAGGATTGGGCAGAAAGCACTGGATGGGGCAGGGAAAAGTAAGTTGTGCAACAACATTGCCTTAGCAAGGAAATTGTCTGCATAGTGTGTGTGAACAGCAGTCATCTTCTGTCCCTATACTGCATTTATCATGTGAGGATTGAATGTAAAAGGAGTGTGCTTCTGTTACATGGCTGCCTGATTTCTGGAAAAATCAGTAGGAAAGCAAGGGATACTCACAGCATGTACCTTTGCAAATCCTAGTATTGACCTGAAAGGTGCACAGCTAGCTACGTGTGCCCATGGTTTCCCAGGGTGAAGAACTGCTTGTCATTCACAGTACACATTGCTTTTCCCTGGCTTTCCAAATAAATGAGGGGGAAAAAAGAAAAAAAGTAATATCAGAGTTTAATGCAGCTCCAAGGTTATTGCAGCATAGACTTTATTCTTGGATTAGAAGGCCAAAGAAGTAGAACAGTGAAAGGGAGATCACATACAGCAGCATGAAGAGAAATAACATTGCAGGAGAGTGAGAATTCCCAGAACAAACTGACACATTCAATTAAGCCCTCACTCGCTACCTGGGGATGAGCTTTAGCTGAACCTTGGGGCTGTCCATCCCAACACAGGCAGGTAATCAGGTAACGTGAGCCACTCGATACCTACCCCCCCCCCAAAAAAAGAAGTATGGGTTGGGTGTGCAGTGCCTAAACTAATTACTCCAAAATGATTGCCTGGATTTGGGCCAAGCATTATCTCACTTGTCCTCAACGCTACTGCAATGGCATGAGGGGAACAGAAAATGCAGTAACCTGAGAGGGAGATAAGAACAAGAGAGAGGGAGAATTGAGAATGCTTTTTAGCTGTGAAGGAGATGTTCTGTCTCTGCACAGCTCTTTTGTCCAACCTTAACAACAGTGAAGCAGCCTTTGTGTCTTGTCTCCTCCTTTCAAAATGGATTGGCAGCCAGAAGCATTATCCACACATACATAGTCTACACAGTGTGAATTAACCTGCTTTTTTCTCCTTGCCAGACTCATCCTACTGAAGAGGAAAATGTCAAGATTTGAATGTAATTTTTACCATGAAAACCACAAATCCCTGGTCATACCCTCACCCCCTCCCATTATCTTAATTTTCTAAGCAGATGATTGGTTATATAGTAAATATAATAAATTTGACTCATACTGAATAAAACAGAGAAGTTCTGGTCTAAAGGATTATTTGTCTTAACAGGATTAAAGCAGAGCTGCAGAGAATGGTTATTTTACTGCAGGTGGAGAAATTTAGGAATTTAGTTTCTGATATAGTTGACCAGCGTAAAGGACCTGCCTAGAAATTTAGGACAAATAAGGTAAAAGTCAAAGTTAGAGAACAAAAGAAATACAGCAACACAACATCTTTTATTTTCATATGGTGCCATGTGGATAAAACACTATTTTTCATGTAGGAGTTGGCAAATCTTGCATTGTGTATAAAATGTGCCTGGAAAGTGTGGGGTCGGGAAGTACCACCGGTGTATTTATGGGGAAACTGGGCACCTCAGTCATGCCTTGCTAAGGGCTGTGCTTCAGGTTGTTCCACTGATGCAGAATTTACTGTGCAAAGCCCATGACAGACATCAAGTAGGAGGTGAAACAATATTGAAAATGTGTACCTTTTCCTTCTGTTTGCTGTTTTGTTTCCAGTGACACTTCAGATATGTGAACATCAGTGAGTGTCCCAGTAATAAAGCATCAGAGAAGAATAGGCAAGACTGTGAAATCAATAATCTTAGTCTTTACAAGAAAGGACAAGCAAGACTGTCATCAGATGAAACTAATAATCCATCTCTAATTCACTTAGTGCTTAGGAAGTCAGTAAATGCTCATTTTCAGCTCTTGCTCTGTAGGGATGGATGCACTCATTCCCCTCAGTATAGATTTGTTCAAACATGTGGATGGGCACAGACCTGGGGAGCAGTGCTGCATTGCTGCCCTGCAGCATTACAACCTGCAGATTGCATTTATCCCAAGAACAGATAAAACACGACCGTTTCTGTGCAGCTGCCTGGCTTTTTGCATCGTGTTAGGTGTGAGCTGGGCATGTGAGTGTGTGCCTTTGTTCCCTGTCCAGGGTGACAGGGGAGGTCCAGCTTCAGCCAGGAGAGCATAGCTGAGGGTTGGAGGACAGGGCAGTTTCTGCCTTTGAACTACAGTTTGGTACTACCTAGGAGCTGTAGCTGACTTTAATGCAAACATAGATGATCATGTTGTGCTTAATTTCCTTGCTACCCTTTCCCTCTTCTTCCTCATCCTCTTCCACTTCCTCGCCCTTACCCTATTTCTATTTAATTTTAATTTTAATTTTTTAATTTTTATGCTTATTTTTCTGCTTATATTTCTTATTTTTCTTTTCCCTTTGTTCTTATTGTTTCTCTCCCTCTTCCTTCCCTTCTCCTCCTCTCCTCTCCTCTCCTCTCCTCTCCTCTCCTCTCCTCTCCTCTCCTCTCCTCTCCTCTCCTCTCCTCTCCTCTCCTCTCCTCTCCTCTCCTCTCCTCTCCTCTCCTCTCCTCTCCTCTCCTCTCCTCTCCTCTCCTCTCCTCTCCTCTCCTCTCCTCTCCTCTCCTCTCCAATCCTTTTCCTCTTCCCCCTCTCCCCCCCCTTCCCCTTCCCTCTCTCTCTCCCTCCCTTCTCTTCCCTTTCCCTTCCCTCCCCTCTCCTCTTTTTTTTCCCTCCTCTGTCATCTTTGGTGGTCATCTGTATTTACAGACAAAGGGCCCCAATGTGCTGTACAGGCCTGCTTCTTTCAAGGGAACCTGCAGCCAAAATTAACTGTGACCTTTCCCAGGAGCACAGGTAGAAACCTCTTCTTGAGTGAGATAAAGAAATTAGAACTTCATTCTTCCATGGTTTACTCCTAGGAATGCATTTTGGCAAGATGCTAAGAATAAACCAGTTATTGAAAGGGGGATCTGGGAAGTTGACAAGCATGGCTAAGCCCAGCAGGGAAATTTGATGAGGAAATAAGATGCTTTGTAGATCAGTGTGTAGTGATTAGTCTTTTGAATGCTGGGATTATTATATAAGCAAAAAAGGGAGGGGGGAGCTTATTGTATCTGACAGCTACCACTTACACAGGTATTCTTCGAACTAATGAGAAACATAATGGTGTATTTGTTTATAATTCTTGAGTGAGACTCCTACATTTTCCACAGGCCAATTAAATGTGATGGAAAAGCAAAGACAACTTTTCTTTTCCTCTCCCAAGTTAGAATCACTGTGGAAAGAAAAGGTAAAAACATTCAGCAAATACTCTGCCCTATCCCTGACATGCTGCCTTAAATCTTGGAGTCTCTGTTCATCTTCAAACAAAAAATGTATTATATATTTGAAATGCAGGGACCAGGCTGTGTACACTGTAAACACGTGCTGAGAATAACCAAGGCACCAGAAGTCATTGCACACTAGTTGCTTACCATCATGCAAGCCAACAGATTAGGAAAAGCAAGAAGAAAAAGGATCGATTAAATGAACTTCTGAAACCATCACAAAGAAGTTAAAAATTCTAAAATGTCCTATAAAAACAATAGAGAAGCTGAGACATAAGCAACAGGTTTGGTTTGGTTTGTTTTTCGTAAGCAACTTGTTTTGAAAACTACGGTCTCCATATGTTTTAAAATTTGCATAATCACCCATAAATATTATTTTCCCCTCTGTATTTTCCTCTCCTGTCACCATATGCACATAGAAACAAAAATAACTTACGCTTGTGTAGAAGTTTGCAGATAGATTCTTCTAATAACCATTATGACTTTGTGTGTGTGTGAGAGAGAGAAGAGAGAAAAAGTGGGGCAACACTGTGCTTCCGTGAACCCTTTCAACATCAGACAAAACTCTGGAATACTTTACAGACGTTCTTCAGACATGACACATAACACATGACACTACTCACACAGAAAACATGTAGGGAAACTGACGGTCATTTACAAACTCCTCTGAACAGCCTGTAGGTTTGATTCAAAATAACCCCTTTGCAATGCTATTTGACAATCCTGGACATTATTATGCATTTTTGTTTGGTTTTCTTCACCGTAGCTAATAAGTTGGCTAAGACCACCTGGAGCTAGCTGGAGATCAGACGTTTCCAGCCCTGCCTGCAGTGCCCTTCCCCTTACAGACAGACTAATTTGTGTGCAAGCAAGATTTATCATCAGCCTATGCCTCTCTCTCTCACTGGGACATTATCTTAGGAAGTGTTATTCTAAGTAGCAATTCCCCTGTTCAAGGGAAAACATTTATGAAGCCAGCTTATTGAAGGGAAAGCTGAAGTATATTTATAATGTTTAGACATAACACATGCATATATTTCTACATGCTATGGGACAGGCACCGCCTGGACCGAGGCCAGATCTCACTGTTTATACGCGCAGAATGTATGGGCTCATTTTTTTCAACTCTCTCTGAACTGCAGGGATAATCTAAGTGTAAATGAGTCCCTGTCTGAGCTACAGGTTTATTGAATCGTTTGCAGGAGCGAGTACTTAGTTATGACAACATTTTATAGGTGGTACTTTCAACCAGAAAAGAAAAGGGGCATTTTTCTAAAACTTCACCGACGCATGCATGTATTAAGTACATACACTGTGTGGTTCTGGTAAACCCCTCTTTGAAGAGCATCTTCAGTGCTAGTTGCCACTAGTGATCCTCCTATTGCTCCTTAAGCATCAGTTGGCCAAGTACTGCTAAGGAAGTCCTTGAGTTTTGGAGTCTCGCTGAATTTTAATCATAGGGCTAGGTAGTCCAGCTATCAGTACTTTACCTATTTTAACTTTGCGTGATGATAAATGTAAGTTTTAAATGCATGGAAAACCCATTGTCCACCTCTGTGGAATCTGCATGGGCACCCTGTCCTTCCATTCTTCTGCCATTTCTGTTCATCTTTAGTCTACTGTGAACTTCTCAGAAACAGTCTCGTATAAATTTTCAAAAGCATTGTGTTTTCCTCCAAAAAACACCCCTACCTTCTTAGAGGATTGTTGGAACAACTCATTGCCACAACTCATTTTTGCACAGGGCAACTTTAAATCCAGTTCCAATGGTTTTCTACAGATCACTGTCATTTTGAACACCTCATTTACTGTCCCTATCTGTGGACTTTTTTTTTGTTATCTTTTTGATTGTAGCTGAGAAATCAGTATCTGTAGAAGACTTGAGATGACATCTGCAATTTATAGCTAGTGTTTTGGCTTTGTGATTCCTGGTGCTGAGTGCAAAGCATGTCTTTGAATTGGTTTCTATCATCATTTTAAAGCTGTTGTTTTTCTTGTCTTGCAGTCACTGCTGAAATCCTGGAGGCTGTCCAGATCCAAGACTTTTCATAAACATCTCTGATATGAATCTTTTATGACTCTTCTCCACTTGTCTGTGTTATGCCCAATGGTGAATGCAAAGACGGTCTCTTCAGATAGTGACTCACAGGAATGCAACATGCAATCCACACAAAGGAAATTTAATACCCTAGCAGCTAATTAAAAAAGCATTACCTTCCACCAGTGCTGACCTCCAGCCATGCAGAGGATAAAGATGGGTGTCTGTCAATCAAGTTTACCTAACAAACCCTGGCACAATATTATGATGAATGGACAGATCTAAAAAAGGGTGATATTGCTCAGAACTCTAAGGTACTCTTAATACCACGTTTAAAGAAGCAGAAGGCCTCATCAGTAATTTGAAACCTCAGCCTGCATGCTAGGGATACACCAGTACTGCCAAGTACTGCGGATAGTAGACATGCAGTGTGTGGAAGGACCATTATAGACTTCCATGGGGATTTTGATATACTCAGTGCCAGGGCGTTCGAACCACAACAGTACCTGCAGACATCCTAAAGTCTGCGTGCTCATATTTCAGAGTCTTTCATCATTCCAACAGCAGAATAAACACTGAACATTGAGTGGTTTTGTGTTCCAAAGAAATTTCATTGTACGCTTCGAACTTTGCAGCTGCTGATGTTGGGTCACTCTCCATTTCTACTTCATCATTAATTAAGACAAATACACCTGCCATGTTTGATGTAGAAATAGTATTCATCCACACTCTTCCTGCAATGCTTTTAATCCCCTCTATCCCCCTGCCAGGGTGTTTTTTCATCTCAATTCATATCGTGCAGTGTGTTGCCCCTGAGGTCTGGGACAACCCAGCCACAGCATCCTTTGATACAGTGAGAAATGGCTTGTAAAAAATCTATCTATTGTTCTCCTTGAACCAGTTAAGAGGTGAGAGGCTAAGCTCCTATCCATTTATATCAGTTCCATAGCACTTATCTGAATAACCATGTAAGAGTTTGGGTTAAGATGTGATTTAGCAATGCTGTAAGTGAAAATAACAGGACCAATCACCTGGGTTCTGTTCCCATGAGACCTCTGTTCTCTGCACAAGTGCATTCAGTCTGCATGCAGTGTAATGTAAAGGGATCCTACTGTAACTGAGAGCAGGACAATCAGGCATTTCATGATGGCTCATCACCTTGTTTCTGGTTTTCCTTTCCTGAGTTCCCTCTTACATTGCTCCGTTCAGACTGGTAGAGAAAAACCCTCAAAAGCAGAACTGTTGTCTTTTTGCTCTTAGGACACCAAAATATTTGAATCACACAGTTCTAGGAGTGTGATGAGGCAAGGATTATAGTAGAAAGGGAGAGAAGAGTTTGGGAGCAATATCTCCCTCCCTGCTCTGGTCCCACCATGCCTCCTTGTTCACCCATGGCCAGCATCTATTGAACTTCTGGAAAAACTGGTAAAGTTCATTCTTTGTCCTTCTTTCCTCTTTCCTCCCACTGAGCAGGGCATCCATTTCAGTATTGCCATTCTCAAGAGGAGGCCTGTGCAATTGTTTTGTCTGAATTAGCTTGTGGGATGGATACTTGGAATATAAAATGAACAGCTCTAGCTGTTGCTCAGTCAAATGCAGTGTATTAATCAGAGAGAGTGTTAGAGGCTTAATGGGAAACTAATCATGTCCTGTGAGGGAGAGGAAGGCAACAGGCACCATATTACTATTTCAGCAAAAACCTTTCCAGCAACTATAGAGGGGCTTTTATTCCCTTTAATTAGGGCAAATGCAACTGTACTAAAATTAGCTATACATACTAAGAATAAAATAATAGGAGATTGGTGCCTGAGAGGACAATGAATGGAGAAACATGGCATAATGAACCGAGAAGAAGGGTGAGGACAAATGTCTTTGTCACAAATGTACAGCCTGAGAAAAGCTGACTTGGTTTACCACCTGAAGGGGGTGGTGATGTCCCAGGGTAACGTAATGTCCCTGTTGAGGTTCTTTACCTCCAGGACATGGCAGAAGTGACCACATCTGGTGACTGATGGTCAGTAGCAGCTTGAGTGGGAAGGTGTGGAGCCAGGGGTAACCAGAAACCATGGCAGACGGAGCAGGTGGCATCTGAAACGTGAAAGCAGGCAGATGGGCCACTGCTGCTCTTTCTGGTTATACAACTTTGTTACCTAAACTGAATCATTCCAAATTAAATTTTCCATGTAAGAGCTGAGGTCAGGATGAATGTTCCTGGGAAGTGGCAATAAAAAACAATTCAGCTTTTTTTCAGATATTCTTCAGGCAGAATATGCATTCATGTATACTTTCATGACCTCCTAACTGACCAATATATTATCAGGGTTTGAAACTTGGTAGAAATAAGCTTTTTTGTCCCTGCAGTGTGCTGCCTCTTGGCATCCTCATGAAAATCTCCCCAAGTGATGCCAACTTGCAGACCTTTGACTTGCTGCACTTTGCACATGCTCAGCTGTGAACTCCTGAATTTTTCCAGTTGCATTTCCAGAATATTCCAGTTGCTCCACGCATGCTCCAGGACTCTCTCTGCAATTGCAGCTGTGGGTTCCTGTCTAAGGATACAGTTTCATGATCAGCATAATTTGATCTAAGTATGGGCTGCTACCCAAATGGGATGGCCCCATTTTCTCTGGGATCCCCAACTGCTTTTTCTGAACCCCTCCTTTGTATCATATCTAGCAACTGTGCAATTAAGGAACAGCTTGTGGGGGGACAAAAAGTTTTCCTATTTTTTTCTTCCCTCTGTTTTTCAAGGTCAGTGCCAATTCCAAGTATGCAAACTGAGGGCAGTATGCCTGACACTGTTTTCCTCTCTTTGACTGCCCTGCTTGGGCATGCACTGCCCTGAATGGGAGGAGAGAACTCCTCACTGGGATGTAGCAAGGGAGAGCTGTGGAGCAGGCAGTTGTAAACTAGACATTTATGATTTAATACATGCAGCAACTTGTGCCAAGTCAGTGAGACTAGTAAACATTACCCATGGTATTGGGTCTGCAGATGTTTGTCTAGTGTTTAAGTCACCTGGATAGCCAGTATCATACCTGTCTGTATCCACGTATCTTGATGGCCAGCAGTAAAAGAATTCAAAATTACTATTGTTAGTTGACCAGTACACACCGGAAAGGCACGGGGTTCTTTAGAGGTATCTCAGACAAACAGTCTGTGAAGAACCTGCATATTCAGTGTTAACACGTATGGACAATGCATCTGCTGTCCTGTGCATGGGAAAAGGAACACAGCCCATGGTGCTGAAGGACCCCGTTTTTCCCTGGGGTAGTTCATTAGGGTTTTTTGCCTTTAATGTTCATCACCTGTGAAAGCCAAATAAAAGAGGATGCCTTTATCTGAAACTGAAGTAAGGTGTGTCAGTGGTCTCCTGTGAGCTCAGACATAAGTAGTGCTTCCTGTGCTGCCTTCTGCTCAGCTGCGTGGAGTAGCATGGGGACCGGTGGCTGTCACTACTGCCCTTTCCAGTGGGAGATGTATCCCAAAGCTTCAGTTTACCGTGGAGCTCTCAGCAGGGAAAGGAGTGTCCTGCTTGCCAACTACTTGCTCCATTCTGTTTCATCAAAGTAAATAATAATGATGTTGAATTTTTACACATAAATTCATCTATTCATCACAAGCTTTTATATCAAATTACTCCCAGGGGGTGACCTTGATTTCTAGAAAAATGACTAGGAGAAGCAGCTTTTAATTGCTTTCTGTATATAAAAAACCCCTATGTTGGTAGGGAAATAATGCACATGCATGCACTACAAGAGGGACCAAAGGCACTAGAAGAAATATAGCTTTCAATATATTACCTAATCCAATTCAGAGGGACTCTCTGAGTACAAAGGCTGGGCTGGTGTGATATGATTCGAGCATATGGATATAGAGAAATGCTAAAAGAAATGGAATTAGGTAGCTTATTTATGTTCTCTTCTATCCAGTGCAGAGCATCGTTATCATTTTATCAGGATCCCCTGACACTGCTGATGAAGTGTGAGCAGATTGACTCACCAAAGCCACAGCCCAAATGAGCATTTACTCTCTGATGTTCACAGACAGCTTGTGAAACTTTCCAGTTGATGCTGAGATGTCCTCTGAGAATACCACAAGAAGTTCAGGAAACCTTTTTTTTCTTTCTTTCTTTCTTGCTTTTCCTTGTTCTTTGCCATGATATCTTACTTTATAACAGAAGGACTAAATTTCATTATGGGAAGTATGAACTTGTGATAAAAGCAAGGGTTGGAAAAAAAACGCCAAATCTCAGAATTTTCCCAAATCTGACAGTGAATTCAGGATCCTTCAAATTCCATGCTCATTTTGGGGAAGAGGGAGGTGAGACACTTCAAAGAGTTAAATACTTTGTCATAGAACAGATTGCCCCAGATCAGAACTCAGATATGAGACCTACTTCAGTGCTATGTGATGGCTCAACAAGAGTATCAGTAGTATCAGATGCTTGTATCCTTTGTAATGGTTCTTAATACCTGCTAATGAGGGGTCATTTATTGAATTTCAGCTGTAGTGAGGAAAAGAAAAAGAAATTTTGAAAAAGTTGGTACAATTTTAGTTTTACCTTCAGGCTGTGAGTTCAGAGTCTCACTATGGCTCCTTTGTGGCCCAAAAACTCATTCCTACTGAAAACAACTGCAAAAATATACCACCAGCATCAAGTAATGACAGAGCTTAAAGGGATATCCACCCTGTAGGCATGTGTCACCAAATTGTGGCACAGTGTTTGGCAATGAATCAAACCGGTTTGATCTTTAAACAAGGACACCTGTATGTGTTAATGTGGCTGCTACCTCTGCAGTACAAGTGTTGTGGTTTTACATGGCAAGGTTCTCATGGAGAAGGGGGGTGGGCTGCGGGGGTGGCTTCTGCAAGAAGCAGCCAGAAGCTCTCTGCAGGCCCCAGAGAGCAAACACCAGCTGGCTCAAGGCCGGAGTTGTTGCTGGCCAAGGCCAAGCTCATCAGCAATGGTCACAGTGCCTCTGGGAATCACATTTAGGAGAAAAAAATCCCTCAAGCAGATGCTTTTTGCCACCAGAGAAGGTAGTAAGAAGATGTAAGAAACTGTGCAGGCAACAAGGTTGGTGACACCAAGGCCCCACACTAGATCAAGTGGAGACATACAGAAGATGCTGTGACTCACATTGGAGCAAGCCTCTGCCAGCACTTGCCGCCATGGAGACAGATAGAAACACAGAGAGAGAGAGAGAGAGAGAGAGACATACATGCTGGAGCAGGTTTGCTGAGGGCTTGTGACCCCATGGGGGACTAGGCTGGAGCAGTCTGGGCCTGAGAGACTGAAAGACATTCTATGATTCTATGACTGCACCCCATAGCAGTGACCCACGCTGGGGCAGCTGTTGAAAAGCTGAAGTCCCATGAGAAAGGACTCATGTTGGAGAAGTTTGTGGAGGCCTGTTTCCTGTGAGTGGGACCCCACAGTGCAGCAGGGGAAGGGTGTGAGGAATGGCTCCCTCCCTGGCTAAGAAGAAAAACAGCTTATGAGGAACTGACCAAAACCCCCATTCCCTGCCCCTCCCCATGCAGCGATGGTGGGGGGGTAAGAAGGGAGTAAAATCATGACTAAAGTGCAGTCTGCTAAGAATGGAGGGGTGAGGGGAGGTGCTTTAAGATTTGGTCGCACTTATCATGATCAGACTCTGGTGTCACTGGGTGCATAGTGTAATAAATTAGAGAGTTTTCTTTCCTTTATTCTGTGTTGAGTTTGTTCTGCCCATGACACTAATTGTAGAATGATCTTTCCCTGTCCATATCTTGATTCCTAAACCTCTCTATAAATATTTTCTCCCCTGTCCAGCTGAAATGGGGAGTGATACAGCAGCTTCGGTGGGCATCTGGCCTCTAGCCAGGTGTAATTAAATAAAGCGTAATTTCGGCTTGTTACTGCAATGAAGACTTCCAACCATAGCCTCAGAACTACAGTTTGTTTTGCTCTTGTCTATGTTACTGTATGGGCCTATGTTGAAACAATTGCAAAACCAAAAATATATTGTAACCAGAGCATCCAATATTGTTGGTTTTTCTGTTTTGGTTATATTTTTTTTCTAAGGCAGATGAGTCCCAAAGGATACATATAGTTGATAAAGACTGAACCGAGGCTGGTAGAGAGAAAACCCACTCTATTTCTAAAGATATGTAAACAGATCTTAAACTTGAAGTTGAAGGCATTTCTCCCCCACCCCCAAAGCACTAGTGTGACTTAATTTGCCAGCTGTCCACTTCCATCAGTAATTCACGAGTAAAAGCAAAGAAAACACTTTTCAGGAATGCTTCACTGCCCAAATAATAAGCCATTATTTTAACTCAGAAGATTCTCAGGAAGGACAGAGGAAAACAAGCCTCTAGATCTGCAAAATGCTGTACAACATTCAAATAATGAACATTGCCTCTCACATTCAAGACGTGCTGAGGTTGTGCTGAAAGATTGGTGAGTGGTTTTTAGTCTGTTGAGGCCCAAACCCTTGTTTCTGGGTTTCTACTGTAGTTATGGATATTATTCCTAGCTAGGAAATGCAGTTTTCATTCCTCTTCTGCTTCTGGTGAAAGTAATACTTAAATGGAAACCGAAAGCAACAAATGTTCACCAGCATCCCCTGTTTCCAAACACAAACCTTATTTTTAGGTCTTTGTCAAAAAAAGCAAGTGACAAAAAGACTGTTAACATTTTGTGGTTATTTTTAAAAGTCATGTAACTCCAGCAACTTATAGAAACTGAAGAGTAGATAGACTATTTACCAGACCAACCACAGGACCTATCCAGGAGTGCTGTTATCTGTCCTTTGGGGAGTAACATCCTTGTCCCTTTTACTTCAACAGTTTAAACAGCTGAACCTTGAATCATTTCCAAGTACCATTACCTAAGCCTGCCCTCCACAGTCAGGCTTGCCTTGGCTGCTCTCAGAGAGCAGGACATCTGCCCTCTCTGGGTCAGTAACTGGAAAGGAGGAGTGAAAGTCCTACAGGCTGGTATTGTCCCCCTGCCACCCACCTGAGACCAGAGCCTGCGATGTGACTCCCACCACCACAACCTGTCTCAACATCCTTCTATGGGAGATGTGATTTGAGCTGGACCTAATCCTCCCCCACTGTTTTAATAACTTAGGTTACTGCAGTGTTTGTGGCACCTAAACAGCTCCAGAGCTGCAGCAGACTTCCAGTCCCAGCTACAGCATTTTTCCTGGCAGTTCAGGGTAGGTCTCAGCCTGGAGAGTGCTGTGGATTTCATGTGGTGGGACAGAGCTGCTGGGAAGCCCAAATCTTTTGTGCTTCCAGTCCCACAGTGACAGTAAATAAGAGCATTTAGTATTTCCTTCTGCAGAAGAGCAGTTTCCCATTGCTCATTCACAAAAATGCTGCAAGTCCTTCTAGTATGACTAGAGCCACCTTCCTCTGTCATCTGTCATCCCAGACTCGTGCTGGGTTGGTCTCATACTCTCAAGGAAGGCTGTAAGAGAAGCTCATCTGCTGCACCTGTTCAAAAAAAAAAGTCCTGAAGGCAAGCAAAGATGTTGGAACGATCCCTCATGTCACAGGCAGTGGCACTTCAGGAATGATTTCATATGCCAGCCAGACTCCAGCTTCCCTGATTCCTCAGAGTCTTGTCATGGCTTGCATATGCCATGTGGCACCAAACATAAAAAAACAGAGACCACTGATGAACCTGCTCTAGCAAGGGGATTTAGGGCATTGCACATTAACTTGTTTTCTCTTTGTTAGACTGCTTGGCTTGCTTATTTGCTTCTTTACTGGGGCTTCTTTCATTACCTCCCTTATCCTTCTGCACACCTTTACTATGCTTTCAGGCAACTTGACAAAGTTTGAAGCATATTGTAAATACTAATTAATTAATGGTTAGGCTGCAGCCTTGATTCTGTGGGGGGAAAGGGCAACACACAGCTTTTCAACATAAAGAAAAAATGAAGGGAACAAGTGGCTCCAGGGCTTCCTGCAGCTGCAGTGGAGTCTGGACACCCATAGGCATGAGCAGCAGATCATTTCCTACTCTGCTGTTGCAAATCCCTGCCTGTCTCCTTTAGAGGAAGGCAGACAGGGTTGCTAGTGATTCATATGGGGGTTTGGGTAGCTTATGCAGAAAAGGAAGGGAAGTCTGGGCTCCCTTATCCATCCTAGGCATTATGAATAAATCGTCTTTTCCACAGTTAGCTTCAGTATAGAAATAGCCTACAACTTAACATGCATACATACACTGTACGACAGTAAAATCCAGCCTTCCATCTGTCTTTTTAACATCTTTTTGTAAATTGTGTTAGAGTGATAGCCCTAACTCATGTCTGTTGGCATAAAGCACATAATTTTCCCTTGGGATAAATGCTTCCCAGAGCAATTGCTGTGACCTGCTCAGACCATCATGGCTTACTTTCAGGGTGAAGGATGGCACACTTATACATGAGTGAGACTTGGGGATAGGAAACCAAAGGCATCTCATTATGCTACATGACTGAGTTCTTCAAAAAATCCAGGACAGAGGGCAGTTTGATCACAAGTGACCATTCCTTGAGCCCCCACGAATCAATGGTATCACTGTGCCAGGCATAAGAGACTAACAGGAATGTGAACTAGCTCAGCCATCAGGTGGCCATGCCAGAGTGCTGAAATTCAGCCAGATTAAAGTTCTACAGGTAACCCACACTGAGGACAAATAGGGGTGATGTAAGTCCAAGGCAATGGCAGTGTAGCAGGAGGATCCTGAGGAAACATGGCAAGACCAGAAGCTCGAGGATATAACATGTGACTCAGCTGACAGCTGCCCTGCATGGTGGAGTAAGAGGAAGCACAGCATGTGAACAACAGAGACTCTCAACAGGGAAGCATTCAACAGATGAAGGCAGCAGCAAACATGAAGCAAATCCTAACCAAAGTAAATAGTATGCAGAGCACGAGACAGTGGCCCAAAGAACAGAATGTATGACAAACCAGAGATTAACAGGCCACGCTAGGATAGCAGTAAAAACTCGTCCCTGTAAACAGCTATAGCCCTGCAAGTCAGCATATTCTGGCTCACAAGACAAAACAGCAGTGAAAAATGATAACACTGAAGATGTAGGAACTTGTATGAGATTTCAAAGGAGGAACATGAACTACCAGAAGGAAGAGTCTAAGGGAAATAGGAAGAAGGCAGTTGGAACATGCACTGGCAAAGCGCTAGCAGCATGCACACACTATGCCTGTAAATATTTCTCCTAGTAAGAGGAGAGCTTACTTCCAGAAACTAGGAGCCTTCTTATTTTGTTATCCAGAACTTAGTTACTGAAAGGGGATCATATCATTTTATAGACAAAGCCAGGCTTGAGACACCCTTGTTACTTGACTGGCTACATGTGTGTGTTATCTGTCACAAAAAAGTTAGCATTTCATAATCAAAGCATATCCCCTCCAGGCATCATTTGTGCTGTCCACTCACATGACAGCTGCAAAGGATTTCCATTGCAGTGACAGTCACAAAGCAAGGATGTGCAGTAGGGTTTAACACAACTGCAGTCAGTTCTAAGCATGTCAACTGTTTGCTGATTTGTAATGCAAATGTTTTGCTTAGTGGGCTGAGCTCAACAAGATAATGACCTGGTTTCCTAGTGGACACGGGATTTTTTGGCTTTGAATTCGAATGCTGCATCTTTTCTGTAGCACAGTTTTGTAGTTTAGACAGGAGTGTTGCTGAGTGAGGAAGAAAGAAAACATTATGTGTTTGTAATCAAAATTTTACCCAGAGAGCATGAGTGAATATTTCTACCTCAATAGAAGTAGTTATAGCTTTAGAAAAATGAAGATAATACGTGTATTAATAGTCACTGTAAAAACACAGGACCACTGAACTAATGACAAAGTGTCAACATGCTGTCACATCTAGTACTCAGACCCTCTGTAAAACTGAAATTTTGCCCATATGAAACTGCTACACACTTTGGTTCCATAACTAGTTACTTTTTGGAAACTTTTGTATTTTATTCCTTTATTACTTCTTTACAGACTGTTTTCTTAGGGAGAAGTAATGCATCCAGAGAGACTGAAAATTCAAAGTGAGAAACAAGTTAGACCATAAACAACAAAATAACTGTTAGAGTCATCAGGAGAGGATGCAGCCTTAGCATGCAGAGAAGAGACTGTGTGACTGGGAGCCACCACGTTATCAAAGCACCCACAGGGTTAGTCCACGCTGTTGACAGAGAGGAGGAAATGTAGTCAATCTACATTTGGCTCTGGTGCTTTCCCCTGCTGCAGTTTGCCAGTTTGTATCAGAAAGCTGGAGAGTGTGAGGTGTGGACAAAAAGTAGTGCACACTAGCCATCTTTGTCTGGTCTAAAGCCACGTGCACCCATCTACAGAACGGAAAGAGGAGACACTGCAAACATGATACTGACTTCTGCCTGCCAAATCACCTCTTCCTTGAGTTACCCATCCTCAGTAGCAGGTGGCATTTCATGAAAGAGAAGTTAGCAAGGGTTCTGCATTTTGCCCCTGTCCCACGAAGGCATGAAAAATCCTGAACAGACTCTGGCCAGGAACTGGTTAAAACTCCAGCCCAGACAAGCACCACTCTTTCCTGCTACTACCTGTGAGGGTGGACTAAAGCCGGTGATCTAGAAATGTCAGTAAGTTGGAGTTGCCTGAGTTTTGCCTTTGAGAGCTGATGATCGAGACCACCACTGCTAAAGCTCTGCCTTTTAGTTACTCATGTGTCATGAGTGCTACAGTGTAATTCAGGCTTCAATACCTAGCTGCTGGGCTCAGCAGCACAGAGCTTACCTCCTTGTCCCTCATCACTGCTGTCCTTAATGGTTGTCCTCATGGCACTAACAAACAGGGTCTGAGGAGCATCCACAGGATTTAGGAGTATGAAAAATTGGAAATCCTCCCGAGAGCCACTCAGAGCAGACACTGATTCTTCCTGAAGGAATTAATTCCCCTGTCTTTGTCCCTGACAAAGAAATCCATTTTACCTTCTAACTCATTGTCCCTCTTGCTAGGCCTGTCTTTCCTCTGGTTTTGAAGGATTATGTGAATTATTGTAATGTCCTTTACAGGATGCATTAAGTATTAATCATTAAGGATAACTGAATGGGCTGTGTGGGACTAATTATAGTGGCTGGCCTATTCATCAGGCAGTAATTTTGGTATTGTAGAGACAATTCTAAGAACACACTGTAAGTGCATAGCTATTGACATGCTCATCAGTATTGGTTAAAGATTCATTCCCACACAGCTCTAGACTGAAAATTAGCTGCTTAATGAACATAATACTAATGCACAGATGGATATTGGATGGTCAGTGTTAATCCCCCCAGAGAACCATCCTGGTCCAGACTTGCCTGTTTCTGTTAGAGGGGAAAGAACACAACAGTGCTTTTATTCCTTCTTACTCTTTCAGATTAATCTGAAAGTCACTCAAAATTTCTCCTTCACATTTTTACTTCTGTTCTAAAGTGAGCTCGAATGGGGCACAGGATTGTGTTGTGTAAGAAAAGCAGAATTCCCAGAGGTGGTGAAGTGAGAGGTGTGGAGGACGAGGTAGTACCTGGATCAAGCCTTCTTCTGTTGTTCTGCTCCTCCTCACAGGCTTTCTTAAGAGGCATCTTTTAATGTCTTGCCCCCAGGTAGCTTTTCAGTACATCAGCTCTCCTGTGCTGGGAGTGCTTCCTGACATCTGTTTCAGATTTGTTGCTCCTTTGTTTCCATTTATGTCCCTTCTCAACCATTATTGGTTTTAGGCCAAAAATATTAAATTGTATAGAAAATGTCCAGATATGCTAAGACTGGTGTATGCGTGAGGTAAATTTTTAATTGTTATTTTCTATCATATTAAGCACAGGCAGTTCAGCTTTTTTGTTGACAGGAGAGAGAAGATTTTTATCTGTCTTCATTTAACAAAGCAAAGCCTGTAGAGAGTCCCTGTCTTTTATAGACCAGCTATTGCAGCCAGAAAAACACAAAAAGGTTTTGAGCTCTGAGCCCTCATCACATCACACTTCTACCATCAAATCAGCGCTACTACAGCAAAAGGAACTGATTTAGAAATGAAGCAATTTCTTCCTGTAATGAGTCTCTTGATTACTGCAGTCCCTGCAGGATGACAGTACCATGGGAACAGCACCTTAAGGAGGTCCTGATGTGAGCCTTTGGGTCTGTTTTTTAGATTATACTGGGGCTCCTATTAGTACAGGGCTGATCAATGAGTACCCAGATGTTGAATGAAAACACTGGGATTGTTTGTAGCTCCTCATGATTATTGAAAAACAGAACTATTTTGCATGGTGTTAAATAATGAGATGGGAATAGAAATGCTGTGTTGTTACAGTTTATGGAAGCAATTCAGTTGCTGCAAAATTGGACATTAGTTTTTACCCAGTAGGATAAATAATTGAAAATCAAAGATTTGGATACTGTACGTAACCAATAACCCCCTGTACAAAATAACCTATGTAGTGGAAAGCAAGACACCAAAGTAAATGTACATATATAGCTAACATAGGTCTTCAATTTCTGCTCATGTTCACACATTATTGCTGATGATAATTAGTTTTTCTTTTCCTGTTCTCTAACTTTGATGCATCTGTTTCTAGCTCAGCCACCTATACCTGCTGAGATGGGAGGTACGTGGCTGTTGTGGTTTAACCCCAGCTGGTAACTGAGCACCACACAGCCACTTGCATCCCCCCACTGTGGGGGTATATGTAAAAGAAAGGAAAAAAACCAGCTCATGGGCTGAGATAAAGACAGTTCAATGGCATAACAGAAGAAAATAATGAAGATTGTCATCATAATTTAAAAAATAATAAACCCCAAGTAATGCACAAATGCAATTGCTCACCACCTGTGGAAAAAACAACCTGACACACTGCCTGTATCTGAGCAGCAATCCCACCTCCTAACTCACTTCCCCAGTTCTATCTGGATCATGACATTCTATGGCAGGGCACGTCCCCTTGACCATTCTGGGACAGCTGTCCTGGCTGGGCTCTCCCAGCTTCTTTTGCACCTGGCAGGGTGTGGGAAGCTGAAAAGTCTTTGACTTTAAGTAGGCATTACAACTAACCAGAACTAACTGAAAACATGACTGTGTTATCAACCTTATACTCAACCTAAATCCAAACCAGAGCACTATATCAGCTCCTAAAAAGAAAATTATCTCTATCCCAACTGAAACCAGGACAATATCAACCCCTTATTCCATACCATTTCATCATGCCCATGTCCTACATTTCCCACTACATTTCAATTAGTAATCATCACTTTTCCTGTCTTCTTATATGTACACACAGGTAAGTGTGAACATCAGTCTATGAGCCATCCTTCTAAAATGTCCACTGAGTTTAGTCCATGACTTTTAGGTTCCATCTGTCATTACTGTCTCTCAGGGCAAGGAAGATGGTGTGTGATGTTGGATGGTGGCATGCTGCATCTGGAGCTCGTAGGTGATATTTCTGACATGGTCCATACTCTGGCTGTGGGTTGAAGATGTCAGTCTCAAGGAAGTTTCTTGGTGCTTGCTGCTGAAGCCAGTTCTGGCTTCACCACCTCTGCACCTTGCTCAGTTTCATCAAAGTTCATTCTTCATTAGTCTGTGTGATTTCTACTGTAATACCATTGGTATGACATACAGCAACCATAGTAGTGATGACATGCAGTATTATGCAACAATTAACATAATACAATTTAAATCACTGGCTATCCTCACCTAAAATCAAATACACATTGGACACGTCTATTTTTTCACAGTGCCTACCAAATACACCCAGGTCCTTGAGTGAAAGTAGTATCACAGATGGGTTTGCCTTTGCCTGAGGCAGGAATAACCCATATTATGTGCACTACAGTGACTATACCTTTCTACACTACAGTGCAGGGCTAGTTTTGTTGGTAGACCCCCTAGTGTTGACTAACCAGGTGGCCTTTGTTAAATGTGTATCCCAATGTTTGAAGGTTCCACCACCTGTTGCCCTCAGTGTTGTCTTTACTGCTCGATTGTGCAATTTTCCCAGAGGCTGGTGCATGATAAGGGATGTGATGGACCCACTCCCTGCCATGCTCTTTGGCTGAGGAGTCTATGATGGAGTTTCAAAAATGAGTCCTGTTGTCTCAGTCCACTCCTTCTGGGGTGCCATGTCACCAAAAGAATTGCTTTTCAAGGTCCATGATTGTGTTCCTGGAGGTGGCATGAGGCACGGGATATGTTTTCAGTCATCTGGTAGTAGTTTCTACTGTTGTAAGCACATAGTGCTTTCCTTAGCATCCAGAATACCTGGATGACTGGGGTCTCCTATTCACTGACAGTGGCAGAGGTTAATAGTGGAATGGCTCTCCTGCTGTTTCCCAATCCACAACATTTAAGGTACCCTAAGACAGTGCATGAAGTTTAGCATGTGGCTTATGCTTCAAGGAGTAGAGGTCATATGGAGATCAAGACGATGAAGCACCTTGCTGTTTGCAAGTTCATACTGGGTTTTTTAGCCAGTGCAGCATGTCTAGTATTTAAGCTTTGCCCTGATTCCATACATTGCTCCAAGCCACATCCCGTTCAATGGAGTTAGCAGAGCCTCTGTGTAACTTCTCTGTGGGACCATTTTTATTTTCCACGCTGGTAGGACAGCAATAGCTCTGTACCACAGACGTGGTTTTGGCTGGGGTGTGGAGTTCGGAGGCAGCCTCCAAAGCAACTTGCTGCATTCTTTGGCAGTCAAACTACAGAAGCATATGGCACTGAGTTACTAACTGGATAATATTAAAAATAGTATAAGGCTCTATGTTTTAACTGAGCAACTATATTGCTGCTCATTAAACACTTCAGAAATGTCCATCTTCATAAATATAAAATATAGAATTACATATGCCAAAGAAAGGCATTATTACATTTCCTTAAAATGAAATCTTCCAGGTTTTAAAATGCTTAGTAATACTGGCCCACTGACATCCTTCTTGTGACCTTAAAACAATTTTTTGTTGTTTCCTTTAAATAATTTAGTGAGTGATTGCTCAGTGATGATGTTTAAATAAAAACACAATGTGATAGTTAATCTGGGAGACAGATGCTATTAATATTGGATGGATGTAGTTTCAGAAGTACTCTGCCTGAATCTGAAGTTCTGAGCTGGATATAAATAGTGGTGGGTTTCCTGTATGTGGAAAATGTAATAGCCCCGTTAAGCTCGTCTTCGCTGCCGACTCGGGCAGTGTATTGGCCCTCGGCTTTGAGCACCAGCTTTAGCTGAGACGAGGTGTGAGAGCCAGGCTGCCACGCCAGGGTGGGCCAATGAGTCCTCATTTGCTTGGTGCTCCCCCAGATACTTCTCTTGGCCTTCTCAGGCAATGTCCCCTAATACTTCCTCACGGTAGTGAGCAGAGTTGTTCTGAACCTAACTCTTTGGGGGAACGGTGTCTTTTGGGCACAGTGAGGGGAAGCGAGAGGCCAGGGGTGCTGGGATGACCCTGACTACCTTTGAACAGCTGAGTTATGTAACAGTAATGATTTCAAATGAAGTAATCTGGATCTGTAGCAATAAATAGTGGGTAGGGGTATCCATGGGGTGGCCTTGGAGAGGGGTCCTCTAGCTTAAAGTCACTAACCAATGTTCAAGGAGCAAACGTGATGCCTTCATGAGTCCTAGTTATTCTGAAAAGCCTCTGTGCCTGTGAGCTAGGTCTTCACCTGTAAGCTGGGAAATGAGAAAGCTGAATGAAGATGGAAAGCTGCCTCTAACCTCCCTTTATAGATTCATCATCCCACAGAGATGGACAGCGTCAAGGTTTGTGTGTGGCTATGATGAATGTAGTAAAATGCAAAACTGAAATACAAAGCAAAAAATAACTCCACTCTGAGGCTGTGCTGTTACAGGGGTCACCATCCCCAAATGCCCACAGTTTCAACATTTCTCCTTGTTTTTTGACTTTTACTAACAAAAGACAGATAGCTAAGGATCTCTGTTTAAATATTATTGTCATACAGTAGATTTAGTAAAACTAGTTAGCACTAGAAGGTTTATCTCAATACATTTTTGCTGACTACTGCTGGGTGCCCTAGAAACTTACACTTTTAAGCTAGGGAGGTGCCCAGCTCAGTACTGAGTGGAAGACTGATCCAGACATTAGTTACTGCCTCAAATTAGGGAGATGCAGCTGCAGTTTCCTTGCTTTACCAGATACATCTTTGCACTAAGGACATGGGCTAAAGTCTCACATTGATTTTAGCACCAATTTTTTGTGCTAAGGAGGTCCAAGCTGCCACCAAAAGCAGCACTGCAGTCAGCAGAGGTCCTGCATGGGAACCTGGAACTCTGTCCAGCTTTGGAGCCCTCAACACAAGAAGGAAATGGACCTGTTGGAGCGTGTCCAGAGTAGGGCCACAAAAATTATCAAAGGGCTGGAGCACCTTTCCTGTGAAGACAGGCTAAGAGAGTTGGGCTTGTTCAGCTTGGAGAAGAGGAGGAGGACCTTACAGTGGCCTTCCAGTGCCTGAAAGTTGCCTATAGGAACACTGGGGAAGAACTGTTCACGAGGGCATGTGGCAATAGTATGAGGGGTGATGGTTTTAAACTCAAAAAGGGGAGATTTAGGTTGGATAGTAGGAAAAAATCCTTCAATATGATGGTGGTAGATCACTGGAACAGGTTGCCCAGAGGGGTGGTGGAGGCTGAATCCCTGGAGACATTCAAGGTCAGGCTTGATGTGAGCAACCTAATCTAGTGAAGATGTCCCTGCTTACTGCAGGGGGGTTGCACTAGGTGACCTTTAAAGCTTCCTTCCAATCTAACGCATTCTATGATTCTATGACCCAAGGCAGAGCTAGAACTGCCCCAGCCACCTGTTCCTCCACTAAGGAAGAAAATATTTCATTTTTAACACAAGAATATATCTGGTTTACGATTTCATTTGTGGTGGCACAGATACTTCTGCTGGAAGAGAAGGGCAATGAAGGATGAGATGAGAGGAAGGACTGATGCTTTTCCATCAGTGGCAGCATTTGTGAACCAGGAGCCCCTGTCCCCATCTGCTCCACCATCTCATCTGTAAAATGGGGCACTAGTACTTCTCTTCCCCACAGGACATTTGAGGACCGACACATTCCTGCTGCTGAGGAACTCAGGTGTAAAGAGATAAACAAGTATAAGCTGGATCAGGCCTCCATCAGGAATCTGGGGAACGCATTTCAGCTGTTTGTCTCAAATCAGAAGCCTTAGAATTTTCTTCAGCCCTCTACTGTATCGTTTCCAGGAAAATTTAATCTTTTTATTCTTCTTCATTGCAGTTCCTTTTAAATATTGGGACAATTCTGAAAATAAAAATGCTGTGAAGAAAAAAACTTGTCAGCACTTTAATATATTCTATTTTTCCCAATATTTTGACCAAAAGCAGTCTCATAATGTGATACTACTCCTCACCATACAAAAATCTGACATTATTTCACTGAATTTAGCATCTGCTGAATAATATTCTCTGAGTCATATAGAATGGAGGCTAGTCTGAAAATCTCTGTTTAAAGACTTCAGTTTTTTATCATTATAAACAATGATGGTGGCATTTATGATAGGTATCTGTGCTACTGAAAGTTGGGACAAGGAAAGTATTTTTGGAAGCCAAGTCCAGAGTTAAGCATTTTTCTCGGTGAAAGAAGCCAGGATTATTCCTACAGTAAGAAACATTGGACTCTCCTAAAAGAGCTACCAGTGCGCAGCCTGCCTAGGTGATGATTAACGAGGGGGACACAATAATGCATTACAAATGCTGGAAAAAGGATGACACTAAAGACAGTGGGGATACTGTGATGATGCAAGAGGGAGCAATCAGGAAGAATAAAATGAAAATAAGAAAAGCATAATCCAGTTTTTAAGGAAAATACCTTTCAGGTATATTACTTGGAATAACAATTTCCAGAGTTCTGTGGTAAAAGTATGTATCCTGAGTTTCTAAAATTAATCTTTAATTTTCATAATAAATGGCACTAAGATCTAAATAAATTTTCTGTCTGATACAGAAACAGTAAAGTCACTGTTTTCTGCTACTCATGTCTTTTCTCAAAATCTTCTAATACAGAACTTATGCACAGTGTAATTAATTCCTCTGCCATTGGTTTTGTTTTTCTTAGACACCTCCTACAGTCTCCCAAATCCTGTTCTGAAAATAATTGCTGTAGGGAAGCAGGCTGCATAAACCCACACACTCAATATCTTTATCAATGACCTGGCTGAAGGGATTGAATACTCCCTCAGTAAGCTCACAGATGACACTAGGGAAGAAGTGGTAATCTGCCTGAGGGTAGGGAGGCTCTTTAAAGGGGTCTGGACAGGCTGGATTGATCAGCTGAGATCAATGGGATGAGGTTCAACAAGGCCAAGTGCAGAGTTCTGCACTTGGAACATAACAGCAGCATGGCTAGCAGGTCCAGGGAAGAGATTGTGCCCCTGTACTTGGCACTGGTGAGGCTGCACCTTGGGTACTGTGTTCAGTTTTGGGCCCCTCACTACACTGAGGTCCTGGAGTGTGTCCAGAGAAGGGCAACCAGGCTGGTGAAGGGGCTGGAGAGCAAGCCTTATGAGGGAACTGGGGGTGTTCAGCCTGGAGAAGAGGAGGCTGAGGGGAGACCTTATCACCACCTACAATTACCTGAGAGGAGGTTGTAGAGAGGTGGGTGTTGGTCTCTTCACCCAAGTGACAGGTGATAGGATGAGGGGGAATGGGCTCAAGCTGTGCCAGGGCAGGGTCAGATTAGACATTAGGAAAATATTCTTCACTGAAAGGGTTTGTTGGGCATTGGAACAGGCTGCCCAGAGAGGAGGTTGAGTCACTGACCCTGGATGTATTTAAAAGACAGGTAGATGAGGTACTCAGGGATATGGTTAAGTAGAGGACAGGTATGGTTGGACTCAATGATCTGAGTGGTCTTTTCCAACCTAGTGACTCTGTCATTCTGTGATTTTTACTAGAAGAGCTGGAGCTTAAAATGGGTGAATCACATTTAGCAATTTGACATAGAAAACTGTATGACAAATGTGTTGTGAAACTTAATTTTTCCCCAGAGGACATCTCATTCCTGTATGTAAACATTAGCAATATTGAATATATACATAGTACAGCTGGTTGAATGATTCTTTGCAAAGAATACCTACAAATGTAACCCTTCTTTCTGCCAATGTCAATGTAATTTCTACAAATACTTTTCTTGGTTATAGTATCTACCAAAGAGTTTCCAGCAATTGATTCTACATGGTATTTACAAACTATTTAGTATGACTAATGCCTTGCATTTTATTATCATTCATTCATTGCTGCTCAAAAGGAGGACCTGGATTTTCTAGCAAGTTAATATAGGTAAACTACAAGCCATTTATTTTTCTATTGTATCTATTGTAGCTAAAAATAATTAATGTGGCAACAGTGTTCATTTATTTCTTTATGTTGTTTCTAAACAGAATAGTCTGTAAACGATGCATTTTTTCTCATTAAAAGTTTTGTTCTTTCATACACACATGGCCTTCTACCTCCATTTTGTAGCAGGTTGTTTTTTCATTTTGGTTTCTTTTTTTTTTTAAAGGTGATGTACACCTTGTGGAAGCTTGTATTTGTGTCACTCATGCAACAAAAATTTGAAGATTCACACTTGGCCTTTTTTCGTAACTTGTTTGCCAGGAAGTATCAGATTGGCATAAGCAAAAAGTCAGCCTCTTGAAATGCTTTTTTCCAATCTTATGATATATTTCAAAGCCATTAGAAGCTAATCTGCCAAATTTTATGTGATATGGTTGTCAGTAAGAAAAAAAAAAAGAAAGGCATGGGAAAACAGTGGGAAAAACCTGAAAATAAGAGACCTCAGTATATTTGGGAACAGCTGCTGGTGAGATACATGTGTGTATAGGAAATACACGGCCCTAAAGGATCAGGATTTTGATAGAGGTATACTGTGAAGTGTCTTTACTGTTACTGTACACACAAGAATAAAGCCAGAAGACAGCAGCTTGATGAAGGAGATTGCAAATAAAAGGAAAATGACAGCCTTCTCTAAGAAAGTTGAATTAAGAGTCCATGAACAATTAAGAAACCAAAGCCCTGCTTCAAAAGGGTAACTGAGGGCCTAAGTAACAGCAGCCATTCTGAAGCAGTAGTTAGCAGGTAGCCAAACCACATTGTGGGGCCTCGCGCAGGAGTTCTGGGAGGTGAGCTTGAAGTTTCAGCTGCCATTTTGGAGCTTCTTTGGGCAAAAGGTAGTGACTGACATGGTATGACGGGCCTGTCACAATGTTAAACACTAGGTCACAAAAGCCTTTTCAGTCTGGCTTAATTAATGCATCTACTGTCTATTTTTCCCTTCTAATATTCACTGAACTCAACACTGTGGTATATGATTATTATTACCATATTGAACTATTGAGTAGGATGGTTGAAATTTCTTAGTTAAGTTACATGGTCTTTGCAAAATTAATCAAAATACTCAATTTGCAAAAACATTGCAAATTGTTGCTTTTTTTGAACAAAGTAGCAGCATGGTATTGGTTCTTTGTCTCTCAGTATTATTGCAGAAGCAGTACAGACTTCTGAATAGTCTGAAGTTGAGAAAAGCAATGAGAATTTGTGTACCAGACTCAGTTACGTACAGAGCTGAAACTGTCAATAGCATCCTAGCAAAACTGTATTTTTGAAATAAAAGGGCTGAGTTGAGAAGGTTGCTTGTATCTTCATGCTACGAGGTACATTTTGAAAATCCAGTGAAGGTTTTTAGTTACTCTGCTCTCCAATGTTGATGACAGTGTACACCTCTTTGAAAAATCACCCTCTGTGCTTTGCATGTGTTGGAGTCCTCCGGCTCCGTAATCTCCCAGAGTGTATTGTTATTGCATTTTTGACAGCTGGTTCACATACCAATAGTGATGTAACCCAGCTGACCTTATACCCTTTTCAGGTCATGCATGATTCTTGTATTCGCAGTTTAATAAAGCTAGGAAATAAGACTAGCAGAGAAATACATCCTTCTTTGAGCAAAGTGGGTTGCAGCAGCTCTAAATTGATTTAATGACACAATGGAAACAGGAGCAGTTCTAAATTGATTTAACGATATCGTGGAAGTATCTTTCTGTGTCAAATTGTATTTTTTTATGACTGCAAGCCACCATGTATATTTCAATTTTTTCTCAGATGACAATATCTAAGGAGGTACAATGTACATGGCAGGCAGAAAGTGAGTCTTTCTCATTTCAACACTTGTTCACTTTCTTTTACAACATTTTAAGCACATGATTTCCTAATTTCTTTTGCTTCCCATCTCCCAAAACTCAGTAACTCTCCAAGTCTCAAGATTACTTACCAGAACTGACTCCAGAGTGACCAAATCATCCTTTAGACAGTCCTTCTCATAATTGTCTTGTTTTGTTTCCCAAAATTTCCTTCTCTTAATTAGGTCCTTAGAATGTTTGCTCAGAGGATTATGCAAAGTCACATAGAAATGTGTTGCCTTACTTTGCTCTAAATAAAAAAGACTAATTTAAGCCTGTGTTGATAGTTTCAGCTGTGCCTTTGCATGTTACAAAATATCACAGGAAGCCACGTCTGCTCTAGACCTGGTTTTAAATAAATGAGACTCCTGGACCGTATGCAAATGAGATTTTATTTCTCTCTAGTTTTATTCATGGTTTTATTCATCTACTTCAACGCCTGGGATGAAGGATGGTATTAAACATCCCAGCAGCATGTCTGGCATCTGTGAAACAGCCTTTACCTTGAGTTGCCCTGACTGTCAGAGTGGAAGGGAAGTTGGAAGACACAAAGGAACAGTGACAAAGGAAAACAGAGGGGAGCAAGAGCCACCAGACAACTTCTGACAGCTCAGTGCATTGCACTGACAGGAGATGCTGATGACTTCATTACAGACTAACTTTCTTCTAAGTGGAACTGATATGCCTGCACTTTCAGTGCAGCAAAGTAGTTTAAATGCCAAAATAATTCAGCAGATTCTGCCCACTTTATTTTTCCTCAGCTATCTAGTTGTGGAGGTGTAAATATTGTAACCCCAAAGGGATTTTAGGGATCATTAGTGGTGTAGAAAGCTGAAAACATGAGTGACGCTTGGCTGAAAGCCTGCGACTGATTGGTAGCCACAAATGTGGTTTTGAGCTACAGAAGAGGAGTGAGATCATCATCATTAGGAAGGGAAAGAAAGATGGAAACAAGATGACTTTTTCACGTGGATTTTGAAGATTTTTACCTTTGCCTTCAGCTTGTCTTGCTGATGAAAGATAAGAGAAAGAAAATGAACTTATCTACATTACAATTAAAACAACTCCTAAAGACTGGAGAGATTGACAAGGCCATGGGTAACACGGTGAAATGTCACTAACCTCCAGTTAATTTGTTCCTATGTTCCTATTAGTGAAGCCAAAAAGATGTTTTTTTAGCAGTAGTTATTTCACTAAACTTTTAAAGAAAGTATAAATGAGAACAGGAGAGAGAAAGTAGCTAGTAGTTGACTTCTAGAAATAATTTCCAGTCACAACACAGTCACTTTATTAACTGTTCAAAAAAAAAAAAAACCCAACCCAAAACCCAAAAACCCCTACCAAAATCACAGTATATAAAATACCAGCCTACATGCTGAAAAAAATCCTCATTTTACATTTCATGCTGGAGGGTAAGCTGCTTAAGTCCAACATTAACCTTCAGAGTATGGCAAACAGCTGTCCTTTAAAAAAAATATTAAAAGCCCTCTAAACTACAGAAGGAAAAAGGAAGAAAGAACTTCATTCATTTGATGAAACAAGAAAAACAGAGGAAGCGGGAGAGAAAATTTTTTGAAGCCATATAATGGTTTTCTTTATTAGTTTGCTCTATCTGCAGCTTCACTCAGTCTGTTTTCTCACATTTCACTGATGAAACTTTGCAGGTAAAATAAAAACACAATTCCTTTCCCCAAAATAATAGTTCTGAGAAAGAAATCCACTACAGCCTCTAAGAAAATTAAAAGGTCACAAAGCAATGTAGATGAAGCCCTCAGGTCAGTTATTGAAGTCCCCACAGTCAAGCTGCTGCGTTTTGCTCCACAGTGCTTAGCTGATCCCAGTACCAGGAGGGGAGTGAAACAAGCCATAGAGCAGGCAGTGAGAGGCTTACGGGGACACAGGGAGGAGGAAGGATGCTTTCTGCACTTAAGACCTCTGTGTTTTGAAGAGGAAGTAATGGGATCTTTCAATGAACAACTGGAAGCTGAGATCAGGGTACATTTGGATGAGAAAAAGGGTTTAATTTTTGACTTTGGATATTGTCTAGAAGTTCAAAATGAAAGCGCAGAATTGTAAACCACTCTAGAATTTACTATGAAAATTCTTAATTGTTCTGAATTAGATCAGAATGCCATCCCCTTTAATGTAAGTTAATTAAATTGGCCTCCTTTAGAAGTACTCATCAGAGCATAGCGTAAGTTATTTACTGGGTCCATTCTCCATAGCACATGAAGACAATGACACAACTCCAGAGACTTGGGAGAATAAAGCCAGCAGTAATACCAGCTGACCTTTCTAATTATTTTATTTTCCTAGTTTGAATCATTGAATTAATTGGGAATCACCAGCACAAGCCTGAGAGCTCCATCCTGTTCAAGGGAGTAAAGTGACACCACAAGCATGTGGATGCATTTTGAGGCATATAAGGAGGGGAGGGAAAGCCACTTCACAGTGTGCATGTCTTTCCTCCAACCATGCTAAATTATCTCTGACCTACCCAAAGGGGTCTGGGAACTCAGGACAGGAGGGTATCTACTTAAGACATCCTGCTGGATGATTGCAGCAGAATATCTTGTCTCCTTTGCAATCTGTGTGAAATTGGTGGAAGTCTGGTGAAATAAGTGATCTGCTGGGCCATGTACACAGAATTGTTTTGTGTGCTGGCACTGGGCAAGCATTCAGAGCAATTTAAAAATCCTTTAGCATAGATGAGATTCAGGCCAATGGTAGATAAATCACACAGCAGAATCAGCCCTCCAGCTGGTGTGTACTTGGGGTGATCACCCTAACTTGCAATCCTCACCTATAAAGGTGTGCCATGAAGAGATGCCTGCATAGCTGCTACCTTTTCACAACCTCCTGATACTGGTAAACCATCCCCATGCCCTGGGCTGTCAGAATGGGCTAAACTGCTGTCCTTGCTGAGTGTTCATGCCCTGGTGAAAAGCTGTTTTCTAGCATGTCATGGTTTTGCCCCAGCTGAGAGATGAGTACAATACACCTGCTTGTTCTTTAAAAGGGAGGGGGGCAGGGGGGAAGGGGGTTGGGGCAGAAGTTGAGGGAAGAGGGGAGAGAAAGAAAAGGGAAAAAAACAAAACCAAGGAACCAAAACCTCATGGGTTGGGATAAAGATAGTTTACTGGAATAGCAGAAAGATAGATACAACAATGATAACAGGACTTTATAGCAAAATATATTGAACTGGTGATACACAATGGAGTTTCTCACTGAACCACACAACTCAGGCCATACAGCTCAGAGATGTCCCAAAAACCGAGCTGTCCCCAAAACCACACATCCTGGAGATGCCTGTTTCTTCCCCCACCAGGCTCTCTTTTATGCTGAGCATGAAATAATTGGCATGGAATACCCCCTTTGGCCAGTTCGGGTCACCTGTCCTGGTTGTGTCCCCTCTCTTCTCGCTAGCGGGGAAATACAAAAAACTGAAAAGTCCTTGACTGCTTGGCAACACCTAGAAACATCAAGGTGCTACCAGCACTGCTCTCATCCTGACTCCCAAATACGGCATCCCATCCGCTACTAGAAAAGAAAACAACTCCATCCTAGCCAAAACCAGGACATAGCAATAAATGGCATTATTGCCTTAGATGACTGTTGGCACAGGTATTTCTCAAAGCCATTCTCAAACATAACGTAAGGTCTCACTGTAATAAAACAGCAGGACTACATGTTACATTGCCTTGAAGTCAGCTAAGTATGTAACTTCTCCAGCCAGCAATAAAACAAGGACTCACCTGACTGCTATTTTGTCTCATGTAGAAGAAGCTGAGTTCATGACACGCAAAGCAGCAGGTAGTCAATACGGAGTAAGGTGTAAAGCGAAAGGCTGTATAGCAAGCCTGTAAGGCAGCAGAAAGTTACCATCCTTGGGAGCTGTCTGGGCCAACAGACCCAAACGTATAAATAATGAATGAATCCTGCAGGTGGGACTGTTGATGCTCTGGTATCATAAAGTTTTGTCATGTCCAGAACTGCTACTGTCAACACCTACTCTGAAGAGATTGATTTACATCCAGTGAACGCACCAGCAACCTAATAATAACAATATGTTTTCCAAATGGGTCATTCTGGAAAACCTGGCTTTATTATAATTATATATGCTTGTTGGGCCTACTGGCATCTTGAATCATAGGATCTTAGGTTATACTCTCATAAATCACATTGTATTGCTGATTTTACACATATATTGTGGTTGTAATTTATGTGTCAGTTTATATTCAACTCTCCCCCTGTTACTCTTCAGTTTAAGAATGTGGATTTCTTTCCAGTGTTATTTTGACTTTAATAAATATTGTCTTACTACAAAATAAGTTGTTAGTATATGATATGGACCTCTTGGCTAAACATTGGTGCTTAGAGGACTTTGACCCATATTTTTCAGGTGCCCCAGTCTTTTGGGTTCTTCATTTTCTGAGTTCATGCTGAAGGCTAAATCATACAGCTCAGGTCTCGTGGCTAAAGTGTTGCTAGGAAAGATGCCTTTGAGGAAGTTTAATCTTTGGGGAATTCCTCAGAGACACAGGACACTGAGCTTTTTGGGTTTAATCTCTAGACCAATGTGGTGCCCACTCCACAAAACTCTCGTTCTGCCTGCTATTTTCTTTGTTTCTTACAGGCTTCTCAGCAAGCTCCTTACAGAAATCCTTCACTGTCTGTTATCCTAGGATTTCAGGATGTCTTTTACTGCCTGACTGTTGAAAATGGTTCAGTTCTAGAAGTATTACAGTCAGCCTTCCAATGACATAACATCATTCAGCCATGTTATGATCTTTTTAATATAACTTTTTCCTATGTTACCCCTTTTTCTGTTTTCTCTGTACTTTGTCATTCCCTTCTGGATTATTGTAGATCACAATCATTCTATATGGTGTCTTGATATTGCCTATTTAATGTGTGAAACATCTTTTTCTGTACAGCAAAGAATATGACAAAATCATTTAAAAATATGATCTACTATTTTTTATAGATCTTTCAGGTCAATATTATCTTAAAGATTGAGTATTTGCAATAAATTTCTTGATATTGTTCTGGAATCCAAATGCAATATCTGAGCTGGAAGTTTGGACCTGTCAATCTCCTTATATATTAATCATTATAAGAGATTGTGTCTCAGACCTTTCTTTTAATTTGCCTGGACAGATGTGCATTAACACTAGTTGTCCAGTGGGCCAATTTTCCCTTCCAGTTATATCAATAAAGCAAATCCATTGATTTCAGAGAATTTAATCCATATTTATACAATAATAATTGAGAACACTGGAACTTGACCCCATAAGCCTTGGTGTTGAGATATTTACATCCTTACAATGTGAGGGTTTTTATTTTTTAGCTTTTATTAAGACTGCAAGTTTCTTTTTCTAAAGTTCAAGGTATTTAATATGGATATATTTCTTCATAGAAATACCACATCTACATTCCACAGAGGCTTAATGCCTAGTACTGTGAATATTCTGTCTATAGCCTCCGCTTAGATTTGATTTATTCTGTCAGATTCATGCCTTTCAATTTGATATGACTACCTACCTAGGATAGAGAGACAAAGATTGCTGATCCAGAATAAAGAATAGCAAGCTACCAAATTTTTCAATGTAGAAAAAGGAAACTCAGTTAATCTTATGCTTGATTTTGCACTCTTTATGCAACACTGGTCAGCAGAGTCATAAAGCAGAGGATTTAAGATACACCATATAACTCCATTTTGACAGACATGAATCTCTGTCTGCCCAAAATTTCCATATATGTTCTGCCAAGATGTTTATTACATAGACTATTTCCAGAGACAAAAAAAGAACCTGTCACCAATCTTTCTCCATCAGTATTTCCATGATGGCTGTCTAATATGGATGGGTTCCTTCTTTGTGCTTGATATATATCATAACAGTCTCATTAATATGCTCTGAAGTTAATTAAATAATATTTCTATTGACTTCATTCAGACCTTAAAAGGAAAAACAAATAATCTTTAGGAAGCTACACAGGCTATGGTTGGAAACACTGATGTGGTGGTTTGACCCTGGCTGGAGGCCAGATGCCCACCAAAGCTGCTCTATCACACCCCTTTTCAGCTGGACAGGGGAGAAAATACATATTGGGAGGCTTAGGAGTCAAGATATGGACAGGGAGAGATCGTTCCACAATTAGTGTCATGGGCAGAACAGACCCAACACAGAACAAAGGAAAGAAAACTCTCTAATTTATTACACTATGCACCCAGTAAAACCAGAATCAGATAATGAGAAATGCAAACTGATCTTAAAGCACCTCTCCCTACCCCTCCCTTCTTAGCAGACTTCACTTTAGTTATGATTTTGCTCCCTTCTTCCTGCCCCATCACAGCACGGGGAGGGGCAGGGAATGGGGGTTTCAGTCAGTTCCTCATGAGTTGTTTTCCTTCTTAGCCGGTGGAGGGGGAAGGGGGTGGAATTCCTCACACCCTTCTACTGCCCCAGCATGGGGTCCCATAAACTTCCATGAACCTCCACAAACTTCTCCAACATGAGTCCTTTCCCGTGGGGCTTCAGCTTTTCACCAGCTGCCCTGGCATGGCTTCCTTCCATGGGGTGCCAATCTTCAGGCCCAGACTGCTCCAGGCTGGTCCCCCATGGAGTCACAAGTCCCCCCAGCAAACCCACACTGGTGTGGGTCAGTCTCTTCATGGGCTGCATGCTTCACTGCCAGGAGCTTCCTCTAACACGGACTTCCCACAGGGTCACAGCATCCTTCAGCGTCTCCATCTGCTCTGGTGTGGGGTCATCCATGGGTTGTAGATAGGATCTCTGCTCCCCATCATCATCCATAGGCTGCAGGGGGTCAGCTTGCTTCACCATGGTCTTCTCCATGGGCTGCAAGTGCTGGCAGAGGCTTGCTCCAATGTGGATCACAGCGTCTTCTGTATGTCTCCACTTGTTCAAGTGTGGAGCCTCTCCACAGGCTGCAGGAGCATCTTTCTCTCCGGCACCTGGGGCACCTCCTCCACTCCCTTCCTTGGCCTTGCACAGAGTCTTACATCTTCTCACTCCCTTCTCTGGTGACAAAAAGCAGCTGCTTGCATTTTTTTTCTCCTAAATGTGATTCCCAGAGGTGCTGTGACCATCGCTGATGGGCTCGACCTTGGTCAAAAACAACCCCGGCCTTGAGCCAGCTGGTGTTTCCTCTCTCAGGCCTGCAGAAAGCTTCTGGCTGCTTCTTGCAGAAGCAATCCCTGCAGCCCTCTCTCCTCCACCAGAACCCCACCATGCAAAACTACAATAACTGAGTAGCTCCAGCCATATTTGCTCAGGTAATATAGCCATCTTCTATTGGTCCTCACTTCTCATTCCCAGTTCATGATGATTAAAAGAAACAAATCCATCTAGTCAGTAATGCAGTGATACTTGTTCAGCATGTCCATTTTTCCAGCTTTAGTGGCATGTGCTAAGTATCTGAGGGAAACTGACAGGCATAGCATGTTAGATGTCTTACCTGGGTGCACCATGGCCAAGATGCAATTGGTCAGATTTAGACTTCATTCACATAAGTCAACCTATATATTATTAACTGTATTATTTGTTCTACTGATTTAAACCATGTGAAGATCATGAATCTGATCCATCTTAGAAGTTGCATGAATGATTTTTTTTTCTTTTGCCTTTTAAGTACCATGTCTGCAGGTAGATTTTGTTATGGAAAGTACTGCTATAATGGATGACCCTTCATAAAGAAACCAGATGCTGCCTGCGCCCTTCATGCAAAGGCGTGGCAGGAGAGAACAAGGAGCCAGCTTTTCATGGCATCAGGAGTCTTCTCTGCCCTCCTACCTGCAAGGCAATTCCTTTACACTGCTCTATGTCAAATACATACTGGAGATATACCAGCAAGTCTTCATGCTTCCCAGGAAGACTGGGCTTGCTTTTTACTCTGCCCCTTCTTTGCCAAGAGACATGCTGAGAACTGCTGCTTCCCCATGTTTTTTGGGTGTTCATGCCAACCCGAAGCATAAACCTTGACGGGGAAACTCTGGTTTGTTTTCCACTAGCAGATGGAAAAAGTAGTTAAGCAAACCAATGTTTAATTGAGTTGAATTCAGCTAGCTCCCTTGGGAAGAAGAGGCACACAAGACAATAGAAGTCATGGTTAAGAAGTGTGAGTTCACAGCCTGGTCCAAAGTATTGGGAAAGAAAGCATGATTTAAGGTTTATGCCACTCTCTTCCTACTTGTGTCGAGCCATGCTCAGTCCTGTACGTAGCAGGAGACTACAATGATCTGGTGCTATTTGTAACAATCTGTTTAATACAGAGAACTATGCTAACTTGCATTTGCGTTCATATAAACAGAAGCTGAAGAGCTTGCACAGAAACAATGCAGAAACAGAATCTGTGAATGTAGTCATAGGGGAAAAGAAAGAGGAAAAAATGAAGAAGAGGTTTTTATTTGCAGCCATGAAATTGTGCAAACGGAGCCAGGCTGACCCAAAATGCTAGCCTGTGAGCTATGTGGACTTTGACCTCAAGAAATAATCCACTGCAGCTGTAAGCAAGAACTTCTGCAAGGTGAGAAATACGGCACAGTTTCACATTAGGAAATGTCATCTCCTCAGTACAAGCTTAATGGCTGTTCTGATTAGTTCACATCACGTTCTTAGCTATGATCTGACAAGCATAGACCCCCTGTTCAATGTAGTGTCAAGGACAGTACAACTGTCCTTGAAAGGGATACCAAAAGAATAAGCCTGAGCAGTCAATATGCTGAAAACTTTTCCTGATTTAGGGCCTACAGTCTTATAATTTGCACAAGTTACCAGTATTTATGCAATTTATGGATATTCTGTCATGTTGGCTTGCATACCTGTATTTCTGTTGATTCATTTATAAATTCTAGCAGTTGTAACAATCCCAGTTCAACTAAAAGGTGAGAGATTTCCTGGTTATAGAAAAAAAAAATTTCCACAGCTTTCAGAGATACAGACTTAAGGGTAAGTCTTTCAGAGCTGGACAAATACTTCCCATGTTCCTGATACTTGGTTTTGCATTTGTATCTAGATCTCTGGATGAAGTTGAGAAAAAGTATAAGAAAATACATTAAAAAAATTTCTATATTTCAGAGGTACTTGTGGGAACTGTGATAGATTGCTGGAGTAAATTTGGTGTCATGTGTCCATAGATATTTAGCAAGATGGAGACATTGCTTCCTGATTATTCTTTCTGAGGTAAGTATGCACACAGATGAGAATGAGGCAAGTCAGAAACAGAGCTTTTGTAGACTCTGAAATTGTATATGAATCTGAACATGTGTACTTTTTTATTGGCACAACATCTTCCAGTGAAATACTTATCTATCTGTATATAATGAGTACTTAATATGACCACTTCTACTTTGTGTTAGCTGGATGAAAATTAAGCTGTGTCCTTTGAATACCATCATGCTTCTACCCTAGCCTTTTCCCTTGCACCTTCCCTCCCTCCCTCTCCAGAATACCTTTCCATCTAGATAGCTGCAGGGAAACCACATAAAACCAGACTAAAACCAGTAAAACAACCTTAACACACATTTTGACACAAAATAAAACTGTTTAATTATCTCTTCCTACCCCGAAAAAGAAATAGTTTTCTTCCCACCTGAACCTTGTTGCCACCTGAGTAGAGGTCAGCAAGGAAGAAGTGACATGGAAGTATTGTACAGCCACTGTGAGCAGGAGTGTGTGCACATATCACACCTTTGACCACCTGCTGCCACGCGAGTGCAGGTGCCGGCATAGGCACAGGGTAGATGAAGGGCAGGGCAAAACCCTGTGTGGCTGCCTTCTGTGGATGTGTGGGTCAATAGGCTGTAGATGGGCAGCAGGGGAAAGTGGGCATAGAAGCAAAGCATGGGGAAGGAGCTGATGAAAGTTGTTTCATCTGTGAGCAGAGATTTTTGTGCAGACCATGCTGATCTTTACAGCTTAAGGAATAGCTGTGTGCTGTTGCATTACCCTTTGCTCTGTCCCGTGGGAAAGTATGCCAGGAAGCCATCTCAGATGTGTTCTACTGCTTGGTGTTCCTCAAACCTGGTTTAGGCCTTTCTTCTCTGCTCTGAGTGTGAATTGTTCCAGCCTGTGCTCAGCTGAGCCATGATGGGTTCACATTTCCACACTTGGGCCTTGTAAGTGCAATGCAGTGTCATAGGAAACTGGTCCAAGGCATCATCTCTCTAGATTCCCAAAATAGTATGGTTTCCACATGAGATCTGACTACAGATACTTCAGCAGCTGTGGTAAGAGTGGAAATGGCTAACACTAATCCACTCGTGGCCCCCATAGCAAAAGAGTCTTCTATCAGGAGTTACATCTTACTTTGCCATCAATATTTAGCACTTATCCTAAAATGTTAGATTTGACAGCTGACCTCGGGGCTCACCAGAGGCTCCTTCTCTGAGAGTGCAGCCTAATTTTTGTGAGTACCAACAGCACAGCTCAGAGATGCAGGGAAAGTGAGTGCTTTTTTCTTTCATGCAGAGTAGGCTGCAATCTTAGAAATCTGATGTGAATCTACAACTAACCAGGTAAGAAGAGGCACACTCAAATTAGAGAGTCAAAAAAGCTAAATAACTGGACTAAAAAATGGATTCTAAGCTTTTGTAGCTGAAAGACATCGGAGAGTTATTTGGTAATAAGGTTTTCCTTGGCTATGTTAGTTGTTATGCACATTTTCCATTAAAGGTTTTGCACTAATAACTTATTGGTTTGTACATGTACAGGGATGTGTAGGGCTGGAAGTGATGCAGCAAAAATCTGGGGAATTTTTCATATTTTTTATTTAGGGGGGAGGACCTGTTCACACACTGGCTGTAACCAATCAAGTTTTGCATGATGCCAAAAAATTAAACATAGTAAAGCCAGACCCTGTCAGCAATGAGTTGATTGCTTTAAATAAGGGAGATTTCCTGAATGTTTAAATTGAAACTTCTACTATGATTAAAGCAAGGAGAAGTACCAGGATGCTTCCTAACTATTTAGTTCCTAAAATTCCTGTGAGGTCTGGAGATGACAAATTCAATTCTGATGTGCTGTGTTTTACACTCTGCAGGCTGTAGTAAAAGGTAAAACTAATCAAGCTTGGGTTTCCCATGGGCTGTGCTTTAAGATGTTTTCTTATTTAAAGTCATGGAAATATGTTAAAACCCACATAGACTGGTTGAAGTTTATACAAGGCAAAATGTATTCGACCATGCTTTTGCACAGTGTGCATATTTTGACTTTTCATTATTTTTTTGTTTGTTTAATCCTTCATCCTGCTCAAAACTGTATTTCAACCACATTTGTAGGCTGAAGATGGGGAAAAACAATTCATAACTCTCTCAAAATGTTGCTTAAGACTGCCTGGAGCAAAGAATACCTTGGTAGTTCATTGAGTTTCTTCCATGCTAAATACAGCAGGAGAGAGAATAGGCACATATTCCGCAGTAAACTTTTAATTAAAGGGGATGAAAGTTTCATGCTGCTGTTACTCTTTTTAGGAAAACAGAAATTTTGTCCCCAAACCTATATTATATGGGAAAGTTTAAGTTCACCTACAACATTCCTTCCTCACCATTTCAAGCTCCACTAATGAACAGTTAGATGGAATGTGCCTAATTAATCATCATGTGTACACACTCAATGTGATACATAGAGGGGAAAATGTTTGAAACAAGCCTTTTCAGAAGATGTGTCTCCATCAGAAATTAGGTCTGACCTGACTTTAAATGTATTCCTCAAACACATATTTTTGAAATTATCATTTTTAAAATTACTGAACAAAAAAGATGTTTCCCATTGTGAATAGATGAAGCAGTTTCTCTGTAACCACATACTTCACCATATAAAATGATCTCATCAGGATTTCCATATCCCACCAGAAGAAATACTCATCTTTAAATCTTCTCCATCTCAGAAGTTTTAAGACTGGTTTGAATTGCTATATCATTGATGTTTCCAAAGTTTAGCACTTTTCCTTATGGTTGTTCATTGTGGTGATATTCTTTTCAGTTTTTAATTAAAATCTCCACATGCAACTTCTCTGACATGATTTCCAAGTTTAAGTTGGAGGGAAAGGAAGAAGAAATATATTTCAAAGACTTATATCAGAAGTTATGTAGTGGTCCTTTACCAAATGAATGACAGATGGATGATGAGTATTTTTTAACTGCCTGTGGCATCATTTTGCATTCTACTTGAAAGCCTAAAGTATTCTCATAACAAATCAAAAGTATGGACATGGAGAATTCACAATTAGTCTTTTAGACTCTACTTCAGTACACACTTGGCTTTGATAGTCCCAGAGGACCTCATGCTGGTATTAGGAGGTACATATATGAAAACTAAAGGAGCATTTTAGGGGCAGAAAATGGTGTCTTTTTCTAAATGCAATGGTTTGAACACATGAGCACATATTCACTTGGGGTCTCATTCTGTCCCAGCTTTCACCAAGTGATGTTGCAATTGCTGAGAAACTCTGTCACTTTATTATTGCAACCTACATGTTGGTTTTAAATAACATTTTCCATAAACAGGATTGTTTTGATTAGTATATCCCAAAGAACACCTGTTGACAAGTGGGCTTTGGAATCCAATTAAATTATACCCCAATTAGTCCATGTGGTAATTGACAGTGGGGTGCTGCTGTGAGCTCCTCCTTCATGGCTCTGCCCCATACAGCCAAGTGCAGAAGCTGAGATCACACACCCCACAGTCTTTACATATTGCGGCATTTAGGATTAGGGTGGTTTTCAGGCTTAATCCCACATAATCAGATTGTGCCTCTGTAGAAGCGAATGATGAAATCCCCTTCTCTCCAAAACAAACAGATAGATACATTTGGTTCATGAGGGTGTGAGCGGGTTTAAGACTCCATGCAGGCTCTGCTTGGCAATGGGGAAATGAAATTTATCGCAACATGATAGACAGCTCTGAGTATCTGTATGAAATGCAAACTGGCCTGGGCATGATGATGAGAACACACCAGGAATGTGTCTGGCTAGAAACTCCCTTGTGCCTCTCTGCATGTGATCAGAGTATTTAAAAGTAAGAGCCCAGCATCCCTGTGTACCTAACAGCATGGCGGATGTCAATGGGGCCTGTGTGTCAATAGGGATCTGTATGTTGAAGGCACCTCCACCATGGCCATGCACACCTAAGCTACCTGTGTTGCCTGAGGTGGCCCCAGCCACCCAGGCCTGCTGCTCACTGCCAGACCATGGCCAAACACTGCTGGTGAGCATCAGGTCCTTTGTGGATTCACTGCACCACAGCCGTACCATCAGGCCAAGTGAGTAAGTGGGAGCAGCAGCTGCAGACAATTACACTGCCTCCACCCAGACTAAACAAAGGGCGACACCACAGCCCCATTGATCCCACAGATAGGCAGCCCTGGCCAGCAGGAGCAGGAGGAGACTTACCCCCTTCAGCCCAGACCGCTCGCCCAGGCGGGTGCTTTGCATGAAGCCAGCAAGTCTTGTGTAATTGTGAGTGACAGGGAAAGGCAAAGAAAGGGGAAAGAGCAAGTTTGGCTTTGTAAAGGCATAAAAGCGTCTCTCCCTTGTGGGGCATTGTTTTATTCCCCCCTCAGACAGGTCTGACTCTACCTGCATGGATTTCAGGCGCTCCCTTTGGGGAGAAGAAAGGGGTTTCTGTGCTCTTTGAAGCCTGTGTATGCTGGTCAGACAGGAAGCTGGAGCTTCTGTCAGTCAACAGCACATGCAAAATTTATCAAGTATATTACTTGACAGAGGTTACTCTGTCATTACTAGCTAACAGGGCTCTGCCAGAGAATATTTTTTATGGAAGCATGTGCTGTCAAAGGCAAAGTGTCTATTGATTGATTGCCACAGCTGACCTAAACATACAGGGATCACTGTGTAATAACTCCTTTATCATATATAAACCACCAAATGCTAAGTTCAATAACACTAATGGTCTCACTTAAAGCCCTGAAGCTAGGCAAATTCAAAGGAAGAGGGAAAAACACCATCTTTTCTGTAACCACCGCAGCCTGTTGCCCAGGATGGAGATTTGGGGCTGCAGAGCAGAACCACCAAGTCTGTAGTGGGTTCAAGGGAAAACACCATCCAGCCCACGAACCAAAAAATATCTATATAGACTCCTTAGTTCTGTACTTTCTCCTAACCAAGATGCTATGGTTATTACAGAAAATACTGTACAACAATCACATCCAGCAGATCCTATGCCTGAAAACTGCCTGAACTTTCTCAGAAAATGGTAGTAGAGCCTCTCTTGACTTTGCTGGTGGTTAAAATTCCTTTAAAAACAAAAAATGAACAACACAAAGAATTTAGCATTTACAAAAGAGAAAGGAGAAATCTTTCTTAAGCTACAGGACAAGCTTTAAGGTTTCTATCAGCTGTTTAAATACATCATTATCACTTTCTTTCAGAGATAGCAATATAGGTAGAGAAGACAGGCATGAATATTGCAGTTGTGGTTTTCTTAGGAAAGACAAAAGAGCCTAAAAGAAAGAAGGGAAGAGAACTGAATGTAATGTTTGTGCTGTGGGGTATCACAATATGAAGTTTGAGAAATACAAGGTTTGAGGGGGAGGAAGTACTTTTAAACTTGGAAAGTCTGAAAGCATCAGAAACCAGTATAATAAAAGTGAAAAAGGCTGAATTTGAATCTGTTTCTGTTCTCAGAAAAAAAAAAAAGATAATTTTTCTTTAAATTTTGATATGAATTCTCCCTTCAATTGTTCTGCAGTTGTTAAAATCTTCTGCCTAGCTATAAATGCAGCCACTATTTAGACAGAGATCAGCAGTAATTTCAATAGCCAGGAGCCAAGCCCTTGTCCCCCTGAGGTCAATGACATAGCTTACTATAATAAACACACAGCATCAGGCTGAGAGTCATTTCTGGTGGGGAGGTCTAAGGTCTTGCGAGTCCTTCTGTCACGGTGTTTCCTGGAAGACTATGACAGGACTGCAGCTGGGGATGCACAGAAAGATCCTACGTGAGGAAGGAGCCCTGCAAACAATTTCTGACAGAAACTCCTTGGCACTGGGGTCAGGCTTATGTGTAGAATAGCAGTTTTGGTTTGGTTTGGATTTTATAGGTTCAGCAGCCAAGCTAAAACATTGCTTTGGTTCTGGTCAAGCAAAGTAGTCGTGTAACCTGAAATACAGTCCCAGCCCATCTCAATACATGTATGGGGCTAGATCATCCTTACCATATCACAAATCACCTTTTGGAAATCAAGTGTAAAAACCAAGAACAGTCCTCTGTTATTAATAAGTACTTTATAATAACCGAATAACTCAGCAGAAAAAAAACCAAACCCAACAACCAAAAAACCCCAGGACAGATGCCCTCTTGCTGCTGCACCTGTTGTTCTCTTGCCTGTTTAAGGGAAGCTTGGAGTAAGCACTGCTTTGAGCAGAGCCATGGAGGGAAAGCAGAGTGCTCTCTAGGGATACTCCAGCTCAGAGGCTGAAATGGGCAGGGTGCTTTTCTTTAGGAGCAACTTACACCCTTCCAAAGCTAGCAGGCAGCAGCCCAGCTCAGCAGGTGAGGTCTTGGGAAATGCTGCACTTTGATGGGAGTCCTGGGGCTCGAACGGGGTGTCCAGAAGAGCTAAGCCAAGTTTTCCATCAGGGGAAAATGTGCAGAAATGTCACAGCTGAATATTTGGGTTAACATCACCTGGGCAAAATCTCCAGTGAACTGGAAAGAATTTACTGCTTCTGGTGGAAACTATACAAATAGATTTCCATGAACGCAGTTTCCTGGAGTTTCAAACTGAAAACAAAATGTAGTCAGTGGTTTCAGGTAAGGTGTTTTTTCAAGTATGAGATTCATTTGAAGCTGAAGCGAAATGCAGTAGTCAAACACCCAGGTGTAGCTTTCCTGAACTCTCTCGAGTCAGCCCAGACCCCCTCAAGCAGCTTGTTCTGCTGCTTAGTACCAAGAGGAGACAGTACTCACCTTGCCCTGCTCTGTGTGTAACTTCTCGGCCAGCTGCTGTTGGTAATTTCAAAAGATGGAGTCAAACATTTTGGGTTTTGTCTGAAAGCCTTCATTACCTAGATCCAGTCCCCTGTGGAAAACTAAATTTTACCCAAGTCTCCTGCTGTTAAAAGGCAATCTCTCCTCTCTCACATGAAAGGTCCAAGTATAAAATGACAAAATACTTTTTTAGGGGATACAGAGACAATTCATCAGTAACTCAATGATATATGGATGCTCATAGTACACGTCAGTCTCTCATAACATACTGATTTTGTCTGCAATGAAGGACAACTGCTAATGCAATGACATTAACTTAGAGTATTCATATGTGGAAATGCTTCAGTGAGATCTGGATAAAAAGCCAGCATGCACTGGGAAAGTTTAAAAACACTGGAGGACATACTTTCTTCCTGATGATATAGTAAGAAAATTAAGGTACTCTTGGTCAGATCTGTGGGATTTTTCTTGTGCTTCACATGTCCCATATCCCGTTCTTAGCTGAAGCAGCCAACATACTGCACCACATATGCTTATTTTTTTTTTTTCACCAGTTCCTTACAGGACATTACAGTCTTTAAAAAAGAGCTCCAGTTGAAATCAGCTTTAGAGTCCCCTTTCTCAAAATAGCCAGCCATTTCATTCCTGGTGTCTTACAGTACCTGGAAGGGAGGACAACAGAATGGCCTGTGATAACCAGCTCACACCTGTCACCTTTCTTAAAAATAGTTCTTGAGTCAGCCTTTCTCATGGCTCCCCACGGGTGCTCAGTGACATTGTAAATAAACAGCAAGTGATTCTGATGACACCCTGCAAATTCCTGCAATGTCCATGGAGAATCCCATCCATCCGGTCGTAGTGATTGACGCTCTCCTGTTCCAGTTCATTGCATGCCATCCCAGCTTTTGTATTCAAGCCACAAATAGTTAAGGGACTCTAATGCTACATTCACGCGTGGTCCTAGTTCCTCCCAAGTGATGATACCCACAGATAACACATATGGGAGACTTCTGACATGGGTATTTGCCCAGAACTCCTTCAGGGAGCACATAAATGTATTGTAGGACATGACTTTGAGATGTGATGAGATATGGAGATGTAGGAAGTGACTCAACCTGCTATTTCCTTTCTCCCTCCTGGCCTTCTTTGTGAGAGTGTGCTTTGCAAGAGGTTCAGTCTTTTGTGATTAGCCTCTTACCACCAGAAAAAGATGCAATGAAGACTTTCCGTATGGCTTTTGCCACTGGGTCCTTCACTGCAATCAGGGATATTTCAAGCATGCTGGTATCAAACTCTTACCAGAAGAGTTAGATACAAGGGATAAGCAGTCTTCCAGGTGTGGGGGTGAGCAGCCAAGCCCCAGCGGGACAAGCTGTGTAACACATACTTGGAGAAGAGTCAACCAATCTAAGTCAGGGAGCAGTGGAGGGAAACAAAATGATGAAGGAGCCTTCATTTGGAAGCAGAATGGTGTTTCAGGATTCACAGTGCTATTCATCAACATCATCACCATAAAGCCAAAGATGGAAGGGAAGCAATGGAGACCTAACAAGCAGATGAAACTGGCTCACAGAGGCACCTGGCTCTGCTGCAGGTATTATAGTCAATTTGCACATCTTGTCTCTGAAGACAGCTTTTTAAAAACATCTCTTTGAGAGATGGGCTTGCCAAAACCAACATTTTATCAGCAGCACAGCTTGTCAAAAACAGCATTTTAGCTAGGGCAAGCACTCAGTGTGCAAATAATGTTTTTCCAGGAGCAAAGCTTCCCATATTGGAAGGTAGAAGCTGTTAGCACACTACTTTCACTAAATCCATCCCTCCCCCATTCTTTCTGATAAAATATTATTTTCATCCATCTCCTCCCCCTAATAAAACATTATTTTTGGAAAGTTCCTGCCCTTCATGAAACAGTATTTTCCTCAAGAAAAACTCCTGATAAAACTCCACTTTCAGCAAGCCTTTCTCCTTAAATTGCCATGGTCCTCACTCCTGATAAAAAGGCGTTTTCTGTTAAGTCTCCACTTCTGATAAAATGTTACTTTTTCCAAACTTTTGCTCCTGATAAAACATTCATTTTGCCAAGATTGGCTCCTGAGAAAATGTTATGCTTGGCAAGGGCTGTTCCTGATAAAACATTTATTTTTGCCAAACCTCTACTTCTATTAATTTCCCCCCCCTCAAAATTATTATTATTTCCCCTAAAGCATCCTTAAAGTAAGATATTGGATATGACACAACAGTGGGTGACAGGATATCATTTGCCAACCAGTCTTTTATCCACAGCCATGGTCATTAATGGTGAACCCCCAAAATGCTGACATCGAATGCCTCTTGCACAATGTGGTTCTTCTGGAAGCCTTGGAAGGAACAATGAAAAAGATATTTGCACCTTTGTGCTGAAAATGGGCTTAGTTATCGTATTAGCTCCTCATATAAGGCAAACCTGGTCTCATTTAAAAGTGAATAAAATCAGACCTACCAACAGGTTAAAGGCGAAACACTTACAAGGACGTTCAAGATTTTCCATTTTTTTAATATTTAATGTTCTAGTGAGGTTAAATGAGGCTATAGGCAGATCCCTGCTTGTTGGCAGAAAAACTTTAGACCTCCAGCAGTTCTGTGTCTATGCTGTCTCATCCTGTCCAAATTCACATTGGTAACTGCCATACTGTACCACATATTTCTCAAGAAAGGCTTTGCCCATGAGCACATGTGAAAATCTGTTTCTGTGGTTGTGAGGTGCTGTAGGAAGGGCTGGCGACACAGAGGGCCCAGGTGTCATGTTGGCACAAGACAAGAGAACTTGGGTAACGTGCTGTGGAGCACTCTCCCCCTTTGCATTACCACACGTCCCTCTGGCTGGCAATGTTCACCCTGAATCCAAGGCTCTTTACCTACTTCTGTGTCAAGTCTCATTCAAGAGCTAGTCATGAGCTGCCTGATGATTTTCACATGTTTGCACAAAGTGCAGCTGATCACTTACATGTGTGGCACGCAATTTGTGAGGAAAAGGTGAGGACCTAAGTCTGTCTAGCTTGGAGAAGCCTCAGGTCTCTAAATGCTGCCTGCAGTTACCTAAAGGGCACAATACACAAGATGGATCCAGACTTTTCTCAGAAGAGCACCTTGGCAAGGTCAAGAGGGACCGGGCATAAGTTGTAGCAAGGGAGATTTCACTTAGATGAAAGGAAGAATAAATATCACCATGAGAGTGGCCAGGAACTGGGACAGGTGCCCAGAGAGGTTGTGGAGTCTCTGTTCTTGGAAGTATTCAGAACAGAGCTGGACACAGCCCTGAGCAATCCAACTTTGAAGTGACCCTGTTTTTAGAAGGCATTTAGACCAGATGAGCAGAGGTCCCTTCTAGCCTGAATATACAATCTTCCGTGTATAGCAATTTACACATTAGAGCTGGAACCCAAACACCACAAAGCATTTTCTTCACAGTGTATAAAAAAAATACCTTGAGCTGAGTTGAATATTAGACCACAGCTGCTACATTTTGTTTAGTCTTACTAGTTAATGTCTCATCCCAGTTATACCTTCAATATATTAACTTTCCAAAGGTTAGATGGAAGACAATATGTAAATCATGGGAATATACATTAAAATTAGTCATCTTGTTTAAATATCTAATTTATGAAGCTTCGTGGAGAGGAATGATAGTTAGTGATGTCAAATCTCAATGCAACCTCAGAGAAAATGTGGTAACCTGAAGACAGCACTGTATGGGGAGTGTGTGACCAGAGGCAGGCCAAATGGCAGTAGCACCCTTTCCAGCAGCAAAACACACTTTGACCAGTTTAAGCCAGCCAAGAAACCGTGTTTTCATGAAGTGCCCACTGGATCCGATTTGAAGTTTTGGTAACTGTAGGGTAGTTCTCTCTTACCTCTGTATCCCTGTTTCTAAGCAAAAAGAACTGTTCTGAGGTTTGGGGTTTTCTTTGGCTTGCAACATATTTCAATCACCTTAGTGCCTGTGCTGTGCGAGCTGATCTGGGGCGAGGCCAGCAAGTCACAAGCATTGCATCCCCTTTCCCATACAGCCTCACAGTTCCTATTCTGAGGTTTTGGGGCACCCAGAACCTAGAGCCAGTATTGTGTGACTCTGTGACAATCTTCCCGTCACGCAGCTTAATTTAGGTACTAATAACTCAAGACCCCAGCTGGGAGTCTTGTCCGCAGGGCTGAGCACCAGACACCACCTCTTTCACAAACAGCATGGGTCCTAAGGGTGCCTTCGCATTGTGACCCCCTGCATCAGAAAAGACCCTCTGGACAGCAAAGCTGAAGAGTTGCATATGAGCAAGGACCCATGAACTCATCTCAGTTTACCAGCCACTGGGCTCAGTAACCAGTTTACCCCAGTAGTAGCGAGTGAGGTATTAAGGAGAGCACTGGCTCAATATATTTCACTGCTCCCTCACTCACCAGAGTGAGAAGGAGCCCTTTGTCCTCACAGTCTAGCAAAAGTTAGTAACTTTGCTTTACATTTTTAAAAAAAAGTTGAAATCAAAGGCATGTCTTACTACCAAGAAGCTGGAGTAATTAATGAGCCCACTCTTGCTTTCTTGCACGCTGATTTTTAACAAAGTGGCAGTGGACAAGATGTAGTGACATGCAAATCCTTAAGTCGTTAAGCTGCAAAACATGACAGCACTACCTTTATTCCATAAAAGAGACTGGAAAATCAGTGTTGATCCTTTCCCTCTCTCCACACCTCAGCAGATGCAGGTGTTGTTCTGAAAATGGAGTAAAACCCTGCTTTTTATTTTTTAGAAATAGTCCAGAGTACAACATTAATCTCTCACTTCAGATTAGCAAATGTAATGATCCTTGTCTGGTTTCATTTGTGTTATCTTTTCATCCCAGAATGGGAGCGTTTTCTTGCCAAGAGAAGAAAAAAAGCTAAAATGTTTTCCAGGTTATGTCATAATAATAAACCTTAGATCCACTACAGCAGAAGTTGCATGAGAGAAATGTTAACAAGTCAGTAATAATGACGAACAGAACTACGACCTGACAGCCCCTACCCTGCAATGAATTTTCTGAAAGAATAATAAGAACAAGATTCAAACACAGCTGCTGGTTTGGGATGCCACATACTGCGATGCTGAACTTTGGGTACCAAGGTAATGCTCTGAAGACACCTCAAACCAATGGCCCCTTTTGAAAATGTTGGCCATAGATTTTGTTACACTGACATTTAAGTTAAAGTCATGCTGACCTCAGAGCAAGTTGCCCCTTGTATTAGGCTTTTGGGGGAGTAATTTTATTCATATTAGGCTTTTGTAAATCTTTTTTGCTTTTCTTCTTTAGGACCTGGCCTCTGCACAGGCAGGTCCCTGCTCAGTTCTTGTAATATTTCCAAAAGGTAAACACACGTTTAATGACATTTTTCAGTAAATTTAAAAATTTAAAACTTTTCTCAATGTTTGTAATTCCACACAAAACAAAACCGTTCAAATACTGTACAGTTTCTTTGGCTCTTCAGTATTCGTCCTCCCAAACATGAGGCACATAAGTCAATGCAACATATTTTACTATATCTACACAAAGTATTTTCATATACTTTGATAAAGCAGTGTAAAAAGTGCAAAGGTATTGGTAGTCTATTCCAGTGTCGTTTTCCCATGACCACAATCTTGCCATTTTCTAGATTCAGCCTTGGGACTCTACGGAGATTTCTACCTCGCTGCCTAACAGTAGGAGTTAGAGTTTCCCTGAAATCTCTTTATGACTCATGTTGTTGGTCTATTTTAGGAAAGCCATCCCATTTCCAAAATTCAGTCACTTCTGACATCCCCGGCCATGTTCACCTGCCACTTCTGGCTTCTCTTCAGCAGCTAATTTGCACACCACATAAGCATTTAGAAATTTGCAGTTAAACTAGGAATAAAATATCAGCAGTCACCACAGTTGATGACCTTTCTTTTAATGACATTAGCAGATTAAAAGGTACTCTTTTAACAAGAGGAACCTCCCTCCCTGCTCAAACACCAAGAGGCAATCTACTGCATTTGCTTGTAGGAGTTATGCATCAGGCCCTGACTCATTTGCTATTCCAAATGGCTGAAGTCACAATTATGCTATGCTTAAGATATTAGCACCATAAATAAAACCATTAATGCTTATGTGGTTTTCTAGGAAAGCTTTACTAAGAGATTTCATTTTTCTATCAATCCCTGCAGTAGACACAAGTCTAGAGGCACCCAATCTCTGTCTAGACGTTGCCCCCTTAATATCATGCACATAAAATTTGTATTGCATTTCTCTACAATAATATAACTAGTGCCCAAATGACACTGCAGTAGTAAGAAGATCTAGCTCCACACCTTAGGTCAAATCTTTCAAATTTGTCAGAAAGCTAAATAAAAGGAGGTTAATGTTAAAACCAACTACGTTGATTTAAGAAAGTAAGAGAGAATGGGAACCTATTGATTTTCTCTGTAGTAAATAACTGTAGAAGAGGGGTAATGTTGGAAGTGGGTTTGAACTGTTAGGGCACAATTTAAGTGCAAAATGTAGGCTGTGAATCTTGCACCCAGTGAAGCCAGTTGCAAATTATTTCTCACGCCAGGAGGAAATGAAACATTGACAGAGAAAAACAACATTCTGACACCTCTCCTACACTTTTAATAAAGGAACCAGGTAACAATATTTTTAAGTGGTAGAGGCTTACTGGTGCTATTTAAGAAATGAGAATGATTCAGTTTGCCAGGGACAAGTATTTCTTTCCTTCCTTTGGAAAGCTGGGAAAAAAGACTTTGCCCCTGGACATGCCAGTGATGAGCAGAAGGCAACTGATGGCTGGATTAACCGTGAAGCATGAACATTGGCGCAGACGCTTGAGGGTCTGTAGGCTTGGCTATAGCCCCTGACTCAGGTCACTTTGCTGGCAGCACAGCTGGGTGCCTCCATGCCCTCAGGTCAGCTTGGCTCCAAGCTTCCTAGAGCATGAATTTCCATGACTTACAAGCTGTGGGTTTAGGAAAGACTTATGATCGTGCGGGTCGAAAGCTCTGTATTTTGACTGTTCCCTGCAACTGTTAATTGCTATGAAATTTGAAGCATTGGAAAGGGCTCCCAGAACACGGGACAGCTGCTTGCAGCAAATACATTTTAACAAAGTAAAAAATACATCCCCAAAGCAAAGCGAGTATTAGGTTGCTTTTAGGAAATTCTGAATTTAATTTCTTAATGCTTCTTATATTTTGCAGTGTACCATATGAAGGTGGTAACCATTTTATTTATAGGTGGTGGCAACCATCAAAACAAGTTCTAGACTAGGGAGGAAGAAGGCAAGGTGCACTGTTAGGAGGAAAAGTCTCCTAGCACTTCAGCAGTGCACAGATACCAGTAATGTGTATTGGTATATATTTATTGCAACAGAACTATGGCTGGGAAAGCATAGCCCTGACAGTTATCCTGGTAAGACCCCAACTATTCTCCTTGCTGAAGCTCGAACCCACTTACTTATATGAAAAGCTGGAGAGGCTGGTCTGCAGGGTAGCAGAGGAGACAGCGACACATGCTGTCAAACACAAAGCTGGAAAGTCCACTGTTGCCATGAAGCTATAACCCGTGTCCAGTTGATGTGCTCCAAACAATTAATTTGAAAACTAGCTCTGATAAAAAACACCAGTGAGTTATAGCAATAATTCTAATATGATTAGATGAAAGCTCCTATTATCCTGAAGAAATAGAAATCACGGGTACCTTGCTCTTTCTAGAAGTGCTGAGGTAAATTCCCTCATAGCGGGAAGCATCTCAGGTGGGATTGACTGGAATCTCTACAAGTGAACATTCATAAAACCTTGCAGCAACCTATGGCAGCCCTGAAACATTCACACACACTACAGGAGACCTATGAGTAGATCCAGGAAGAGGATGGTAAAAGAGAGGAAAGAGTCTGTTCTGAGTAGCGTGATGCTGGGAGGTAGATCAGTGGAGTCAGGAAGAAGCATTTCCCTTTCCTGGCATTCTGTCTCATTACACTGAAGATCTCAGAGTGAATATGGAGATGCTGAAAACCCCCTTTCTTCATTTGGAAGTCTGTTCACCTGTGCTAATTTTTATTGAGGTAAGTGCTGCAGGCATTATTCATGGAGGCTTGTCTGCACCTTCTCATTCTGCCACTCATCTGAACGTTTTAAGCCGGCTTTGTTTACCACCAAACCTCTCTGGGCACTGTGAAGGTGTTTGCAGCCTCCAAGAAGTACTATATTTGTGTTGCACCTGCAACATTCACAAAAGAAAATAACGAACGATTTCTTCATGTGATTTTCTACAAAGATGCAGTCCACCAGCCTGCTTCTAAGAGAGCAGACTTTTCTAACAGCTTTAATTGCACGACATAAAGAATTTACTGCAAAGCAAAAGGGACCCTCAGAAGGTTGTTTGTTCACCACGGAGTATTCAAGTTCTTCTGAAGACCACATATAACTTACTAAAAAGCTTAGCAATATTTTATTATTTTCTTTTCAGAAGTGTAAAAAAATACTTTAAAGTACATATATGGACTGACCACAGATTTACTGCCACTGGTTTGTTGTAAGTCAGCCGGAATGAGGCTGCTCGTGTACATAAACGAGTCCAGCTGGTACATTTACTGGCAGCTTTATAAGAACACCTCCAGAACTGCTGAATGCTTGTGAAAGGTAGGGTATCAAACAAACTGGCCTGGACATGTGGGCCAGTTGATGGGCAAGGCACTATAAACCTATCCATAACTAGTGCAGCTGTGACTATAAAACTTTTCAGAACCGCCCCCCCCCCCCCCTTCAAAAATCAGACACACAAACATTTAATGAATTTCAAATGAAAAACCTGGAATGCTTAGAGGGACCATGTAATGATTTGGGGGAGTCCATTACAGGTCACACTTAAAACAAGAAGTGAGGTTTAGTAGTCAATATATTTTGTTGCTTCCTTTAATCAGCCTCAATTAAAATTTCCCAGCAACAATTAACTTACTTTCTATTTTTAAAATCACATTTTGGAGTGCAGCCTGGTATTAATATCCAAAAAACCAAGGGGACCTCTTTAACATTGCTGCCAAGAGAGCGGTAGCATTGTGGTACAAAGGCAAGCTTTGCGCATTTGTGTTAACCAGAGAAACCAAAGCCGTTTGCCTGATGTGTAATAAAAGCCTATCTAAAATTTATTCTTCCTCTAGCAGTGAAGTGCCTACGTCTGGCCACTGCAGTGCCCCTCAATGAAAGTTTATGTCCTCAGAATCAATTGTTTCATTTATTTACTTTTTTTTTTAATTTTCTTTTTTTTTAGCAAGGATCAGCACTTGGTAGTCAGATCCTGAAACCTCATTGCAATACATGATTAACTGAAGTTTCTTCTTTACATGAACAGGTAAATAGGAACTTGTTCATGTAGATAGACAGTGAAGCATTTGTGAATGCAGGTTAGTGAACACTGATAGTATCTCTTCAGGCTCTGAAAGGAGTAAGTAAACCTACCAACCTGGTCTAAGGCATACCTGACCACAGCTCTCAAGTTGGTTCAAAGATGATGAGCAGAATAGGAAATACCTCCCATCAAAGGTCAAGCGAAAATATCTCAGTACAGTAGCTGTGGACAAAGTTGGACTTTGTAGCAGTGCGTGCACTCAAGGTTGTTTCTAACAGAGTTCTTGGGCAATGTCTCTGAAGACTATCACAGCTATTGCAACCTGCACGAACAGCCCTGCTTAGTTTCACACACCTTCCTTAGGATGGAGAATGTTCCCACACACCTTTGGTCCAGGCGTGCTAAGTCCCCAGCCAAGCCACTGCTGTTCCGCACAGGAGCAGCTCAGGGGCCGTAGTGTCCTTGATCATGAAGTCTAGTCCTCTGCACACAGTCTGTCTGAGCCCCCAAAGTCACTGACTGCAGCCAGAGGTGTGTTATGTTTGCAGATCTTCGGACAACTGCCAGAACCCGTGTTTCTGAGGACTCATGGCTTAAGTCTCCACAAAACTTGGAAGCTTCTTTCCCAATTTCTGAGGCAGGACTGCTGAGACAGCTACTGAAGTAAAAAAGCTCCATAAATGAAACCTGGCTAAAGCAGCTGGGACAAGTCTCTATAAAAAAAGGGAGATAAAAACTGGGCTTGGGGATCTTTCTGACCATGTTACATATGGCTGCATTCCATTTTTATCTGAACTGCTCTCTTAAAGCAGCCTCAGTCCCATCTGTGTATGGAGGATAGAGGGAGAGCATCTCCATCAGCTGTGTGCTGGCATTCAGGTATCATGCAGAGCATCTTCTCCATTCAGCTGACCATACCTATTACAAGGCAGGCCATTTTCACACAATAAAATTGTGCAGAAACAAAAATTTTGAGACTACCTAATCATGGTACTAATATCTTCTTCAGAGAGAACTGAGTGCTCACTTTGGATTACACTGACACATTTCAGTCATCAGCTTCCTGACCAGGGCAGTGAAACCAGGAGGTTGAAAGTAACAGAGATGGCTGCAGGTTTTCTATTCCATGCAGATTCAGTGGAATGAGTGGGATATGTAATAGCTGTCAGGCTGTTTTGTAAAGAAATCCATGGATAAACTGCTCCCTGAAACACAGTACTAGACGAATTGATCCCATGCTGCAGTTCCTCGACTAATCAAACCTGACCAGCACGTCTTCTACTGTAACAAGTAAGTACTAAGAAAACACACAGCCTTCATAAGCAACAATTTCTCTTTGCCTGGCCATTTTTTTACTCTGACTTTTTCTATTCCTGGCAATCAGGGGGTCTCTATTTTTATTCTTCTCCTATTCTTGTTGGAGCAAAGCAATGCAACTCTGAGGGAACTATGCTGATTTATGCCCTTGACACAGACAACCATTTATTTGTTCTCAAAAGAGTCAAAAGCTGTGACTGATCTTAAACACAGTAGATGATTATTGGGAATTGTAAATGATCTGGACAGGTTTAAAAGCTATATATAAACTAGATGATGTAGCCTCAAATGAGCTGACATCATGAGCTGTTTATTCACCCAGGTAACTTAACTTCCAAATACCCACTTGTGCTTTTTCTTCCAGCAATGGTTTTGTCTCCCCCTGTAAAACGTTGCTTGTTTCACAGAGCTGATGCTGAAAGTAGCATCCTCCTAATTCATTAGCCTTCTGACTACTGCATAATTAGTATCAGCACTCTGAAATCAACATACTTTAAAATAAAGTAACTCCTCTGTTGCTGACTGGCATCAGAACACTCTTCTTCAAGTGCAGTGGAAGAGCTCACTGGGCTGGCCTTCCTCAGATACCAATCCAACAATCTTTCCCTAGATATATTTCCAAGTTATAACTTGATTGCGTTTGTTCTACACACACTAAAAATTTAGATTCACAGCCTATTTATAGGGCCCTGTAACAACAGCAACTTGCTCAAGACTCTCGTTGATTTTGTTGGTATTGTAAATACCTCAGCAAAATGACATCGCAAGCCACGCTATTATAACGTGGTTTGCTAATCCAGCAGTATATTTTTCCAACGCTGTGATTTATTTCAGAGCTGTATCAATCAAGGATTGTAAATGCACAAATCTAATTGTTTTTGTGATTTGCTTTTGTAGAGTGCACTGCATACTAGCTGCAATAACACACTCCAGGCTATGCATTTCCAGAGGATTACTGAACTTATTACTCTTCTTGGGTGGTTAAAGTCAGTCAGTCAGCCAAATACCTTTATAAGACTACACGTAGAGGGCCATATTTTTATGGTATAGTATATGAAAGAGATAATTTCAATGGATAACGGCCTCCCACCACTTCATAAATGCTGAGGCAAAGCCAAGACTTTATTGTAAAAGGAAATTGATCTCAAGACAATGTCCTATTGCAGTTGCTGAAGATCACAGCTACTTTATTGCAATAGCTGTAGCCCACTATACCACATATGAAGGAGAGTTAGTTATTGTGGGTTTGAACCTGCAGAAAGAAGCCTGGAAGACCACATGTGCAAGTATAACAATAATGCTCAGCGTGCAAGGGAGACAAAGGACACCGTTTCTGTGTTAATGAATATTCTGCCGCAGGGTTACTGTTCTACTGCATGCTGCTGAAGGAGGAAGGGCTAACAGAGCATTCATTTGAGTGGAGTAGGCAGTATGGAGGTAATGGATAAATTCTGGGATCTGCTGAAACAAGGGGTTTTCCTCTCAGATCCTGACCTACAGCCGTTGCTACTTTTAATTCCTGCAGATGTCTTTCCATGCCGCTTCCCGAGAGATGATGACTGCACATCATGCAAAGGCTGTTTCCACCCTGTGCAGGCACCCTCACCTGGGTGCGAGTGGTTGGGCAGCACAGCTTGGCCCAAAGCTTTGCACCTCCAACAGCAGCAGTCTGGCATGTGGGCTGCGGGAGCTGGGCGCAGTTACGCTTCGCTCGCACACTGTCTTCAGCTGGAGCCGCTGCACATACTATCCTATTAGGGGCTAATCTGTCTTCAAAATACATATTTGATGACGTCCTGCCACTTGAGTAAGAGAAGGGAATGTAGGAATCGCTGTACTGGGTCTGTAGGGTGGATCTAACTGCAACCCCACCAGGTGCTCGGCAGATGCTGGCGTACCACGGTTGGCAGATGTGGGATAATCTCCACTCCACACGCATTAGGCTTCATCCTGATCTCAGGCTTAAACTCTGAATCAAGAGGTTTAATGGCTGGATGGCTTCCAGTGGTCCAGTATTATTTATGTAATCGAATCAGGGTTTGTCTGCCCAGAGAGATAAAAGTGAGAGGGCAGCATGTTTTGGCAGTGGTAGGCTAGCGTGGGGGCTGCAGCCAGGTCAAGAGAGTGGTCTCTTTATACCAAAGGGACTGGGTGGCCAAATAGGACCCTGATCCTGCAAAATTATGTGTTTAAAGCAATCCCACAGCATTTCCCTGAGGAACTGCAGGGTGCCCATGATATGCTTCCACTGAGTTTTAACACTCCAGCTAATTCGGACCACGATGCATGCAAACAAGGGGGTGAGACCTTCCAGAACCAGTTGCCAAGCACCTCCTTGGAACTGCGCCCCTGCTTCCCTGATGCTTCAGAGGGCAGGGCAGCAGTTGCGCCCCAAAACCCTCACACTCTCCAGTGCACAAAACTCTTGATCCAGCTTGTGGGAAGAGATGGGAACATCCAGCTCTCCTTGACACAAAAGCCCATGTCTGGAGTTTGCAGGGCCTCCAGCATGGGTTTTGGAGTAGGTTCAGACTGACCTTGTAATGCATATGGTGATGGGCCTTAGGAGATTGTTTTGCCAGGTTTAGGTGATTAATTATCTTGCTGGGAGAAGTCCAGCAGGTACAGTAATACCAGACAGGTGTTTATTAATATTACAACCATATTTCCTCCCAGTGTTTGATCTCGCCAGCTCCTGACGTTGCCTCCTTAGTGGAGACAATTGTTGGCTGACATCTGATCCATCCTTTGTTTGGCACACAAATATCTTCTATTTCACCTCCCCCTTCACTAGTGCTAAAATAAAAACAGAAAGGGAGAGGTAAGGTTTACAAGGGTGTGAGTGCTAGGCAGTGGGAAAACTCATCCAGGCTGCCCTGATTTTCTATGGCAAGTGCATGGGGATGTGGTCAGGGTGGGTACCTGCAGCTGGCAGATGCTATGTGGACACAAGTGAGGGGACCCCTGACTTCAAGCTGCCAGAACAGGATTACAGCCCCTGCAAGCTCCATTTAACCACTTGTTGGAAAGGTTAAAAGGGTTTTTTTTAAGATTATGTCTGCAAAGTCCCATGGAAAGACATGAAAGCTGTTAGATATGGGATGGATCAGAAGTGTAATCATTCCCAACTCAGTCTGGTAAAGATTCATCTGTATGTTTGATTTTACACATGTGATCCAGAGGCTGAGGAGAGATTGCTTTTAGAGTACTTTGGATCAGATGCATGAATATTCAATAATGCAAATGTGACAGGCACAGAGTTACAAAAATATGCCTTCGTTACTTATTTTACTTTTGCAGAACTGGATTGAAGCAAATTAAATTCTCTCTTCTCTATCTATTTTACCCAAATTGCCCTTTCTGGATTTATTTTTTGTAGTAATTCTTCTCTAGCAATAAAACTGTTCTGCTATCAATATGTGTTCAAATACAACTCTTTCAGACTACTCAAATTGGTTTTTATTTTTGAAACATGCCACAGTGTTAAGACGTAATTCTTAACATCCATGCTTTATATTAAACATATGGGTCCATGAGGAATCTGTCCTTATGTCTACCTTCCTGTCTATCTGAGGTACTGATGAATGCTTACAGCCCATGTTTGTTGCTGTAATTAACAGAAATTTGGGGTAAACCCTCTTGGTGATTAATGGTAGAGGTGGACATTTTGGCAGTACAAAGGAAAGTATTAGAATGGTAGGATTTTTTCATTACAACATTCAGTTTTGCAAAATTTAAAAGCTGCTTCCAGAGGGATGTAATGGGGGGAGGTGCAGAAGTACGCTTGAGCCTTTAGGGAAAAACTAATTTTACTCCTAAAGCAATAGCTGAATGAAACTCCTTAGTGGTTGAAAGTTTGAGGAGAGGTCAGCATTCTCTGAAAGGATAAACAAACCCAGTCAGCGTGTATTGTGGGGCACTGCTGAAGGTGTCTCAGTCCTCTCGGAACCTCATTGCCAATGTAAAACCTATTAGGGCTTGGTGAAGCCAGAGTTTTCACTATGGGATGGTTACTTGGTGTGTGACATTAAATGACCTTCAGCAATCCTTGTGGTATCTGTGTGAGTCACCAAATCCATGCCTGTTATCGGCATGTTTGGTAAAGACCTGAGTCCCACAGGCTCCCAGCAAGACTCCAATGGTTGGAGCCCCTCTTCCTCCAAATAGCAAGCAGTGTGTGAGTTACCAGCGGTGTGAGGCAGGTGGGAAGTGAAGTTAAAAAACCCCACAAACCACTGTAAATGGATTCATCTACTCACTGAGTCACTTACTTCCACAAGACTGATCCTGAGCCCACAACTGTATACCTGCAAGAGGCTGTGCAACACAGGAAGTCCCTCTGTTCAAGCGCCTACTCCACGACCTTCAAGAGGAGGGTAGCTCTGTAACCTCGACATCTGCAGCCACAAAACTATTCTGCAGACCTTTAGAGAAGGATGTCAATGTCTTCCCTCTTCAGTGGCTGCAAATACAGCATACATATGTATCTCTGTAAAAACTCTGTTGGAATTATTTATCTATGCAATGTAAAACCGAAGTGTCCACCACTGTGAGGATCTGACATGGGTTGTTTTTCCAGGAACGGCACAAATCTCGAAAAGCACTGGTTTGGGTATCATCATAAAGTCTTTTTCTGTATTAATGATCTATGGACTATCCAAGAACTGAACAAGTATTTTTGTTCTAATACATACTTAACTGTCTTGGGATGATACACAGTCATTACCTCAACTCAGTAAGATACTGTTTTAGTGACAGCTATAATCCTCTCCCTTTGAGAGGAACACTCATTTAGCAGGTCGCATTTGTAACTTCTAGAGCCTCAAAAGTGAAAGGAAATCACAGTCTAATATTAAAACACAGCCAAGTAAAGACAATAAATAATAATCTGTTTCTTATGTTGTTATTGTTCTAATTTCTTTGAGCTCCCAACTCAGAAACAGTGTCTGGTTCACCAACTTGATAAATCTCCTTTCCTAGGTACTGTATTTGATGTGCTGCCTATTTTGCTAGTATTTTTGCCTTATAAATCTCATACAAATTAACTCCATTATAGTATCAGAAAAATGTCTGAAACACTTTCAGTGACACAGAAAACTTCCACAAGACCTTTTTATAAATAGGGAGAGAAATTAACTGTAACTTTTAAGCATGGGCCTTGTGTGGGATCACTTTTTTCTGACTTCTTTCTGACACTGCTTCTAAAGTTGCTCATTTATCACTAACCAGGTAGAAGTATTCTTTTTTTTGTGTGTGTGTGTGTGAGAGAGAGATTTTAAAATGATATATGTATAGACATAAATAATTTCAGGAGCCAAAAAAATGCCAGAGAAATTATTACTTCCAGTGCTAGTGTTGAAACTGTGCCAAGCCCAAAGTTTTATAAATTAGGCTGTAAGTGTGAAATCCCTCCAGCTGTTAAAAGTATTCCATATCTAATTATATTCACAGTTTTTCAGACTACTCTCTCCACTTGGAGAATCCTGAAACTGCATACTGTGTGCCTGGAAGTGAGGGCCACATGCATTCTGTGAAAACCTCCAAAACATAAAGAAAGCAAATAGTCAAAATAGATAAGCCACATATTTGTATGGTTTTGTCAGTGTTTTCCTATGTGGCTTCCTTTGTTTTCACAACATTTCTTTCTAAACACCATTTACTGTAATGTGCCCACCCTGTCATTCCAGATGCCATGAATAGTTATATGTAAGGAAGTGCCTATTTTTCAAACCTATTTGTACAGGCGGCTAAAACAACAGCTGCATGAGAGCAATGAACCCCCAAAAGGAGGAAAAACTTGTTCGTAGTCCCTGCTCCAGCCTTCAGAAATCAACTGTAAAAGCTCTTTGTGAGCACCAAATAATATTGTCAGAAAGTGGGGAGGCTGCCCATCTGGGGGAATAGCTTAGTGCCAGCCTGATGGGAATTGCCTTTTTTAAAATGTGTTACTAAACTTCCTGACTCTGCATGTTCACATTGCAACAAAACCAATTAGTTAACGTCCTTGTCACTCATTAGTAAAGATAATGCAGGTATTCTCCTGAATGGGAGCCTTGTGATACAAGTATTAAATAAAACCCAAGGAAGCCCTATGCCTTATAGAGCAGCAAAAATTGAGTAAGAATGGGAAGATGTGAAAACCATTTGCCAGCAAAAACGTTTGCCATCATACTTGCCTTGTTTTCCTCTGGCTGAATTAGAATTCTATATATTCCCTATGTAGGAACTTAAATGGTGATACATATATATCCATATATTTTTATATATATGTATCTGTATGTATGCAGGTTTGCTTATTCCTTTGTTGTACATCCAAAACTTTATGGGACCACCTTCCTATTAAAGACTGCTCATTTGTCATTTTTGGTTTGAATATACCTACATTACATGAGCATTTCAGCCATTTAAACTGGAAAAAAAAGAAGAGTGCTAGTAATTTACCATATCTATTGTCCCATATCTCAAATATAATTTTCCACTCAAAGGTCCTTTGAACAGTGACCCTGCGGTACTTAATGACACATACAGCTGGCAGCCTGGACAGTCTCACTCATTTTGCAATTTAAATGGCTGAGAAGTTAAATGCGTTGAAATCAAAACACTCAAGAAAGACTGATTAGGTCACACAGTAAATCTGTGCCACCCTGCAAGGGTATAACGGCTTTATCGTAAGTATATTACAACTAGCAGAGGTGGAACCCCACCACCAAACACATGGAAAATCCCACAATGTATTATGAGCAGGAATTGTGCTTTTTTTCCCCCCTCCTTTTTCCAGCTCCTTTTTCTCCAGGAGATAGTTACCGCCCATCCCTGACAAAAACACTTCTTCCACTGCCATTTCAGTCTGTGCCCTGGGGTACACCACCTCTTGGCCACTCATGGGCTCGGAGCTGAGGGGCCCTCAGTGGGATCATGCTGCTGATGGGTTCCAGCTCTATAATTCCCCAAACCAGCCCGTCCCTCTGCTGCTCTTAGTTTGGCCTAGTGGGGGAAAGTGAGTAAAGGCAGATGCTGGCAAGGGAAAAAAAGCAGCATAGGTGGAAAGTGTGAGAGACAGCCTCTGCTGTGTTAGTGGGGACTGGAGCAGCACAAGGGCAGGAGAACCTATGCTCTGGGGAACGTACCTGAGAACACGGGAGTGCTGCGTTTTGTACTTTAGGAAAGACTCTTATATAAATTGGGTTTGAAAAGACTTTGAAAATCAGTGCAGATGTTAACACACAATGAGATTTTCAAGTTGCTGATGGCAAGTGCCCTGTATGGCAAAGACCACATCTTCCCGTGCCATGGTCAGGCACTGCATGGCTCCCACGGGCTGCTGCTCTCCCCTGGCTGGTGCCCGCACTGCCCGTAGCCATTCCAGGCAAACCTGAGGATATTCCGAAGCTCAGTGCTACCCACACTCCCGATACCTGTTAAGCAGAGCTGGAAAGTACTTAATAACACAGTTTGAGTTTTCCAGAACTTTCTGCCTCTGGTGAGGCCCAGAAGTGCCATGGCTAATATTCTTTGGAAATATCTGATCTGCAAAGGCAGGGCCTGCCACAACCAGAAAGCAGAGCAGTGTTAACAGCCATAGAAGCAGAAAATACTTTTACAACCTTCCATGACACATCTCAGGGTTTGCACATAGCCAAGGACACAGCTAAGTCAGAATTACTGATCTGCCTAAAGCTGGGCACAAGTGGAAAAGTTTTGAAGGTTGAAATTCTCTGAAGTAAAAACATTTGGCACGTTGACCTAAGTGTCCATGCATTATTCAGCTGCTTCTGTTTTACTTGATAGTCAGTTGAAAATAAAATTCTGAATGATGTGTTCTATCCTGATTTTGGTTTTATTTTATGATGGACTATAGTAACTTTTGAATAACCCTTTTCATGATTCATTTTAACACTGAAATTAGCAGAACTGGCCCAGTCATTTTCTCAATAAGTTTTCATGGCAATTAGCACATTTTTGTGAAGGATCTCATTACTGATAAATAGTTTTCAGAGAGAAAATATTCAGGCAGTCAATTGAGACAACTGGAGGTAGAAAGGTTCTTATTTTAAGGATCTTACTCTACTTTAGAATCTCCTAGCTGTTTTTACATGCGAACTCACGGTATTTATTTTGCTTTCCATGAGTGCCATTCATTAAGAAAATAAAAAATCCCCAAACCACCACCAACATATACATCTGGACTGCAAAGCCACAGCATTCCAGGCAAAACCCAGTGAATGCACAGGCAGCACAGCCAGGCAAACCGGCAGCATAGTCCTGCCAAAGGGCCTGGGGAGTGCACACGTACTCTGCGCAGTCAACATAAAACCTCTTCAAAGCTCATGCAAGCAAAATCTATTTGATTGCTGATGCTCAGCTCAGTCTCACACATGGCACGTCTAGTGCTTTTGTTTACTGACCTATGAGAAAGATTGTTGGAAGGATTTTGGTTTGGGGTTTGTTTTTTTTTTTAAATTCCAGTACATACAAACAACTTCACTCTGCTGCTGCTGCGATTAATCATTGTCAGATTGTAGGATTGCCCTGATTGGTTTATGTGTATTGCATTTCAGTTTTCTAATTCTAAAAGGGTGTTTTATTTATTTGCTTACCACAAACTATAAACACCCATTAAAACCGTAGATAAGGAGAACTGTACAAGACAATACCCTGCTGTAAACCAGCAGTGAAATAAAAGTATGTAGAGATTCAGTGCCTAGTAAACTAAGCTGATGCCCTAAGGTTTCAGGCACAGTAGCCGGGGCAGTTAGGCAAATCAATGCTTTAATTTGCTCAAGCTCCTGTCCAAAAGCTTTGTGTGTTCAAACCCTGGTCAAGATAATTCAGTGTATTTTCTCCAGGGACAGGCATCAAGCCTCCAGCATTGAAATAAGCCTGCCATTTACAGCATCCCGTGCCAATGAAAAGTTTCCAGGGTACCCAAAAAACAGGGATATCTGCTGGAACAGGAGGTATATGAAGACTTCTAGCTAGGCTGACCAGCAGGGAAGTTTTAAACTAGCTAGCTCTCTCTTCACTCATTCACTGCCATGAATGGGAATTACAATTTATTTCCTTGGATTGAGTTAAATATTTCATTATTTTGAACATTTTTTGCAAGCATCTTTAGAAGAGAGTGAAGTGCTATTGTCACATGGGCTACATTTTGCAGTGAGAAACAAGAAATTTACCATCTAAGCCAATGCTTTCTTATGCCGTTTCTTGACCACATATCCCCTGGGTATGAGGAAAGGACATATAGAAGTGCTTCAGTAACTGAACCTGTCAGAATTAAAATCTACAAACTTTGAATATAATGAAATTAATTCTTACTTAAATCAGAATGAGAATAAAAATATATTATGTATATTGAGCTGATAGAAATGTCTTTAGATCAAGGATACTGTAGATTTCTATTCCTTTCATTTCAGATATCAGTCTTTATATTCCAATACATAATGTGTGAAATCAAAGATGTATTTTTGCAGTAAAACTCAAAAACACGTGTATCTTGTCATTCCCTTTGGAAATAAAATGTTTTTAAAATCGGGGCATTCCTGAGAAACTTTTGATCTTGACAGAGCAGTATATCTATAAAAAAATTTATAGCCAGGACTGGTATGTAGCTGTGCATAGCCAGAATACAAATTCCGTTGACTTTGCCTTTTGCCATGCATGTAGATATTTCTCTTTTCTGTAGCATATGTTTATGCCACTTTCTTTAAAATTGCAAGTGTTACATCCCAGTCCTGCCACTTGCTCTATGTTATTGCACCTATGTTTCCTTTGAAGTCATGCCTGTTTAATAGATTAGTCAAGCATATGCGACAAATAGATTTTCTTTGTGAAATATGTTATCTAATAAATCTTTGATAGATGACAAAATCATTGGTGTGTTTCTGGTTGGCTTCAGTCTTCCTCTGAAATCAGGAAAAGAAAGTTTTGATAAAATAATCAGTCAAATGTATCACAACTTTTTCTATTAAACTTTAATGTTTAGAGTGTGTAGTAGCCCCTCATACAGTAAGAGATAACAAAAAGAAACCATTTTCTGGATTGTAAAAAGCATTTTCAGCACCAAAGAACTACACCCATTTGAAACCTTACAAGGCCGTTTTTCATGGGCAATGAAAGTGGAAGTGCTGCAGCATCTGTATGTTTGGCAACTGCTACGGTGAGTTCTTAGGGCTGCAGAAAATGGATACTGTAGAAGTTCTCAAACAGAACATAACTAGTCATATGGTAAAATAAACTATAAACCTACTTCTTTAAATTTGAAACATAGCAGTTAATTTTAAATTAAAAAAAGAAGAGGAATTTTATGCTGCATGAGAAGAAGAGGAATTTTATTGCGATGATACTCCTACAGAACAGGTCTATATAGCTTCTATGAAATAGGTTCTCTTGATCTAGATAGGTTCTCTATGTCTTTAATTAGATAAAAAGCGTGTTTCTTTCAGGGATTTTTTTATTATTTTTTGAGTGAAGCATAGAGCGCTGTAAGGAACTTGGAGAGAGAGTTCAGTACTCCCTCTGAGGCTTGCAAGGGTTGAGATCACAGGAGGCATCAGGAATGGGCACATCCTTTGCAATGACAGACCCTGGGAAGTCCTTTCTTGTTCCCAGGTGCATTCAGTTCTAGAAGTCCTGCCCTTAGCTTGTATCACAGTTGTGTGGGGGGTACCAGGATGAGACCCTGAGGGTCATGTCCCCTCCTGCCACATAGGGCTGCAGCATAGTTCCTTTCATGCACCACATGGGAGTTGTCTACAGCTGGTTCCTCCCCTATCCTGGGTATATCTAGAATTAAGAATGTGGGACGTGGAAGGACTGTCTTCATGCAGGACACCAAATTATAGGTCTGAATTAGTTGTCCTTTCCATTTATCTTGCCCTGAGATAGCTGTTTCAGACAAGCAATTTGTCCTTATAAGTGATTTGCCTCTGCTTATTTATTTCTAATGACCATAAAGGAGGCTGGATGTGGCCAGCCAAGAGCAAGTATCTCAATGTAATAGGAGCAGACAAGGAGACCAAAAGAGCTTTGATGCTCAGGCCCCAACGTCAGCACTGTGAGCAGGTCAGAGGGATTGCTTGAGCTCATGGTTCAGAGCCGTCTGCAGGACCAGGCCAGGGTTAACACCCTTATGTCCCCACTAGGAGTTGGAAAGCATTTTGGTCTTGGAAGTAGAGGTTCTACTCTCATTTCCCTCTAGAGGAATCCAGTTTGGACCCACTGAAATTCCTCCGTAAACTGAACCAATGTGCAGTAAGGGGCAACAATCAAAGGATTCACTTCAAAAGGATTCACTTATAAGCTGCCCAGGATGGTTGTGGAGTCTCCTTCTCTGGAGATATTCAAGCCCTGTCTGGATGCCTATTTGTGTGATCTGTCCTAAGGAACCTGCTTTGGCAGGGAGGTTGGATCTGATGATCTCTGGAGGTCCCCTCTAACCCCTACAATTCTGTGAATCCGTGAAAACCATATTGCTGTTTGCAGCCAAAATGCTGATGTAGACACAGTCTTAGCCAACCAAATTCCACATGTCTACAGTTGCGTGAGGTAAATCTTGACCAGCCAATATAAGTTTGAACCTTACCTACACATTTATTTTCTCATGAATGCATTTTGGTACAATCAAAACTAAAGTAAAAGAGCAAGACTGTTTTTTAGGCTTAGGTTCACAAGTTACTGTAGCCTGTCCTTGCCATGATCAACTGAGGGGACGTGAAAGCTAGATATTTTGGGAAGGACCTTCAGGAGTATACCTGAGGGTGAAAAAAAAGGACCCAGGAGTTGAACAGACCATGCAAAGATAGGGATCTATTAAAAATACCCCATTATACTTTAAAATACATGTTCTCACAAATCATCGGAGGGGAGGGAAAAATGTACATATATAGATATGAATGGAACAGAGGCACTTAATTTAAGACACGGAGAACTCTGAGTAAAACATGGATTTGAGCGGAAGTTACATGAACCCTTAAGTGGCAGTTTTCATTTCTCATTCATCCTTCTCCACCAAATAAAACTTCTCAATATAAATACAGCAAAGCTGTGAAAATAGTTTCTTGGAAGAGACAAACAGTTAAGGTAGTGAGATGCAGCCTTTATCTAGCCAAACTGCACTTTCTAAGCCTATAATTCCAGCGACTTTCCCGGAAACTCTGCATACGTTCGTGTGCATGTGTGCATAGCTGTCTGTAACAGAGCCCTGGGTATTAGATTGCATTTGCGTATCCTTATCGATCGGCTATGGGCTCTGCATCCTTAGAGTAGGAAGGTGTTTTCTTGTATCTCTTTCTAGTGTAATTTGCAGGGCTGTTCAGGCGTAAGAGACTGACTTTGGTTCTGCTTGATGTATAATTTTTTAATTAGAAAACAGATCTCTGAGCACGATTTAATCTTCTCTAGCAGGCAGATCAGCTATTTATACACTCACATATACATTTTCCTTTATCTAACAAGTATGCCATGTTGTGGTCTCTGGCCACATGGTCCAGCCCTGGATTCTTGGAAGCCAAGAAAAAGACATTCCTTCATTTGGCAACAGCAGGATCAGGCTAAGACATAAAAAGTAGTGAAAAAGTCCTTTCCTGGAGAACTCCTGGTCTTGCCTAAAGAAAGTAGCACTAAGTATTTCATAAGAAAGCCTGATCCTGCAGTCTAATTTTTGACATGATGCAATAGGAGCATGAACTAAGCAACAGAGAGAAGAGAGAAGGGGGAGGAATTAAGGACAAGGATAAAAGTACCAAGAGCATGCATTTCTCCAGCCTTGTTATTTGTGCATCTTGGTAGCTCTGCTGAACGTGGAGATTTATTTATTAATTTATTTATTTTAGTGGTTATTTTGTCACATATACTAATAACTATGAGTTGTTGTGGAACTTATGCCTGCTGTTGTGAGACCTTTCCCCCTTTCCTAGTGCAGTTTCTTTACAGGTATAGTGAAGTGGCTAGGTATGATATGTAAAGTTTGCTGGACGTTAGTGCTGACTTCCTCTGCCAGGTCCTGTCCAGCGCCCACTGTCCAACAGCATCTGCTACCTGTACATGGCAGATGGAAAGCAGGACGCAGAGTGCAGCCAAGCCTTCAGGAGATCCTTTTTCTCCTCTCATTTGCCCAGTTACAAAGCACAGCTTTCATCTTAGTCCTGGAGATGGGTACTGGGACCAGTGGTTGCAGAACACTTCGCAATGGGCTTGGCCATCATGCGCTGTCCAAGAAGCAGATGGGGAATGGAGACTGCAGGCATTTGGGGTGCAACAGCACAGCGACACTACCACCCTTAGCAAACAGTGAGAGCACTACTTTCATGGCAGCTCCAAATCTCTGTTTCCACCCCCTGGGGTGAATAATGCCAGTTTCCACTTGCCAAATAAACAAGTTCTTTCTTCAAATGAGGCTGTTCCCTGCCCGTGCCCAAAGCACGTGTGCACACTGGACTGAGAGCTCAGTGTGGCTCTCGGAGTGTGGGAGATGCTGCCACGCACACAAACCCGTGAAGCAACATTCTTTCTTCAAACGGATTTTGCAGTTCCCTGCAAGCCAAATCAAACATTAATAACATTCAATCAACATTTCCATATGTAGATATTTTTATCAAACCACATTCCCTTTCATTGTTATTTTTCAGTACTGCTTTGGTCTCTTGCACGTATACATATTGAGCAAAGCAAATAGCAGTGTAGCTTTATGAAATGTTACTTAACGTTTATGAGTGTTTTTAAAGTTTCTGATTTTGTTAGTCTTGCCAGTACCAGTAAATGTGTTTGAAGTCCTTCACATGTTGCTTTGTTTATAGTAGAAGCACCAGATTTTGCAGAGGAGCACATCTCCCTATTAAAAAAAAAAAAAAAAAAAAAAAAAAAAAAGACTAAGCTTTATTAAATAAAAGCCTTCAGAAGGGTCAGTTGCTCCATAACAAGAAGAAAAAAAAAAAACCCAAACAAAACACCACCGTTCATGTCCATTTTCGTTAATGACCTCATGAGTTTTGCTAGTTAAAACTGAAAGCAAAGAAACCAGGACTGATGCTTAACTGGCAAGAAGCCAGTACGATGAAATTAGTAACATATGTTGAAGAACCCATTTGTAACAATTTTTCCATTTAAAAAAAAAAAAAGAAAAAAAAGTGGCAGCTTAAAACCACTGACAGGACTGTCTTTTCTTTTTTCCTTTCTTTCTTCTCGTCCCTCCCCCCCCTTCCCCTTTACTACATGGGACACTCTGGCTTAAGTCCAGCTGTGCGGTACCAAACTTGTCTGGGGGTTCAGATTAATGCTCTATGCAATTGTAAGCAATCCTCTCGCAGCTGCCACTCCGGGGAATAGCGTAGCGAGCGCCTTCGCTCTGAGGAGCCGGTGGCAAAACCACAGAGGCAGCAGCCTCCCCTTGGCAAAGAACAGACGTGGCACACGCTGCCCTCGGCCCATCCTCAGCACTTACCTTATCCTGGAGCAATGTGTGGGGCACTGCCCCAGCTCCCTGCCACCTAAACACAAATTGAGCTCTCTTGATTTGTGAGTCTTCCAGCCCCGTTCTCTGGTCACATGGAAGTGAATCTTACCTATTGGAACCTGAAATTCAGGGGGAGAAGTGAGGACCTTGGTCCCAGGAGGTTGTGTCTGTCATTGCCCTCTGGAAAATGTTGCTTCCCTGTATTTTGGTCTTCCTTCTCAGGCATTGTCTTGTTCCTGCTCCTGCTGAGTGAGGGGGTTTTTTTCCACCCCCTCTAGAGACTGCGTTGTGTGTTCTTTGGGGCAAAGCACCGTCTCTTGCCAAAGGAGACCATCATGTTCTGAGAAACTGCTGCTTGGGATACAGGAGACCCTTTAGGCAAGTGAGTTGGAGAGGTATTGTAGGGATACATTGGAGCATTTAGCTGGGCACGAGGAATGGCACAAAAGGGGATTTTCAGCTGTGGGAGTGCAGCGAGATGCCTGGGGAGGGAAAGGAATGGAAGGGAATGAAGCTGTCCATGTCCAACAGGTTACAGGTATTGAATGATGCTGAAGATGATTCAGGAAGTGAAGCAGCAGCACTGCAGAGCGGGTGGAGACACCAAACAGGCAAAACAAGGAAAACAGAGTTAAAGCTGCCAGATGCTACAAATGAGATGAAAGTTTTCTAGGCAATTAGTGCTCACAGTGAGGTCAGAAAACATGTTAAAAGCTTTGCAATAGTGGACTGAATTCCTCTTTGTGTAACCTCTCTGACTTCAGTGAGTTGTAGAGGGTGGTACCGTGCTGAATTTGGCTTAAAAATCAAAATAGAGTTAAGTGCAGCTATCATGCTGTGCCCTGAGTTGGAAAGAAATTGCATGGACTGTGAATAGGAAAATCTTCAGTCATCAGTTCATTGTATGACTTCAGTAGAAAAGGAAAACAGGTGGAGCAGAGTGGGTGGAGAAGACTGAGTGTATGAATGAGGAGAGAAATCCAAATTAGTTCCAGTGTTTGGAGACTGTATGAGGTGCTAGCTCCATTTCCTCTGTAAAACTGGACACTTTGGGTCTCCTCACAGAAAGTATACCTCTGCTCTGGAGATGGGACAATGCACAGGAAACGTTTGAGACACTAAATCTGTTTTCCACTGGAGAAATAAAAACAAGATAACAATGTAATGTGCAGCATTTTTATAACTGGAGACCTGCAAGGGCTTCGTTGACACCTACAAGTATGATTTCTGATAGAAGGTAATAGGCACAGCAGGTGTTTAAAATACACTCAGCACAAAGAGGAATGGAAACTTTTCGAAGTGTTTGGGCAGTGAGAAGGTGTCTATATCACAGGGTGATCACAGCAATGGCAAACCCAGCCACCTACTATTGTTTTATACTTGCACTGTGCCCTGGCCAAGGTGCCAGTCAGTTACAAGAATGCTGCCCTGGGCGCGGAATTATAGAACAAGTCTGTAGTGGCTGTACACTACATTTTATTAGCACAAAAAGGACAATAGGGAAAAAAAAGTGTACAGAAATGTTTAGAGCACAAAGTGGAGGCTGGGCTGAGGTTATTTTGAAAAGGGATAGGTTAAGACAGCTCTGGGTTTTTAGGAATGATGCATTTACAAGGGCACATGTTATGGTGTCTGGGCACAGAAGGTCATCTTCTCCTCACTGTGACTTACTGTGTATATTCAGGTTAAGCCACATGCCTATTAACTTTGAACTGCCGCCTTATTGTTATTTAACAGTTTTGTTACCGAATAACTGTTATTCTGCCTTAATCTTATTCTGTCTGACTTAAGGAGTCAGTTCTTGCAATTTTCAGCAGCCAGTTGAAAGAAGTATTTCTAGGTGCGTATGTCTGATCATGTATCAGTTATTTGAAGCTCTGTGAAAAATGGGTTTCTCAGCATCGCCATCAAAAAGAAAAGGAGGTTGCCAATTTATGTCAAATCCAAACCAAAATTTTGGTTTAAAATGACAAACAAGGAAATTAAATAAATTATCATTTTTGTAAGCACAAAGATTTCACAAACAATAGGGGATCAGCTTTAGATGGATAATCACATTATTTGATTTCATTTTAACCTTCATTCATTCTGAGCAGGAAAAAGTGGAATTTGAAGCAAGTTCAATGCTTTATAATGTTTTAACAAATCCTTATTTTGCAACCAAAACTACTAATGGAATTAAATCTTTGTTTGCAAATAAACTTCCAAAAAACCCATTTTTTTTCTGACAATTACTTAGATTCCTTTTCTCTCAGATTTGACCTAGAGTTTTTCAGGATAAACATGATTGAAATCCCAACCTCAATCATGTCAATAGCCAAACCCCATTGACTGCAATATAGTCACAATGTTGTGTATACAGTGGATTAGTCATGAGAGCTCTGCTCAATCATTGTTTGTTCTCATCATCTCCTGTGGCTGGTCATGGAAAGTGCTGGCACAGCCCTTGATTCCTAGTAATCGACTTCCAAAGTTAAATGAATCCAACTTTTAAAAGGAACTCTGTAGAGCAGCTTTTTCATTCTCAAGGTAGTTAATTGGATGAAAATGAAACTGAGACTCCATTATTCTGCATTTTACTTTGGCAATTTTTAGGCCCTCTTTTTTTCCTCTTTACTTGAAAAATGCATAGCGTTAACTTATATTCACAGATTTGCAAATCTCTCTTTTATATAACCATTAAAACAGTTTTTCTTAGACTTCTGCACATTACATAAAACTGTTTTTATAACAGTAATTTATTAGGTTAAGTTGGAGAGCTTTTACTGTTCTTTATATAAAAAGACTGGGCTGATTTTGGATCTCTTTAATGTGGCCCTTTAGATGTAGTAGCTCTGACATTCAAACTTACTTGGAATGTATGCCCAGTAGCCTGGTAATGTGCAAAATATGCCAAAGAAGAACCATTGCCTTCAGAAAAAAAAAAAGGGCATTCTTGCACTATGCATAGCCCAAGGAGTAAAAATGCCCAGTGAATGTCCATTGCAAAAGGGTCTGATGGCCCAAAAGACAGTATTGTGCGGCCTTCTGTGCTGAGGTAGATCTGCAGGCCACAGTAAAATGATTGGGTTCAACAGGGAAAAGGTCTGTTAAGAAGAAAGGCTGAATTGCACACTTAAAATGGCTAACATGCAAAGATGTAATCAGTTGTCAGAGATCAGGCAGCAGGAAGAAAGAGGTTTTCTACCCTCTTGTAGGAATCCCTTATGCAAGGTCATGTCTGTTCCACCTCACCTGTAGGATGTCCCACCAGATACAGCTCTACATTCGTCACCATGTAATTAATCTCACCAGACCTGTAAGAAATTACACACTAATCAGGTTAGGAAAGTAATTTAGGTCTAACAAGCCACTGGAAAGCACTCTGTGCAATGATTCCATCTTCCTTTCTTTACATACATAATTTTGAGGAACAGAAACCTGTCTTTGACTCAAATAGTATAGCTTGGTTCCATAAGGACTTTCTAAATCCAGACATTTACATATCTTGTTTTGTTAGTATTGTTCATTGGAGAAAAGCATCAATGCAACATGGATTTTCTCCCATGGCCAAGTACAAAATAAATGTTGAGGTGAAAAAACATAAATACATGCAATTACCCAACACAGCAAAAGTCTTACTTTGTGTCTCTAAGGCAGGTGGTTTGGCACACAAGGTATTCTTTCCTTTCTTCACTTCCTCCCTTTTAGGATGGGAGAGTGTTGAGGTGACTGTTTCTCATTCAGCATCTCTGGCGAAGCCCAGCACAGGACTATCACAGGAACTGGAGGTCGTGCTGGGACTCAATGAAAATTCGCATAAGACTAGAGCTGACTATGAACCCTTTCGTGGTGAAGCTGGCATAAAGATGTTCTCCTTCAGGAATTTCTGCAATTTCCCAGTTTCCAACTTTCCTTGTCCTTTCAGTCGTTTGTGGGGCTGTTCTTTAAAGTTGGATCAGTAAGGTGGTATTAGTTAAAAGGAAGCCCATAATTTAAATGTTTACTGAGAAGTACTTGACTCTAGTCATCCCCTGTTCTTACATTTTTGGGGGGATCTATTTGACCTGGATATCAAATACACCATATGCCATCACTTGCTCTGGTGGAACACCATTTCAGAGCTAAAATCATGCAAGGATCTGGGAAATGCAAGCCCATAGCCATATTTTCAGCTTTTTACATCGTGTCGAATGATTTAATGAGATATTTGTGGGTTACTTTAACTGGGGCTGAATTCTGGCTTGCATTTCTTTGTGGTCTGTGTTGTAAATATGGAATCAAGCTCTCCAGAAGCGAAAGTCAGCACTGTATAGCATGCATGATCTAACATTAGGCTTAAGTCATTTTAACTTTCGCTGAACTCTGCTAACTAGCCATTTTAGGGCAAAACTGCTATAAATAATACAATTTGCAAGATGTAAATCAAAGTTGCAAATACTCACTTTAACCATTCAGCCTAACAAGGAATCAACGCTGCATACTGTAGCTGAGATGAATATCTAAATTAATAGGAATGTCCCTACAGTTCAGCCTTACAGATCAAGTTGCCTGGCAGGAACTGTAAAGCAAAGTGAAAGACTGAGATAAAATATAAGTATATTCATTCTCTCTGGCTTTTGAAATTGCTGAAAATATGAAAAGTGATAATGAACTTTATAAGCACTTCCTGCAGTATTTCACAGCCTGTATTTCATTTTTGTGCTATAGTAAGTCTTTTCAGTACCAAATACTTGATTGCTTTTCACTGGTGATTTATTTGTTTTTAACATGAAATTCAGGACTTGATTAATACACCTCACCACATTTTTTTAGAAAGCAAGTTACCCTTTAAAGAAGCACAGCAAGGTTTATCATAGAAGTTGTGAGGTTTTTCACCTTTTATAAGTGAAGACACAGGGTGAGGTTTGAGTTGTTTTTTTTTTTTACTAGACTAAAATTAAATAAATGTTGCATAAAAATATGGCTACCAAAGTGGAAAAAATGCAGCATGTACTAAAAAGAGAGGCCTGAATTTAAGGGGTTGTGTTTTTTTTTAGTCAGTAAATCTGTCCTTGATGTACAATTTTGCTTCTTTTGAATTCCTTTTGAACTGGAACAGCGAAGAACCAACTTGTGAAAATAATGATATTATAATACTGTCACTTCAATTCTTGAAATTCTAACTGCTATTTCTGATGGAAAGGTCCTCTACAAGCATGGCACATAGCATCAGTTTGATTCAATTCAACCTATTACAGTTTACACTAATGAAAGCTGTAGCTTTGTTCATACTTTGTTCGAGTAGGTAGGCATAGCTAATCACATCTCTTAAAGCAGCCTCTTGCATCCCAGGAGAGTCTCTTTCCACCTTCACAGAAATGGCCTGTCCACGCAACCCCCTAATGTACCTGGGATAACTTCAGCTGATTCATGTAGGATTCAGACTTGTCCTTAAATCCTGGAGCAGGAAAACAGGCCAGGAAGAGCCAGTGCCATTTGGCAGCTCTGTTGCACGGTACATGACGATTTACATGGGGAGGGAAAAAAAGTTGTAAGCAAAAGAGTAGCTTCTGAACTCAAAGCTACAAGAGGACCAAATGTGCAGGATTTTCTCATTTGCACCTTTGATGACTTACAAAGTCTTGTGGCACCATTTCAACAAAGCACTTTGGCATGTGGTCAGTTATAAGAGAGTAAGTCTGCCTCTACTAAGCAAAGCACTTGAGAGCTTCAACCATGTTAAATGGTTCCACTGAAGTCAAATGAGTGTAAAGTGATTTAGAGCGAGACTTAAAGTTAAGTCCACATTTCATAGATTGATAGCATTTAAGGCCAGGAAGAATGATAATAATCATGTAGCTTGACCTCCTTCATAACACAGGACCAAAGAATTTTGCCAAGTGTTCCCAATATGAAATCCACCACTGCTGCCTGATCTGTAGCTGTGCTTTCAGAAAGACAGCCAGCTTTGATTTAGAGACTTCACAGGAGAGAGAATCCATTGTATTCCTAGATAAGATTTTTTCAGGAGTTAAGAACCTTCATTGAAAAGAGCTGTGTGCTTGAATGCTAATGTGAATTTGCTGGGATTCAGCTTCCCTCCAGATCTTTTTTGTTAAATTAGAAAGTCAGATTCTCTATTTTTCTCCCTCTTTCTAAAGAAGAATCCTTAGGCCATCACTGTATAAATTCTTCATCTGCACTTTTTAATTACTAAATTAAGATACTATTTTTCTCTCACTTTGATCACTGAAGTCATGTTTGTAGTCCCTTTTCTGAGCAATTTTTAAATTGTCAATATCCTACTTAAATGTGCACAGCAGAAGTGGACAGAGTCATCTTACGGTTGTCAGTAATTCGTGGTAGTAAACCTCCTTTGTTTCTGAGGAGCCAGCATTTGCTGGCTCATCCTCTGTGTTGCCCTGGGAGCTCTTGCTTATCTATTTGCACAGCAAAATCCTCTTCTGAGTCACTTTGTGCTTAATGATTGTCCAGTATTCTGTAAACTGGTTTCTGTAAAACTAACCTGTATTTTTCATTCTTCATGTGGCTTTTAGCAGTGATACTGGTGAAGCTAACTTACTTCATCCTTATTCATTTCTACCAATTTTGGTGCCATTTGCAGTGATTTTCTATCTTCTTCTATAAACTTTCAAAGACCTGAATCCTGATAAGCACCAAATCTGTGCCTATTGAATTATTATTTATTACATATATTCCCTTTTTTGAGATGCATTGCCTGCCAGAGGCGGAAGAGAGGAAAATGTATGCTCTGCAGTTTTGCATAGAGATACGATCAACTGATCCCCTGTGTAAAAGAATAAGCCAACAAAACAAACAATGGAAAGTAAAGTAGACCATAGAACCTCTTTCTTATTAATTCATAGTGTTGGTAGCAAATTCTTCATCCTGAAGTTAGTTATTCATGTGAACTGCTTTAACAGTAGGTATTTCCTATGGCTTTCGTCACATGGTTTTCTGTGAGAAACGGAATTGTGTGGCTGTGGGTGAATGGTCCAGATTTAGTAAATATGGAGAAGGAGAAAGAAATATATGGAGGTTTGAGAATCAATTTATTTCACTGCAGATTGCTGATTGAAGAGGCAATGTGATGGTGTAACACTGAGAGATTAATTTTAGCTTCAGAAAAAATAACTATGTCACAATGGTTAGTTTTTAATTGCCTTTCTTCAATGAGATTATTTTTCAGATGGCTGCTTCCCCATTTTACTTTATTTCTAAATTAGAATTATTGGCACAAGAAATGACACCAAGTTTTACATCAGGTGTGAAAACCAGGCTCAAACCTAAATATAAGCCTGACACTTGAGACAAAAGAGCTTTATGGTGTCCCAAGTCACCCGCCGCCTTGCACAGTTTGCTTTTCTCCTTTGTGTCTGAGTTTTCACTTTATAAAACAAGACTAATAATCTTACCTTCTTTTATAAAAGAGCTTTGAGCTCTGTCATGGAAAAATACTTTGTCAGAAGCAGAGTTATTAATTATGCAGACTCTCTGTAGCTTCAGTCTTTTCACACAGTGGATTTACTTTGGGTAAGGACACCTATGTGGAAAAAAGGTCATTCTCTCTATCAGGAACCTTCTGGATGCTCCTGTGCATGTACCTCAGCCACGCAGAGGTCAGTGTCTAGTGGTCTAGGACACTGACTGGGTGACCAGTCTGTAATCTAAAAGAAGACTTAAAGCAGAGAAACAGTGGGTTTTTTCCCTTTCCTGAAGGTCCAAAGGTGAGAGCAAGAGATTATTACGTGCGTGGCTTAGTTTTTGTATAAAACCCCCTCTATATCTAAGCATCTCTGTTTACCAGCAGGAATTATTATTCACTGTGGGGGAAGGAAGGGAAGTGAAGTAGATGGAAGCTGGAGACTTGCACAATGTCCAGAGAACCTTTACTGCTGGAAGAGTGCAGGGTGGAAAGCCAGGTCGAAACTCTCAGCTCTTATACAAACTGCAACTTACCAAGCAGTAGCTTCATCATAACCCATAGCCACATAAACACAAATTCTCTCCCTGCTTCCTGCTGTTCCTACAGTCTCCGTGCCTCAGTGTACTTGTGGCTTTCTTTTTTTCTTTTTTTTTTCTTTTTAAAGAAACATATATCATAATGTGTTTTCTTTCCTTTTTAATAAAAATATCAAAGGAATACTTATCGATGACTGAGGAGGGAGCACTGCAGTACAGTCTATTTTTTAACTGGAACATGCACCATGCTGTGACACACTCATCCAGGAGCAGGAGAAGATTGATGGCTAGACATGTGGAGAGAACTACCACTGATTGAAATCAGACAACTGCAAACTGTGAGGGAGATCCAGGGGAAACCATTTTAACCACAGTAGTCCAGTCTCTGCACACTTGAACAGGGTCTTTCCTCTGCCTGAAACCTGCACTGCAGGACACAAAGAAACTAGGCTCTGCAGCGAGGCCAAAGGCAAAATATGAAACTATGACAAGTTGGAAGATATATGTGTATGTCTCTATCTATCTCACCTCTGTAAATGATTTCCTTCACTAACAGATAATAGATCAGAAATTTCATTCCTCAAGTACCAGTCATCTTCTTACACCCTTCAGATTCTTTTGCAAAGACCAGAAGAGAGCAGGAGGGGGGGGAAAGCTTTCAAGTAGGAAAAAAAAAAAAAAAAGAAAAGAACTGGAACAGTACTAGAAACCTGATTTTTAGAGGTGCTGAGCACCTGGAGTGTCAATTACAGTTACAGGGAGCTGGAGCTGTTCACCACGGCTGAAGACATCAGGCTTCCTGCAGCATAATATTATGAAGCATTTACTTAATCCCGTTTTGGAAATGTATCTCTCATTTGATGCAAAATAAGGAGAAGTGAAAGGACGGGCGTGTTCCCCAGCACCCATCACGGAGGCTGCTGGGGTGGGTGTTGGTAGCAAAAGCGCAGCCATGCACTTGCACCGAGACATTTTTATTTCATTACAGGTGTCAGTTTACAGCCATTAGCTAAGCAGATTGGCCTGGACCAAAATGCCTCCTTTTTGTGTGCGTGCATGTGTCTTATCGCTAGATCTTGCTTCCATTATTCAAGTCTTTAAAAAAAAAAAAAAAAAGGAAGGAAGAGGGGGGAAAAAAAGTAAAGAAAAGATGAGAAAGGCTTTACGTGCATTATGTTTTGTGGCTTGTCTCTGTCCTCTGGCCAGAACAGTCTGAAATAGGTTTTATTGGAAATCATTACTTAAATTCCAGCGCTGAGGAGAATATTGATCTCTCGTGCATAATGGTTACCAGACTGTGGAAAGTAGCAAAGAGGGCTCCAAGCAGGCCGACACAATGTCGGTGACAATTCATTTTTTTCCCCCAGTTAGGATGCTGGTTTAATATCCTGCAAAAGGCACTTAACGCCAGCCCTTTCATAGCATCTGTCCGGTGGCGGGGGGCTGCTCCTCGGGTGGTGGGCTGGCAGGCGCGTTGGAGACCTGCTTGGCCAGAGGCTGCTGGCGGAGCCCCAGCATTCCCCTGGCGCCCCGCACGCGCTCACCAGCTGTCCCAACTTTCCAGGGTGCTCCTCAATTTTCTAAATATGTGCCACATAAAAATAAAATTTCAGACAGCGATGTGCTGAGGAGCCCTGTGCCTGCAGTGCATAATTCATTCATAGTGTCCGCAGCCCATTATTCCCACATTCCTCCCGTAGAGCTATCAATTTCATCTCCAGCCAAACTGGAATCTGAATCTTAAGAGCAGAATGAAGTAGTGGTGGTGCAAGTACGCTGCTTTCCTTTGGTTTTTTTTTTTCTCTCACTCTTTATTGACTGCCCTTTCCTCCCCTCCCCGGCAAGAAATGTTATGTTCCTTTTGTGTTGGCAGGCATGAGTCGCTTGGAAAGAGCCATGTGAGTAACTCCAGATTCACAGATTTGGTAAATTCCAGGGGAATAAAAATTTGTGACTGTCCTTTAGGTGATAAACTCCCTCCTAGACAAAACTACAACCTTCTTCTCCTTTCCCACAGTAAAACTGCCAGTTGCTTAATGCGTTTCTCACCCACCAGCTCTCACAGGGAAAAGAAGGGAAATCAGCATTTGCCTAATGAGTTTTCTGCTCATCTCATAAAAGGCGTGATGATCTCTCTAAGTTTCCTTGTGTTAGCCATTTCAGTAACCAGAGGCACAAAACTTTCCATAGATATCCGTGGCATTAATTAACATAGTGACTTGGACACACGCCCCAGTGCTACAATATGCTGTGGGGAGCGTGATCAAGCCAGTTGCCCAGGCATTGTGAGTGCACTCAGAAGGGTACCAAGAAACTACAGATGCAGTTTGGTTCAAATCTGGCTCTTTTTCCCTGCCTCTGAGATATTTTGAATCTACCCTCAAAAAACAGTCAGCAAAAGGTTAATCCATTGCACCAAAACAACAAAACAACAAGAAAAGGCTGCGCATATGAAGGAAATTGGGAAAGACAAAAAGAGCTTTTAAGAACTAACGAAGGAGTTGACAAAGCAATGTCATTGTGGACTTCGAGGCAGTTATCTACATCTGGATCTACTACCAGCTTCCTATGATTATCAAATTATATCACATACCCCCAAAAGAATGTTCTCATCTAAAGTTTTCATCTGGACACAGCGCTGAGCAACCAGCGGTAGATGGCCCTGCTTGAGCAAAGGACCAGGGGAGTTGGACCAGATGATCTCCAGAGGTGCCTTCCAATCTCTATTATTCTGTGATATTCTATGATTCTATGATTCTATGACTGCATGATGCACATGAAAGATACATAAAATTTTATTAAATTGGTATTAAAAAGGTTGCACAACACTGCCCATTGCTAACACAGGAGCACTTAAAGATCAGAGTGGAATGCTAATAATTTCAGACAGACAAAAAGTTACTGTTATTCCTGTTTTACAGTGTGAGAAATGTTAGAACTCATCACATATAATATTAGCTACCTCAAAGCTAGGCATTTGGTCTAAGACTGAAGTCTAGGATCTCCTATTATCTCTCTACAAAAATAGCAGAGGGTGCTGATGTGTCCCATATCGCTTGTGTGGAGTGGACCCTGAGGCAAAGCTCTCTATTCGTTCATGCTCCGGGTTTGTCTTGGAAAGAGCCTGGGGGAAAACCAGCACCTATGCAGAGACATAGGGCTAGAGAACATTTTAGTCCATGCCCAATCTGGAAAGGGGAGTGAAATGGGGGCAAGGAAGACCCAGGGAATTGCAGGCCAGTGAGCCTCACCTTTGTGCCTGGGAAGATCATGGAACAGAACCTCCTGGATGACATGTTGGAGCACATGAGGGATGAGTGCGGGATCCAGGACAGCCAGCACGGCTTCACCAAGGGAAGGTCGTGCCTTACCAATCTGGTGACTTTCTATGATGGAGTGACAGCATCGGTAGATAAAGGGAAGGCGACCGATGTCATCTACCTGGACTTGTACAGGCCTTTGACACAGTCCCCCACCACATCCTTATCTCTAAATTGGAGAAATGTGGATTTGATGGGTGGACCATCCAGTGGATAAGAAACTGGTTAACAGACCGTAGCCAAAGGGTGGTGGTCAATGGGTCTATGTCCAGGTGGAGGCCAGTGACAAGCGGGGTCCCACAGGGGTCTGTCTTGGGACTGGTTGTCTTTAACATCTTTATCAATGACATCGATGACGGAATTGAGTGCACCCTCAGCAAGTTTGTGGATAACACCAAGCTGAGTGGTGTGGTCGACACCCCAGAAGGAAAGGAAGCCATCCAGAGGGATCTTGACAGGTTGGAAAGATGGGCCCAGGTGAACCTAATGAGGTTCAACACTGCCAGGTGTCAGGTGTTGCACTTGGGACGGAAGAATCCCAGACATAGATACAGACTGGGAGAAGAGCTCCTGGAGAGCAGCCCTGCTGAGAAGGACTTGGGGATTGTGGTGGATGAGAAACTTAACATGAGCCAGCAGTGTGCTCTTGCAGCTCGCAAGGCCAATGGTATCCTGGGCTCCATCAGAAGAGGGGTGGCCAGCAGGGACAGGGAGGTGATTGTCCCTCTCTACTCTGCCCTTGTGAGGCCCCATCTGGATTCCTGTGTCCAGGTCTGGGGCCTGCAATAAAAGAAAGATATAGAACTGTTGGAGAGGGTTCAGAGGAGCGCCATGAAGATGATTAGAGGGCTGGAGCACCTCCCCTACGAAGAGAGGCTGAGGGAGCTGGGCTTGTTCAGCCTGGAGAAGAGAAGGCTGCGGGGGGACCTCATTGTAGCCTTACAGTACCTGAAGGGAGCTTATTAGCAGGAGGGGATTCAACTTTTTAAAAGGGTAGACAATGGCAGGACAAGGGGGAATGGATTAAAACTAAAGGAAGGAAGGTTTAGATTAGATATTAGGGGGAAGTTTTTTACAGAGAGAGTGGTGGGGTTCTGGAACAGGCTGCCCAGAGAAGTAGTGGATGCCCCGTCCCTGGAAGTGTTCAAGGCCAGGTTGGATGGGGCCCTGGGCAACCTTGTGTAGCTCCAGGCCTGGAGGTTGGTGTCCCTGCCTGTGGCAGGGGGTTGGAGCTCTATGATCCTTGGGGTCCCTTCCAACCCAGGCCATTCTATGATTCTGTGATTCTATGAAATGTCTTCCAGCTGCAGTGTGATGGACAGAGCCTAAGCAACCATCTTAGAGACGAAATTCCTCTCCGAGATCATAAGTTCAGTGAGATGAACCTGGGTCCTGATAACATGGTTAAGAAAGTCAATTACATAGAAGGTCCATGGTAAAAATAGAAGTCGAACTATGCTTTCCAAATATTCTAGACTGGAAAGACAGACTTTGGCTAATGATTCTCCATTCGGAACATCTATAGATTCTTGCTTATCATTTTCCAAAGCATAAATTCAGCAGTTCAACACAGTCTTTCCTGGTTTCCCCTGGATTTGAGTAATTTTCACTCTGAAATTGAGACGCATATGGAACAAGTAAGTGAAATCTTGTGAGAATTCATATGCAGTTTGCAGGAACAGACATGCTATAGAATCACTACACTATTACCGCCTATCTTTAGGCCTCTAAAAATCATTACAGCTTTCAAAGAATTCTAATTAGGCATGTCTGAAGTGCCAAATCCAGGTGGATTTTCACCCACTTCCAGTAATATGGCTGCTCTGAGCCCTCATTGAAATAGATCATATCTCTGGAATCTAGCTGTAATGGAGATCAGGTTCTGACTTATCCCATAACCTCCCAAAATAACGTTTAGTTGCTCTGATGCAGCCTGTTTTAAAGCTCTGTGGGGCTTACAGCTGTGTGCCTGTTAACATACCCTCCAGTTGCTTTCTTTGCCCAGTTAAGAAACATAGCATTGAAACAGAGAGGACAAGGATGAGATGGGTCATTCTTCCTTCTTTCCCATATAGCTATTTTTTAGGACTTTCTGGGTTAGTTTGGTAATGTAAGGCTATGCTACTTTCCTGCACATGCCCTTGGAATAACCTTGTATCCTCAGTGTCTGCTTCTCACCTGATGCAGTATGAAGCCTTAACACTAAGGGGAAAAACCCAAAACATTTCTAACCATAGTTTTGAACATAGCCAGGGCCATTCTTTTCTTGAACACTGTTCCAAGACATATATTTTAAGGTCATCAAAGTGCCATTTCCATAACAAGACATTGTCATCCAATTTATACAGTACGCAAATCTAAATTATATCAAAAAATATCTGCTACCATTAATTATTTTGATGAGCTAAACTAATCTGTACATACTACTTTAATATGGCCAAGGACAAATGAATTCAATGAAACACATTCAGTGGTTTTGGGTTTTGTACAGATCACATCTCTGCACTGAATATAAAGAAGAAAAGATTTGGTGGAAATGCATAATATAACATAGCGCCATCAATTTTGAACTTTCAAATTTATACCCCTATTCCTCAGTTTCAAGACTGGGCTGTATGTTTATAGTAGCCTTAAATGACTTAACAGGAAGAATACAAGGGGTTTGTTTCACAGGCAGCTGGTATAAGGACTCGTTATATTCTGTAGATCCATGTTAATGTATATTGCCTATACAATAAAGAGACTCAGACTCTGCTTAGAAGGCAGTAGATAAAAACCCTGATAACATTGAAGTCAATGAGCCCTCTGCGACTGGGATTTCACACATTATATTTGTGACCTTCCCACAAAGACAGTAAGGTAGTCTCACAGCTGAAGTAATTCTTTCTTTCCTTCTTTCTTTTTTTTAAGCTTGGGTTGTTTGAAAATCAAAATTACTACTCATGCGATTAAAGGTAGGTAAATGCTAAATACCTTGATGGTCAGGTACAACCTGTTGTGTTAAACAGGTCCTGAAGGTTTTAAATCTCTCAGTACAATTGGAGCCAATGAAGACTCAACCGGAAAGATTATATTGTTATTATTATTATTGTTGTTGTTAAAATAATCTGAAATCTGAGAAGTTTTATGTTCTGCGACATCTTTATATAGAAGTCCTCTCAGGCAGAAAACATGAAAAAGAGGATTTTTCTTAAATCACTGTCTGATCAGACTCTGCCCTCTCCTTGCCACAAAAGGAACCCAGTGTAGGCATAAACAACTTTGGCTTCTTAGTTCGGTGAGGATTTTGCCATTTAGGAGCAGCCATACTGGTTCTTCCAGACTCCCTTCCGAATCCCCTTCCTAGATTCCGAGAACACATTTTTAAAGCCCACATGTGCTAAAACTGATAATAAATCTGCAAAGTTATTCTCATAGAGGCAATGAAAATTCATATTCATAAATAGACACGAATCGTTTCTCAATAAAAATTCATACTATATTCACAGATATACTATGAAAATACTCATCATTGCTTAACAAAAGCAATTCAAAGCCAGGGGAAAAAAAAATCCAAGAAGTTTTGGTCAGGCTATATAACCATAAATATGCTCATACTTTTTTTTTTTAATAGTAAGATATCCATTATATTAATATACGAGACTCACTTGAGGTGAATCTTAAAAATGAAATCTTCACTGTTGAAATCATTCAAAGGAATGAGATCTTAAAGAATTCTTTTTGTTGTAGCAGAACTTCCTAAGATGTAGTAAAGGCTGTGATGACTGTTCCCATGCGCGATTCACGGTGCTTTAATGAGGAACTACAAGTGTTTAGAGGTTGTCAAAACACCTGTTTGTGGGTCAGGAATAGATTGGCCAGTCTGGAGACATAGGAGACGTTCCCAAAGAAGGCTGACAGGAGAAAAGACAGCACAGGGAAATATGTCTGTTCTAACACTTAGTGAGATATTAAACTGTAGGAAAAAAACAAACCATGGAACTCATACCCATCTGTAAGCTCTTAAAATGTCCCTGTAACATACACAGCTTAGCCAGAGATACATAGTGTATCATATTGCATTGGATTTGGAGAAAATGTAGTTGTGATTAAAGGCTGTAACGCTGCTGATGACAATGGCTAGTTCATCATACGCCAATGTTCTTGCTTCTATATCACACAAGAAACACGGATTGAGCTAACCCCTGGTGCAGAGGGAATGAACGTGCTCATTTAGCTTGGTGCAGCCTGTGGGGAAAACGGGCTTGCACTGCTGGGGAAATTGCCTGTTTCACCAGAGGAGATGAAATATATTCCATGCATCCCTGTGCAAACCAGGGTTGGAAATCATTTCAAGGCGACACACCGAGCTGGTGTCCGTGCTATAATCATTCCATCAGGCTAAACTGCACAGCGTGCAGGACCTCACAGCATGTGGGCCATGGCTGCACCTTCAGCTCTGTGACCACACTACTAAAATTCAAAATCCGGTAGGGAATGACAGCGATTGCGGCAGGACAGTCATTTCCCTGGTGATGCTGCTATGAGGAAAGTCTGTTTAAAGGCAAGTTAGTTGGCACCTACTGAAGATAAGGCTCAAGGAGTGTGAAAAAGATAGTCTCCAAAGGATAAGTGCTTCAATAGGTAGAAACAAACCTGATGACATACAACCTGTGGTTTTTCAACTGAAATTGATAATGGTTGTTATGGCTGCAATGTCATCACTCTCCACTGCTCCAAGTACTATTAACCATTTGATGCAAAAAGACCAAAGCAACTGATAAAATCTTCTATGTGTCTAACTAACCAGTTTTATTATTGCTTTTTTTATTTCCACATGACAACCATTAGCTGAACCATTAGCATTGTATGTAGGAACCATGTAAGCAGAGCACCTCAGAGACCCTTTGTTGGGTATAAAAGTGGCTTAAGCAATTTTTAGAACCATTGGGCAGGATCAGACTGTCAGATTTCGCTAATGAAGAGTATCAGGGTACAATAACCTATTGGATTTGCTGTGCTTTAAAAGTGTTAGCCAGGGAACTATGCTGGTATGGCAGCTCAGCATGGGAATTTTGCAACGTGTTTCTAATGGTTTTGTAAACTAATGAAAAAGGACATTGATGAAGGTTATGTTGATTGCCATTTGCACCTGTCCACCTACTGGTTTCTCCTTTATACTTCCGATCCATTCAGAATCAACAGCTACTTTAAATACAAGAGGAAAAAGGAAATACTGACAAGAGGTTAAAAATTATACAGTTACGAAAATAATATATGAATTAAATGTTATCTCATTAGACTTCATAGATGTTGGTCCTTAGGTGTTAAGCACCTAGATGTTCATTTTGGACTTGTGTGTTTTCAGTGGGTTTTTAGAGCACATCAGCCCTCTTAAAGTGCAGTAATAGTTCAACAGCGTAAAATGAATGCTAATGTTTAATTCTATTATGTTGTGTGAGTACTGTTCAAATTCCTTCCACTAATATAATATCAAGGACTATATATATATATATATGAGTAATTAGCATTGTTTAGGGCCTTATTTTTAAAAATAGTTTCTAAATTTGATACAGTATAACATGTGCATGCAACTGGTTTCTTGCCTGAAACAGTAAATCTCAGGCCCTGGAAAGCAATTCCATCCACATAAGGATCTCTTGGGGGGCTTCCTCTAACTAACTCCTGCACCTTCCCATGCGTGCCAGCTTCCACTCATAAATCTCATTGCAGTTCAGACTTTCTGCTAGCAGAATGATTGGCTCTTTGGATCCCTTTTTGGTGGGGGAAAAAATGAGAGATCAGAGAAAAATCCCCTATACATAATTCTTTTTGGTCAGAGAGCTGAGCACAGAGAGCTGCTGAAGATGAGACAGATGAATCCAGCCTAAGATAACCTCCTGAGATGGGACTCAGTATTTGTCAGCTATAAAAGTCTGGGTGTATTCTTCATCTCCTCATTGAGAAAGAGTGAGGGGCACCCTGTCAAAGACAACCAGACATCGTGATGCAACTCACCATTCTCTCATCAGCATGACACAGAGCAGAGACAATGTGATAGAAAAGTACCATGAGCAGAATGTATTTTTGAACCTGCTTTAAAAACATTAGTCTCATATTTGATTTCATCTATAATCCTAGGTCTGTACAAATGCTAAATAAAGCCTGTTTCTGTCTCAAAATCAAGGTAGGTTTTTCCATACGTCAAAATTCTCAATATAATGAAGTCCAAAGGATGTCACACAGTATTGGATCCATTACTAATATGCCTTTGTTACATCACTTTATGAACAAAGCTGTACTGTTGCCAAGTATCATTAACCTGTTGTATCCAAATGTTGGTTTTACAACAGCTCTTGGGCCTCAATGACAAATGCATACAGGCCACAGACACTGTCTGTCCCATTCTGTTCATGGTGTACCAGCTGTATCCCTGAGACCAGGTTCTTATCCAGGATAAGGAGAAGCTTCCTCTAGAGAAAACATTTAGAAGGGGTTATACTACCACTGGGGCTAATATCAACACACTCCACCTCTAACATGTTGCTGTAAGCATGCTTCTCATCAAAATGCTTTGAACTACACTTCTCATACATGGCACTTTTACACACCTTGTGAGATAACACAGAAGGAAGCCGTTGCCTGGATTAGCCTTTCTGACCTTTAGCACAGTCATTAAAGTCCTAAAATCTTTTTTAAAATCATGGTTTGTGCTGCACATCCCACTTCAAAAAGGATCTAACAAGAAGGAGATAATGTTTATAAGTGGCAAACAAAGATAAATACATATAAGGAAACAGTTTTGCATAACAATACTAAAGATTTATGACTGCTCAAGAGGAATCATACTGAAGATTTACAGTGTAATGAATACAGAAGAAATAAATCAGAAAAGCCTAAGAAAATCTATTCTCAAGATGGTGCAGCACAAGACGACATGCTGTGAAATTAAAAGGTGCTAAAGGAGCTAAAGGGATGATTCTTCCAGCACTAAAAAAGAAAGTTTTATTGTCCTGTTAGCGCGAATAATGCTGATGATGCTCTATTTCCCTGTTACTCCAAAGGATACCTCGTAAAACATGACTGTGCTTACGGTGAAAGAGCAGGTGGTGAACCACACTGTCGTTATCCCTAACATTTCTTCCATTGAGAAGAATCAAATGAAGAACTGGAAAAGCACCAACTTTCAGATATTTTACTTTACAGTCTTTTCTTATTAGAGAAAATTGGATTATTATTTTTTAAAATATGGAGGTTTCCACACAATGACAAATGAAATGTTGAGATAAAACAGTGGAAAAAAAGTGTTATCTCCCCCCAAAACTGTTACAAAAAGAGTTCTGAGGGAATAAAATTGTTAAGTAAAAGTCTTATATTTGAAATGAACACCTGAAGGAAACGAGAGTTGATCAAAATGGTTTTGAGTAGAACAACTAAAAAAATAAATAGGCTTTGAAAGGTAAATACATAGTTAAGTGAGAAGAGCATGTATAATTCACACAGGTGCATTAGATGAGATAAAACTTTTATAAAGGGGGAAACCATTACACTTCAGGGTATAATCTAGATATTATCTTCTGCTCATTGTTCAGTATAAAAATTACTTATTTTAGCACTAGCATTACAAGATGCATACACCTTCCTCTGAAGAGTTACTGCCATATTTCTTGAGTATTTTGAGTCAGAAATCCAAGGTAGTGTGACTTCAGTTATGGGCAGAAGCTCAAATCTGACACAATTTAAATAATTTGTGTTCAGGATTGCATACCTGCACTTAAACAAGCAGCTTGTCAGGTGCTAGCCACAATGTTTGGAAACCATTGGTGTCAATTAGAGCTTAATACTGATGGAAAGTAGATTCGTATATGGTTGACTAGAAGGACAATCCTTATGTTCCTTCCATTGTTTCACATAATACTATTTCTAGTTAGGAACCTCACCTACCTGGAAACTCCTCACAAAATTAATTTTCTATTTTGAATGCAGAAAACAGATGCAGTCATTAAAAAGTGAAATGAAATCTCTAACTCCCTGCCCCACCGTTTCTCTCCAAATATATATAAAGTCATGTATATCCATATATACATACACGTATATACATACATGTATATAACAAGAGATGGAGATATACAGAGATTGAGTTTTGTTATAGGAACAGATACTAGGTTAGCACTAGCTATATGTTCTGAAATGATGCAAATCCTCTTAAATTCCTCCCACAAATAAATAAAAGAAAGAGAGTGTGTGCCAAAGGCTACGTACACACCTAGAAGAGCAGGGCACGTATCGTTCTGCTTGTAAAACATCTGTAGGTTGATATAAATTTTAAAGTTAACCTTTTTCTTTTCCAGATTTCCAGTACCTTGAGCTTGAACTAACAAGTGGAGCTTCTGTTTACATGGACAGAGTTTTAATGCTGTCCAGCACAGCTCTCATTGTAGTCCTGCCATTTCTCTGTAAGAAATTATTATGGGCTACGTCCCATAGGCTCAACCACAAACACTATGGCAGCTTCAAGTAAAGCCCCATGTTCTCCTAACTCATGTCACTGCCTTTGTGTTGTTAACTCTTTTATAGTATTTAGTGGGGAGAAATAAGCCAAGATCTATATTTACAAGTCTTGTAAATGGTAGAACTGTATTTTTTTGGGAAAAAAAAAAAAACCCTTCTGATTCAAAACCATCTTGTTTATACGGTTTGATCTATTTGCCAAATATCCATTTGACAAGCATTTTTTTCTTCCCCCAAAGGGTTTCTTCTGCAAGAGATGACAAGCAGATAAATTGGAATTTTCCAAATAGGTTGGAAATTATTACATGAATTACACAACCTTGAAGTTACTATCGTAAATCAATTCTTGTTTGAATGCTTAATATGGATTCAAAACACCAATGAGTACAATAAATTCATGTTCTGATCTACTTAAACAGACATCAAAGTGGCAAAAAGGAAAGAAGTTCTGTCCAAAATTAACTTTTGATGCAAAGCTGCCTACAGATTTGTGTAAATCATTAATTTTTTTCTCCCTGCCTACTGGTGGGCCAAATAGGAAAACATTAGCTGTCACCGGAGCTGGAGGTATCTCATGAGCTTCCCAAGACATTGCCTTATAGAGGTTGTCTTTCTGGTTAGACTCTTAAGAGAAAGATACTTGCAAATTTGATGAGCAGCAGCTTTCATCAGATTTCCTAGCTGCCACAACTTTGTCCCATCTGAAGTGAAATAGCAAAGATTAGAGGTTTCCAGAGCTCCCATCAACATCCTTGTCTACTTCACTGTATGCCATTTACTTGCCATGACGAGTTCTCTTGACTGCTCGAGAGAACGAATCGCTGACTATGGCAACAGCATCCTACAGCAACCTTCTTATACAAGGGGAACAGAACACAACCAATGACTACTCTCATTGAGTAAGATGGCACATGGCAAGTATTTCTCATTTCCTTGTTCTTATGTAAATTAGAATAGTTCACTCTTTGTGTTTAGAAAGCATTTTGTCTTCAAGTCAGTAAAAACACCTCAGTTTCTAGCACTGCCCTGCTTGGTTGGGATCTTTTTTTTTTAAATCATCTGGGTTTAAAACTTTTTTGTTCTTTTTAAATGGAATTCTTTATGTTTAAGAACACTACATTTGGAAGAGATTTTTTTAGGCATCTGAATTGACATGCAAGTCAAAAAATAGCTCTGTCTGTTTTTAAATGGGCTCCAGGTTGGAGGAAGTACTCCACTGGCTGCCTATGAACAGAGCAGTGAAAGAAAAAAATAGCTAAATCTTGGGTGTCTCTCTGTTACACAGCACTGCAGTAGAAGAAGGGATAGAGCATCTCCGTGTCTTAGAAAGCATTTTTAATGTTGTACATCACTATCATTTTGGTGCTGCGATTCCAAGAATTCAGTTTACCTTCTTCTACATTCACATCAACACAAATAATTTATAATAATTTGAGGTGTTGGGTTTTGATATAATTTGTCTTCACCATGACTCCTTCTGCCTCTCCTCCACAATAGATGAATAAAGCAGATGTGTCAATGGTGAGCATTTTTAGCCAAATAACTTGTTGAGTTCAGCCCAGGTCTTTGCTTAACAATGAGCAGAGCATTCCTTGGTGTATTAGAAAAGTCTTTACTGTCACCACTTTCCAAGCTGCATGAAAAATCTTTATAAAATATTGCAAATAACAATAAATAGACTGTCTTGTATGCACCTCAGCTCAAAAGCAGCCACATACAAGTGAGCTGAGTGGCTGAAAAGGAAAGAGATGCTTCAGAAAATAATACTGTCTGAGACTTTTTTAAAACACCAACCAATGTCCACTCGTCACTGGCCATGCACAAGCTTCTGCTTGTGGAGATCACTGAAAGAGGAAGGTTAAAATGACAGCTGCTGGCAAGAATAGTAGAGAAACAATGGGTGGCTACAGAAACCTGTTTAGGGCTCCAAGAACAAAAGGCTAGCATCCATCATATGTAATCCAATAGAGAGTGAAGAGGAAAGCATGGTTCTGTGTGGATGGGCAAAGAAGGAGTGAAGAACTGGCAGTGGTGCACAGAAGAGTATTCCTCGGTAGTTCATAGCTGAAAAGGAAGCTGTATGCTTAGGGTATAAGTAGCATCAGGTATGGCAGGCAGGCAAAACCAGACCTGGACATTTGTAAGCAAAAGGCTAACAAGATTTTTGTAGCTGGTGAATCAAGGATCTCAACTGGGGAGGTTTAGGTGGTGGAGGAGCTGGAGGAGGTGACAGAAGGATTCAGCCATTCTGACAGTGGCAAGTTGGCATTTTTTTGTGAAGACTGTGGGAAGGTGAAACAAAGGTATCTTGGATCAGGCACTCAGGGGAATTATAGCAAGACTCCCCTTAAGTAGAGTCCTCTGGGCTATTTGATGCCTAGACACATAACATCTGAATTCCAGAACCCTGGTGTGTTTTGCTTTGAAAACTTCACGCGTTTCTAAATGGAACAAGTTGAAAATGAAATCTGAAACCTGTAAAGGAGCAGCTAATTTGAACCCTTCACGTAAGGTGGACAAAACAAATAGGGATAAAGGGCCCCACCCTGGAGATGATGAGGTTCCATCACTGCTGCCCTGAAAGGCACTGTGCCTCCACTGTTACAGAACAGCATGGTTCTTTTATTCTTCAGAGTATGACAGGACTCCATCGTGTAGTAACGCGGGGATACCTGTTCAGCCTGTGGCAGTGTGACCTGAACTGACACCGTGATGATTAGTGAGGTTCATATTGTTAGACTCCTCAACCGTGCGCGCTGCAGACTGCAGGGCTTAGGGAGCGGTTGGACGGCGCACATCTGTCTATGTGATCAGAACGACCACTCTACTTTTATGAGATACTTTTAAAACAAAGAATGATCTTTGTTAGGCCCTGGGGGGCCCTTACCAGCAGCGTGAAGATTACTTAGTAACCATAAAACCATGTTTAAACTGATAATATTCCGTAGTCCTGCAGGGGAATGAAAATCACCAGTCTTGCTGAGGTACAGGTAACTGTGATACACGACCGGCAGACACACACCAGGGACTGCGGCCCCAGACTTTCCAGACATGACTACTACTCCCATTTTGCTAGACTAGTTGTACCAGGAGCGGCCTCCCTGTGCAATTCAGACTAAATTTGGGTTCTGAACATTCCCTGACTTCATGCCTGCAGAACTTCACTAGAGGTATAGCTGATTTAAAAATCCCTTCCATATTTCTATGCAGCCTCCACACAGATAATTACAGTTACGTTGTGTCACAAGGGATGGCCACCTTACATTGGATTCCCTGTATAAGAGTGGAGAATGTTTGGTCTTCTTGAAGAAATATATATTTTTTTTATCCTAAGCTTTCAATAGTATCAACATTGAAACAAAGGCCTGAGACTTTTTGAAAATTATGCAAAAAATCATGCTTTCTTTCTCCAATTTGTGACACCACTGCCCTTGTTTCCATGTGGCCAGAATATTCTTTTTTAGCTTAGAAAGTGTTGAACTTCTAGAGCAGGGTGGGACATAGGGGAAAATACAGAGAAGAAGAAATGTTGCACTAGGAGTTAAACACAAACACAATAAAAAGGAAGCCAGAAAAGGAATGGAGAACAGGCAGTCACACGGAATTATTTCCAAAAGCTTTCTGAACGTGTCTGTCTTTATGCCATGACAGTCTCAGTGTGTGTTGTCATCATCATCAGAATTGCCTGTTTGGGACTCAACATCTCCCAGGGTGCCTAGGCTAGGAGTGCCACAGAGGAGATACTTGTGACTGCCTCAGTCTGCATTTCCTTTGAAGACTGATATGAACATGAAGGCATAAACCTGGGTTGGGTTTAGAGAAAAGAAAGGTGTCTCAAGGTGAGAAAATTATTTCATACATCCCACTTAATTTCTAATTATCAAGCCTCTTATACCTCAAGTTCTTGCTCTGGAGGAAGTCTCATTTTAGTCCTACTCAATACAAGTAGTTCTTGGAAGGGATTGAGGACCAGACTCCAGAAGCAGCACAGTATTTATCTGTATAAATAGGAACTAGAGAGAAGCCTCAGTAGCCATGCTCCACAAACTTGCATTCAAAATGGTATAACTCTTCTTTTTCAAAAACTCAGAATCAGAAGCATCATGATATCATTTTACAGCATCTGGGAAAGTTTTGTTATAGACAGATCTGTATAAAATTATTCCATTTAATCTGAGCCAAACTTTGCTGATGAGTTGGTAGTCCTGTAGAAGATTTATCCAGAGTTTGAGCTGATTTTGAATTTTCTTTCTTCACTGAAGTCACATGAAGGTAGGCTGGACACCTACAAACCCCCAAAGTGGGAAGGGAAATATCCTGAAACTTCTCATAACCACTGAAGAAGTATAAATGCATGGGTATCTGTAAATCCTCCCCGACATGTAAAGAATTTAATGTCTACCGCAATAACTAGCAGCTTGCTTTTCTGTGAGACCACAATATATGTTTCAGTCAGAGCTGGAGGTGGTCTGAACAGGTTTCATAGCTTATCTGCATAGTTTAAGGGGCTGTGGAGGATCCTCAACTGCCTACAGTTCAGTATAAAATATTGTAGAAACTAAGCAGAGGTGCAGAATAAAATTAAATTGTTCATACTTAAGGCACATATTTGTATGTGTGGAAGAGAGTCTACACAGTCTGACTAAAAAAATTGCAGTGACTACCAAATATAAAAGTACTTATCACCATACAATCTGAGGTCAGATATTGAAAGGAAACCATAACAGAGGTCAGGAGTGAGTGCCTGAATCTTAAACAGGTAAGTCATTGATAGCTGCAAAAAATGCCTTAAGCCTAGGATATCTCATTTAGTTGTCTTTGTGCAACTAGGAGATATCCATTTCAATCTCTGAAATACTGGCTACTCTTATAGACAATTCCCGCATCAGACCTTCTTCAAAATGTGGACAATGACTGCTATTGTGGGGTGACGACACAAAGCACACAGGAGGGTGAAGTCTACTTTTATTTGTGTAATTGCCAAACAAAGCAAATGACAGTAAAGCAGCATAAATTAAAGCTATGAAATACCAAGACTGGCAAATGTGAGCACTGGAACCGCAAGTGAAATCATCTATTAGTAATCACCATAATTAAAAAAAGATTGGTGACGTAGATTCCTCAGGGTGGCTGCTATGGTTAAAATAAAAGAAATCCCTTCATGCTTAGTTGTGAATGGAGTTCAGTTTGACAGTGACTGAAGACTGCCATGTCACTATCACTTCATAACCTTAACCACAAGCTTCCTCTCCTAGCTCCATCACAAAAATCACAACCAGATTAAGTATTAACAAACTCCTTCCTTCATTCACAGGTGCTGAAAAGAATTCAGTCTGAAAGCAGCACCTATGCTGCATCCCAAAACTGCGTTTTTCTTGAGCTGCTGGAGCTGGAAACTGTAATACATGATGCCACCACTGTGGCATCTACTGTACTGCTCCAGGAAAGACAAGAAGGTCCCCTAAAGATTTCTAGGTTTATTTCTAAGAGTTTAGGGAAAGCCTAACCCTCTCAATGAATAATGCCACTGGCAGAAGCTCCATGGCAAGCGTTACATTGAGCTTCATCACTCTGGAGACTTGATTTTAGCTGGGGTAACATGGCTGTGGTGTCCCCACTAGAGCACAGGGTGGCCCTGGGGAGTGCTGGGTCAGGGCTTGGCACCATGGGAAGCTCCATCCACCACAGGATGACTGTGCCAGATCATGTCTGCCTTGCAGACATCACTCTTTGTGGCTGCCATTTAGAGGAAAGGGAACCAAGGGAAGGTGCCACCCCAGAATGCCATGAAGCACTCCTGAGAAATAATGGAGAAGCCAAATGCACCTTCATTGCTGGGTTTCTTTTGAATTTCGTTTCACAGCAGTGAGATAGAATTCGGGTAAGTCTTCATGATCTCTGGATACTCCTAAAACCCTTTCCACTCATCTCCCCTTTCCCTCCAGAGCTATTCCCACATCATTCATGTCCACATGACATAAAAATCCACCTTCGTCACCCAAAAGGCACTTTCCATGGGTAAATGCCTGGCATTTGGCTTAAAAAAATGAGGATTCATAATTTTATTCCTAAAGCACTCCCCCTGCTGATAGACTCTGAGGAACGGTAATATATCTTTTAAGTATATGATAAAACGTAGGGAAATGTAAGAATGGTCACTGAACAAATCTTGACAATCTGTAAGTGGGACAAAATAAAGCAAAGAAAAGGAAACAAATCCCTAGCAAAAGTAGAAAGAACACAGTAAGAAGACTTAAATAGAGAATAGACATATTAAGAATTTTCTAAGATGTAAAATAAGTTTCTCACATTCCTTGGGACAAAAAGGGACCTGTGACTTCAGTGCACTGCAACTTCTGCAGCTTAGGCCCACTGCAGCACACTGCTAGCCACCGGAGAGTGGCATTCCCCAGAATGGCAGCGCTTGGGAGAGGTGTCTGCATGCAAAGGACTCACCGTGTGCTGGGCTAATCCAAAGGGTACGAGCCTCAGAGACGATATCTTGAATGCTGGCCAGGGCACAGACTATTCCCAGCTCCTAAAAACCCTGCCCTGCCTACTTAAATCAAGCTGCTGCTTCTTAGGCAGGCCATGTAAAACAATCCCAGAATGCGCTAATGGTCAGAAATGGAGGCCTGAACAAGCATGGATGTTGACAGCTCTGAAAACCAGGGAAAAGAGTGGAGAGCATGGGAGAGGTGCGGAAGGGGGCCTTACTGACAATCATGATAAATGTTTGTGGCTTTTCTTTCACACTTGGAAGTGTAACAAACACCAGGCTAAGCATTCGCAGGTAGGAATTTGGGCAATCTTTATTTAATGTTAAACGCCATGTGTAATACGATTGTGTGGCTTTATTATTACAATCTGTTCCTACCTCTCCCTCTCCTTGCCCCTGCTCCCCCCAACTCCCTGTGTAGGAAGACATTGAAACCATGGATGCCCTGTTTATACTGAAACTCTTCTCTCGAGTCTTTAGAAACAATTGTGTGTTTTTAAAGGGCTGTAAAAATAGTCCTGGTAGTGTTGCTGAAAAAATTATCCAGCTTTTATTTTCATAGGAACTATTTTTCATGATATCCAACAGTCCTTCCTGTTGGTAACCTTTCCAAAAGATGGAAAAGTGTTATGACAGTAACTCATCAGGAAAAAAAAATAAGAAAGAAAAGAAAAAAAAACAATCAGAAAGCTTTTCCAGGGCATTAACCAGATAATCCAGTCCACACATAGCTCTGCACACGAGCGAGCAATCCGATGGACTGGAGCAGGTCTACACACTTGTGTAAATTGAGGCAGAGTCACTATTTGCACGATCTGCTCCAATTCTGAAACAGAGTAAGATTCACATGGTTGTGATTCACATTGAATTTGAGCCCTGAATTTGAACATGCCGGCTTGTCATCAGGCTAGCTGCCTTTTCTTTATTTCTTTTTTGGCTTTTTCTTTTTCAGTGCAAACTTCTTATGTTTCAGGCATATATATACATTTTGCAAGGCAGCCCAGCCTGCTGAGCCAGGATCTTTCAACAAGGAAAGAAGAGTGCACTGCTTGGTTCTTAGAAAAAGAAGAAAACTTTGCTTGCTTTCTGGATTACATCCAAACTGTCTGTGACACCTTTAAATACCATACAAGTAGTGCAACTGGTCATAAAATGAACTATAATTGGCTTTAAAATACACATAGTCCAATTAGCATGCGACCAAGTATAGCAGTCAATAAGACATCCTTATAAGTTTCTACAGCTCTAGTGGTCTCCAAGGAATCTGCTCCCAAATATTCTGTGTTTTAAAAAATAACGGATTCACTGTTTTGCAGCATAATTCAAATTTTGAAGCAATATGCCTCTGAATTCTGTCCTCACAACTCCTAAGAGCCATGGTTTGATGCTTTTTCAGCTCTGCTCTTCATATCTCCAGAGGTAGCAACACTGCCACCACCACAAAAATCCCCAACCCCAGATTTTGACTCTGTCTTTAAGATATTAAAAAAAAAACAAAAAATCCAAACCCAAAACCAACCAAGAAATCAATTTGTATTTTCTCATCAGAAAGCCAACACAGCTCAGGTATTTTCACAGTGAGGGATTACTAAAAAGAAAGGCAGTTACCCTAATTCTGCATCACTTTTGCACCTTATCCTCTTGCTACGGGCCAGATGATGTGGCAGAACTTACTGATTCATCCACTATGTCACACTGTCATGACTGTGCGGCTTGAGGACAGAAGTAGGATCTGGACAATCATGATTTGAAGCTGAGAAGTTCACCGCCATCTGTGATGGCTGTAAAGACATGACCAGTAAAGGAAGACATATTTCTACTTCTCTCCTCACACACATGACAGCCTTGTGGAATTAAATTTCAATTAAGGGATGTGAACATAATGTGTGGCCTTGCTATATTCCAGAGCTCCAACCTCTGCTACAAGAGCTGGCCCAGTTTCCTCCAGGTGATCCATACTGATCATACAGGATTAGCCCTGGGGACCATTTCAGTGAATAAAAGTCCTATAATAGTATTCAAACACATGTTTTTCTTTTTAAAATCACTTAAAACTTGAGTGAGGAAAACTGAAAGTTCCATTATGAAGTTGCAAACTGCTTTTCTGCAGAACTGCTTCTATTAAATTTGCCAATTTCTCACAATTACACTAGAAATAAAGAACAGATCATGACCATTATGCTTTATTTTATTTTACTTTAATTTTCATGAACATTTTTCATTATCACTAGTACTTAGAGAGCTACGATCTTCTCCAGGATACACTAATGTACTGATGGCCATGGTAAAACTGAGTAGCCAAGAGAAGAATTTGACCTCTATCCTTATTAGCAAAAGTAATACAGTAGGTACACATTAAAACGATACCACTTTGCTAATTCAGTAATATCTACATGAAATGTTGTATGTGGTCAGCATACTGTGAACTACAAATTACTTTAATACACTTATAAGATAGGACTCTACAAGGTATTTTGTGTAGCATTTTATAGCATGCCAATATATCTTTTAATACATGTGTCAGAGAATCAAAGGTCTCTGACTTCATACTAAGCTGTCTTTTCATTAGGTACTTTTATAACACAGTAGTGATATTAGAACTTATGTTACTTGAGTACAGTTCATTGCCTGGCTCTTTTTATCTAAGCTTCCTTAAGGCTAGTTGATGGTTTGGGACTACTTCCAAAAAACATGAGCACAAGAGAGTTGTTCTGAAAACAATGTTGCTAAATAAAAAAGACTGTTTCAATAAATATATATTAACTGTAGACTCCCATAATTTATTTGTGTGTAGATTTTTGTGTACTGAATGCTGGTAGCGTACTGGACTTTAACAGAGGAAGAGTCAGCAAAAACACAAACATCTGACAACTTGTAACCACAGCCACCAGAGAGAACACAAACAAGTCTGTTCTTGGTTTCCATTGTGTTTTGTTTTAAGAGCTTCACAGACAGCAGACTTCGATTGTTCCCGACTAGGAGTATGTAGAAGTTCCTTTTTTTAAGTGTATGCTTAGGATATTTATGCATTCCTATGCTGCAAGTTAGAGCACCAACATGCAGAAGAACCTTTCACAGTGAGGGTGACAGAGCCCTGGGACAGGCTGCCCAGGGAGGTGGTGGAGTCTCCATCTCTGGAGATATTCAAGACCTGTCTGGATGCCTATCTGTGCAATATGAGCTGGGGAGCTGCTTTGGCAGAGGGGTTGGACCCGATGATGTCTGGAGGTCCCTTCCAACCCCTATGATTCTATATTCTATGATACCATTTCCATATCAAGTCATAACAATTATGATCTTTCTTTGGTATGAAATGCCTGTTTCAGTGAAGAAATCCCAAGTAACAGTGGTGATTTAAAAGTCAGATTTGGGACCTCTGACACAGATCAAACAGCTTTCACATTCATTGATACTCCAAATCAACAGTCTAAATACCACATTTGCAGATCTGTTTAAGCCACTAAACCAATTGTTTTACCTTTTGTTTGCTCACAGACTAAGGTTCAAGATGCAGTTAAGGTTCTGAGCTTGAATGGTGTCCAAACCTGTAAGAGTTAAAACTGTATCTGACTGAGGAAAGGTTTATAGAGGTGAAAAAATAGAACACCATTTTACTTAAGCTTCAGGAAGAGGAAACCTACTATATGCAGCTTGGCTTCTGGGCTTAAATTAATGTTATTCAGTTACAAGATTCACAGTTTCGGCATCTCTGTCTTTCATTGTTCCATACAAGTTTATAATGTTTCAGTTCCAGCTTTTCCTGGTGAGCTCTGGAAGCCCTTCACTGTAAGGAGGCCATTCACTGCATCTCTGGACAGTTTAGGGGGCTCTGAGTTTGGTACATAAGTGTTGCCCTTTGAGCAAAACAGAGCACACGCTGTTAACTACTTAACTCTTACGCAAATGAAACTCATATATTACAGTCTTAGAGTAAAAATAAAACAGAACAACACAGTTTTAATTGTTATTTCTACAATAAAAATGTGGATTATTTGTACGTTGGGCTTTTATTACCTACCACAATTTATACCCGCTTTATCTGGAAGTTCATGGTGGGCAACAAATAACTGCTCACAATGTTTTTTGGTGAGTTTTCCATGAAAACATAACTGCATCTTAAAATATGGAAAAGCAATTTATAACTGAAATGAAAAAAGCTTCCATGGAGGATTACATAAAATACATCTGTCTTTTCAAACCATTGAGATATATAAACAACTCATTAAAAACTCAAAAAGCCAAAGAAAAGGACAAAAGACCTTTTAATGAGAAGACATTCTGAACAGATATTTTTCTCCTTTTAAAAAGACAGGATGTTACTTCATTCCTAGGAAGACATTCTCAAATGAACAGGGAAAATACCAGAAATTTCAATGAGCCCTGTCCATGAGAGGGCTTATGTTAAAGCTTAAAAATTAAAAAAAAAGAGGTTGCAAGTGGAGATGTCATTTTAAATAGAATCCAGGCTCTTATTTTTTCCATTGCAAAGAGTTTTTCTTTTATGTCAAATTAAATTTTAGGATCACCTATGAATTTGCAACTGAACCCTTTACTGCCAAATCTGATTCCAATCCTTAAAAAATCTGTTTCTGTAATATGGCCAGCAGTGCACTAACCTCTAAAAGGTAGCCAGACATATTCGCAAAAAATATATATGTGGTTAATCAACTAAAACTGTGTAGTAGTTTGGGAGCAATCAATCAACTTCCAGAACCTTTAAAGCATGAAACTGCTGTGAGCATATCCATGAGCGATGGGAATACTAATGGCTAACGTACACAGAAGTTTTTGAGATGGTCTCGTCTTTATTTTTTAGTTTCACAATGTTTCTACACATGTATGGGCTTTACAGTTAAACAAAATTAAATCCATCACAAATAAACTCCAGATAATAATACAAATATAGAGGGACAGTAGGTGTCACTTTGCACCAAGTTAAAATAAGGACTGACAAAAATGAGGTTTGTGTTCTACGGGTGGTGGTGTCCTGATCTCATCCACACAAGGACTTGAAGAGGAGCATGATAAAACAGTAGGCAATTGCATATAATCCCCCCCAGTTATTCCTCAAGGCATCATTGCTGGTAATTTGGAAGACGCCCAAGCACTTGAAAACATCTCTTCTGTCTATATGCAGAAAATGTCTTAATAAGCAAAGCTGAGCTGCTCGCTTCCACTTTCATGCTTAAGCCTGCCTGGCATCCAGGAACCCTTTGCTAAATTCCTCGAGGAGCTCATTAAAATACATTGCAAAAAGTCACCCCTAAAGCAAAGCAGCAAGGAATAGTCACCTATAAACTGTAGTAGCACTTTCTGTACTTCGAATAGCTGGAGGAGGATTGCCACCACTCTACTGTTCCCTTTATGCCATAACTCTGTTGTCTCAGTGCTGACCAAGGTTCAATTCCTGGTTTTATCTCACAGGGTTTTAGCCCCTGGTTCCCTTTTCCTAACTTAATTCTTCATCCATCAGGCTCCTGGATTCCACCTGTAGAGAGGTTTATGCATATATATTAAAATCTTCCTGGATAAACTAGCAGTCTGAGCACAGGAACCCAGAGAAACACACCAGCAGCCTCCATGTGGAAGCAGCATCTTATTCACTGTGTGTTCTGCTGAAATTATGGAATTGCCTTTAATCTCTTTAAAGACACTTTCAGAAATCTGTGATCAAAGCAGACATGTCATGTCAAATGGAAGCCCACATTTTTGTACTTGAACCACCATAGTCCTATTTAGGTCTTCTGAGAATTAAAGGGATTGGGTTTTACAGTTTTGCTGCCCCAGATGAAAGTAATTGTTTTTCAAATCTAGAATCCTAATTCTGATAGGAGCTACTTGCTCCATTGGAGACAAGCACCTTGGAAATTGTCTTCTCTTGAACTGGCATCATCTAGATATTTTGTTTTGGGTTTTGTTTTGTTTTTTTTTCTTTATTTGGATCAGTGGGTACTAGACTGTGAGCTCTGCAGGTAGATGAACTGAAAGTGACTTATGTATTTTTGTAAAAAAGCTGTAAAGAATTTGTGCCATATAAGTAGCTTGAATTTAGTCCATAAATGTGACAAGTTAGTATCATTGCTAATATGATGATTTTTTAAATCAGTTTAGGATTTTTCCAAAGCTACCATGGTCACTTAGATCAAGGTGAGAGGTTGGGTTAGGCTTAACCTGAATGTATTTGGGAAATACAACACTCAGGTGATAGAATCCAATTGTTCTTTTTTGTTCATCTTTTATTTGGTCATAACTCCACTTGTTTCAGAAGTCATAGTTATAAATTGCAAAGATTTTCAGGTGATTCAGCTTCATACTTCCTTGAAAAACTTGAATAAAGGAAATTGGATTAGTCTAGCCTATGAGGCAGTTGGTAAGGATTTTTCTACAACTTGCATTCCTATTTACTTAAGGAGCAGTTCTTGCTTCCAGCTATATAAAAGCATTTTCTAATCTTGATTTTTTTTTCTTTTCTCTTAAAGGTTAACAGAACATTTGTGATCTCAAATGATTAACAAAATCTGTGTTCAGACTAAATATTACATATGAAAGCAAAGTATTACAAGAAACAGCTACTCCTCAATTTACATACCCTAGTTTAATTTTAGGAGTTTGTTTCTACTGCAGCAGATGATTATGTCATTAACACCTAAACCAGGACAGAAAAATGCCTATTTTTAGGTGTCATTGACATCATAAATAATTCAGGGAGCACATTGCACCCAGAACTCCTGGCAAGAACCTGGCAAGGTAAAAGACTGATGTCAAAACACACTTGTGCAAAATGCACCCCTCTCTAAGATAAAAACCACCCAAGATCTCGCTGTGGCAATCTTGAAAACTTAAAAAAACCAAAGCAAAACAGAAGGAAAAAAAAGAAATCCAAAAGATTTTGCTGTTCACACAGAAAAGATTTGAAAATATGTGCAAAGTGTATGTTTTGGTATTTTGAAGTGGTTCACTTCTAACAATAGAACTGCACATTCATCACTGATCATGGGGTAAGTGTGGTTTGGGGATCTGTGTTATGCCAAGACCCAAAGCATTTCGTATGAGCTTTGTTTTGGAGGAACAGCAACAGCAAAGGGGAGCTGACATGCAGACAGTGGTGACTTCAGGCTTTTGAAGGTTACATGATCACTTAGAATCCAACCCTTTCAAAAGTCCCATGTGACACAAAAACACCTAACCTGCTAACCAGCTATGAGTCTTTCCTGGATTCTCACCAGCAGATGTACCTTCACAAGCTGTGGTAGAGACTAAAGGATAGTAAACTCCCTTCCTGCAGTCTTTTTGTAACTCTCACTGGGCTGTTCTTCACCTCTTTGTAGACCGACTGACTGGTTTATGTCTGTTACTGTCTTTGTGCAGCATGTCCTGGAGGAAGGGCTGCTGCTGCATACAGTGATTAGCTGAGATGACAGTGTGCCAAGAGACAAACCAGTAATAATATAAAGCAAAGACAATAATTTTTTTACCACTTTTCCATTAATGCATCAGCGGGTCTCATCTTTCTTTTGATATTGCTATTTAAGATGTTTCCTGATTTAGAATCCAAGTTCCTCCTGTCTTAAGGTTCTGTATGGGTTTAGGCACTCACTCTGCACAGCCTTTGCAGCTCACCATGGCAAGGCTGTATCTTCCCCACTGAAATGTAGCATAAGAGTTAAAAACAAAGGATAGTAGGCAACCATTTTCCAAATGAAATGTGAACTTTACACAGATTGAAATATAAAATCATAGAACTGTAGAATCATCATAGTTGGAAAAGACCTTCAAGAATATCAGGTCCAACCACCACATTGTAATGGAATGCATGGTTATGGATATAATACACAACCTTAAAGTTTGGATTTATAGCCATTAATTAATATATATATCTTCAGTCTGTGTGCACATGCAAATATTCACACACTTGCAGAGCAGCTATGGGCACGTGGGAAGCTACTATTTTCCCCCATTCAGTTTTAACCTGTCAGGCCCGAATTCCTATTTCCAATAGGACACGTGATCTACAGAGACACAGGGCCCTCAAGAGGGCTCGACATCTTTTAATCCAGTTCCCTGCTCCTCACCCTTATGCCTCACAACACTAGAAAATCCTGCAGTCCCAACTACAAAGGCTGGAATAGATAAAGCAGAAGAAATTTAGAGTTATTCTTAGAAATGAGGAGATCCAAGAACAGTTGTGTATCTGTACTGCTCTGTCTGGTGTCACCCCTTGAACGCAAGGAAAAGGGCATTGTTTTGTTTTGTAGGAGACTTGTACTTTGCTTTACATGAAATTCAGATGAAAACACTTGCTTGCCTTGCTCGGTTAAGTAGATACCACAGTATTAATGCACATTAAAATGACATATTTCACATACATGAAGTATTTGCAGGATTAAGTCTCCCAATGGCAACCCAAGTGATTCACAAGTAAATAGTGAGGAGACATGGGGAAGGAGGGGGAAAGTTCTGATGAAGCATGAATGGAAAAACAGTGGCAATAACATCAGCTGTTGAAGTACCAGTTATATTCATGATACAGGGTCTCATCCATCTGCCATTTCATTTAATGGCAGAAGGTGGGGGCAGTCCCTCCACATCCAGTTCCCCAGTCTGCATATTTCTGCAACCTTTAAAACCACTTCCATAATTGCTTATAAACATGGATTACCAAACTGGCAACAAACTATAAAAGTAAATGCATTTACAATATGCCCTCTAGATAGCTTTACTGCCATGGAAATAGCTTTGCTGTGACCGTGGGCTATAGGAGCATAAGGCTGGGGAAACTACATGCTTTGCCCTGCTAAAACCCATCAGGTTTTAGCAGAGTATTTTGCTTCTAACCTACAGCCACCTCACCTGTGAAGCGTGCTTATTAAGTTCCTTTCATGACCACAGGACTGGCAATTTATAAATGCTGCAGGTGTGAAGGCATTGTGTGGCACTTTTAGCTTAGTGAAAGAACATCGTTATTCATGGGTGAGATATTCAATTTATTCAGTGGAAGAGGAGTAATGTGTGCAGGGGTGGAGAGTGTGAAGCTGATGATAGAAAGACATAAATAGAAACAGACATCCATGGAGCACCTCAGCCATTCCATTGTATTGCTGCTTCAAGCGTTTAAATCTCCCAATAATGGCCGGGTGCTGGGATTTTTCCTCTAGCAATGTAGGTTGCTATATCGCCTGCCACTAAACTATGTTTAAAAGTTTACATAATCTTACTTAGTTTTTATGGAGTAACAGTGATGGTGTGAGACCAGACCAAACCAGTGGCTGCTTTTAGTTACGGACCCACAGTCTCGTCTATTCCTGTATCTCCTAGCCTTTTGCTGCGCTTGTACGCAGCATGTTGCTCTAGTCATCACGGATGCCTATCCCAGAAACAAACATCCTTAAGAAGTGGGACACTGGGACTTCTTGAAGTCAAAGGCAGGGCTTAAACTATTCAGTAACTTCTTTTATTAGGATTTATAATAATTGCCATATATTATTGCTACTTGAAAATACTTTGTCTTAGTCTTTGTTCTCTGGACCATTTTCCATTAGCTATCCCCATTTTCTGACAAGGAACAATTCAAACAGAATGCAATTATAATGCAGTTAACAGATTTTGGAATTTTGTGACAGCTAAAGAGGTTTTTAGGGGGGGTTAAATGTTATACGTATATTTAATTAATGATTTTTACTTTGAAGAAAGTTGGATACACAGGTGAATCTAATCTAATGTGTTAGCATGACTATAACGTTTTATAGTTAAACCCACCATGATCAGACAACACAGAAGTGAAGGTAACTTTTTGGCAGGAGCTATGATTTCATCCTGTGTTCTAGCAACCTCTTCATTCACCCTTGTGCCCTCCATTACAGATGCACTAGTTTCCTTGCATTTCTATATCCTCTGTAGGTTTTACTATGATTTGACTGTCAGCTGCTCTTATTCATATAGGAACACACACCCCCAAAAATATTGATACAAGTGACCAAGTGTAGTAAGTACATTATTATTTTGGAGCTATAACTTGGAGGTTGGTAGAGGACTTTTGGCAGACAAATATATTGATCCTCTTCCAATGAGACACTGACAGGGTCTCTGACACATCAACACTAAGCTGTTTAGATATAATATATGAATGTTTGCTAAATTTTTTGTCAAACCAACAATGTAAAAATATATTCCATGAAGCAAATGATGTAGACTTAGTCCTGTCAAAAACACTGAAAAGTTATTTTAAAAATACATACTTAATCCCTCATTTTTCTATCTTCTGTTCTAGCTTGGCTACAGGCACTTGGGAGTCTCAACTTTTCAGCTGCCTTTTTAAATCAATTCAGGAAGGGTGGCAGTAAATAGCCCTCCTTGTCCCATTTGTAGCTGTAATAATGGCTGACCTACTGGAGTACCGACACACACCCTTCAAAAAAAAATAAAAACAAGCACACCAAAATTGATACAGACAAACATCTAACATCATTTCTGTTCTGAGACACCTTTTCTTCAAAGAGAAGTTCATAAAAGCTATGGGTTAACAGTGAAACTGCTTACAAACTAAATAACCTTAACACAGATGACTGCCTTGCTTACATCTCTTGAACAACTGCTGAGTAAACAGTAATACTCCTTTCTCATTAAGAACATTTAATGGACAATATTTTATCCAAGTGAGGCTGAGAGAAACTTGAGCAACATCTGAATTCACCTCAAACTGACATTAAAGGGGGGCCTTGAGTAGACCAGGACATCAGCATATTTTCTGCTAGATCATGAAACCTTTACAATTGTCAGAGTCTCAACACCTCATTCACAAGACATGATTAAATGCCCACTCACGGAGACTAATACCTCCCATCCAGTTACCAGCACACCTCCCTGCAGCATGTGTAAGATCCTTAGCATCGGTGGGAGCAAATACCCATCGGCTTGTGAGATTTCAGCAGATCGTCTGCAACAGAGGTCAGAAGCACAGAGCCATAATAAACGGCAACAACAATGGCACACACATCTGGTTTTTAACAAAGGTTTGCTGAGCATTTCAATATATCACAGTGCATTGCAAGCCCAAATCAAAAGAGAAATGGAAGAGGATTTTTGAACCCGCGTTTCTTGCGGACACACATTACTTCAGGCATCTGAAGAAAGTGTCGAACAGCATCCCCACCCACTTTCTCAAAGTGGAGGAGAAATTGCTCTCAAATGTTGGTTATAAACGTGTAATCTGAACTCCAGCCACTCGGCAGGGCTGCAGAAGAATTTACGATGTGCTAAATATTTCCTTTGTTCTTCCCAGTGGTAGCCTGCTGTAGCAATTAGAAAGCAACTGGCTGCACATGTAAACTGTGGCTGTTTTCTAAAGAATTGTTGATAACTGTTAAAAGCCTTCCTAAGCAGGACTTGCTGCTAATACTGCAGTGCTGTGTGTTAAAATGCATGTCTATATCAATGCTCCATATTTTTTTCTCATTTTCTATTTTTAGTTGTGTTCCCCAGGTACCTTACTACCGGGATAGAGGGAAGACACAACTGTCGACCATTGCTGCAATTTAGCCATTACTAACCTTAAAATACAGCCTCTCTCTTAACTGGGGAGCTAATTTGCTTCCATAGGAATGATGTGTTCGTGTAAATAAACCGAGCCACTACAACAACATTTATTTCCATTTTTGCATGAAAATAATACAGAATGAAATCCAGTCTCAGTCCAGTTCTTCTCAATTTCAACAAAGACAGCAGTGTCCTAAGCCACTTTGCAGCACGCTGAGAGCACAAGGCATTCACTAAGCTGTGGGACCACTGCTCTTACAAGAATTAAAGTTCACAATGAGGAATATGTTAGTTGTGCTCGGAGCAGTTTTAGAAGGTCTTTTGTAGTCCATCATCCCCAGCCTAGGGTGCAGGTGCTGGTCAGAAGCCACAGACAGCCCATCAGGCTTGCTGCCCCTGTGCTGTGTCTGCAGAAGAGGTTGAGAGCAGCGAGAAAGCCCGAGGGAAAGCTTCTTCCATGTGCCAGCACCAGGATCTACAGGATTTGCCCTTGGAATTCCTGTGGAGTCCTAACCAATACATCAAAGTCAGCTCCTTGGTACGCATGTGCTATTGCTTAGACCCTAGCTTCCCTAATCCTTGGTAGCCTATGTCATGGATTCCCTCTGAAGCCTGAGGGAAACACAGTTCCCTAGTCTAAAACCTGCCAGCATCCATTGGCATGTCAGCAAAGTGTCACCTCTGGCAGGTGGTCTTCAAGGTAAACCACTGGATGTACAAATTGAAATCAAGCTTTTGGATACGGGCTTTGATGAGAGCACACTCTCCTCTGTGGTGGCCTTCACCCTGTTGCACCACCTGGCAATGTCTGGAATGAAGTTATTTATAGTCTATACAATGAGAAGTCAAGTGAGTTGGATGGTTTGGGATTTTGGTAACAGGATACAGAGCTTTCTGCTTTGGGCTTACTGGGTCAGCCCTAGGCCAGGCTGCTGCTAATAAGTGGAAGTCATTTCCATCCAGTTGCTTCTCAGTGATATGTGTGAAATGGGCTTGGTTTGGGCACCCTTCTTTTGAAGGTTCTGCAGACAAACCAAGGAGGAGGGCAGACTGAACAATCTCTTCCCTAGTTCTGAGCCTCACGAGGCAAAGTGGAGATACTCTACAGCCAGTGCCACACCACGTCTTTGATCAGACACGATTTCCAGTGCAGAGCCAAACTGAGCTGAAGCCACTGGAATGAATCCCAACTTGTGCAACTGCGTCCCTACAGCACTACATTTTAAATGTAGGAATGAATGAAGAGACTGTCCAGGCTGATCTTTGCATTCACAGCTATATCCATCTGCCACAAGAACAAGTTGTGATTTTACTCTGTGCTATAGCATTAGCTCTGCTATTTCAAACATCTCTACCATCCATTATTTCATTCAGAACAACCACCAGTTTGCTTCTTCAACTGGCCAGCTTCTCATCACAGTTGGGAACTTGCATTTCTTTGGATTTTTAGGGCAAATTAATAACCTCTGCAACCAAATCATCACCCATGCCTGTGTGAATGCTGAATACTGTATGGTTAGTGCCTTACAGGACTAAACGATTCACCATTCTGAGACTCCAATATTGCAAGATGCCTTGAAACACAACCCATCCCCAGCAACCATGTTACATGGAGACTCTTGATAATCCCAGTTGTTGCTGTTTTAGTAGTGAAATGAACAAGAACTCACTACTTGCCTCCTTTCGTGTCATCAGCCAAATATTGGTCTGTGTGTTCTAGACATAATTTAATATTCAGTACCTTTGCTTACTCATATATAACAAGAAAGATACAACAAGTAGCATGATAGGAAGAAATGGGAACAGGGAACAAAATTCAATGCCAGTTGAAAATCTAACAAAGAGTGCAATCAACACAGGGATACAGTGGGATCTGCATTGATGTCCTTAGTGTTCATCTATTACTCATTTCTCGGAGATGCATGCTTCTGCCTCAGCTTTACATTGCAGCAGTACTGACATCACATGCATTCCCTCACTTTTTTTTTTCCTTGCTTTGACCTACTGAGAGGAACACTTTTCTGCAGGCTCTGCCAGCGAAAGAGGATATCACTTGTCTCCTGGACTGTAAGTTTCCATCAGACTATAGTTGTAAATCTAAACACTAAATTGATTAATTTTTAGCACTATGTGTTATGGCAGAGCCAACAGGGCCAAGATAAGATTGACTCATGAGGTGCCACAGACATCTTGCAATACTCCTTGCTGCAAAGATCTTGAATTGAAATAGATAAGACAGACCACAGATGCAAGGGAAAATAGAAGCAAAGTGAGAAAAGATAATTTATCTAAATTCTAAAAAGAGCTCAGACTAACATAACAAACTCTGAAGATACATATTCATAAGCAAAAACCTGAAAAAGATCCTGAATTTTGGCTTTTTAGCAGGGCTGCATGAAAACATTGAGAATAAAATAAAATAGAAAATCCCTGTATTGTATTTATTCCCTCTTATAAATGGGTGATGTTCTAGCATTTACATAAGCACTTTCTTACCCAAGGATTTCTAACAGCTACGGTTTAGTGCAGCCTCCTCATTCTCCAATGTTATGGATAAATACAATTCTCACTTTACAGACCGAAGCACAGAAAGTCAGGGCACTGGCTTAGGATTCTCCTAATGAATCCAAGCCGAGGCAATACTCCAGGAGCAAAGACATGGAGTCTTGACTATTAGCTAGGTGACATTTGCCTTGCACTCTACTGACCTATTTTGCAGTTAGACAGTGTTGGGGTCATCGCGCTCAAGACTAAAAAAACGCATTCCTGTGAGCTCAGAGGAGCAGGAGAGTGGATGGAGACAGAGGAATAAGTCATTGTCTCTTGGATAAAAGAGCATCACAGAGATGGCAGAGGCAGCACAAGTTACCAGTTACCAGAGGCTTAACAGTTTGAGCGACAAAAGAAAATCCTCCCCATTATGACTTTGAGGTAGTCCTCATCAAATACGTCCCTATCATGTATTTTTACCTCACTGATCACTGCATTTAGAACATAATTAAGAAGCACTGAAACAATGAGATTAAAGTTATCAAAGTGCCATTAAATTTCATGCACTTGCACATCAGCTACAGTGTCAGTAACTTGTGGCATCAGTCTCTGATTATTTTTATACTTTGTTTGACAGACACTTCTGGAAATGTCTTCTTGTTTTACGTCGTCAGCAGAGCTCCCAGGCTAAGTTCCTTACGTGTCTTTCAATGCTGCTAAGCTGATTGGCATTTACTTGTACCCCCCTCAGTATAAGAATCATGGGGTCTGACTTGGCAAGACTCACCTCTTTTTTTTTTTTCTTTTTTTTCCCTTTCTTTCTTTTTGACCAGAGCAGCTGCCCTCCGAATTCAGGCCCATCTGGTCTTATTTGAAAAATGAAGAGGGGAAAAATTAAAATCAGTTCTCACTAATTAGAGGAAAATTGTATGTAAACAATTGAAAGGGCTTTTCATACTTATGGACTGACATTTCCACAAAGAGTTTAATTGCTTGCATGGGCCTACAGGGTTATGTTCTTTTTTTAAGTTGCATATGCTCCCTGCCAAATACTAGCTTGGACATGCTGTGAGTGATTTTTGGATCACCAGCAGCTCTTGCTATTTTAGGCTCTGTCACAGCTTGAAGTTGTAATTAATTTTGAGGATCCTGACAATCATAATTATGACAGTCGTGGTTTCTGATAAGGCTCACTTAGCTTTTCTTTTTCTGCAGGGAATACTTAGGTTTTAGTACCAGGAAAATAATTTCATACTGCAGACTATCACACACGCTGCGATACATTCCCGATTTAAAGAATAAACACCTGCCGTGGAGTTGGGCAGGAAACACAGTACTCGTCCCATGAAACTTGTCACGTTGTTATTAATGTTCTCTCCACAAAATCGAGATTCTTTGAAGCTCTATTCATAAAGTCAGGTGAAGGAAAAGCCAGTCAAAAGTGGCTTGTCATAGCAGTGTACTGCTTTGGATGCTTGAGATGCATATGAGAGACAATTTCACTTCTTTTTATGCTGTACTCTTTATCTGAAAGTTAAGATCCCTAAAGAATAGGGCACTACTTACTCCATAAGGAGCCTCTCCTGCTAGAACCACCTAGGTTTGACAAGTAAATACTAAATGGAGCAGAGCCTTTGGTTCACCTCTGTCCAAGTCAGTGTCTGATTAAGTTGCTGTTTGCTATTCTAGGGTTTCCATCACTTTCTCTTCCCATCACTTCCTCCAGTTTCTCTCGAATTTTGATTAAGAAATCAAATTTAGGACTAGAGGAATCCCCAACATATTTTACTGAACTGCTGTGTTCCTGTGGAAAGTTTCCATTCCCCTGAATATTTTTCTGTGGGATTAAAAAAAAAAAATAAACTAGAGGTTTGAAAATTTCTGACACTTAAAAATAGTTGAATTCTTTTCTTACAGCTGAAGAAGTGTGATGCTTCCAACTTCCAACTGCACATCATTGGTGACTTGCATTAGTAATAATGGCAGAAGCATTTTCTCTTTCAGGTTTTTAGAGACATTGAACTAAAAATTAACTGGAGTCGGTAGCAAGACAAGTACACAGTGAAAAGAAAACATATGCTGGACCTCTGGATTCACTTCTGATGGCCCTGGGAAATAACACAGTTCTGTGCCATCCCCTGCCCTGGGAACCACACTGCCTGTGTATGCAGGCAGCTCAGCTGGCCCAGTGTCCAAGAAAGGATGAAAAGTGATGCCTGTCTTTTCGCCTGTTCCAGGGGGAATGTATTTCATCACTGGGATCAGGAGAAAGCTTTCTCTATGCTTCTCCAGCACAGCAATGGCAATTTTACCTGCATTCATAGCCTCCTTTTGCTTTCCCTTGAAAAATAAATGCCAGCCTTAAGCATTAGGAGATAAAATACCAATCTGTATCACTATTTGTGTCATATTCAGAGACTTCTTCCAGAGACCCTAAACCCAAAAATCATGCAAGTTCGAGAGGATCTCTTTTTTTAAATCAGTAGTATAAATTTCTAACTCCTCTCCCTTCACTGAGAGTCTGACAGTGTCAACTAAGTAGGTACTAAATGCTAGGAAAAAAACCCTCAAAAACAAAGGGGCACTGAAAAGATTCCATTACTTGTGATATTTTTCCTTAATTAAGGATTTCTAAAGGAACTTTGTCATTTTGTTTGTCTGAACCCAGGTTTCCTAATGCCCACAACTGGTAATCCTGGCTAAACTTTTATTATATCAGAATTAATACAATTTAAACTATTTTGAATGGTTAGGGGACAGATTGGAAACAACTCCTGGAGAAGACAAGGAGCTGAGGAGACCTTATAATGGCCTTCCAGTAGCTAAAGGGGCCTACAGGGAAGATGGTAAGTGACTCTTTATCAGGGAGTGTAAAGATAGGACAAAGCCTATGGACTTTGAGGTCTTTTCCAATCCAAACCATCATCCATGATGCTATGATTCTATGAAGCAAAGGAAAAAGAAACCCAAAAGATTTATTTTCTACTTCCTGTCAGCAAGCGATGACCATCTACTTGCCTGGAGGCAGGGCTTCAGTATGCATAGCAGTCACAAATCACAGTTATGTTATTCCTCCTTTCTCTTGGCTTTCTATTGCTGAGCCGACATCACATGGCAACTTGGTCAGTTTGGGTCAGCTGTTCTGGCTGTCCCCCTTACCAAGACATTGCCCACACCTAGCCTACTGGTGATGTTGGACAGACAGCCTTGATGCTGTGCCAGCACTGTGATGAGTTATCAGTACCTCACTCCAATATGCAGCACTGTGAGGGTCACTATGGGGAAAATTAACCCCACTCCAGCCAGACCCAATACAAAGAGGAAAATAGTGAATTTTCATAGAGGTCCTTCTGGGTCAAGTTCTTGGTACTTGTCCTCCCTCCCCACAACTGCCTGGGTCCACTCAGTGGAAATGTGGCATCAGCAACTCTCATTTTACTGTTGTATTTTGATTTTAGCCTCAAACTATCCCACTTCAGACAGCCTAATGCACATTCACACATTGTGGATCTTCCTTGCATAGGTATTTTGTCAAGACTGCAGGTTCTGCTGCATGCAAACTCTGGAAGTGACTGTAAAGCTTTCTAGAAGAAGGAAGCTCCTACACAAACACGGCTCCTAGGGCAAACTTCTTGCCCCTTACTCTTCCCAATATATTGTCAGGTTGTTGATTCCTGAAACACAGGCAATACCACCAGCTCCTGTGAACTCTTGAGGAAGGACGAAACAACTAATCCATGGCTGTCAAAAAAGAAAAAAGGAAAGATACATAAACATGTCACTCCAGGAGAGGAGACTACAAATCCCACTGTCCTGTATCTACTGCAAAGAATCTGTGCCCTAGAAAGTGCTGACACACAAGATGCACCACAAGCCTTGCCCCGGACCCTGCTCAGCGTGCTGACCGCTGTGAATGCTGAGGCAGGCGGGTGCGTTGCGCTGCTGGAGCGAGGTGCCTGCCTTACAGGCACTGCCATGGAAAGAATGACAAGGCCAAAGTTTCTTTTTTGGCTTTGGCCCTAGGATGCTTGAGATTAGGCAGAGCTCCACCCAGCATTGCCAAAGAGCCCTTAACAGGTTTAGCCTTTAGAGTACAATTTCCCTCCAGATGTGAATGTATAACAGGCAACTCAGGAGGTAACGGCTTAATTGTTCTTCAGCTAGTAAGCCTCTGTCCTGATCGTTAAAAAATTTTATGTACTGTTCAGAGCTTGTACATTGTAGTAGCAATTATACTGGAATAGATAAAATAAAACAGACTGAAAAACTTGGTTGTTTGTTTTTCCTTAGTTTTCTTTCCAGACCAGCTATAATTGTTTGTAATAACAGAAAGAGTAATGTTAATGCTGGTTAATAGGGTAGCTGTTAAGGTGTGGAGTGGATTTTCCTCATAGCTCACTACTGAGTTCCAGTGTGTCCTGCGGCAAGGTTCCCACTGCTCCTGCTCCCTTTCCATAAAGGGAAAAGACTCCATTTTCTACCTATTTTACACATCTTGTCCTTTGAGAGGTATTGTGCTAGGGATTACTCTTTCTGATGTGCCATGAAAATCTTCTAACTATTCCTTAGAACATTATCAGATCACTGCAACGCCTGCTTGGGCTCAGAACTTCATTTTACACTGTAAACCCCACCAATGCTCCACTGTGGTTGTGCTGCATGTCCAAACCCCAGGTAGTACAGACACAGGTGTAAAGCCTTCCCTCCTTCTTGAAAGAGGTTAGATTTAGATTAGACATACAGAAATAATTCTTCCCTGTGAGGCTGGTGAGGTCCTGCCACAGGCTGCCCAGAGCAGCTGTGGCTGCCCCCTCCCTGGCAGTGTCCAAGGCCAGGTTGGATGGGGCTTTGGATAACCTGGTCTAGTGAAGGGTGTCCCTGCCCATGGCAGGGGGGTGGAGCTAGATGGTCTTTGAGGTCCCTTCCAACCCAAACCAGTCTGTGATTCTGTGATGATTCTATGATACTGTTTAGAAACATTCTGCTAGGTACATCCTCCATCCAGTAATTGGTTATCATTTCTGTCTAAATTATGTTCAGGCTATTTGCAAAGTTGTGCAGAGATGCTAGCAGAGTAAAAAATACAGAACCATTAAAACCAATACCTATTTATTTTATTTAAATAAATTCAAGATGAGTAAGCAGTGTTTCCAATAAACAAAACAACACTCAAACCCCTCAGCTCTATTAAAATTTTCATTCTCACAGGAATCTAACCAGTCAGTAAACCATCAAATTATTACTACTCACATTATCACAAATGTACAAGATTTATAGACTTTAAATCAATGAGAGATGATGACCCAAAAAAGACATAAATTACGTAATTCCATGTAATTCTAATTCATAATCAAAATGTTTTTGACTACAACATCCAGACTTGTTTAGAAAGGTATAAGGAGATGATGTAGGCAGTATTTCCTTTGGGAATTTGAACCCGTGGCAAATATCCCTTACTTTTGAAAATATGTGGGTTTCAACTTGAAAGGCTTTAAATTTTATTCATTTGTTCTTTTCGTACTAGAGGCAGGAGGTATCTAGTTCTTATTTCTCCCTGTAAAAGGGCCCAGGCACTGAACATTGACAGGATGAAGCACACCATCAGTGGTCTCCACAAATGGTAAAAAAAACAGTTGGGTTTTCTGCTGTGTACGTGGAAGGAGATCTGTTTCCAGCTAGTTCAGACTGTGCCAAAGCCCAAGGCTCTTGCGGAAAAAGTCTTGCATGCAGTCAAGGATAAAAAACAGTTCTATGCTTTGAAAAGCAAGCAGGAGGGTAAGAAAGAAAGCCACAACTAAATAGGAATTCATATATTGACTTTTATGAATAAGAAAAAACAAAGAGTAGAAAAACACTGCAAAAAAACATGTGAAATCATTATTAAGCTTCACTCTCCATTTACTTCTAAAGAAATAAATTATGTTTCCCTAACTAATTAAAATTGGTCACATACCCTTGAATTTTTGTGAAGAAAATTAAAAACTTACTCTCTAACATAAAGCTGACACCAGAAGACATCCAGTTTGTTCTGCGAAGAGGGATCGATTACTTGTTTATTTATAGCTTGCGAACTGGGATTACCAACTGTGGGCCCATGACTTGCATGGAGCCCCAATGCTTGCTGTTGGGGTATTGCGCAATGCTCACACGCAGAGCACGTGGTCACCGCGCTTCCAGGGGAAGGCCACAACTCCTCCTGTGTGGCTGCCTTCCACAGTGAAGGTGTCCAAGCAAGCCCAGCATAATAGGACACTTCAACTTCTCTCATCTTCTGAGAGCTGAAGTTAATAGTCTAACTAACTCAGCTGTTATTTTATCACTATTATTTATTCAATTTTATCAATATTATTTATTCAATTAACTTTTTAAGCTGACACTGTTTTTCTTCCATCTCTTTTTGTTGGGCCATATTACAGCTTATCCTACTTTCTCAATTAGCCATATATATCATGTAATCACAGAGCAACATGAAGGAGCTGGCTGGCTTTCAGCTATGGTTTGCTTCCTCTTTGCACTTGGGAAATAGGGCCATGGAGAAGAAGAAAGGCTGTACCATCGTAGGGACACACTGCCTCGGTGAAACCCTGTGCTAAAAGGCATCTTGATACAGGCAAGTTTCCAAACAGTACCATGGGCCCTTTCTTTCATGAAACTCGATGTGACAAGGAATGCCTGAAAAAAACCCAAGTGGACTTTATTTCTCACATCACCTGATACTACCTTATGTGATGCCTAGGCTTTTGTCATCTCTGTAGTCTTGAATCCAGAGTCAGGGCTCAGCCAGGTTACATTAAGAAAAGGTTTGAGGTGTCACTGTGTGTTTACAGGAACACTGTTTTGCTGGGACGTGGTTTGTCTAATTGAATGAGGAACTACTCATTTAGCAGCCCTCACATCAGTAGAAGCAGAAACTAAATATATAATAAAAATTAAATAAATACCACAGAAAGCATGTGTTCTTAAAAAAATCCCAACAATACACACACAAAAACCTTGGGAGTATGAACTTTGAATGAGCTTACGCTGTTTTCCAGCCCGGGAATGAAAAAAAATATTAAAAATTGTAATGAATGATCTTTGCATTCAGCCATGAAATCCTACACCATCATAGTTGTTTTTTTAACTCCTTTAGTCAACTCAGACAATCCTTCTAGAGGGAAAAATGTGAAGGTCATAAAAAAGTGCATTCCAGAATATTACATGTAGATATTTAGAGCTGAATGAACTAAAGGCTTTCCCACTGGATTCATTTACTCTCCAAAGTAGCCCCTCCTCAAAGATGGGTCTGTATGATTAAAATATGGCCAGCATTTTATAGTAAGTCTTTACCACTTTACAGTAGCTAGCTCTAGGGCATATTTCAATTCCCATTCAAATGAGTCTATTGACTTTAAGGGGTGATGGATTGAGCCTTTTAACAGCAGCCTTGTGGCCCCATGTGCACTTATGTGAGTCTACACTTACTGGATTAGGTGACTTCGTGGAGTCTCTTCTAGGATCATTTCTCAGTTTATTTTGTACTAAAATGAAGTAGTTTAATTCACAGTCCAATATTTGATTTCTCAAATTGAAATTTCTGTTATGTAGAGCAAAATTTCATTTGGAAAGTTGTTGCATTTTTTTTTTTATTGGGAAAATTTAGAAAATGCTAGTTCTTTATTGAAATAGTACTACATGAAACAGAAATTTTATTTCTTTTTTGACTCCAGTGCTTATTTATATTTTGTTTCACAACTGTATAGCAACTGGAGTCTGAGCACCTATAAGAACATTAGACTATCTTTCAGTGCCTGTAAATACTATCAGTAATGCAGAATATTCGCCTGAAGGTTAGCCAGAAAGCTGAATGTAGCCTTATGCTACGATTGAATCTCATTCTTAAATTAGCAAAGAGCTTGAGGTAGTTCATTTTAGAGCAGTATCATCTAAAAAAAAATAATACAAATTAATTATTTATCTGCAAGCTGATATGTTTTTAATCTGCTTTAGATGTAATGATTGCTCCCATTTTATGTCTTTTAAATGTCAAATTGTATTAAGCAGCATAAATTGTATACATGATAGAAAACATATCAAGAAAGAGATGATTGCATCTTGTTTTACACTGACTTGTTTTACACTGTTTTACGCTGAGGGCTTGGCTCCATGATATTTAGTGTCCCCAGGCATGGATTTTGGTAAAAACAGTTTAAGTAGTATAAACCAGACAAAGCCATTTTCAACAATATATCAAAACCCAGCGCGGAGGTGATTCTTTCCATGAAGCCTCTTCTAAGAGTAAACTCACAAGGTGCCACCCAGAGAGGGTCTGAGTGCCCTATGGAATTCAGCAAAGCCAACCTCCTGGGAGCTGGTCCCACGTTCTTTGCACGAGACATCAGTCAGTGCTCCTTGTTTCAGCGGGCGCTGAGCTGGAGCTTAACAGCTACATCTGCATAAAGCACTGGCCGAGTACAGGGGTAAGCATTACCCAGCCAGTCACAGAATCACAGACTGGTTTGCATTGGAAGGGACTCGAAGACCATCTGGTTCCGAACTCCCTGCCATGGACAGGGACACCCTCCACTAGACCAGGTTACCCAAAGCCCCATCCAACCTGGCCTTGAACACTGCCAGGGAGGGGGCAGCCACAGCTGCTCTGGGCAACCTGTGCCAGGACCTCACCAGCCTCACAGGGAAGAATTTCTTCCTTTAATCTAAATCTATCCTCTTTTAGTTTAAAGCAATTCACTGCCCATGGTTTTGACCATGGTAGCTCATGTGTGGACTATATATGGGGATGTTTGGGGAGAACATTATGGTATCCCTAGGACAGCTGCTTTCCATCAGTTTCATGAAAGCCTGTATTTTCTAAACCATTTGGTTGCACTGAAATGTGCAGTAGATGCAGATTGACCTGGGGAAGGGATGTCAAATGGGTTTTACTCTTCTACTCCTGCTAGTGCCAGCTGCCCCTTCTTTGTGATGTCCTCGCTGTAATATCTCTGTACAGCCCTCCAAGTCAGACTGGATCATTGTGGCTGTTGTTCAGTATCATTTTCCTAAACATTTCCGCTCCTAGAAAAGTTGAAGAAGTTTCCTGACAGGCTCTGTTTTTGGTAGTAGGAGGAAAGTATTCAAAACTGATTAGAGTACTTAATTTTTAAAGAAAGAGGAAAGGAAAGAGCACATAGATATTTCTTCTTAAATAAGTGGGCAGAATGTGTGATGGGTCCCAGCCAGGTCCTTAATAAAACGAATGATGTCTGTGTTCCCCGGAGGGCTCATGACGCCACTTTGGAGCTTGCAGTCAGCAAGAAGCAGCTCATATTGCACACTGCATGGCACTGGAATATGACTAATAAACATCAGGAAGTCCCCAACGGCTGCAAGTTTGGCAGCGCTGTCTGAATTGGCCCGTCATGATGTTTGTGAACCTTGTGAGCATACTTGGGCTGGTTTCAAGTGGATAGTAGATCCCTGGTTTTTGATTTAAGGCACCTCGCTGTTTAAAAGAACCTGGCAACCGAAATAATAGAGGTGTTGCCTTGTGAAGCCGGAGGTGCACCAGCTAAGCCACAGGGAGCTGAAACTTGCGCAGTGCCTATCTGGTTTAAATAAGGCTATTAACATTCCTCACCAGCATTCATATACACGCCTTCATATTAAAAAAAAAAACCAACAAAAAACCTATGAAAAATATTCAAACCACATCTGGGAACCAGTATTCTGGGCCAGCACCACTATTGTAAATTTTCACAGCTCAGTCAAGGACTCCTCAAAAAGAGTTCCTAATAGAAATGTTGATAGGCCATTAGCAAAGTAGAGTGGTGAGAATGGCAGTGCTACAGTAAGAGTGACCACGAGTCAGTTTAACAAATAATAAAATACTAGTAAACAGATGAGGCTTTAAGCCTATTCATTAGGCTCACTTTCTGATGAGTTAAAGCAGACTGCTTATTCCTTGTCCATAAACACCCCCAGGCAGTGGAAATCTGTCACGGATAAGGCTGGTGTGACAAAGTTTGTTTAGTTCTAGAGTACAGTAGTCAGAAAAATGCAAGAGAGCACATATGGCAACAGAGTGCCCTTAAGTCTGTTAAGTCAGGGGGAAATTTTCTGGTTAAAAATTCTGATTCGTTGTTATAATGTGTGTTATCCTACTAAAAATTAGATATCTGTGGGACTGGTTTAGAACTACGGTACTGCTAAGAATATCCCTACTAAAAAAGTGAAACCATTGTCTGAAGCAGTCTCCGGCTGGAGGGTTGTGTGGTGGGAAAATATTTTAATGGGGTTTCCTATTAGTGTGATTGTTCTCTACATGCAACACCGGTATTGAAATACAGCAGAATGTTCACCATGTGCGTCCCTCTAATAGATGGTAAGTCCTTCATGGTGATTTTATTTGTAAAACCCCCTTTTTCTCCAATTTTTGCTCTGTGTTGCAATTAATAAATTCACAGGCTAGTCCAGTACTCACTTACATGCTGCATTTACACAAGGGTGGCAAACACGTCACAGCCCTGGATAGGCAAACCTGGGGAAGGAAAAGGAAGCCTTCAGAGTTTATGATACATTCTGAACCAGCAGCCTGCATGGTAGTTCATGGCCTCCAAAGCCAAGCCTACCCCCTGCCAACTGTTCGCAGCCAAAGGCTCTTAGCCTGCAGACCTTGACAATTCCTAAGTACCCACACAGGAAAGTATTTGCAGACTGCTCTGCAAGCAGATAAAACATATGCAAAATCTGGCCAAAGCAGGAGCTGGTTAACTGGCACATTTTTACTCGCTCCATTCTTCTGTCACTTGCCTATTGGTTATACTATATACATTCCATTAATAGGTTTATTTGTACAGCAGTGTGTTTAAAACCAGTTTTATATAGAGTGGATTTTTATATGGATAGTGGATTTCTGTGCAACATAACAAGTATATGCTACAAGTCAGTAGTTTGGGTGTTAAAGAATGCTCAGATATTTGCACGTTACAATACTTTAATAGGCAACCACAATAAGATACCAACAATTTTATGGCTAGGATTTTTATACTCTTGTGTTTTTCACAGCCCTGTGTTAAACATGTTTTCCTTGAAAGGAGATGACAAAACTGATGGTTGCCTCAGTGGAGATCTTGGCTACCACTTCTTACAAAACCAGTCATTATTGTGGGCTATCTGAAGTAAACTTCCATTTCAGGCAAAGCAGAGGTTCTTTTTGAGAAGGAGATCCTCCTCAAAGTGGAGGTGCCCTCTGAGATGATGAAACTGAGGTGTTTCATCATCTGATCTGAGTGATGTGTTGTAAGTGTGCCTCCTTCACTTCTCCTGCCATGGAAGTGTACTTAAGACAGCCCACAATGATGAGATGGGTTTTGAGCTGTCACTCGCCTTTCAGATTACAAACATGCCTCTCACATAAGAGGATGAAACTCCTCAGTTCATTAGTGCAAAAGCCACATGTATACTGCAGTTCTGTAGTTCTTTGGAGACCACATAATTCATGGTAAGCTTTGGGTGAGTATAGCCGGTTTCTGTCCTATGGAAACAAATTCAGGCTGTAGAAATGGTTCATGCAGATGTAACTGCTCTGGCTGTAGTTACATTTGCCTTTGATTTAGTTTATATATAATTCATGGAAGGACCTACAGATATCTATGTTAACTAAAATATATATCAAATTTGCATTACACATACGCTTATGCATCAAATTACAGTGTCTCAGCCTAGCTAACATATAGAAAATTTAGTTTTACTTACTTAAAGTTCTCACTGAGTGAAATTCTGACCGGACAGAAGTCAATGAGATTTCTGCCTTTGATTTTTATATGGCTTCTTGTGTTTCTAAATGTGTTTCCCTCTTTTATTCAGAGCTGCTGTGTTACACTACTTCAATCTCTCAGATGATTGCTGATAAGTAATTCTGGCTTTTGTTGTTTAAATTCTGAGTGTTATAGATCACACATAGTGGGGGAAAACATCATTATTTAAAACATTAGTTTCTTCCATAAACTCAGTTTTGACCAGTCTTAGGGAAACTTCAGAAATAGGTGTTCCCTTCTGTGCTGGGACATTCTAGTCTCCCTTTGCCAAGTACACACTAACGAAATTACCAAATATTGTCTCTGACACTTGTCTTCACAACTTCAGTGCTGTTTTCCAACATACAATCTATCTCCCTTTGCAACCCATAGCAGTTTCAGAGTTGCTCACTTGACAGAGAAAAGAGCAACCCATTAGTGGTGAACCTTTGCAACACTAAGGCTATACCTTTGGAGTTTTTCTTCACAGTTCCATCATGGCATGAAGCTCCCCGTAGTATGGTAGTCCTGCAAGAAGAAAAGAATCTAGGAAAAAAGTGGCAATTTAAAAGAAACTCCTGTGCCAGATTCTGCTATGCTTCTATAAGAAGATTCTACAGTCTAAGGAGACCCACTGAAATCTTCACAGAAAAGGAGCAAACATAGCTAAAGCGATCCATCTGTCCAGACCAGGTTTTGATAGATCAGGCTGCCTTATTGATCAGCATCTGCTCACCTTCCAAACACACAGTCCACTGTCAATTTGTAGGTCCTGAGTATCCTCTTCTTGAAATAGCTAGCAAAAGATGAATGGATGTCTTGGTATGATTATCAGGGCAGTAGCTCTGTCCCTCACTCCAGAAAAGGTACCATACCTCCTAATCTTGCCAAATGTTCTGCCAGCAATACTCCTCTTGCATCCCAGGGACTGGTGAAGGTAGCTGCTGGGGACAGAAAACATATGCTGGGCCACAGGGCAAGGACCACTGTGATAAAAGATGAAAGCAATCTAATTTCAGGAGAGCTGAACATGAGGAGGGCATTGCTTAGGCAAAATTTTTACCAAATCACTTACTGAGCTAAGAAAGTTATCTAAAACAGGTTCTTAATGCACTCATGCTTTTAACAACACACATTTTATTTTGCTACATTTACTCAGGCAAATAAAAGGACCACCCTTTCCTACACTATAGAAGTGTTTGAGAAACAGTTTACTATGCATTCAAGTATTATTTTAAAGATCCTGCCTCCATTATTATGCCTTATCAAACAAATCCCTTGCCTTTGGGCTCTTTTTATTTTTCCTCAGAAAAAATGCCAAAACATAAAGTGAATAGTGAGATTATCAATACAAGAACAATACCAGAGGCAGATGGTTAAACAGGAGACTTTTCTGTCTGTATCCTTCCATGGTTCGTTGCTGACTGCAACCTTGTACACAACTATTTACATTATCCTCACTAAGCAAGTTCTTACTTTCAAGTTCTCAGTTGTTTAAAGATGGCACACAGTTTTTACATAAAAGTGAAATGTAAGCGAGCAAAATGGGAGGAGAAGCTCAAGAATTTATAGAAGTCTTTTCCAGTTCAACTTCTCAGTGACTTGATGGAAATTAAACAGCTTTTTGTGTCAGAGGGCAATATAAAAAGGTGTGATGAGAACAGAAAGAAAACAAAAGGCTGAACAGCCCTTGTAGCAAATCATATTTGCTGTATTTCATAAACACAAAATTAAGACTCTCATGGAGAGAAAAAGTCCCCACCATTTGATAAAAATTACAGATTATTAATTTACCACATGAAAAATTAGATTATAGTAACACTTAGAACTGTATGCTTTCAAGAGGTTTGGGTGGAGTTTTTTCCACATTAAAAATTATGTGATGCTGGCTTTAAAAGGATTTTTTAATGAGACTGTTTAAGGCAACTGTAATGGTAGAAAACTCAGCTTCAGTATGAAGATTAGAAGATGTACCAAAACATCACATATTGCACGTGTCTAGTGCAGTCTAGATTCTAAGAACTGGGATGACTGGGATACCAAATTAATTTTTAATCAGAAAAACATCAGTATTGGAGAAAAATAATCTGGTGCCAGCAATAACCGAGATGAAGGGACAGTATAACTAAAGACTCCAGCCAAGATTTTCAGTAGAGACAGCTATTTTGACAAGCTTTCTAGCAGGGTGGTACAGTTATGTTCCAGATGCGTGAATTAAAATTACACTGCAGGCAGTCTTCTACTTCAACAAGGCAAATAGGTACCTTGCCAGTTGGGCTGAGGAGCCAGTTCTCACCAGCTCAAGCCTCTTGCACACTACTGACTTTACAAGCTGTCTTGACCTTTTGAGAGTCTTGGGCAAGTTGGTAGTGCTGGAGGGCCCTGACGCTTTAAAAGAGAAATACAGAACAGAAACTAATTTTGCATTTGGGAAGGGAGTGGGGAGGAAGTGTCCAGATTATTCTATAACTCTGAAAATTAGAAAAAATAAAATAACTTAGTAATTGGAGAATGAAAATTCCTACTTATACTTCTCATACGTAAGGTGCAGGATGTACCACAGGGTCAATATAGTTTGACAGGAGGCACAGATTCTGTTCCAGCTACTGGTACTGAGATTGTTTTACTCTGGGGAAGTACTTTAAATAGTCTATGTTTGTTTTCCTACACCTTTAAATTCGAAGCTCTGCAGGAAGGTTCTTTCCTTTTCATTAGATGGTCATATAACACCCAATATAACAGAGCCCGCCCCACCCCGGACTGATAGGCATTTTATTTCCCAAAGCAAAACCAAATTTGGATGTCTCTACTGTTTTCCCACAGCACTGTTAATTTGAGTTGGATAAATCTCTGTGGTACATATGAAGCTTTGATATGGAAGCCAGGGAAAACCAGCAACATGTTTAGCATCACTTTAGCTGCCTCTGCAGGATCATCCCATTATCCCTGTGGGGACTAACTTACCCTCCTTTGCTTTTCTTTCTTTAAAGACCTTTCCTCAGGACTCTTGTAATACGTGGCATTGTTCTAAATGATGGGGGTTGACAGGATTCTTTTCAGAGCTTGACAGTGCTCCTCTTTAATTAGCCAAAAGGAGCACTGCTGAGTGACAGCAGTGTATTCTTCCCACAGGTTCCCCAACCCCAGCTACTACAGGGCATGTGAGATGGGACCTGAGGGTAGCAATCAATTACCGGTTTCCAGAATACACTGTCAGGTGATAACCACCATGAGGTCATGAAGCCAGTATTACAATTGATGGAAGTTGTTGTGGTTTTTTTTTTTAAATTACAGACTTCCAGTGCTGCAAACTTACCTTTCTTTTACAGCAATTTTAGTGTAACTGTAATTAACACATAGAATGAAACAACCACTAAACCTGCAGGAGTTTGAAAGATTCTTTTCTTTGACATACCTGTGGCTTTCTTCTTCCTCTTTTCCTGACTTTTGGCATGTGTGCTTTTTCATATATGTTGTATTTACAACTTGCCCAAGCACTAGAACAAATCCAGGTTTAGGATTCCTGTGGCAGTGGAAGAAGTCTTGCTGGCAACATCCACCACCTGCTGCTTCTGTAGACAGAGAATTTGCTTACAGCATCATGACATGAGGTACCTGGGTAACTAAAGTTCTGTAACCCTGCAAGGCCTGTCAGACTTTGTGCAGTTCCCTGAAAAGAATTATTCATACTTTATTTTCTTGTCTTCTGTAAAACAGTGTTAGAAATATTTATGCACATTACATGGAGTAAACTCTATGTCACTGATGTATGACTAAATGCCAGGGAAATCTCAAAAAACCCATTAAGTATTCTATTAATAAACTGCAGCTTCTATATTACAACATTACTAATGGAATTATTTTACAACTTGAGTGGAAGATGCCAGAATTAAATCTAAAAAAAAAGTCCAGAGAAGTGTGAGAGAAAATGAATTGGCAGTTCTCAAGAGAATGGTGCCTTAATCTTAAATGAAATTCTAACTAAATATGAAGCATTATTAAGCTATCTATTAATCTTTACCAAAACTGTCTCAAACTTCTACTTTTACTGTAAATATATACATATTTAATTCTGTAAATTAAATATGACATGGATAATAAAGCTCTCAAGCATTTGTGTACAAACTGCAGTTGCGGTATATGCAATACAAATATGATGCATACTGAGTCACTTCAAATATAATATGATCACAAGGGGGACTAATACAGGCCAATGTCAACACCTTGTTATCTCAACATTATAAATGTCACCAAACTCAGCTGTTACAAGAGTGTAATTCCTCCTTCCATGGACATTTCTTGCAGATAACAATAGAGACTGAAACTACTGCAGAACCTCAGAAGAACTCAGACCAAGAAGTCCCTCCTACTGAAAATCTTATGTAAGTTTGTTTGCTAGGCCTGTTTCTCCATCTTTACAATGTGTAAGAATTCTAATTGCCAAGTACTTCCCAGAATTAGAATTACAGAGATTATGTTTCCTCCCTCTCATCTTCATCAAGGTATTAGTGACATTAGGGGTAAAAATAACCAACCCACATTTCTACCTGTACAGGCTGAGAAAGATATTTTTGTGGTTCTTTTTTCTGATGGAGGAAATCTACCTCCTCTATAGGGAACTAGCTGCACTCACCCTTCCTGGCTGTCTCTTGGCTCTATGTTGGGGAAATGCTGCCTTGCTTCTTCCGACTTCAACCTTTCTGCCTTTTAACAAAGCATTAATTACTTTGCAGTGTCTCTCCCTTCCAGAAATTGTTGGAGTTTTATATCAAACACGACAAGTATGAAGGTTCCTGCATGCCAAGCAAACTAATTTACTGCTAATCTTTTCCTCCTGACACTCTTTCACCATGACAAAACGTATTTTAAACATTCAAATAGGTGCAAACAAATCTGACACAAGAATATTCCTGTTTTCTCCTGGCACTGTGATATAAATGCCATTACCATTCATCTTCAGAAGTGAAGGCACCTGCAAGGAATGTGGGAAAACGTCTCTGCCACATCACGAGGAAGGTACACTGATTTTGGCAGAGGGAAGAAAGAGCTCCAGTGCTTCCCACCCCTCTCATTACCAGTCAATTAATCTCTGACTTTGCATAACTAACGCAGCATCTCCTCTTGCTGCTGATCAAACTTTAACTACTACACTGTTAGAGCAAAGCCATGATACCACATATCAGAGAGTCCTAACTGTGGCTTATGTTACCTAGGACATGGAACAATTAGTTTATTAATTCCTCTCCCTCCCTGCTCTCCACAGGTAGGTAATGTTAAAACTCCATCTGTAATAGAGAGAAATTATTTTCAAAATCGTAGCCTGTTGCAAAAACAAAGCTTAAGGAAAATTGATAAACTTTAAAAAAAAAAGAAGGGAAAAACTTTATTAACAGGATATACGAGGATGAAGATTACTCTAAGGATTTTACTGTTTGTTTGCAAAGATTGAGTAAATGCCTGTAAATTACTCAGTCTTCACAAGCTCTGAGCAGTAAAACTGTTATTACATGTTGCACACTATGTAGCTCTAATATCCAATCTGAAGTTAATTTATCAACAACCACTCTTGTATAAACAACCCATGGAGAAACCTGACTTGTTTTCACTTGTTATTGATGATCTTTCAAAACTCAGAAATTGCCTCCTCTTCAATTTCCTACCACTGAATTCTTAGGTAATCACCTCATCAATAGTCCTCAGCAAAAAATAATTGTTTCCAGAGCAAAACTCTCCCCAGATTTTAGGCCCTTAAAATTGGTCCCTCTCAGTGCTTCAAAAGTGTGAATAATAAAAATATATATTGAAAAAAAGCTTGGAGTGTGTACATGCTTTTATTAAGTCAGAAGTGGAGAAAAGTTTTCCCAGAACAGGATATGGGGCAGGGAAAATGAAACACAGGCTGCCACCTTTTAGGATTTTTTTTTTCTTCTGACATGAAGTTCAATACTCAGTTTCATTTACATGGCAGTACAGGTCATTCAAATACTAATATGGTACTCACATTCACAGCCAATCCCAAGTGCAGTCAAGCAATGCTCAGGGTGAAGAGGAAGAGAACTATGTCTGTCTTTTAATGAGGAGGTCCACCACAGGGGAGGACTGGAGAGCTGCATTAACTGCTTTGTTCTCATCTGTGGTCCACTCCCCTTGTGTCCTTTTCCTGCATCCTCTCTTTTTCACTGTAATAGGAAAGATGCTCTGAAACCAGAGCTGAAGTAACCACCTGTAGGTCTCAGAACAACTTAGGACCTGAGGCAAAACCTACACCATTTGGGTTTAGTTCTTTAAAAAAAATAAACCAACCAACCGAAAAACCCAAACACCACCCCCCCCACCCCCCCATTTGTTCGTAGGAAAAAAAATAATACGATGGGTGAGAAAGGATAGAAGTTCAGGAGAGCACATTTATTTTTATGACCATCTCTGCCTCTTGTTTTAACCTACTTGGGGTTGCTCTGGAGACCAGTCAAAAATGTTCTTTTCGTGCCCCAGAACTGTGGCCCAACTTCAAACCACCAAAGAGAAAGATGTGCATGTACCATTGCACTGATATTCAGTCACACAGAGCGATCTGTATGACAAGCTCACCTCCCCAAAAGATGAAACTGAGAAGGCGCATCATGTCTACTTGTCTGATTTGGGACAATCAGCTGCCTGCTGCCCAGATAGTTCTCATGGCTCTTGATGTATCAGTGTTGTTCAGTTAGCTGAAACAGGGCTCTATGGCCTTAAACAGTTTCACAGTAGCATCTTCCTATCTTGCATGTATTTTGGAGCTGGTAGTTTCAGAACATACATCAAATGGTTAGCTGCTCCTCTACCAAAGGCCTGACCCATCATGTATGCTGTCCTGTGTGATGCTCACACGAAAGCTACGCATAGGCACCAACCCATGTTCCAGTCAATGCTAAAACTAAAGGGCTTCTTTCCATTGACTTCAACTGGTGGATGGCCGTGCCAGAGGAAACGATGTTATTAACATCTTGTCCTAGGTTTGGCTAGGATAGTTTTCTTCCTAGCAGTGGGTGCAGTGCCATGTCTGGGACTCAGGATGAGAGCAGCGCTAATAACACATGGATGCTTTTAGTTGTTGCTGAGCAGTCAGGACTTTTCAGTTGTTCGCATTTCCCCGCTGACGAGAAGGCAGAGGACACCCAGGAAGCTGGGAGGGGACACAGACAGGACAGCTGACCCAAACTGGCCAAAGGGGCTACTTGATACCAATGACATCATGCTCAGCATAAAGGGGGAGGTTGGGGGCAGGAGAGCACAGCTCCAGGATGCAGGGTTTGGGGATGGTCCAGCTTTGGGACAGCTCTGAGCTGTACGGCCTGAGTTTTGCTGTTTGGTGAGAAAGTGTGGTGTGTATCACCAGTTTGTGTACTCTGCTAAAGTCCTGTTACTGTTATATCTCTCTCTCTTTCTCTGCTGTCCCAGTAAACTGTTGTTATCCAAAACCATGAGGTTTGTCACTGTCTTCCCTTTTTTTTAATCTCCCCCTGCTTGTGTTTTTTCCCCTGGGGGGGGGAAGCAAGCAAGCAGCACGTGGTGCTCAGCTGCTGGCTGGGAATAAATCGCAACACATCTTTTGTGTGGTTTACACGGGGATAGCTTGTAAGGGTCCCGGAGCAGGGACCCTGCCTGTCGCTGTGAATACAGAGTGCAGAAAGACCTCCAGGCAGAATGGATGCATTATGAGTAAACACTAATAAGCAATCCAACATAAATGTAGTAACTACAATAATAACTAAGAATACATTGCATACACAGGCTGGGCCTGTTGGAAGAATGCAGAAGCCATGAACATCAGTAAGAGTGCACTTAGTGCTTCACAGACAGAAAGGAACAAACTTCCCTCTTGCTGGATGCCTTAAGATGTCAGTGCACAAAGAATGGCTTAACAAGGAGCTTGCCCTCAGGATTAACTCGCAGCCATGTATAAAACAGACCTCTGCAACTGCTGTTTAAATGTCCTTAAAGTAACCTAAACAGTTTACTCCTACTCAGTATCTCTGAGATTCAGGATGAGGTCCTCACAGACACTAACACCTGAAGAGCCTGGTCAGGAATATCCCAATGCTGGATGACATTGCAATACCTTCTGAAAATGAAGGATAATGGTCCCTAAATGCCGTGCCCGGCTTTCTGCCTATTACCATATTTACAGTGCTGCAACAAAACTCACAGCTTAAATCTGTATATACTTTTGGAGTTGTAATTTACAAGTTTAGAAATGTCTAAAGTCTTCGAATAGAACATTTTAAGAGGAGAAAGGAACTTGTACTTTGAAATAAAACAGGTTTTCTGAAAGCACTCTTTGACATAATTTTCTGGAATCTCTGCTTTTCGTTTTGTAGCTTTTCCCTGTTTCCTTCCTCTGCTGCACACCACCTGCAAATAAATGAGTGAAATTGCCTGAGCTTCATTTAATCTTATACTACTAGGAGAATCAAATTCAATCATGCTTCTGGAAGAAACCAAGTTTGCCATTTGTAGGGCCATTTGGCAATGACATTTTTACTTCTATAAAAGACATGAAAAAGCTCACGAACAATTATTCTTTACTGAATATATGTTGTTATATTATAATGCAATACAGCAACAATATGATGTTACAGTGTAGTAAAATGTTCTTGGCATGAATCTGTATTTGAGTTTATTGCATAACGAGCTCAATCCTGCTGAGAACCACACTGATGAATGCTCTGCCATTGATTTCACTGGAAACCTCAACATGCCTGATAGTTGACTAATAAACGCATGTAGCCTTTCACACAGACCATTTCTGAAAGTGACAGTAAAATGATTATATCATAACTTTGGTTTATGCTACCTATATATGTAACCAAAACTGTTTTCAAAATGCTGGGTTTTATATCTCACAGAATTTGAGGACACTTTAAATAGATTTAGAAAAGTAGCATGGTGCCTATCTCAAAGTTACTGAGTTGAAGAATGTTGTAAATGGATAAAAATAAGCAGAGAGAAGTTTTAAAAGATGGCTGAAGTTCCTAGAAGTAATCAGAAAGTCATGAAACTACATTTAATGTGAAACTGATTAAAAAGCAAGTACAAGGGAATTACACTAAGCAGCAGAACCACTATTTAATGAAACAGATTAAAACGTTCTCATTTTTAGAAATCATCCAAGGATTTTATTTGTGATGAAATGAAATCTGAAAGAAGGCTCTACTGCCAGAATAAACACGGATGGACGTGGGGCACACCCTCAGCCTTCCTTCAGTGCCAGAGGCTCTGGAGGTGAGGTAACGCCAGCCCTGACATCCCTCCCACCTCGCCAACAACCTGACACAGTGTTGTCTCTGGAACAGGTCTCAGGAGGCCTTCAGGCTGCATCTGCACTAGGAAATTGTCTGTAGATCGCTCCTTTGCCCTGGGGCCATCCGTCTGCTTTTTGTAAGGCTATAACTCTTTTTCTCCAACACAAGATGGGATGGCAGGACCAGACAAAGGACCATACCAGGCTCTCAGCGTCACCATGGGGTTTTTTTAGAAGAATACTAAGTGGTGAGAGCAAGCCCATGCCAAGAAGCAAGCTGACAGATCTGTGTGCTAGCCTCGCTCACTGGAGACAGTTTTTGCATCTCACAGGGAAGACATGATTCATAAAAGAAGAAATAGTGGGGGCCTGCACTTGCTCTGGGTAGGGTCCATTCACCCCTTGAATGAAACTTCATGCAACTTCCATGAATCATGAAGAAATGGCATCTTGCTAAAAGCAGACCTGGTCTTGCCCAGAAGGAAAGAAAGATCCTGGTACGACGGCAGGATGCAAATTAAAATGATCAAGCACACCTCATTCTGCCTGCACAGCCAGCTGAAAAAAGGCAGGTTTCCCTTCACAACTTGGCCAGCTTCGCTTCGAGCAAGCTTTGAAGACAAAACTCACGCTAATTTCAGTGGGACTTTTGCCTGGGGATGGGATGGAATGGGATGCAGAACAGAGCCCTCTCCTGGTGAGCACTGATGATGATTGAGGACACCCCTGGCACCGCGATTGGCACTGCCCACAGCACATATCTATGTGATGAAGTATTGAACGTCGGCACTCAAAATAAAATATTAGAAAAGCTCAGCTATTTGGAGCCACAGAACCTTATGATTGGGGTCAGATTTTTCGGGGATTAGAAAAATATATGGAAATCTAAGTAACACTGAAATGATGGCATACTTGAAAGCTGACACCAAAAAATAGGTTATATAACATGCTTAAAGGCACAGTTGGCACTTCACGTTCACAATGACTAGCCAGTTGTAACCTGCTTTTGAACCCGCAGCAGAACCCTGCATGTTGAATTACTGAAAAGGGCGGGTCACCTTCTTTTTAAACCTGAAATCTGATAGCCAGGGCAAAAGAACCCCCATTCATTCTTTCTTTTTGTGACTATACAGCCATGAAGTACCAATAATAACCTTAAGTATACAGATCAACAAACTTTGCCCAATTAACACACTTTTGGATTTCATACTTGAACCTGAAAACAAGAAACCGTAAGTCAAAGCCTTGCTTTTGTAAAAGAAAATGTACAGCAGGTATCTAGGTTGGATGTGGCATATGGTAGGCACTTCAATACACCGTAATACACGCATTGCCAAAATAGTCGCTGTCATTAGATTTTTCTCAGAATAAGTAAGTATAAACCCTTTGCTTAAATGACAACAGAAAACCCCTTTCTGTCACTGAGATGCTGGTTCAAAGTTATTTATAAAGATTCTAAAGCCTGTATTGTTTGTAGTAACATATACCAACATGATTTTCTGGCACCCTACTACTTATGGTTGCAATCTCAAAAGATTTCACAAGGGAAGTAGGGTTGGGTCTATAGTATTTGCATGGAAGACCTCTGAGGCATTTCCAAGTTACTGTATGAACTGGTGTTTGTGCAGGGCAACATTCTTTTGCTGACTCAGTATTGAACCAGCGCAAAGTCTATGATCACAAGTGCTGTCTTTATATAAGAGGTAAAACCAAGGATACCGAGCACTTGTGGTCATTAAACACCCTATGGTAGTTTTTGCTAGTGTAGGAGTGCCTGGCCAAATACCAATCTAGATAATTACATCCTGCCTACTTACATTCCGCTGTTGCTTTAAATGGATAAGGTATTATTCTTCTATTCTCGTGTAAAAGTGGATCCTACAGCCCTTCCTTGGGCTTGGTTAGGACTATTTCTAGCATGACCTTCTCCATGCAGGCCTCTGTATGGTCACACCGAGTCATTCATATGACTCAGTACATTGCACTAGATTTTGGATTTGCCGCCTTCTGAAATCACTTCCACTGAGCTCACCGGCATTTACTTCACCCCAAAGACACCTATTTAACCAAAATCACGATTTCATCCCTACCCACGAAAGTCATCCTTACAAGGAATCCCTGTGAAATATTAGCGTTTAGTTCTGAGATCAGTTTCTGTAGGACTTCTTTTGCTACACATGACCCAGGCCAAAGGCCCATTAGTTTTGTGCATGATCCTGCCCACTCTCACTGAAATCAATAGCAAAATGGCGATGCGGTTCAATGACAGAAGGGCCAGGCCTCTTAATGGGAGACTTGCCTTGGGTCCGCACCATGTGATTCGCAGTGTGATTCTCCTGGTCCTCCTCAACTCCAAACAAGTTATATCGAACAAAGATCATACATAATCTTTTAAGTCAGCTGTACCTTACATTTTAAGAGAGAGTGTGACAGATGGTCAAAAGCTTGCTTTAAAGTGATATGTCTATTAAAACAAGCCATGTTACTAGGGGACTATTCCCTGTAAACAGGAATTTGCTTCACTGAAGTGGAAGGAAAACAGACTTCAGAAAATCTTCATTATTGTGTTCGTGCACTTGGTGTTAGACCGCTGCTGTTCACAGAAGTCCTCTCAAAGGGAAGGAGTTGTTAGCATGTTTCCCTACAGACGGAGCCTGTTAGCAAGATGGGTGCTGGTGTTAGTCACGACTGTTATTCTGCAGCAAGGTTGTCAATCGCAATTATTTCCTGCAAATCTGAGTTTTCCCCCCTGTCAGTTACTCCCTAAACTCTCATTTCAAAATTCACTTCATATTTCTGGCTTGTCCTACACTATGTCAATTTGAAGGCTGGCTTTTGGGGGCTTTTTAGTGGAAATGTTTTTCTAGCTGTATTTGTGTAGGTCAAAAGAGTTTTCCAAGTCTGTTCTCTTTCTGAGTGGCGACTCTCCCAAGACAGCAAATACAAGGTTTTTATAGACTTGTTTTCATGAAGATTTAGTCATGTTAAGTCTGAAATTATTTAGGCAAAAGATGACTATGTTAGTACAATTCATTCAATGTAAATTACAAAATTCAAAGGCAGGCAGCTTGAGTGAAGTTATACTTTAAATAGCAACACCAAGTGCAAAGTAAACAAATAGAAGGCAGGTAGGAAAAAATCTTCACAAACCCATACTTCCCCCCACCCCCCCCCATTTCGTGTTACTTGCTGACCTCAGAAGCTTTTTACATTCAATGCTTCTGAAAACCAAGACTTCCCTCACATCTCTCTTCAGCTATACAGCCTAACTTTTGCCTCCTCCTGAATTTTTGACTTACTACCCCTTGAAGAGTGCAGTTGATAGAAAGATGGCGATGCTGCTGGTTGAACAAAAGCCACCCAATCCATTCAGTGGTATAACACTCAGGAGATAATACAAGGTGAAGGGTAAGAATATGAAATGTGACCAACCAGTTAGGGATTTTCTTCTGCTTTCCCCACATCACATAGCAAAGAAGATCAAACACAGCTGCAGAATTTCTAGCAGAAAAGTGTGTTCAGTTTCAAATCAGGAAAGGACTTTGCATCCACATGGACCAGCTTGGGAAAAAGGGCACAAATGCATCCTATGAAAGGGTCGAGCAACAGGTCCTGTCATGTCGCATTTCATCTTACTTGGTCAGTTATATACTCCCAACCTTCCCCAAAAGTTGTGATTACTCTACAGTGTTGAATTAGTGTAGAAGAACCACAATAAAAAAAAGTGAAGTGCAGACTTTGGTACCTGTTCTCGAGTACATTAGCGTTAGTCAACCGCAGAGGGACTTGTGACCCATGCCCTTCAGGGCCCCCTCTCCTTCTTTGCTCCCATCACTACTTGGCTGTAGCTGCCCGGGAGCAGCGAAGGTGAGGCCGGGGGCAGCGGGACGGGCGGCTGGCGGGCAAGCAGGGATTCTTAGGGGTGCGCGGTGGCGGGGGGCTGGCAGCGCAGGCGTGCTGAGCGGGGCGGCCGGGGAGGCAGCAGGCGGGCGGCGGGGGCAGCCAGGCTCCCGAGCCGAGCAGGGGCCGGCACAGGGCGCAGCCCCGGCGGCACCTCCCCGGCACAAGTGCAAAGCGGCCCTGCGCGCCTCACCTCCCCGCTCCCGGGACGACCTTTTCGGGCGAGAGGGGGTTACCTTTTCTTAGCAAGTCCCGTCCCTTGTCAGGGAAAGTTTGTACGTGCCTGTGCCTGAGAAGCAACTAGTTGTACTCGCTGAAGTTCGAGGAGTGTTTGGCTTATCCCGTACCAGCCTCCTCCTCCATCGACCCCCCCCCCCCCCCAAGTCTCCCCTCCCGTCTTGCTCCGAGTTGCGCTTTATTTGTGTGTGGAGAAGGGGGGAGGTGGGGGGGGGGAAACGGGGACGACGACGACTTGTAGAGGGGATGTCCTGTTTTTGCCAGAGGAACAGTGCAAAAGGGGAACCCCGACTCGGAGAAGGGACGAGAATAAATAAATAAGGAGCAGCTCTTAAAGGTAGCGGCATAGCCCGGCAGCGAGAAGGTGAGTGTCTCTCTGACTTCCCCGTGCCCGGGTCTCCTTTCCACCCCTTCTGCTCAGAGGTGGAGGAGACCGGTTCCCTGTCGCATGTGCATGTATGTGTCCGTGGAGATGGGTGCGTGTGCTTGCCTTCGTGTTCCAGGTTTATTTAGCATTGTTTTCGCGTTCGTCCGATGGAAAAAACTAACTAAATAAAAAAAATAGTTGCTGTACAGCAAACGTGATGGCAGCGAGCAGCGGAGCCGTTCGTCGCGGGGCAGAGACGGGCTTTCGACCCCGGCCCCACGCGAGTTTAGTGGCAAAAGACCTGGTCTCCGGTGCGGACGGGGGTAACTTTTTGCCCGCCCGGTCGGACTTTCTGCCTCTGTCCGGGTGATGGTCGCTGCCGTTTCACCCTCACCCCTCTTCGACTGGCTGTTACCGCGGCCGCTGGGGTAAGCCCCGAGGCAGGCGCAAGCTGTGCCGACTGCCACCGCATTGTTCCCCGCTTGCGCCTCCCGCCCACCCCTGTAGCGGCGGAAACGGGGGGCCCGGGCTGCGCCCCGCGAGCAGCCGTGGGGGGTGCCGGCCCGCCCGGACGAGGCGGGAGGCAGGCCGGGCGGGAGGGCTCTGCTGGCCGCCGGGTCGCCCTGTTCACCGACCGCGCCTGTGAGGGCCGGGGCCGGCGGCGGCTCGACCCGAGAGTGGGAGGAAACAAGTTTTGAAGCGGCGGGGGAGCCTCTCCGGCCACAGCGGCATGAAATCACGCGGGGATGGAAGCGAGCCCCTTCCCGAAACACCCGTTTCTGCTAACGAGCCTAGGGCTTGGCTAGCGCGGGGGCAAATGGGCGGTTCAGGCGGCGCGACCGGGACCCGCAGCCACGGGCAGCGGCGGCAGGAGATGAGCTCCGCCACCCTCCCTCGGTCCCCGCTCTGCCCCTGCCGCCGGGCAGCGCTCGGGGGTCTCCCCCGCTGCCTTCCTCAGTGCGGGGCGCTTTGGGCGAGCGGCGCTTAGGGGTCGGCGCGTGGGGCAGGCTGCCTCCCGGCCGGCAGCCGCCACCGGGGCTTCTGCAACCGGTTTTCCCGGTGCCCGAGGGGAGCGGGAACCGAGCCGCCCGTTGTTTTTGTTCCTGGCCGTTTCCTCTCCCGGAGGGATCCCTCCTGCCCTTCCCCTCCCCCGCGCCGGCTTGTTTGTCTTGTGGTTTAAAGACAAACCGGTGCGTTTTCGGGCTGTCCCGCCTCACCCCCGCCCCCGCCGCGGGTCCCCGCTGCGCTGGCGGACAGAGGTACAGGAAAGCCCGGGCGCGGGGGTCCGGCCGCCCTTTCCGCCAGCGGTGCGGGGTCTTGTGTTTTGGTTTGAAAGCGTTTCCACGTGGGGAAGCCTCTGTGTGTGTGTGTGTGTGTGTACTTGATCCGTGAGGAGGTAACAGGATTCTCCGTGTTCAAACCCAGTGGGCTGTTGGCCATTAATTTGCCTCTCCGGCTGTCATTACAGACACTTCTAAAATCAGATACCCGCGGCAAACCGCCGGCTGGGTTTCACAGCGCTCCGGCGGCGGTTCTCCCCGAGCCACGGGGTCTCCGCGCCGTGCCCGGGCGCCGGAGCGGGGGTGTCCTGGGGCCGCCGCCCGACACCCACTCACCTACCCACCCGCGGGGGAGCAGCCCCACGGCGCTCTCCACCGAGAAGCGAGAGCGGGACCCTGCGGCCGCGCCGCTGCCAATCGGTAATTGGCAGCTAAAGTTTCATTTACGTTTATGAAACCGCCGCGACGAGCCAAGGAGGTACGGTGCTGCCTTCCCGTTATCCCGTGGGCAGGATTTAAAGCGGAGCACAGGGGGGTCGCCGCCCCGCGAGCGGCGGTGCGAGGGGGCCGGTTGCTCGCAGAGGTCCCGGGAGGCACGCCGTACCGGGCGCGGGAGCGCCTCGGCCCGGACGGGTTTTAAGCACGAAGTCATGCCGGAGCTGTAAGAATCCACTATTTTCACTTCTCCGGGTTTCGGTTCGTGTGTTTCACGTGCTGAGGCGAGGAAGCGTGTGGAAGATCCGCTGTGAGCAGCCTGGGTGTGAAGCCTGCAAAGGGAGCATCTTTTCTGCGTGGTAAATGTTGGGGTTTTTTTTTTTTGGGGGGGGGGGTTGTGTGTAAATATTTTTAGGCTGAGGACCGACCTCAGTGCGTATTTGTTATTTGAAGAGCGTGCTTTGCCTTAAAGCTCAGGTTATGTTGTCGTTTCATTCCCTTAGCACTCAAAAGAGAGGCTTTGTGAAGTTACTGTGGGTTTGACTGTTTCTCCTGGTATTCCTGAAAGCGCTGCCGAGTACCGAATGTTTGCGTACCTACAACGTGTATCATACGTACTCTGAGGGAAGTGGAAGTACAGACTGACACTCCTCTGTCTTCCTGTGTGTTTGACAGCTGACAGTAGCCGGACTGCACCCGAGACAGCTCTTCTTGTTCTCTTCCTGAAATTCTGGTATTTACATTCCCAAATATTCTTCAATCAAATTTAATAAAACCGGGGGAGGAGGATGTTGGCCAATCGCTTCTGTACCTTTGTTCAGATAATTCATAAGCAACTAGTCAGTTGCTGCGTATATATGGCTGTACTGCTAATAAATTTAGTTGAAGGTTGTTCTTAGTGGGGTTTGTATTCATTAATGGCTTCACGACACGCTGCAGCAGCAATTTGTTCTGCTGCAATGGGATAGATAAATTCTAACCGAGGAATTTAACGAGGAGAAAACCAGTGGGTTCCTGGTTAACTGCAGTTCCCAGTTCAAATGTTTCAAACAAGGCGACTAGAAATATGGCTATAGATAGTATCCTGTTGCATATTTTTAGCCTCTGATGCAAGCTTTGAGAGCTACTCTGTAAACTTTATGAAACTTTTACCTTGGAGTTCTAGAATTAATCCGTGTTCAACACTGGCCTTTGGTAGGCAAAGGTGCCCGTCTGTTTCCTTTGTGGTGTTGTATGATGTTCAATACAATCTTCCAGTATTAAAATTCAAACTGCTTTTTCCTCTACTAAGTATGAACGTTAAATTAGAATGAAGAAAAGAAATTTCAGGAATTTCTGTCAAATGCTCTAGGACACAACTACTAATTTTTTTCTGTGTTATCTTTTTCTTCTCTTGAAAGAAGGATTTTATGAACTCAGGGTAAAACAGGTCTCCCTTTTTATAAGGAGAGTTTATTCAGCATACTTCTATATTGCAGCTGCTGATCATATTTCATAGAGCTGTTAAAGCACTTAAAAACTAAAATTAGGTACTGTCTGGTAGTAAATATTTCAAATCACTCCTTGAAGAAATAAATAGAGAAGTGGGCTTTAAAGAGACAAAAGAGACGTTTTGAAATATATCATTGAACAAAAGCAATCTCACTTTGCTTTTACTCAAAATAATGGAGTTATAATCTAAATCACTGGTTTCAACAGTGTGCTTTTTCCTTCAGTTTTCCTCATCTTCTACACTTTTGTTGTGATTTCATACTGACTTTCCTTAATGGCATGACACAGTACCTTGTTCGGGCTATGTTTACCGCGGCGACACTTATGTTAACAGGTATCGAGTTAAATTCTAACATACCTGTACTTCCAGTGAGTATTCTTCTGATACGAAGAACTGAAAAGTAACTGCCCTTGCTTCCTGCCGTGCGTGTTTCCCTATGGCTTTTCTTTGCAGGAGGTGTACCTTTCCTTTTTTTCTATGTTTAAGATGAAATAATTTACAGGATAGCATTTTTAATTTGTGTTTTGTTGTTGTATGGTGGTTCTCTATTTGTCTTCCAGTTGAACACGGGAACGGGGTTACTTACTCATTATCGTTAATTTTTAGTATTGTCGGGATTTGCAAGAAGAACACAAACATAGGGGCACCAGACTAAGTGACATCTGTCAGGTCTTTTTAAAGCTTTTTGGAAAAAAAAAAGACTGAAACAGGTCTGGTAGCAGAAACATTTGGATGTCTTTTTTTTTAGTTTGTACTTGAAAACCCAATGTTATTTCTACTATCTAATGTATCTGTCGTCTTGCCATTTTGTTAGAAAAGCAGTGTGTATGTCGTGCAAGTGGAAGGAGAGTTTTGATACTTGGTCATCGATCGAGAGGTTTCTAAGTAAACTTTTGACATGTGGTATTAACTTTCTATGTGCTATTTTTTCTTTTTTGGATTTAAATATTGTGTAAATGTGTGTCCAACTTAACCTTTTCTGTCATTGAAAAGCGCTAATTGATCTTGCTGGCCCTGACATAATAGTATAGTTTGATATTTGAAACCTTGCAGCTTTGGCATGGCGCTTTAATCACCCCTGAGATTTCAGGGCATGGTTCTACTGAAGGCATAAGCTGCTACTCTTTTTAAAATTAAATAAAAGCAGTTATTAAAAATAAATTATCTTTATGGTCTTTTAAAGTCAGTAGATGTTTTACCTATCGAAGCCCCAGGCTTTACGATATACATTAAAACTTTCTACTTTACTCGCGCATATTAGGTGACATTTTAGATGTTGCTGTACAGAAATCAGATTTTTTTATGAAATAAGTTTTTTGGCCAAGTCCTCACTTCTGTGTTGCAATGTTATTAAATCTGTCATTAAATCAGAAGTGCTTAAAGGAACTTGGATGCACTTTGCAGTGTGAAAGCTCAGATATGAAAAGTGCTTATCTGTCAAGTAAAGAATAAAATTTATTTGAAAAGGCAATAAAACTTACATTTTTAGTCTACATTATAGGTTGTAATGCTGCCAGAAGGATTCCTTTTGGGATGCCTGTAATACAGGACCCTGGTGAAAACTATTTTAAAGCACTTTCTCCTTTTTGTTTTTAAGCCTGAGAAACGTGTCAAACAGCTGTCCCATCTTCAGCTTTAATGTTAAACAGTAAAATTACTTTGATGATTGATGATCCTGTATCAAAATGCTTCACTGGGCAGTCTCACTAACAGGATTGTATATAGGCTAGTTGTCAGACTTCTGAGCACAATGTCAAATGCTAATGGCTGTCTGAGGAATACTGAAGTTTAAGCATTTTATTTTCAATTCTTTTAAAATTTCTGTATGATAAGGGAAGTTTATAGTGAGGACTGACTGTCTTGAGAACTTCTGCAAGTCCGTGTACCAGTGAGACTAGTCTTTATTTGGTCTGAAGCTATTAGGCTCTAATACTAGACACTAAATTTTGGAGTCAGACTGTAATTACCATGGATTTGGAAAACAGGCTTTTGGAGGATTTCTGTGCTAAATTCCTTTGGGGGGTCTGTGTCCATTTCCTAGAATTCAAAAAAATAAATAAAATGATGGTGATTTTTCATTAAGCTGCTGTTCGCAGGAGTGCAGTGTAGTGAGTAATGTTGCAGGACTATGTGTAGGGCTGTTGTACGTAATTTACGTGCTGTTCCTGAAGAAGCCAGTCTCTCTGGACTGACAGAGTACTCTGCCTTTACACCAGGGTTGCCTCCTGTTGTGGCTGGACTATGCAATTTGATGAATTTGAAGCAGCAAAATGCAAAAAAGACCTCCCAAGGCACCCTGCAAAATATTTGTATGTGGAAGGCTTATTTTCATATAGGTGATAACTTTTTACTTGCATATTTAAGTTAACGCATACTAGATTTTTTGGCAACATTAAACTTACTATTATCGTGACATGACCCAGAAGAAGTTGACATTGTCAGAAGTGTAAAGAATTACTGCTGCCTTTTTTCTTTTTTCAACTGGGTAGACGCAGCAAGTAACTATTCTACTCTTGACACATATATAATTAAACCGCAAAAGCCTACATTAAAATACCATGGAGGGTCTGATTTAGACCACAGAAGTAAAAAAGAAATACAGAGCTGAGTTTGCAACTTTTCAAATAATTCTCCTCTATGACTCTGTGTATATAACTATTGAAATCAATGCTGGTGCATGAGGTAATTGGAAACTTAACGTGATGTTTTGTGCCAGATCTTTAGCTGTTGCAAATTGGAGTAGGAATGTTGAAATTACTGGAGTGGCCTTGTGTTATGCCAGATGAGTATCTAGTCCTCTATTCTTAGAACAGTCTGTATTTTTGGGAAAGTCTTGTAGTATACTATGCACATATATACGCACATGCACAGAGGAGTGATCCTGCAATACTTTGAGGTAACAGAGGGTTAAGTATAAATGCCCAAATAATATATTCATGTTTTCTTCCATTTAAAGAGATTTTCATACTCTGGTATTAGAATATATATTTTATTTTTTTATGGCACTGTATTGATGACCACAGGAATGCCAATACAACAATTGTATTCCTGAAAATGATGCAGTTAGAAACACTGTTAATTCACTATGTTCTTTTCATTCCTTTGAGGCAGCATTGTTGCTCTGAGTAGCCAGGTTGCATTTACTTGGGGGCATTTGGTGAATTCCAAGTCTATTTAATGAAAAGTGTGAAATCAGTTTACCAGGTTAAATCCCACCTGGATGCTCCTTTTTATTTACTGAAGTATTTTCCCAGAAAATCACTGAAAATGAAGGTTACTTTACTCCCAAGGAAGAGCAGCTGAACCAGCCTCTACTCTCGGTTTATGCATCCTGACATCATGCTGTATGTGAGGTCTTTCTTCCAGCTCTCCCAAGTGTCATAGTGTAGACGTGGTTTCAGAAAACCAGGCACAGCTCAGGGAGATTATGCACATTTCCTCTGCCAATTTCTAGCAGTGCAGCTCAGCCTCATGTTCCTGTTCTGTTCTTCTTAATGCAGAGAACTAGGTAGCTGGAAACTAGTAGAGCCGAGTGGTACAAAAGTTTTACAAACACAATAATTATGTTCTGGGAAAGGGTCTACAAATAAAGTTTTCAGGTTACCCTAAGGCAAGATTTGGAACTATGGTAAGCTTCCCAGGTGGAAAGATTAAAGTACTTTTCCACCTGACCACCTATTTTTATGTTTATTCCAGTCTGGTGTGATAGAAGGAGCTGGTGTAATGCTCGCATTAATTCAGCTGATCACCCCTTTGGAGAAGCAGTTTTTGTGTTCATAGCACAGTCTGTGGGCTGAGCTCGCTGTACAGCAGTATGGCCAGGCTGTCACCTGCAGCAAGAGGACTGGGGTCTTTAAGCTAAAATGGCCGGCTGAGGTCTTCTGTAGTCATTTTTGGTAGCTGTATTGTGGTGATTCAGCTTGTTTTCCAACATTTTGATTAAACTACAGCCTTAATTTCTCCAAGGGCTATCTGAGTAGTCAGATTTTTGGCTTAAGAAAAATGGAATCAAGGGAGTTACTCCTTGATAGTTGGCCAACTATGAAGCTTTTGGGGGTCCTGCTTAGCTCGGGACTGAGCAAGTCCAAGATGAGGACTGCAGCTCAAGAGACGCTGTCAGATCAGGGCAAGCCTGCAGCAGTTTGAATGTAAGATCTTTAGGAAGAGTGACGTTATTTTGCTCTGTTTTTTACATAGTTTTCTCAAAGCAGTTTATACAAGCAGTAGTAGCAGTAATCTGCCTGTGACTTGTTGCCGTGTGTAACCAGCTGAGTCTGAAGTCCCTACATATGTCTGTTTTCTGTGGCTGAGGGCAGAAGAGCGAGTGCGAAGCTATGATTTCACATTTGGTGGCAGTGCTTCTTAATCGTCCCTTTACTCCTCCTTTGCCGATCACTTGCTGAAGCTGGGTCTGTTCCTTGCTGTGGTTCACAAACGTTCAACAGCTGTGCTGGCAGGAGGCAAAGGTCGGGTTGAGTGGCAGCACGAGGGCCGCTCAGCCTGGCACTGGCGCCGCACAAATAGCTGCGGAACCACAGTCTCCGTCACCTAATCTGCCACCTCTATTAACTGAAGTGCAGGGTCAAGTCTATGGAATAAGTGGAATTTTTCAGACTGAAAACATGGTCTACAAAAACCCATCCCTTAGCGTTTAACCGAAAGGATTTGTTGACATGGGTTGTGGGATTTTTTAACTAAAACTAAAGTCACTGCAAATGATTCGAAGATATACATACAGGTTAAAACAATAGGGAAAATTATGGTACTTTTGGATGTTTAATGTGATGTTCACAGAAGGCGGCAGGAGTTCAGGTGTGATACCAGACGACAGAACCTTTATAGGCCTGAACACTGCTGTCCAGAAGCTATCCTCACAGGAGACAGGCAGAGCGTCACTGCTCTAGGGGGAGAACATCATCACCAAGGGCTGCCGAGCTCGTGACAGGCTGCAATCTTCTACCACAGTACCTTTGGAAAGAAGTTGGGTAATTTCTCAAAAGTGGCCAGTATTTAGCTGTCACGGTGGACAAGTGCTTAATTTATGGAACTATTTTTTATTAAGCCTCCACTGTCACAAAGTATTAACTTACACACAGTCATGTTCCAAATGCCTTTTGTACATTCCCATATAACACTGAAATATGTGCACTATACCACTCACGGGTTTATGAGTGCTCTATCATGCCAAACCAGCGATAGTATTTTTGATGTTGAGTACAAGTTTGATTTCTAGAGATAGGAGTAGTGATGTGATAAAGCTCTGCAAGGGTTTTGAGCTGATGTAACATTTTGATGAATAAACTTTAAGGATACAAAATCAACTTGGTACAAACAAAATAGATTAACAGCAAACAAACCCAGAGATTTCAAAAATACTGCCTGGTGAGTCGTAAAGGAGACATTATTACACAGAATCTTTTAGGGATTAGTCATCAAATCAAAACCTATCATTTTAACTATGAACGCAAAGATTGGTAAGTTCTACAAGAAGTAATACCTTTGATGAGATCAATTGCGGACCTTATAAGAGAACTTTATTCTTACAAAGCTTCATATGTTTCTGTCATAAGATTGTCATGACTACAGTACTGCTACTACACAGAGGGGAGAATAAATAATGAAGCAAGCAGATTGCTAAAACTAGTCTGTCTCGTTCAGTGAGCTGAGAACAAGTAACCAATACTTCACTACAAGCCAGCGGTTTATTAAAAAAAAACAACCCACAACTGGAGGCCATAGCAGATGATCAGGATGGTATCACAGCCAAAAAAGGAGCAGTAATTATTTAAACAAAGTACTAGGCAGAGTAAGAGAGGTTACATTACCTGTGTAGGTAGTATGGGTGCAGCTTCTACTGGAAAGGTGTGACCGATTTTAGCTTTTTTCTACTGGAAAAATCGAAAAGTTTGAGATGTAAGCCCAAGTAGTTAAACAATTGGAAAACACGCCTTCCAGTGAAAGAGCAGAGTGTAGTCACTGAAGGAGAAGGTATCATGGTTTGATCACTGCTAAGAAATACCTAGGTGGGGGAAAAGAAATCCCGTAAAGGATCCATCGTCAAAACAGTTGTCATTAAAATCTGATAATACCTGTGATTCACAGTTAGTTTGCGTTGCACACTTGGTACTCTTAGTAGAAGAGACTCGCCTGTGGAATGGTGGCCTGTTCAGGGACATCACAACAGTTCAGTTGTGTGTGGGGCTGCTGCTGATAGGCCAGGAACTGAAATGAACACAGACAGCTCTTGGGAGGATCAACGGCATAAAAACTGTAGACCACACAGCACTTCTAACAGGGGGTTTAGCATTGTCTTTGTGCTGTGCAAAGGCGGCTTTTCATTAGTTGTGTTCTGATGGGTTTGGCTTAACTTGAGGGCTGCGGTGCAGCAGTGTTAAGTTGCATGGGTAGTAATTGTCCTTCCTTTCTGTCAGAAAGCGCCTGAGCTGGGTGCTGGCACTGGCAGGACTGCCTTACGCTGAGGCAGTTTTGCATTTAGTGTTGCCCGTTGGCCAGTAGTTCCTTGAGAACGGCAACACTTTCCCAAATGCGATCTATAGGCATTACTGTCAGCTTTAATTAAGAATAAGGTTGTAATTCTGCTACCAGCCCAGAACCAAAGTACCCAGGTTATTTTTGGTGGCTTTACTTTTGTATTTATTTCTGGCATTTCAAAGTGGCCTGTTCGAGAACTGTATGTGAAACACTTGCAGTAACAGGAATGGCAGCTGCCAGCCAGGGGTGGGCAGTGAAGCTGACAGCTGAAAAGGAAGGGCAAGTTGCGAGCTTCCTCCTTCATCACAATGTTTCTAGGAATCTTAGCGAGTATTTGAACTTCTTCAGTAACTGTCATTGCATACTCATACTGCTAAATACACTCTGGAAACTGTGGCATGAGATTTAAAACTAATGAGATATGTAGATGCTACACTGCCACAGCTTTCATTTTAACATGTGGTTGGATATTTTAGGTTAATTTATCTGGCTTTATAAAATTGCAGTTTACTTTTACCTGGAGGATGTACTCATTTCTAAGTTCTCCTAAATTCTAAAATGGGTTAATGTTTTGGAAATAACCTTTAGAGTCACCTTATGCTATTTTTGTGTCACAAGGTGATTTTTATTTTTTTTTAAATGTGTGAAAGGTAAGTTTGAAATGTCTTTTGGGGAATGGAAATAGTAATTAATATATTCAAGTTGACAGTGTCACTTTAAATATTCTGGCTAACCAAGCATAGCCTTTTTTTTTTGTTTTTTCTGTTTTCAGTGGCTTGTTTATAAAGAAATGAAATGTTTTATTTGGGTTGTTTTCAGCTATTTTCTACATAAGACAGAGGGGAAATATCTCAGAAATTAACCAAAATATGCTGTGTAGTAAAAATCAAAATTCTTCCCCCTAAGAAGCCCTAGTTGTTCAAAACATTGAAATGTCCATCTAGTAAAAAAATAAAACTAAAATTTTTATTAAAGTTATAAAAGAATGTGCTTCTCTCTGTGGCATCTTTGCATTACTGGTTTCCCCTGTGAGCTGTCTGTCTTTTGGTATGAATCGTGTGGGTTTAACTTCTTTGCTAATCAATTTCCCTTTATTTTTAGAGGTATGCAGAGGGATTCTAGATTACATTTATTTACAAAATCAGGCCAGAAACAGTCTCAGCATTTGCTTTATTTATTTCTATCTGGAATAATCTGTAATTGATTAATCTGGAATGAGTCAGAAGAAGTCTGTGCCTTATCTAAGCGTGAGTGAAGAGGTCTCTCGCAGTTGGGAAGCCCCCAAGCATCCGTGAAGTTGCAGCTCTGGTTTCAATCTCAGCAATTTCATGGCATATGGTGCAATGTGGGGAGAAGGGAGGAATTGCTGCACTTACAATTCTGTACTCTGAAATTCTTATAAAGCTAATCCTTCTTACTTGTTGCAGAGGTACTGGATGGGAGTGATAAGAAGAGCAGGAGAGTCAGTTTTACCTGTATTTGGGTGCCTGTTTTGGTACTCAGTTTTGCCAAGAAAAAAATGCTGTGCTGAAATACTATTTTGCCTGAAGTGAATGAGGTACAGTGTTTGCAGTTGTTTAGCATTGGCCAGGAAGTCTTTCTGTTTTCCTGTTTTCCCATTTGTTTTGTTATGTGATCATAATGGGACAGCATGCAGACCTCTTGGCATAGACCCTTTCCTTTCTTACCTGTTTTATGTTCCTCACTGATGCAGAGACCTCATGTTCTCCGCTGCTCTGCTTTTTTGTCTTGATGCCTACTTTTGACTAGCACCAAATGGTTTTGTGGTGCTGTGACTTGCTTCTAAGTTAGGAGGACCCAGTGCAGAGTGGGAATATCATCGTAGTTTTTCTTGAGTAAAATGCCCACAGATACCGCGCAAGCAATGCCATCCCTCAGGAAAACCAGTTCAAGGAAGCAAACTGCACTACAGTGACAATTATACAAGTGTTCACCAAAGACCATGCAGAATTTGCAAGACCGTGTGTAACAAATGTATAGTGACTGGCATGAAAGCCAATTACTTAACGTCAATTTTGAGAAGTTTTCAGTGTGTTACAGTTTGGTCGCATGAATCGTGTTTGTTTTGATTGCTCTATTTGATGTCTGACATGAATTCACATGCTTGGAAGGGAAGATGGAAATAACAAATTATGTCCCAGTTATAGATGTGTAATGTTTAAGGGGAGGGAGAAGGTAAAAGGAAATCAGATCACCACAGAACTATAAATGCCTGATGGCTTTTAAAGACCCCTTCCCTGTTCTTACCATACGTGATAACCCAGTATGGATAATTCTGTTGTCGTGGAAGTGGCTGAGTTTTATGACTGGGAACAAACATTCTTATGTGTCCAGCTGGAATAACTGGCAGACATCAAATCATCTGTGAATCTGAGCTTTGGGGTTATCAGTGGTCTGCCCGATGATGGAATACCAGGAATTTGGTTTTTGTGCTGATAGCATCTGGCATTGCACCTCGAGACTTAGTCATTTCAGAAGCATGGCTTCTATATACATGAGATTATATATTATATAGCCAGCATATATATCAGAATATATGCTGTGTTCCCAGTTTAGATACATGTGTGTTCTTAGGAACACTTGTGCTGGTTCTGAAGGGTGCCCTGTGCAACCCTCTCCAGCTAGCTGGTACACTGTCACCCATGTGCTTTGGTGTGAGAGCAATGGCTCTTGGTCATAGAGGAAGCAGCTGCATCATTTGCTTTTCACTCTATCCCAGAGATTCTTTCTCTTTTCCCTCCCTGTATCAGGACAGTGTGGGGACAGTGTGGGTGGTTTTAGAAGCAGGAAATTTGCCCGTGCACAGAAGCCTAGGGAAGTTACATGAGTTGTGTGAACTCCTAGAATAATTGTAGACATTGAAAATAGGAATAATGTCCCTGCTCTGTTTAAGTAATCCATCTGCAAATGCAAAATGATGTAGGCAGATGCTCAGCAGGGCACAAAACCCAGCCAAAAGGTTTTGCCTCCACTGAGGCCGCTGGACATGCTCAGAGCTAAAATAAAACCTACGCTGAAGACGATGGCATGGTGTGCTGTCCTCTCAGCTGCAGATCAAGGGCCCAGGGTCAGGAAGGAGCTCAGCATTTTGGAAGTCACAGATGTGAGATGGAGTAGTGGGTCCTGGATGTGCTACAAAGGGTTCCCGAAAGCTCAAAAGCTTCTATAAAGGTCAAATTCTCTTCTTTAACAAGCTAAAGGTGTACTGTAACCAAACCAATCCAAAGAGAGGATTAGACACTAACCCTCTAGAGATGAGGGCCTGAAGGAAAAGGAAGCTTTTAGATGAGGAGGAAGAGGAAGATAGACATTCTGTATTTTCCTTAATTCTCTAGTCTGTGGAGCCAGATTTGTTTCTACAGTGCAGTGTGAGCTTTTCAGGAGGCTCATTTCACTTGCCTTGATATCAGGAGGTGGAGAACAGTCACCCCATTTAAGACCAAATAAGCATACAAGATTTCCAAGCCACTTCTACTTCCTTTAAGAATCCTTCTGATTAAAAGGAATACAAAAAGAAAAACTGAGAGTGAAAAAAAAAAACCCTGTGTCTTCTCTCCACCTGTCAATTTTCCTTAGGAAAGCAGTACATGTCCTTCACTAGACCATACTGTCAGGATGCCTTTGCTTGCCTTTTTAACTGTCTTATGTTTATGAAATCTAAAAATCGTTAGTTACTTGCTCTCCCTTGAAGTTAGATGTATATAATAATGCTTCTTACTGTTTCTTCTGCTGAAGAATAATAGTTTGTATTAGGGTTGACGATCCTCTCAAGAAAACACAGCATTTGTATAGGAGAAAACACAAAATCCTACAAAACTAGAATTAATTAACCATGAGAAATATATCAAGCAATAGCTTTTCTGAGGTTATGTTAAGAGATTAATTTTCATTTTGCCTTTCAACATAAGATAAAAAAAGCTTGTCATCTTTTTTCCATCAAGACAAGGCCTGTGGTTTAAATTTTTGTTATTTTGAAACTATTAAATTAGTATATTTTTTTTTCCCTTTTGACTTGTCTGCTAGTAGTTTGTCTTGAGTTTTGAAGAAAGCTATCTTATGAAGCACATCAATCTCATTCCTCAGTTGCGGCAAGGATCTTTCATATTTTCCAGCTGTGATACTGATAGAGGGTGAGAGAACAATATGTTTTACTGTTCAAAATACAGGTTTTGATTGCATATAGATGTAGATTAAGTTGAAATTGTAATTAATCAGCATTTGGTTTCCTTTTATTTTAATTTAGTTTATATTGTATCTTTTTTTCCATGAAACCACAGGCGATACACATGCAGGGAGCTAGGGGAATGTTTTCCTAAGTATGAAATGATTGCACGTTAGGCAGTGCCAGTTTGTTATTGCCCGGACCCTTTCTTCGGTTCCTTCAAATAATGTGAGTTTCATGGGAAACAACTAGCATGAAATCATCTCATTTAGTGAGATTGCAGTGCATATGAACACAGATTCTCATTATCTGCCCCACATAACCTTTCATGCCTTAAATGTGCTTTGCTTTCCTCAGATGGTCTGTAGGAAGGGTGCAAACCCTTGCCCAAGGCTGGAGGAGTTCAGACCTCGGAGGCTCCACTTTTTTGTTGGCAACTTACTGCTACACATCCCGTGTATGTTCAGTTGTAAGCACTAAAGTACTTCTACTATTGCAGGTTTCTGAGGTGGAGCACTAGAACATGAGAAATTGTTTTGTTTGTGACTACTTCTCACTCTCTAACTGTGGCTGTCATAGACATGAGTTCCTTGTGGCTGTGGGTTAATTGTGTGAACTACAGCAGCATCCTTTCTGTTTATTCTCTAGACTTCTGACTGACATGTGCCCAGGGGGATTCACATGTCCAAAAAAAAAAAAAAGTTGTGGTCAAAAGTAAGGACTACCTGCCTCAGTAATTTTGTTTACTGTAACCAAATCCTAGTGGACCAAGAGAGGACTTTCTTTCCTCCATTTTTGGGTTACAGTGAAAGGGTGGAAAAGTTTTGACTGATGATCATACTCCTTTTCCAGATGATGGAGCTCCAGGGAGCTCCATCTCTCCATCTGGCTGTCTGAGGCAGCCTCTGAAATACTCTTGTCAGGTGCTTTATGGTTGGTTTCTTACCTGTGGATCTCCAAGCTTCACATTCTGTATAGAGCTTCTTAAAATTGCAGCACAGGATCCCACTAGCTATCACATAGTAAATGAAACTGCCTCAGTCAGTTGTTTATTTGTTGCAATCCTTATTTTCTGAAGAAATCATTGAAAGGGAAGAGATTATGCTATCTTACATTTTCAATCATTTACAAAGTAGTATGCAGCAGATCCTCAAGTAAGTAGTTTGTTTTTTTTTTTTTAAACTTATGAGTGTATCTCTGGGAGGAAACACATGTTTCTCCTCACAATCGAGTCCTGGAAGTTGCAGTTTAAATTTGATGAAGTGTTTTATTCCCCCAGATAAAAATAAATAAATAAAAAATTAGATTTAAATGCGTTTGTTGATGAGGAAAGTCAGGAATCCTCCTAATTAAGACATTTCTTAGAAAGGTAAAATTTTTATCTGGGAGCATAAAACACTTCATCAGTTTTAAAGCCACATCTGCAAAGACTGGATCAAGGGCAGAAACAAGCATTTTTCTTCATTCTGGCTTGTCTGTGAGTTTAAGACTTTTAACAACAGTTTTAAAAATATTTAAACCCAGTATAGAAACACTTGCAATATAATAGGGATAAGAGTGCCCTCCCTTCCCTCTGTTTTTAATCTGGTTCTCTTGATGGGATAAACTACAAGGTTGAATTGGTAACTGGATTATTGCCTCATAAAACAGCACGAGGTTACTATTATCCTTTAATTTTATATCTTTATTAGGGAGTAATGTTGGTCTTATTTAAATCACTGAGTTCTCTAATGGTTTTTCTCCTCTTTTACAAATTTATAAAACTAAACCCTAAAGGATTTGGTCTAAGTGCAATTGGCATAACTGCCATTATAAAAATCATTGTGTTAGCAGTTGGTTATAATCAGCTGCTTTAACTGGGCTCAGAATATAGCAGGGTTTAGCTGTTGGTAGGTAGAATACTGATAAAATATTAATTCTGATTTTTATTTTAAAAGGCTCCATTTCCAGTAAGACTATTCGAATTTCGAGGCAGTGTGAAGATGAACAACAGAGCCCTAGAAACTCTTATAGCACGTTAGTGCAAAGGATGCATTTAACGCATTGTGTGATTGTGCAAAGATTAAACAAGCTTGTCTTTGTCTTGCAATTCAGTAAAGTGAGTTCAAAAATTCATGAAGGTCAATCTTTTTCAGAAGGTGACTAATGCACGTGGTGTATTTCATGATGCCTTCCAGTGGATTCATCTACCTGAATTTTGGGGTGCAAAACATGCATCGTGGGTCAGTCATAGAGAGTTCGTAATAGTAAAACTCCTGGTGGACTTAAATGCTCAGGATGTGTTTAAAAAATTGATGTGCTTTTATTTTTTTAAGGTAAAATGTGACATCCATCTTGGATTTCAGTGTGCTTTGGTTAAGATCGTGATCAGTATGGAAAGAAGTATGAATATGGGTCTATCTGTTACCGTATGGCTCCGTAGGGTGGGTTGCAGTTGAGTGTCGTGCAGAAAGTGAGGGATCCGTCATCCTTCAAGTGACTGACAGAATTAGAGCGTTTAATGTTTGAATAGAGTGTACAGTCAGCAAGTGTGCTGACAACACAAAACTGGGAGGAGTGGCTGACACACCAGAGGGCTGTGCTGCTATTCAGCAGGACTTAGGCTGGAGAGTTGGGCTGGGAGAAGTTGGGCGGGAAGAATGAGATTTAACAAGGGCAAGTTTTAGGGTCTTGCATCTAGGGAAGAACAGCCCCAGGTACCAGTATAGGCTGGGGACAGGCCTGTTGGAGAGCAGGACAGATGAGAGGGACCTGGGGGTCCTGGCGGACAGCAGGGTGACCATGGCCCAGCAATGTGCCCTTGTGGCTATGAAAGCCAATGGCATCCTGGGGTGTATTTGAAGGTGGTGTAGTTAGGAGGTCAAGAGAGGTCATTCTCCCCCTCTCCTCTGCCCTGGTGAGACTGCACCTGGAATACTGCGTCCAGTTCTGGGCCCCTCAGTTCAAGAACTCCTTGAAAGAGTCCAGTGCAGGGCCACCAAGATGATTAAGGGAGTGGAACACCTTCCTTATGAGGACAGGTTGAGGGATCTGGGCCTCTTTAGCTTGGAGGAGACTGAGACATATTAATGTTTATAAATATGTAAAGGGCAGGGGTCAGGAGGACAGAGCCTGGCTCTTCTCAGTGATGGCCAGCGACAGGACAAGGGACAACGGGTGCAAGCTGGAGCATAGGAAGTTCCATGTGAGTATAAGGAGGAACTTTTTCACTGTGAGGGTGATGGAGGACTGGAACAGACTGCCCATAGAGGCTGTGGAATCTCCTTCTCTGGAGACATTCAGAACCCTCCTGGATGCGTTCCTCTGCGATTTAGTCTAGGTGATCCTGCTCTGGCAGGGGGGTTGGACTAGATGATCTTTTGAGGTCTCTTCCAGCTTCTTCTGTGATTCTGTGAATGCAAGCCAAGTACCAACTTTCAGTCAGTAAAGTTAGAAACTAGTCAGTTTGTTCCCAGTCTTTTATTTTACTAATGAGTGCTTGACCATTTCTTTCTGCAGGCAATCTTACTAATGGAATAACATGCACACACTTCGAACTCTTAATTAAATTAAAGCAGATTTTGTGTTGAAGTTATTAATGGAATATTTCAGGATTGGTTGTGAAAATTCACCTTTTGTGTTTGGAATTGCCTTCTTTGGCAGAGGCTGCCACGGGAAATGCTGCGTAGAGCAGCTTTCTCTCAAAATGCCCATTGTTCTTGGTAGGCTTCTCTCTGAAATTTGCCTGTAGAGGGTGTTTTAAAGAAGATGTTGTGTTCCCCTTTTGTCTCCATTGGACAAAGACTGCAGAACATTTTTAGAAACCCAAGGGTGTTGGCTCCATATTGACCAAAAAAACCCAATGTGGGAGCTGTTTACTGGTGAAGGCATCAAGGGTGAAGATGTCAGTGTCTTGGATCCCTCTGAAATCTAGAGGAGACTGAAGCTGTTTTGGAAAATAGGGATTATTTTCAGCTTTCTGAGAAGGTGAAATACACTCACCACAATTTGCTTGCAATTGGTCTTTTCCTTATGTAACATCATGGCAAAGCCTAATGAAATGTGAGTGAAAATCTTCCTGGAACTTAGAGAAGAGGGAAGGAAAACAGGAGGATGTAATCTGATGGCAGGAAAGAGGCGAAATACAGGTGAGACTGGAAAGCTGGGGCTGTAAATGTGTGTATGTTCTGGGAAATACCTAATGTAAAACACAAGGAAATTTTGGGAGTTACATTTTGGGGAGTAAATGGAGGTATGGCAAGTAGGTGGCGCTTCAGAGAAGAGAGGAGGTACTCACAGGGCAACGTGAGGCAGTGGATGGGGCTGTGTGGGTGCAGGGGCTTGTAGCTGTGGTTCCCTTCACACGTTCCACAAGTGCCAACAGAGCTATACATATACATTAACCTCAGTTGAGTAGTGGTTACATTTATGTGGGTTGGAGGTAAGCATAAGGTATAAGTGGTTGCTGCCCAAAACTTAAAAACAAAGATCCACAATATGTTTACGATATTGTACATACTCCTGAGTAATGGTTTCTTGGGGTGCCTTGTTGATAAATCTGGGTTGTTTGGGTTGCTTAATTGATGTGTTTACATATTTTATTTTATTGTAAATGTAACCCTAGCTTTGGTTAGTACTGTTATGTTCACTGTATACATAAAATAGCCCTAGCATTTGTTTTGTTCTAAATTAGGCAGATTTGCATAACTCCAAAGTGGATCTTTTCTGAGAATGGAGACTGTAATATAATCGTGTGGCTTTATGGTTACGTTACCGTAATCATTCGTATGCAGAACTCTTAGAAAATAGGATTTTCCTACTGATGTTCTCAATGCTTGATGAGAGGGGTGAGAGAAGGCATAGACACAGCAGATAATTAGGGTAATATCTGTCATTTAGCACTTTGTCTGGAGCTGCTTGTTATAAACCACTTCGTGTATTTTATTTAATCCTAAAGGAATTTAATGGACCTTAGAGAGGGGACTTCATGCTGGTAATTGCATAATAACCTTTTTCCGCCAGACACTTAATGACTAAGAGGTTATCATTAAATGTGTAGCAAGGGGTTTTGTTTAGCAATCCATAATTGTCTTTCTACTGTATTCTCCCAAGGGTTATCTTTTGTTGTCTACATAAACAGCTGCCCTGTTTTAAAACATTTAAACTGTTTTATTGGTTTGTTTTCAAACCACTTTTTCTTGCAGGGGTTGAAGAATTAGTACTTAGGTGTGTTCCTGTTTCTATTGGTGTATTTCATATATCTTTGAAAAATAATTCTGGCATTATTGAAACATTCTATTTGAAATTAAGCTTCATAGAAGTCATTGGCAACTATGCTGCAGATTTTTGTGAAACCACAGCCTCAGTTAGGGTGTTTGTTTATTGCAGATTTACTGGAGGAGTGAGGACCACACACTAACATGTTATTTTTTTCTCTTATTTTTAATTTAGACTACTGAGCTGTAAATTGAAGGGAAGATAATTTCTGCTTGTGGGGGAAAGAAAGGTGAATAACCTCCATGGAAGACTCTCAGGATCTAAGTGAACAGTCAGTAAGTACCAATGTTACTAAACTGAATAGAATGAATGGAATTCTGTTCAAACTGTCTTTAAAAGGATTTTACTTTAGATTTGAGGATTGTGGTAAGATCCGGGGAACGCTTCTGAGCTTTTAGATTCAAACCTTTTCCTAGTTCATACATTAATTGAGTGGTTTTAATCTTTATTTTTACCTGTGGAACATATACAGGATTGTTATATAGGGTTTTGCAGAATTAGAATAGTTGGAGGGCAGATGGGTATAATTAAAGTACACGGCACATGCACGGTGGCATGTCTTCGTTCAAATAATTGTATCAAAATGTATATCCATAATAGTCTGTCAGTTTTGCCAAAGCAAGAGGTACCAAAAATGCAAACAAGAAATTTCAGATGGTCCGGCTGTGGCAGATGATGTACATGAATTGTTTCAAGGGGGATGTGAGAATTGGCAGTATGTATCACCACCCTATATTAAAGGGAGATTCCCTTTGTCATTGATGAAGTAGCTGGGACAAACAGGGTTGACATTTCTTCTCCTTTTGCCTTTCTAATTTTTTCTTTCCCTTAAAGTTGTGCTCTCCAGACTTCATTACCACCAGCCTGCAGTTCTGAGGAGGCAGCATGCTCTGATAAAATTTGAAGTTGGCTGAGCTTGCCAACCAAAGCATTGGCTTTGTTTTTAACGTCTTAATTTCTAGTGGTCACAGTGCTGGCAGATTTTTGTGAGTACCATGATCCCCACGAATCTCAGCTTGGGCTCAGTGTACTAAAGATCAATAAAGGGATTTCATATTTCTACTTCTGACATACTGAACGAGGTTACCCGCATAATAAACTAGTTTTTAAGAGGTTTTTTTTTTTTAAATAGCAGAGGCTTTATAGGTAGCACAGTTGCAAGGAACCAAGAAGTGCTTGCATGTATTTTTAAAATGTCAGTAGTTTAATAAGGAGTACTTTGCTGCTGATTGGATAGCTCCTATCTGAGACTATCTTGGATTAGAGTTTTATTGCTGACATAAAATAGTACAGAACTGGAAAGTCTTAATAGTGTCTTAAGTCACCATGGTGGCACTACTTAAGACATCTGCACATATTTACATATTTAGACTGTTCCCAACTAAAACTTCAGAGCATGTAAAAGCTACATTGATTCATATTTTAATAAACTTTTATGAAGGTCATAAAAGATTAAGGAAGAACTCTTCTCTCATAAGTCTGTGCAACAATTATTCTGCTCAGTATGCACACTATGGTTATTAATAGGAAGTAGATGCACCAATTTAGCTTCATGCAAAACCGTGTATTCATAGTAGTAAAATTGCTTTTGCACTGCTGGATGCCTGATAAATGCATACTGTAGTAGCCATTTTACTACCTTAGTGTAGTCTAGTTTCTGCCGTATTTTTCATAGTTACTGCATAGCTTTATGCTAATCTGTGAGAACAGGTCTGCAGATTACAAAGTGAGATGTTGTATGTGGAGAGAGGATGTGCTGTCCTTACACCATTGTTAGTGTCACAGAAAAGTGTGCTAGAAGACAAGAGTTTGTTCTTACTCTTTGCTGAGCAGTGGCAGAAGGTCAGTGTAATGGGTGGGAGGAGTCCCCTTTCATGACTCCCTGGATCTGGTTGTGCACTCAGGCCTAAGTTCTTGTTTAAAAACAAGTTTTTAAAAAGAAAATAGCGTTTCTGGCTTCTTTTTTTAAAAAAACTGCAGGGCAGGACTGTAGGCTAGAGATGCCAGGTAGAAGGGAGTGTTCTTTATCCAAGGCTTTGGTGGTTTAAGCTCCAGGAAACTCTCACATGTATATCCTATGCCCCTCCTGCTTGTATTGTCCTGGTGCTTTGTGGTGGTTACTGCGTTTTGTACAGGTCAGCTCTAGGCAGTTCCTGCTCATCTTGCAGGATTTCAGGTTCTTGACGTGTTCAGGGAGCCTTGGTGCTTCATTCTGGCTTAAGGATTCCTCTCTGGGAGCCGGATGCATAAGATTTAGGTCATGGAAATTTAGGGAGCCTGAGTAGCCCGCCAGTGCTGCGAGCGCGTTAGGCTGTGTGAATAAGCATGAATGCAAAACCTGTGCTCAAAGTTGTGCTGGCACCTTGCCCCAAATATTCTAGCCCTCAGTTACTTGAAAGACTGCCTGTCTCTGCAACCGAGATGGGTCAGAAGGTGCTTGCTGTTGGATAGCTGCTTTGATGGACAGTTGAATTTTCTGAATAGAGAGATTCCTTTATTGGATTAATTTCCCTGGGCAGTCTGTTAAGAGCCTTTCACCCTTGGGAAAAGAGGCCAGGCACATTTACTTGGGTTAGTTAATGGGCTTAATTTTCAAGCTTTATTTTAAAGAAAGGAAATTATGCTAATTTCTCCAAGTAGGTCATCCTCCTGAAGTATGATGTAGTGTAGCTTTTACTGTGACAGTCTTCTCCATAATGTCAAGTGAGATCCCTGCTGTTGTTCTAACTGGAATTTTTGTTGTTTATTCTGTTTTCCATTCTTTCAAAATACACTAGTAGGATATGATTGCTTCTATGAATCCTGAACTTTACACAACATCACAGACAGGTGAAACTGATATGATCATAGCTATAGCATCACTGGTGCTGTACAACAAATAAATTCTTTCATGTTTACTTGGATCAGGGGCTGCATGACCACATACTGCTTCAGAAATCTAAGTGCACCCCTGCTCTCTGAGCCTCTAAAGAAGTATGTTTGACTGAATTGAGCAGCTGCTGTGTTTTCTGAGATGCTGGCTTGATTAGGTGTAATATACACACAGTTTATTGCATTATGCCACTAATTTGTTTATTTTACCCTGTTTTTATTTGTAGTTAATTCCCTGCCCCTGCTATATTTTAAACCCTTATGCGTTGGCTGACCAGAAGTCAGTCTTCTTGCCTGCTTGTCTTACCATAGAGCCTCTGTGCTGAGAAATCTGTTGTTCTTGCTTTCCTCTGCTGTCTTGCTCCCAGTACCACATGGCAGAGGTGGGGAAATCCAGTTTTAATCTGCATCAAAAGGGTCGAACTCTGAGTGGAGTTTATTATGCTTTGGTTTTCCTGTCTTTGCACACAATGGCACAGGCAAATAACTGTCTTTTGAAGATGCAAGTTACTGCCTGCCATGGAGGAGAGCTGGGCTCTATCAGGTGCTGCTGAGATCTGGGGAGTTCCTGCAGCCAGCATGGACTGGGATGGACTGGGGCTCATCTGTGGTACTGTACAATTGAGGGGGTGGGTTGTGTCCAAAAGAGCTTACAACTCTCTTTTTCTTTCCCAATTCAGATGCAGAATATATGCTCAATACATCCTGCATAGGAAGGAAATTTGTTCATGAGTATTCTGAAAGAATTAGAAGAAAATAGTAGCACAGGTATTTCACAGGCAGAAGAAAATAACTCGTCTTTTTTATATTCTGGTGTGATGTTTGTCACCATGTGCAGGCTGCCTCTTATCAAGTAAAAGAATAACTAAAGCCACAGAAATTGGTTTTATTCGGACAGGAGTAGCTAGGCAAAAATGTAGTTTTAATAACTGTGATTGTCAGAAATTTTATACACACTAGATTAAAAAAGTAGAAGATCTAATGGAACACATTAGATTTCATAGTACTACTGTTACTGTAGTCCAAAATAAAAATGCTGATTTTTACTAAATTCTAACAAGAAATACTTTTTCAAAGGATGCATGTTAAAATTTCTTCTATTTAGTTTTGAAATGGGAGACAAATAAACATTACAGATCTTGTATTTATGAAGAATGTAGCAATCAGGAGGCAAAAGTTTTTTAAGACTGATCTTGGGGATGGTTAATGAAATGATAAATATTTAGCACCTACGTAGTCCTCTGCTGTGCCTTGGCAAAGCGAACAAACACAGGCTTTTGAGAACCTCAGAAGTTTTACGCTAGTTTTTTCTAGTCATTATTTGCTGTTCAATCTGTATTAGTAGAAGAAAAATAATTTGGCTGCTAACTTACTAGTTTAGGATTTCAAAGGGCCTTATTAGAAACTGGTGTAATTTCATCCCCTGTCCCTTTTATATAACAGCGTGCATATTTAGATTACTTCATTTTAACCTAGAATTAAACAATAGATCGCAGTGCTGTAGGACAGGACACTAGCAGATGTGAGGCTAAACCTGACTGAACAGGTTTTCATTTCTGTGACATTTGGACAACCATCCCCACTGCGGCCTGGGTAAGTTAACTTGTTTTTCATTGAGATTATACAGACTGTCATATCTGTTACTTGCATTTGTGCCCTACTTGCAGCTGGGCAATCCCTGGCACCCTTTTCAGACAGTGTTTTTTTCCCTGTTTTTGTTTGGTTTTAACATGTGGAGGTGTCAGATGTGATCCCTTTGCAGCTCCGTTTTTAGTGGTAGCTGCTTCTCTGTTGCACGAGCGCAGCGCTCGCTGCACTTAGTCTTCCCCGCTCTGGGGTGGGCAGCCTGCTTGCGCCCCGGGGCCCTTGGTTGAAGCTCATTTCAATGAAATGAAAAAAAGTTTAAACTCTTTTTATTGAGTTTTCAGTGTCAGTCTGTTCTCTATGGCAGCATAGCACGCTGTGGCTCTTCCCTCTGTGATAACAATTTTTGTAGGGCTTGGAATACCACAGGCAATTAATCTTGTCAAATTAGTGATGTTGGTTGAAAGAGACCTCTGTAAGTTATCTAGTCTCACTTCTGGTCATGAAATACAGGCAGCATGCACAAACAATTCAGTTATGAAAGCAATGAGCTATGTTAAATATCAGTAAGTGAGTACCTTCTGAAGAAATTATGGTTTTAGCAAGCAAAAAATACTTGCCTTAATGAGTGATTACCCACTTTTAACTAAAAACAGTCTCTGAAAAAAAACACCATAGCTTGTAGTCAGTTGAGGTAGAAGAAAATCAACAAATCTTTTCCAAGGTATATTTCAGAGCATTTCTGAGAGTTGCTGAGGTATAGACACAGAAAGATACCTTGCCGTAGATGATCTAAAATTATCACCCACTTTGAATTACAGTGGATTGAGAATACAGTGTAATACCATCATTCCTTGTCTGCCATCTAATTGGAAAGCACAGAAAATTGACAGGACTGAAATGTTCACATCCCAACAAATTTGATGTCGAAACATCGCTGCTGTTCTCTCCCTGCTGCAAAACCTTCACATAATGACATAACAACCTCTGCAAACACATAAATACTGTTTTTTCTGATTACTTTGTTCTATACCACTTCAGCATCCTGTCACTTCTGTACCATAATCCACCAGTGACAAATTTGAAAGTGCTTTTTCCAAAGTACCTTCCTGGTTGTGTGCGTGTGTTTTGTTTTACCTGGTTACCAAACAGGACAGACCAAATGAGACAAAACTCAGAAGCGGATAGTGCGTTTTGAGATGTGGAATACACTGTGCTGAGGCACGTGTTGGTAAGAACTGCATATCCTCAGAGAAAACCCAATTTCGATGTTGGTTGAAGATACAAATGGTCACTGTTGACACACGCATAATAGAAATGTCCATTTCTTTCTGAGCTAATTAAAATTATGATCTGAAGCCCCTTTTCTTTAAAAGCTGAACAGATAATCTCTTAAAGAAATACCCAGGAGAGTGAGACAGAATAATGTTTGTGGCTTGTAACCTTGCAAGATGGGTTTGCGTGGGCAAACGCACTGACACGTCCCCATCATCGGCACTGTCACGTATCCTCTGGTTCAGCTCTCCACCTGTCTCCTGGAAGATGTGACTTAGTATCAGAGGTTTAAATGGAAAGGCATTGTATGAGCTGTGTTTAATAACAAGGGAAACCAATAAAAGAAGTATGTTCTGTTGTCACATACTGTCCTTGGAGCGCTGACAAGGACTGACACGTAACTACAATATAGCTTGTTATGGCTGGTATTCCTGGCTCCAGAGAGGCCCCAGACTGGAATTCTAGGGATAAAACTACTTGGGAAAATTGCTACTGCTGTAAGCTGCATGAACTTTGCTTTCAAGGTAGATACTGTCTTCTGCACCGAGGGCTCTGGGGTTCCTGGAGTTTGGAATTCTGTATTAATAGTGATGTCATAGTTCTTATACCAGGGATAGCAAAAGTGACTTCTATTATATTGTAACAGATAACACCACTAGGGAAAAAAAGGTAAAAAACCCTGCAGGTACAAAAGCTTCTTTTCAAGGCCTGAAAACTGGATTGACTTAGACCGTCTTTGGAGCTTCAACAAGGGCTTACTCGCCTAAGAAAAGGTTTGTGTGTATACATGTATATATAAGACTTGGAACGTATAATTCAGCCTAAAAATAAAAGGTATTCCTTCTCCCTGTGAACAGTGCATCTTTATATTGAATCATCAGAATCTGACAGACACATTTAAGCTCTCCAGATGGACTTTGCTTATAAGGTATACTTGTGCAAACATTTAAAATGCCAGAATTATTAAATGCTATACTTTCAATTGATTTTAATATTGTACCTTATTTTAGAATCACTCACAAAATTTCCAAGGATGTCCATGTCAGTCCTATCTTGTGAATGCAAAATGAAAATTTAATAATTTTCTTAGGACAACGATTGTGCATCTGCTTAGGCTTTTGATTTAGACAGTGTCCAAGTGATGTTACATGTACAGAAATAGTCTTCAGTAAAAAAGGGGCCAGACTTTTGTAGCGCACACAAAATATTTGACAATATGACAGCAAATCAATTTTCTCTAGCCTTTTCAATTTTTTAAGGCTGAAAGCCCTGTGCTTTCACGTCTGTTAAATGACTATGTCTACATTTTCATGTAAAAGGTATGGATTACACTGAACATATAGTTGGTTTATTCTCCTTTGATTATTGTAGAAAGTCCAGATGGAGCAGTGTGCTGAAGAATGTGTGTGACTTAAGGGATGTGATTAAGCCCACTGAAATCAATGGGACTTCTCATGTGCTTTAAGTTAGGCATGTGCTCAAATACTTTTCTGGAGAGGACTTGGAAATACAGTACAGAATAAAAGCAATAATTTCAGAAATATTTTATTAGCAAATGCTTCTGAATGATTTGTGGCTATGGCTAATATTTGTTCAGCATCATATAACCGTCATGGTTTCTTTCTTCTCCCTGTAGTAACTTTTCTCTCAGCTCTACCTCAATATCCCAGTGGTTGACTCGCAAGTCAATTCCTATTAAAAAAGAGAAAAATGACAGGGAGAAGTGTTACAATTTAAAACAATAAAACGACACTAGATGAACAATATAATTATTTATTTTATAATGCACGTCTTAAACACATTGAGCACACGTGGATCCATTAAACTACAGTCACATCCTTATCCTTTTTTTATATTTGGTGAAATCTGTAGCAGCTTAAAGGAGGAAAAGTTAAAAGTGTTGAAATGTTACAGCTACCCTAAATGGAAAAAGTTTTGTTGTAGTATGACTTAAGGCAAAACTGGTCCCAGGGGATTGCATTGAAGAAACAATGCAGCACTTGTCTATTTTCACAGAATTATAAGGGTTGGAAGGGACCTCGAGAGATCATCGGGTCCAACCCCGAATTTTATTATTTACTAATTAGTAAAATAACTTGGTTTAAGATTAGTTCATCCTCCTTGCTCCTGAAAGCAGCACTCGATGACAGGTGAGAACACTGTTGCTGTAGCATGCTGTGCAGCGTGCCAGCACCAAGACTTTGGCAGTGGCCATGCTTTAGCCAGAGAGATCCATCCACCCACCCAAAGGTGGAGCAGGTACACGAGTTTTGTGTTGGAGTGTTACTCTTATGAAGGCAACTTCTAGGTGAGAGACTAAGTTTATTTCTCTCTTTCTCTGTCCATATATGTTAACTGTGTCCTGACCCTCGTTTCATGATTTTTGAGGCAAAATTAGACCAGAATGTTATTGAACAGAGCCATTGATAAGCTGAGTGTTTGTCATTTGCCAGCTAACAGTAGAGCTGAGAAATACTCGGAAATGGTCTATAGTCCTCTAGTGTTTAAGAACATGTATCTGAAATGAAGGGTTTTTTTACAGAAAACATACTTACCCTGGAAAAGCTAGGCCATTTGGAGTACAGTTTTGGTGCTTCAGTGCTGTCAAGAAGTTTTTCCATTTTCCAGATGCATTACATAAAACAAAAGCAACCCCTCTTGCCCCCCCCCCCCCCCCCCCCCCGCCCCCTCCAACCAAACCAAAGTCAATCAAGCAAAAGAGATTGAAAAAAAGGGGGGGGGGAAGGCATGGCACGGCACATGACAGTCTTTGGTTCTGGACCACACAGAATTTTTGGTTATGTGATTCAATCAAAGTATAAGGAGCTAAAGCAAATCTCTCTTATTTCTGAAATGAAAAACAATGTTTTTCTTACTTCATTTAGTAAAGCTGTTAAAAGTTAGCACAAGCTTTCTAGTATCAGCTTTTTGTGCATTCATCTTCTATGTGGGTCTGAAATGCATTGGGGTACCACCTGAGGTTTACATAATTAACACCAACAACTTGGGAACCTCATGTTGCTAGACAACAGCATTGTAGATGCTAAACTGCTTCTTTAAAAAAGTCAAACTGTGACTGCAGTTCAGGAACCAGCAGTGAGTAATTTGTGCTTAAGCTGGTTTTAGGAATTCTTTTTACTGACTCTGAGTAAATAGCATTTGTGCGGGTAGGATTAAGTGGGAGAAAGAACTTGTTCACTAAATGGTGATGCTGATAGTGGCTCTCCAGCAGTTAGAAGAACCTCTATTTGCTCTTTTTCCCACATTGAAAGATTTTTACTCTGCTGTTAAAGTTCTTCCAGTACCCTGTGCCTTGAGCATGTTGCCTCCCAGCAGTTCAGGCGTTTGCTTGAGTGGAATGGGCTGTGTCATTTCCTCTCCTCCTTTTTAGCTTGTTTTATTTCTGACACGAAGTATACTTGATAGTATGGCAGTTTTTGAAATAATTCAAAATAATTCTGCAATGAAATCTGTGGAGTATTTCTATCCTTTCAGTGGGTTTTATCATCAGAGGGAGCAATGTGCCCTATATTCATTTATCTTTTTATCCTGTGTTTTACATGAGCCAAATAAATTGCATTTATTTGAACAGCCTGGCAAGTGTTGGCCCTGAGGGGTCCTGACTCACTATGGGCATCTGAACTTCACTTGCTTACCTGCTGTTTGCCATGGGCTTTTCCAGGATGCTTTTAATGTCAGGTATTCCAGGAACCAGATTCACTCAGCCTTCACTGCATTGGACACAGGAGTCTCTGTTCTGAGCGGGCTACAGCAGATAGCAAGAGTGAGTACTGTGTGCTGTCAGTCAGATCATGTGTCTGGACTAACTGATCAGAAGCTCAAGTCCAACCACAGTTTCCCTTTACATAGATTTAATCCGTTTCTTGTATACTGAGTGACTGGTTATAATCTTCCATTCTTAATCTGCTATCTACTCTTCAAGTGATTACTTGCTCAGACTAAAAGTTTTAAGCGCCGGTCATTAGTAAGGTGGGAGTTGGTCTCTTCTCCCAAGTAACTAGAGATGGGATGAGAAGAAATGGCCCCAGGTTTTGCCAGGGGAAGTTTAGATTAGATATTAGGAAGAATAACTTCTTTACTAAAGAAGTGATAAAGCATTGGAACAGGCTTCCCAGGGAAATAAATGGTTGAGTCATCATCCCTGGACATGTTCAAAAAATGTGTAAATGTGGCACTTTGGGACATGGTTTGATGGGCATGGTGGTGTTGGGTTGATTGTAGGACTTGATAAGGTCTTTTCCAACCTTAATGATTCTATGATTCTCTACTACAGAGGAGCTGTCTTTTTTTCTTTCTCTGCACTTTCTCTTCCATGTAGTTATAGTGGTTCTTTAGGGGTACTAGAGCTTTGATGGGCTACGGACATGGTGCTGTTTATCTTATCACGTAACTGCTTGTCTGTCATGTTCTTGAATACATTGCTAAAGCTTTGATAATGAGATTTCATGGTTTTTTAGTATTTGATTATGAAAGTAAGGATTAGCTTGTAGCCTCTGTATTTGGCACCTGTATCTAGAAGAAGCTAATTTTATCCCTTTACCCATATTTTTGGTGTGAGGAGCCTCATATCACCAGTTTATTGTTTCAGATAGAATCCATTAACACGTTTATTAATAAACATGGTAAATGGCAATTGAAAGCATACTCTTGTGGGCATGCTTTAAAAGCATAGGCTTTAAATATAGGCTTCCAAGGAGCTGATACCATACTGAGTTTCATGCATGACTTGCTTTTAAGACAAGAAATCCAGAGTTTAATTAAAGGAAATTTTTACATTTTTCTCGCAAGGTGCTGGATTTAATCTTGAGATTAAAATTAGCAGGAGAGGAAGGAGTCTTTGTAGGACCAAGGACAGTTATATGCATCATGGGTTGATTGTTCATAAACTCTTTACTTCTTTCTTGCTAGTACAAGAGTTCAATAGTACTTTATTTTGACAAAAGCAAACATATGCTGATAAGATTTCAACATTGGCCTGAACTTTCCAGGTTGAAATAGTATCTAATTTTAGGATACGTCTGTGGTAGTAGATGTATTACAATAGTGTTGTACTTCAGATGTTTTTTTGATGCTGTTGGATATCTTGTCCTTTGTATATTAGCCTTATCAAGAGTTTTGTTAAAAGTCCTGGTGTTGAGCTGTGATAAGACTCTGAATAACTCTCTGACAGGACATCCTGCCAAATATAACTTGGTTTGAAGAAGTGACTTATTTGTCTGCAATTGATAGGTTTGGAAAGTTTGCAAACCTGCTTTCCATTTTTATCTAGATGCCTGTGTATTGATAAAAGACTTAAAATTACTTAGAATATTGGCATTTTACACATTCTGCAGCTACAGAAACAGTTGATGTTTCTTTTTTGTGCCTTCAAAAATTGAACACGTATATAGAGCCTTATCCCAGCATTATTTTTGCGTCATGCAGCTTCAAAATTCACCAGTTGTGGAAAGACTGTCAGTATGGTGTCAAGCAGACCTACTGTGCAAAGAGCTTATGTGAGCACTTAAAAAAACCCAGAAAAAAAAAAAAAAGGAGAAAAAGAGGTATGTTTATATTACTGTAATTGCTACTTTCATCTTCCATGGTGTATGGGAAGTTGTATATTTTTTTCAGACAAGGAGATCTTGGTGTGGTCTACCTGCTAAAATACATAATGATAAAAAGCAGGCTGCAATATTCAGCGAGCTTGTACTACATATTCCTTCATGGATGAATGAATTTCTCATGTTTAGGAAGAGTCTACTGTGCATCAAAAAGACCTCTGTAAAATTTTACATTTAAGTCTACTTCCATTTATAACTGATCTTGCAGTAATAGTCAGTGCTGCAGGTATGACATGATTGTGGATCTGCAGATTGTGCTGCAAAATACAGCCAGTCTACCTGTAAAAGTGTGGAGCTAATGAATAACTAATTATCAAACCGACAGTGCTTTACTCTCTGCTGTCTGGGTTCACTTAACATGATGTTCATTGAAGAGAAAGGATTCCAGCTGTTTGTAAAAGGGCTGGAGTGTGGCTTCTGTAAAATCACCAGTTGCAGAAACCCATCTGGCATGTCCTCAGAGCAGGAGCTGACCTACTAGCTGTCCTCTGATTTCCAGCAGTCTCAAGGGATGCTCTTGAGGTCTTGAGTGAATGAAGTGCTTCACAGTGGTCAAAACTTCTAATTGCTTCTAGAATTGTTTTAGAAAAAGGTGAGAGAAAATATCAACATACACAATCCTCTGTAATCAAGAGTGTATTTTTAAAGACATGATGAGTACAGCGTAACACTCAGGAAAAGGAAAAAATGAAAGAAAGAACAGAAATGACACAGCTGATAAACCCCACTGGAAGTCTCCTCTTTATTATTCTATGGAAATGGAAATTTTCTTTTTTGCAGTTTGAAACCTTTTTGGAGTTTGAAACTTTATTGCCATTAGTAGTAGCCAGTATCCTTCCAGCAGACTTTCTTTGTCGTCCTGCTGAGCTGTTCCCTGGGTAGTGAGCGGAAGAAAAGACAGCGAAGTTTATTTTTCTTTGTGAGTAGTATTTTAAACTATTGTCCAGTTGAAGAGACCCAGTTTGTGAGTTTTGGCTGGGTATGGTTTGCATGGTTTCCTTTCTGTGTCTGAGCAGTGCTAGTTACCTGGGCCCTTGGAGACTGGAAGGATTTAACTGGAGCCATCACTGCTTAAGCACTGTAATTTTAAAATTCTTTCTAGGCAAAGCTGTCCTGTAGTTCTCAGATAAGATAGGAAATGTCAACAAGGTTATTTATTTTACTGAAATAGCATGACAACTTTGGATTTATGTACCTTTTTCTCACTGCTTTAGCAGCAAAGCTCTAGGAGCAGTGACACATGTTAATTCCTGTGAAGAGAAGGATTGCAGCGCATAGATGAGAGACAATGTCTGAAATGCAGAAGAATGACACTAGTGGTGACAGTTTCACTTGGAGGGTTTTTCTCAACATACAGGAGGTGTGTAAAGTGCTGTCCATACCTCCATTTGTGTATGACAAATACTCTGTACACTGTACTGTTAAGACATGGTGTTGTTTCGTCATGGATTCCATACAGACGCAGAATGTGGAAAAGTAACATAGGTGGAAGGTGAACCTTTTTCTCAGTTTTTTTTAAACATACAATATTCATACTATCTCTAATACTGTTGTGGTTTAACCCCACTGACAGCTAAAACAACCACACAGACATTCGCTCACTGCCCCCACTCCCAGTGGGATAGGGAGAGAATTGAAAATAGAAAAGAAAAAAAACCCCAAAACACATTGGTGGAGATAATTTCTCACCACCTGAAGTTGATGCTCCTGAAGACTCCAAGCTGCCCCAAGTCATGGCCCACCCTTCAGTTACATACAGAGCATGACATCATATGGTATGGAGTATCTCTTTGGCTAGCTTGGGTCAGCTGTCCTGCCGGTTTCCTCTCAGCTCCTTGGGCATCTCCAGCCTACTTGCTGGTGGAGTGGAGTGAGAAGCTGAAAAGTCCTTGACTGCCTGGCAACAACTAAAACCATCAATGGGTTATCAATATTGCTGTCATCCTAAATCCCAAACACAGCATTGTACCCACTGCTAGGAAGAGAATGAATGTTATCCCTGCAGAAAAGAGGACAAATACCTAGGTCAGTTGTTTTTGAAATAATTACATTTTCACTGAAGACATTTTCAATTGACTATAAATAGTAATGTATATGAGTGGGGTTTTTTCTTGAAAAAATGTAATACTGAAATAGAGCAAAATATTAAAAATAGCATCCATGGGGCAAAAGAGTAACCAACTATGTAAATGACGACTGTGAGGATACCTTAACCAAGTATATACAGTAACGAAGGCATGTGAAATGCAGGGTGGCTGCCTGCTGGGGTCAGTAATCCAGTTGAAGTGTTCAGACATAGCTCTTTGGCTGTTGATTTCTCTAAGCAGCAATGTTTACTCTCATGTTTTATACTTTTCAGTGCTGCTGCTGTAATGAAACATCAAAGTGCCATGACTGAGCCCTACTTAAAAAATGAAATCAACAGTGTCTAGGGGAGGTTCATGGAATGTCCTCTGATCTTTGGAGCCAGGCTGGTTTGTTTCCAGTATTCATCCATCCTTTACTACTGTCTGCGGGGAGAGAATGATAGAAGCAGTCGCTGCTGCTGCTCAGTGGTGGCTTTTGAGCTTAATGTTAACAAAAAATGCTTTGGGTTGGAAGGGACTTCAAAGATCATCTAGTTCCAACTCCCCTGCCATGGGCAGGAACACCCTTCACTGGACCAGGTTTCCCAAAGCCTCCTCATCCAGCCTGGCCTTTGACACTTCCAGGGATGCGGCTTCCACAACCTCCCTGGGCAAACTGTTCTAGTTCCAATGCCTCGCCACCAGAACAGGTTGCCCAGAGAGGTTGTGAAAGCCACATCAGACCACTGTAAAAATCTTGAAGCTCATTAGAGGCACAGACAAATTAGACTCTGCAGGGAGTATCTCCAAATTTTATTTTATTTTATTTTATTTTATTTTATTTTATTTTATTTTATTTTATTTTATTTTATTTTATTTTATTTTATTTTATTTTATTTTATTTTATTTTATTTTATTTTATTTTCCTATCCCTCCTTGTAGTTTATAAGAATCTTATCTCTCAGCAGTTGTAAATAGTTTCCCTTGAAATTTGGTTTGGAAAAGGGTTTTTGGAAAATACCACAGTACAAAGCAGGCAGCACAGGTTTGTGTATAAATCTGGCCATAAGATTTTTCTGATGGTGATGAAGATCTATGGAGGAATCTTGTCTCTGTTATGACTATTGCTACAGTGGTGAGACCTTTACCTTTGACTCCATAAAGGGGTTAATGTGAAGGTGAAGACCAAAAAAATGTTTCTGCCATTGTCTTCCATTTCTTGGTCAACTGGTAAGCTCAGCCCAGCTGGGGAAAAAGACTAAGCTGTCTTCTTATCTGTAAAGGTTTGTAATGTCACCTGGTAAATTTGCATGTGTGACTTCTGCTTTCCCAGAAGAAAATGCCTCCAAACAGAAAGAATGAATTACTCAAGGCTAAACTCAGCTATTCACATGAGTTTGACATCCATAAGCTCTGCTGGAACTTGGCTTCATTCCCAGGACTTCCCATTTGACATCATATCATACGTACTGTGAGGTTCTAATGCCCTGTAAGCTGTAAACTTAATGATGTCAGATTAAAAGGGGGAAATAGAGAAAAGATTCATCTTAGAAATAAAGAAAAACTGAAGCTGCCTTTCAGATAGAAAGAAAATGGCAGAATAAATCATTCTCTCATTTTTGGAGCTGAAAAGACTTCTTTGCATTAGTAAAAAGGGAATGCTAGAAGTGTAGTAAAGGTATTGCAGTCTGTGATGTGTGGCACTGCCTTCCACTTGCCGGGTATGTAACTGGGTAGATGCTGTGTGGGCTTGCAACCATCCCTTTTTGTGCTTCTTGCACTTCTCTTAGCTGCTCTCAGGAAGCTAGTAATTACGAATTGTTTTAATTGTGAAATGTGCTAGAACATAGGAGATAACTGCTGTGCTTGCTTTACCCAGTACTCACACTGCTACGTGTAACAAAGGAGACGTGCAGAAAAATGGAAGGGCAATGAAGCTGGTGAAGGACCTGGAGCACAAGTCTTATGAGGAGCAGCTAAGGGACCTGGGGTTGTTTAGCCTGGAGAAGGGGAAGACTGAGGGTGGTCTTGTCCCTCTCTACAGGTATCTGAAAGAAGGTTGTAGTGAAGTGGGTGTTGGTCTCTTCTGCCAAGTAACAAACGATAGGAAATGACTTCCAGTTGCACTGGGAGAGATTTAGGTTGGATATTAGGAAATGTTTCTTTTCTGAAAGGGTTGTCAATCATTGCAACAGGCTACACAGGGAAGTGGTGGAGTCACCGTCCCTGGAAATGTTTATAAGACATGCAGATGCTGTAGTGAGGGACGTGGCTTAATGTTGGACTTGGCAGTGCTAGTTTAACAATTGGACTTCATGATCTTAAGGGTGTTTTCCAACCTAAATAATTTCTATTCTATTCTAACGCTGTTGTATGTGATACAGTAAGAAAGCATGGGAAATACTGTGTCTATTCCAGCCAACCTTCTTTCTATCCCCATCTACCTTAAGACAATAGAAAAAAGTCATCTATGTAGAAGAAAAAAGTTAATTTCTTTAGTAGTGCAATTAGGCTAGTGGGGATGTTGTGTTTAAACAGTCTTTTGGTTTATTTTTTGTGTTTCTTTGTTCAGTACAAGCACACGTTGCTTGAAATACATTTGAGTAAATCTTTTGGGAGAAGGCAAAAATTTTTCTAGAGTCTAGTTTATAATGAATAGCAGTCCAAAGTTCATTAGTAGTCTTATTGTATACCTTCATATTCTGGATCCTGTCTCCAGCTGGTACATGTTGAAAAAACATCCAACATCTGTCTTACTATTAAGAAATTTATAGTATTATTCCACTAGACCATGACATCCAATTTCTGTCCTCATAAGGAATCGAATCCTGGAATTGTGACAACATTTAGATGCTATAAAGACTTACTTTTTATTCAAATACACAATGCCCTCTTTTTATAATTATGGATAAATTACTAAATCTATACATGTACTGAATATGAACACACTGAACATTTACATTTAGCAGACAATGTGTATTAAGTGGGAAGCGTAACTGTCATGCCAGCAGAGGTCTTTCAGTTGTGGCGGCAGTGACATTCATTGCTTATATAATTTGCCATATATTACTAAGCATTTTACGCTGCCTAATATGGTATTGTACATTTTAAATAGTTAAGCTTGTAGTGTTTAAAACTATCCAACTTATTATGCAATGTAAACAATTTGAACTGATTGTATGGCTTTAGAAAGAAATACTTTATACAGTTTCACCAGCAGTTAAAGACCTCCCTCATCCATATGACACTAGACTCTTTTGAATAGTTGTAGTCATCTTTATTAAAATGTTTTTACTGTATATATTGAACAGCAGACTAAGTGCCTAAGAACATTACGGTGGATTTTGGCTTAAGAGCTATTGCTTCCCTGGGACTTCAGTAATTTGCGAACTCAATGAAGGAAAGAAATCATAGATTAAAATTAGGGCCACCACAGTTCTACACTGGATCCTGCCCTGTCTTGGAGTGGTCTGCTCCACTTACATGCCACTTAACATTGTTTGCTTGTAAGCAAGGAAAGAGATGGTTTGAGAATTAAAAAATCCCTGTGTTGTGTGAAGAAATATGCTTTCCACAGTTGCTGTCAGTGTTAATATTTTAGTGCATAAAATTCAGTGGAAATGGTTTGAAGATTTTTTTTTTAATGAATTGGTTTAAACACCTATTACATCTCCAGCAAAAAGTCACTTTTCAAATACTGAATTATGTTAATATTTTAAATACTGACCTTTGATAAGCCAGTAAATATTAGCTAATTCAGCAAAAAAATCCTAGCTTCTAAAATATCAGTAAACAAAGAAAACACGTGGTAACCAAAACAAGTCCTAGAGTACCACTTTATATGTGCACCTTATATGTTAGTGTTTTGTAATTCATACTGGAAATGTTTGTCCCTTGATCAAATTCAGTCTGAGGATGAGAGGAAATCTGGCAAGTTTTTTGAGATTTGGTCACGCTTATTTGAGTTGTAAGTGGGGTGGGGGGGAGGTGTGTGCCCAGCACATATTTGTAAATTCCTGCTATGTATCTATGTTAGCTATTAAGAAAAACAGAACCAAAGAATTAGTTACAGAGAATCAGGAAGAAAAAATGCAGTCCAACCCAGATAATTGTGTAGAGTGTTTGTAATTAGTATAGCTGTAGGAGGTGATGGGTTTTGAGGGCTGTGGAAAGAAACAGCCCATGATAAGAGTATTTCATCTTCATATTCAAAGAAGAGGAACTCCTGCATCCTTACTCGACAAACCCGTAGCACTCTGTAAAGAAACAGCTGTGTGATTGCGTTGGTTTGGGCTTTGATGTGTGATACCTTAGAAATCCTTCACTGGTTCTTGCATGTTGAAAAGCAAAGCCTTTGGAAACGGTAAGTCAGTCTACGGTAGCAACGCCTTAATGGGCGTACAGAATTTGCAGCCCTACGCTGCCTGTCGTACAGACTTATTTTCCCTGTTGCCACGACTTGAAAAGAACCTCGCTTCCCTCTGTGAGGTGCCCCTGCAGCCCTGTTAGTACCCTCAGGTCATGCATGCCTTTACATTACACGGGGTTGGGTTGGCCAGCAGGTTCCCAGGTTATGAATGCCGCCTATTCGAAAACCGTTCCTGTGGTTTAATTGCATGAGGTTATGTTTTCCTAAGTGTAAGTAGAAAATAATATTGCGTTAGCCTGTCTGTTGTAGCTTTCAAGATTATTTCACAGAGCTACCTTTAATAGCTCTGTAATTGAATTATACAAAAGCCTCTGCATTTTGACAGACTGGTTGATTGCAAGATATGTTAGTAATGTTGTGAGGGTTTGCACAGCTTCTGGTTTGTTAAATCCACTTTTACAGTGGCCAGTACTTGGTTTCTGCTGATTTCCAGTGTTAATAGAAATTGCAAGGAATAAAACTGCAGATTTTAATTTCATTTTCCTATATTAAAATTATACTTACCTTGCAGTGAGGGACATTCCAAAACTAGCTTTCATTCTTTGATGAAAGCTTTTATGGGCACCAGAGTATTTTTAAACTTTGTGCTTCTCAGTGTCATGTTCTGAAAGGTTCTGCTATTACATACCTTTAGTCAGCTTTGTATTTTTAAGTAATAGCACATCAATGTGAACTAGGTGAAAAAAGTAACCTTTTATAGTAAAGCAGTTACTTGAAACTAAATAAGGAGTCTGGTATTCCCATACATCCACATAATTACCATTCTTAGACTTGGTTTTCTCCAGTGCAGACCACAGGGTTTTCCTGCTGGCTGATAATTACATGCAGATATGACAGCATATCAAAACTCAGCATTTTTCAGACCTTGCCGGTGGCTCTTAATCCATCTGGCCCATGTGTGCCCTTAGTCAGCTTCCTGCTTTCCTCGCAGCAGCGGCTGGGCAACCTTGCTTGCTGGTGGCTACCTTCCTTTCAGCATCAGGTTTCTCATAGAAAGCACCACGGAATGGAAGTGAAAATACAGAATTTTCGCTCTGCACTGCTGCTAAGTGAGAGGAAAAGTATGACCTTCCTGAACTCATCCTTTTTGTGCCATATTAACATGTACAGAGGTCTTTCCTTCCCCACTCCCTGTTTCTTGCTAACTCTAACTCGGTACATATCAGTAGCTCCCAACCATTTTGACAAACAGCTCTCTTGCCACCGGCCATTATACTAGGATTCACAAAGCTGCCCATCCACTTGAAAATAGCACACACACAAAAAAGGGTACTCTCCTCCTTTGCAGCACTTTTTGCAGTGGACTAGGCATCTGAGATTGTGAGTCCTGAAATATGGTTATATTCAGGTCTCCTTTTGGCAAGGCTGCATTTTGCAGTAGAGTGTGCTTAACTGTGCTACGTTTTAAGCAGAGCATCATATCTTAAAAATACCAAAGCATATAAATGAAAGCTTATGTTGTGGAACTATGTTCTCAGTTACTTTTACTCATGCATTTCATGTCTGTTATACCCATTTCCTATGGTACCACGGACCTGATCCAGAAAAGCATATAAGCATGTGCTTAATTAAGTGCTTTCCTGAATAGGTATGCTTTTTGGAATTGGGGCCCGTACAAGTAACTGGCATGTGGGCTGTAATCTCCCACCTGGGACATTCTGGGGGTGGATATTAGAGGACAAACTGGGGTGTTTTTTTTTCTGCTTTTCCTGCTTTCTGGAAGTCTCCTACTGCTCTGGATGATTTCAGTTTTTGATAAGGCGTGCTCATTTGTGAGCTGAGTCAGGCTTTGTATTTATGGTATTAATCACTCAAATCCCCTTGTTTTGCATAAATACAGGTTGTAATTGATAGAAAGTATATTTGCATTTCATGTGAGAAAGCTAGATGCCATGGCAGCTGTGAGAGAAATTAAAAGAGAGCCTTCTTCTCAATCTGGAAATAACCTTTGTACCTGTTGGTTTTGATGTTCAGTGGGGTTTAGCTTTTTATTTTTACAGCAAAATGAATTTACTTATTTTGAAGATCATGTGATCGACTGCCCAAAGTGTGTTCTTTGGCACAGTCCCAGATTCCTGTTCTCTTCTGGAAGTGTTACAGCTGCAATAAATTTGGTTTCACCCTTGATAATTTCTATAATGTGTAGTAATAATGTATTGCTGATTTAGTGTTGTTGCCTCTCTACTAAAGATAAAAAAAGGTTGCAAATCATAAAATCACAAATTTTGTTATATTTACTGCACCTAAGTAGTTGTAGATAAATAAAATTCAAATAAGTTTGAAGATTTGTTTGGTGTCTAGTTTTGGGAGGTTGTTCAAATAACATAAACTCCGCAGTTTGCATGTTATTTATCGCTCTTGAGATTTCTGCTAGGTTCCAGTGTTTCCTTTGAGCTCTCTATTGTGTATTTAGTAGAAAAAAATGCACAGGAATCAAGAATCTTTGTCTCTATTCACACAAGCGCAGAATATTCTTTGTACTTGGCAGTGTAATAAAATATTGCAAAATACATATATCAAAAAGGATCTTTGGATGAGTGAAAAAAAGGCTTTATTTTGGTAGAGTCATTTGACTTTTTTGTTGGGTTTGGTTTTTTTTTTTAAGCTGTTCTGTGGTCTTTTGTGGTTATGCTCATTTCATAGTTGTCTCATTTCTTCCAAACTGTCTTTTGGTTGCAGTTAGTCTTTTTAACTAGTGCATTGCTTGGGCAGACATCTTAACATTGTGAGCTTGTTTTTATTTTTTCTTCTTGAAGAACGCTTAATACTTCACAAAGCTTGCTAAAGCAGTTCTCTTAGGAGAGAAACTTAGCCTACGAGCAGAAAGGAAGTATATAAAAAGGAGAGTGACCAAAAGCCCACTCCCAGGCCCCTGTGTTCTGTGTGATAACATGGATGGATGGCCAGCAGGTTGAAGGAGGTGAGCCTCCCCCTCTACTCTGCCCTGGTCAGACCCCACCTGGAGTATTGTGTCCAGTTCTGGGCTCCCTGGGATAAAAAAGACCGGGATCTCCTGGAGAGAGTCCAGAGAAGGGCTACAGATTAAGGGCCTGGAGCATCTCCCCTGTGAGGAAAGGCTGAGTGAGCTGGGACTGTTCAGCCTGGAGAAAAGAAGACTGAGGGCAGACCTTATTAATGTTTATAAATATCCTAAGTATGGGATGCAGGGGGAAATGGCCAGCCCCTTTTCAGTGGTCTGTGGAGACAGGACAAGGGGCAATGGCTGCAAGTTGGAGCACAGGAAGTTCCGCACCAACATGGGGAAGAACTTCTACCCAGTGAGGGTGAGGGAGCCCTGGGACAGGCTGCACAGGGAAGGTGGTGGAGTCTGCTTCTCTGGAGATATTCCAGCCCCGTCTGGACGCCTCCCTGTGCAATAAGAGCTGGGGAGCTGCTTTGGCAGGGGTATTGGACCCGATGAGCTCTCGAGGTCCCTTCCAACCCCTATGATTCTGTGATTCTATGGGACATTCTTTGTGAAGGTTGGTTGAACATTACCATCTTTGTGTTTAGTCTAGTCAAGGAGCATTTTGGGCAGCTGTTAACCTTTAAGTTTGGACACTGCTTTCCAGTCTCATGGAGAACATCTTGTTCGAAGGGTTGACACAATCACCAGGCCCACCTGCCATGCCTATGTACCACCCCTGTGCAGTCACTGACCTTTTCTTTTCATATTTACAGTCATCCCTTGCTAGACATGACAGGGTTTTTTTGTAGCTCATGTACCTGTTATCAAAGAAAAGGCTTAGGATTCTTTCCTTTTTATGGTATTTCCACCTGTTGCCTGTCTTGCAGCTTTTCACGAGGAGGTAACTGTAGAGAAGATGCAGATTTCCTATACAACGTTTCGCAACCTATATCTTGAGGTGCAAGAAGTACTGAATATGAAGATGTTCATGAGACAGTATGAATGAACAGAACCAGGAAAAAATGATTTCATGTTGGGAAGAAATTTATAATTAGATGGCAGCTCCACTGCTATTCTCTCACCTGTTTAAGTAGAAAAATAAGGCAAAAGTGATAAAATTTCAAGGGCATCTTTCCTCAGCTGCCCAGTCAACCCTGCAGGTTCTGCGAAACCAGAACTTTCCTTTGCTTCATTAGCTGGAAGGGAAGATCCTCCTTTTTCTTTGTTGCTTGGAGCACACTTTAAATAATTTAATAAGCACGAGTGATTAAGGCATTAAGAATTAAAGTAGCTTTAGAATCAAACTGTGGTAATGGAGAAGCCTAAGTTCCCAGCTGAGCAAAAAATGGGAAAAGCCTTGTCTCTTCACTTAAGCTCCTGTAAAATTGGCAAAGGTTTGCTGGAAAGAACTTGACTGCAAGCTGCATTTTTAGGAAGAAAATTCCCAAAGAATGGTAGTGATTCTTGAATTTTCAGGCTTGCTGTTCTATAAGTTCATCTTTGGAAAGTGAGACATATTTCGGGCAGCATATATTTTACTAAAAGATTGTGAAATAAAAATATTCATCCTTATTTTTTAAGTGTTTGGATTATCTGTGTCACTCCAATGTATTTCCAATTTTTCATTCATAATTAAGTTTTTCATATCCATTGTAGAACATTGCTGAATAAGTAACAGGAAGTCTGTTGATGGGCTTATTATTTAATGGATGCAAGAAAAAGTGCATTTAGAAGGGAAAATATAATCTCATTTTATATCAAATAGATGCTGGGCCATGTTCTGCTTGTAAGATGAAACATCAAATATAGTAAATGTCTACTAACCTTCTTGGTCTGCTAATGAATTAAGGTAGTTTGTACAACTCTATGAGGTTATAATTTGTACTAGGATAAATTCATTTATTTGCTGAATTGTTAAACTTCAGGAAGGTCATTCAAAGCTATATTGGTAGCCAGTCTATTTTTCTGTGCTGTTCCCATAAATATATATAGTATAAAATAAAATATACTACAGGAAGCCAATCAAAAGCAATTGTAATCCATGTCCTTGGTAGATGGAAGGCTCCTAACATCAGTGAAATAAGCTTTATTTTTTTTAATAGACAGGGGTTTGAGAGCCCAGGGCAAAATTATGGAAGGAAATACTTCCCCTTCCTACTCCAGTATTTTTGCCCTTCCACTTCTGTCCTTCTGTGTTAATTGGCCTGGCAATAAACCTGTGGAAAGCAGTTGTGTATCTCATTTCTGTGAGAGCATTGTTTGACATCACTGGTCTCTTGCCTCAAAGGGTACATGGGCAGGGAATGAGTAAGAAAGCGAAGTTATTTAGGTAAAACAGCCTGAATGCTACATCAGCTACTGTTTTCCTGTTCTCACTGGTCCAAGAAGCCACTCAGGTATGGCATCTGACCACTAAGACATGGTATCTCTCTTCCTTTTGATTTTTTTCCTGTGATTATAAAATGGCTTCTGTGCAAAAGACAGCAGTAATTGCAGTTACCTATTTGAAGGTAGCGTGATTCAGGGCTCTCTGGATCTCCCCATGTCTTTGCATACTTTCTGCATGTGTTCAGTTGCACTCGTTTCTTGGTGGAGGAAAGGCTTTTCCATTAGAAAACAAGTGTAGGTGGAAGTATGTGTGGGAGCAAATTCAGCCCTTCTCCACCTTAGTTTAGTGACCAAAGCATCATTTCTGATAGGCAGTTACATTAATGATGTACATCCATTTTAATCCAGAGTAAGAGTGGAATTGGCTAAATTCATAGTTGCTGTTTTTGTAAACCACCAGTACATAGTTCTAGAGATGGTAAGCGAAATCCATCACTGATACATGCAGGCTCAAGTCAATGGGATTAATGCATTTTCCCATACTCATATGGCAGTTAAGTTGGAGTGTAATCATCATGGTATTTAAAATTCCATGATAGTTCCTCAGAATATTTTCTCAGTTTTCACATGTAAGGTGATGGTCACCAGAGGGAACACTCCACAATTCTTCAAGAAAATAGGAAGAGAGAGCACTGAGTACCCAACTATACATCACACTTAAATTTGTTTTTCCTACTGTGCCTGAGGAAAGCCAGAGGTTGTGTGTGGTCTGGCAAGTACAAAAGAACTTTGCTAAAGGCTTCTTTAAGAAAGAGAAGAAAGAATCGCATTTAATCTGCTCACTGGTATGTAATGTTAGCATCAAAAAGATGTAGAAAATCACTTACCCGTGCAGTTATATATCATAGAATCATACAATATCCTGAGCTGGAAGGGACCCATAAGGATCATCAAATTCAACTCCTGGCTCCGCATGGGGCCAGCCAAGTCAGAACATGGGACTAGGTGCATCATCCAGATGCTTCTTGAACTCAGCCCAGTTCAGTGCTGTGACCACTTGCCTGGTGAGCCTGTTCCAGTGCCCTACCACCCTCTCAGTACAGAACCTCTTCCTAACATCCAAGCTAAACCTCCCCGTCACCATTTCATATATATATATATATATATATATATATATATATGTATATATAGACACACACACACTCCCCCCTTTATTTTCAACTGCTCAGTAATATATTTTTTTTTTTCTGTCTGGGTTTGCTGTCAGCCCAGAATGTCAGTTTTGTTTTGACTTCCCCCTCCTTCCCCCCTCTCCCTCCAATCCCTTGGAATTATACTTTGTCTGGAAAGATTTAAGTTGTGGAAGAACTGGACACGCTTGCACCATGCAGTGCTGCGGAGTGGGAATACACAGTGGTGTCTATGCTAGTTAACAGATTGGAAGCGTGAAGCTGAGCCCAGCCTGGTACGCTGTGTGCAAGGTAGGTGGAATGGGAAACTGTAGACACTAAGCAGCAGCTTTTACCACCAGGTAAATGGCAAGGGTGAAAGACCGGAAAATGACATGTTTTTTCTATAAAGCTACTAATGAAATTGTCAATAAAAATACTGAAACCAAAAGAACAGTTAAGAGGGATATTTCTCCCCTCTCATTTTTCAGAGGAATAGAGCCATGGAGTTCCCAAAAATATCTGACTTTTTGTCTTTTTTTTTTTTGGATAGTTACTTTCAGAAGAGACATTCTAATTTTGATAAGGAGGTACATACTATACTGTTCAAAAGGTGATGGGTTACTAAGACCGTAACTGTCTTGAGGAAGGTTTTCAAGTGGGAAGTCCTGCTTTTTGGAAATTTTCCCTAATAGCATTAAAATAACATGTTACTTTTTAGCATATTTTGGGGGGACTGTCGTTTCCCCAAAATCACAGATCAAGATAGAAAAGCAATGAAAGAATGTAGCTTCTGTATGATACTCAAATTCTGAATTACAGCCTGACCTGGTACATTTTTACCCACATAGCCCACATCTCTCTTAAAAAGGTATAAACCAGTTAGCTTTTTTGACTATATTTTTTCTGATAATCCTCATACGTTTGGAAGCAGAGCAAAACAACTACTGAAGGACACGGCTGTTCCTCTTTCCCTCCTGCCCTCACGCCTGACTGATGGAGAGACCAGAGGCAGGGCAGACATTAGGGGAGTTAAGTTTCTTCCTGTAGATGTATATAACCAGCACTGCTGCTAAATCAGAGATAAATCTTAGTTTATATGCATGGAAGTACTGTTGAATCGTCCCTTAAAGCATGTATACATATATACACATACAACTAAATTACAGCTGTTCTAAACTCATTGTAAAATAGATGTTTTTGATGATGAGCTGTTACCTAACTTAGATAATATAAGTGAAACCAATTTTTCATGATAATTAAAATGTAGCTAAAGGAAAAGAAGACGTTACAATATTCTGTGGAACCATGGGACTAAGAATAAACAGCGACTTTCTGTCTTTCACATTTCAGGTAGTGTTTGTGGCTCGAAGCCTAGTCATATGCTGTTGAAGGACTGACATACTAATTTTGCAGATGGTAAGAGAGGGTTAGAACAGATTTACAGAACAACTGTGTTTATTTCTGTAGTTTTTAAATATAAATTATATATGAATGCTTTAAAAATTCAAACAGATATTTTATGAATTAAAAGATTACATACATATAAGCAGTTTCCTAAATTGCACAGTTAATGTTGTTACTTGGAAAAAAAATTACATATTTTCTACAAAACTATTTATAAATTTGCAAGAATACCAAGGATGCACTATTCCATGATGGTCCATGAAGATAAAACAAGAGATAAGAGTTGTCAGTCTTTCAATATAAAGCATTCCTGACTTTATGCCAAAGCATTGCAGCTAATAAGCAAGGGTTTTGAGAAGTGCAATTTTAGAGGTTGACATATACTACTGCAGTATCACATGCCTCTTTGACTTTTGCATATTACCCCCAACATGTTTCTTGTATGTAAGGTCTTGTATGACTTCATGGGACATAAGGAGTTAAGACAGCTGGGGGTATGCCTGAGTGTGCATCTGTCCTTGGGGTTTTTCCATTACTCTGGGAATTGAGTACCCTTCATGTTAAATTTTTTGCTGCATATCAGACAGATTGAGAATTTAAATACACATGTCTATTGGAGAACACCCTCCCAGTCAATAAGAAAAAGAAAGGCCGGCCTTGCCTAGGCACCTAACTGAGCCACGTGGCTCGTAGCTGAGAAGCTGAGCTCCGGGGCAGAGTGGTGGATCACTGATTTAATTGGTAAATAGCAGGTTCACAACCAAGCCCATTTAAGTTCTTTACTATGAGGGTGGTGAGACATTGGAATAGGTTGCTCAGAGAGGTGGTGGACGCCCCAAGAGGTGGTGGAGGCCCCATCTCTGGAGACATTTAAGGTCAGGCTTGATAAAGCTCTGAGCAACCTGATCTAGTTAAAGGTGTCCCTGCTTACTGCACGGGGGGTTGGACTAGATGACCTTTAAAGGTCCCTTCCAGCCTAACCCTTCATTTTGTCTGCTCAGCATTTCCTGCCAGGCAGGCGATGACAGCGTGCTGACTTCTTTGACAGTGCCTTTCTCCCTCTGTGTAATTATTGTATGTGGAGGCCAAAAAGTAAACTAGGACTTGAGATTCTACTTAGTTCTAAATAACTAAATCTGTTCTTCTACATTTCACCCCTGGTGATTGGTTGGTTAGAGTTTTGCTAACACTGCTAGCAGTTGAGTAAGATTATCTGGTGATCAGAACAGCTACCTTGCTTGTTACCAGTTGGCTGCTGGTTATACCTTACTTAAGTGTAGCTGCTGAAACTCAGCACCATTAAGCCTGCAAATGCACACATTACCATGGACCTCTCTTAGAATTCAGCTTACTACTTTTTTCATTTTTCTTTGAGCTGAGGCCTCTTAAAAAGGTCAGTCAGGTTTTGTGGCATGCAACCCGTCCCTGTGAGACATTGTACATGGGGGAAATGTTAGAGAAAATGCCTTCCCACTATTATGGATTTTTTTTTTTTAACAGTGTTTTATGTCACTGCTTGGCATCTCTGCTCTTTGTTTTGTTTGCTCCACAGCTCATGAAACACCCTCATTAGCTCTTTCTTCCTGGCCTGTTCTGATAGTGCTGATTCACTAGCAGCCAGTATTCATCTGTAGTTTTCTTTGTTTCTTTTTTTTTTTTTAGTTAACTCGCAAGAGAAAACTTGCATAGCATCATGCAGAGGGTAGTGGAAAGTATGGTACAGCCAGGTTCATCTCCTGCTACCAGTGACATTTCTTCATTCCATTCATCTGTCTCTTTTGGAAATTCAAAATAGGTTTCCATAAACCTGTCAGAAATATCTTTTTTTTTCAGCTGTCTCAGCCACTTTGTGCTACAAGGAAGAATCTGCTTTAACTACTGATATATAGGATTCTCTCAAGTACTGAAGTTGAGTTCTTTTTAACAGACTTGAAGCTGACCTCATCCTTCCTCACGCCATACAGAAACACACATATACCTTTGTTTATACTTGGATATGCTTATCTCCCCATATCTGGATTATATTGCAGGTTATGTGCCTTGCTTGTGAAAAATTGCTATAAATCTGTTAAATAATGCAGTTTTTCAGGTAAAACCTTGTAAATCTGTGTCATCATCAGCATCTTTTAAAAGATGGCATAAATGGTGACATCTGGGAACCAATTCATCATTTAATTAAATTATCCTGTAATGAAATCTGCCTTAATGAGATTAATTTTAATTATTAATCAGGAGATGACATGGGCACAAGGCACCATAAATAATAAATGGAAGCTGTGTCTGCTCTGTTTCTAAGAAAGGACCTACTTTAGAAGAGCAGTGCTTTTCACAAAGCTGTGTTGGGTTTTTTGTACTATCACAATCTCTGGGGTTTTTTTTTGAGGGGGTTTTTTGTTTTTTTACTTTGGTTTCTGTTTTGAACTTTAAGACAGAATATTAGCCCTATTTTTATTATTGAGTAACTGCTGCTGTTCCAGTATTTCATTTGGTTCAGTCATTATATAATCAGTCACCTTCATTATTATTTCAGAAATAATTTGTGGTTTTGTTTTCATCCATAGTAGTTAATTATCATAAGTGTATTTTAGAGCTAAGTAATGTGTGTATAACTTATCGAGGCTGTACCCAGAGTGTGCAATGCTTTGTGCTCGTCTGTGTTATCGCACCTGTGTTTATATGACTACGTGTGCTCACACTCCTGAAGCTTCTCCCACATTCATAGAATCTTTAATGTTAGGAAAGACCTGTAACATCCTCATGGCTAACTGTCAGGCCAATGCCACCATGTCAACTAAAATACCATCATGTCAACATGTCACTCTGATGTAATGTGCATTTTCAGGTGGATTACATTAGTTTTTGTATAATGAATGCTGCCTGTGAGGACTTTTGTTGCTTGGCCATAACAGAAGTTTATCTGGGAAGGATGGCTGGCATAGGAGAGATGGTCCCTGTGGGCACCATCCACAAACACTCGTGAGCCTTGTCACAATTGTCTTACATGAGGAGTGAACCCTTTTGCCTTTACCTCCATTAACAAGCAGGACATCTCTGTGCTCTCGCTTGCCAAATGCAGACTGGCTCCACAAGGCCAGAGCTGATCTTTGGCCTCCTGGGCTGTGCACATTACCTGCCATCTGTATTTGTTTTGGGTTCCAGCATTCCATGGATATTTGTTTTCACTTCATTGTCTCTGGTTGAAAAATCATTTTACTTCTAAGAGAATAGTAAGACGAAGATTAGAATGGGAGCTGTTCATGCAGAGGTGTATCAGTAATAACCTGCCAAGTTCCTGAATGAATGCAATGTTTGTAGGCAACCATTAGCCTGTTGGCCAGATAGCACAGCCCGCATCTGGGCCTCTTTAGATGAGAGGATGAGTAAGCCTGTGGACAGACCCCTCTGTCAAGGTTGAGGAGATTCCTTCTTCTGAAGCCATCCCAAGTTGGCTTGATACATTTCCTTTCTTCCTTTTTTTTACTAAAATCAGAAGATTGACATTTAACCTATCATAATATTACCAATTTCTCAGTATATGTGACTACAGTACCTACTTGGTATACATAATTCAGAATGAACGTTTCATTCAGTATGGGTCTTAGCAAACCCCTCCTCACCCCCCAATTCCTCTTTTATACAATGGCAAGCAAGACAGGAAAGGCTTAGCATGCTTCACTGTTGTTTTAGAATTCTCTCAAGAGGTGGAAATCTGCCTGAGCAGCTGGTCATACATTTCTAAAAAGCACAGAAGTTCTGCATGGAACGCTTCTGTGAACATTCAGGCTTGGAAGGAGAGGGTAGGTTCTCACATGGACAAAGTTAGAAGATAGGAAACAAGGAATAAAATAATCAAAAGGAGTAGGATTACATCAAGGAAGAAATTACTTTGTTGGTGGGGGGTTTTTAACAACAATTAAGAAAATTAACATTTAAAGATCCTTTTATTAGCTGAAGTCGACTACTTAGTGTCCTTCAGCTAATGTGGTCAAGCAGTCGCTGCAGGATTGGAGAGCAGTTTGAACAAGTATCACTACGTGATTTCCCTGTTCTTAATATTTTCAGTATCTACTGAGCTTTTTAAGCTTTTCTTTTTTTATCTTGAATAGATCTTCTTACGTTCTTAAACAAAGACTTGCAAATGGCTGAGCATCCATTTGTGGCAGCATGGTCATAATTATTTTTAACACCAGAACAAAAGGTCATGCTTTCCCTTTTGGCTTGCACAGAAATTAATATCCCAACTTCTGCATCAGTATTGTAACTTCTTGTTTCCAGACATTTGGTTAGAAAATTAAGATGCATTGTTGACCGTAGAAAAGTGTACATGTCTGAGAGGCTCACTGCACATACTGCGATAGTGTGATCTCCCAGGCGACTGCAGGAAGGTCACACAATCGAGGAATGCAGTGTAACCTACTCTGCTAGCACAGCACATATGCATTTGGGATCTACATGTGCCTCCAGAGTACCTTGTGCCGTACTCAGAGCTGTCATCTCTCGCGTGCTAGCCAGTCAGCCCTTGTGTCACTCTGTTCTGCTAAACTGCAGGATGTTCCACCGTGTGTTAGCAGCCAGGTTTCTTCTGCATTTGGTGGGTTCCTACATACATCTCTGCATTACAATCAAACCTTAAGTTTCTCCAGGAGCTGATCCAAAGTGCTCTGACGCTTAGAGGAGTCTTCCAAGTAACTGCTGTAGGCTTTGGAATAACCTGAGTATTAATAATGCAGGCTGGAAATATTCAAAGAAGAGTCACCATTTCACATGCGCATGTGCGCACACACACACACACACACTTAGCTGTGTTCAAAGGATTTATTATCCAAGGGCTGTGGAGAATATTTAGTTCAACAGCTGCACATAAAAAATAATACTATCCAGTCAGAAAAGAGAAAACTCACTTCTGGCGTGGTGGCCTGGCAGTTGTTAGAAAGTCTGTTTTTGAGGGTGGGTGTGCACCCATATTTGCAAAGTTGTCTGCTGATCCAATTAATTTCTAGCTCTCATTACTGCAAGATTTCAGTGATCTGTGGATTTGTTTTGAAGGTTTTAATTTTCTGTCCAGCTTCTCCCAGATGCATCCAATAGATGACAGATTTGAGGGTAATACTGGCTGGTCTTTATATATTTAACACTCCATCCCATTGTTTCTTCAAGAACATACTGAGAGCTGGACAAATGTGTAGTATCATTGTTAAGCTGCAAAATGAAACCTTGTCCAGTTGGACATGATCTACTTGGAAGACAGCAGCTCTGTAGAACATTCTGGTAGTCTTCTTGGGCAGGACAGCTGTAATATTGTGCACTCCACTAATTGCCTTGGCTCTAAGTCAAAACAACCCACAGGCTCTTAACTTAGCTTTTCCTTAACTGCTGAGAAGTATCTGCTCCCCACTGTTTCTAGATGGATGTAAACTCTGTGCATTTGGACTTGTCCCCGTATACGTTTTTCCATGTTCCTAAGTCCCAGTTGTCTCCCACTGAGTTTAAAATATGCCATTTGAAACCATGTTTTCATTAGGCTTATCACCCTTGCATACTGATCTGCTTTTGATCTCATTGGATCTGTGTCCGTTCCATAATTGGTTTGTCCACATTTCCTTATGTATAAATGGATAAGGAGATTTTGGGCGAGATATCTAACTTGCCAAGAAATTCGAATTTGTAAGTTCAGCCAATCTAGATTTCCACCTACTTTCTGATGTATACACGTGAATGTAAATTGGTTTCGGTCACTTTAATTTGCATACCAAAGTGCCAGAAGAAGGTGTAAGTTACTATAGGAATGGATAATTAACTTACTAATGCGCGCTCCTTTTAGTTGCATTACCTGCTTAGCCTCTCTCCTGACCATTCAGTGTAGTAGTAACACTTTTATAAGAATTCAAGTGCAGAGGTAATACATATAAAGATGTAATGTATAATTTGTGAATGAGCATCTTAAGGCCTGTCCTGACTGAAAAACAAGCATTTAGGGAAACAAGTGATTTTAAAAATCAATTTCATGGTCTTACTCCTGAATCTCAGTTTATATTTTGTTAAAAATAAAAATACCATATTTGTTACTTTGTAGGAATTGAAATTTGAACTCATCATTTGGATCAACTTGCATTTTGGATGCAAATCAGAATTTCACCTAAAAATTATTTAGTATTTTTATTGAAATAAACAAGCCTTAAATAATTTGAACACATAACATAAATACTTTCATGCATGTCTAAATGATTTTCACCTAAAAATATTTAATATTTTTATTGAAATAAACAAGCCTTAAATAATTTGAACACATAACATAAATACTTTCATGCATGTCTAGATGATTTTTTACACAAGAGAATTCTTAATCACAGTTACTGAGCGAACAAGCTGTCACACTGGGGGAGAGATTTTCAAAGTTGTCTGGATACATAAAGGTGTTGAAAGGTATACAGAAGGATTTTCATATTACAGATGAAATTAATTACTGACCTCTGAAAAAATGAGCTTGAATTGACAATTTGCTTTCTTCCTGCTTAGGCACCTTTGCAGTTCCATGTACCAGAAACCTTTGAAAATTATTTTCACTATTAAAACTCAGCTTCAATTGTTTAATTTGCTATATGGATTGGAAAAGAGAAAATTGATTTCCCTTGATAAGAAAACTGGAACTTAAAATGTCTGGGAAAACCAATTTGTGTGTGGATGAAAGCAAAACATTTATCTGAAAAACACATAATTGCCAACATTGTATCCATTGTATATTGTAAATAGTGTGATTTTTTAGTTTACTTTCTAATCTTGAGTTACAGTAAGCTGTTCTTCCTATTTATGTCTAAGATTAAAATAGAAGTTCTTACTTAGGCATTTAATGATGACTCAATAATATGATTTTTAAAAAATCCTGTTGGCTATAATTCTGTAACATTTTGGTGTTAGTATAGAATTCTGTAATCAGAAATATAACTTTAAAATGCTTAAAATTCAATATAAATTATTTAGATAGTAGAAATACCAGTCTGTTAAAATGCATCGTATCAGATACTATAGTAGCACTGTAAAGAAGCTGTCATCTCTTTAGGAAGATGATCTTGCAGAGAGATATCCATAGACATGACACTTTTGGGTGGTTTACATGAGTGATATCAGGCCTCCCTTTCCGCCCCTGCAGAGTTTTCAGTCTTACTTAGTCTGGTAGACTGTCCTCTTAAAATTTGATGGGCACTGAATCACATCAGTCAGTGCACGGATCAGCTACCTACCTTGGTAGCTTTCAAACCTTGTACAACCTAAAGATCCAGAGAAAATCTGAAAGATGCCTCTGTGTAACCAGTTGTATGTCATAATGATTATGCAGATTTATGCTCAAGCTCAGTGAATTTTAATTGTATTATATCAAAACATTTAATCTTCATTTTTTAAGCCGCTCTCTACAGTGCTAATTCTTCATGTATGTGAAGTTAATTGTATGGCCTTGTATTTAACTTAGTAGTGACTGTCAAAACTCTGCCTTAGTAGACAAACTTTGGAAAACTGCATGATTCAGTGCCCAAAATTCCTAGGCAAATTTTTTTAAAATCTTGCGGACTAGAACATTTTGGTAATACCTATTTTCTGCCTTTTTACTGTTAGCACAGATCCTGTTTATATTAATTCTCATTTTGAATTCTTGTTGAGTTTAGTTAGCCACCTGAATTTGCTCTCTGACCTTCAGAAAATGGCTTCTGTTTAACTTAATTTTGTTGAAGAACTGCTCAGCTGATGTACTGACATTTACGAATTGTATGGAAATTTAGGAATCCATTTAATATTTTATCGTAACGATAGACATGTAATGAAAATCTCCATTTTCCGTCTCCAACCCTAAGGACCCCTGATTTCATCTTTGTGCTGGTAAGCTGATGAGGTTCATGTGATAAAGCTTCAGAAAAAACAAGACACAGTTTGTTTCATGCAGTAGGAAGCTATGTGATCTTTTAAGTAGTGTCAAACGGAAGGCATTAGATAATGTTTTCCAAATGCTCAAGGTTGATTGTTCATTCACACATGTTCTTCTCAGACAGTCCATCAGCTCTTTTTCATAACTAATTTCCTACATTTTGTTGAGCTGGTAGCTGTTTCAAGCTACTTACGCCCCAGAATTCCTCTTTGAGCTGTTTAATTTATTCTTAAACTTGGTGCACCTCCGGGTCCTATTTGTATTCCTTTCCCAATAATCGACTGAGACATTGTGTCCCTCTCAGCTTGCAAAAGTAACCTAGTAATCTGTGGTTGTTACTCCCTTTTTGTCTATATGGTAAGTCTTATAATAGAAACAAGAAGTTTAGAATTTGTTTAACAAAAACTAATGTGTCAGCATTAAGGTTCCCAATGTTGCATTTCTTTTTCACTAAAGCGAAATCTTTGGTTACACTACGAAGCTGTTTGTTTAAGTGTGATGAAAGGGGAGTTCACATAACTTCTTCAGGCATCTAACCTTATGTAGGTATTTAGTGAATCGAAATTCCAGGTCACCCAACGTAATTGTAAGTGCTCTTGGAGGAGCCCAGGATAGAAGTCACCTGATGAACGTGGCCTCTGCAGTAGTGAATTGGGGTATTGGTTTGCAGAGTCTCACATTGGAAGAGTCTCAGGACTGAACTGGGAAGCAAGGTATTCAGAAAACTTGGTGGAGTGGAGTCGTACTGTAGTTCCTGAAAACGTGAGTAGACCCCTCTGCCCTGCCACTCGCCTTCCCTGATCCTAGTTAGATGGTAAGGAGTGTTGGTAACTTTCCTTAACCAGAGGACAGCATAGATAACCTCACACAGAATCTGCAGTGAGGCTATCCAGTGTCAGTTTTGAGTCTTTCTAAATCTTTCTGTGCTGCCACAGGAAAGCACGAGGGGAGGGAAAGCTGTGCTCTGCATTCAGTTCTGTTTGCTCAACCTGCTATGAAGAATTACAGAATTCAGATACGGGAAATGGAAATTAATAAAGACATTCAAAACCTCAGCCCTCCTTTATGGACTGTGACAAATGTAGCTGACAGATGAGTGCAGTAATGCATATGCAATAGAGACTAGGATAGAGACTGTAAGTCAAGTGCTGCAATTTAGCGAGTATGAGGAGAAATTGGAACATATTTCAAACTAATAAAAGGAATATTTTTCTACCAACACATAATAAAGATTTCACAGAATCACTGCAGAATCACTAGGTTGGAAAAGACCTTTGAGATCATCGAGTCCAGACGTAGAATTTGGAATTCAGTGTCACTGGAGAACATGAGATAACTGTACGACTGAAATTATTTCATGAAAAATAAGACCATCCACAAATAAAAAGTAGTTTTGCTTTGGTCAGATATAAGTCTTTGCATTTCAAACACAAACTATAATCATATAGTACAGAGGTAAGACTGAACAACTGTCCTGGAAGGTTGTTCCATAACCTCACTGGACACTGGAGTGACTCTTGCATCTACTTTAAGAAACATCGATAATGTCCACTTTCATAAATATGTTATTGTATTCTGTATAAACCAAAGACCTAATCTGGTAATCTAATTTGTAACAGAGACTGAAGGCAGAGATACCATGGTTGATATCTTCTGAACTGAGCTCTCAGCCAGCTCTAGAGTGGAGTGGAATGCTCACCAGGGAAAAAAAGAAAACATCATTCCCTCTTCTGCTGCCAGTGGTCTCTGCTCCCAGACAGGCACTTTCATCAGAAGGTCTTCACTTCAACTCTCTTTCTACCCTGTCCTTCCGTACAGGTGTAGCCAGACATTCATTTAATTTTTTTAGTTACACTTGTGAGCTTGTTTGAAGTTTCCTTTTATCCCTCAATGCTTTTAATGCCGTGCTCAGGTGCTCGTAGCAGGGACAGGAAGCAGAACTGCACTTACATATAGTAATAAAAGGGTGCTAGTTGGGGTTGGGCCCTGCCTCTCTCCAGCTGTGACAGTTTGGGGCCATATCAGCATAAAACCTGCATGCATGGTTTTGCTGGATAGTAATGCCGTGCACTCTGAATACGTGACACTTTTTTTTTCTTGTAGTGAAATAGTTGTGCTTTATTTTAGCTAGATATTTTAGTTACCAATTTGTATATCTCCTCTCTCTGCTGTGCACCTCAAAGGTTCTTAAAATATTCCTTAGTATTTTTCAGTATTCCCTTGGACTCTTGCTAAAACTGAAGATATTTAGAGCGGATTATTTTTGAATTAATATATGCATGCTTGAATTGCTACAAACCTCTGAAGCAATATTTTCATGCTCTGTGTAATTCTTTCAGTAATATCTCAAGGTGTTTGTAGATCTCCCGAAATATGTGTGAGGAGTAAGTCTCGTGTCTGATTGTGTGTACTACAGTGTGATGTCTTCTTCATTAAAAAAATGAAGTACTGCACATCTGGAAAGGGGAAGAGACCTGCAATCCCTGGCAGAGACTTAGCAACACTTTTTCAATTCAGGTTCCGTTCGTGTGGTGATCTGCATGTATGTCTGATTGCAGGCTGTGAATTAAACACTTACTAAATCCAGCGAAACATGGTGATTCACATGTGAATAAGCACATGCATATGCTCTTGCATAGGTTATGTTGAACACATTTATAGGCGTAGAAAATAGTGTTTTGAAGAAAATACCTTGCTTGAACGTGTGTCTCTGAACCACTTACTTGTATCCTAAAAACTATCAGAATATAGTCGTTCCTGAGAGGAGGAAGGTTTATCTGTACTTTCTTTGTTGGGCCAATGACCAGAATCACCACATTATTTTCGAAGCTGAAAGAAATCACTTTGGCATATTACAAGGAAATGCCATTGATTTTTTTTTTTTTTGTCTGTATTCCATTAGGGTTTGGTGCTTGGTTTCCAGTTCAGTCAGAAATTTTGTTTACCTGCAAAAGTTACTAGGTTTTCTTCTTTCATTTTGTGTGTATTTCCATTCGCTTCTTTCTCCACAGGAAAAAAAAAAAAAACAACAAAACATTGCAGCTTCTACATTTTATTCTCAGTCTTGAAAACATACTGTTTGATTACTGGAAATCAAAAGCCCAGCTGGAGAAGCAGAATACAAAGTTCTCTATTTAAGCCATAAAGTAAAGTTTTAGAGCTCTGGTTTAGGAAAATAAGTTAGAATGTGTACAAGAGAAAAACCTCACTAGAGGCTTTTAAAATTACTGCTTTTTTGTTATCAGTTTTGAAACACTGTATGAATAGTGTTTCATGACAGAAAGCCTGATTTTATTAAGTCTTCTGAATCATGTTACCAAGTACCATGATTTGCAACATTTTATTCTTCATTTATATATGTAAATTTAAATAGCATATAAAAACACCTTATCTGCCTTTCTGTACTTGTGTGCTGAAATAGAGAGCACAATGTATAAACCATGTCATTCTTCCCAATGCTTGTGCTGATGGTGAGAAATTGGTTATGAGGACGGAGGATCTTTTCTATCCATCACTAGTCACTTGTAAGATGATCCACCTTTGAAGTTGAGGTAGAAACTCTGAAACACTATATATTTGAGTAGGCTGGTGTTGAAATCTGTATCCTGATCCAAATTTTGCTCTCACTTTACAACAGAGCAAGCCCATTGACTGCAGTGGAATTGCAAGTGCGATGATGAGAAGAAAACCGGATGCAGACTTTATACATAGAAAATGAATTCTTGACACATAGAAATATTAGGTTAAAAATACAGCAAGGGCCAAATTTTACTAGTAGATCATCGATAGTTTTGGGTTGACGCTGCAGTAAAGGAGAGTGTTGTCATAAGAGGACTTTAATACCATCGTATTTCCACTTGTAAATTTGCATGTTTGAAAAATACTGGAGGATTCTTGCATATGAAGCAACGTATAATTATAAATGTGTTTTAAAAGTTTCACAGGCTTGTAGGGTTTAGTGAGTGATCAGTTTAAGACAGCGATATTTTGGCAAAAGCTGTCTGTGTAAGTCAAAAAGCCCATTCTGCTCTTGATGATTGTGGTGCATTCCACACAAAATTGATGAACACCTTTAGAGAACAGAATAAGTCCCTATGTTTTTCTGTTTTTCAGTGCTGCAGAGGAGTAAGAACTTAATTTGGGCTTTGGGATGCATTGGCTTAAAGCAAAGGGTGGATTTAATAAGATTACAAAGAGGGAGGATTGTATTTTAGTTAAGCAGTAAGCTGTCACTGGAGGAAAAGGGAATAAAAGCCTATAATGTAGCACAGCAGAAAAAGCAGTGAGCTGCTGAAAGCTGGATGATTTGGGGATATAGAGATGTCACTTCCTCCCTTTGCCAGGCTGTGAAATTCTTTGTAATTCCCGCTGGTAAAGCTGCCAACACAAACAAAGGGAAAAAATGGAAACTTCCATGCAAGTCCTCCTTTGATGCATAGAGGAACGTATACATACATTCAAAGAAACAAATATATCAGCAGCGTGTTTGATACAAACTTTTTGTAAACACTGGAGAAAAAGGACAGAGAGCTCATCCAAATCAAGAAAGCATATAAGAAATGTAATAATGAATTGTGTTTCCAAGGAATGATTTTATCAACAGATGCATTCCTAAAAAATGTGGAATGCTAACACTTGCTTAGCAGCTACTGTGATATCTAACTTTCGGGGGAAAGCTGGCTCAAATATGTTCATTTTGGTGTGATACCTGAGGGCTTTTTGTTAACCAGCTGCTAGTCTCTTTAGATGAAAAGATGGAGAGATGAAGAGTAGGTATGTCTCAGTGGTACTTTCAGAATATGGGTTCTTTATTAACATATTGGTGAATTTAAGTGTAAATGTAATTGTACAGAAAGAGCTATAAAACCTTTGCACTCGAAACTAAGCTATTTAATTTTTTGTCCAAATTTTTAAAGGACATTTTTAAGAGACTGTCTCATACCTCCCTGAGAATAGCTGTTTCCAGTGAAGACAAAGTTAACTGGACCAGTTAATTTCCCCGAAACGTCCATAGCTAGACATAGAGGAGCCCAAGAACTTTCACTGTAATATCCTTTGTAGCTCATGGATGCCATTAATTTTTACTTCAGACTCCCTCTCAAGGCTTTTGTACAGTGAACACCATGTCTGGATAAAGTAGCTGGCTTCTGTAAATTTATGAAAGATAAGAGTTATTCACTCACAACCAGAGCTTTCGATTTAGTTTTGTTTGAGAGAATAATTGTACAGACAATTAGAAAATTACAGAAAAACCCCCAAAATTACAGGCTTTGGAATTATTTTTATTTTGTAATTTTTTATTTGTAGCGTTTTACTTTTAATGCATGTAATATGTATCACCTTGCACTGAAAGTTTATATTTAATGAAAAGGACAATGGAATTTTTCTTCCATACTTCAGAATCAATCTTAGTAAGGGAGGTGACCTCAGTTAAACTGCTGGTTTTGTGAATCCCTTGAAGTGATAGCCTAAAAGAGAGCATTTGCTTTTCCAGGGTGAGTCAGCCATTCCTTAATTCCCACGTCTCCCAAGCCAGAACCTAAACACCATCTTTTCCTCCATGTGAAAAGCACTTCCCCTACCACGCCAGGCTTTGCTCCAGGCACAAATAAACAGTGTGAGTCCCAGCGCTGCGCCCAGAAAGGTCAGGGTCTGTGTCCGCTGCTCCCAGTTTTGCCTGCCCCCAGCATGGAAGTGCCGCCTTGAAGTGGCAGCTTTCAAAATAAACAGCAAGTTAAAGCCAAGATAGAGCCCCTTTACATGAGAAAAAAATATCTGTCATGCCATTCCTCACACCATCATTTCTGAGTACGAGCAATGAAGGAGCCATGTGTGTGCTGAAGGAGGGAGAAGAGGGAGGAGAGCTGGTCCTGCCACAGATGTAGAACAAAAGCCAAAACAACTGCTCTGTGCAAGCAGTGAAGAGTATTGTGCCCATGCGAAAGAATGAGAGAGATTAATGGATGGTGTTTTGTTTGCTCAGACTAGATGTTACCTAAAACTGGAGGCATAGCTTGGAGCAGTCAGACACTCAAACACTCCACGTGTCTTTGAACGCATAGGGGTAAAAATGGTTGAAAATGTTGTCTGATGATCAGAACTTCACGTCAAAAACTCCCAACAGTTTGACCTTTTATTTCCCTTACAACTTACAAGGTCTGTTAAAAATTTGAGCTCCTTCCCAACTTTCACATGACTGGAATTCTCTCCTGCACCTTTTTTTTTTTTTTAATTTGGTCATAAAATAAACCTGGAAAACAATACTAGAGGTGACTCTCTGGAGCAATAAGAAAAACTAAATGTTAAGCTTTCCGTGTTGATATCATACTTCTGCCCAGCACTGATCACTAGCACATAACTCATCTTGATTGGAACCCTGAAAATGTAATAAAACTACATAATAATTTGTAGGGGCTTATAGATTAGTTTTAACTTGATAGGATAACTCCTTTGAAAGATAAGGTGTTAAATGACAGCTTCCTTTCAGTAGAAATTTCACAAAGTTTGTATCTTGAGCTTGACATGCATTTTGAAAAGTTCCTGATTTTATTTATTTATTTTAAATCAGAATTAATATCAGAGGCACACAAAATGGCAGATGGGACTGAGATGTAAAGTAATACTTTTTGGAAAGAAAGTATTAACCAGTGGAAGAAATTGAGATGGAGGTGTTGGGGCAGAAAATACCGTGCTGCCGGTTATGACAATTGCATGTCATATTTGTGTTTATGGCATTAATTTTTCAAGTTAAAGGCTAAATATTTCAAAAGCTAAAGCATGAAGATGAATCCTTGGATTTTAGAGAGTTACATGTAAAGCTGCAGAAATAAACTGGAGAACGACAGTGCTGAGGAAACATAGAGGAATTTTAGAAAACCTCACAACTTTTATTGAAAAAGTGGTATTTTACAGCTCTTTCAGGAATGTGGTGGCTTCTTGTTATTAGGTTTTATTTACAATACAGAATTATTTATGTTCACAAACTTTCTATTATCACTGTTCAAAAACCCAGTATACTCAGATGCCTGGGTTGTTTTTTTTCTTTGAACTCAGAATTTAGCTAACTTCCATTTATTTTTTGACTTTATTCGGGAGATTTAATCTCTGCAAGGCTGATGGGAATAAGGAGAGGGAAGGTGATGGGGACAGTGATGAAACCGCACAATTTGCTATAAGGACCTGCATGCTGGTGAGTGCCCAGGTAGAACATGCCACACGGTGCCTGGAAGGTCTAATAAATACAGTATTACATACCAGTAGAGGTATTATAATACCAATTACTTTATTTGTCTCACTCCCTTGATCTTACAGACAAGCCACGGAGCATGGCTTTCACTTTCATGAAGTGAAATTGAAACGAATTCAAAATTTGTATTCTTATATATTATATGGGATTGTCACAGTTACAGCTCAGGGAAAACAAGCAAGCAATACAAACCAAAAAATACACAGCTGTCTTACAGGGGACTGTGCTCTTAAATGTCATTTAAATCTCTTGAAAAACACAGCAGTTTGGATCTGGGAATTCTTTCTGACAGTTTTGTATCTAAAGAGACAACCTAAAAAAAAAAGGTAAAAGGAATTGAGTGAGGTTTTTTTTTCTTTTTGCAAAGCTGGGTGGGTTGGAGCCACCACTATACCATTATCCATGATACAGATGAAGGTTGGTAACCTCAGGGCCAACTGGGACCTGCCAGAGCATGTCAGGAGCCAGGGAAAGGTGAAGTCCCATAGGGGAGGGAGCCAGGGGCTGCTGAGGTCCCCTTGGTCAAAGCACCTTCAAACCATCTTTGAATGCAAGATCAGAGTCCAATAAAATATTTATTTGGTGTTGAATTTGATCTGCAGTTATAAAACTCTTGACCAACCTAAAATCTCAGAGGCAGCCCTTTATCAAAAAGTGTCTCTGTTTCAACTTCCCCCTTTTTGGTCAGTTTAATCACTGTCTTCCTTAAAACCCCTCACTGACTTAGAATGCAGAACGGTTGTGGTGGCACTCCAGACATATTAGGCAAGGTTGCTCGGTAGTAACAAAATCTGCTGCTGCCTGTTTTTCCCTCTGATGTACCTTGGGAAGTACTGCATGTCATATGATAAAATCTGAAGGGCTAGTAAAAAAACCAGCAACTGCAAAAATGCATTCAGGGGAAGCTTGTGTTGCCATTAGCATCCTATAAAGAGATTACAGCTCATATAAATAGAGCATTTTCCTTCTCTCTAATTTCTCCACCTAGAGGATAAAAAAAAAAAGAGAAAAAAAAAAGAGAAACCTTCCGTATCTCCACCACTGTTCTTAGGAGTCTGCAAAGTTGCAGCTCTGACAGCAACTTACAGCTCTGACAGCAATTTACATGCTCCTGCATATTTTGTTGGTGGCCACACTTAAAACGTAAAGGTGTGCTGGTAAGCTTTTCTTGTTGGTTTGCCAGCAGACAGTGAACAGCATATAAAACAAACCATAGAATGGGGGGAAAAAAAGTATCTGAAGTAGTTTTCTCCACTGTGGCACTAAACCAAACACTCCTGGTTGCAGAACAGACTGAGAAATTCACAATATATAACATTTTATGCTTTCATATTTTCTTGAATGAGTACAATTGTTATTCGCTGGGGTCTGCAATTTTCTGTTGTATGTGTGTACTTTGGGCAGTGGTGTCAGTAAAGGGCGTGAAGAAACTTCTGATTTATGTGTCCACAGCAAGCCTCTCTCCCTTGGTAATCTCAGCTGGCAGACAGAGCAGTTCATCGGTCACACTGGGACAGTGGTTCCCCCTGTCAACCTGAGAAAGGAGCTCGTGCTGCAGATGTAATAACTTTCTCTGATCATCTCTTGACACTACTGCTGTGGGCACAGAATTAGGCTGTAGAATTTTTTTTTATCGCCACTGTGAGCTAAACACCTTTAAAAGTGTATGGGATCGTACTCTGCCTCTGGCTGTCCGGGCCTGAGAAGTGATAAACCTGTCTGGCATTGCTGGCAAAAGGAGGAAGGCTGACGGTTGTTTGCTTGGGCCTCGTGTTCCTGTGAGCAGGGATGTGTTAGTCTGTGGCAGATGACGGGAGGACAGAGGGGAAGTGGTGGTAGGGTGCTGGCGATTGAATCTACTCTGGTTTAGAGCTGCTGTGTGGAGACCGCCTGTGTATGGAGGTGTGCAAGGGGGTTGGTGGTGTGCTCCTTAACTGCTTGTGGGAGATAAACCCAGGCTGGTTTTCCTCTGCCTCATGCGTGGTAGCAGAAGAGACAAATTTTGTTCTCTCTGCCATTTATTGAGCAGTGTCTTGAGGATTTGAGCCTTAGAGATCACTGTTTGTGTATGTCCCATGGTTTTCACCAGCGTTTTCCATTATACCTTTCTCCTTTTCCTTTTTTCTTTTTTTTTCTTGGGTGGTGAAGAAAGATTGCTTGCCAACAGTCTTGCATTAGCAGTCTTCCACATCTGACATATTAGTTGTTTCAGCAGTTGAGAATGAGGTTGTTCCCAATGTTAATGTCAAAAAAACCATCTGAAAGCTCATTATGCTCTCCCCAGTACTTTATATATGCTCCAGTGGTTTTTCATTGTTGGAGAGGGGGGCCTTTATTATGCACATAATGCAGTAAGATGAGGATTACTTGGATTTCAGTGCATGATATAATAGCAGGTGACAGGCACCTGTTTAAGGAGGTATATTGTATTCCTAAGCGCAAATATTTTGTGACAATTAAGCAAGATTTCATATGGGAAAAAAAAAAAAATTGTACTTAAAATTGTACTTAAACCTCCTAAATAGGTGTAAGTACCGAAAAAAGGCATCGGGGAACTTGGATGGATGGATGGATGGATGGATGGATGGATGGATGGATGGATGGATGGATGGATGGACAGACGGATGGATTAGTGGCCCTTACAGTCCTGAGAGGATATTCTAATAATAAAGTGTGAGACCTGTCAAATGATGGCACAAATATCCTAATCTGAACTGACATGGCTTTCTAGCCCAGTTCATCAATCATGTTTTATTAGCTCTAACAGAGCCAAGCTGCTATCTGTCATTTCGGTGCTGTAGTGGTGACAAAAACTGGTGCCGAAAATGTGCTGCAGGTGTAACTTTCACTCAAAGAGCATTTCTGAGCAGCAGTCAAGTTTACATTTGCATGGGGAGAGAGTGCCATCTTCAGTTTCACGTCTCCCCGTGAAACATGTCTGAACTTTCTAGTGCAGCCGACGGCAAAGAAGCGAGGAAAAAAAAATCATCAGAAATGAAGAAAAGGTTCTCAACTTGTATTTTTATAAGGCTTTGGACTTCAGAGGAGAAGAATGCTAAACACCACGTTCTTGTTTTAAGATACAGTTAATTTAGAAATGTCTGTTGTGATGAGCAATTTCCAGTAGACTAAAGAAGCGTAAGGCTGGGCTTTGTCCTTTTGGTTAGCAACGCTGTATGCGGAAAATAACAACTGCCAGTTGGGTCGCAAACCCCTTGTAACCAGTAGTACAAACCGAGAGCTCAGGGTCCGTACGCCACAGCGTATTTATGGAGTTTTGTAAGAGCCATCAATTCCATGTATTCTTTCGGCCCAGAACCGACTTGCTGTTTGCACTGGGGTCCTGGCACTTGACCCTTGTTTTTCTTGGCTCTGCGTCATTTTGCAGCACGGCTCGAGGACGCTCCTCATCTCTTGTTTCCAGCGTGTTAACATATTAAAGTAAATATTATCTGGCACAGGCACATGCATTATTCTTTGGGGGAGTATTTGCAAAAGTTTTAAAGTCTAGATCAAACAGTGGCATCCATCTTCCTTCCTCCTTTACTTCTTTTATTTGTTGATGGCAAAATTCTGTCTGATCTTTAAAAATACTTTATTTTGTCAATATTCACAGACAAGGTTTGTGCCCATAAAATCCGTATTACTTGCAGAATATATGCTCAAGTATGACTTTTCTGTATTTTAACACTTAATAGGACTTTGGACAATAAGGAGCAGATGTGTCATAGCGACAGCAGGCAAGCAGGGACCAGAAAGGTGGTTTCATTAAAAGAGCCTTGGGATAAATGCAGCACATTAGATACCCACTGAAAGACAGGAGCTGTTGATGGGGTGACCTCTGAATGCAAGTCATCTTACTATAAACAGAAGGGTGTGGAAAGCCATTGGACAGAGCCAAGCTTGTTTACTATCCAGATCTCCTCTTAGTTAACTTAAGTAACTGGATGGTGCTAGGCTTGGTGTGACAGTTCAAGGAAGAACAAAGTGTCTTCGGTATTTCCGAGTTTAAAAAATCCTAGCTGCCCAGTGCAGAAGATTTTTGGTCCTGGAAATCTGTCTGAATACCTTAGCTGCTGCACAGCAGAGGTTAATTAGTGCTAACAATAGCAGATACCTTTTTTTTATGGTTTTTTTTGGTCCTGGAAACTGACCGCACATTTGAGGAATTTGTTTTTATTCTGTGGAGAGAACTGAGGTAAGGTTCTGATGGATTTTAATTTCCAATTCTGATGGAAATGTTGTTTAGTGGTAAAATGGGAAATAAAAGTGGGTATCAGTTGCACAGTCAGCTTCTGTTCTGAAAGGGAGGTTTCATTTTCATTTCTGTAGTCACAGTTTCAAACAGTTTTGGAACAACATATTTGTTCGTAGTGGCTCTAGAGTAGGAGTTTAGGTAGGTTATAGTGCTGAATCCATCACAGTCTTTCAGGAGCAGCTTTTTCTTGTGACAGGGTGTTACTTGTTAAGTTCTGTAAGAAATAATTTGTTTCCTTCTATAATACACTGTGAATCGCACATTTTGTCAAATCTGTGAGCAGTTCATTGGTGTGTAATTCAGTGCATTATTGTAAGAAATACTTAGAGGCCAGTATGCTGAGACAGGTGTCTAGCTGTAAGTTGAGTTCAAATTAATTAGCTCCTAAACTACAGATACTGTGGATTCAAATGACGTGAATTGTATTTACTAATACTTCTTTCAAGTCCATTTAGTCCATTTCTGAGTTGACGAGGCATTCGTTTGGAACAAACAACACTAAAGTGTAGTTACGCTAAAGCATCGCTCCTGCTCCCTCAGAGTTCACTCTGACTTTGTAATGTTGTCTGACTGTTGGCACTAAGAGTTGGTGTTTGGGTCCGACTCCACCGTTAAATTTGTTTCAAGCCATTTAATGCATTTCGCAGTTGCACAGACTCTTTTGGGATTATTTTTTTTTAGAATAAATTCTGAATAAAACCTCATTTTTTCGGGCAGCATGTTGCTGCTGCTGTTGTGTTCAGATGCTTTTGTGTACCTTGGAGTCCGTGCAGCAGGCGAGCGCAGCGGTGCCGCTGTCGTGCTGCATGCAGAGGGCCACGGTGGGAGCTGGCATGATGACTACTGCTTCTTAAATGTCCGCTTCATTCAGGGAAACGCGGGAGGGGTTTACTCCGGGAGCACTGTTTTATTCTCCTACTGCAGCAAGCAAAAGTCCCAGGGAAGACACAGCAACCCAGTCTGGTTCGTCTGTAAGCAGCGCTTTACTGCTCTAGGGAGCCGTGGTATGTAGGGAACCTGTTTGGAAGAAAGGTATGATAAATTATTGCAGCCAGTAAGTTCTTCGATTTTGTGCCTGGGGTCTGGTGAGCAGCAAGCAGCAGGATCCAGTTACATGTTTTCTTGGGCTCTTCACTGTTTTCTGAAGCGCATTTCAACTAGGCAGCTTTTAACTGTCTTCTTCGCTACCTTTTGTGCCAGGTTAATTCCTTTATCTGCCGAAGTAAATCAAGTGTGAATTCAAAAAAGGTAGATAAAGCAAGTAATATCTTAAATTCCTGAATTAAAAATGCAGCACTTGCCAAAACACTCCTCCAATGTAATTTTAGATATATTAAAGTGCTTAGTATAGCTTGTTAAATGGTACAGCAAACCAACTAGCGTAACCTCCTATGAATGTGGATAATACCAAGTGAAAGAAATTGAATTTGGCTTTGGGGAAATACCTGTATGATTGTGAGGTCGTGCAAGCATGCGTACGCACGTTAGAGTGTGTATACACGGAAGTTCATTCCTCTGTTACAGAAATTAGAACTTCAGGTTATTTTCTAAAATTAAAATGGTTACTATGTGATAAAATGTCTGAATATACCGAAAGATAGAAGCAGCAAGTGAAAAACCACACTGCATGCTGTCTCATTCAAATGCTTACCTGTCGTCTTAATCTTTTGTTTTCTGTCGTTTTCTTTGCTAGTGGCTATACTTAGATTTTATTGAAGTTACATTTACGTAGGGAGGATATAGGAAATAAATAGCACTTCATTCAATTTTAAATTTTGAACTTTAAAATTTATTTAGTAAACATTATTTAAAAGGGAATAAAATTTTAACATATTTCCATGTTTTAAAATAGAAGTAGACCATTGGTAGTATAACATTTATGTATCAAAAGTATGTGAGTATTTTGTAGAATTTAATGCTCTAGTTATTATGCTACTTATTTACTTTTTGCTGAACACTATTTTCAATTATACTGCTGGAACAATAGTAAAAATTAATTCTGTTATAGTTTAATAGAAAATATAATATCTTAATATCATATGTGGCTTCTTTCTCTACTTGATGCAATATTTAAACAATGTTCCAAGTTAACACACAGTTAAACAATATTCCATTATAAAGATTTTTTTTAAAAATGAAAAGCAAATTTTAAAATTAATCCCATTTTAGCCTCAAAAGGTGCACTTAAAAAATACACATATTGAAGAACCTGGATTGATTTACAAAGTGTAATTATTTTATTGTTTGCATTGGATTGAACAGAAAGTGGTAGGCAGTATCCCAGGGTAGTAGAATTTATGTATTGTTTTATCTAGACTTAATTGAAGATTTGCTTCCTAAATATCGAAGCGAAGTTCTCTATGTGTTCTCACAGTAAATCAGTAACCGTTCTTCAGAATTAATTTCAGGAGTATTTAGAGGTCATTGACTGAGCTTTACAATTATAGAACTGTGTCTGATCATCTGGTATAACTGATAATAAAACCTTTGGAGGGTGAAACAATCTGAAGTGATTTCACACAAACAGCTACCCTGTGTGTATTATATTTATTTGCACACATGCACAAAACCTTTCTCCTGTGTTTCCATGCATGTCCGAACAGCTCTTTTTATCAAAGGTTTTTTTCTGGATAACCGGAATTATCTCATTACTTGGTTTTTGTTGTACTTTAAGCATTCATGTTGCTGTTCCAGGTGAGTTCTGCATTCAATTAGAGGCACAGCAAAGACCCCACTGCATGTACGCGCTACTCTCAACATCCAAGCTGCTGGCTCCACTGAAGCGCAGTTTAGCTTGATTGATACTTGGATTTTAAAGCAAATAAGGACTAATTTTTGCCTGTGGCAAAAAAATCTTTGAAGTTTCATGCCTGTGCCGAGGCCGGATTAGTTCAGCAGTAGGACTGGGGCTGGGACCATGACCCTGTTGTGCTTGGCAGGTTGTGATAAATGGGGGAATCTTTCTTAACCTCGTGGCCAAAACATTCCAGGATCAGGTTGGGGAGCCAGGCGAGAAGGAGGGGGGAGGTCGAAAGATGCGGGAGACTTGGCACTTTAACGCTGGAGACAAAGGACACTTGCTTGTTTGTCTGAGACGGGTGAACACACAGACTCTTGTGGGAGAAAGTCCTGCAGATGCACTGCAGTATACTGCATTGTTATTTCTGACTGTTGACCTTGGGAGATGAAATTCATCCTTCACTATGAAGCTGTCTCGTTTTACTTTTCGTTTTGAATGCATTCAGAGTTCAGAGAGTCTTGGTTGGTAGACTTTCCTAAAGTGAAGAGGTTTTTTACTTCATGCTCGAGATGTGTGTATGTAAAACCATCCAAAATACATTGGAAGAACTCCTTATTCCAAGTCATTGCCTGTTAAAGAGTGGTCTGGAGGACTGCAAATGTAAACAAAATGGTAGGAATTTGAACAAAAACCCCAAACAAACCACAAAACAAATGGTTAATTAATTGCTTCTGGAAAGCTAACAATCATTTTCTTTACAGAACATTTTAAAAAGAAAAACATACTTTTAAATATTTTAAAATGTATATATTTTAATGTATCAGTAGTAAGTAAAACATCTGAAAAAAATATTTGGCTATGTTAAAGTAGTATACTGGGATATAACCAGTCAAACTTTCAATCCTGAAAAAAGGGTCCAAATTGACTTATATGTGAGCTGAAATATGATCTATCAAGTGGTTCTTTCTTATGGCATTTTAAGAGCTATACTTGCTCTGATGTTGTCCTTATTGACTAATAAGGAAAAATATAGTATTAGATGATGGTTTGAGATTTATTTACATGCTTTATACTGTAAATACAGCTATTCTATTTTGTGTAAAGCCCTGTAGCATAAAGCAAATGAAAAAAAGATTGGTAAATAGGGTGCTTTCTAACTGTGACTGTTTTCTTTCTAGTATAGAAGCAAACACATGTTGTAACCCTCTGTGTAGATAAAATGAATAATTTATACTTTTACTATTAATTTCCCTGAATGACATTTAACACTGTGACATTAATAGGATTTTTTATGAATGTTGTGTTGTAAATGTTCCTGGGGTTTACCTGTTAATGAATAATGAAATGTAAATCATATTTATATGTGTGTATAAGGTAGTGTCACTAAATAGGATTTTGCTTCTGTGCTGCTTACTAGCATATACAGAGACTGTGTACATTACATGTATTATATTTCCCTATGCATTTATTAGAAAGTGTTTTATCTGTGGTTCACCTCATAAATTACTATTCTTTTATTTTCCTAACCTTTAGAAAAAAGACACATTTCTTAGCAGCATTTTCTTCACTTATTGAAATGTTCTAGAGTCATTCAAAACTAAACCAGAAACAAACTAAATTTGGTTGCATGAAAATACAAATCCATGTGAACACATCTTCAGATTATGTCTACTTGTTTGTGAACTTTTATATTGCAACATCGTGTGTCATTTTATCTTTCCTCTAACAGATTATTTTTTTAAGACTTAGACAACATATGGGCTATGAAGAACAGATTATTTTATTTTGACCAGCAAGTAGTTTGAGCTACAAAGAATTCTATGCATCCTTACTCTCACATAAGTAGGTTGCCAAAGTTTTCGGTTATCTGATGTTGTTTATTAATGTTACAACAGCTGCTAGGAATTAATGCTACAATGCTAAACAAATTAGCTTCAGTAATGAGGAAGAACAGAAATGTATGAAACTGAAGAAAAAGGACAGCTGTTCACTGTAAATGTGCAGGCGATTTACTTGGTAATTTTCAAGGTGGAATGTGATGTGCTATTGCCTTCTACTTTGACATTGACTTTTTTCTGGTTTAAATACACTTTTGGTTTTAATTTGTGACATGGTCATTGGTATGCATTTTCAGTAGCTGTTTTTAATTGGAGTAGCCTCAGTGCATTGTAAAAAAAAATAATTCTAGTGTTGTACAGTTAGCTGATGACTTCAGCTTGGGCTGTTTTCATAGACTGCATTATTTGTTCATGTTCAGATTCATAGATACTATCTGTGGAAAAGTAAGATATTTGTGACTGGATACCTTTGATATACTACTAGGAGAAAAACTACCATGGAATAGCAGGACAAGGCTTTTTGTTGGGGGGTTGTTTGTTTTGTTCTTAAATTTTATTTTATTTTAGTACTGTTTTAATATGGTCCCTGTCTAATTCCCATCTTCCACGATGCCTACAGGACTCTGCCAGCTGATAATGGCTAGGCAGGTGCTGAGCTAAAATCGTGTTCATATTACCTGCTCATATTACCTTGTTCATCCTCCTTACAACCTGTCTTCTTGCTCCATCCACCTGTTGCTTTCTGGCATTAATTGAGCCTCTCACACTACAAAAGCATATTCACATACTTATCTGCCTTATTCTGGATCATTTTGTTGAAGATAATGGGCCTAACCACCAAATTCCTGTTTAGATTTAAGCTTAAATCTTTGTTTGCTTGCCCTAGGCTTGACAACTCTTAAGCTTGGGGAATGCCTTTTGCTAAAGTACTGAATACAACAGTCTCGGTTAGCCGTTGCTGCTACCCTCGCTGCTCTTGATGCAAGGTGAAGGCATGATGTCATGGTTTCACTGAGCAGCTGAGCCTCCCTCACGCAGCTGCTTGCTCACTTCCCCTTAGCAGGATGGGGGAGAGAATCAAAAGGCTAAAAGAGAGAAAACCCGTGGGTTGAGATAAAGGCAGTTTAATACGTAAAGCAAAAGCTGCACATGCAAGCAAAGCAAAGCCAGGAATTTATTCCCAACTTCCAATGGGCAGGCAGGTGTTCAGCCATCTCCAGGAAAGCAGAGCCCCATCACTCATGATGGTTGCCTGGGAAGAGAAGGGCCGTCACTCTAAATGTCCCCCTTTTCCTTCTTCTTCCCCAGCTTTATATGCTGAACATGATGCCATATGGTATGGAATATCCCTTTGGTCATAGACTCATAGAATCATCATGGTTGGAAAAGACCTTCAAGATAATCAAGTCCAACCATCAGTTGTGGTCAGCTGTCCCAGTATGCCCCCTCCCAACTCCTTGTGCACCCCAAGCCTCCTTGCTGGTGTGGTGGGATGAAGAGCAGCAAAGGCCTTGGCTCTGTGTCAGCACTGCTCAGCAGTAACGAGAACATCCCTGTGTTAGCAACACTTTTTCCAGCACAAATCCAAAACACAGACCCATACTAGCTACTGTGAAGAAAATTAACTGTATCCCAGACAAAATCTGCACGAGGCTGCAGTGCAAGCCCATGCAGGCCTAGTCAGGACTGAGTCACTTTCTGTGGTTACTGCAGTCATTCAGGAGCAGCCTGTTCGCATTCCCGCATCTCAGTCTTTCCTTTCAGTGTCATGAAGGAGAGAGCAGTGGACAACTTCTTATAATCAGTAACTGTTGATTACTTTAGTCAGAAAGGATAAAATTGTCCTGACAACATTCAGAGCAGGAATTTTCCTTCTTTCTGTGAAATATGCTGGAGTTCAGCTGGAGCTGAAGAAGCAGCCAAGGCTCTGGAATTATTCTTGCATGCAGGTACATTCAAGCCTCCCTTTCCCTAACCCTGATCACAGTGAAACTGACTAGTGGCCAGCTGAAAGAGCGTTTAATTCAAGGAGACATTTTAGAGTGTGTACAGTCTGAATTCAGGTCAGAATGTGGAACTGAATTGCATTAATAAACAAGTCAGATGATCTTTTTTTTATCTGTGAGTAGTGGTCAGTTACATTTTCTCATCTTTTTGATACTCTCTTGTCACATATGACAGTCTACTGAGTGCAGTCAATCTCTTGAGAGATGAAGATGGATGCAGAAGACACAGAAGTGAGTTGAGTCCTTCTTAAGAGTTACATGTTAAAAATTGTTATGAAAATCTAGTGCTGCACTGCTTTTCCTCCTTTTCTGAAAGGCATCTACAAGGACTGGCATTTCTTCTGATTCTGTATGACATTTATGTGCTGGACTAGTCACACAGCAGGGTTCTCGGACACTGCAGGTAGTATGCTGATCTCCTGCCATTACATCTGGCTCATCTATATGCTTGCAAGGAGACCAACAGTGAAGAAAAAGTTTGCCAAAAGTGTGTCTGAGCAAGAAGAAAAGTGGTACTGGTGAACAAGTGGCTACAGTTCAAGAGCTTGTGTCTACTACATCTTGAATAGTTCAAGTTTCAGTGTAGGAACTTTGTTTGGATGGTTGATTCAGCTACACAGCAACTTGTTTTATCAATGATTCAAAGAAAGTTCCATCCTGTTCTGTCTGACCATGATAAGAGTCAGTTATTAATTCATTATTATGTGGGCTGGAATTTTATGAAGACTTAGATGCTTTGAAAAATATTTGGAACAAAACTCACATAAAGTCAGGTGAACACGTTAGATCCGTCATTTTTTTTTCTTTTCTTTTTTTTTATATTTCCTGAACGTTTTGAGTATGGTTCAAAACCACATTTCCTTTTGAAGTCCCTTTAGCTCTGGGGTGGAGAATACAACTCATGAGTGCACTCCTCTAAGACAGAGAGGACAGAGAAGCTGGTGGTTTGGTGGATATTTCTTCCTGATGGCTGACCTAGCACCTGCAAGTGAACTCTTAGTGGAGCTAAGAAACTGGGACTTGCTGACCAAGAGTAAGACAAGTATTTGGAGGCTGATCTCGTTCAACCTTAGCATATAGTAATTCTTGCATTAAAAATACAAAAGACAAACAAAAGAGTACAGGGACAGAAAAGGGACTTCTCTGCTAAAACAGAGTATTTTATGTATATATGTTTTGTCATGTGGTGAGGATATTTGATAGATGTGTGGGCATGTCGTTTGCTGCAATTTGGTATTGATAAGCTCCTGGGCAGAAACCAGGAGTGAAGAGCAGAAAGAAGATGATCGACAAGGCCACTTGTTTAAATTTCTCAAAGTAGAGGGATGGAGAAGCTGTGGCAAGTGTTCTTTGATCTTAAAGGGAAAGACAGATTATCTTCTGGTAAGGCAAAAGAGTCGGGAGAGGATTTGACCTTTGTTACTGGGGAGGTCAGTATGTAAGCTCTTGGTGAGCTAAGGGAAGGCTGGGTCCCAGCGAGGCACCAGCACCCCCAGAGCAGAGGCGCCTTGTGGCTGGGATACTTGACTAGTGGTAGAATAGTCAGCATTAGCAGGAGAAATACACTGCAGTGTTGCTCATACAAGATGGTTTCCACATGAAAAGAAAACAGCATGTTTTATTACGCTTTATGGCACAGCACTATATGCCTTTAACAAAATAGCTTGAAGTATTTGCATGATGTATTTGCAACATGGCCAAGTTAACATAGCCATAGGAACATTAACTTTTGAACTTCCTGACTTTCATTGCTTTAAATTTCAGCTTCAAAGTTTACTTTTTTTTTTTCCTTTGCATTTGTTGGCCCTGGTTAGTTTTGAAAAGCGGGAGGAAAGAAAATAAGTGCAGGTTTTCTGAGGGGGCACTGAATCGTATGCATATAATGGGAGATGATTGCTATTCCTTTGAATATTAAACGATGACTCCAAAGCAGCTTTGATACACCTAATTCGCTTACGATATTTCCGTGGAGTTGAGGAATTAGAAGATTAGATCTGGAAAGCAGTGCACAACCTGGCTCTCTTCCTGCATCTCAGTACATTTTTCTCCTGAAGAGTGGTCAGCGGTATCTGGGAGTACTGAAAGCAAGCACTTAAAACTAATAAAAATGGTGTGTTCACAACAAATATGGGGACATCATGGGACCATAAATGGAATCAAAACGGAAGCTTTTTTCCATATCTAGATTAAGAACAGTACCTTCTAGCTGATACCCAGTTTGGAGTTACCAGGTAGGCACCGAGAGTATACTTGCAGATTCAGCTGCAATGACACGTGCTGATGATCTGAAAAGGCAAAAAAGACCACAGGTCTGTCTTCAGTATTTTTTAAATAGAGTGAGACAGAGAGAAAGGGAGTGAAAGAGAGAAAAAGACCCTGTGGGAACGAAATGAGAGCGAGATATATCCAGTGCAATGAAGGAGCCTTGGACAATGAAGGAGCTGCTCCCAGCTCCAGGCTGGTGGAGCTTCCCCACCTTTGCAACTGCTGAATGGGGAGCTAGCTCCTTCTACTCTTTTTTTTTTTTTTTTTTTTTCTTTCTGGGAAGGGAGCCAGCCTGATGGCCCATCCTCCCAACAGGGCAGGGGGGAAAGTGCTCTGTGAGCTCCCAGCTATTAGGTAACCGGGGCTGAAACAAAAACTGCTATTGTGGTGTGGCATTTGCCCTGCCTGCCCCACCAGTTAAGGGAAGGCATATTTCCTTCTTCCATCTAACACAAGCAAACAAAAAGAAAAAAGAAAAAAAAGCCTTCCCCCCCCCCCCCCCAGTGCATGTAAAAATGCATCTCAAAATGCAGAAGACGGGACTTGAGAGGTTGGGATCGCTTAAATTATGACTTGACCTTCACATGCTCTGATACTTTTTTGAAGTGCGCCTGTGCCAAAGGCAATGTAAAATGTGTTTTAAAAATGTCTGCAGGTATAGAAGACTTGAAAGAAGCTTACAGCTCTGAACTGAGCGAACCCATTAATCGGGCTGCATAAACAAACACGAAGGAAATCCTTTGGCTAGTAAGAAAGTACCAAGGAAGGGAGGTTTTGACCCCGAAGATAGCCTGCAAATGAGAAAACGGGGGAGTTAAGGTTGTCTTGGATTTTATCAATGAGAGACCTCCTTCTGTAAAGCTTTTCAATAGAAACACAGTTTTATATTGGATAAATCTTTCGGATTTAGTAGCACAAATGCTTGTGTCGATGCTAAGACTTGTGCAATGTTCCTGAAAGAAACAAGGATTATGGTCTGCTTACACATATGAAAAAAAACATTCACCTGGATTGATTAAATCCCTTTTTGCTTTACTTTCTATGTACTGTGTACCCTAACAAGGGCTCAAGCGTGTCACTACTCACCATCCCAGCCTCTCGGAAGCACACTGCCGCTTCACAGCACCTTGGACTGTCTGTAGGATGGTTCCTGATGAAGTTTCATCCACGGTGAACTGTTTATAAGGAAAATTTTAAGATGCTGTAGCAGTGATTAAGAGTATCATCTCAAAAATAAGAAGCATTTAGAAAATTAGTATATGCCTTGTAAGTGACAGCTTCTTCTTAAAGTGACTGGTTCAAAGAAGCTGGGGCTCTAAGGCATGAAACTTTAGCAGGAGTCATCCCTCTTCATTCACCCGACCTGTAGTCGGTGTTGCAGACTGAGAAGATTTCATGGAAGATGTGATGCAACACACAACCTCTGTGGGGACAGTGGGCACTCCCTCACGCTCTGACCAGTGCACTGTTCCATTTCCTCAGTGCTCTTCCCAGTACCTCTCCAGGAGGCAGGACACTGGTGTGTGGTACTGGTAGACTACCACTCCAGCAGCCCATGGAGAGTAGTGACCATTATTCACAACTCATCTTGGCATAATCCCTCTCTTTCTGAAATAAATGACTGCATTAGGTCAGGTGAAATCTATCTGTATCTGTGTGTTAGATGTATGGAAATCCTGCAGTGATAATGATAGATAGATTTAGATGCTTAAAGTGCAGGTATTTGATAATAGATGTGTCCCCTCTGGATTATTTCTCACTGCAAGTTAGATGTACACCACATAGTGTTTCAGACCAAAGTTAGTACTGTACTAGTAAGGGGGAGCTGGGGAAGACAGAAGGGTAGCAATGATACTTTTCATCATGAACATGTCTATCTTAGAAAAGGTTTGCATGGACATACAAAGAAGCCATGGTGGGACAGCAGTGGCTTCTCCTGGTCCCATCCCTTCCTCTCAGCCCTGCACTGTGCTACATGTTTGAAGCTCCCACTCAACATCCACAGTGTTCTTATTCCTCTCACCGACATGTAAACATCTCATGCCTTGAAATGTGAAGTCTCGTCTACTGTGCTACATAAATTATGAATGGCAGCTGCAGCAGTCTGCTTCCATACTCAAACCTTCTAAGGAATTTGGACTTTGCTTTCATTTAAAAAAAAAATATATATATATAGTTCAGTGCATTTAAAACTCGATCTGTTTTGATTGGAGGTGTCAATTTTAGTTGATGGCATAACATATTAATTACTAGGAGAATGGAAGAGACTTTTCAGTAGCTTAATCTAGTTTAGGAGATGAGCTGAAAACTTGTTTTCACTGGGGACTAGCTCATAGAGCCTTTAATTGAAAAAAAACCCCAAGACCTTTAATAGCAAACTAACTTCACTCTAGTGAATTCCTGTTGATTTCTGCTTGAAATTGATTCCTAAAGCACAGTCTTCCTCATTCTTCCATTGCGATTAGAGCTACTTTCAGATCTGCTGAGATTTGACAAATCTACTTCAGGATGTGATTCAGTTAAAATACAGATATGTACAGTGCCTGCACTGTGAAAAATTGTGGGGGGAAAAAAATCAACTTTCTATTACTTTGAGGTCTGTCACTCAACAGTGTTTGAGTTTTTAACTGTCAGAAACCTACTTAAAACATGATGATGAATAACTATATAGTATTACATTTTTATGTACATTTTCATTTCATGTTTTATTACACTTCCATACAAACTGTTTGTTTATGTTATGTAAGCATATTATTAGGCCTAAGCATCTGAAACCCTTGTGAGACCTATGGAAGTTTAGCATAACAGTGTTTTACTGTAAAAAATTCAGTTGAGAATTTGTGATCAGTTGGAATTCTTTTCAGATCATTCTCTAGGCATCTTCAGCATTTGTTTGTTTCTGCAGAAGCTTCACTGAGATTTTGTCTTCATGAGACATACATATCCTTAGTAGTATTTGAATTTAGCCATCATATACGACTTCATTCTTTGTAATATTTGTATATTTTTTAATCAGTTTGAAGGCATGTATATTTTCAGAATGGCTACAATTTGTTACTAAATCCCTGCACCGTATCTTTAAGCTACCCCTTGCCCTGTTTTTTGTGTCAAGATAATGTCATCATTTGTTTTATGGAAGCAATGCAGGATCTTGTGGTAGCAAGCATTCTTATACTTGGCACTGTACAGACAGCCTCTGTGCTAAGGGCTTTGTTGTCAAGATGGTTATAAAACTACATGTAACCAGTCTCAAAGTCAGTATCTAAAGCATACCTGAAGGAGAAGCTACTTCTCTTTACTATGCTGGAGTGTAGGCTTGCTCTGCCTACACTCCAGGGCAGACAGAGTGACATTAGCACAGGCTGAGCCAGTGCATACATGCACTTTGAGATGTCTGTAGGTCTGCAGAGAGCACTTTTCCCTCATCGTTCTTGTGTCCTTGTGTTAGAGCTTCCATTGCTCCACCATGCAGAGCTTCTTCCTCCAGAACCAAGGCACTGCAAGCACTGCTAAGCCTGCTTGCACACCCACCAATTTGGAAGCGATGCTCAAGGCTATACTTGGATGCAGTGGATGAGGCAGCTCCCCAGATGCACTGCCAGAACAATTTACTGCTGATGTTACAAGATTTTTCAGCTGTGCTTATTATAAGTGTTAGAAAGGATTTCTCACCTGTGTTGCATTATGAGTTTAATGCCGTGAGTGTGTGTGTGAGAACACCTCATAGACCAGGACCGGTTCATGGTTTAACATCTAGTGTAATGAGGTCCAATAAAATCATGTTAAAAGGATGTTAATGTTCCAAAGGAAAACATCAGAAGCAAGGAAATGCCAGAATTAATATGACCTGTGGAAATCAAGTCTCTGATGCGTTATGGTGCAGCTCTTATTACGTGACATATACGGCTTTCCTGGGGATGTCTCTTTTTCTCGGTGAACTTGTGGTTAGGTTTTTCTTTTTTTGTTCCTTGGTTTATATTTATGAAACCTGAAGCATCCAGAGTTCATCCTTAATGTAAAATAATTTTTCATGTAAATATTTCTCATATACATTAAGAACTTTAGTGTTTAGTAAGTGCATCTCTTTTTCGCTGTGCCCTCATCGTATCAGACACTTAAAACAGCATTTGTATTTGAAATCTGCTGAACCAGGGCAGAGGTGAAGGCAGATACTGCATAAAATATGGACTGTTTTTTCCCCAGTCTTGAGTCAAATCAGACCTTCATTTTTCTGGATAAACATAGCATTTGTAAACCATCCTGTAAGTTCAAAGTATAGTTTCCCAGCTTGGGTCATTAATTAGGTGTACAGTGCAGATGGTGTGTCAGAGCTAGCCTGTTACTCGGCTAGACTGGTCACTAAAGCTTTTTCTAGTGACTTTCTCACATACTTGATGAATGCTCAAGCTTACTTATGGTCTTAGTCCCACATCCCATTAGAGGAAAGGAGAGCAAACTGTGCTGTGCTGCTCCATCCCAGCCAACCCCAGTCCACCATCTATACCCCATACCCAGGTCTGGCACATTTATTTTCTTTTTCACCTGTCTTCTGCCCTCCTCTAATTTTGTCCCTTGCAGATAACATTCTTTTGTCCCCCAGTTTCCATTCCCTCTCCTTGTTCCTAATTTTTGTCTGTTCCTCCCCATATTTGAGTCTAGAGGGGTTTTCTGTTTCAGGATATTGCCTGGGAACCTGCAAGGTGGGAGGAGGGACTAGCAGAGCAAAGCACAACAGTTTTGCTAGTATCAGTCCCTTTCTTGATGCCTTGGGAGCTTATGGCCCTCAGGAAAAGTAATCCTGTCTTACTCAGGGTCAACATCTTTGAAATGGAGAGTCTTCAACACATATAGGAGCCAGACTACAATAGGACTCCACTAACAGTGTGAAAACAGGGATTTTAGAAGCTTATAAACGTTATAAGCATTTCAAACATTTTGTAGTAGGCAGCCAGGGAAGGAGATTGTAGCGCAGCTTGCAACTGAAATGTGTCTTACCATTCTTGTGAATGATTCTCAACATGCCTAGTACTAAAAAAGAGGTGAGAAAACCTGTGTAAACAAGGGGAGAAAAAAGGAAAACAGACAAGTAGTAAAGAAAAAGGTTCTTTTTGTAGAATTTAATACATGAGAATGTAAGTGTGGTGTTAGTGAAAGTTAATTATTTTGAAAACATCAGGGCAGATTAAAGAGAAAAACGGTGCGGCTGAAGACAAAGGAAACGATATTTAGTCTTTGATCAAAAGTTCTCACAGTGTTTTTCTGCTCACATTCAAGGGTGGCATAATTTTATAAATAACAAAATGTGTTTTGCTACTTCAGTAGCCCTAAAGAGAAGTGGTGTTCATTCCATATGACCACTTGAAAGAAAATCACATACCTGCTCCTCCTTTAAGAAATAACGTTTCTGTGTATTAAACCTTTTCTCTCAAAGGGGAACCCTAAAGATACACAGTGAAGTTTACATTTAGTCTCGAAGGAAAAGACAAGTCTATACCGCATGCTTGCACTGCACATTTCCTCAGAGACTGATAGCAGGCTAACTGCATCTTCTATATACCAAGCTAAAAATCCAAAATATTCTTGTTTTTAAAAAGATTTTTTCACTGCAGTATTCTTGCATACAAAATACCTTTTTTCTGGCAAGTCTGTTCAATCTCCTAGGGAGTGAATCTTTTTTTATACAATTGGTCCGTGACTTTTCTGCTACTCCCTTTTAAGTTACACCAGAATTTGTCTTTTTTGTTGTTGTTAGGGGGTTTATATATATAAAAACTATACAGAGCATAATCTTTCAGTCGTTCCATTTACTTGATAGTGTTGGTCAAAGCCAGATGCAGTAGTAGTGTAAGCAAGGGTGGGACAACTCCTTCGCTGAGAGAAGCATCATTTCTCATCCCTGTCCAGGAAAATCAGTGCTCCTACTACATTGTGTATGTTAAAAGTGCTTAGATAGCGTTGATATATGTGTGAATTAATACTGGACTTCTGTGGTAATTGTCCACTGAGGGACCTGCCATCACTTTGCAAGACCAGGGTGTTGGGATGTGCTGGGTGACTGTCAGACCCTTCAGCAACTGATTAAAGTCACTGGTTCGACTTTCCTGACCTGGGCAGATGTGACAGACAGGGCTGCTGGTGGCAACCACACAAACAGCAAAGGAATTGGAAAGGAATCTATAAATAGCAGAGAATTTAACAGCAAGGAGATAGAAGAATTGCTGGGAAGAGAGAGTACACTAAAGGGACAAGTGAAAAGGAGCTTTATTAGGTTCTAAATAAATTAGATGCATTTAAACTTTTAATTCATTTAAATGATGTTATGTTATATTTTATATTTTATAATTCAATTTTTAGGTTTAAATAAATTAGATTTTTATTATTTTAAATTACATTTTATATATAAAATAAAAATACGCTCTTTCTGTCCAAGTCCATGCATAACTCAGTTGAGACAGTCTGCTTCTGAAAGTAGGGCCAAAGGAAGGGCTGTGTCACTTTCAGTGTCTTTGAATGGTTTTGAGTTTGTCTTTTGAACAACTGCCTGTGATGTTGGCACTCAGTACATTCATTTGAATGAACCTTTCTCCTGCTCATAAGTTAACGCACACTGTATTGCAGTAAAATTGCCACTGCATTGCACTGTTAATTCAATAACTATGTAGTGTGCATAAAGGTATAGCAGTGATGTTTGCATATGCATGCTTATGAGTTAGTCCCTCAGAGCTTTGGGTTAACGTGAACCATCACTGTCTCTCACACTGAGTTTCTCCACTATCAAGCTGATTAACCCACTATGAAGATGATTAAAGGAGTGGAGCATCTCCCCTATGAGGATAGGCTGAATGAACTGGGGCTGTTTAACCTTGAGAAAAGAAAACTAAGAGGGGATCTTTTTAATGTTTATAAATATCTCAAGTGTGGGACACAGGGGGAAATAGCTAGACTCTTTTCAGTGGTCTGTGGAGACAGGACAAGGGGCAATGGCCTCAAGTTGGAGCACAGGAAGTTCCGCACCAACATGTGGAAGAACTTTTTCACAGTGAGGGTGAGGGAGCCCTGGGACAGGCTGCCCAGCGGGGTTGTGGAGTCTCCTTCTCTGGAGATATTCAAGATCTGTCTGGATGCCTACCTTTGTGATCTGTCCTAAGGAACCTGCTTTGGCAGGGGGGTTGGACCCAATGATCTCTTGAGGTCCCTTCCAACCCCTACTATTCTATTCTGTGATTCTGTGTGTGGTCATATGTCTCTGTGCAACTCTGCAACTACCATGTCCATGGAGCATCACAGTAAGAATGGTGAAGAAGCAGTACAAGAGAAAGGAGATAAATTAACAGTGATGAAACTGAATGACTGTATAAGTTGAGGAAAGTTTTTTTAGTAAAAATCAAGCAAGATCCTTTGCATTTGCTGCATCTCTTAGTGTTTTGGATAATACCCATTGCAATAGTAAAGATTGCTTTAAGTTATCATCATTGGGAAATTTTCATTATTGCTGCTGAAAACTGGTTTCTGTGAATGACCATGTATGCAACTGCATTGTGTTTCCAGTATCTAGAGGGCAGCTGAAGACACCTGTGTGTTACATTGCACGGCATTCAGTTGAGGTGGTTAGGAAAAATATTTAGTGTTAGCCTAATCCTTTTTCTGTTGGAATTGGTGACTGTTTTGCCAATAACTTCAGTAGAAATGCTTTTATGTACCAAAAATGTATAAAAGAATCTCTTGATGCAACGCACTCTGAAAGCCTGTCACTGAACACTGGCTGGTTGTAATAGGAATGCTCTTTGTACTGTGTCAGTCACAGCAAGCGAGGCTGAGTGACTATGATGTTTTTAGGTGGCTTTACGAATGGAGTTTTGAAGCCTCCCACAAAGCCCTGGATTCTCCATTAGCACACAACCAAGCAAAATATTTTTTTCTCTCCTGCAAGTACAAGAAATTTAGATTACCAGAAGGTACAATTAAATTTTTGGAGGAAATCCTGACTATCCCAAGGAGATACCTAGTATGCAAGGGAACAGTTTTCTATTTTTATTTGAAAATTATGGATTTTTCCCACTTTTAATTACCTAACAGTGATGTATTGCAGAGATTAATATGAAAGTTGAAATACTTTTTATGTAGTTATATATTGCAGGTATGTGGAAATGGTGTATGTGTTCTTTGATGCATTAGAAAATACAGTTAACATACAGTTAGCAAATTCACAAAATGAAAATTAACATATGAATTGTTTCGCTTTGCCCCAGAATCTGGTGTTTATTATTGTGAGCTTTAGCAGGAAACAGAAGCAGTATCAATTGGGAAAACTTTCCTTTATCGAGCTGAGAACAGCATAGCTTTCTGGTTTCGAAGTGGGGAACCTGGCTCTTTGGTTTCTTTGTTCCTCGTTAGGCTACTCCCAAGCTATTTTAGCCGAACATTTTACATACTAATGGAGCCTGGGGAAGTGCAGTTGGCAGCTGTTCGTGGGATAATAATGAAACACACTGTTTAGTACTGCATACTGCTGCTGTAAAATGCGGGAAGTATTTTATAGCGATCATGGTGAGCAGAGCTGGATCCACTTTAAGCTCTCTAAGTGCGTGAACCGTGAGCGAGGAAGTTGTGTTTCAAGTGAGAGTAACAGGCCCTCGTTTGCTTTTGCAGGTAAAGAAACCGTGTACAGAGTCAGATGGTTCAGAGCCGCAGAATCCCAGGTATGGTACCGGAGAGCATGTGCTGACTGACGGCAGGGCGGTGGCGGGGCGCGAGGCGGAGGCGTAGCGTCAGAGCGCGAGAGACCTCTCTAGCGAAGAGCGAATGGTTGGATCGCTTTTTATGGGTTTCCATTTGGAAGGGCTTTGGGGTTTTATTTTCCCTTTTCCCAGTTAAAGATGCGAGCTAGCATCTAAGTTGTTGAGTTTAGATGGTGCAATAATGCTGAACTGTCATCCTCAATTAAAAAAAAAAATTAAAATTCTATTAATTACTGTAGGGAAATATCTGTAAACAAATTACATTTTCTTTGTTCATTCTTTTTCTACATACCAGAGTCTAGAATTTAACTGATAATACAGCTCATTTGGGGAAATTCACCTTTATCAAAATGGCTTTGTTCTCACTCATAAAAAACATGCCATTGTGTTCCTACATTGGATAGGCCATACATTCTTCATAAAGAAACTTTTCCAATTAGTCTGGTAATTTCATGGACAGGAACAACTGGATTTACTTTCCATGTTTTGCATGTATATGTACAAGTATGTATAAATTTGAGCAGGCAGAGTAGTAATTTTTTTAGATGTGTCATCAAGTGTCCTTCTTCCTGCTGATTAGTAAGATCTTGAGCAACAGTGGATGATTTTCTTCAAGTTTTGTGGCTTGAAGTGCTTTTGTCTTTGTCTTGATTCTATTTAGATGACCTATTTCAGTTTCACAAAAGTTCAGGAGCTTTAACTGGGAGGGGAGAGCCACAAAATATTGTGATTAAAACTAAGAAAAGCAAAGTCATTCAAGGCGGGCTCACAAATCCCATCCTTAACTGTCTTTGTGCTGCTGTTGCAGCAGGATCCTCTGAACATCACCTGCAACATCAAAGGCCAGTGTAATAGCCTGTGGCTTGAGCCACGATGTGCAACATCTGGATTTCTTTTTTGTTTTTTCACATCAGTTGCTAATGCATCCTTTCATTTGGTTCAGTAAGAACTGAATGTATGTAAGGGTATACAAAATATGATGTCCAAAGACGATTCCAGTTAATTCAGTAGCAGTTTTGCCCTGGACTTCAGCAGAGGCATGTTTTGCCCTTTGGTCTTCATTTAATAACTTCTAAAAGAAAAAATGTATCTGTTGTGTTGCTGCTTTGGATAAAAATTTATTATAACAGTCACTGTCTTTCCAAGCACTTGGATGACCCGGAGAATCCCAACTTAGCTTAGGGAAGTCTGTAGTTTAAAGTGTCTTGCTTCCCCAAATGAGATTTGTAAGATGAAGTCCATAGTCCATAGTAGGTTCATTAGACTGCGATGTCCCAACAAACCTGAGGACCCAGAATACAATGTACTGCTATCACCTTGTCACGTGAGGGCACGTTTTTGTGAGCTGTAGCTCTTCATACCAAATCTGAGGAACAGGATACCTTTTTTTTTTCCCCCAAGCGCGCGAGGGAACCCATGTTACAAACAGTCAGTCTGGAGGCTAAATCTGGTACTTTGTTTTTTGTAAGGTGCATTTTCAAAGAAGAATGCTTTTCATTTTGATCTCCATAGCCTCAGTTTGAGGATATATCAGCTACAGTTGGGAGTAAAGCTCTTGGCCTGAGCATGTGCGACGCTGTGTAGACAGCCTGGAGTAGGGTTTTGTTGGTCAGGTCTGGATTTGTGATGCGACTGGGTCTCGCAGGGGAATCTCTGGCAGAGCTTTGGCTGGAGTAGCGCTAGAGGGCACCGCGCGGCACATAAAACTTTTAAAGCCTGGAGCAAGGTAATTCTTCTCTAAACAAGGCTTAAGTGAAAACATTGCACGTAAAGTGAAACATCAGCATAAAAATGAATGCTGGAGACACACAGCCTTGCAGAATAGCTCCTGGCTTGGGACCTAAGGCCAATATCATTCATTTATTTAGCTAGCTTTATAGTCTGTTGGTTTTGGATTTGAAACTATTACAATAAATGCAGATGGAAAGTGTTTTTACAGTAGGGAAGTAATTAAATTGGGTGTGGGAACTTTGTCAGGAGAATTCTTGGAGTGACATGTGTGTATCAGCAGATTCTTTGTCTTGCTTGGCCTTGGTTTGTCTTTTAGTAAGAAACATTCAAACTGCAGATGTGACTAGTAAATTTTTTGAAGGGAATTTACTAACCTATGCAGCGTATCACAAAAAATGCTTTCCAGAAGTATCTGGTAAAAATGGACTATTGCCAGCATTTATTTATAGAAAATGGTTGTGATCTTGACAGACAGGTAAGCTGCATAGACGGAAAGGGAACAGTAGTTAAGAACTGAAGTCATGGCGTGGATGGGTGAACTGTAAACACAAAAGGGAACACGCATGACTCTTCAGTATCTCTGCCACAGATTTTGATTCACAAATGACTTTGTCTTACAAATTTTGTCAAAGTTTCTTGGGAATTATCCTGCCAATTCCCTGTGAGCTGGTTATGAACACTTCCTTTTATCCCCAAGCATTTGGATACTATACCTAAATGGTGGTATTATACCTAATCCTGGTAGTGTCGTGGCTGCACCAATATTATGGCATTTTTTCTTCCTAATTTTTTAATAAAAATTAAATTCACCCTGCAAATCTGGAGAGCCATCCAGTAATAAGAAATGCTTACAGCCTTCTGGAGCTGCTGGTGTGTGAGACGGAGGCAGTACACAGTTGGAACTAGCTAACCATCGTGCTACAGGTCTGAACGAGATAGGAGTGACATGCATGTGTGACAACTCTGGCACTCTGGCCCTGTATCAAATTCACTAGCAAGCTTAGGAAGAAATGTTCTTGTATTCAGAGCTTATAAACATGCATTGCTCTTAGTTTTCTTATATGACAGGTATACTTTAAAATAGTACCAATCATAAGTGTGCTGAACAGCTCCTACATTGAATTCAATGTTGTGGTGGCTTGACCCTGTCTGGAGGCCAGATGCTCACCAAAGTCACTCTATCACTTCCCTTTTCAGCTGGACAGGGGAGAAAATAGATATTGAGAGGCTTAGGAGTCAAGATAAGGGCAGAGAGAGATCACCCTGCAATTAGTGTCATGGGCAGAACAGACTAAACATGGACTGGAAAAAAAAAAAAAAGAAAATCATCTAACACACACAGCCTCATACTCCAAGACCTTGCTGTGGAAATGTGTAAAAGACCAAAATATATGTGATTCTGAAGTCTGGTAAAATGATAAATACCGAGTCCCAGACCCCTGCTCGCACTAATACTGTGCAGCACGTTTGGATTGGCTGCTCATCTCAGGGCAGCATCTTTCTTTGAGACTACAGACTGCTTGATGGACACATCTCTGCTACCCCCCAAAGCTCTTAGATCAAAGGAATTGAGAACTGACAACAAATACTGGGGTTTCTAGGCGATAAAATTAAATCAGGAGGGGAGAAATGAGGGGAGGGAGAGAAAGTCCTTGCAAGTGGAAATTTATCTGGGTCATCTGCTGCTTCCTCAAAGTGCACTGATTATAGGAAAAAAAATCGTGCTTTTTACTCTCTGGAGAGGGTAGGAGTCTGAAGAGGAATGAGGGTTTTTTTCTGACAGCTAACACACATTTTCTTTTTTTTTCCTGGAAGGGTAATGGAAAATGGCCATATATTTTGTATACTTTTCCTCATTAAACTGTCATCTTTACATTGTGAAGATGTTATCTGTGGGAGAAGAAAGAGAGAACTCAAAGATTTTAACAATTAGTTTTGTAAGCTAGGGATGAAAGTTAGCAGACAAATTAACTTGTGAAAATACATTGTGGTGTCAAAAAGACATCACTTGTGTATTCATGGAAGGGCAATGGATCTTCGCTTTGGTAAGTTAAAGCCAAGTCCTGTGGACTAAGAAGCACTCCATTCTTGTTTTCTTGTTGTATAACTGTTACTGCAAGCCTGTGGATCTAATATCTCAAGCTATATACAGTCTTCCTGACTTGGCTTTTCCTTTATATACTCTCCTTTTATTATTTCTCAAATCAAAAGAAAGAGAAAAGAAACCACTCTTAAGCAAACCCCCCAAAACTTTGTCAGATGCTGTAAGAACATTACATTATAGCTGTTGTGTTAGCACCAGCTAGACAAAGGCTGTTCGTATGTATTACTCAACTACAAATTCACCAGTGATGATCACAGGTAAATACTGAATCATATGCACAGTTGCATATCATATGCCAGATAAGCAAGCCATCCAGGAAAGGACAGTGGGATTTTTTTTTTCATGTGTTGAAAAGAGGTCTCCGATATTTCAATTCAATAGGGGTTTCAGGGAGGCCCGTAGCGTAGATTGCAGCTGTTCATCAGATGATCGCTGTTCTGTTCTTCCACACCCACACTTCTTCACAGCGCACTACAGAGTATGATTTTAGTGATACGAATTCCTGAGTCTGTTCCTCCATCTTAAAAGTCTCTCTTAAAACTTCTGAATGTGTTTTTGTATTTTCCCATTTTGATGCCTACTTACAGTTTTTCATTGGAGAGGATATAGAGTGTGCATACATGTTTTTAATGTATTTGTAAGCAAATAGATGACATTAAATGCAGTGAGAACTACCACAGCTTTTACATTCAGTTCACTGGAACAAGGTCTGTTGTCTCTGCAATTCAGGGGCACTGTTGCGAATGTGATGATCACTATTCATACTGTACCTGAGCTGTGCTAATACTGCATGAGTGCATGACTGAGCAATGTTTCCATGGGCATCCATATATTTAACAAAAATGAAAAGGAGAATAAGGTGTGTCTTCTACACAACCTTCTAGACAACCAGATCATCAAAAGTTTTTTGATCTCAGCAGTTCAGACTATGTAAAATACGTCTCTTTCACTAATTCCCTCAACGAGACCTTCACAGTCTTATCTCGGGATGATGATGATGGTTGATTCTCTCAGTTGTATATTGGCTTTATTTTAATAGCATGCAATATTCCATTTTTACCAGATCATGGTTTACCAGATCTAACATTGAGAACTCCTCAACCCAAACCCAAGGTTTACAGGCATCTGACAGGTTCTGCGATGAAGCTGTCATGCCTTTCCCATGACTGCTTGAAGACAGATGACCCACTGCATACCCATTCCTGGGAGAGTGAGACCAGCAGTTCATTCATTCGCAGTTCAGGAGATGAACAACAAATGTTTATTGTTGCATGGTGATGAGGAGCTTTATGTTTGAGTTGCCAGGCAAGAAAAGCCAGCAATAGCTATGGAAATTGTCACTTAGGTTTAAGCAATTATAAATAGAAAAAATTAGTCCTGTTTGTGTATTAAAAACGGGCAAGGTCAAACTACCGAGCTTTAGTATGTGTTTTTAAGCCACGTTATGCTCCCTCATGTACGTCTCATCCATGTCTTAGAAGCTTTTTTTAGAAGGTAAGCATTGTTTGGGAATCGTATGTAGCTTATCTTGGCTAGAGGGTAATGCAAATGCTTTTCTGAATCAGGAGTGGTGTAGCTCCACTGTATCTCACACTGACTGATCATAATGATGTGATGAATGGGCTTCACTTGAGGACATGAGATACTGAGAGGACTCTGACTTAGGCACTGAAGGTGAGATTCATCTCACCCTGAAGTAGATACGTAAGGTAGGCGCTTCTGAGATGCCATGCATCTGATCTTTCTATTGACTGTGAAAACGGCTTACTGTGTCGCTCTTCACCCGAGCAATCATGCAGACTCAACCAGCAATCCCCTGTTGCACTGCTGATTTATTACAGGAAGACCAGCTAGATACACAACATAAGCAAAGGAAACAAAAGCGTTTATTTTGATTGTACAGATTCTGCTTTTCTCCAGAACTGTTCAGTTCCAGAAGGCAATACATGCAATAATAAAATGATTCTTTAGCCAGGAAGAAAATATATTGTAACTAGCTGCTAGCATTTCTTGGGTTTGGGGCACACTATAAAGAACACATACTGAAACACAAAATTCTGAAAAGACAGAATAAATAAAGTTGAAATTGAAAGATTGCCACAAGTAACTTTAAGAAAATGGAAGAAAAAATCCAGTCAACAGGAGGGAGTATATGTCTGTCAGAATACAGCATTCCTGTCAGTGAGGCCACTGTAGTTATAAACACTTCACCTGAGAGAAATCCTGAGCAGGATGACACCCAGACTTCTCAGTCAAGGCAGTGGCTGGCAAAAAAAGCTTAGCACAATTTTCCAATTCTAAAATAGCTACAGTGGGGAATAAGATTTCCCATAAAGGCCACGTTCTAGAGAATGTCTTATACAAATCTGTTGCTTATTAAAGGTTTGGTGCACATACTTAGTCTGCCTGCTGCGTGGTGGTTTGAGTCAATCAAAATAATGCCGTTAGTGAGATGGCTGTGCAGATACGTGTGACTGAGTGACACACAGCATCCATGGCCGTCGCACAACAGTCGCCACAAGAAGTGTGTTGCCTTGCTGTGGATGTTGTCTTCTTGGGCAGTGCAAGTCTCTCCTATTTTTAGAGCAGGCTGTGTGGTGTCGCTCTGCCCTCTCTGTGCTGATGTTCTCATTCGTTAACTTTAGAAATTCAGTCTTCTGATTACCCGGGGCCTACTGAAGCTGGTCACTGTCTGCCCGTTGGTTTTTGTTGGCTCTGGATCAAGCCCCCAAAGAGTTCTAAAAATATATTCAATATGTTTACAGAAATTACAATCATCTATTTAGAGTGCAAACACATGGTAACTGATGACATCACAGGGAAGTATTCGAATGGTTCATATTAACATACCCTGTGGCTTTAACAATAAAATTAATGTATTTTTTTATATTTCAAGTCTGTTACAAATTCCTGTGGATTTTTTTAATTGTTTTTGTTGGGTTTTTTAATTGGGCATAAAATATTTTCTACTATATTAATACTACTTTCTCTGGGTGATCCCAATGCCACATCATGTCAGAGTTAAGACTTCAATTAACATGAATCAGTAGTGAGTCAGACTTTAGAATAAACAAACGCAACAAAACCAAGCACTTTTTGGAAAATTATATCACCTTATTGAAAAAAAAAAGGATAGAGAAGATTTCAGTGTTTTAGTAGAAGTAATTGGGAGATTTTGAAGCTACCCATAAGTGCAAGTGCATAATCTTTTTGTCTGATGTCACATAATATAAAAGATAAGAGCTTTCTAGTATGAATTTGTGCTTCTGGAATGCAAGAACAAACCACCACTAATGATTAAAATCCTATTTTAAAAATAGAGAAAATCTAATACATCTGGAAATCAGGTAACATCTCTGAGAAAGAGGGAAGCATGCTGTTGTAACAGGTCTGAGTTTATTGTTAACTGTTGGCAGGAATATGCCCTATTTATGAGATAGAGGAGATAACATAAAATGCTGTGTAGTGCATGCTGCAATGGAATAATTTAAATTTTAAACATCTATTTTATTGGTTGTCTTGCTAGAAACACGCTGTCATTCCTGTTTGTTTAGGTATATTTTTAAAGTGGATAAAATCCAATTGAATAATGGCTTGAACCACCAACTCTTAAAATACTTCACGACTGCTTATTTTTTCTGTTTTCACTCAACAAATACATGCATTAAAATGCAGTTGGTATTTTACACATATTTATTCCTTGTATATAACTTCTATCTTACATACCTTAAACATATCCTAAACATTAGGCTGTTGAATGAGAGCTATTCCACTTGGTACAAGTATTACATATTTCCTTGAGTGGGGATTTGAACCACAGTATCCTGTAACCAGCACACAAAAATCTAGTCCCTTTTGCTCTCCTGGACTAGTTGGTGAGAAAATTTTCCATCAGCTTGAGTAATTCCTACTTTATACACTGCTGTTACATGAACAATGGTGGTGACTCCCAGGATACTTCTGTGTCCACATCTGTTTCAGAGTCTTCTCATCATTCTTCCTTCCATATGCCCTTCCTCAGAGAACGATTTAATGTGAATGTTTGTGGTTCACTGTGAGGAGGACTGGAACCACCCCATATATTTGTATAATTAATAGTTTTGACAAAGTTCCCTGTGATTTTTGAACCAACCCAAGAGTGCAAGTTATTTAGCAGCCCCCAGACACCAAACTACCCTCACACATGCTGAACTACTCTTACATGTATTTTGCCATGATAGGCAATGGGATGGTGAGGGCCCTTCAACCTAAATGGGAAAATGCTGGGAAAAGCTGGCATAAATTAAGCTCTGCAGCTGTATCAATAACTAAGTATTAATGGCAGTTAAGAGCCAAAGTCACTCCCAACACCTAAAACCAGAAAAGGGACTACTGAAGAACTGAATAGAGGGCAGCAAAAGCTTCCGGAATTTCATCTGTAAGAAGCACGTTGAAAACAACTTCCTCATAGTAATAACTTTAAATCAGGATTGGCAACCCATAGACAAAAATGCACACTGACAATTTAACATGAATATTAAAATCAAAGATTCCTGAAAGCACACTGAAATAATTGATGTAATCCAGCAGTCATCATTTCAGAACAATTTCTTACCAGCACAGGTACAGCAGCATGCAGTGCAGTTCTTCCGTCGCTGTCTCCCAGCCCCTTTGTCACCCCTTTAATACGGGAGTGATGTTGTACAGTATAACTTGGCAACCACATGCTGCCACCCGGCAGAAATGATAGCACTGTATGTCCTACTGCCTTTACTACTGGGTGAACAGGTGATGCAATGTAATGCATCTGCTGATGGCAGAGGGTGAGTGTAGTCTTGAGGCCATTTGCAAGGATGCTGTCATTATCCCCATCTGCTTTCTTGAGCTGATGCTGCATGTGTATGGAGGGAGCAGGACTGAAGCCATCCCAGGGGCTTAGTGGGCACATGGTTGCTACTCATCTATTTTGGACAATTGGATACCCGTGTAGGTGAGCGGCCCAGCGTCCTCTCCACTGCATGTTGATGGCTTGCTTCTGTCAGGTCACAGTGTGGGCACTGGTAGTCCAACATACAGCCTTAAGCTGTAGCCAGTTGCATAGATAGATGGTATTTAAGTTCACGTTTATGCATGTTCTTCACGCTGCATCATAGACCAGCCAGTGCTGATTAGCTCACAGCAAAGTGGGTTTGGGTTAGCACACATCAGTCTGGCAGTCACTGGCCTAGCTGAAATGAATTTCTGTGTCAAGTGAGTATGTTGCTGCTCAGCAAAGCGGGTGGGCAAGGTCTGAGCAATTGGCCTTTTGAAGGTTGGCACTGACTCTCAGAGCCAGCATTCACGATACCCCCCCTTCCCCTCTCTGTTCTTTCTCCCTACCCACCCCCACATTTTGACTCATTTATACTGAATCTGGTGATCCCCTAAGTCATGGTACTTTCAAAGTGCACTAGTCTTCCTGGATTTTAAAGAGAAGTAAAAGATGTCCATGTAATTCTGTATCAAATAATGTAGCGATCAGAATCCAACTTTTCTGAACCTTGAGGAGTGTCTTGGGATGGGGCAAATATTACTTTGCGTGAATGAAGATAACCTAAGATTATACCTGCAAGTATTTTTACTTAATCCAGGGGGTTCTTAGCACCTCATCCTAGACATGAATTGGATTTTGAGCCATAAAAAGACAGTGTTGCTTCTTCAAGTGCAGCACATGCAATCACAATGAGAAGGAGCTCTTGTTTCTTTCTTTCTCCCTCGGTCTATTTTTTGCTCTGTCATATCACATTACAGCAGTACACAGGAGAACTAATTCAGAGTCTGTTCCAGTGTCTTTGACCTCTTGGATACTCCAAATATATTTTACCGTTGGTGAGACTGAATAGTCAAAGTATTTGGTTCCACCTACTTTGCACTTCAAATCCAGTTCAAAAGAGTCCTAGAAGAATGCAGACATTAAAAGTTAACGGGCCATTTATGTCCAAATCCCCCTATTCCAAGACTGGTACAGGTTACTTTTTAAATTAATCACTTTTAAGAGTAAGTTCTTGGCTAGGTATTTCACAGCCTATTCAGACACATTTTAAATACCGTGAGTCAGCCCATGTACTCGGTAAGCGTTTAACTAGCCCCTTGCAGTTGGTATGCTGTGCTAGTATTAAACATGCCAAAAAGCACATTTTTGCCATCCTAGTGTACCCTGGCCAGTCTTTAGAAAAAAGAAAAGTAGGGCAGAAGAAAAGAATGGACACAAAAAGTCCCTATAAAAAGAGACCACATGCAAATAAACTTTTTGCGAGTTTGCAGTTTTCTAACATCTGCATCTTCCACGTGTTATGCACACACGTGAGTTAAAACTGTTAGCATTTCAGACTTGGTCTCCTCTCTTTATGTTAAGGAAGCGTTATCAGAGTGTGATTCTGTGCTCCAGCTCTCTCCACACGTAGCTTAGTCTGAGCACCAGTCATCGTCGTCCTCCTCTGGGAACAGAAGTCTGAGGATACAGATGACAAGTAGGGAAAGAGACTCCTCCACAAGCAGCATCTGGCTCTTTGGCAGATTTGTCAGGCACTTCTGCTAATGGGATCGGATTTGCCCAGGGGTCTTTTATGTGGTTATATTGCAGATGGTCTGTCTGTTCTATCTTCTCCTTTTGAATGCTTTTTTTTTTTAAAAAAAAAAAGGCAAAAAACTTTCATCTGATCCTTAGAATTTACACACTCCTTTACAGCTGATAAGGTTCTTTATGGGTCTCATAAGATGCCTGTGCAGACTCCTTTCTGTTAGAAGTTGCAAAGCTTTCCATATATCCAAATGTGTGTCTTGAGTTTTCTTGGCAATTCTGGACTTCGTTCTCCAGTTTAGCTGCCAAGTGATATAATTTACTGTGATCTGAGTCCGCATTATTGTCAAATTTCTTTGGGAATTACTTTATGCCGCCCATCTTTGAAAACCAAAGTTCGACTCTACATTTGTTTAAGTGTGACAGTGAGTGTGATGGTCTCGATCTAATTCATAGGGGATTCTTCTCTGCCATTTAAGAGAGAGGCCCAGGACTGAAGTGGCAAGTCTGCGGGAAGGTACATTTGGCGTATCTATGGAGAAAGGCATACCTGGTACCGAAATAAATAAAGGAATTCCATGGATTGACTTTTTAGAAGAATTACCTAGTGTGTGTCGCAAGCGCAGAAGAGGGAGAACATCCCGTCTGGTAGATTTTGGTTTAGTTCTGTTTCAGTTTACAACTGAATCTCAGTCACTTTAATATTAAGGGTTTTTTTGGATTTTATTTGCTTTTCAGTGTAGAAGTAATTGGCAGGTGACTAGACATAAGATCATGTTTTATTCCTGTGTTATTTCAGGCTTATGTCTTATTTTCCTTCTAATTATGTAGATTAAACAGAAAAAACCCACCCTGTGCTCTCAAAGATGCAGTGCTTTTCGTGACTTTCTCAAAATAGTGCTAGAGAAGGATATACACCTCCCTTAGCATTTCATTATTATGCCATCTTTTACAGCAGTAATATTTTAACATTTGCTGAGAAATAAAAATAACTAAATTATAAAAAGCTGTCACCTAATGCCTTAGTGCCCTGAATTGCAAACCAGGTTCTTAAGCACAGGGGAACCAGTGCCCAGTACGGTGAAGCTGCAGTCGACAGCCTGCAGTGTAGATGTGAGTGAACTTCAAAAACCCACAAGGCTTTAGGGTTGGTTCCTCCTGCCCTGCTTTTTCCTCGTGACCTTGATGGAAGTGGACATGTAGTGATTTTTAAAGGCTAGGAGGTCTGTCAGAAGTCATGGGGAGGTCAAACCAAGCTGGATTTTGAGTAGAGGGAGATCTCAAGGACAGTTTCCACCAGAGGGACTGGTTTTGTGTGTGTTGTGTGGGGGCAGTGAGGGTCCAGGGCCGTGGCTCTGCCCTGGGGCAGACGGGTATTGCCCCACCATGGCCAGGGTGTTGTCGTGCAGGCTGGGCTGAAACTAGAGGTGTTGCACATTTGCAGCTGGTACCTGCCCCTTCGTGTGGCTCAGGTGCATAATTTGGGGTGGCAGGGGTGGGGGTTAAGGAGGAAATTGTGCCCTTGAGGCCTCAGCAACACTTATTTATTGACTCTTAGGAAAATCACCTACTTCATCCCAAATTAAAAAGGTACATAAAACCTGTGTGTATGCTTTAAGTTTCAAATTATAAAGTGACTTGGGGAAATCAAACAGCAAAGCAAAATTAAATGTAATCATTTGATACCAGTTGTAAAGCTTGGCCAGCATGAGTACATTTATCAGGGCATCATTCTCTCTCTTGCCTCAGAATAGCAGGAATTGTTTTGAATGTACTTTGTTATTAAAAGTAAATGCAATAATCTCCCCATTCTTTCAGGGGCATGGGTAAAGTCTCTTGGACAAAACAAAAAGTGATGTCTGCAGCACTTCTAACATACCTTGCCATCCCGAGTGGTTATGCCCAGCTATACCTTATTAGTTAACAGGAATGATTAAATGCCGAAGCAGTTAAAGCATCAGGCAGTCAGAGAGTTGCATGTATTTATTTTACATTCTAAACCTAGCTGGGTTATTGTGACTGCGATTAGAGAACAGAAATAATTGCTTTTGACACAAACTGCTTTGGAGCCAACCATAATGTGCTCCACATGAGGTAAACTACGGAATATTTGTCTGGGGAGCCAAGGTAAAGATCAGGTTTAACATCTAAGGGGAACTTCATTGTTGAAAGTGACATGCATTAACGTTTCCCATGTTATGACTGCTTGCCAGTTACTCTCTGTCTTTCATATTTGCAAAAAAACCACCCAAACTCAAAAAACAAACAACAGAAAAGACTCAGACTGTTTGCATTAAAACACTAAGTTTGAATGGAGCATGAGAACTACAAGTTTTTGGCAACTCCTGTATTCTGCCCAATCTGTCATCATAACTCATCCTTTCTGGAGATGGATGAAGTCCTTGCAGGGCCCTGTAGTGGTGGCTAAAGAAATTACATTGAAATGAAGTATGATGGCTCCAATATCGCACACCTGAAAGAGCTTCTTTTCCCTTGAGTAACCCCTGATGAGGAAGAACCACGTTTCAATAACTAGTTTGAAATTTAATAGACATTTCAATTCAGAGTAAGTCAGACACAACCCACCCTCTGTCTCTTGTAACGAAAATGTGAATTCACAGTTACATCATACAACCCAGGCTCCATTGAAGCCAACAGCAAAATTCCCAGCCTTTCATCCTTGATTTCTCAATTTTTGATTTGCTTAAATATTATCTTACATGAATAAAGCTGACATTTATAATCAGTAAATGCAGGTGTGGATCAGGCACCATGGTCTGGGCCTTGTTGTGCCAGCTGTCCCATTGCCACTGGTGGTGATGTTTATGCAACAGGTCAAGGAAATTAAGTACACTCCCCATCAAGCTACTGAACAGACGAGCCCAGAATGAAGGGTGCTTGAGAGGTCCATCAGATCTAAATGGAAGAACTACCCTATTGCAGACGCAGGTCTCCAGCACCCTAGGAAAGCTTATGAGGAGTGCTATCCAAGAAAGGTAGTTGGACAATAACATAGCGATGAAATTATCCCTAGAAATTCCTCTTTCTTAGGTGGATTTGGAGGACCTTCTGTGCTTTGACGCTTCTTTCCATCTCAAGTCTGCCATTAACACGTGGTTTGGAAGACAGCATTTCCTCATTAAAGAGTGAAGATGCCAGAGCACCCCCCTACTCATTGTCCACAGGAAATCATGGCTCTAAACAGACCTTTCAAAACTCCTTTTGTCGTTTTACCTAAAATCAGACTTCATGTCACAAGGAGCACTGCCTTGTGTTTTCCCTGCGGTGCTCTGAAATTCCATGCAGTAAGCAGCGTGGCTTTGAAGGCTGTGTCTTACAAAGGATGGATTAGCAGCAGGCTAGGAACTGCCAGAGCTGATCATCTCCACCTTTTACTCTATGTATGAGAAGTAATCTTTGTTGCGCAAATTAGCCTTAAACACCAAAGAAAGAGCAAGATTCCTCAGTCAATAGGTTTGCTACCTGTTCCTTACCTCCAACCAGGTCGGCTGTCAGAGATGCAGAAAGGACTCTGAAATTCCCAGCAGATTTGTGGATAGGACTCTCAACAGTTGTGCAGAAGTTGCCGGTGTGGGAGGGAAGGCCACAGCCTTGCTGTTGGCGTTCCAGCCATCCCCACAGAAGTGTTTGTTATTTGTTTATGACAGAGCTCATCGTGTTATAAGAACCACAGAATTTGCAAGTGCCGATCACATCTGGAAGTGATCAGAAGGGGAAATGGGAGCTGCTGGGCAAACTGCTCTTTGAAAATGTGGCCCTGTGATCCAAAGACCTGCATTTAGATCTTGCGTATCTGTAAACCGGTAGTCTTTATTTCATGTAAGTTGGATACTTGACAGCTCCCCGTGGAACTGCAGTGTCATTATCACTTTTGATTTATTTAAATGCTCACATAATGATTAAAAAACCTACTTGAGTCACCTTGTTTTAAGTAGCAGGTTAAACATGAGTTTAACCTCCTGGAAACGTGTTTTCTGTGCACACCAGGGGCTAGGAAACGCAGAATGCAGCCCGTGGACTGTGTGTTGAGCTTGTGGCCATGGACCGAGAGAACTGAGCTCCGTTCTCTCTGCTATTCCATCAGCTCTTGGTCCTCACTGCTTGTTAGGTTAGACGTGGTCTGTCTGGCTCCTGGAGTGTTTTTCTCCAACCAGCTGCCTGTTTCTTTGAGAAGACGGGAAATACCTGCTCAGACATCACATTGCCTCTTTCCAGATACCTCTTCCAGTGCCTGGAGCGTAAACCCTGAACTAAAATCATACCTCAAGCCTGTGGCTGTCACATTTGGAGAGCCCAGAAGAAAGATCTCAAAAGCTGGCATTGCTTTGTGTAGCTTTGGTTTTTGTGTGTGCATCACTTTATTACATCAGAATATAATCGTTTCGCATATAAAACCATCATTCTTTGTCAAATCAAACCACTCCCAAACTGCAAACTGAGGACAGGAGGTGGGGAGGGAGCCATGCAGAAAAAAAGGCTTCCCATTACCTCCCTTTTCTGTGACAGGCTGCCCATTTCACTAGCACAGACCTGCGTTTTGTAACTGAAGAAATATCCCGAGCATAGAGAGGGTGAGTTTATGCCAAGGTAAATAATCTAGTACGTTTGTCCCCACCTCTGCTCCTGATTTCTCTTACTTTTTACCTATTTGTTTTAATACTTGTTGGCCTTGGACAAATGGAGAAATTAATTGTCCAGTGGGAGAATCCAGAATGGTTCCTCGAAATTATTCTGTGTTTTATCTATGAGTGTGGAAATGCAAAGTAATTTTATATTCTCTTTTAATTGTGTCAGGGAAATGACATTCACTCCCAATAAAAGTCAGAAAGCAGTGAGAAAATAACTTAATGTGAATTTGTGTGCAACTGAACTGCTCTAGAATAGATGACTTTCTGTGGTTTTCTGGAAACCGCATTAAATGACATTAAACTGAAATAAAATGTCTCAGTCAATCAGAAACCAGGGAAACCATACAGTCGCTGACTTTTAAGCAAATAATAGTTTTCAGCAATTATACAGCATGACAATCCAAGCCTTTGAAATTTATTGCTGTGTTTAGTCATCACCAGAGAAAAACCTAAGCATTTCACCTTCGTTTTATTTTTCAGGCAGGAAAAGAAAATCAGAGTTTTCTTTTCCAACGGGAATAAACTTGAATTTGTAAGCAATTATTTTTCACAATACTTGGTTGCATTTTCTCATTAGACCCCTGAAGAAGAAATCCGTTTCAGTAAAGCAGTATCTGCTTATTACTGTAACAGTAATTTAGTGCTAGATTAACCAAAGCTATGGCCTTTGGTGTTTGCTCATGCAGTGAGAAAAGAGGGAAGAGTAGATTTAATGAAGGGAAAAAAGTACCACGACATCTAGCTGTCAGGAAGCACAAAAAATCTCAAGGTGGCACAGGGTCAAAAAGAGCGTGTCGTAGCAAAAGTTCAACTGGACAAGTGGGAAAGGGCTTGGGGAAGATGCAGCAGTGCTGTTAAAAGAAGCAAAACCAAAGTAGTCCTTTTTCTCTAGCTGAGAATGGCACAAAGAGGCAGCCAGCCTGCAGTGCTGGTTGTTGTCACGGAACCTGCCTGTTCTCCCTCCCCACCAAGTGCATCCCAAGCGCAGACACAGGCTGCCTGTCAGGCAGCCTCTGTAAAGTAATACTGTCTGCATGAGGAGCTTTTTTCTCCTGGAATTAGAGCTTGAATTGAAAGACAATAGGCATGAAAGGAAAACTGAGATACGGTCACAATCAGTGCCACTTTACATCCCAAAGGATTGCCTATGAAGTCCCATCCTCTGCAAGATAAGCAGTATAGTTGAGATCTAAAAAGCCATTAAACAAAATCGGGCAGGTTTGAGTTTTCCTGAAATTATTGTTGCTTTGTGCTGGAAGGATCCTCTCTCCCAGTTGCCATTATTGCAGTCCCTGGGTAGGGGCTGTTTCCCTGTGAGCTTGAACTCACTAACTGGAAAGCCATTTGTGATGATATTCAGGTTTGTAATCAATAATCCGTGTTTGTAAGAACTTTACTGTAGTTCTTAGGGTACAGTTCTCCAAAGCTGACCTTCATTATATTTCTATTATTTGTCAACTCTCTGGTGTTTATAAACAAGGCAGAAAACTCTTAAAGTTGCAGTACTTTGTTTGGCTAAGGTTTCCTCCCTGGGATACCCTCTGCCTGACATTGTTCATAGACTGACAGAGGAGAAGCTGCTTTTTTTTATTTTTGATATATTAATGTGGCGCTAGTTTTGCTTCTTCCTCTTACTGTTTTGATATGGAAGTTGACACCCTACTTACAAAACCATGAGAAATAGAAATTACATAGCTAGAATCCACCTTCTCGTAAATGGCTGCAAAAAGTTGAACACTTGTTTTCTAGATTTTAAAAAAAATAAAATTAAGAAAACTCTGAAGAGCATTTGCTGATTTTATCCCTATGCCATGACATGTCTGTGCTGCTTCTTAGCGCTGTATCAGATCACTTTACAAGAAAAGAGGCCTCAAGGAGAGCGGAAAGCAGGTCTTGCTAGTGTCCAGCAGTATTAGTTGTTTTTCACTTGCTGGCAGGCTCCAGGAACTCACATGATGGAGGTTTTGGGTTTTTTTTTTTTGTGAGATTAACTTGCAAGATCGTGGCCAGAGTAGCAAAAGATCTGCTGCTTTGGCCACCTACTAATCTTCAGGAGATACAGAGCAGGGGCTGATGAGCCTGGCAGTGCAAGACGGACAGTCATCTCAAGGGAGGAAATTTGTCTCATCCATTTAGCTGCTTCTTCATTATATTTTACAGTGGCAAAAAATAGCAAAGGCTGCTGTGCTCAGGGTAGAAGCACCTGTAATAGAAAACATTACAAACCTGTATATTTAGGGCTGGTGTAGTGATTGTAATGTTGCTCATTTGAGGAAAGTTGGGCTGTGTGTTACATTACAACATCTGTGTGAGTCTTTGGCGAAAGATGTTGGAAAGCTTTTTGGTGCATATTTATACACTTACACATAGGTCTGTGTGGATATTTAGCACCAAAGAATTATTAAAAGTCTGCATGCAGCTGTGGGTTGGTGTACATGATGTTTGTATGCATGTGTGTATTCCCAGGAAACCTGTCATCCAGAATCCTTCTCTCCACCTTCTGTGGTATTGCTTGCTGTGGACTTTTTTAAAGCATTGGTGTTACTTCTTTTTAATTGTATTATTTACAATTTGTTTAGGTGCAAGTAAACATGAAAAATCTCTGGCCTAAATGTAAAAATAACATGTAAAATATGGGGTTTGTTGTTTTGGGGTTTTTCTGTTTTGTTTTAAAACACCTAGGAAAACCCTCTATAAATATGACATATCTATTGTTATTGGTTGCTTTAAAATTTGTTGCAGATTTTATGTAGATTTTATTGAGCTAATGACATTTGTGTATGTGCATCCATTCTGATTTATCAGAGTAGAAGGCTTTGCATGAGCTAGGCTGCATATGGAAGAGAGGCGGGCTCAGTGGTCATGTCCAGAACATGGCTGGAAGATCTGGCTAAAAAAATCTCTGTGGGGTAAAAAAACCAAACAAAACCCCCACCCCACTTTTCTTCAAAACTGTATAGTCAGTCAGAGAGCTGTGCTGACAGAAGTAGGAGATAGATTTAGCTGAGTCTGAACAGATCTGTTACCCAACTTTCATATTGCTCTAAAAGTTAATTTCTAAATAAAAGGAAATTCCCTGTTTGTTTAATTTCAGAAGCTCCAAGGTATCTGACATCTTAATTGGACAAGGCTCCAGGTTTCTGTGAGAAAGTTTGGGATATGTAAGAGCTGGAGTTACAACAGGAGGGATGTAAGAAAAGCAGCAGAAAACCAACCAAACAAAACCCAACCAGAAACCCCAGATAATTTAAAGTTTAGTACATTCCACTAAAGAAAATCATGTAGATAATTTGCTTTTAAGGAATTTTAAAAAGAAAAATCCTTTTAAATGCTTGTAAAGAATTTTTTTCTGACTAACTTATAAACTAAATTAAATTACTCAGCATTAAATAACCTTCAGCTAACCCTTCTTTCAGTTCTCTTTTGTTTTGGATTTATTGAAAAAATACTGCAAGGTGAGAAATTAATATTTGTAAAATACTCTGTCTAGACTAGAATTTAAAGGTTTTTTTCACATTGGAATATTTATTCTTCTGTAAATCATTAAAAATAATTTTGCATTTTCAAACTTGGTAGAAAAGAAGTTTGAAATACAGTAAAAGTAGCTTATGTAGCTAAAAGGTTTACCTGTTAAGACATGATCTTTTCAAAGTAGAATATCCTCTAAATATGATCTACTTGCAGAATTCAGTAATAGTCAATGGAGTTTTGAGTTGTGGAACGACCCAGCTCATACTCCACATTTATAGTATTCTAATTGGAAATGCAAATGGATAACAGAGTTACAACAACTCAGATTTTTCTGGAAATAGAATTTCAGTTGGCCGAAGAAAAGCAGTGCACAAATGGATATGTAATTGTAGTGAGAGGAAAAAAATACAGGACTTTAAAAAGCACAGCCCTAGAAGCAAGGCTCGAACTTTTTACCTTTATAATAATACAAACAAAAGCTATACAGAAATACAGTGATGCAGTTGTCAAACTGGGCAACCACAATTAGCCATACTTCAACCTTCCTACCCAAGGCTGGGTTACAATGCTGGGCTCTGCGCTCAACGGGTCTGGGATGCATCAAAGAGTTCTGTTCGGCTGCCCTTGTAGAGGGAGAGGGGAGGGTTTCTTGCTTCGGATGCTCTTCCTTAACCAGTTTGTGAACGTAGGTTGACCCTTGAAAAGATGTCACTTCAAGCCAGGGAACAAACCGTGGAAGGTCCAGGATCTTCCACACACAGACATCTTTTCAGTAGAAACCCACCTCGGTTTGTTGAGGTTGCCGGCGTAGAGGAGTTACAGCCTGCAGGGATCTGGGAGGCTGCGCTGTGCAAATGGGATGTTTTAGAGGCTTTTCCAGTAAGCCTCTGAAATGATCCACTAAGCATGTGCAAATACCAATTTTCAAAGACATAAAGCATAAGCCAAAGCAGAGTAAAAGGCAAATCCATCTTGCCAGTTCTCAGCTTTTCTTTCTGGAGCTTGCAACCATGCTCAGTTTCTTCAAACAGTCCAGAGAAAATGAACACATCTTCTCACCAAGTGATCTGTTCCCTCTCAAAAAAATTATCTTTTGATACAATTTAGCATTTTACTTAATTACAGTGAAAAGTAGTCTGAGACAATGCAAGAGGGGGAAGAGTGAAGCTCGAATAGTTACATGCCTGGCAAGAGAAACAAAGAATGGAAAATAAAGTTGTACAATGTAGGTTTTTTAACAGCTTTAACACTACAGTTTATTCTGTCTAAATTGAACCACGCTGCATTTACTAGAAAACAGTCTTTAATAAATAACTGCATGCACTTAAAAGTATTAATTGGACCTTTGGAGATTACTCTTTTTTACATTTTTAGTGCAGGAAAACACATAGTGAACTCAAACCTGCTTCTGATTAAGTCAGTGAAAGCAGGACTCTGATAAACATTTAGTTTGACAAAATGAATTCAAGATGTTGGAATTATTTCATCCATTTTTTAAGCATTTTTCCTGAATCCTTTATTCACTGAAACGGTAAGGTTTTAGTAAGTCTGTTACATCTTCCTGACAGGTTTTTTTAGGCTAAAGGTAAACTAAATGCATCCAGAAAGGTGAACCGAATGACATCTGTTACACAGAAGGTAACGTGCAGTTGAACAAATAAATTACATAGGGATATATTAAAATAATCCCCTTACTTGTTCACACAAGGTAGAGCACCCAGGATAAGTATAATGTATACACATGGTTTTGTGAAACGTTTTATTGGTTTGGATATCCTTTTTATCCTTAATGGACTACCAGTAACTGCAAGTGCTTTTACTCATGCAAAGAAAATGTCTATTTATAAACGTACTACTTTTAAAATAGTATTAGTTAATTAGCTTGCCGTGTCTGTGAAACAGGATGCCATTTGCTATAAGGCAAATAAAATATTTTTCTGCGTAAAAGGTTTCATACTGGTATGGAATAAAAACTATTCCTTGTACAAAGTTTGATTGTTTATATTCTTCACGAAGCAAATAGAAATCTGAGGTGTTAGTTTTCTGATTAAGAAGACCCTATTCGATTAAGAAAATCTGATTCATAGGAGAGTGAAAAGTGCTTAAGCTGGATACCTCTTAGATGCACTAGATTGGTAAATCAATTATTTTGCTTACAAAATATTGCTGAAGTACTTGCATCCGTGGCCACAATCTGTGCTTGCCTGAAAAGAAATTATTCTGATTTCCATGCTGAAGAAGAAAAAAAGCACATGTAAACTTTCTAAGCTAGATCTGCCTATTAGGCATCTCTAGGCTGATCGTACTTCAACAGGAAATCATAACACACAAACCGCCAAGTGAACACGTGGGGAGCATTACACTGTATATGCAGTGAGACACGGTGTTTATTTTGTGTAGCATTCTCCTACTCCCTTAAATACATACAAGATGGAAACTTGCAGACTTTCCTAAAACTTTAGCTGCACAGAAACTATGAAGCAAAAATAGACAGGCTAGTAAATCACTTGAGTTCATTTTATTTCATCTAGTGCTGATCACATTTCCAGTAGACAGTAAATACAATGCACTGCTGACAGATGTGTAGAAATGTATATACAATTAGATGAAGAAATACGGGTCAGCACAGTTCAAATCTCAGTTTATGCCTTCGCATTTCCTTGAATATGGTTGCAAAATTGTTACCTGCTGATGCGTGGCCTCTTGCAGTATCAGTTTTCCCCTGCTCATCAGGCTGCTGCCGAGGAGGCTGCCCTGCCAGTGAGCGTTCGGGCCTTTCAGGCTTGGTTCAAGCATTCGCTGGAGTAAATGAGATTCTTTACCGGGGTTTCACATGCCTTTAGGTCAGGTCTTGGTGCTTTTTTCCAGCTGAGATGTAGTATTTCCTAAATATCCTGGAAGATACTCAAGAGAAGAGAGCTCTAAATCTCTGCCGTGACTTGAATGCAGTGAGAGACAAGCTAAAGCACCTGGGAGATCCACAGAATTAGGAATATGAAACAGGAGACAATTTTGATCTGTGGTTGTGGGTTTTTTTTTCCTTTTCCTTATCATGGAGAAAAAAAAGATAGAATCAAGCAGCAGACCTATATTTGATGGAAAGAGGGCATGTTTTTGTTTGGTTTGTTGTGGGGTTTTTTTTTTCCCCACAATATTCACAGAGCACGGAGTTTCACAGACAATTTCAGAATGAAACTTGCAATAAAGGCTTCAGATGCTGGTGTTGCCTTAACAATTTGCCACTGCTCTTCTTCCCCAGAATATCAAGCAGTTACTCTTACTGAAAGAGCCTGACTGTCGATCTCTTTCCATGTCATTTCAGTCTCCTACAACACAGTTAGGCTTTCACAACTCTGTAAGACAATCTTTCTGTTGGCCTTTGTAGTATACATGTGGTAAATGGTTTTCTGGTCACAGACGGGCTGGCAACATTTCTTATACATCCCAAAACAGTTTCTTTGGCAAAAAAAATCTGTGTGATTAATTTATAAATGAAGCAAGCAAAAGGCAAACACACACTGCAAATTGGATTGCAATTACCAGTTTTACAAGAAATGTTCCATGTCTGCTTTGTCTGAGAAAGGCAGATCTGTTGTCAGAGAATGAAAGACATTCGCAGTCCCCCAGTACAGTTATGATGCTAAAACCCATTGCAGTCTAAATCTACTTGAAATATCACAAGTTTCTGAGAAATTACTCAGAAGGGGTAAAAAAAAAAAATCAGTTGAGGTAGTAAGACTATACACATTTGTACGAGTGAAACATCTTCCAGATGTATGTGGAGGTTCTGTTCATTCACCTGTCTGATCTGTTCCTGTGATTTAGTGTGAGGCAGCAACTGCTGGTGGTTGGAATACAGATAATGTGAGGCAGAAGTTCCTCTTCTGACTTTTTGTGTAATGACTGACTTTTCACTTGATTTCTCTGTTTTCCTCCAAGAAATAACTATTTACTTGCATTTATCCCTCCGTCTGTCAGCCATATATACACACTGTCCTATGCACATCTTTTACAGGCTCTTTCAGCAGTTTCATAAGCCTGTGTTGTCTCACGTTACCTAAAGATAAAATGAAAAAGACTGTCTTTGTTGCTGTTAACATGAAATTATTAGCTATTTTCTTAGGTTCGGTAAAAAGCAAAGATCTGAAAGGAACCTGTATTGGTTTGTTCATCAGGCTGCATTACAAACTCTCTGTGTAAAAAAAAAAAGTTGCTATTGAAAAAGTAGATTATTATACATAGTATTGCAATGCATTTACTGTCACCTCCTTCTTTAATAGGTCTATGGAAATGCAAGATTTAGCCAGTCCTCATAACCTTGTTGGAAGCAGTGATGCACCGGGCAGTTCCAAACTGGATAAACCAAATCTCAGTAGCACATCAGTTACAACAAATGGAACAGGAGGCAAGTATAAGATACTGCTGGCACAAACAAAGTTTCTGGCTAGTTTTTACTAATATACATTTTTAATGTAATTTCAGTGATGAACATAAAACCAGTTATAAACTCAGCAGGAATTATGAACAAAATAGCAGTTGTGACAGGGTAAATCTGATTATTCCAACAGCATTTTCTTCAATTTGCACCAGTTGGAGTAAGAGGCAGAACTGGGCAAAGGCGAAACAAGGAAAATCTTGCAATGATTGATTTGAACAAAGTGTTAAAGGTTTGGTTATGCCTGTTGATAATTTGAAATAGATTGCATTTTCTGCATCATACTTCATTCCTGAGTAATAATTAACTCTTACACCCTGGGCTATGCACATTTAGGGTGAGTTAAAATCTCTATTGAAAGAAAAGCATCAAAATTAGACTCAGGTAATTTTTTTTTATTTTTCATGATGAACATGCTAATTCCATTTCTTGGCAGGTAACAAAAGTTAGTCATAAATATATTTATATATTTTCCTCAAAAGTAAGCGGTTATTACTGTTGTATGTATTACTGTAGGGACAGCAGTACCATGCAGCTACCACACAAATGATCCAGTGCTTTCGAATAAGAGATTCTGCCGTAGCTGCACTGGAGCAGTGGGAGGCACGGTCCCACGAGTCCTGTTCCAATTAGCGTCCATCAGAGTGACACCGTGGCTATGAGTCAGGCTAGAGTTTCAGCCCTCTCTTTTGGAGTTTATGTGTTGCTGTCTATTTTAACAGTTGGCACCGGGATTTTTTTTTTTTTTTTATTTGTTCTTTCTGGCCAAAATGTAAAGCATTTTATTCAATTATACCTATTGAAAAAAATATATCTGTCAATGTCAATAAAAAGCGTGTGTGCATGTAAGGGTAACAGAACTCCGCAGGGAAGGGCTCAACCATAAAGGTTCAACCTATTTATATTTTTAAATAGGATCCTTATTCCAGCGTAAAGAAGGGAAAACCTAAAACATACCATTAAAGAACACTAATAACTAGGTGCTTCTATATTATACTTGCATAAATAAACCAGTTAAAATAATACTCATAAAAACAATATGGTGCAGTTAAAAGACTTGGCTTAAATTGCAAAAACACTTACTTGCCCTGAAGACTGTTCATGTACCCTGAGCAGACATTCGTGACAATGAACCATTATACCATTCCTGTTCTCAGGAGACAACATGACTGTGTTAAATACTGCAGACTGGTTGCTGAGTTGCAGTACTCCCTCCTCTGCAACAAGTATGAGAGAGCCTGGTACCGTGCATGCGTGTGGTGGTGTGTCCCCGGGACTGCTGTGTAACATCTCTCCTGATTTGCTCTGTTCTTTCCTTACGTGATCTGAACAGTTTTATGGAGTTACCACCCCCCCCCCCCCCCATCCTTTTCTTTTCCACTTCTTCTCAGAGGCCTTTCCCTCAGCCAGAAAACTGGTAGGAAGTTGCAATAAATAGTTACCTTACCATACTTTGATGACCAAGGAGAATTTAACCTGCTTAAAATTATCTTAACCACCTACGTGCCCTGAGAGACTGGGAGAGCCCCGCAGTGAGCATCATTGCTGGGAACTACCAGTCGTCAGCATTGCTGGAATTCAGACCACTGGATTTTCCACAGAATGTCCATTTGTTTTATTTTTAGGTACCACATTGCATGATTACCTGAGCACAAACCAAGGTTGACATTATTGTTGCTACTCCTACTACTACTTTCATTGTTAATTAAAGCTTTATGTCCAGTGTGCTACTGCATGTAATGTGCCCCTTTATAAACATTTGGCCATATTTTTCAATCTGTTGTTTTCATTTATGATTTTCCTCTCATGTATTATTAATTGTGATGAGTAATAATGATTAATGATAATTACATACCTGACACTGTTGCAGTACATATGGGATTCATCATAGGTGTAAACATGCATCCCTGTGGCCCTCTACAAGCCATTACAGAGGTGATCAAGCTGTGCACGTTTGGACAGATATTAGGAATATCTCAAAAAACTTCCTTTTACCAAAACCCTCAGAATTAGATTGCCACATATCCAGAGAGAATCTACCACCAAAAAACTTCAGGCTGGAGAACAAAAGAATGTTTGCACTAAAATAAGTAATTCCATATGAGTGCTCCTGCTCAGTTACAAGAATTTAAGTTTAAGGATGGACTGAACTAACATAGCTAACATAACTGTCACCTCAGTTAACTGTTTCACATGTTCAGATAAATGTGGAAGGTAATAACTTAGAGTACTAATTATCAGTAGTGAGGAAGTGTAATGTGAAAGTCCTTGTATATAAATCTAATTTTCCGTAGGCAGTAGAATGTTTACATCTGTGCTTCTAGTTGAGTATATTCCTAGGAATAGCCTTAAGGCTTGATAAAAGAAAGAGGAAAATCATTCATATGACAAGCTCTGTTTTTCATGAGCTTTTAGTCAGACTTGTTTGCTCTGATAGCTATTGCACTTGCCCTGCTTCATGTATAGCAGCAGCATCTCTTGCTCCTAAAACTGTTCATTTTCAGTCCTTAATATAGAGTTTCTTTAGGGAAAAAAACAAAAGGTTGGCAGAGTAGTAGTGCTGGACTGCTAAGTCCTTTCATCAAGTGAAGAACTTATATTGGAGAAGCTGTTGCCTAGTGGGAGCAGTATTCTGAGTATGTCCTGGAATAATTAAGTCTGGAAGGGTTCTCTGCAGGTCACCTGGGCCAACCCCTGCTCAGAGCAGGGCCAGCTTTGCTGTTAGATCATGTTGCTCAAGTCAGCATCTTGCTGAGTGTTGAATATCTCTAAGGTGGAGCTGAAACAGCCTCTCTGGGCACCTGGCCCAGGGCCTGACTACTTTTGCAGCAAAGAATTTTCCTCTTACTGCTAATTGGATTTTTCTCTCACTGCAGCTTGTGTCTGTTGCCTCCTGTCATTTCACAGGGTGCCCTTTGAGAAGTGTGTGGCTTTGTACTCTCATCTCTGAACCTTCCCATTAGATAGCTGCTGGCAGCAATTAGCTCTCCCCTCAGCCTTCTCCTCCTTGTACATCATATGCTCCAGCCCCTGACCATAGTGGTAGCTCTACTGTGTTAGCGTGTGCAGTCTTCACTGTTAGCCCCACTCAAGAGTATTTCCAGCATGTGTTTACTCTTTTCAGTATTTAAAAATAATTAATCCACGCTTTAAAGAATAGACTATTAAATGTATAGTCTTCAAATTATTAATCCGAAATGCTTATTCAAACTCTTAGTCTTTGCATTATGTCTAGAGCAGTTGTCACAGTAGCATCAGAACCATGCTTTGTCTTGCATGTGTGAAGCATTGGGGTGATTCTGTGGTTTTAATTGTGTCAGCTTTTATTTCATTTCAGCTTAAATATCCCCAGGGTTTTGATCCATTGTTAGAATTGGGGTTTTGCAGGGGAGGGGGGGGGGGGAATGGGAAGGGGTTGGGGTTTGTTGTTGTTGTTTTTCTAGTTAGCTTAGTGGGTTTTCCCCTCTTAGTTTAATAGCGTGCAGCATAAAGACCGGTAAATGTCTAGCTCCACTGAGGAAATACCTTGATGAATTCCTGACTCTGATTAAATCTGAATGTAATGATGTAGAACTGTTTTAAGACAAGCACTATAAAATACTTTCTACATGTATTTCTCAACAAAACACAGTGCCAATTAGATGTTTTTCTTCAAACTAAGTACATGAGAGAGTTTCTTTCGGTTTAGATCCTTTACTGCTTGACAGGGAGAGAAAAAGATGGTGACTGTTGATGCTGATGGAAGTGCACTGCAGCTGGCATTAACCAGAACTAGGCACAACTCTAAAGTAAACATTTCAATTTATTACGCAAGTTCTTTCTTTTTTTTTAATAAAACAACATTGGATATTAATATCCAGGTTCAATTTTTAATGAAACAATATTGGCACATACTGGAGTGTCTTTCTGGGTGCAATACTGGACATAGGTTTGTAGCTTCATATGGGTAATGGTGGAATACCATCTTGAGTAGAGACAGATAAAGGTACGAAAAAGTATGGGCTTTTTCATGTAGGTAAATGTCCATACTCTGCAGAGAAGAGACATGCATCTTACAAAGTAAAATATGACCATAGCTCTTAAGATGGGAAAATACATGTCTTTCCAACGTAGTATGGGTTTTTTCATTCTTCTCCTGAAGTAAATGGAAATTTTACCTGCATATAGTAATCAGAAAACAAATTCATTCAGCTACTTTTCATGCTTCAGGCAACAATACATGTTCCATATTACCAAGAGCCCTGAAGTTCAGTGGAGGCAATTGTTTTGTGACAAATGTCCTTTAAGCTTTTTCTTGATGTATAGTGTACTAATCTGATGAAAATAAAACCTTTCTCTTCTAAATAGAGAAATGGGAATTGTTGATTACTCTTTTTCTAATTTTTTTTTAAAACTTTGAAGATAATAGTCTGCCAAATGACAAGGAGTGCATAGCAGCTTGAAAAATGTTGCTAAAATTCTTCTCTGATCATTTCATACTGAATTTATGCTTGCAGACAGAATTTGTGGGTGTGGCAGTTTTATTAAAGAGAAGTGATAATGAAAAGAAGTCTACATTTAAAAGACTCACATTTAAAGATTTTTTAATGTCTCACAGTAAACGGAAATGTACAGTCATGTAACTTGTGTAAGAAACTGCTGCTTCTTTTCCTTAGCACTGGGGCACCAGTGACACTCTCTCTGTCATGGAGACAAATACTTCCCCATTTTTCAAATGTCCCTGACTTGACAGGTGCCTCTTTGAATTCAGTGTAGGTCACTTGTGCACTTGTAGGCGTCTGCAGCATCCCAGGGGATTTACTGATGTAGGTAGGATCCCCTAAGCAGGGTGAACAGAAATTAGGTGTGATACCGTAGGAGAGGTAACTCATGTAGGGCCTGTCACAGGCATCCATACTGATAGCTCTGCACTTCTCAGTGGGCTCCTCATCGTGCTCACAGACGCTGTCAGGAACAGTGGTATGGTTCTGTAGGTGGTGTTTTGCCTTGAGAAAACCAAATCCTTTATTTAGCTCATCTGCAGACCATAAGAGGGATGAGGAATTTGAAGGCAGCTCAGGCCGTATTTGGACTGAATCACCCTCTGGAAGTTCCTCTCTTTCTAAACTGGACATAAAGGGGGATTAGTATTCACCTCTTCTATGTGCTTAAGTTAGGTCACTTGAATCTGAGCTCCAGTCTGTAAATACATTGCTGGCTCAGACCATGAAACTCCCCCCCCCCACTTACTGTTACCAGTGAAGTCAACCATGGATGCAGTGATGATGACAGACAAGAGCTTTGCTCAGCTTAGTAACTAGCTGGCAGAAAACATCTTTCCTTGCATGTGTTAGACCTGCTGACGGCCAGCCTGGATGCCACAGCAAAAGCTTCTCCAAAAATCCCATACTGTAACCTTGGAATTTCCATACATGGCATATGGCTGTAGTAGTGGCCCATGCAGGTCACCATTGCCACTTCGCTCTGCACTTCTGGGCAGCAACCAGCCCTGTGGTATCTGCAAGCAAGTTGCTGATACCACATGTGATAAATGCTCAGGTGCACACCTGACTGACTTCTGCAAGTTAATTGTGATAATATGTTGATGGTTTCCACATTGTCAGTCAAACGTCTAAAAAAAGCTGCAGTGTGTTCGGTTCTGCTGTTTCTTACCCCACCAATTAGAAGGGTGACTCCCAAACTCTGTTATTAAAGTCCTTGCTGGTCGGTCTCTTCAGGTAACATATTAAACTGTAAGATCTAGATTGCCTCTGTGGTACTTTCAGTTACAGCTTGGATGGTAAGAGTGCATGATGATCCATAAGAAATAACTTGAGTTCAGAGTGGACCCAAATGTTTGGTAACCTCTGAGTTAGAAGCTGACTTGTCATGGCTGTTGTTTGTGTCCTACTCTAGTTCTTTTGTTGGTTTTTTTTTCTGTTAAACCTCTCTATTTATGGAAAATAGCTTTCTGGTGACCTAGCTCAAAAAGCCCCCCACAGACTCTGTAAAAAGGGAATGGGAAAGGTAGAGTGCTGGCACTGTGAATGTAATTTGCTTCTATATGAGCATGAAACCATATTATTATTATTGTTTCACTTGTCAGGCAAAACTGGTTTTGTTACGTGCTACATCCCTTGACAACTAACGTTTCCTTCCTCTCAGCTACATTCAGGGAATTGTTAGAATCAATTAGGTTTCAATTGAAAACTCCCCAGAAGATATTCCCATTGCTGAAACCAATAGATAGATGAATGCACAGGTAACAAGCTGTGTAGATGGACGGCCACTCCAGACAGAGCAAGTGTAGATTATCTCGGTGTGGTTGGAGAGTGAAGGTCAAAGCTGTTGCACCGCATGCTTGTTTGAGCTGGACTACCTCTAGTGAGACTGGCATGAAGACTCCAGTATAAATTTAGAAGTAAAATCTCATGTCTACTTATTCTTCTATGTAGTGTCTCTTCTTGCAGTCAAAACAGAACCCATGAACAGCAGTGAGACAACAACAACAACTGGAGATGGATCGCTTGACACTTTTACTGGGTCAGGTAAAGCCATAATAAGATCACCTATTGTTAGATGAGCATTAGTATAGCATTTAATAACCTCCACTAATTAACATTTCACTGCATGGAAATGCTCTTTAAAAACTACAATAAAGTAACATTTTAATATATAATACATTTAATAAATAATAATGATAATTATTGTTGTTCTTATTATTTAAATGAAAATCTACAGTTGTTATAAGCCATGATCTTAGAAAAGCTTTAATGATGACTAAGATGATTAATGTATGCAAAAATAGCACAGTAATAATTTTATTCGTGGACTGTAGATTTTTCTCAGTGTTCACCTTGTGATTTTAGGAAGAAACAAAATGGATTGCATTTGTAACAGCCTTTTGAATTTCTAGAATTTTAAAACTTAAGGATTGTATTTCAGTGCTATTTTTTTTTCCTATGAGCAGTGTGTTAGTTTAAACACTGACAAGATTGCTATAAACTACCTTCTTTTCATGAAAACACAGTCTGTACTTTAAATAATCATAAGTTCCAGTTGCTTCTTCTTAAAAAATTCAAACAAACAGCAATTTTAAAGTCAAATCCTATAAATTATTGAAAGATGAATAGCTGTGAAAAAGAACAGATAATCTGTCTTCCAATCATTCAGCTGAATCCCACTAATAATAATAATATTAATAAGGAGATGAGGCAGAATAAATTTTCCATCTGAAAGTACCAGTTCAGTGATGGCCTGACTGAAATGTCACTGAGTCCAGGAATCACCACTCCTCACTGATACTTTGGGAGACGTAGGTAGTCAAACCCTATTGGGAAATCACAATGTAATGAAAATGCTATAGGAATTACCTTCCTGTTTCTGGAATTGTTTTGGGCTATTTTTTAGCAAATGCAGATATACTCTGAAGGTGCTTATTTGAAGTAGTGTTTATAACAAATTTCGTTCCTGATAAAAAGGTCTTTTGTGAGATGTAAAGCAAGCTTATATATACTTTTTCTGGTTAGAAAAAACCAGAAACATTCTTCTCATTAAGATTACCCTGAAAGGAACCCCAGCACCTTAAAGTCTTAACAGCTCACATAAAAAAATTAAGAGTCTATGCTGAAAATTAGCTTTAATTTTTCACTCCCTTGTTACTCTCTCCTAAAATTGTATTAGTAATGATTACAGATTATAAAATATCCAACCATATATATGATTTTCTCATTACTGGTGAAATTTTATCAGGTTCTGAAATACATTTAAGACATCTGAGTTGAATTCTATGTGTAAAACATGGCTAAGGCTACATTTTCATGAAAGGGTGCCAAAAATTGCAGCCTCCAGTTCAGGTTTAGATAGCTAAGTAACAGCTTGATTTCCCCAGGTGCCACTCACCCGTTAACTTCCACTGACTTCAAAAGAAGTATTGAGATCTCTACACTTTGGAGGTTTGGAAACAATCGGTGCCTCCAAAAAAAGGCAGGAATTTGAGCCTTCCACAATAATTTTTGTCTGCTAGCCACCTGCATACTCAAAAGAAATACAAACCTTATTCTCAGCTTAGGCCACAGACTCAAGTATTAAATGGGAATGGTCATTCTCAGTGGGAAACTGATAGTCTGCCTGTCTGGGTGATGTGCACTCTTCATCATCAGAGCGAGAGGCCGAGCTGCCTTGAAAACATGCTGAGCCTTTCATGGAGACTAAATCTGTTACTTTCACAATTGCTTTTTTACTGGTACCTGCAAATTGGACAATTTGCTTGGCTTGGTTTTGTGGAAGAAGTGCTAGAGAACAATAAAAACTCACCAGAAAAAATATTTCTTTGTCTTTTTTAACCTAACTGGTTGTTTGGGAACTTTAATGTGTTGCCAAAGACAGTAAATACTCACTAAGTACAAAGATGTAATTTCAAGCAAACCATCTGCAATAGAAAAAATAATTCATAACAAAGCCTGACACTGAACAGGTTTTTCTTCCTAATAATCAGTTACATACGTGTGTTATTCTCAACTGTGACAAGGTGATAATGCTGGTACATTCCTGAAGCTTTCAGAGCACCTGTGAGCTCATTTCTTGAGGATGCCTAGACATACAGGGTTATCACCTACTCTGTCTCTTACAAGTATGGGTCAGAAGGACTCAAGCATCCTTTGTTGAGTAGGGAAGGATTTACGTATGTTAGTAAATATTTTATGAAATGAGACATGAGTGAAAAAAGAAATCCTTGTGCTGAGATCCATTTGAGAGTCTGCTATGCATAAGTCCTCTCCTTCAAATATTCTACCCATTAAAATTGATTTCCATGCTCCAAGGGCAGTCAAAACCCATGATGTGTCCTGAAGCTGAGCAGAAGGATGAATCACAGAATCACAGAATTTTAGGGGTTGGAAGGGACCTCAAGAGATCATCAAGTCCAACCCCCCTGCCAAAGCAGGTCCCCTAGGAGAGGTCGCACAGGGAGGCGTCCAGACGGGTCTTGAATATCTCCAGAGAAGAAGACTCCACACCCCCCTGGGCAGCCTGTCCCAGGGCTCTGTCACCCTCACTGTGAAAAAGTTCTTCCACATGTTGGTGTGGAACTTCCTGTGCTTCAACTTGAGGCTATTGCCCTTGCCCCTTGTCCTGTGTCCAGAGACCACTGAAAAGGGGCTGGCCATTTCCCCCCGTGTCCCACACTTCAGGTATTTATGAACATTAGTAAGATCCCCTCTTAGTCTTCTCTTCTCAAGGCTGAACAGCCCCAGTTCATTCAGCCTATCCTCATAGGGAAGATGATCCAGGCCCTTAATCATCTTTGCAGCCTCCTCTGGACTCTCCAGGAGATCCCTGTCTTTTTTTTTTACCGGGGAGTCCAGAACTACATACAGTACTCCAGGTAGGGTCTGACCAGGTCAGAGTACAGGGGGAGGATCACCTCCTTTGATCTGCTGGTCACACTCCTTTCAATGCACCCCAGGATCCCATTGGCCCTCGTAGCTACCAGGGCACACATGAACAAGCCCTGTGTGAAGTAGCCAGCTCCATCCCTAATGATCAGCTTTAACACATAAAGGGATGGTCAGACAGACTGTATGAGGTGTAGGGCACAAGACAAAGACTAGGCTTCACAGGTAACTGTGGTGAACCTCAACTTTTGACTGAAAAGTTGAAAAACAAAGCTCATCCATCTCTTGTAACACAACAGTTGCCACAGTGGCCTTTCCCAGGTCATAGGGTGAGCTCGTGCTTAGGGCTGCGCTGCAATTCGTGTATTGCAGCTCAAGCGCAGGGCTCCAGTTCCTCCATCCTGCAGAGCTTTCCCTGGGAGAAACCATGCGTGAGCAAGGGTTAGCTGGGTGGAGAGTCACACTGAGAGACCCTCCTCCTCCTCCTCCCAAGAATGAGTTGGTAATTATATTGTAGTACTGGATTTGAAGCTTTGTGCCTCTGGAGTAGCCTCCCATCGGAGTGGGTATTCACAGGATGTGGAGAGCTGGACAGCCTTGAACTGAGCATTTTCATGCTCCACGAATTTGCTGCAGCTGCTGTACTGCGAGTGCATGCATTCTTGTGTTCATATTGCTTACAATGCTGGATTAATTTGGGAACTGTTTATCATTTTGATGGAGCAGAGAGAGACATTTGAAGTTCTCATCATCCTTTTTACTTAGTATTTATTGCACACAGAAAAGGATACAGAAAACAATTTCTGAAAGCTATAAAGGCAAAGCTAGAACGCTGCTGCTGTATAACCTACATTTGGTCCCCTTGTGTGTAGACATTCTGATTTGTTATTTAAATGAGATCCTTTCAACCTAAACTCTTTGCGCAGAATTTTCCAGATGTGTAATGAAAAAATCCAAAATTCTGGCCTGTGTTGATACACTGAGCCACCTTCGTAGGTTGAAGTATTAGGGTAACTGGAGTGAGTTGGCTGTCAGCTTCTCATCCCCTCTGTGAATCAGTGTTAGTGGGGTCTGGAATATGCCATTCAGCACCGTAGTGAGACTTAAGAAATCAAGGGCCTTATACCTGCCCCGAAGAACATTCCTCTGGTAAATCCAAGCAGGGAAGATTACAACAAGTTGATTTTTTCTGAGAAGAAAAAAAAAATATTTTGTTTTTAATATAAGCAAGTGTTTAGCCCTGCTCATGTGAAAGGCTACTTAAAGTGGTACGGTTACAAATACCATAACAACCTGCTTCCACCATCTCCTCCACTGCTGACAGCTCTCAGAAGCAGGGGTAGGAGGCTATCCAGAAGTGGAAGTTGTCGAAATTTCATAGAATTGCAAATCTGATCTCTGAGATAGAGGCATATTCCACCAGGTCTACTCAGCCATAGTATTGTCTTATGATAGGTCTTATACCCCCTGTTTCTCAAACATCTCAGGGTCTAAAATGTAGTTCATAAATCAGTGGGACAAGCTACTGGAGAAAGAGTGAAAGGAATGGGCTTCTTAGTTTGAAAGATACACAGTTTACTTTGGGGGCACTCACCCCTTTTTCTCTCTCTTCCCTGCAACTACTAGTATCATCAGGGAAATTGAAGAAAAAAAGAAAAAAAGGAAGTATGAATCAAATTATTTTCTGAATTTGTAAAATAAGGTATATGCAGAAATAACAAAAAAGAAGGCAGGACAGTTTTTTGCTGAAAAACATCAGGTTTTCATGGGTCCAGTGATTTAAGTGAACATTCATTCATTTTCTGTAGTTTACATCAGGTGTGGTGGAATAATAAATGTGCTTTAACTAAACTGATTAATCAAGTGAGCTGTCATCCAGCAGATGATGAGACAAGAAGTGGAGAAGTACAGGCGAAAAAAGATCGATAAGCTGATAATGGATCACGAAAGTTCCTTGCCCTGACAACCACCAAGGTCACTCTGTTAGATCTTGCTTGTCTTTAAAAAGGTCACAGAGATACAACAAGGAAGAATAATTGCTCCTCAAGCCTTAAATAACTGAGAACCTTTTTTAGAGTTCTATGGACTGTTGGTATATACAGCTATAGGTTCTTCTAGCATGGGGAATGCATCTAGTGGATCACTCTGCAGATAGAGTGTAAACCACAAAAAAATCCACACAAAATTAAATTCAGCATACATCTGTCACAGGCAAACACTCAATGTCTTTTAAATCAGCAACTCTTATACCTGTCTACCTATGAAACCTGGTGGCACATTTTCAAAAAAATTATTATCCAATTTTTATTTTCAAGCCATACTCAGCTGCACATTTAAAAAAGAAACTAATTGTTTTCTTCTACTGTATTTTTCTTTTAAGTCCTACATGCTCTAGATGCATTTAAACCAGCTTTAAAAATATGAAGTTCTGCATGTGTTCAAAGCAATAGACGTTAATTAGGCCTGGATGTAGAAATACATCATGTTTCATAAAATAGTTAGGAACCTAAGCCTATTTGTCACTTCTATAATTCTGAAAGTTCATTTCTACTACCATTACGAACAGCTCAGGAAGAGGGTACACTTTGAAGTACAACTATGATTGATTAGACTAAAGAAATTCCAGTGCTTCATTGTGTACTACTTTAATCTTTTGAAAAGTGAATGAACAGCAGATGGCCTAATAAAGACACTCTGTATGTTTGCCCAGTATGGATTTGCTCTGAAGGGATTGGTTCAACACTTTAGAGTACATATATTTGGAATACATCTGTCTTAGTCAAGACAGATGGCTAAAGGAAAGAGAAACTTCCAAACACTTGGAATTAATCCAGTGTGAGCACCGCTTCTGAATGAAATTTTAATGGGATGTGACTATTGTTCTGTTAGCTTCCCTGGAAGAATGCAGCTGTGAATAGTATAGACATACGCAATTTTGATGGCTACTAACCAAGACTGTTTATGCTTACTTTGGGAATAAAAACATTGTTAGTGGCTATGTTCTAGTCTGCCTGTTAAGGAATGGTATGTGTTTTCTAGTAGTCAGTCTGGTGTCTTTCCATCACCTAAAATGAGTACAATTAACCACACCCATATCAAACGTATTTTTTCCTACCCAGTATTGATATTACTAAGCCTGTTAAAGTGAGACTTTAGAAATACGTGTATGTTACTTCCATCCTGTGCAATGCTGTATGTTAAATCACAAGATTCTTTTTAACTACCTGTTTTAATACAACTTGCAAATCTGAAAGATCCGTGGTGCGTGGATCAGATTAGGTATGAAATGGCCTCTGCAGTATATTCAGAAACATGTCAGTCAAGCTGAAAAAGCATGACGTACCCGTACCAGCTAGAGAGTTCTACACAACAACGAATGGGTTTGGAGTTTTCTAATTTTTTCCATTAAGATGTTGTTGCAGTTCAGGTGACACCTACTTGGTTGAAAAGATGCCCACTTCAATAAGCTTCTCCACTAATGTCACTGCATTAGTATTTGGTCTGTTGGGCGGTGTTGGTCTCCTGATGTTTCTGACTGCTGTACTCTTGTTTTCTGTTTTGCAGTAATAACAAGTAGTGGCTACAGCCCAAGATCAGCGCACCAGTACTCTCCGCAGATCTATCCCTCCAAGTTAGTGTCTGCACCTCTTCTAGACTTTAACAGGGAATTGACCTTGGCTGTAGGCAGTTCTGTGATTTGTTGCAAACAAGTGCTCATCAGCAGAAGAAACAGAGAGAAAGGAAAATATCTAAGCCTCAGTGCTGGCTCCGTAGTAGCTCTCTCTCCAATGTTTTTTTCCCCCACATGGCTGCAGAGTAAGACCCCGCTCCATGCAGTATGGTATTGCTGCACAAGAAATACACATGAATATCTGCACACAGCAGAAAGGAAAAAAACAGACTGTTACATTCTAGGGCATCAGGATCATAACAGTGCTGGCAATGTATACAGACATATTTTGAAGAAGACAGTTTATATTTAGAAATCACAATTGCAAGTGCAAGATGCGTACCCTGCTGCAGACCCTCCCAGCACCAGTGTTGCCAAAGGCTTCCAAACATTCCTCAGTCACGAACCACCCTTTCCTCCTCCTTCTCTGGTACCATAAGATTTAAAAATCAAATAAATTGGATTAGCCTATGATCTCTCTTTTTTCTTTCTTTCTTATTTTTCGGCATCGTTAGGAATAGAATTTTTTTTTTTTTGAGGAAAACGGACTTTTGGGCCGTGGCATCCCAGAAGTGGGAACTTTACGAGAAAGCATCAAATATGTTATATGAAACTGCTGCAGTTGGGAGGCTGTTATTTCGCTTGTCCTACCACCGGCAGTTGTGCACAAGCGTACTTTATTCTAGCATGCCATCTATTTGTTCCCATGTATTTGATACAACTACCTCTGTGACTCTGATACAGAGAAAACATTGAAACTGTAGCTGATTAGGCTTTTTCCAGTTTCTTTAACAAATTTGGATTCATATCATGATAGCCAGTGTTTATTGATACAGAAGGTAGGTGCCTGCACTAAGAACAGTCCACATTACTCCAATTAAAACAGGTTTTGGCAAACTGTGTCTGATACTTTTGGCTAAATGCATTACAAGTTTTAATAGAATTTTTAATCTACTGTAATAATTTATTGGCATCTAAATTAATGAGTAATCCTTTTCTGATAGTAACTCCTGCCAACTGTACTGAACTAATTAGAAAGAAAAAATTAAAAAAGAGAATCTGAAATTTAGTCATGGCTTTTAATGGTCAGGTTTCAGTTAGCGTAATTCTGCAGAGAGTGTTTATTCAACTTTTGGTCCATAAAGTCTTATTTGACTTACAAACAATCCAAGACAAATGTTTCTCTGTATGTTTTTGCAACTCTGGAGGGCAAAAATTTTAAACTTGACTTTATTCAATCTCTCCATAAAACCCCAGTATTTATAAATAAAAGACCACTTTTATTTTCCATTCTATTTTCCTAGCCCATATTTTCCAAATGTTTAAAGCCCATCTAGTTGCCAAAGTATTGCCGTCAATATTTTTCATGCCGCTCTCAAGGAGCGCGATCCGTCTCCCATTGGAGCCAGAGGCTCGATGTCTGTTGAGGCAGAACTGTACACAGAGAACGGCTGCATGTTGTAGGTTTGATGTTCACCTCTGTATTTCCTTTATTCTTCTACTGGATTAAAAAAGCGTGAGGGCTTTTCTGATTTAAGCAGGTTAATCTTGGCTCAGAGGGGTCAAATCCATATGAAGCTGTATAGTGGTGCTACATTCCACTTAGAGCTGGGCACAGTAGCTTGAGAATTAAATTGTAGTGATGGGAAAGCACAGAATATTCACCACGTCCAGGGGACTGTGAGCCAGTGTTTTTCAGCTCATTTCAGTGGGTGATGGAACAAATCCCAGAAGAGGAACAGTTGGTAGAATAATGAAGTTTGGCAGAATAAAGATGCCTTTGGATATCTTTAAAACTTTTTCTTTACTTTATTGCTTGAATCAACATACAAAGTATTTATTGCCACAGTAATGCTATTTTTCCTGATATTTAGGCCCTATCCACACATTCTTTCTACACCAGCAGCTCAAACAATGTCTGCCTATGCCGGACAGACCCAGTATTCAGGAATGCAGCAACCAGCGGTCTATACAGCCTACTCACAGACGGGACAGCCCTACAGCTTACCCACTTACGGTATTTGGCTTCTTATTACTGCACCTTATGTAGAAGTAAGAGCAATGCTGACGTGAATGTTTTTGATATTTTTTTTTTATGTTTTCTTCCCAACTGTAAGAAAATATTTTAAAGAATCAGTTGAAAATTAATTTCTTATACAGATTTGGGTGTAATGTTGCCAGGCATCAAGACGGAAAGTGGGCTCTCGCAGACCCAATCACCACTGCAGAGCGGGTGCCTCAGTTACAGCCCAGGGTTTTCCACCCCACAGCCAGGCCAAACACCCTACTCTTACCAGATGCCAGGTGAGTAGCCACCACCGTCAGGGCTCGTCCCATCCCAGTGCTGCCAGCAGCCCCCTTTCCCCTCGTAGTGACGATAGGTTTTCCATTCATTTTTGTGAACTCCGGCAAGCACACTTATCATTGGCAGCTACCTTTAGCTCTAAAATTTGAAGCTAAGTTGGGTTTTTTTTTTCAGAACCTATATGCATGTATGCATTCATTTTGGGCTCCTGTTAATTTAGATCTGGTCGTGCAATGAAGTCCCTATTTCCACCTTCATGTTTTTATGGGGTGAAATTGCATGGCAGGACTGGAAGCATTTGTTGAATTTATTAGCAAACGCAACTCCCTTTTCCTTGTTTCCATGTATCTGTGTATGATGTAATTTGATACTTGTCTCTCTTTGAACTAACATAAATTTTTAGAATTACTCCTTAATTAATATTTATTCTTTTGTTGTTTATTCCATTATTAATTCACATATTACCCTTTGATCATTGATAAGCTGTTTAATTTGCATAACTTTAAAGCTTCTTATGCAACAATTAATCTTTTAAATATTAAAAACTACAATATGAATCATCTGATTGTTGAAAACAAGGACATACCTCATTACAGATCAATTAAAACCACATGGATCATTAAAAAATTATTTGAAAAGTTTTCTTGTCTCATAAATGAACATACACTAAAGCATCAGAATTTAGGAATGAAGGCAAAAGAGAAAAGCAATATTTGAGGAGAGGTGAGGCACTGCAATAAATTGAAAAATGCTTTCTCCATCAATGTGATGCCAATATCTTCCTCGTGGTGTGAAGAGAAATGTATGTCTGTATGCATGGAAGTAGTATTTCATCTCTTGTTAGGTTTCATTACCACATCGTACAGTTTGAACAGAAAATAAAAGTTGTTTGTTCTTCTGATTTGTCCATATCTTAACATGGAAGCATGTATTTAGAATTTTCACAAGAAATTTCTCATTGTTAATTGTATTTTTCTAATTTTAGGTTCTAGTTTTACACCATCGTCTACTATTTATGCAAACAATTCTGTTTCAAATTCTACAAACTTCAGTAGTTCACAACAGGTATGAATATTAACATTTTTATTCATCAGTTACAAGAGGATTTATATAACTCCAGTGATAGCATGTTATTTTGATTTCGATCTGTTGTGTTGAGTTAGACTCACCGTGGTTCAGTGCTGTTTTCTGTGGGTTCAAGGCTGTTTTCTGTGGAAAGCAATCAAAATCCCAGTGGAAGCCTACTTGCATCATTTGGCACTTAAATGCTTCAACAACCTCCCTATAGTCTTTTAGTAAATATCCTTAAATTTTAAAAATATTAAATATCCTTAAATAAATAGCTAAACTAAATGCCCAAAACTCTTGCAGAAGTCGTATGATTGCACACTTAGAAATAATTAATGGAAAAATCACTTATTATTCCACTTAATTAAGTACTCTGCTGCATTTGCTGTTTTAGGATTATCCATCATACACAGCTTTTGGCCAAAATCAATATGCACAGTATTACTCAGCATCAACGTATGGTGCATATATGACCTCAAACAACACGGCTGATGGCACTTCATCATCATCAACCTACCAGTTACAGGACTCTCTCTCTGGCCTGACTAGTCAACCAGGTACAGATCTACATTCAGGTGAAAACAATTTTGTATTTTATTCTGTACTTGCATAAAGACAAGATTTCCATACCTGGCTTGTTTGAATACTGACGTTTTAAGATCATGCCTTTGAGAAAACTTTATCATGCAAACCAGCCAAAATAAAGTTGATGGGTTTTTCTTAGTTTAGTTAGGAAACCTGTCGAGTTTGTTTGTTAGTAAATAAATATCTTCACAGACTGAGATGGTTGACTGTAGTAGAAGGTCTGAAAAAAGTTACAGCAGTCTGGTAGGCATCTGTTAGTGCCGAAAACAACCATATGGTAACAAACCTTTAGCAGATTTTGAAATAAAAGTTGAATGGGCTCTCCTCTTACTGACAGTGGAACAATCCCGTATCCACCTATATGTTCTGAAGTATTGCTGGAAAAGTATTTAAAATGAGATACTAGTGTTCATTTAAATATGCTCCACTCGTGCTAGCAAGACTACCTGGGGTTTATTCAAGTACACGCAAGCTGTGCTTGCTAATTCTCCAGCCTGGGTAACTAAGAATAGAGCAGTCAGTTATTAGCACAAGTCTCTTTTTTAGAAAATAGTGTGGAAGTGGTTGAAGTTGCAAAAAGGACGCTCTCAGGAGACACGAGGAGACTGACTTTGCCTGCCCAACTCTGCCCTCTCGTGCACATCAACCACAACACAGTGTTTTGTTCACACGGGTCTGTTCTTGGGGCACCGCAGCTCGATAATGGCAGCTCTTCAATTTTTCTTATTATCAACAAAACCCAGTTCACGGTCATTTATCAGCTCCACTCTGTGCATTCTACAAACACGAATGTTAACAAAGATTTCTTTCTTCTTTATTCTTTTTTGTGCTACGTTTCTAAGCTCCTGAACATCGCACCACTTTATTTTCCCCCGTTTAATATATAAATGGGACTAAAGTAAAGAAAAGTTAAAACTACATATTTGAAATGATGGATAGTATAGTGCAATGCTGTGAGGGTCTTCGTAGGCTAGTTTAGGAATTCACAACCACACTCAGACAAGCTTGGTATCTTTACTGGGTGAACAGAGCTTGCTTGTTCATGTTCACTTGTCTGTATTGTTTCTATCATATAGGAAGTTCTTTAAGATGTAGTTCAGTATTGTGTCATGATACTCATAACCTAAGCAGCTTGCTAAGGCAGTGCATAGCGTCTAAGGGAGAGGTTATTGATTGGCAGCTGCTTGGCTCAGTGTTGCTACATCAGTCTCTTCCAGGGACCCTGGCATCACTCAACAGCGTGGGCAGTGCCTGCCTCACCCACAGACTGTGAGCACTTACAGAAAGACTAGCAAACTGGGGTTTGGGTTAGGCTCTCAGTAGGGAGGAAATGGGCTTTAATCATAATATCAACTCATTTTATAAATCTTCCCCATTCTCATCCTAACAACTGCAACATCTCACTGAAAAGTAAAATAGAAAAACTGAAGTAGTGTAATAATCATCTTGTACAAAGGAGGGGAAACACTGTGTAGAAAAGTATAAGCAAGGCCTCATACTTCATACAAGCTGCTTAGATTTACTAAAAACATTGGAATTTTAGTTGCATGCATTGAAATTTTTCCTTGCCAGCTTTTTCCTCAGGCTGATTTTTAAAGTTCATGTGTGTGTGCATGTGCTGCAGCATGCCCACATGTGTGTACATGCATGTTTGTGATGTGGTATGGAACGGATATGGGGAGATACACGTTCCCTTGGATTCTGATGAAAGTGTAAAAAATCACTCAGTAGTCTCTGAATGCAAATTTAGGAAGAAGAAGCTAGGAAGTAACTTGAAATCAGGTGAAATTTCAACAGTTGCATCATATCCATTACAGGCACAGATCATAGGTGTTTTAAATGAGTGTGAAGAGTTCTCACAGCTGATGTTCTGGTCATTGGGCACGTTCAGTGTACTTGTTTCTTTGTTATTTCTCTGTATTTTTATTTGAGAAAACCAGGCAGTGCTTCCCATGTTGTCTCTCCCTTGTGTATCTCTTTGTCCTATGAATTCTGTGTAAATTGATCGTGTATGACAAACTCCCTGATATCGAATAGCATTGAGAAAAAAAGGAATCTTAGGTAGCTTGGACAGGTTGGAAAAATACTGAAGGCTTCATATCTATGAAACACTAAGGATGTTTCTTGTTTGTGGGTTGTTAAAGCATATGAATTTGTTTTCCTGTTAAGCAGGCTGTGCCATCTGAACTTACAAATCTGCCCACGCACTCCTTATTTCTGTGAAGTGCTGCACTGATCATGCGACCCTCTGCTGAGAGTGCAACACCCACTGTGCGAATACATGACATGCCTCTGGCCTTCTGTGCCACTGTAAAAATAAATCTCCGTCAGGGAGGCGCAGAGTCTTGGAGATCACTTCAGATGCAGCAGGTCGTGCCGCAGAGCTTCTGCACTCACCATGTTCATGGGCTGACAAGCCTTTATGGCTCCGTCCTTAAGACTGACTTACTCCAACTAAAGCCCACGATTCAACACTGCAAGGCACTTCACTTGTCTGCAGTCTCTGCTAGCTATTAATTCACATAACTAATCAAAGCCTCTAGTACTCTACACACACACGCACAGACACACACACACACACACACACACACAGAGACAGAGGATTTCTTGTTTCCATGATAAAGCCCCATCAGATCAAGAGTTAATATCAGTTACAACTTCATTTATTGACCAAGTATAAGAAAATGAGATTAAAATTGAGACGGACTTTACTCTTTGTGCTACTCATAACAAGTAGTAACACACTACAAATCAGGAAAGAAAGAGGCTTATAATGCCATCTTCTGGCTGGTCTTTCTGCTAAGAATATGTAACAAAAGTCAATCCATAAAGTGAGCATGAAGGCACTTGGGAGTTCATTCGTCCCACATCTGCGCAAGACTCAGGTCCTTGCCCTTCCCATGGACTTCTCCTCTGTGTTTGCATTGTGCCTTCCTTGCATTAAGATTGTTCAAAATGCGTTTGTCACCACAGGGTAACTGTGAGACAAAGATCTGTGTGCTCCACGGGCACTTCACCTTATATCAGGATATGTCAGGAGAACCGTTCAGGGATTCTGCCTCAGGAGAGGTATACATCTGAGTGTATTCAATGAGTGCCTGAGTAGATTTAATCCAGGGTGGATAAAATTTTAGCAGAGGAAATAGGTTTGTAGAGGGCCTGGGTAAAAGCTTCATGTTTCGGCACCTCACGTTCATATGTCTGGGGTCAGGCAAAGTGATATCACAGGTTCTTAGCTCCAGTCTGGCTACTGCAGCAGAGCTGGGTCTCTCTTAATTTGGTGAATTCAGTGGTAATTGTGGGTGACAGTAAAGTCACCCTTTCAGCTTCACTAGAAGATGGCATTACAAAAAACTGCACCAAATTCTATATGCAGACTGTGCCCACACCTCTTTTCTCCTGGTTAGGTGGCACAACTGTGTTTTGACAAAGTGGGGCGGATGTTCACATCGAACTAGAGGTGGGAAACAATGTTCTGGATGTGAAAGAATGCCTCCTTTTGTAACAGTGGTGCAGTAGCTCCCTGTCATTGAACTAGTGCTGCTGCAAGGTCTTCACAGCATGGAGGATGTGAACCAGTGCATGAGTATGTGTATGAACATGGGTGACAAAGAGGTTGTTCCATGTTCTGGTTTTAAGATTTTCCTTGTGATTTATTGGATCTCTGATGCTGCTCACAGTTCCAGTGGGAGAAGGATATGAGTTATATTTATTAGTTGGGTGTTAAATATTGGAAAAGCTAAAAAATTTCAAACATTGCAATAGCAATTACTGTCTAATATGAGCAGCAGTAGGAACTCGTCATAAGGTTTTTGGTAATCTTTGGTACTAGAATTTCTCACATGCTTTTATGTTACATGACTGAATTTTTAATAAGTTTTCCTTTTATCATCCTTTACCTTGTTTCTAAAGCATATGGAGGCTAAGAAAATGCAGTTGCTTCTTTAGCCTTCTGTTTGTACAAAACAAATCAGGCAATTAAACCTACAGTTGTTGAAAAAAACATGCACTACTGACTTCTGCAGTTTTAAAATAGATGCATACCTTGCGTTCAAATAAGAGACAGCTGCTCATTCTGATTTAGAGATTACAGTAATGAAATAAAGTTGGCCTTAAATATCTAGAACTTAGAAGGTACGGTGATAAGTCGCAGTACCTATTAATGGATAATTAAGCAATCATGTACAGCGTTGACCCAAACAGAAGCCTGGGGGCAACTGCTAATGGCTAATGCTAAATGAAAATTGAAGTTGCTTACTTCATTCGTTGCATACTTTCAGAGATTTAGAACGGGGCTTTTTAATATATTTTATTTTTGGTCGATTAGAATAAACAGAGTCATTGAGAACAGATGTTTTAATACATTACTGCAGAAATGAGTCTTGGTTTTGTTGTAAAATGTTGAAATTTATAAATATGAAGACTTCTGTGGTAAGAATCTAAACATTTATCTTCACTTAGTTAATTTTTTGGCCTTTTCATTTCAGGGGTTTTGGGTTGGGATATTTTTTCCACACTGTCAGAAAAATCTAGGAAATTATATTTTCGTACAGAACTCTTACACTCTTGGAACTGCTTTTGAAGCCAGTGTAGGGTTTTGCTGCACAAGAATCCTAGTTATGAGGCATCTTTTTTGTACCTTTTGTACACTTACCAAAGTGCATTTTGCTATTCTGCTTAGGGAGAAAGAGCGAAGATAATGTGACCTTATTGATCGCTCCACTACCCGCAGTGCCCTTACTGACATCAATACCATGCTGGGAATAGAAATGATTAGTCAACAAGAACTCTCTCTCCGTTCTGTAGGGACAAAGTGAAAACAGCATGGGAACATTATTCACTAGCTATTATTATTGCTGCTCAATTTTCCTGTCATTTCTTGGCAAACGAGGGTTTTAGCTGAAAGAGGAAATACTATGGAATGCATGTTATATGCATGTATCCAAATTAGGGAAGACCTACTCAAAATGATATCTGGAATAAATTATGAAATTACAGTTGTAAAAATCTCTTCTTAGCTACTACCAGAAAATTTGGCTCTGCTCTGCACCAGCAGAGAAGCACATTGCTTTTGCAACATTAAACCACTCATCATCTAGTTTGAGAAAAATATAGTAACATCTTCCAGGTGATAGCAGAATAATTTGAGTACTTTGCCAGGAAGACAGAGAGAGACACTTGATTTCCTCCTATTGTATGGAAGATTCATCTCCTACTAATTAGGGGCATAGGGATGTGGATTCTGAGCCATGAAAATGTGTCTTTATACTTCATATATGTCAGTCATTCAGTCAAATAAACCAACGACCCCCTAGAGAAGGCAGTGTAACTTAGATATATCCTTCTCCAGGTAATTGTCCATTCAGTTCAGGAACTAAATTTCTTGTTCTCCCTTTTCCTTGAATCTTGAATTCTTTCCTCACAATGTCCAGAGCTCCTGTTCAGGAATGTGACATTTTGAGTTTACATCTTATTCTTCCAAGAACTACAACAGTATTTTTCCAATCAAGATATATAAATATATCTTCCCGGTGTATTTATTTTAATAATCTTCTGTATGTGATTCACTGTAAGGTATAAATAAATTATGGAAGAAATAAAGAATTTAACTATTGTGTTACATTATGCACAGGTTCTTAATTGAGACTGCAGTCTGTTTTTTCTTCTTCTAGCCTGCTAGACTAGAATTCTTTTCTTTGTTGTGGAGGGGGAATGAGGTGAATGACTCAGAGAAGATCACAGAAACATTCAATCATTTGCATTGGAAGGGACCTCTGTGAGTCTTGTGGTCCAACCTACTTGTGGACAAGTCAGCTTAGATCATGTTGCTCAGGACTGTGTCCAATTAAGTTTTGAGTATCTCCTAAGGCAGAGAATGCACAGCCTCTCTGGGCACCTGTCCCAGGGCCTGACCACTCTCAAAGTGAAGGATTTTTATGTTATATCTAACAGGAATAGCCCTTGCTGTGATTTCTGTTGTTTCTTGTCCTTTCTCTGTATACCTCTGTGAAGAGTCATTCAGCCTTTCCTCCTGTGTGCTCCACTACTTCAGTCTTGGTGGCCCCCACCTGGACCAGCTCCAGTTTGTCAGTATCTCTCTTGTTTTATGAGGGCCCCAAACTAGACATTTTTCCAGACGTGTTCTTGCAAGTTCAGAACAGAGCAGAAAAATCACTCCTCTTGATCTGCTGGCCACTTTCTCTGTTGCCTGGTGGACCTTAGTGACCACAATGATGCTCCTTTATAAAAATGAACAGTGTTCAGATTCTAGCTCAGAATCAGATGTATCAAAGATCATTCCCAGGAAATGTTTGTACTAAGTGTTAATTTATGCTGCAACTGTACTGTCATGAGCACTTTTAACAAATATTACTGAACTGGCCCAGAAACACACTATTAAATGTAGCACAAGGACTCCCTTGAGTCAAACTCTGTAATAGATGTCAGATCTAGGCTGTATCCTTTCCTTTTTTTAAGGAAGAAAGATCAAATTGTTAACAGGATAGATGGTGAAGGAGGATTTATGTCATTTAGCACTTGGGAACATAGCAAAAGGGGTGCTGAAGTGATATGAAGAAAAGGATATTTTCTGTTTACTGATGCCTGGCATAGAAATGCTTTATAAAGCATCTTCAGTCTGTCTGTCTGCCTTAGCTGCTGGTTTGTGATCACCTCTAAAGCCTTTTGTTACTGGCAGAGGCAAAGTAGTTTAAAAGGGTAAGTCAGGGATAAGCCTCAGTGTCAACAGCAACTACGCCATGCCAGACCAGAGGTCCTTCTGACACTTGTCTCTGACAGTAGGCAATAGCTGAAACTTAGAGAAAGCTGGTCAGAATGCAAGTATGACTTCACTGTCGTTCTGGTAGTAACTGGAATACTGCGTAAGGTGAGAAAAAAGTGAACTCTGCTAAAAAACAGGTGACATGGGAGGAAGAGATGAAGCAGGAAGATGACTGACTTTTCTGTTGCAGGGCTGAGTGTCAGAGGGTGTTCTGGTAAAAGTAATGCAGAACGTGGAAATAAGTCCAGATGAATTCCAAATGGGAAATTCATTACTTTAACTTTTACTTTTTTGGGGGTGTTGGTGGACGTGCTTAAAGCCTAGAAAGCCAACTGTATTCTGGGCTGCATCAAAAGAAGGATGACCAGCAGGTCAAGGGAAGGGATTCTGCCCCTTGCTTTGGTGAGACCCACCTGGAGTACTGCATCCAGATCTGGGAGCACCAGCACAAGAAGAACATTATGCTGCTGGAGCAAGTCCAAGTCCAGAGGAGGGCGATGAAGATGGTCAGAGGGCTGGAGCACCTCTACTATGAAGACAGGCTGAGAGAGTTGGGTTTGTTCAGCCTGGAGAAGAGAAGGCTCCAGGGAGACCTTTTAGTGGCCTTCCAGTAGCTAAAATGCCCTACAGGAAAGACAGGAACTGTTTAAAAGGGCAAGTAGTGATAGGAAAATTTTAAACTAGAAGAGGGTAGATTTAAGTTAGATATAAGGAAAAAATTCTTCACTCTGAGGGTGGAGAGGCCCTGGCACAGGTTGCCCGGAGAGGCTGTGGCTGTCCCTTACCTGGCAGGGTCCAAGGCCAGGTTGGATGGGGGTTTGGGCAGCCTGGTCTGGCGGAAGGTGTCCCAGCCCATGGCAGGGCAGTGGAACTAGATGATCTTTGATGTCCCTTCCAACCCACACCAGTATGTGATTCTGTGAACTAAAAGACTTCCCATGGTTTGAGAAGTCATGAGCGTGACTTTTAAAATACATCTTCCTTCCAAAATATCAATAGTTTGCATGTGCTTATGTGTACTTGTATGTATTTATATGTCTGCACATGCATACGTGTCATTTTAATGTTTCTCTTATTTTGCTAAGGTTTATAATGTGACATCTGCAGATTCCAGCTACGTAAGATAAACCATGTTACCACTCATTTTATACAACTCTTTAGGTGCATCTTGTGGTTGAGTTTGCATACAGACATTCTCATTTCTATGAGGAAAAAAAAAGTTTATTATTTAAAAATCCAGCACTAATTTTGCCATGACTTTACAGGGGAGTTTGACACAGTGCAGAGCCCTTCCACGCCAATCAAAGATCTTGATGAGAGAACATGTAGGAGTTCTGGGTCAAAGTCTCGAGGTAGAGGGCGGAAGAATAATCCATCACCCCCACCAGACAGTGACTTGGAGGTATGCCTGTGATAACTGATGAATGGTGATGTGAAGGTTTCTTCTGATGAAAAGTAAATTTTGAAAACTACAGCTGTGCAAATAGCTTGAGGCATTTTAGAAGGCGTCATGGACTCGGTCTCACTAACTGAATATAACAGATATTAGTTGCTCTTTTAACATACATGTACAGTGAGACATTTCTGTTCTTTATGACAGTGCAGAAAAGTAAATGTGATTCAGCCTTGTACTTTCTTAGCTCTAAGATTGTTTGCCTTTCAGTTTTCCACCCAATAGAACCGCAAAACTACGAGATGTTTCTGTGTTCAGAATTGTCACATTTTCTTTTAGTTTATCGAACGGGAACCTCAAATATTTTGCTCATCTTAATTGCATGTATTTATGCAAGCAGTACAAATACCCAGGCTCATCTGGCCATGGCCATTCAGAAACTTAGGCACAGGTTTGTCCTTGTGCTTGTAAGTAATGTCAGAGGATGTCAACGGGGCAGCTTACATCAGTGAAGTTACAGCTGCACTTAAGCATGTGCAAGATCAGTGCCTTAGTGAAGAAATCTATCTGCCTAATATATGGGGTGATGATTTAAAACACAGGTGACCTCTTAGCAGCGGAGTAATTATAGTCTTATTACTCCTGTGTTAGCAGTGTGCTGCCTTACAGTGACAGGAGGAGGAGGAGAAGGAGGAAGCGGGGTGCCTGTGTGTGTGTGTGACACACTCCAGCTCAGTCAGCCGGGGAAGGTGCTGCCCGCCGGTGCGGTGTGTCCCCTGCTGCCACCAGCACAGCGCTGGGAGTGAGCAGCCCTGGCCAGCACCGCTGCTCTGTCTTCACTGACCAGCTCTGGGCACAGCAGAGAGCAAGCCTCCTGCTGGGACCTGGCCGCCCACACAGCCGCTCCTGCCTGGCAGGATGGGCTGCAGTGCTAGGCACTGAATGTAAACGCCATTGCTCTTATACAGAAGCTTACATGTTGGAGGATTTTTTGCTTTCCAAAGGATTTAACTTTTCCAGTGAAAAGACTCTGTGACTTTATTTTTCCTGTCACTTTTTAGTTTACCAGCGAAAATGAATCCCTTATCAATATAATGAGTTTCTTTCCCTTTTTTGGAGTTAGAATAACCCATTTTATCCTACAATATTATTTAAATCCTGTGTGACATTATATATGGCATAGAGCGCTGTTACCCAAGATTTAATTTTAGCTGTAGAGAAGAAATAAAGAACTTTGAATCAATAAGACTTTCAGAGAACTACCTGAGAGTACTTCTTATCCTGAAGTTAACAGTTATGTTTGACCCCTATCATGTTTGTGAAATCTGTGTTATACAGCTTTTTTTAAAAGCTTTTTAGAGGACAAATAAGAAATGGTTGAAGAGTTCACAAGTTCTTCTTCTTTTGCCTTTTTCCCATGCATGATACACTGTTCTCACTGATTTTCAGAGAAAACCTTCTCAGTTAAGTGACTGGTTAAATTTTAGGATTCAGGTGACTTTTAGGGCCCCTGGGTGGGATGGTGCTGGGACTTTGATGTTACTTGCTTAATAATTTTATCCCCATTTCTGTTTTCAGCGTGTATTTGTTTGGGATTTGGATGAAACAATCATAGTCTTTCATTCGCTGCTTACAGGATCCTACGCACAGAAGTATGGCAAGGTATGTGAGCTGTGAATTTTGTGTCAGTTCTCTGTGTCAGAGCTACCTGGCCTGCACGTGTACGTGTTTTTCACCTACGATGTTCATCATGGCTTAGGTGAAGGTTGAAGGGAAAGTGTAGAGTAAACCCTGTTTTCAGAGGTTTAATGTGGAAAACTTAAGGAGAGAAGCGAGAGACAGACCCTAAGCACAGCATATGAAGCAGGTCTGAAGCAGATGCTGCAAATGAGGGAAGAGTTCATAGAGGAGCAAGGATGAGTTCCTGAGGTATGCTGGAAGAGGCATAGCAGAGAGATAACAGAGGTGGTGGGCAAATGCAAATAACTGACTATTTGGGTGCGTAGAGGAAGAAATAAGAAATAAACTGGAGCAATGGCTGAATTTATGGGGAAATAGATGGATCGGAATGAGCAACTAATAGACAGACCAGTTTCAACAGCAACTGCAAATGTTCTTCTTTGACTCCCCAGCTTTTCCAGTGAATCTTAGGTTCCCTTGGCTGGCTCTGGGATGAGTAATGCCAGGGAGTGAATCCCTTTCCCAGGCAGATGGTTGTAACTCATCCTCTCCCCTCCAATGAGACCCAAAATCAGTTCAGGCCATGGATAAGCAAGCAGGAGAGCAGAGAGAGGCAAACAAAGACTGAGGGAGCAGAGGCTTCCCTGCTAAGTCAGCAGCCCCAGCTGGGCTGAAGGTGGAAGCCCAGGGCATGGCCTCTGGAGCAAAAGCAGAAGGGATGGGTGGGAACACCAGGAGGAGCAGCAGGAGCAGATTGCCTGGAAGGGTAGAGATAAAAGCTTGGGTAAAACAAAAAATTAGGGCAAATATATGGAAGGAAGAAAATGGGCAAGGGGAATGTTTCTGTGTACATAGGTTGATTTCTAGGTGTTGTGCCATTCAAATGAAATTAATAGAAAGATATTTCTTTTTAAGAACATAACCATGTTGATCCCATGTCAGATGGAGGGCTTGTTAAGCCTGTTTCCTTCCCCTTTATCCCAGCCAGAATCAGATGTTTAAGAAAAGGATGTGAGAAACATAGAATATGCTCTCCAGACCCACCTCCCCAGCCAGTGGGTTAGAAATGTCCTAAACCAGAACCTGTGGATTATTATAAGCACAGATGGGACAGTCTTCTGTGTTTTGCAGCAGGCTTTTGTGGTTATTAAAAGAGAAAGTTACGAGGAAAGCTCACAGGCCCAGACAAAAATCTGAATTTCTGGAATGCAGAGATAAGGGTAGTTACTCATGGCTTGTACAAAACAGCCTTGCTTGTTTTGCAGCTTCACAGTGCCAAATCAGCATGCATTTCAGTACTCTGTCAAAAACTCCTTTTCTCCTGTTTTTCAAACAGTGTAACAACAGTGACTTTGTCAGAACCGTTTCTAACTTATACTTAACAAAACAAGAGAGAAACGGAGCTGAACGAGAACATTTAGAGTGCAGCCCATGCCACAGAACGTGTTGAATTGCCCCAGTAATGCAGTCATTCCTTTCATCCCTTCTTTGACTCTGCCTTTAGGGTGTTTACATCTCATGTGCCATCTCATACAATACATGAGTAAAGTCTTAGTCAACTTTAATGCAAAGTTTTAAAAACCAGAGCAAATCTTGTAGCTCACAAAGATCTACGGAAACCTTTGAAAACTGTTTTAGATACAGGAACAGAAACGTCATTCCTCTTGGTTCCCCATTTTTCTGAGTAGGGATATTTGAAAAAAACCCAGTACCACTGTTCTTTATGAATACATCTGCTGCTCCGATTGACTCTCCATAAAAATTCCATAGAAATAGTAATGGCATATTAACAGCCGCTAGTACTGACAGCAGATAAAGTTGGCTTGTATAAACCAAGAGTATCTTAAGGACAAGTGAAATTAATGCCGTTATACTGCTGAGATCAACATCAGTAAACAAATGTCATGAACAACATGAAGTAAAAGGAGAGGAATTCTTAAGTAAAATCCTCTTCTTTCTTTTTTCTTCTTTTTTTTATTTTTTCTTATTTTTTTCCCTCTTTTTTCCTTTTTTTTTGACTGATAGGTAGCATCCACACAAGTAGGGAAATGTGTTAATTTTCAGAGACTGTAAAATAAAAGTAGTAGACCTTTCCCTTTTGTAGTGACTTCCGTTGCCATATTTATAGAGAGCTTGTTGGAAAATGAAACTCACATAATGAGTAATTACCTATGAAACTCCTTGACTGCAGGTTGGTTAGAGCACTAGGAAAGGGAATACAGGGAGAGTTTATCATGAGCAGGCTTTAACTTTTGCATGCCATTGAAGTGTTGCCTAAACTTAAGTTGGGATGTGTCTGAGCCTAAGTGCTAAGAGGTTAGACATGGGAGAAGGGAAAGAGAGCACAGCTGGACCTCAGTCATTCTCTGGTGCACGACCTCTGTAACAGATGTGGCCCTTATCTTTTCTGCATATGATTTCCATCTGTAAACAAGGTGTAGCTCCAGACTGAAGTCTGGATTGTTATGAGAGTTGGGTTGCTATGAGAGTAAATAGTCTTTGAATTGTGAGGTTTTCATCAGAAGTCTTGTAAACACATAGATCTTTCAAAAGCGTTGAGAGTGCTGTTTATCCTGGAGAGGTGGTAAAAAATTGTTAATTCACGATGCAAAAAATTTCAGGGTGGTGTAAGATTATGCTGATAGTAAATGATTTAATTGTGGTGATTTGCTATCTGATTTAAAAAAAAAAATAAAAGCATGTAATGTCACACAGATGCTCAGCTGTGCACTCTGTGTTCTTCCATATGTATTTTGTGAGCTCATTTTGGATAATGTAATCAGGTTCCTCCCAAAAAAGAAACCACAAAAAAAGCCCAACCCAACAAACCCAACAAAACAAACCCTCGCCAGAAAAGCAGAGTTTTTGCCTTCCCCCATATTTAAATATTGTAAATTAGATTAGTGAGGCTGTAATGTGTACATTGCTTTAAGGGAAGGTATCTTTTTTTACCAAGTGTGCTCACTTCGTATTTTCAAGGAGAGTGATGCTGTGTTTAGAGCTAGTGTGAATACACAGACATGCAAGGATATTCACCTTCAGTTCTTTCCCATCTGCTCCTTGAGATTTAAACTTCCATACCCCTTTTCCTCTAGCTCTTTACCACATTTCTTGCAGTAACTGGGAGAAAACAAAATATCCAGAAATTAGTCTTTTAGTCTTTCATCTCTGCTGCAATTTAGGCTTCATGGGGCATGCGGTGAGTGGAGGTGCAGCTTGTGGAGGTGTCCACCACACTCATGGCCAGGCAGAGGGACCAAGGTATGAGAGCAGGACCACTCAAGTGCTGCAGTGGTACCAGGAGACAGTTTCTCTTTCAAAGCATTTCTACAGTTTAACAAGAGGTTGGGGTAAAAGAGAAAAGCAAAAGGCAAACCTTAGGCAGTGGGAGCATTTGTCGGCAGAGAATATGTGAGAAGGCCTGGGTCCAGTAGGCAAGTTTCAGGTCATGTGTTTGTCAAGAGAACAACAGATTTCAGACACATGCCTGAGGATAGTCACTCTCCTTGGTATATACTTGTCCAGCACTTTGCATGGTGTGACAATGGCCTGATTTCACATCTATATAGGTTTGTGATAATAACCATGTTAAAACAAAAACTAGGGATTTCCTGAAAAATTTAACTTGCTGGATGCAGATGTAAACATCTCATTTAAAACACAAGGCAAATCACTGTTCCTTATCTGGGCGCCAGTTAAACTCTGCTGAAGTGGGCGAGATTTGGCCAGAGGTTGGTCAGTGCATCATTCTGATAGTTATAACATCAAACTTACACAGAGGAATATTCTGTGGCTTGCTGTTTTCTACCTGTGGATATTTTGGAACTCTATAATCCTTGTGGTCCCTTCCAACCCAGACCCTTCTATGGTGCTATGATTTCTGTCTAACTTTTGGTGTAGTGGTTATTTTATTGGGCTGATCAGAGCTACCATAAAAAGAGAACAAAAACTGCACTGCAGCTCTGTTATTTTTCAGGGACACTCTGCTGCCTCCCAGCAGTAAGAGTGCCTCTCAGTGCTCAGCTCCTTTGCTCATCTGCTTCGTACTTCATAAAACTAGTACATTTCTATTTTTAATTATTTACTGCATTAGCAAATTATGAACATTGGCATATGAGCTGTTATGTTATGACTTGTGTGGCTGATGATGGTTTTTGCAGCTGAGCACCAGTTGGCAGATACAGTTTTCTACAGTGCTGAGGTCTTAAGTGAGGATTTGTTGATGTGACAGGACATGTGTTAGGAGATGTCATCATCTGTTAAAAGTTTATGAGGTACATTCTTACTCCCTGTGAACAGTGTGTATTCTTTGTTCCATTGCATTCCAGTTATTCTTGCTGATTTAAGGCTGCTTAAGCTGGAGTTTTGTCTACCTCTGAGCTTTATACTTCATTCATTTCTCCCCAGTCAATCCAGAAGGCAGGGATGCCCAGTTAAATGCTGTGATTCAAGGTGCAAGTGCTTAAAAAAGAATGAAAGTCCCTTTTGATCTTAGAAGAGGGAGAATGTGATTTCCAATTGTAAAAATCAAATCAGATCCACATCGATGATCACATTTTGACATTTTTGATGGCATGGCCAGTGACAGAAAGATGTCAGGGAGGTCACATTAAACTTGTAAACTTCTCTGGAAAGGGCTCAGAAGCTTTTTATGGATCACTCACTGCTTGTCCAGTCATTAAACATTTGTCTCCATTAGTACCCACAATGACATTCCCAAATTCACTCATAAATATGCTTTTGTCCACCTGTATTAATAGTGTGTCTCTCATGACCTCCAGTTGCCCTCTCCATTGACTCCCTCACTGTCTGAGACCTCCGAGTCCATTTTCCTACCACCTTCTAAAGAGCATGGAACAGAAACTCCCTATGGAGTACGTGAGTTTTCCTTCAGCAGACACCAGATATGGTTGTTAAGAAGAGATGTATTCTCTTCCTCCCTTGCCACCCACAGGAAGCTTTCCTGGGAACAAGTGTCCCCTATGAGAGCGAGAGCTGAACTTAAATCTGAGATTCCTGTGTAACATAGGGAAGTGTCCTTAAGCCAAAAATATTGGTAATTAACTTAAGCATTTCCACTTTGTCCAGAGATTGGTTTTAGTTTAAGTCTATTCAGGACAGCCACCCATTGGAAATCTATTCTTAGAATATTATTAATGTATTTTGCTTGTTTTCTTAATTATTTTTAAGTCTTCATGCATGCAAATTCCTGTCATAATGAATCTACCGGACAGTCTGTTGGTCTGTTTGCCTTCTGAGATTTTATATAAAAGAGTTTGGTATGTTTGAAAAAATTTTCTATGCTATTAAATTATTTTTAACATAGTGTGCTGAAAACAGACCTTACAAGACAATATTAAATGGTTCTCTTCCACTAATGGATACCAAGATTTTAGGGCTTTACTCCGATCATTTTCCTCTTGGTCAAAATTTTAAATATTGATCCTCCTGGGATAATTTTCCAAGTCTCCCAGGAGGCATACCAGTGGATGGACCAGTCTAGTACAGAAGTCCACCATCAGACAGCCTGGCTCCAGCTTAGTGCCTTCATACTAACATAACTACAGCCTTTTGTATTTTGGTATACGGAAGTGCTGTAGCTGGTCCTGACTCTTTTGCACGCTCATGATATCTGGCTAAAGTCATGCCTCTGAGGGGCAAACAGTTGTGCTTTGTCATTCTGCAAATTCTGTGGAGAAAACATCCAGTTTGGGGTTTTTTTAAATTATTGTTCTTTATAGGCCTGTGCAGAGTAGCACAAAATAGCATTTTGGCAGAAGCTCAGTCGGCCTTTTATTCAGTGTCTCAATTTGCCGTGCTCAAATCTCTATCAGCTGCACATGCTTCTTGCCTTCTTTTCAACACTCAGTTCTTTGTGCCACTTGAGTCAGTCTGCAACTTCTGCTTCGAGTTGAAAGACAGTAAAACGATCACTGGGATCTTCTTCCACATTATGCAAACATTATAAAACCACAAGACCCTGACAAATTTACTTTCTCCATTTTCATATGTGAAGGAGTGAACTTAAGATGAGCTGAACGTGATGTTTAATTCTTGTTAAACAGTTGCAGTGCAAGCTTTGGCCAGTTTATTAAAGGAAGACTTGTTCATGTCTTGAGAATTCAATTCCAGTGACTCTTCTGAGCAGAAGTTGTAACGGGGAGATCCCAGACTGATTCCATGCTACGCTGAAATTAATTCTCTTTGCTTTATTTTATTTTACATATAGTACCTTGCAATATCCTATACGTGCCTTTGTCAAAACAGGAATACAGGAAATCTTATTTTAACAGTAATAAAGTCAGGCCTGGTTGGTTACAAAACTACTACTAATAAGAAAATCATAAAAGCTTTGTCGCATTTACGTCCTAGGCAAGGCAGGAAATTGTGATACATAGTTGGTAGTTTCTGTAAAAATAAATTGGATTATAATGGAATATGTTATAGCAAATTTCCGCATTTAAGGCTGCTTCTACCCAGGAAGGGGAAAAAAGAGGCCGAGAATCAAAAAGTCTGAGATTCCAGTCTTGGAAGCACTCCAGCGAATAACTTAGCTCACATAAATAATAATGAGTTACCACCTGTGCATAAAGTTATGCACATACCTTAATGTTCATAGGATTGAGGTAAAGAAGCATATTGCAAATGCTCTTTATTCTATTGTATCTAGGAAGAAAAATTTATAATTTACTGTGCACAGGAAAAAACCACAAGAGAAAGGAGAGAGAAACACATGTTTGCATGTGATGACATTTTGATAAAAGCATTATGGCTTGATGAGGAATCTTATGAGTCCAGAGTATTTTCATGGTTTGTGTGCCAAGCATCTTACATGAGTTTTTGCAAATCTGTTAACGTGTGTTCCTTAATCATCCCCTTGGAACACTGACCTTTGCACTTGCTGCTGCCTTCAGCCACGTGACTTTCAGATCCAGTGACTGTCACCGCAGAAGACGTAGGAGACGAAGTTATGTTACTAGGCACTGCATTTGTTTTCTACTTCTGAAAGGTAGTCTAGACCAGTTCAAGGGTCAACATAAAAATATTTCCTTTCACTGCCAGAGGATTGCATCTAACTTTGGATCATTACAATTTCTGGTACGCTGTTCTCCCCTTCAAGTCTGACTTTTTCATGAGCAAGGGTCAAAATATGTCTATGTTTCAGATTTTACCATTAGCTTTTAAGTGCTTGAGGGCAGAAGCCATCTTTTATTCTGTCGTTGCAAAGCCCCGGAGCAGCGGACGTCTGATCCTGATTGGGAAGCCTTTGATCCTAATACTAACAAATGATCATTTGAGGTTTTCTGTGATTTTGTTGCCAGATGCTGGTAAACTTTTAGACTTTTAATCTCAAGGTATTTAAGAAAGGATTTCAGAAAACTTGCTAGTGTCTATCAGAATTTAAATGATGAAATACAGGGTTTTTTTCTGTTTTCATGAGAAGAGGATCATGTCTATTTTAAAAGTCAGTTGAACATTAAAACAGTTAACCCCACAAGCTCGGGCAGATGATTAAGGCAATGATCAAACTAGTTACAAGGTGTCTGCTAAGCATCAGGAAATGTCTGTGTGCATTCTTACTCTAAAATAAAAGTAAGGGGATGCAAATTGGCTTAGCCTCTTTCATAGCAAACCTAGAAAAGTTAATTATCTCATAGTTACTGTACACTGCATGCTCTTAAGACAAACTGCCATTGCAAATCAGTAGATTTGTGGTGTCTTGCTGAGGTAGAGTGATTTGACATGACAGTGTAGAAGCTGATCTACAAGCAGATGCAACGTTTTGAAAGACTCTCACCCAGGGACAGGAATCCTGAATTCCATCAAAAATTAAGGGATGATCTGTAGAAAACAAAGAAATCTACATATGCTTTTCCATTCCTGTGGACCACCTAAAGAATTGTGCCATAGGTTGTAGGCACAGCAAGCACTTAGAACAACACTTACAGGAACCTTGTTGAATTAATACCTGCAATAAAATCATAAAGCAGAGCCCAGGAAATCATCAGCAAGGGCCTGCATGGAAGAGAGGTAGATGCTGAAATGGAGAAGGACAAAGTGCAAGGTTTAAGGATAAATGCTGGAGCAGCAGAAAGTGTGGGAAAATAAATTATACAGACCTAAGCATAGGAAAGACAGTGATGATTTATCCAACATGAACCTCAATATGTGGAAGCAGGCATGGGTTCACATTACCTTTTTGTATTTCTGTAAAGCAGAGACATTAGAAATGAAAAAGGCCTGTTAAAACACATCTTCCTATTATGCTATAGGATAATTGCTTACTCAGCTTTTTTATGCCCATAAATTGACAGGGAAGATACTTCGAAATTTTTAGAAAAGGCTCAGGGAAGAAAAACGTCATGTATTCTTGTTATTATAATAAATGTTGGTTTTCTTATATATGCCTTTGGTGAGAATTTCCTTCCCTGTTTACAGCCTTCTTTATGCAGGTTCAGGTGTTGCCACCAGTTTTTCCTCTGTCAGTTTAGCCAGGTTACAAATGCTTTGACTTTCAAAAACCTTGATGTTTCAACATCCTCAGCTCCCCAAAAGTTCTCACACAGGTTGAGTAGTTTCTTCTTGTAGTGTTGTACTAAAATAGCTTAATACTGAAAGGATTTTGAGAAATTTGTTGCAGTGTTAATTTTTCAAAACATTTTGTATGCAGCAGTTTTAAAAGCAGTTCTGATATAACTTAAAGTTATTTGAGTAATTAACCTTGCTTTCTGTTTTTTAAGGATCCACCAATGGCAGTGACCCTTGGACTGCGAATGGAAGAAATGATTTTTAATCTTGCTGACACACATTTATTTTTTAATGATTTAGAGGTAAGAATCAAAGGAACATAAACACCATTAGGCCTGGGTTTTTAACATAGTGGTTTTTCTGTGCATTAGTGTCTGTTGTGTGTGACATGTTCTGCCTATCTGGACTGTGGGATTGTCCAGATCTCTTAATGTGGAAGTGACAGTCTCACAACCAAGTGTGTCAAGAGATGGGGGTGTGAAAAACAATTGTCAAACTATGGGCTTTTCAGACTTTCCACTGGACTAAGTCAGTTGTTTTGTTACTCGGAATGTATCCCAGAGTTCACTCCATTTCGCCATTAATAGCAGTTGGAATTTTGTTTAAAGTGCCAGAAAAAGTTCTCTGAAAATTATTTTTTTCCATTTGCTGGGAGGCTGATTTTTCTAGGGTGTATTTCTTTTGTTCCTTTGTCTTCTGTAGGCAATAAGAAAAGCAGAATGTACCACGCTGCAGTTGTCTTTGTTATTCCTTGCAGACCTCATTTATTCTTAGCTCTTTCTAAGTCAAGAAACTGGGATCTGCCTCAGCAGCAGAAACATAAGGAAGTCAAGCTCTGGACATGCCTTTGCTAGTCCAATTTTTATTGCAGTCCTCGTGAGTTATCATTTGACAATGCAAGTGCTTTTGGTGAATGTTCTCCTTCTGGTGCCCCATACCAGGGATAGTCCAAATAAATTTTCCAAAGCATCACTTCAATTTGGTTTTTAGCAGTCCTTTGCCCCTGTGTGTTCAGATTTTATTTGACACCCAATGAACTTAAAGCCATTTGGTAGCATATTCCCAGTTTTCTTCAATCTTGTGTCGAGTTCAAGTGGAAGAATTCAGCAAAATGGAGCTTTGCTCTCTTTCTATACCTCTTTATTCTTGCTGATGGCCATTGAAGCTTCTCTCTTGTAATTTATGTTTTGTCAGTCACAGGCTCAGTTGTCATAGGAGAACCATCACATTTGGTTTATGCTTCATAAGGTGGTTTTAGTATCCTGTCCAAAAGTTCATACTCCAGCTCATTCCAGAGACTGAAAAATATCCAAACAGATTTCAGTTTTAGATAAAATTTAAAAAATACTTCTTGGGGACTTCCTTAGAGAATCTCATGACTCAGTCAATCTGTTTTGATTAAAACCAGTTTCTATGTGCAATTAAGCGTCTTGTAACGTAGAATTCATCTTTCTTTCAAAACCAACTCTCTTATAACATGACCAAAATTCCGAACTCCTTGTTCTCAAATGAGCTGTATGCACACATTTGGACATGTTCAAGGCAATCAACAATTTTCTGTTTTCTTAGCAAATAAGGCGTAATTGCATGGCATCTTGTGCCAAACTAGAGAGAGGCATCCTTTAATATGCAGATGAATAATCTGTCTGCATGTTTGCAAAGAACATGCACATCTGCATGATGATTGTGTTACGACTTCTGAGAATTCCCCACTTCTGACTTGCGGTCCCTTTCTCACTCCATCTCTCTTTCTCTGCCTTCCACTCTCCATCCTCCCCCAGGAGAGGGAAGGTGAGTGCCAAGCTGCTGATGGTCATGGCCATCAAGACAAAAGACCTTCAGTTCTTATCAGAGGAAGTAAGATCGGTCTTTATTCACTAGGCAGATTACTTATCCTTTCATCATCTCACTTTTTTAATGCTGAGCCATCAGGTCCCATACCTACTGTCTTGCTTTCATCTTCACCCCACAGTAAACCTCCTGGCTCCGGACATGACGATGGTAATACACTAATGAACCTATATTCATGTAATACTGACTCCAGTCACCGCATCCTTTAAGCTCTCTTACTTCCCTCTCTTACCTGCAAATACCACATGCTAGTGTCTAGTAATAACAGCCCGGTTACTGAAAGCTATCAGATACAGAAATAAAGTTTTCCTTCCTCTATGCAAACCTGTCTCACTGCAGCGAGTGCTGATGCAGAAATTCCGATCTGCTGAGACATTCCCCGCTGACCCAGTAACCCATGTTCTAATCAGCCAAGCTGCATTTTTATTTCAGGCTAGGCTGTCCTCCAGCTATTTCATTCTCAGTGTATAAATTTTAGTTAGCTTGAGAAGTATCGCTTGGGAGGGCAGTTGGTGTTTTGCCATGAAAATAGAGTCTGGTGCTCTAGAAAGTTCACGTACCTAAACAATGCTTGGAGATGGGACTTTGTTCTGTAATAGCATCCAGGTTAATGCATTCTGTTGTCACCCAGGTAAGGAAAAATAGGAAGCTGTTCACCCTATCTCAGAATTAGTTTGAAGACAGCTCTTAAAAATGTTGGTAGGGCATCCTATCCATGCAAAAGACCCGCTTTCTACAAATTGCAGGCAGGAATTTGGACATGAATCTTTCAACTCTGTTATCCCCCTCCACTCTCAGAACAATGAAGAGATGAATAGTTATTTCAAACAACCCGAACTACGTTTCCATCATTATGACAAACAATATTTTAAATAAGATTTTGTCTTTTTTTTTCCTCAGTATAAATGAAAATGAGAAATAAAAAAAATAGGATTTAAGTAAGTCTCAGAATGTGAGAGGCAGGTCAACTTATTTTTAACAGAGACTGAAGCATATACATAAAAAGGAGTGTTTTGTGTAGCCTGAGAAAGCATAGTGCTGAATGTGCCCTCAGTGCTAACATTCTTGTATTCATTGTGGTGAGTCAGTGTTTTTACTGGATAATGAAATTACTGTCCATTCCAGAATGATTATTTTTATGGATGATTTGTTGATTCTGTACTCTCAAATTTTCAGGCTTTAAAAATTGCTGCAAACAATTAACAGCACCCAGATATAATTTAAATGAGTATTGCTTCCAGCAAAAGCCAGTTATTGTACCTAGATTCCTTTACTGTAGTGTCAGTAGTAGGACATACACTTTATCTCTCTTAGTTTTGACCTTGCACTGACAGTGAGCCACTGTGGCTTGAGTGTAGCCAGCACTGTGGCAGATGTGAGAAGTATTTCACCTTAACATTTAAAGTGACAGGCAGCTTGCTCACTAACCATTTGGTCTCTTTTACAAGCAAACTCGGATCCAGGGCTGTGCCACCAGTTTCCCCTTTCTCCAGGGAACAGTAGAGAACGATCTCAAATCAGCTCAAACTGTCTGCTTTTTCTTTTCTTCCAGAAGTTTTCTTTCACACCATATAAGTGAACTTCTAAAATGTAAGCATTTTATTTTTAGTAGATGAGTAAATAAGAAAACAAAGTAAAATGAAGCAAGGAGTGCTGAGTTTCATGCTGGTCAGTAAATGCTCACTGCTAGTAGGGCAAGAAGGTGAGCCATAGGTCCCAGAGGAGAAGAGAGAGGAAGGGGGAAAGGAGGAAGCTGGAGTGCTGCTATTTGGTTTGTTCCTCTTATGTGGCTGGAAACCTTCTTGCAGGAAAAAGGGGCAAGGAATCAGAAAACTGGGTGCTTCACACATGTCCTGTCCCCGAGTCAATGAACAAACTGTGAGATAAATACATAAGAGTAAGGAGCTGAGCCCTTGCCACCTACAAGCAGCAGCAGACACTCCTTATGCATCAGGGCTTCTGTGTGCCCTCCATTTAATTACTGCACCTCCAAATCCACAGGACCAATTTTTTAAACTTTTTAAATTATCTTACATTTGACGAGTTCCAGGGAAATCTGTGTAGGTAATTAGGAAGCCAGATGTTGCTCAGATATTGCAAAATACAGAGTTAGAATTTGTCCCAGTGGGGCACTTTGTCTGATTTTTGAGTTTCTGTCCTGCTCTGGGTGGAGTATAGTTGCTTTCTCTTTTTTCTTTATTTTAGCTTGAGTGTAAATAATAAATAAGGATAAAGATATTAATCTTTTATTTCAGCTGCTACTTCTCCTTTTCTTTCTCTTTTCATCTGCTATTTACATCCAAAAGCAGCTTCTTTCAAATATTCTACAGTTTAGAATAATCTCAGGCAGAACTAAAAAAAAATAGTTTTTCCAGTGGGAAGAACACTTCATTTCTGTTCCTTGACCATAGCTTTTTTGTGCCTGTCTTAATGGATTAAGGCAGAAGAACAGTTTGGCCACTCATTCTTTTAGTCTTGAAACAAAATTTCAAATTATGATTGCTTCTGTCATGAAATGAAGTTATGTATTTGAAAATGAAGTTATATATATTTTATTTATATTTTTAACAGCTTGCTCCATGTGGATAAAATTCTATTAAGTTTTAGTTCAGTGCAAAGCAAACAAAACAGAAATTTGAAATGGCAATTCCCCAGATTCACATGCTAGGACTCGTGACATACACACTGGAAATCACTCCCCTGTTCAGATTTATCTGGACGAATTAGCACTGGTACGAGACTGAGATTGGAGACTTAGAACTGCCTACTTCTGCATGTCACAGAGAGTCTGAATTGTCAGCAGCTTTATTTGAAGTAGATGACTCGGGTAACTCCTAGTTTGAAGCACAGAACTCAGCATTTTGAAAGCTCTGCCTCATTTTGTCTTGATAATGAGAATAAACTATTTGAAAACGTTAGGTGGGGATTCATTTTTAAGTAAGTCCTTGAACCTTTTCATAAAATACACTATGTTAGCAACAGCTATTTTAAATACAGTAGAAAAGTAAAGTCTCTGGAGACCAAATTTCAGGCGTGTCTTGGGTTAATATGTTAAGTCAGTCTAGCAACTACAGTAATGTAACTCCCCTTCATCTCTACTGTTGCAGAATGGCTGGACTTAGTTATTTGTGCATCCCCTACTTTTTCCTATCTTTCTGCTGCAACCACTGTGCAGAAAGGGATATTTGATTGCTATCCAACTATAAAAACAGCTTGGAAGGGAGTCAGTTTTCCAGTGTACCTCAGTTCCCTGGAGTTACTTCCATCCCTTCCGAAACCAGGAAATAACGAAGTTCTCCAAGGCTGCCCAATTATCAGTCGTTTTCCAGCCAAAGGCATTTGGATAAATCAAGGAAAGAATCTGATAAGCATCCAAACTCCAAGTGACTGAACAGAAGTTATGTGCCTGTTGAGGTTGAGCATCACTAGCTTTTAGGATGTGGGGAAAGAAGGTTTAGGTGATTTTGGAATATTGATACGCTAGAAGGAGTTGGAGGGGCTATTATTGTAAGGAACGGTAGGAAGCTGTAGGTGTACGTATGCTGCCATCTCCTGGTGCGGTTAGTGGCCCGCACCAATCATTTCAACAGCTGCACTAAGCTTATGGTGAGCATACTCTCTTATTAGATAATTTATAATTTGATTTATTATTTTCTTCCAACAGGAGTGTGATCAAGTTCATATAGATGATGTTTCTTCTGATGATAATGGACAAGACCTAAGGTGAGATACATTTTTTTTTCTTTTTTTTTAATTCAAAGATTAAATAAATTGAGCATTTACAGGAATACATTGTATTTATTTTTACTGTATTTTGGGTGTTTGCAGTACCTACAGTTTTGCAACTGATGGCTTCCATGCAGCTGCAAGTAGTGCAAACCTTTGTCTGCCAACAGGTGTAAGAGGAGGGGTTGACTGGATGAGGAAGCTGGCTTTCCGTTACAGAAGAGTAAAAGAGTTGTATAATACTTACAAGAACAACATAGGAGGTGAGTTTAATTGTCAAAACCAATTTAGAATGCTGGTCAGGATAAACTGCATGGCAATGAGCTCCCACGCTGGGAATGTGCCTCTGAAGCCACAGAGTGAATGGAAAGTGGTGTGACAGGACTTTGGGCTATTGAAAACTACTGGCTGTAATGGCAGAGCCAACATTGTGCTGCTGTGCAGGAGAGCCAGAGATGGAGAATCTGAGCAGGCTTCCATTTAGCTTCCACAGAGCCAATTTTTCTTCTTCAGACCCAGCTCGCCTGTACCTTCCTTACTCATTGGCTAAGTCATTTACCTCAGATAGGTTGCTATTCTAGGTTAGAGGTTGTATATTTTCTGCAGCACAAATTGGTTTCCACCTTCCATTTTCGTGATGGGGTTGGTGACAGCACACTGTCTGCCAAACTCTCTGCTGGGTACCTGCTCATCTATTTTCATCAGTCAGTGCAAGAAAACTGCAGCAGTGACACACCTCTAGTCCCTTGTCTTTACCCTGCAGCTTACAGAGTTAATTGTATTAGCAGGAAATCCAAGTCTCATCTGGACTGAGGGCTTTCCCGTTACTGTTTTCATTCATGGACTTGCTCACATGCATGCCAGTGGGCTTGTAGGAAACCAAGCAGCAGAACTGACAGACTCCGTTCTGGAGAGTCCTGTCCGACCTGCAGATGCAGCCAGCCCTCTTCTGAGGAGGGGAGTATGTCAATTGGCTCCCTCAAGAGGAGACTGAGATGACAGGGAACACTTGCAAGTCTTCAGGCATTACTACAGCCACAGTTGAGAACAAGATGAGGCCAACCCAACCAGGAAGGAGTCAAAGTGAACACTCTTCTATTCACTTCAGTCTCTCTGGGAGATACTACTGCTAACATGGACAGTGGATTAGTCATTACCTTAAGCATTTTCCAAACTGTGTAAACCTGAAATACATATTTTCTCTTAGAAGATCAGAGGATGAAGGATGAAGCACTAGAAGCAAATGGTGATAGTAAATGGCTGGCTGTCTTGCCCTTCATTTGTGTCATGAATGGAGTTTTTATACATTAAGAATACTTGAAACAGTATTATCCAAATGTTTATTTGGTATCTCCTAAGATTCTAAAGCTGTTCCATTTGATAAATCCTTTAACATTAGTACGATCAAAAGTCCAAGAGCACAGAGTAGGAAAACGCGCTAGGAGGAGCAATTACTGCAAAGGCAGAGTGCAGGTATGCGGTGCATTGTATTAAGGTTTTTATTCTTTCCTGTAAATCCTGCTTCTGAAACATACTCCATCCTTAGTGGACGTCCATCCTCTACTTCTTAGTTTTTTAATCATCTTTTTATCATATGTTTCTCTCTATTTCAAACTAGCTGTTGGAGGCAACAGAAGGCTAGGTCTAACTAGGTATTTTTAGGTTGCTTCATTTCAGATTTTTGAAGGCAGTCATCACCACTTCTTGGGAACACAGGGTGTGAAAGAGAAGAGGGATACTAAAGGTTGTGAAGCCTGTTTCCCTGCTCTTCCAGCACCAAATCTAAGTTTAAAATAGCTTGATTCCAAAGAACTCATGTCTCAACATTCAACAAGCTGGGTATTTTTAAAAATCTGATCATTCATGTCCAAAAGGTGCTTTTAAGGACTAACCAAGCTGTGAGAATGTAAGACATACAGCTGTTTCGGGGCTGTAAATGCTATAAAAGCAGCTGTCATTGCAAAGTACAACAGGACATGACGAGTAAGCCATCAACAGACAAATGTATTTCCATATGTGTAACCTGAGGTTCTCCTCTGTACACAGTCACAAGCAGGGCAATTTTAAACGTGCAAATACTGCACGAATAGAATGTAAAGGCAAGTTTATTCTAAAGACTCTTCATCTGCCTCTCTGTCAATGGCATGGGTCTCCTTGTCACCGCCTCTAATGATTACAGAGCAAGATGTATGTGAGGAGTTAGTTTAAAAAACGTGTATTCCTGAAAGATATACTTGAAACGTACTAAAGTAAGATGAATAGACAAAAAATTCAGGTGAATATTAGTATCTACGATACTCTGACATTGCTTGATATAGTAGAGTGCAAATAAAACCAGAGAGTAATTTACTGGGCTTTGAAGACAATAGATTTTGACAATTTGTGATCAGTTTAGAAACACTGACCATAAAATATACACAAGCCAGCTAATACAGAATTTAATTTGATTTTCTTTTCTTTTTTTTTTTACATGAAAGGCCTCCTGGGTCCTGCTAAAAGAGATGCATGGTTGCAATTAAGAGCAGAGATTGAAGCTCTAACAGACTCCTGGCTAACAAATGCACTTAAATCATTATCAATTATCAGCACAAGGTATGTATCCGAGTCTACTCTAAAAAAATGTTTCTAGTTTTGGACTTGTGGTGGCTATTTTTTTACTTTTTAGGTTATAATAATTTTGTGCCTCTGAAGAACACAACAGGTCTTGTATGACTTTTGAGTAGGACATAAGAAAAATTCCATAGGAAGTGATTTCCTATTCAGTGATTTCAGCATTTATGAAAGAGAGTATGAAGTGTCTTATGAAATGTGATAAATATCACTCTGTACACTGAAAGAGGATTGTAGAATTCTGAGCCAGCCTTTAATTTACTATCTTCTAGACAGCTTCCTCTGAAATCCACATCTCTCTGTTCTGTCCTTCATTGGTTTTGCCTCTTCACCTAAATACTCTATAGATTTCAGAACACAAAAGCATTTTCCTTCTGTCCTTTCAGACAAGTCAGTATCCTTCAGGATATATCTGAAGTTTTCAGAAAAGCAAAACTCTGTTTTAACTGAGATAAAAGTCTGGGTTCCCAGTAATGAGACATAAAATGTATTGTTCCCTTGAAATAATAAAACTGTGAACACTGCTGCTGCTTAGTCAGCCGTGCAATGTGTATCTCATCAGAAATCTTAAAAAAACTCTGGTTTTAAACCACAAAATTAGAGCACTGTTAATCCATCTTACCTTCTGAACGCATCTGGGAAAAGACTCAGTGTCAAGTGGAAAAAACAAACTTGGAAAGATGTGAAAAACTTTAAATGTAACATCTCCTGCAATATATTTATCTCCTAATTGATACTTATTTAATAGTCTCTTAAGCATCTTGAGATTAAAAAAAGTTTTAAAAAAATTTGTGTAAACCATTGCATTTAGCTCTGCATTTCTTTGCGAATCACTAGTCTTCAAAAAGACATCAGGTAATGAAGGCCAGTAGAGCACTGGAGGATGAGTCTGGAAAACGTAGCAGCTCCTCAGTTATGTTAAATAATGTTCCTTCGTCTTGTCTTCAAAGAATCATACGGCTCTAAATCTTCAGAAGCTACCAGTGAGGCAGCTGAACATCACCTCTGTGTGACTGGCAGGAAATTGAGATACATTAAGGCAGAAATAGAAGCCTAAGGACTATTTTGTGGAAGAACCAGGAGGAAAAAACATGGATATTTGCTGTTGGTAAATATCCAACAGTAAAGTAGCCTGGCTCTGAGTTTTCTGTTGTGCAACTGCTCGTACCAACTGCTCCATTCAAGTTTTCACCCTCACCACTCAGAGCTAGTTCATTGACATAATGATTCCTCTCTCTCCCTCTCCTCAGAAACATTCTTCTTACTCTTGGAGCATGAAGAAAGCGATGCAATTGTGCAGAAACGTGTATTGGCTGGTCATTTCCCTTCATGACAGGAGTAACAAATGACAGTTTTGATTTCTCCTAACACTTTTATTTGGCTGGTAGCTTCCAAAGCATTAGAATGGCTATTTTTGGAGGCAGTTGGTTGTCTTAAGTGCCTGTATTTTAGTGAAGCCATCTTCAACAATCCATTTTATATGAACCACTGTGGAATATTTCATACAATTAGGCCTGCATACTTTTAAAGGAATTTTTCCAAAAGTTTTATGTACATTTTTCTGGAATTGATGGTGCAGAGCAACACTGCTGTGTGAGTAAAAATAAATGTTGAAGAATCTTGAATACATTATCCACAGCTAGTTCACCTCACCAGCATCTGGGCAATGGTTTTAGACTATTTAAACTTAAACTGTTTCTCTCATTTTAGGAGTAACTGTGTAAATGTATTGGTAACAACAACCCAGCTTATCCCAGCACTTGCAAAAGTTCTGCTATACAGCTTAGGAGGAGCTTTTCCTATTGAAAATATTTACAGTGCAACAAAAATAGGTAAGAAAATTATTCTTTCATCTATTCTGACCTCACTGTATTACCAATATATTTTTGCCCATAAAAGGTGGATTCCAAGCCACTTCCCTGACACTTAGAGCGTTTTAAGGCATATGTTTGGATGTGTTTATGTCAAAAAATTCCAAATTCAGCTTATTTTCATTGATGCCTGAAGGAATAAAGGTCCCCATACTGATTAATGGCCTCAGAAACTCCACAATGTGGTGCAGAAAACACAAAAGGTGAAGAAAAGAATGAAGAAAAGTGTTCTGTGAATTCCAATCTAAGCAGAACTTCTGCTAAAATAGTCTCGTCTCTGACCTCCAGCTCCACGTAAGCTAGGCCATCACTTCACAAGCTTTTTCTGGAAGCACAGTACATCAGTGATGGTAATGACAACTGTTACCAGCAGAAGCTGTGTTGATGGATGCCACAAGGGCACCTCTCATGCATGAACAGTTTGGAAATCTATGAGTTTTGGAAATCGCAGACAAAATTTTATTGTAAATCAAGACAAGTTGTTGCTGTGAAATCTGACACAACTTACAATGACTGATAACTCAGGAGGATTCATGATTTACCAATTATTAATTCCAGAATGCTCATTTTCTATACCTATGACACATGGAGTGTGACACTTCATTGACAAAAGCAGTACAATATATTTCCTAAATTATCTCCATGCGTGAAAATATAATGCATATTCCCACAGTGCCAGGAAAAACTCTTACCTACCTCAGTCATCCTTTAATTAGATGTATCTGTCCTCTAGAGAGAAATACCTCAAATGCTTCAAAAACTGCGTTCAGGGCACTATGCATCCCAAATGCCACATAGACCTGAGAAGCATTTGGAATGAAGGTTGTCTGTCATACGGGCTGTACATGCTGGATTCAGTCACTGAGATTGCACTTGGACCAAAGGAAGGACCATTAAGAAATAGTGCCGACAGCACAGAAGGGGGTGGTGAAGTGAAGCACAGTCTCTGGGGGCTCTTTCAAAGTAATTCTGCACCAGGAATTCCTTCTGGGAACAGCGTGGCCACTGTTACACCCCTGCCAGGAGCACAGCAAACTCTCTTGGGTACAAGATCTCTCTCTACTTTTCATCACAACGATCTCTGCACTGTGCTGAGCCCAGGGCTGTAATCGCAGCTGTTGCTTGCGCATACTGAAATCTCGTCCTCACTCAACAGTTAATACTCTTGATGCTTTTCTGAATCATAAGCACTTTTTCGTGGGCCAGCTCAGGGGAGAGCAGTAAGGATCAGCAGTCTAGAAAACATAGGCTTGAGAAAAGAGACTGAAAAACCTAGGGTGGGGATAGACCCAACAAACAAGGGGAAAAGCAATTGTAGAAGTGGAAAGAAGTGGAAAGAAGTAATCTTTCTCTGTGTTGATGGGAGATAGGACAATAAGCAATGATTTCTTTGCAATAGGGCCTGTGTAGGTTGCATGCCAAAGAGAAGCTTCTTTATGTAAAGGGCTCATTAAACATGGAGATTGCCTGTGGAAGCAGTGAAATCGCCATACGAGGACAGAACCCACAGTATAATGAGCAGATGGGTGGATAATATTTGCTTGTTCCCTTTCAGACCTTTTTACTGCTGTACTGGCATAGCCTGCTTGCTTCCACATTTTTCCAGAAAAGCCAAATGCTTCATGGAAGTTCTCCCAGGAACCTGTTGTCTATTTGCTCATCCATTGTTCTCTGAGTGCATTTTCCAGTGCTGCATCACCTGTTGCTGCAGATACACTAGAATTAAAATGGCTGCTTTCTTTGGGAAAAAAAAAATACAACAATAGAGAAATGTTCAAATTCAGTCGTTAATTTACTGACCTACTCCTTTTTCCAGCACTGCTAATTCCTTTATCTTGGTGCCTTTCCTGTCACTGGAGATTTAGTTCTACCTGGAGAAGCCTAATGTCACTAAGAGAATTGTTTCTCACCAGTTTTAGCTCTAAATCCCAAGGCTGGGAACTTTATAAAAAGTAGCAGTAAGAATGTCTTACCTCTGCAATTATCCTTTTTAGGGCTTTGCCATAACTCACATGATAGCTTGAATAAGTAGTGCATTGTTTTTCAGGCAAAGAGAGCTGTTTTGAGCGTATAGTGTCCAGATTTGGCACTAACATAACTTATGTTGTGATTGGAGATGGCCGAGATGAGGAACATGCAGCTAATCAGGTAACTTCATTCTGAACTCTTATCTCATTTATCTTCCAGGAAAAGAAAGTTGCTTTGAACGAATAATGCAAAGGTTTGGCAGAAAAGTAGTATATGTTGTAATTGGGGATGGTGTAGAAGAAGAACAGGCAGCAAAAAAGGTAACCTGTCTCCTGAAATGTTGGTGTGATACATAGCTACTAATGCAAGCCTTTCTGTTTGCATTTCTGTCAGTGTTGCACAGTGGCAGAATGACTTTCAATCCACAGATGCAAGGCAACAAGAGCATGATGAGATCAAAACTTAGAGTAAAATGAACCATTTGGATTCTAGCATTTGCTTCACTTCAGTTTGGGAAGAGAAAAATGTGGAAGCATTTTAAAAATAAATGAACAATTGATTGCAGCAAGAATGTCCAACTAGCTTCAAGCAAATTAGAGATGAACAGAAGAGACAGAAAGGGCTATGGCATGATGGTTGGGTGGTGGTTTTCTTTAAATGGTGACATGAGGGAGGTTTCAAGCAAAGTGTTACAGAGAATGTGGAAGAAAATCTAAAGGTCTGTGCAAATTCTTTGCTAACATGTATGAAGATCTGTAGTTTACTGTAGCAAATGTGGTAAATCTGTCATTTGCTTTAAGAAAGACCTATGTGCAAAAAGAAAAAGAACACAACATAAAGATTGTGCACCAAAGCTATTTCTAAAAAAAATGTGCCTTTAGACATATTAAATTTTCTCATGATAATAATTGAAGTCTAAATTTTACCAGATAAGATTTCATTGTTCAGAAACAGATCAGATCAGTGATTTGCACCACACTTCCCAGTATAACCTTGGAAGTGTGCAGAAGCTGAAAACTTTTGCCTCGCGATGTCCGCACAGGACAAGCGATGTAACTGCCGTTGTGCTAGGAGCAGCCTAGGAGCAGCAAAGTAAAGCTCCCTTTTTGTGTGGAAGCAAAACACAAAGAACAGAAATGCTCATTCCAAATGGTTCCTTAATATAGGTACAGTACTGGTGATGGGTCTTTCATACTTTGTGCTAAATAAAGGTGGTTGGATTGTGTACTTTGCAGTTTGGCATGCTTTTTTCTTAACGTTGGCTATATTGCATGCATAGATAGATAATTCAGAGAGATGGATGAATACAGCACATTACAAATAGATCTGAACACAACATGAAAGTGGGGGCTTTTTTCCTGTCTGACAAATTGCTAATGGACAACAGTGCATATTTCTGCATCTCTCACAGACACCGATGCTTACTGCAACACACATGATCTTTTTTAAACCAGAAACATATTATTTTCTTATCCCAAGAGATTTCCTTCTCCCCCCTAGATGGAGAAAAACTTAATTCAACTCTTATTTCAAAGTGTTGTGTGTGAAGCCTCTTTTAATGAAAGTCTTACAGCCCTTTCACTGATCTTTTAGAATTGTGCAAGGTCTAAAGGGTTTTCCTACTAACGCTCCTAGCAATAAGCAAATAGCCTTTATCTTCCCAAAGAAACTCTTAAGAAAGACTATCGAATCATTTTACCTTCAGCTGAACTATTAAGCTCAGATCTATTTTGGTCTGATTTTTGTCAGTACTTTGCTAGCAAAAATCAATCCAGAAACAAAGCAGTGTAAAATACGTGGCGGTATCCTGACTCGCCTGGTGTGTCATGTACCGCCCTGTGTCACAGTGTTCATCTTTCCTGACCTTTTCCCCCCCTTTAACAAACACAGCACAACATGCCTTTCTGGAGGATATCCAGTCATTCGGACCTCTTGGCTCTCCATCAAGCACTGGAACTAGAATATTTGTAACTGTGTTCTAAAGTTGGCGATCCCTTTGATATATATATATAAATATATATATATTTCAAGTACACTGAATTTTTATGTGTGATTCAATGCCTCTGGCTTTACACATATGAATTGTCTTAAGAAGGGAAGAAATACTTGGAATTAAAAATTCCAAATTGAAGAATTCAGGTTACTGAATGGAGTTAAAACATTAGCGCTACGTAAGGAAGCTCTATGGTCTTATATATGCAACATTTTTAAATGAATTAAAACTGTGGAGGTTGCTGGTACACACCAAGTGAGCCCTGACAGGAGTGAACAAAGGACTCAAACTGGCAAAGCACCAACATGCGTTTTCCAGCCGACAAGGTGGTGTTCAACAACATTCCTCAAAATGGGATATTTTCTCAGCACTGAGGTTTGAACCAGACTTTAGCCTACCTAACCCAGAAAATCTGAATTGGAATGCACTCAGACTGTATAATGACAATCCTGTCTAGACCTGTAATTTGTGTAAATTATTGATGAAAATAATTTACTGTGACTTTGTTAGCAGCTGATTTTGGAAGTGGATGCAATTTTTCTTTCTTGGGGGGTGGGGGCAAGGGAGGGAGAGGGTTATATAATATTGTCTCTTTTATAAGTTTGGCAAACAGAATGTGCATAATGATGTGTTGTGCCTTAAAGAGAAGACTGTGTTTGTGTGTTATAATGTAATTTTGGTTAAAAACTATGTAGATAAACAAAAAAAAAATTTGTGATAATTTTTGACATGACCAAATTTGAAATTCAAAGAAATCAAAGAGCAGGGCTGCACCAAAGCATTTAAGTATTTGTTGCAGTGAGAAAAAATAATAAAGGAAAGTTTGTGTTTTTATTTGGATTCTGAATAATTCCACTGATTGTTTGAGGAAAGTTAAAGGTATGTTGGGAGGCTGATACTGGGGACCGCTACTTCAAAAGATTAAAAAAAAAAAAAAGTGTTTAACACCTTCAGCATCATTTCTTGATTCTCCAGTAAGAGAACTAAGAGCCATATTCATGAATTACTTAGTCCACAGAAAGCCATACAGAGAGTGCATCTGCTGTGTATAAAAGAACAAATTCCCACCCAGCAGGCAAAGTGTGCATGTGGCATTACTGAAAGGTGAAAATGTGGAGTTAGGCCCCGTTGGGGAATAAAGCACAAAGTCGTTAAGATCAAAAAAAATTACTAGAGAATCTCTTACCAGTCAGGTGCAGAACTAATGCTGCATTTAGCATATTCAGGATCAACACAAGCTGTGGAATTGCTCGCATGATGACACTGGCCATTTCAGGAGCACGGTGCACTTGTTAAATACAACGGCATTTTGGTAGCTTTTCCATTCTGTTCCACGTTAATGTGTCTTCTGGTTTGGGTCAACATGATTTTCCTCACCCAGTTTTTGAACCAGAAAATTCAATAGCATGTCAGGCATCTGAGAAGAGAATAAGGAGGGGATGATTTTTTTTTTTTTTTTATGAAGAAACATTGAGCAATAGATCACCTTAATTTCATAATAATTACGGTCCATACAGTGAGAAGTACCATGTGAGTTTTGAACATGCTACCTTTCCGCTTTGGAAAACAGGCAAGCCCATATTGCACACAGGGTCCCCAGTGCTCCTTGTGCAGCTTGAGCACTCTGAAACAAGTGGTCTGTCTCTGGTGGGAGAAGATGGAAACTGCTTTTTGATTTCTAACACCATGCGTGGAGACACTTGAGGTTGCTGTGCTCTGACTGTGTGAAGAGATGAATGCAAGAGAAGATGTTAAATGTACACTCCAGGATGCCTACACAAGCGCAGTAGTCAGGACAGAGGTGAAGATCTTCCTTTCTCTGTGCTATGAAGCGACCATATGTCTAGTTACCAGTAGTAGTAACTTTGTTGATTTAAATTTTGTAGGTTATGTGAAAGTTAGTTGGTAGGTGAAAGCCTGGAGCCACTAAAAGTCCAAGGCAAAACTCCTCTATAAATCCATTAAAATAGTATTTCTTTGCTGTGTTGGCATTGGATATACAAGTCACCAGACACAAAACTAATCATCATTTCTTACCACTGGGCAGTTTAAAGCCATCCCATGATACTTGCCACATATGAAATCACTAGCTACTTTGGTGATAGATTCTTGTGTCAAAAAGAAAGAATGATGCATAGTTCCTGTATACTTATAGTACCTGTCTCATCAAATTTGGCCTGGAAGTACATTTTTCATAAAAAGCTGTAGTACTTCCCTTTTGTAATTTTTCAGGTAGGGAAAAAAAGGTGTTTCTACAGCAATAGGAAAGTTGTTCAAAGGCCTTCTCCAGTTCCAGAATAACATGGCACGAGAATCTCAATATAAAAGCCTTTATAAACCAAAAAATTTGTATGGTGAACTAGCTTTTTTTTCTTTTTCTTTTCTTTTTTTTTTTTTTTGGACAAGTCATAGTGTTATTTAAATGCATGAAGCAATATTATTTCACAAGTTATTTGTTCAGCTTTTCAGTGTTCTTTTCCTAACAAGATGTAAGAACAAATAATAGCCCAGCAACAACCGTTGGTTCTTCTAAAAGGTTTGCAGTGCCTTTGTTGGAGTTGTGCTTTGCTGTCTGTGGGAGGTGTGGCTCAATTAATATATTGGACTTCTAGAGAGGAGGTGGAGGCAAAAAGAGGGAAGTTTTACAGAGCTTGACAAAGTTCTGATTTTAACTTTGATTCTGTGCACTACCATAGCAAAAGTTAATTTTAATAATAAATTATCCACAAAAATCCAAAGAAAGTCTGAGGATTTAGCTCAAAAGCCTTTGCAATGCTCAAGTTCTGAAGCAAAATTGCAGAGATTAAATAGTCTCTTGCTAAGTAAAAATGGTGATGCATCTTTAAATAACAATGTGTAGCACACAGCTGCCTTGTAGAGAGAAATTACTCTGATATATTTTCCTGCATGAACAGTACAGAGGAGAAAATAACCAAGGCAGACACGTAGTCATGCCAGGCTGTTCCAGACGGGCCTGGGCAGATTAAACTGGTCATTTTGACACTGAGTGCATTTTAATTCAACAGCGTATTAATCAGACACTGCCTTCCCTTCAGCCTCTCCTCAGCAACCAATACTGAGCACAACGTCATGTTGGCAAGTATTTGGGGCAGGCGAGGTACAGGATGTAATAATGCCTTTTGCTGATACTCCGGCAGTTCTGGGTCAGTACGGAACGGATCGTGAATGGTCACTCAGCGTTTGAATAGTCAGCTTGCAGAGTACAGATGCGGCATGGCTGCAGTCACAAGGTGGTGTCTTAACCAGATAGAACTCCCTGCAGTTCAGTGTTTCGGTGAAAGAGAACAGGACAAACTGCAAATGATGCTTCTTTTTAGATGCTTATGGAGATTGTGCGCAAAGATATAGGCGGCAGCCAGCTCCCAGATCTGTTTTCACTAGAAACCACTGTGAGCAGCAGTGTTTGCGTCCAAAGCAGATGTGGAGTATGCTCCAGTGTAAGCACTGGCAAGGGAGATGAGGCCAAATCAAAATCCTGTACACAAGCCCACTTTGTCTTGGGGCAGATGAAATCCTGCAGCCCGTCAGCATTGCAGAGTTTATGGAAAATAGGGATTTGGCCCATGATAGACTAGAATTTAGCTGTGAGGTTGTATCCAGATCAAGGGTTTTGGTTCAAAAGTCATCTCTACTTTACAGGACCGATACCAGGCATATGCTTTAAATGAATATGGTATTTAGTATCTCTGAAAAGGAGCTGAAGTGACATGAGCCAAAATCCCAGCAATAGCAGCATTTTGGAGATATAATTGAAGCCAAGGGTCTCTGTCATGTATTAGAGATTATAGTTTATTAGGGCCTACATAATTTAAGAAAATGTAAATTAAAATTAAAAGCTTGTAAAATTATGTACATCTTTACTATTTCTCAATAAATACACTTGGAAATGTCATTTTCTGCACTATACCATGTTGTAAGATGTTTGGTTTATGGCTGAAACCCTCTACACAATGTCTCTTTGGGGAATTAAGCATGACCTTGGACTCTTTTTAAGTATGTCCATACTGCCTTCGTGCTTCATGACTGGAGCAACACTGTGCCCATGTGGTCTGGTGTGACTGGTTCACCTGCCTACTGTTTTCAGGGTGGGCCCACTAGAAGGAACCTCCTTCAGTTCCTCACCAAGACCTGAGAAACTATTAGCACCTTCGTTGCAGTGTCCTTGGGACAAAATACAGAACAAAACGATGTGATGGTCTAGACATATAGTGTCTTCATTTAAATTCACTTAACAATTCACTTACTAATGTTATGCTAATATTTTTCTTATGGACATGGGTTGTTGAGGAGACAAGCCAGGGTACTGGAGGGATGCAGCCATTCCAGTTGAAGCCAAGCCTCGTGGAGTTTTGTACATGTCTCTGGGAGCAGTGCTACATGTGGTGCTGACCTTGGCTTGGAGGAAGCAGTTGCAAAGTTAAAGCTTGCACAAGCTTTAACCAAAAGGTGGACTGCAGGACTATCAGCACACATAGATGTGATACTATGATCATGGATAATATACAGCAAGTGGCAGAGCCTTGGTAACCAAAGCGCTTCATCCACAAGAGACAGCTTGTAAATAATGGATTTTTTTTTCCCCCAGGAGTTAGATTAATGCATGTCTGTTACAAAGATCTTAGAATCAGATGATCATTAAGGTTGGAAAAGACTCAAGATCATCAAATCCAACTATTAATGTAGCACAGCTGAATCCAACACTAAACCATGTCCCTCAGCACCACATGTACATGTCTTTTTAAACCTGCAGGGATTGCAACTCAACCACTTCTCAGGGCAGTCTGTTCCAATTATTGACAACCCTTTCGGTAAAAAAACTTTTCCTAATGTCCAATCTAAACCTCCCCTGGTGCAACTTGAAGCCATTCCCTCTTGTCCTATCACTTTTAACTTGGGAGAAGAGACCAACCCCCCCGCCGCACTACAACCTCCTTTCAGGTAGCTGTAGAGAGGAATAAGGTCTCTCGTCAGCCTCCCCTTCTCCAGGCTAAACAACCCCAGCTCTCTCAGCTGCTCCTCATAAGACCTGTGCTCTGGACCATTCACCAGCTTCCTTGCCCTTCTTTGGACATGCCTCAGCACCTCAGTATCTGTCTTGTGAGGGGCCCAAAACTGAACACAGTACTCAAGATGCGGCCTCACCAGAGTTGAGTACAGGGGAATGATCACTTCCCTACTCGTGCTGGCTGCGCTATTCCTGATACAAGCCAGGATGGTCTAGGCCTTCTTGGACACCTGGGCACACTGCTGGCGCATGGAACCATAGAATGTGTAAGGTTGGAAGGGACCTTTAAAGGTTTCTCAGAACCCCATCAAACCTGACCTTGAATATCTCTACTACCTCCACAGGCAACCTGTTCCAGTGATCCACCACCCTCATAGTGAAGAACTTTTTCCTAATATCCAGCCTAAATTTCCCCTTTTCCAGTGTAAAACCATCACCCCCTGTCCTATTGCTACACGGTCTCATGAACAGTTCCTCCCCAGCTTTCTTATAGGCACCTTTAAGGTACTGGAAGGCAGCTATAAGGTCTCCCTGGAGCCTTCTCTTCTCCAAGCTGGACAAGCCCAACTCTCTCAACCTGTCTTCACAGGAGAGGTGCTCCAGCCCCTTGATCATTTCTGTGGCCCTCCTCTGGACACGCTCCAACAGGTCCACATCCTTTGTGGCAAGGGCTCCAAGGCTGGACCCAGCACTCCAGGTGAGGTTTCACCAGAGGAGAGTAGAGGGGCAGAATCACCTGCTGGCCACACTTCTTTTGATGCATTCCAGGATGTGGTTGGCCACCTGGGCTGCAGATGCACATTGGTGTCTCATGTCCAGCTTCTCATTCACAAGTACTCCCAAGTCCTTTTCTTCAGGGCTGCTTTCCAGCAGATCCTAACCGGTATGAATAATGAGGGATGTCCTCACCCAGATGAAGGACCCTGCACTTGTCTTGTTGAACCTCATGAGGGTCACTTCTCCAGCCTGTCTAGGTCCCATTGGATGGCATCTCATCCCTCTGGCACATTAACCTCACCACCCAGCTTGGTGTCATCAGCAAACTTGCTGAGGGTGCACTCAATCCCATTTTCAGTATCATTAATAAAGATATTAAATAGTGCTGGTCCCAGTACAGCCCCTTGAGGGACACCGTTTGTCACTGTCTTCCACCTGGACATCGAGCCATTGACCACCACCCTCTGGATCATAGAATCATAGAATCACTTAGGTTGGAAGAGACCTTTAAGATCATTGAGTTCAACCACAGGCTAACCCTGCCTAGTACACCTCTAGACCATGTCCTCAAGCACAAATGCAACTCTCCATCCAATCCCCAATCCACTGAACAGCCCACCCATCAAATCCATGTCTCTCCAACTTAGAGAGGAGGATGTTGTGGTGGACTGTGTCAAAGGCCTTACAGAAATCCAGACAGATGACATCCGTAGCTCTTCCCTGTCCACTGATGCAGTTACTCCATTGTAGAAAGCCATTAGATTGGTCAGGCAGTACTTGCCCCTAGTCAAGCCATGCTGGCTGTCTTGAATCACCTCCCTGTCCTGTCATGTTTAGCTGTCAACCAGCATCCCCAGGTCCTTTTCCACTAGGTATCTTTGCAGCTACTCTTCCCCAAGCCTGTAGCATTGCCTGGAGTTGTTGTGACTCAAGTGCAGGATTCAGCACTGAGCCTTGTTGAATCAACAACTGTTCTGTTTGTACTCAAATTCTAGGAACAAAAAGATATATCAAATATAGGGTGAACAAAAATCAGGGAAGGCCTATCAACTAAGCAGACTGACCTATAGGGAACAGTAATTTCAACATTGTGTCTTCCAGATGGGTTTGCCTGTGACTCTGCAAAAGAGGAACCAATACTCGGTACCATTTAAAGAGAGTGAGATAATAGGAAGTCAGAAAAATAGTTTTCTCCCATTAAAACTGTGGAACATTTCATAACTTTTCCCTTGTCACATCAGAATAAAAATTAGGAGCTAAGGTATTAGGGGCTTTTACTTAAAAGCTTTTGTCTGGGCTTTGTCACAGCCTTAGTTTTATTTCTCATTGCTAAGAAACTCGGGTGTTGACAACACACAACACCGAACTAAAGTAAAAACATTATACTGAGAACATTTATGGGTGAAGAAATACCTCTTCCTCTTTATCAATTACCTATAATGAATCCCCAGCAGAAACTCAGAATGGAATTATTTGCTATGTCTCTTGTCCATTGTTTGCCAGTGCAGCATTATCTCCAGGGCACATGTGTTTAGGGTAGAGTTCTTTGATCCCTTTTCTTTTTTTTCCAAACAAATAATGGATGCAAAAACATTTTGCAAATGTTTATAAACTCAGGGGAATTGTTTCAGTTTTCAAAAGCCCAGACTGTAGAGGGAATGCTTAGGAAGTCCAAACATCTCAATAGTTTGGTTTTGAATGTCAGTTTCTACACCAGTTTCAGGGCTGGATTTTCCAGGAACCGAGTTTCTGATTTGAAACCACTAATAAAAAATTAAGAAGGGTTGTTTTTTTGGTTATTTTGGTTTTGGGTTGGGGTTGTTTGGGTTTGTTGTTTTTTTTTTTTGGGGGGGGGTTGCTCTTCTTTTGCGGAGGGAGAAGAAAAGGTAGAAAACACCAGAGAGTTTCACAGATTGATTTTTAAATGGACAAGCAAAGAAAATCCCTTGTTGCACAAAGCACCATTTCTCAATTTGATGGGTGAATTAGCCATCAAACATCCATCTAAACATGGGTTATTAGAAATTTAGAAATTCATACATGCACTTCAATAAGCATCAAGGAAGAGAGCAGAGAAGCATGAAGGAAAACATTTAAATGAACTGTATCATATCAAGGAATCAGGCTGAAAATGGAGGTTAATTAGACTTGATTTTTCTGCTGTGCTCTCAGCATCTGGGAAAATGAAGTGCTACAGAAGAGCAGCAAATGAAAAGTGATTCATGTTTCCTGGGCTACTATACAACCTACTGTGTCCTTCACCAAGAAGCACACTTTTTCTACATTAAATAAAGCCCAACAAACCCACAACTGGACCTATTTGGAAAATATTATAAATTGTTGACTCACTGAAACCAAAACGGTTTTTGGGACTGCACACACCAGCGTCAATGAATGGAACATTCCTAGTCCTGTTTAGAGAAAGAGTGAATCAGGAGCCCATCAGATCAGTGAGAAAAAAAGTCTGAGCCATTGCAGGAGTCTGGTGACCATGGCTCTCAGCTGGTGAAACAAATGCCAGTTCTTTGTTTTCAACTTCTCTGGGTTAGGATCTTGGTTTCTAGCTTTCTGACTCAAAAAGGTCATACAACAGTCCCAATAGTGAAGAGAAATGTTTCTGAAATCAGAAAAAAAAAAAAAAAAGAAAAAAAAAAAAAAGAGAGTGAAAGATAGGGGAAGAAGAAATTTAAAAAAAAAAACAAACCACCTCCCTCCTTACCCAGCCCTAAAACCACAATGTCCACTGTGAAGGATTCTGGAAAAAGAAACTTTCCCAGAAAGGATTTAGCAACTGAGAATCTGTGGATAGTTGGTCAGTTGGCTGCATGGTGTGGGTGAGCTGACAGCATATGGGAAAACACCGGCACCCAGAAAAGGCATTTTCCCTGGACAGTGCGTGTCTCTCCTGTTTTACAGCACAGCCCCTCCTTGGTGTTATTTGTGCTCTGAACTCCTACTCCATACAGCTCCCCCCAACTGTCCCACCAACTGCAGTCAATGGGTTTTCACTTTGCTTCCTCGTTTCCCTCTGGTTTTACACCTTTCTGTCACCTCATTGCAGCTGCAGCTCTTTGCTGCCTGTGAATTTGCTAGGATCAAAAATAGCCTCTCAAGAGTAGCAGCTCTTCACAGCGTTCACAGGAAGAGGAAGGCTCCGGTGCTATTGTGCTACACAGACCACAGAGGTGAGTCCCTGCTGCCCTGCTGCCCTGCCCACGTGGAATACTGGGGGCTGCAGGACAGCGAGATCCATGCATGGTACCAGCCAGACATGCCACTTCCCTTTGGTGGGCATGGCTGAAAACCCTTCCCTCTGCCACTGTGGGCAACCAGCGTGACAGAGCGACTGCCGTTCTTGTCAGAGCAGGTAGTCAGGAGATGCCACATGCTTTCACAGAGAGGCAGGATACAACAAGTCAAGGAGAGTTGTCCTGCCAGGCTGGGAGCAGAAGCAGACAACTGGCAGCAAAGGCTAGTGCAGAAAAATAAACGTAAGGAAGAAGCACACAGAATGGATGTGTCCCTTCATGGAACGGGGGATGTACTGAGTACAGCATGCCAGGTTAGTGTAAGGAGATTGTGCCTAGTATTGTAAGCCTCCAAGACAGTTGAGCAAACTCCTGGAACATAGAAGGACTTCTTTGAAGGGGTTTTTTTGGGACAACATGGTGGGATAACCTTGGCTGGCAGCCAAACACCCAGCCAGCCGCTCACTCGCTCCTCCCCTCACTGGGACAGGGGTAATAGGAAGAAGAGTAATGAGAAAGCTCGTGGGTGGAGAAGACGGGGAGATGGCTTAGCAATTACCGTCACAGGGAAAACAGATTCCACTTGGAAAAAATTCATTTATTGCCCTCAAAAATAAACACTTCATCACTGCATTGGGTATTGGGAAACAAAAAGGCAAACATTAAACCAGCACCTTTCCTCCCCCCATTCCCATGCCCAGCTTTCACTCCTTCACTGCCGACTCCTTTACATCCCCTCAACCACACAAAGCAGTTCCCCTCTGCTGCTGCTTCCTCCTCATGCTCCTCCTCTGCTCAATGTGGGCTCCTCTCCACAGGCCATGGTTCCTTCAGGGAATGCCTACCTGCTCTGCCATGGGGTCCTCCATGGGCTGTAGTGTGTATATCTTTTCCACCATGGAGATCTTCCTCTACCTCACCCAGCCTTGGCTTTCCCTCTGCTGCTTCTCACTATTTTTTTTTCCTTCTACTCCACCTGTGTGGTGTTCTCTGCCCTTCCTTGCACACACTTTCCTAGAGGCATCGTCATCTTGTCAGCAGGTAGGTTGGAGCTGGCTAGAACCAGCTGTATCCAGCAGCAGGCAGCCCCAGCCACTCCTCAGAGAGACCACCCTGCACCCAAAATAGGGTGAAAAGGTGAGTGTATCCCAAAAATCTCTGACACAATATCAAATCTCTAGTTATGTGTGGTTTTAATTGATGGTAGAAGGCCTCTGGAAGAGGACAAGTTTTAGCAGGAGGAGACACACAGATCTAACTGCAAGTAGAAAAGCATAGGGAGACACAGCATTTTCTTCTGCCGCCCATATTACCCAGAGCCTAGAAAAAGACCCCAGGAAATCTGAAAGCTGCTGCTGAAGAACTGCTAGATTAGGTCTCAGCAGGTCTAACTCCTGATCTCTGGCTGAGACAGGCAGGGCCATATCTTTTCACCTCCTGCCTATCTTGCATGGCTCCTGGAAAACTGCCCCAACCTTGTCTCCATTCCACAGCCCAAACCCCAGCACCATCCCATCTCCATCCCCCACTCCAGCAACATCCCATCTCCATTTCCCACCCCAGCACCATCTCACATCCACTTCCCAGCCCCTTTGTAACCAGTTTGCAGAGGAGCACCTCATTTGCCCCAAGACACCAGGCCCACCTGAGGTCCCATCAAGATTGCCCACATGCCCAAGATCCTCCTCCTCATGTGAGGTACCAGGATGTGAGTGTTTATCAGAGAACCTAGCAAGCCTTCTGAAAAGTACCACCCAAGCACATAAAAGCCATCCCAGCCATTTGGCAGCTGAGCTGTTTGCTTTTAGCAATCCATGAGGGCATGGCAGCTCACAGCCTCATGTAGACAGTTAAATAAATTAATTCTCCAGGAAATAGTTAGCTGTTACAGAGAAACCTCAGTAACAATCAGCTGCGGCTGATTTCATCCATCACCATTGCAACACACTAATGGGCTAAGAAGATGGTTTTCATTTATTTATCAGTGTGTATATATATATTATTTTTCTCCTGGAATAAACAGTTTATTTGGAGGGAATGGGAAGTAGTGAACAAAGACTGAAATGGGTGTCTTCTGAGTGTGGTATTTAACAGCGTATGCACATTCTGTTTCACTCACACAGAGTGCTGTCCCGGTGACAAACGCCTGCATATTGCCCCGTGAGACTTGTTTCAGCTGAAAAACTTGCTTCTAGAGGCACGATGTCTCCTGGACTTGCATGGGTCTGTCTGTGCCAACTCCTTCAGACAGTCCTGACCTGTCACCTTCAAGCTGTGTTTTGCATAGGAAAGGTTTCAAACACAACTGGAGGTGCTGGTCAAGCTGCCAGCTTAGTCTCTCCAAACCCAACTCATTCCTGCTGCCCAGAAACAAGAGAGCACCACTGAAATGCGTTTTAGCTACTGCTTTAGCCACAGGGTGTAGGAGCTTCTGGTGTAGCTTGGTGTATCCCTGCAGTACCTGATCCTATCCCCTTTATTCCAAACCCCTGTTCAAGGAGGACAAGGTCTTCACAGGCTGTCCTTGCCACCCTTGCCGCTATGCACGGGAGCAGTTCCTCTGTCAGAGCAAGGCTGCACATCTGTGTGCTGGGGAGGTTTGGTGCCGTGGGTGGCACCAGCACATCCCTTGAGCAGCCTATAATGCTAACTTTGCAAGAGCTCATCAGCTTCAAATGCTCTTTCTCCCATGGAAATCTTTTAGTTTGATATGGGTTTATGGTAGGAGCCATGACTGGGCCATGTGTTACACTTCTGCAGCCCATGCAAAGGGGCATTTACCACAAACCCTTAATGACATCTGTGCCTCCTGATCACTCATACTTAAAGCAAAACAAAACAAGGAGAAAAAAAATGAGAGAGGGAGGAGAATGAAGCCAAACATGGAGGGGTACTCCTCTCAAACAGCATATGGACACTGATTTATGAAATGCAATCCTGTTCTCAGCAGTCACCACAGGCCACTGACACATGGCAGCTGATGGAGGTAAAGTAATTAGCAAATCCCAACTTCTCCTATTACTCACTGGGAGCTAAAATGAGGGGTTTATCACAAGCCCTGAATAGTCTTGATGAAGGACATACTCATATTTAACACTGAACTTCTTGGTGGCTAAAACGAGGGCCATGTAATCACCCCTCCCGCAGGGCCACTTAAGAAGGGAAAGAGCCAAGCCTGCCCAGGCCCCTTGTCAAGGTGGCTGCCCACCCATCCCACCTGGCCCCTCGTCTTGCCCACCACAGGCTCACTTGCCACCATCTCCATGGGAAGAGGGCAATATCCTGGGCAGCATCACACCTGGGGTGAGGCCCCAGGGAGCAAGGAGTACAACTCCTTGTACTTTGCTGATTATCTCTGAGTTGGTTTTATGCTCTTCTTAGACTACATTGCCTTTTAGTGGAATAGGGGTTCTAGCTGGGAGGAACCAATTCACAGAGAAAAAAACCCAACACCTAATTTGAGTCCTCAAGAAGTCAAGAACTGCTCAGCCCACAAGTTATCCAAGCACTTGTTCGTGTTTTTATTCTTTTTTTTTCACTTTACCTAAATGCTCAGAGAGAGTTTTCTTCACTGTTTAAACTCCCGTTCCTTAAAAGCAGTTTGTATTTATAATGGAAAGGCTGACTCAACCGTCACTCTAATAACCAGGAAAGCACAACAGTAAAATGAAACAACAAATCATTGCTCTGACAGTAATGAGATGCTTGCTTAGACATTTATCTGTCCTTTTACAAGGCAGTAATTTTATGGTTGAAAAGCCTTGTTTTTAAACTTCATGTCCAGGAAGAAATTGCCAAGCCCTGGCCAAAATTGCCTTGTTTAGCAGATGGTAACATTGTATGTAATTAATGCATTCACTTTCATTCTTAAAAAATAGCAAATGCAGCTTATTTGAATTTCCTCCTGAAAGCTAAATTTATTAGCTACAAAACATAGAGACTGTGCCAACTGTTTCAAGGAGATTATATCCCGTATTTCCCCAATTTTTTAACTGTTTTCCACCAATATCACCTGGGTGGCTCTTCCCCTCTCTACAGGAAACTTCAGAGCAGGTGACAGCTTTTTCCCGTCCCTTTTATTCCTCCATATATTTTCATGATAGAGGTTTCCTTCCTTCACCTCCATTTAAAAAGCAGAAAGGCTGCCACTTGTTTGCTGAAAATTACTTTAAATTCATCAGCTCTCCCAGACCTAATAAAGTGACATGTTTACAATGTTAAAGGAAATCAGGTGGTTTAATGTTAAATGAAAAAAAACATATTTATGTAGTGTTATAATAATACCATTTTCCTGGCCTTTCTCACTCTATTCATCACGCAGAAATCTCTCCACAAGATGCTGTGGAGTCTAGCTGCTGGAATGCCATGCAACAGTAAGTCCAAATTCACCATAAATCACATTTCACAGCAGCTTTCCCCCTTGCTGCTGGCAGCTGTGGCAGTGGGGCACACGCAGGGAAAGAGTCAGCCCCCAGGCACGTGGCAGCATGGATAGAGAAAGGGAACCCTTGGCAGGTGGGTACCACTGCTACAGGTCCCTTGTACTGTTCAACCAAATCCCATTCACACCAGCGGTACCACCACAGAAGTGCTGCTGGTCCCTTTTGTGCCACTGGTCCTTTTTGTGCTGCTGCAAAAAGCTGGAAGCAGAAAGTTTAACTTCCTACAGTTTGCTGGTTCCCACACTCTGAAATACACCAACCCCCATCACTGTGTTCACAGAGGTTTGCTCAGAGGTGTTGATGAGATGGTTGATCTTAGCCTTCTGCTGGCACATTTGCTCAGTGCTGGGTCCCAGCATGGTTATTCTCACAAATCCTGCAGAAAACAGCAGTCAGAGTAGGCAGGTAGAATCTGACTGGTTGGTATTTAACAAACAGAAATTTTCCTTTCTTTTCTTTCCCTGTGTATTAAATTACCCTAAAAAGGGAATCATGCAGTTTCCCAACAAGCTGAAGCCCTTCATGGGACTCCCCATCAAGACATCATAGAATCATAGAAAGGTCTGGGTTGGAAGGGACCCCAAGGATCACAGAGCTCCAACCCCCCTGCCACAGGCAGGGACACCAACCTCCAGGCCTGGAGCTACACAAGGTTGCCCAACCTGGCCTTGAACATCTCCAGGGATGGGGCATCCACCGCCTCTCCGGGCAGCCTGTGCCAGCACGTTACCACTCTCTCTGTAAAGAACTTCCCCCTAATATCTAATCTAAACCTTCCCTCCTTTAGCTTTAATCCATTCCCCCTTGTCCTGACATTGTCTACCCTTTTAAAAAGTTGATTCCCCTACAGTTTATATGGTCTGTTCAGATACTGGAAGGCTGCAATGAGGTCCCCCGACATGTGGTGCTCTGCTGCTGAGGAAGCCTAAGGAAAGCTTTCAGGGAGAGAGGCACAGCTCGCTTCTACCCTGTGGAAAGGCACTGTTACTTTGTTCTAACATATAGTTAACTGAGGAACGAAGTGATCTATGGTGGCACAGCATGACAGGATATGAATCACATGGCCCAGGTTAACCTCATTTTACTTGGTGCTAAATCCAAAATGGAGCTTCTCATTCACCAATGCTCCCAAGCCCTTCTCAGCACTGCTGTCGATCCATTCTCCTCCCAGCCTGCAGTGTGCTTGGGATTGCCTTGACTATAGGACCTTTCCCTTGGCCTTATTTGACTTTATGAAGTTCACACAGGCCCATGTCTCAAGCCTGTCGAGGTCCCTCTGGATGGCACCCCTTCCCTCCAGTGTGTCGACTGCACCACACAGCTTGGTGTTGTCAGCTGTGTAATTGGTAGCCATCTCCTGTCTCCCCTGCTGCTGAACCACCATCAGAATCAACTCCGTGATTATTGCTAGAAAACATATGGAGAACATGTTGTCTTTCACTTCATCTGGATGTCATTGCTGCTGGGTAATTTCAAGCTTCCTTGTAACTCCCTTTATAATCCTGAGCCTAATGTCTTTTCTTGCATCTGTAGATCTCAGAGCTGGCAGCCCCTGTGTCCAGATATGCAAAGGTACAGACACTTGACACTCAAACTGACTGCTGAGGTAATAAAGGAATCTTATCTCTGATATGAAGACTCAGTGATAGTGATCCCTGCCGTGATGCTATAGCAGTGATCTCTGAGGTGATATAACAGCACATCACAAAGTATCTGGCTATAGAAAGCAGCCATTGGACACTGTGACAACAGGTCCTTTAAAACAGCTTTAAGAGGATGAGGTAGTTTTGGCATATATCTGAATTAAAAGAGGGTGAACTTCTTCATCTCTGATAAATTTTGCCCTGATACATCATCACCTTATACTCCCAGCCTTGTAACTGGAAGTCTTTTTTTGAAATTTCTGTCTTGACTCTCACAGGAGAAAAGTGACAGTCTGTCTGCATGGTGCCTTTTGTATTTGGTGAAACAATGGTTTCAGGGCTTTTATCATGGTGGATTTCAGGATAACGTAATGAAGAGAAGAAGCCAGAACTCTTGTCACACTTTTGGGACTTATTAGAACTGTCAGCAATAAAACAGATATGTTGATATTTTCTTGGTTAAAACCAGCAAACTGAACGACAGAGCATGCAGACTCTGTAATGTCCTCCTGGCCAACACCCTTCTTTCCTGTTTTTCCACCTTTGTACTTAGTGCAAAGTTCCTCAGTGATTTTCAGGGTGTAGATTATTTCCCAATGTGGAGCTTTTTCTCATGGTCCAGCTTACCTTTCCACGGCTGATCACATAACTCCCCTTTCACAGCCACCGACTGCTAGATAACGTTAATGCCTAGTTTGGAAAAGCCATGCTTGGTCATGTATTTTTAGCTTCTTAAGTGTAATAAGGCTGACCAAAAAAAAAAAAAAAAGGTTGTCTTGTTTTTTATGGATGTAAGCAGATGCTTGGGACACCATCGTCAGTCCCAAACCTGTAGTTGTGGGAATGGCCACTCTCCACTTGCTTACTTGCAGCCATCTCTTCAGATAAACTGATCTCACCTGCAAAAGACTTCTTCTGCTGTTCTCTTTAAAACACAGAAATCATTACATCAGTTGTCCACTGAGAAACTATCTCTAATGAGACACAAAGCATGAGATGAGTAAAAGGCAAAAAAACTTTCAGGAAAGGTGAAGAGGCCATGCTCTGTGAACAAGTTTCTTCCAGTCTTTCAGCAGCTTCTGATTTAAGAAAGGTATGGGAACTTGTATAACTAACTACCTGCACTGATGTAATTGATGGCATTATTATTCATTATCTAAACCCCCAATCTGTTCTGAAACTTACTATGCTTTTTCCCTCAAAACTCTACTTGGCAGTCAAAATTACAGGTCAGCTATAACTGTTTTGAAAACATCTACCTTTCTGTTTATGAATTTGTTCTCTAATTTTATTTGGTATTGCCTGCACAATATTGTGGGGAAGAACTGTGTTATATAGGGAAAGTAAAATAATAATAATTATTGCCTACTTCAGTCAAGTGGCCACAGTATGTCAGAAAAGGGTAGAGATACTTGGCAATAACACCATATTTTTTCTGGCCCATGCTACCTTCTCCCACCTTTCACGTGGTTAATTATCTTGCGCACCCTGTAGCACATAGCTGTGCATTCAGCAAAGATGCCTGGGATAATTGAAATGACATTTAGATATTGTGCTGCTTCTCACCCCTTCCTGATGGTGCATCTCCATTCATACAGTATTTTTGCAATTTATTTCGTTGCTAATCCCTAACACACTTTTCTAGACTGTTTTGAAAATATTGTGCATTTTAAAATGGTCTTTCTTCTATTTAATTCTAATCAAGCACTTGTATTATCTCAAGATTACTATTTTCTCTTTAAAAGCAATGCTAGCCACTTCTTTCAACTGATGTGTGTGCTAGTTCCTTCCAGTCAATAAAGAACATTGGATCCAGGGATTTAAACAGAATTCCAGCTGTCTGACGATGGCCCTTACAGTCTAAGTCTGAGGGATGCCAAAGAATAACCTTTTCACAATGGTTGAGCAAGTTGTGGGGGGAGGGGGTGAGGGATTAAAAATTCATTTCACCTCAGAACTAGTTGACCTTTGGGACTACTCGGACATTTCCCTGGGATGTGGCAATAATGTTTTAGAGGCCACTTGAAAAGACGATTACACTGCATGGCCCATTACTGAGAGGTAGCCAGTGTCTGAGAGAGTTACTTGAGAAAACCTCCTGGAATTGCTATCTCAAAAGCTGACGGTCATCCAATAAACTGAGATCACATATGTGTAACATTACAGAAGTGTCAGCTCCGTAGCATGCTATCTGCAGGGAAGTTTTCTCAGAGTTGTGTAAGCAGTCTTGTGATTTGCTTGAGAGATGAGGGGAGACATGTGCACCATAACTTTTGGCCTCGGCCGGAAGACGATGACTTCAGAGATGTTAGACAATCCAATAAGCACATTTGCTGTTACAGTACACCTCTCAGCCAGGCAAATGCTTCTGCTGTAAGCCAAATTTATGTTTCAGGAAAATCATGTAATTTATCAGCAAAACAGACCAGACCTATTGTTGCCTACAGAAGAGCTTTCAGAGGTGACAGGAGCGTGGTCCAAAGAGTTTGCACTGCAGCGTGTGGGGCTTTTCCGTCTCTCAACATGTTAGAACAGGCAGAGATAAATGGGCAGATTGGGATCTCTGTAACTTTATCACCCCGTGCTTAACAAGGCAATGAGTTGGCCATAGAGACATTCCCAGAAGATATTCCATGAGATCTCTGGAGCCAGGACTGGATTTTCAAAGAAGCCAGGAGAAAAACACGGTATTTTCAGTGAATGAGTTTCCTTTCTACTGAGATCATAGCATACTGAGAGTGGCTAATTTAGCTATCTGCAAAATGTTCTTGCAGACTCCCTGGCTTAAAAAAAGAACCAGCGTTCCCATGCCCTTCATCTCTGTGCAAAACAAAATGCTGGCAACCTTAAGCAAGCTGTGACACTGTCTTCTTTTAGATACCTATTTGAGGTCACAAATTCTCTCTGTATTGATTCATTCTAGGAGAAGTGAAATGGAGCTGATGGGCCAAACTCATAGGTATCTGATACCCTCAAATTCCTTGGACCTCAGCCATTCAAATAGTAGGGTTAATCATCGCATTATTCACAGTAGTTGATGGTCTCCAAAAGGCTTTGCCAGTGCCATTACATCTTTCAGCATAACCAGTTTAATTGATTGAGAGCATCTGTTGGGCTGAGGAAAGATGTGAAGCTACATATACTCATTTCCTGAAAAACAGAGTAGTACAAAATGCCTCTCTTCAAAGTTTTCTAGCTATAGTGACTTCTTGAAGACTTTATCACTACTCAGCATTTTGATAAAACTGGTAGAAAGAACAGCAAACCAATGCGGGATGTAGTGTTGCAAATCCATCCAGAGTTCCTTCCAAAAATTCATAATTGTTGCCATGTTTTCCCATTGTCCAATTTATTCCAGGAGTTAACTGAAACTTAGTGATAAAAGCAGAAACCTAGATTTCTAAAACATAGACTAGAGTTTGCATCCGTAGGATGTAACAGACTTCTCAACAACTGCCCCAATGGAAGACACCCGTACGGGTTTGGGATGGATGTTTTATGGGTCCCACAGTTCAGCCCCTGGCACAAACAAGCTGACACGAATGACAAACAGGTTACAGCTTTTCATTTTGGAAGTAGAACTGATCTTAATAACATAATGCTGCACAGGGTTTTGTGAAATGCTTCACACCATCTCAGACACCAGAAAAACCATGAATGTAAGCACTGGCTACTGCACCCATTCTCCTTCTGGGCAGACTATTAGTCTCAGACAGACGAGTGTTACTAATGTTGGACAGAAAATACCAGTTCTTTTTCTCAAAGGTGATTTGGACTATCTATATAAGAGTCCTGAAAAGTCTGGGGAGACAATATGGACTAAAAAAAGACAAATCCAGAGATAAATTTCCTGATTTTGAAAAATAATTCCAGGGAGGAAGGAAAGACCTTTGCAGAAAGTTTTTTATTGTCCTTGTTAAAGAAAAAATAAACTAGAGGGTCCCAGGGACCCTTGCCCCTTCACCTTTTAAGTCCCTGGGACCTATGGGATGTAGGGGAGGGCATAAGACAGGGGACCAGCTAAGAGAGGAGAGATGCTAAAGGAGAAGATGTTGGGAAGTATGGCCTCTTCTCACTGCCTAATCAAATCAGGTGCACAAAGAGCTCTTGGAATAAAACTGGGATAGGAGAAGCTGGGACAGGGGTCTTGGGAGACATCTATTGCAGTGGCATTCAGCATAGGAGCTGTTCCTGAACTGCTGTGCTGCTGGAAAGTCTTCATCCATGGACTGGTGTTGAGATGAAGAATGCCAGCCTCCCTTTCTGCCTCACACTGAACACCCTCTGAGAGACACGAGTTATCTCTTGTATCACTCAGCCCCTGGTAGCAGAGATAAGCCATGATGGGTGAGAGGTCAACAGCTATGCCATTGTTCTTGCCTATAAAAGTGAGGCCCATGAATATTTCCAGTATGCTATTTATCCTTATTTCCCCCTTTTTTCATGTATGTGTGGGAAGCAGAGATTTCTGCGGCTGCTCACACTGTGATTCTCAGCACCTGAACTATGGGAAAGTTTGGGTGGGAACGTGAACCTCGTGCTGCTCAAGCATTTACCTTGTTACACCAGTTGCATTTTGCCTGCTGCGAAAGGCAGGAGGTGCTGCTCGTGTGCCTGCCTTGTGCCAGCTTCTCCTTCCTCTGTACCCTGGGCAGCAGCAATTGCTGCCTTCAGCTAACCACCACCTGAAGGGAACTTCCAAAGCTTTCTGTGTTGGTCTGACAATGGATACCATGAGCAGACTGGTGTCACCAGTGCAGAGGAGCTATTCCAGCCTGTCTTTGGCCTGTGTAGGTCCTGACTCATCCCCATCCCATGGGCAGAGGCAGCAGGGTGTGCAGGCAGCCTGAAGGCGGTGGAAGAGGGAGCGATGATGCTCTTTTGCGTGGCAAAGCCGACTCGTCACTCTAGCTCAGCAAGTGCCGCAGGCTGGACGTGCTGCTGCTCTCCAGCCTCCAGCCACCAAGTTTCCCTCCCAGCGCCAGCTTATCGAGCAGAGGCTGTACAAGCGCGTAGCTGAGCGTATTGCGAGGGACAGCAAGATGAACGCTGGCTGTGGCTGCGGTTTGTGCCGGGGGGCAGCCGTCGTCGGGGAGACACTGCCATCTCCCGACACCGCGCTGACGGGCGCGGCGCTCTGTACCCGCATCTCCCGCGGATGCAGCGCGGCGAAGGGCTGATGTACCTGGGGTCCCAGGGGTGATTCACGCTCACGTTTGGGTTATAAGGGGGGGGTTGGAGAACTGGCCGCATGCTGCCAAGCATCCAGCGGGAGTGGGTCATGCTCCGGGCTGCCCAGGCGGTCACGCGATGATGTAAAAGCACAGCGAGACGGATGTGATGCAGGGAGACAAACTCAAGTGGAACAGGGGTCTTGGGAGACATGCAAAAAGACTTGTTGCTGAAAACTGAGTAGGCTATCACAGGCCATACCAGGCACCACCATTAACAGCAAGGTAGACAGGAATCAGAAAATTTCCTGCGTTTCTTCCAGCCTGCACCCTCTAAGCGCTCACTTGGATCTCTTTCCTGGAGGAGGAGGGCATTTAAAGGACGCAATGGCATCATTTTCTCCTCTAAACCAACCCCAATACGTGCTGGCAGTTGGCAAAAATTCACGCAACTTTACATTTAGCTGGTAAAAATGCCGCTCCACTTCGAGAAAACCAGAGCTTGCAAATGCTCTCACTTTTTTTTCCAAGTGAATTCGGGCAAGAGGCCCCAAAAAGCCCCTCTGCGCTCTGCCCGTGCCTGAACCCCCCGCGCCCGCCGCTGCTCCGGCGCACCGGGCCGCCTGCGGGACGCCGGTGGAAGCGGAGCTGGGAGCGGGGCGGAGGGCCGGCAATTCCCCGCGGCAGCACCAGGGGTCATCCCGGTCTTTATCTCCACCTCAGCCCGGCTTCTCGGCGCAACAGCACCAGCAACACCTCTCCCCTTCCCCTTTTCCCTTCCGACTGCCTACGATAAACCTGCTCTGCAAATAAGGTCGTGTTTAGACAGGAAAGTGGTGGGAATTTTGTCTGAGTAAAGACAGGAGGATCCGTCCCGGTAGAAAGGCTTTTGAGTAGTTTACAGTATTTGCCTGTAATTGTACACATTCCTTGAACAAATCGTGTCCATTCATTTATTATCTGCGCTAAACAACCCAGTAGGTCTAGTACACAGGTGTGTCACTCACCCTTGCTTTGGGGCTGGAGACATCCGCGATGGAATGTAATTTTTCCACCCAGAGATTAGTTATGTTAATGCAACGTCAGAGGTGACCAGTTTGGGGAGACGTGGAGAGAAGGGAATATGGGAGGAAAAACAAGCTGAACAAAATGTTCACACAGACTTGGAATAAAATTATGGAGAACAGGTGTTTGCTTTCTCCCCTGACACGCAGAAAACAGTGATGGATTTGGGGTTTTAACAATAATTCTTACTTCAATTTAAGTCATTCTCTATCTGGTGATAGTTTGATCTAAAGGGTAAGGAAATCAATGGGAACTTTCCCTGGGCGTCGGATCGTGCCACGTGTGTCAGTTGGATTTATTTGTCATGGGAGTAGTAAAAAGGAGGAGAATGTTTAAGGCTGGAAAACCTAGGGCTTTGCTTCTGGTTGAAGCAGGTTACACAACTAATAAATGAGCCCCTCCTGTCAACTACTGTGAGTGTTTTCTATGTTAAATGCAAGGTGCTTGAGGCCCAGAGTCCCACAGGAAAAGAGGTGCAAGTTTAGGGGAAGGTAAAAGCTGCCTGTGCATGTGTATGTGTGTGCATACACACACAGATACACACACACACACGGTGTGACACTCTTCCATGGCTGCGTATTTCATCTCATACATGAGCAATGCAGTACACAGCCTTGATGCGCTTTGGGCAAAGAACTGAGCCTTTAAAGCCCAACCATACCCACCAGAAAATTAACCCCTTCCTACCTGAAATTCCTCTGTACTTCCCTTGGAAAGAGTAGGTCACCCTTCTTGTGCATCTTCTTTTTTCTTTTTTTTTTTTTTCTCTTTTTTTTCAGGAAGAATGGCTAGAGAGAGAGAGAGATCTTCAGTTCTCAATGTATATAAAAACATTCATTCTGCTGTTCTCACAGCCTTAACTTTTATTTGTTGTAACAGGCTCTGGTGCTTCAGTCCACATCTGTCCAGCACTTACACAGATAATGTAGCCTGAAACCTTTAATGGATGCCTAAGATTACACCATGTCGGCACTCACTCCTTGGCTTGTCTTAAAGTTTTTCATCATCTTGGCCAAGAGTTTCCATTCTCTTTAGCCCCCAGAAACATCAGGCAACCCCTGTGCAATTTATTGCAGTTTATAGTTTCTCCACATGAACGTCACTTCCAAAATATTCATTAGAAAAATTAGTCACTTACAATAAATGTTACTTTTTTACAAGAAAACGCAGCAATTATTTATTAAGCATCTGGATTTTTTCATCACCACTTCATAATGGGGATGAGCCTGAACTGGAACACCTGATCTAAACCCTATTCTGACTTTTGGAGACTTTCAGATCCAAGTTCTTTAGAGCTGGGATTGTCTTCATTTTGAGTCTTCTACAGCTCTGAGCACATTGTTGGCACTTAACAAATAAACAATAGTAATCCAAATCTGGACCAGACATTAATGGTTGAGCATATCTGTACTCTATGAAAAATGTATATGTCTTCCACATTACCCATGCTACATCAAATGCTATATTGGACTTCTTTCTTTTGTAATCATAAATGTTTGTGATTAGAAATTCCATCTGCCAGCCCACAGCTCACAAGGTTGCCAGGAAAAAACACCATCCTATGTGGCAGCTCCATGCCATAATCCAGAGGCGTGGATTGGGGTGATGAAGTGGCTTTTAGACGGGTGCTGCAGGGCAACAGTAACTTGAACTGTGGCAGCACCGGCTGCAAAGCCCACCAGGGTTGGGTCCCAGCCTGGTGCCAGCAGGCACACCTGGCAGGGAAGGAGTGAGCTGCTTGTGATGGCACAAGGGAAACATGAGGCTGTGTCTCATCACAGAAATGGGACCAGTTGTCTCGTTCATTCCCAGGTCTCAGAGAGGAGAGAGAAGTTGGCTTACCCAGGCTGGATGTACAGGGATATATCTTCACATCAGCAGTCCTTAGATAAAGAGCACTTCATATAAGGAAAGGGATCTTGGGGAGCTTCCCCTCACAGTTATTGTCTGCCAAAGCCTTCCTGCTAACATCACTTTTGCTTTACACGAGCAGTGGATCTGGGGGGTTATGCCACTGTTTGGAAGTGTTCAGATTTGTAAACTAAAGAAAGAATGACTGAAGAGCATCTCACATTGTCCTCCCTCAGGAAAGAGAAGTGCCCATATTTAACAGGGACGGGCCCAAATGCAGCTGTACAGTAGCGTTTACTATAATCTGTATTGCTTTGCTCCAAAAGCTATACTACATTTTCCTTAGCATCTGCTTTTGGATATTTGGCCTGCTATGTACTTCACAGTGGAAATGAAGGAAGAGTGAAATCTTCTGGCAGTTTGCAGAGAACAGAAGGAGAGAACATAGATGGAAAAGTGCTCCAGCAGAGGTGGAGTAATGGCAACTGATATGCAAGGGGAAGTCATAGGAAACAATGCAATCTAACTTGTTCCAGCTGCCTGAGCAATCACAGGGACAGTGCCAGATGTAATATAGTTCTGGTTAGCATGAGCTGAAATGTGGGATAGCCTCCAAAAACAAGGACCGGGAGAAGAGAAGCAGCAGCTTGTTTGTGAACAAAAGACTAAACCATTTGGTTGCTAAAATACACGCAAAGGAGGTATCCCATCCCTTTGCCCCATGTGCAAATCGCATCTAATCTGGGGAAAAGGCAAAGGAAAAATATAATCCAGTTTGTGGTTGCGCTGTATTCATGTGGTAAACACTAAAGGCCATGCTAAATGGAAAGGAGAACTTGGGGAGCGTTATGTTGGTTGTGCAGCAATTGAGTCCAATGTTTTAACAAACTACTGCTGCTGTGTTTGAGAAACTGCATTTTTTAAATGTGAATCAACCGGAACAATTCAGAACAAGAGAGCAGCTCTAAGAAACCCTCCGTTAGGTGGTCAGTTCCTCCCATGATTATGCCATAGGATGGAGGGTCTGAGTTACCTCGGGACTCATTACCTAAGGTACAGACGGCCAAGGACTAGGGTCACTGAGCCCAGCCTGTGTGCCCAAGGAAGAGACTAAATAATCTTATTCTGAACGCTCTTCTACTCAATCTAAATTTGTCTCAAATCACTTTGTACTTTGTTCAGTCTATGTGTCTATGACTGTTGAGTTTACCTTTCCCCAGGGTCATTTAGATGACGAAGGAAACCCAGAAGGACCACGTAGATCAGGTTACCTCCTCTATCCCATGGATTGCTTGCAACTGTTGTCCCACCCTAGAGAGCAGGGGCAGAGCCGCAAGGTGGGCAGGACAGGCAGCAATGTGAATGTTCTCTAAAAGTGTTTTGCAAACGAGCCATGCTGTAAGGAAGGATCATTCTGCCCCGGTTTCCAGAGCACATTAAGAAATAACTTCAAGATGTCTTTCCATTTTTAACTTGCTTGTATTGTCCTCATGAGGGTAGGATCCAGCTGTCCAAACTGCTCGAAGTAGCAAGTCAATCAGTAATGTGGTTTGAAGGAAAGGATGCTTTTCTGGCTCCACTGAATTTCAAAGTCACTTGGCAATGATTGCCTTTATTAGTCTGCATTAAAGCAACAACATAGTGTGAGATAGGAACCATTATTATCCTCATTTTACAGAAAGAAAGGAAGACTTGGTTGTCAGACAATTTACTTACTCCGGGGTCTTGGTCCATTTCCATTCTTTCTCTGACACAGAAGTCACAGCTCTGAGGAGGGCAGCAGGCACTGGACTAGTATGAATCTGCCACTCATCACCACTCTCAGCTAAGAAAACAGGGCAGGACCAGATTGCTCAGCTTTGCAAGGGAGTGAAAAAAAACCCTGCAAAGCAGAGTTAATCCTTCAGTGTTAATGACACAATGGGCTTCAACAGGAAAATCTCTGCTCTGCCCAGTTTCTGAGCACTGCTGTGGTTGTCCTTCCCGCAAATATGATCAATTATCATATACTTGTTAATATTTATAGATGTTGCCACATAGTGTAGATATAGCTGTTCCTTCCCCCACAGCCACAGTCTATTTGAGGGATAAAAGCTGTTGCTTTCTTCCAATCAAAATGCCATCAGTCTTACGAGTATCAGATCTGCGTTGAGTTCTTGTCACAGAAACGCTTTACATTTATCACCTGGCTTGTGCCACCTTTGTGCCCTTTCCCCCAGGGACACCACTTCTGTGGAAATATTAATAAATGACAAATTGCATTTGTGTAATCTTGTGAAATGTTTTGACTACTAAAGTTGTTCCATAGCAGTTCATTAAAGGACACATAAAGTATTTAAGTTTACATTTTATAAAAAGATCAGGAATGCTCTGGCTGATAGCTTTCTTTCTATTGAGCATCTGTTTCCTATTTTTTTAACGGCTTTCAGCAGTGGTTGGCCAGTTTTGTACTAATAGTTGATCTTAACTGGATCAAAACATTGTAATTTCTTAACAAAGGTTAGAGAGTGTCCTTCTAACACAGCTTCCTATGGCTCCAACCAGCAATGTCTGCGCATCAACATCTGGTTTCAAAATATTAAAAATGATAAACACTTCCAGATACAATCCATCTGGCCTCCCAAAATTCTACATCTGCATAATTTTGCTTTCCTTTTAAAAACCAAACACTGGCTTAGTTTGGCCCTGCTACACTTCTGAAGAATCCTCCTCCTTCTAAGCGCGGGACAAAGCCCATGGTCGAGTTCGGTTGGAAGTGGCCATCTGTATCTGGCCGACTGTTGTGTCTAACGCTGGCTGTGTTAGTACGTGATGAGTGGAAATGCTTCACTTGGTTAGCATACTGTGTCTGATTGAACCAGAAGGGAGGCTGCAGTGAAGAAATCATGGTGTGCTGAAGGAGCAGCGAAGTTTGCCGTGCTGGCTGTGATCGGGGTTTTGAAAGGTGTGTGCTTGCTGCCCATCTGCACCGTGTCAGCCCCCTCGAAGGCAGCACACCAAGCCTGCCGGACCGCTGCCCAGTGCAAATGCAATCGCAGTGTGTGATTCACTGCTTCGCTCCAACGTCTCAGGCTTTCTTCAGCAGCATATTCCTTGGCTCTAACACCCTGCAAGACAGGTCTGCAACACTGCAAGGGTCAGAGTAGTGGAAGGGGGACCACCCCTCTCTCTTTTGGCTGGAGATACTTCCTGTGGGATGGCTGCTGCCGCTGTGACTAAACAGCACTGGACTACTTCCTCTGGCCTCTCTCCCCTTCCTTTTTATTTTCCATGCCAATTCAAGGAGCTCTGTACTCTTGAGTCCCAGACTGCTTTACCCAGATGGAAAGATGATTTGTATTTCATAAGCACAGAGAAATAACAAGTCATTCTTACGCAGGTAATTGTGTGCAGAGTATGCAATGTCATTGGCTTCGTTAGCTTTTACTTAATGATGCCACTTAGTGTTCTACACTATGTATGTAAAGGAATGGTGAAATTAATAGTAGCATGTGGAAATTAGTAAGTAAGTGGGAGATAAGTATTCCAAGTTCAGTCAAAGTCAGCTCATCTTATAATTTTTGTGTCCCTCAATGGTCTAGTTTGCAATGAGACAGTATTTTTTCCTGAGCTTTTCAAAAACTGAACAGGTTCCAGTAAGCTCTGAAGGCAGGACACTGAACAGGCCTTTCACCCCAGCTGGAGTGCTCCAGGTTAAAGCTGAAGAGGCAATCAGGATGGGAATTAACAGTTCTTTCACTCTTCCAAGATTTTACTGTCTCTAATGAGAGCACCTGTACGTAAAAAACAGGAACAGGCAACATCTCTCAGACTAGGACAATGTCCCAGAGAAGTCATCCATACTTAGACTTGGCTCTTGGTTTGTAGAGACTGGGTACCCCACAGTCCGTTGCACAATACCCCAGCCAAAAATATACTGAGGCTCATGGCCGTACCTTGGATGGGATGGTTGATAACTTCAACCATGAAAATTTGAACCACATAGATGAAAAGAACAACTACAGATATTCATTTCATTATGGAAAACATTCCAGTCAGGACAGCCACCCTAAATATTTCATTCCATCGTCATGCTCATTAGTTGCATATACTTCTAAATACAGTTTGAGACCAACCTTCCTGTGTAAATCAGAGACAGAGAACATCATGCTAACACTGCACCTAAACTCTCATGGCTCCTGTGGCTGTTGCTAATGTTTCCCACAGTGGCGATGGCTTTGCCAGGTGCTGAGGAGCAAAAGGATGGCCAGACCATACAGTAAGCTGAGAAAAACTATTTTCCGTGGCTGCACTAGTTACATATGCTGCTGTTGTCATCTCTTAAATGTAACTGCATCCGTAAGTATGTGCCGAGTGCATCAGCCAGAAGAGGCCCTTAAAAGGTTTGGGAATGACAAATCAGTGAGAAAACCCCAGGGCAAACTACCAGCAGGTATTGTCAAATAAACCACCTTCCCCTGCTCACCTGCAACAGACACAAAAAAAAGCCAAGGTGGCAAAGGAAACTTGTTCCTCTCTTGACTGAGATCTGAGGCAGCTCCATTCTTCGCTGTTCACAGCCAGAGATTCCTTCCTTTCCCATCTGTACTTTGAAGGAAATTCACGTGAAGGTTACCTTTGTTCTGAGACACTTGACTGTTTAATCTTGACAATAATTATTTTATTTTCAATCTAAGCAGTCAAGTTAGAATTTGCTTATCACTGAATTAACTCAGGAAAGTGTCAGTGTTGTCTTAGGTTTCTTAATGCCCCTGAGCTGCCAGTCATAAATGACAGCCAGCCCAGTGGTGTCCTTGTGCTGTGCTGGTTTAGTCCATCCAATCATTTGATACGATTTGATCATTTGATTACCATATATCATTCTTAGGGTGGCAAGCAGCATCACCATGTGCATTGTCCCTGGTTTTCATCTCTGACAGTGAAGTATTTTTTTAACACTAGTCTTCAAAGTCTCTCTTTTCTTCTTTCCTCTCCTTCCCTACCTTCACCTCCACTGAGTTCTTTCATCTTCCCTTTTCTCCAAAAGAACCTTTTCCTCCATTGTGAACCCAGCAATTTTACTGTCATAAGGGCAAGTGGCTAGATGAGATGGTCACAACCCTTTTTTTTTCTCATCACTGGCTGAGGAAAAGGAGCTCTGAAAATCTCTGGATTAATTTATTTTAAATTGTCTGTACAGGAAATCAGAATGAAATTATGTTCCCTGTTGAGGGTTTGTTTTTCTTTTAGGAGGAGGGAGTAGATACCCAGTGTGCTGTTAAATTGTGATGCTGCTTCTGACCACCTGCTGTCCTGCCACATTTCTACTGCTCAGAAGTGCGCAGGGCTCCACTCTCTCTGCCTTGGCTGAGCAGCCGCTCCAATGTAAGGGAAGTTTATTTTCCTGAACAAAATGCCTTTGGCTATGAGACACTAGCAAGGAGAGCAGTGGCTGTTGTCAGCCCTGTACAAGAAGGATGTTTATAGTCCCTGAATGGGACATACTGAGAGCTGAAACCGGGGACAAGGCTGCAAGATGAGTCAGGCAGGGTGCAGGATTCAGAAGAAACCAGAATTTTAAGCAGTTATTTCATTACTGGCATGAGGCTGCAGAGCTTGTCTTCCCCAGTGGGAAGCACCTGTGATTGCTGAGAAATAACAATGCACTGGTGAAGCAGTTCTTGGCCTTACCGTAAGACGGTCAGTCACTGGAAAGAAAATAGTTTAGAGAAGGCATTTTGGGAATCCTAATACTTAAATCTACTTTAAGATATAGGCAAAATTATTAAAAACAAAATAAATAATATTAAATTGAATAATGAAGATTTGCCCCTAAAGTCTGCCTCACGGGTAGCTTTAGCTATTTGTCATGACTTCAACAAAACATGAGTGACCTGCATAGAGGAATATGCCCTGTGCTGGGACACAGGGAGTACTTCCTGGAGCTACAGGCTCACTACCAATTATTTTGTTTGTGTAGACACTTAAATAAAACTGAATTAACTTGAGATGAAGTTTGGATACCTTTATGGTCATGTTTTTTCTGTTGAATAAATTTGCTACCATCCATGCTTGGAGGGAAGAGGATATAAAAGCAATAGTAGATGTGTTATTTGATGTCAGAGAATAATGAACCACACTGCGTGTTTGATTGTATCAGTCTTGGAAACCAGGAATATGAACAGTATTCATTCAATCAATGTTATCAACACAGCTTAAATACTTCAAATAAGCTCTATATGAGGCATAAATAATTGCATATTTTGATGTAGCAAACACTCTAAGAAAATAAAGTAGCCTCGGCAAATAATTTGTATTTATAGGCAGCTCACATAAAGTAGAAGAATCAAATCAGATAATTTGCTGTTACATATTCTCTAGCTCTTAAAAGGTGTTTTCCCTTTATTAAACAAAAACAGTTGAGTCAGAATCTGGTTGTGTTTCTAAATACAGAAATCATTGTATGATTCCCATGGTAAGGAAGCAAATCCATTTTGCCAAAGCAATGTTGTAAGAACTTATCCATGCTCCCTGACACGTAGATAATATTAGCAATTACTTTTCCTATCTGATAGCATTGTTTTAGTACAAAATTCTTATTGCTTTAGAAAGTTTCTTGGTCTGACCTCAAGATCCCTGACCAGTAATGGCCTAAAATTATTTCAAATAAGGCTGTCTGAAAATAAGAGCAAGCAGCAAGAAAATTATACTGGCTTAAAATTCAAGTGTCCAGGTTACTGCAAATTGATTTAAAATTCTGAAGAAGCATTTTAAAAAACATTAAAAAATTGTCTCTTCAGTTGTAATTTCCACACTCTGCTTTCACTCACACTGTAGTCAATAAATAAAGGCTGGGAGGCAGTATAATATTAATATAAGTCTGAAAGAAAGTGTTTGCATGCTATATTTAGTCAATAAATAAAGTTTGAGAGGCAGAATAATATTAATATGTATGGGGGAAAAGTATAAAAGTATTTCCAAGCTATAGCTCAGAGTAACAGGTTATATATGCAAATATGTAACCCAGTTGCTGGGAGACTGTATGGATGTTCAGCGGGTATGAACACTCCAAGCTATATTAAGAACTAAAGGCCTTACTTGTTCAATGATGAGCTTAATTAAGCTCTCCAGGTCCCATTTAGTAAGACATTTCCATCCATTCCATTAGTATTACATGTTCCTTCAATTACACAAGTTCAGTCTTATAATAAAGGAATGTGTTTCCTCTTCCAGATAAATACATAACCTCCTGGGGATCATCTCCACTTGAAAATTAGCTTTCCATAAATGCAGGTGGGAAACTAAACACAGTAACTATTTCTGTGTAACTCCCCACATAGATATTGTTATTGCACATTAAAAGTGTTTGCTTACGGATTATTCAGGAATGTTGATCCAAAATTGCTGCTCCAGAAAACTGTTTAGGTGCAATGCTACATTTGGAAAAGTCCTTCTGATCTACATTCAAGCCACATAAACCAGAAGAGGAGTCAAGACAGACAGAACTGTAATGCCCACATCGGCTCAGCTGGCAGAAAATCATTAACAGAGATGTCCAGTGCCAGTCTCAGCCTTGATGATGTAATTCCAAAGGATTTCCACCGAGTCAACCCGATGACTGTGTACCAGAGATGAGATCAGAACTATGATTCCTTGGAATTCCGTAGTCTAGATGTTCCAGCTCTGGCAGGGGGGATCTTTTCTAGGTCCCTTTCAATTCCTAACGCTCTGTGATTCTGTGATTCTGTGAACCAGCTCTGTCCTCTCCTACTTACATGTTACTTCTCCTCAGGATAACTAACAGAGTCAGATGAAAAGCTAAAGTGCTTGTACCTCACACACAGAAATTACATTGACCATTGTATTAATTTAATTAAGGGCTGTAATTTAATCTCACATTTAGAGGCAATTGCATAGAGAGGCAATGAGGGAATCCCCACGCAACACTCAACTAGTCCCAGTTGCCTGTCATCTTATCCAGAGGGAGAGCTTCCTGTTCCTTCTCTCCAAACATTAGAGAGTGATCTTGTCTGAAGACAGGGCAGCAGAACTATATCAGCTCTGTGGTGTGAAAAGGGGTGCTAAGATTTCACACTGATGAATCTTGATTGTGCGCTGCTTGTCAAACCCTTGGACCATCAAACCCAGATGAATTAATGATCCCTTCTATGCAGTTCTCAAAATGCTCCTTTCTTAGAGAGACTTGGAGAATGGGTGTGGCAGAGTATCCTCTTCAGCTCGTAGCCATTCTAAAATGCTAACACTGACCTGGGGCCTGTCCCAGTGACTGAGTCATCTGCAGACATCTAGTTAGCCACAGAGAAGTGCTGCAGAGTTACAAGACTCTGTAGGACAGTTGTGGAGACACAAGTGCTGAATTGAACATGTTACAGGACCATAAATTAACTACGGGTAATTAAGGCTTTACAGGTTATTGCTGGTCATGTGTACCCTTCTGCCCATTGCAGGCAGGAAGAATTACAGGAGCATTTATGTGCTTGTTTGCCTAAAGACAAAAAAATCTTTGTAAAAATATAAAATCTGGAAATAAGCTGGCTGGTGAGGCCTTAAAATACTGGCTGCAAATCAAACACAGGAAAGGTATTGGTGAAGGCCATGTCACACACAAAGAAGAACGCAGTCATATTCAGCTTTGCAACCTTCCTTGGGCTGTGGAAACAAATCAAGCTTCGTTTAGCCAAAATATCCTTGCAACTAGACAGAGTTCTGCTTTGTTTTTGTATCTTAAATGTAAGCATCAATGTAAAAGGGCACCGATGACTGAATGAAGCTGTACTTTTGCTTTTTGTAAAAAAAAAAGACTGTATTTTCCTAAGACCTACCCCAACCACTTCACTCAACAGCACCCTTTACAAATAGCGTCTGCTCTTAAAAACAAAAAAGATTCCAATATTCAGTCTTACTGAAGATGGTGCTTGCCCCTACAAAGTACAAAGTGATAGACTTATAAAACTAAGAGTTGTACAATAAATTGACCTTGACCTCTAAAGGTCAAATTCAGCATTAGCTTACTTCTCCAGAGAACATGCTCAGACCAGCTATTATTCTTCCTGCCTAGGCTGCGACTGTGACAAATCTTTAAATCTCAACGAGGTGGTTCTAGGGTTATGTCGTAGTTTTACACGGCTGGGTTCTGGTGAAGGAGGTGCTGCGGGGTAAATATCACGTAGGTAAATATGTGCCTGAAGTGTCATCTTTACTCTCCATTAAGAAAGAGTTAAACAAAATGTTTGAATGGAAAGTTGAATAACAAAAGACATTTATGATGTTTACTTAAATTTTCTGGACCATTAAGTCTAAATGACATGAGTTATTGGATGCTATATCTGGCCAAAAAATCTTTTTGACCAGTCTAAGTTTTACTACATGCTGAGCTGCCAGCATCCTTATTGGGGAAAAAAAATAAAAAATATCTGTGGTCAAATCCTACTTTTCTCAGTAAAATCTGGATTCGGAATAGCCATTCATGCCAGAAAGTACCTTTTGAAGTTTACATTAACATGGATATTTATTTATTTTCCCTCTGTAACAATGACAGTGGTTGAGATAAACTGTTTAATTCTAAATAGAAAACACATCTGCTGTTTCTGCATTGTTTGTGGTTGCTGGAGGGGTGACAATTTAAACCAAGTAGCACACATGACATTTTAAGTGAGATGTTGTATGAGGATTTGCAGCTGCTGCACTTTCCTATTTTATTCTTGCCTGACGGCACTGCTCTGTTGCAGGGCCTGCAAACCTTTCCATCCCCAACACAGCTCCCAGAGGGAAAGTTTATACACGTCCTTACATACGTGCAAGCATGCGTGCACACATGTGGTATTTTTGACATGCTCATTTTGATTCCCGTTGAGCAGGAGAGCATTTTCTACACTGACTGGGATTTCGGTGGCCAGCACAGCCCTGAGATGAAATCAGTCTAGACTTTGCTAATGGCTAGGTGATGAGCAGGCATCCCAGAGCTCCAAAAGCAACCTGCAGTTGTGTCCTGACCCACCAGTGTTGGACAACTCGAGCCACTTGGGAATCCAGAGTGTTTGAAGTACCCCTGGGCTGTGATTCATTTGGCACTGGAAACCTGCAAGGCCGGCCCCAAGCTGGCCCCGTTCTCTTCAGCAACATCCCTGTTATCTCAACGCTGCTGGACAGTGTTAAACAAACAGAAAGTGCTGCGGGATTGGACTGAGCAAGGTAATGGGCGGTGAGAAAGGCTGGCCCTGCTCCAGCCAGGGGAACTGTGAGAATGGACACAAGAGCTGTCACAGCTCCCTGCTAGCATCCCCTCCTGCATGTGGAGGCTTTAACACGGGACATTATATACCCCCCACCCCAGCTAAAGACTGGCTGAGTAACAGGATTCATTTGTGCCCAAGCAACTCACAAATACAAGCCTGATGCACAAAAGCGGGTGCCTCTGAAGGGCATGCTGCAGTGCTGACCCCAAAACTAGGGTTAAATGATCTTTCTTTGGGTGCCTGAAGTGGTTTAGTCTCAAGGACACATTGGTCCTTTCAGGTTAATTGACTTGGCCCAAAGTAAATGGGAGTTACATTTCTAAATCATTTTGATAGTTTGGAAATTTTCATCTGAGACAGTGAAACTCCCTGCTTCCTTTGCTCCCGTGTTTCTACGCTGCTTTAAGCTATATAAAACCTGTGTGTGTGTGTGTGTGACAGTGTGGTAATGCAATCCACAAACCAAAAGAACAGTGTGGGTTGATATTTGACTCGTATATTATGGCTAGAGAGACTAAAATGCTCCTGAGTGCTGCAAAAACCTTGGGCAAGCATCTGAAGGAGGGCTAGGGCCTGTGTGCTCCTTGTACGGTGCTTCCACTGCATTTCTGGTGATTTTTTTGTTATTTTTTTTTCCATAGCTTGCTAGAAAAGAGGCTTCCTCCTTCCCTTCTAGAGAAATCCTGCCTTGTATCTGAAGGGAAAGCAATGACGTTTTCTTTACTGTTGTGGGATATTGCAGTTCCTCCTCTCTGTTGTTCCAGCAAAGCAAAAGCTTCCTTTAGGACCTTATAAAATGCATTGAGCAGAGCAAATTATTTCCCTTGGGAGGGACCAGATTACAACAAGCTTCAAATATTAAAAGAAAAAAATTCCCAGGGAGGAGCCTCAGTATCGACCTCCAGGTCACCATCCCCCACAGCCCTCTTTGCATCATGCAAACTGAACTTTGTCCCGCACTACTAATGTGCCCAGTGTCATTTTCAGAAACAAAGCATAAGCACACCAAGTGCCAACTTAATACAAATGTGCTGCCTCTTCCTCTGGTTGCAGTTGTGAGAAATTGCTTGTGTTTTAAGAGCGAGGATGGAGAAATCGATTCCCAGGTTGGGCCTCGCTGCAGCCACGCAGGCAGGGAGGAGGGAGGCCAGCTCTGGCACGGGGTGCACGCACAAGCTTTCCTTCAAGCCCTGTTACTGAGCTGCACATAGAAGGGGATGCGCGGCCCCGTATGCTTTGGCAGGGCATGTTTGGGGTTTTTTGTAGCACTGGCCCCCATGCAGCAGCCATTGAGAGCGGGGCCACGGGTTTCTGTAAGTTCAGGGAATCACTGGGCTGCCAAAGAAACCACATAACAGCTATTCAGCAGATGAACTCAAATAATGCCACAGCACTTGGGTGGCCATATTTATACTGGGCTAGCCAGGAATGTCAGGATTCCAGCATTCACAAAAAATGCACTTCTGGCACAAACTATCTCTGTCATTTCAGCTCCACTTCTCAGTCTCAAATGATCCATATTGTTAGGAGAGCCTTGGTGTTTGGACTAGCATGTGTTTCCCCACTCCATAGATTTCAGGAGCAAGGAAATAAGCCCTGCCTAGCCCACCTCCTCAGCAGTTCTGCTTTCCTCTAAGTAAGCAATGGCAAACATGAGATGGGAGAGAGATACATCTGAACTCATGCAATCTGTCACACTGCAGCATCTCCCGAGCACAGGCTTTTTACCCTTGGATCTATCCCATCTCTGTCCGCACAGCCATATTTCAAAGATTTGTCACGGGTCACATCTGCCAGCAATCATGTGGAAGAAACATAGAAACAGAGCAATGCACATTAGCTCTGCTTTCTTCCTCCTGCAGCCTTCCTGCGCTCTTGGCAAATGGACAAACTCCCATGCTGCTGACAACCAGCATAATGCCCACCCCAGAGAAGCAACTAGAAAGCTACCAGGAGCTTCAGTGGCTTTTGTACCACAGGATCAGAAACCTGCAAGCCCCAGTCATGCAGGAGGAGCCAAGGAGCTGAGGCACAGCCCAACAACTCCCCAAAAATGTCAGCCCAGCAAGCAGGCTCGGAGCACTGCAGTGGGCAGAATCACCATGAAAAATGTCTTACCACTCAGAAATCTTGTTTAGGAAGAATAGTAGGGGATGTTAGATTTGTTCAAGATTCCTGAGCATCTGGCAGGCCAAGGGAAGCAGCTCTGTGCTCCCTACCTTACTGCTTCATGCTTCAGAGCCCCGAGCCTCCTGGGAAGTGCAGGAGTAGAGCAAATGCACCAGTCCTCTTGAGATGGAACTTTTGCCTTCCTGTTTGTGCGCGTTGCCCCTTGTCAAGTCGCTGGGCACCACTGAGATGAGTCTGAGCCTATCCTCTTGACAGCTACCCTTTAAGTATTTATAAGCATTGATCAGATCCCTTCTCAGTCTTCTCCAGGCTAAACAGACCCAGCGCTCTTAGCCTTTCCTCACATGAGAGATGCTCATAGTCTGACATACGTTAAAAGCCTTTGATTTAGTGAATGTGTGTACTCTATCTGCAGATCAGACATCTCCTGGGAGAAGCATATTTCTAGGCTGAAAAGTCTCAGGTAGGAATATAGGAGCCCCAATTATGCTTAAAATGGATGAGGAAAGATAGCCCTGTAAATTGAAAGAGGATGGGCATCACCCTTTCAGAAGAAAAGACAGATGAGAGCATTCTAGTGGATATCACAGTCTCAGAGCCCTGCCCTGTTGGACTATGGTCCCAGGACTGCTTTTACAGAATTATTCCACTTTTCTGTGCTGTCCATAAACTAGCACAATGGGACAAAATAACCATAGAAGTTTTGTAAAAAGAAAATAAAAATTACATATCCAAAATCCTGTTTTAAAAGAACTGCAAACCCAAATATCAGAATACCAAAATCAAGTATTTCCAAGTTAGGTTTAATACATGTAATTTAGTCTCTGCAAGTGAAGTTCTACTGTCACACAAGACCAACTCCATAAAACAGGACTGATGTTCCCTCTGATCATTTGGGAGCATTAACCACATCTGGAGAAATCTCTCACTGCAAGGTTTTCTAAAGTACTAGAGGACTTGGTAGGATCTTTACTGATGTGTGATCAATGAACCACCAAGACCAGCTGGTGCTGAGACAAAAATTTTGAAACCTGGAGGCCTCATACACAAAAACATCTCTCTTCAGCCAAGGCAGTGGGCCAGGTGTTTAAGATACAGGATTTGCCAAAGTGTTTGGAGCCGAAACAGGAGCAAGACCAGGGAAACATTCATTGTTTTTGCAGTACTTTAGTATCCCTTTTCAAGTTTTTCTGGGTTTTTGTTCGTTGATTTGGCAAATTCAGTGCAGAAGAAAGGCTTGCACAATTTCCATTGAAGATGTCCCTCAAAACAAGGAACAGTATATTGAAGAAAGCACCAAAGTTTATTGAAAAAATTCATCCTAAGGCATTATTTTCTATGAAGATGTTCCATAAATACGTAATGAACAGGAAATATAACATAAATAATGTTCAATATTTTGTTGCCAACCAAAGAAATAAACCACAATCCCCTCAAAATCCCAGCAATGAGAAATTGATCCCAGATCTGTTCAAGTTAGTGGAAAGCTTGCCAGACTTTCCGAAGGAAATCTAGATCTTACCTGTCTCAGGAGGGGTCAGTCCTGAACTATACAAGATAATTCGCTGAGCACCGTGGAAATGAAGAATGACAAATGGAAATCAGGGGAACACACACACTGCTTGGTGTCACGTGTACAAGTGACATTCTGAGAACAGAGCAAGGATAGGAAGGGCAAGGATTGTAAGGGTGATTGATCCGAGCCAACCATGTTCACTAAAAGCCAGTGTAGGTGTGCTCATCAGTAACAGCCACAGATCAGCCACCCACCCAAAAACTGACAACACACTTTGTCGTTTTTGCTGTTTGCCCCTTTGAGGTGGCTTCTTCCAATCAGATATGGTGTATTCGAAGAACTGGTGAGCAGATGTTAAAAATAGGGACAGAAGCACATCACACACGTCAGGAAGTCCCTTAAAAATCAGTCCCCATGAGCATCGAGTGGCTGTACAAGCTAGCCAGCCTCATAGGCTTCTTCACCTGTGCATTTCAAGTTGCTCTAAACAGGCCTGCACCACAAGTAATGCATGTGGTATGCGAAGCTGGAAAACTGTGGAACATTTGAACTGCTATTAAATCTCTGATAATATTTAGATTAAAAACCCTTTGAGGTATGGATAATCTCCTGCTGAATTTATGCAGTACCTAGAAAAACTTGGGAGGGAGTGGAGAGAAGGCTGACGCTATGATAACTTCCCTGGGTCTATTTCAGGGAGAATTTCTATTTCTGTTGCTCCTACATCTAATGAGGGTGACTCAGACTATGCTGAAAAAAGCCTAGGAGCAAAACTGGTTATCCATGGTTCTTTTCCATATATAGGTAGGATACTGATTCGACCTAAATTTTACAAACTCCTCTGAGTAAAGAGGTATCAAATAGAGTGGCTGCATGGCACCAGGATTAGCCACAGGAGCTGTGTCCGCATGCTACTTTTCTTTTCCCAGGGCCCTGTAAATTTGGGGCTAAGCCAGAAGTAGCTACTGCCTCTTTGCACTGGATCTAAGCTCCGAGAAAACCTTGGACCATCTTTGTGCTGCTGCTCTAGGGAAAGCAGGTTTCATGTCAGACCACAGTCAGTGTCCCAGGTAACTTCTCCAAGATCTAAAAAAGCTTCAGCTTCCAGACTGGGCCTCCCTGGTTTGGAAGTGCTCCATGTTACTGAGGGTGGAAAGAGTGGGTGCAATCCAGCCTCACAAATTCCTCCGTGCCCATTGCTCATGTTGCATGAAGAGAGCCTTGCTGAAGGGGCACAGGAGCTATTTGCAGCCCAAAAGAAAAGGGAGCTCAGCCTAATACAGAGGGCTCCAACAATTATTCCAGTAAACCCAAATGCTTATAATCTCTTCTCACCCTAGTACTTCCTCCTTTAGAGCATATGGTCTCCTGTAGCAGCAGCGTGGAAATACACTCCTCAAAGTCACATCGGTTGTTCTGGTGATTTCATAATTGTCACAGAAGTGGTAATCCTCTCCTTTACAGATAATGAAATGTCTGAGTGGTACTGTATGACTGGGAGGATTACAGCATTCAAAAAGTTTGTGAGCCTCAGATTTTCTGAAGCCCTTCAGTTTTACCTGTGCCTGCCTCTAAGCCCATCAGATGACTGTGCTTTCAGGCTTGGCTGGGTGACTTCCTGAGGTGAGATTCATGGCCAGTTGTGGTACGGTTTGATCAGATTACCCCCAGCCCTGTCCCCTTGACTTCTGAGTTTTTACATGATACATTACACTACAGAGACCATATAGCTGGTGAGACTTGAAAGGTGTATGTAATTGTTTGGGTATTATTTGCATGGACGTGTGTAGATACATGCTCCCAGATCTAGGCGCTGTCATGATGATTAAAGAGGGGACAAGTCTCCCAGTGGTGGTCCTTTTTTCTGCCTGCTCTGAATTATGTCATTATAAAAATGCAAAAATTCCTTCACACCGAGGTATTTTCTCTGGTAACTACAGGAGTTTTACTCTACAATACACATTTCCAGTCAATGGAAGACATTTGCTCCTGGATGGATGCAGCTGCCAGAATGAAACAATGATACATGAAGGTCCAGGAGAAGACTTTAAATCCTAGCAGAACATGCCCAGGAAATATCAGTCATTTCATATAGTAACTGATTATCTTCATCCTTAAAAAATCAAGCTAACAGCTGTGCACTGTCTCTTCTCCCAGAATAAGTCCAGATCCCTTTTGACCTGATGTACGCTATTAATTTCTATTGTAGACTTTGGCAGTTTGCTTCATACTTTTAATTATACCCTCTGAGCAAGAAAGTCATCCTGAATAGTTTACAGCCCGTGCCTCATCTGCAAGCTGTTATGTCTTCCTTTGGAATTAGCAACAAGTCACACAACTTTTTATTTGAAACAACCCATTCCTTTTCTGGTGTATACTGTACTGTATTTCCTGCAAATTCCTATCCCTTCCAGCTGCAGTAGAACTTCACTTGCCATTGACTTGGACCCAATGCAGTCATTTACTTCATGGTTCCTGGACTTTTAAGGCCTGAAGAAGCAATTGCATTGTCTCGCCTAACTTCCTGTAAAATTAAAGCCATAAAATTTCGTTCAGCTACTGCAATGTGAGGCCTAATACATTGCACTGACTAGGATGTCTATTCCTCTATTTTTGCTAAAAGTTAATATGAAATACAGCGGTCACGATTGCATTCCTCAGTTTCGTATTCCCCATACGTGCCTGCAAATGACTCCAGAAGGCATTAGGCAATGAAGAATCAGACCAAAATGGTCAATCTTTCCTGATCAGTTTTCATGTAGCCCTGTGCAGAATGACTTCATTATCTCTTGTTTCAGGTTTCAGTAGTGCCTTACAGTAATCTGTATGTACTTTCTGGAATAGCAAATTAGTTACGTAATAAATATTATCATGCTGTCTATGGAGCTTGGAAAGGATCTCACTAAACCACATTTTTGATAAAATAAATATTTTCGATGGTCATTGTGGTTTTTTTTCTTTGGTTAAACAAAAAATTGCTGTTTATGGATAAAAATATTCACCTTCCTAGGGCAGAAAGTGTCTCCCATTATCAGTTAATATGTTCTACTTTTGCATAATGAATGCTTACATATCTGTGTAAGTTTTATTTCAAAAGCTGCTTTCATTTTAAATAATTTTCAAAATGAGAAAGTTCTCCAATAAGAATAGTAAGTTCTCCTCTCTCTTCATTGGAGATTATGTCCAGCACAATTCAATGGCACAACTACAGCACAAAAAAACCTGCTTAAATCTCCAAGTGACATAAATACACCACTCCTGCTGTAGGATCCGGAGGGTTCACTGGGCATCATCAATATAGGGTATTGCACAATCTTATTTCTATATCTGAAAACCATGCTTGTCCTAATTTATTTAGGAAATTGGAGCAAGTAGGCAGCACTTTGGGATTGACTGAGGCACACAAGTCTTTACCATTCTCTATCTGACCCAGGAGTGGCTTAGTCATTCAGTATTAGAACATTTTCTTTCTCAGGGGAAACATCAAATGCAACATAATCCCATATAAAGATTCTGTAGAACAACCCTTCACAATCCTGTTATTTTTCTTCTTCTTTTCTAGGACTGTTATGAACTGGTCGCCCCAAAATTATCATATGATTAAAAGAGAAATGTAAAGAATTATGCAGTATTAAATGATCATAGACTGACTCTTGCCCTCTATCCTACTTGTTGTAAGCTCTGTTACGCAACCGAGCATAGTGACATAAATAGGATATAGGCCCTCTTTATCTTTTTGGAAGAAGTTATAGTGTATTCAAAAGATTTTTTGGTATGTGTGTTACTTTATCTTCATTATAAAAACAACTTGGATGTGGGCTCCGGGGGAAATTTATAGCCTCTCCATGACAAAATTAAATTACAAATGTCTCATTAGAGACTGCCAGTGTACCTCAGATAATGACTCTAAAGCATTCATCTCGAAGCTCATTTCCAGACTGTTTTTCTTTTGAACTCGTTGTACTTGAGGATTGTACTAACTTTTATGAATATATTTTTAAGGGGCACTGTCCTTTAGGGCACACCATAAATACTGGTGTGCTCGGAGTAAAAGTTGTTAAGAGGCCAGAGCAGAGAGTAAGGGGAGAGGCTGCAGAAGGGAAGCATAAAACCAAACAGACTGGCTAAGCCCCGTTATGAAAACTTATCAAGCCCATGATCAAGAGAAAGAGTTTCTGAATACAGAGATACTTTACTCACTGCAAACTACAATAAAACAACAGTTTCAGATGGTGAAACAAGTACAGAAAGGGAATATAATTGCCGTGATGCTCTTCAGAAAGGAAGTTTGACACCAGTCAATTCTGATACTAACCAAACTTCATAAAGTAGCTCCTTTGGTGAACGCTTCCTTCTACTTTGGCTTTTTGCCCTTGGCACCAACAACACACTTGATTACTGAAAAAGTAAATATTAATGATATTAATTAATTGGCAGTTAACTCTTTTACTCCAGCTCTGACATTATGTAATAAGTCTAATCACCTAACTGAATAGACTTAGTTTACTTATTGGGGATTTTTGGGTTTTTTTTAGTTCTTACAAAATATCACAAAGCTGTATTATTCCATCTTTCATCAATTCCAGGAAATGGATAAATCAGATAACTCAACCTTGTATGCTCAAGAAAATATTTCTGGTCCCTTTCATGTAAAACATCCTTTTACAAGATCTGATGCTTTCTTTGTAAAGAATGAACTATTTAATGTGAAGTAGAAGTAACGTACTTTAAATTTAGTTCTCTTTCATGACTGCACTAGTGAGGGAAGACACCAGTCAGTCATCCTGAGCTGTTTCCCTTTGTGTATCTATCCTAGTTTCTGTAGTTTACCTGGCAAAAGAAGAGGCTCTTTATGTCCTAATGCCTCTGGTCCCTTCCTCCTGACATCAAAGACCAATCCAGTAGCAGAAAACTAAGAGATGAAAGTGTATTTCTGTTAACTCCCAGAAAGAAACCTTCCAGAAAGCATGTAAGAGAGCCTTCTCCCTCAGTCTTCTGAACAAGAGGTTCCCTTTTCATAATTTTATGATGTACAGATAGAAGAGTGTTTGGCTCTTCTCCTGCTCCTGACTTTCTCTCTTACACTGGATGACCGTGTACACTTACCACTTTGGAACAATTGGTTTGTAGTACAGTCTATGTCATCATTCATTTCTTAAAAGAGTGATAAATGAATGTGAGGAACACTATGCGTTAAAAAGCCCCTGCCAAGGCGCATACAGCTGTTAAGGTTATGATGTTTCAATTTTGTTTGACATTTTCCCTGAGTTCATTTTCTCTTCAGAACTCACTGGCTGGAAATTTTAGCAAAATTTCCCGCCATTAGCTCCAGGTAGCAGTTATTTTCTGAAGGATTAACTATAGCTGTGAAAGAACGGGCTCTGCTTTTTGCGGTGGCTTGTGACCTCTATTTTTCATCCATCCTTGCTATTTCCAGGAACTCAATGGGCCACAAACGTCCAAGCCATGTGCCAGGAGAGAGCGTCAGCATTGCTTAAACTTACCCTGAGTGCATGGATATAGGAATAGCAACTCGGAATACAGATACGTGCGAGTGGGGAAATGATTCATGAACAGCAGCTCGTACACAGCACTCCCCTATCCAGCAACTGTTCGTTTCTGGTGCACTCAAGCCCACACGGCTGCAGAGAAGAGCTGACATGTATGAACATCAGAATCTCAGACATCAGCAGGCAAGCGGGAGGATATAAAGGTATTCCAGGCTCACAGTAATCTGTGAGCCTGACGCGTGAATACTGGAAGTCAGCAACAGTGTATGGCTATCTCTTAACAGAAAGAAAGCTTCTCCTTCCCTCCCCTCCATTTAGCAATTCCAAGAGAGAGGTTGCATGTGCCATATCAGATTGTGGCTAGTAGTGACAAGCGTGATATAGCGGTAGGCTTTATTGAGGAGGTTAGGAATGTTTAAAAGTGCTAAGTAGGCCAAAAAGGCATTTAAAATACCCCAAAGGCAAGCTAAGAGAAATGGTCTTTTGGACACTTCGGAGCAGATGCTTCAAACAGCTCGGGATCTAACAGCTCCTTCCTGAGCACTTAGTGCCAAGGCTGGATTTTCAAGAGTACCAAGCTCTCTGTGATAGGGAGCCCAGATCAGCTGGAAGTAGCACTTTAATTTTTCAGCCCTGGATTTCTTTGCAGTCCAATCTTGAAATCAAAGGGAAATCTTTTCTTAATTTGCTTTATTAAAAAGAACCAAACAAACCCAAATCCCGATGTGTTTCCTGGAAGTCTGGCAGGTCTCACACTATAATCATAGATTGCTAACATCCCTGCAGATCTCATCTTTCGCTGTAAAGTAAAACTAGATGAGGTGGGTATTACCTGCACTTCCCACTGCATTCTGACTACCTGAATATTGTGTTTAAGTATTCAGATATAAGCAAAAAAAAATCATTATTTAAGTAAAGGAAAGATTTATACTGCTATAAATGAAACCATTCTTCTGGAATGAATATGATCCTAAAGTTTAGAAATCCTCAGACTATTCTCTAAACAAAGATGTGGGAAACTATTACTGTTTATATTAAATATTCCCATGTGGATCTTCTGGTCCGAGTGGAATATGAATGGCAATCTCTTGTAAAATCCCTACTGGAGCTGTCAACACTTTTTATATGAGGCATCCCAGATACAAAGAGGAGCGGACCATGCATGCGGGTGGACATACCTGTTCCCTTATGAATTGCTCACCCTCTGGTGACAGACAGGTTTTCTGAGACTACCCAGATACAAGACCAAAGTCACTGAAGTGATTTTTCATACAGGAGGAGATGATACACCCTTCCTTATTACCAGCCTTGGGAAATGGGGTCTTCAGCAGAACTACTCCTCATTTAGAGCAGAGGGATTTGGGACTAAAAGGGTACTCCTGTGCCACAGACTGAATCCCCATTCTCACATGCTCCATCTTCTACAGTCAGTGCACACACTAGGCTTCACCTTGAACCTTCCCATTTTTAATCTGCTGTCTACATGGAAACCTGACCCAGAAGCCACCTTCTGCCTTCAAGCCTGAATTGATTCCTGGACTCCTTGTGTCAATATTTTTCATCTGTTTAAACTTGTCCTCTTTCTAGTGTTTTTTCCTTTCTTCCTTCATCTATTTGTGTAAGGTAACCTTGTCCTCCCTCAGATTTCTTTGTATTGCTGAACCATGCCAAGGTCTTCTGGTGTCTTCTAAGACAGGATCCGCTGTGCACCCTTTGATAGGCCTGTTCAGTGAGCTCTTAATCCCTCCATAAGCTTTTCTCTGGTCTTCTCCCCTGCATGTGAGTCTGGTCACAGGTAGTCAAAAATAGATGAGGTCAAAGGACACCAGACAAACTCCTGCCACTACCTTGGAGAAAGCCAGTTCCTACCAGAAATACTTCAGCCGATGAACTACAAGGTTGCATTCTCGTGGTCAAGACCCCATTACAATTTCCAAAGTATTTTTTTTTAATTCTTCTATTATTTCCAGATGATGAGATCTGACTTTATCGTTTATAGCACTTACACAATTAAGTGAGAGGTGAATCAGGGCCAGGTTGTTTGCCAAAAAACAAGTAAAACCCAAACACTTCACGTCACTGTTTATTTTCACTCCTCTTGAAGAAATATCTAGGTCAACTACACCAAACTGACTTCAGGATGCCTTGCATAAGGCTCATGCTCAAGCTACCTTGTTTATACCTTTTTGAACGATCTCTCCAGAAGTATTTGTAGCCCAAATTATACCTAGCAGCAAGAATTAGAAGAAAAATCAGGATTAAAAGTTCCGTGTTATTTCTGTATTCGGAGAAATGAAGCAATAATTTTACTGTGCGTATCTGGCTACTATGACTGAGATATTAATTTTATTTTACACCTACTATTTTAAAGAGCTACAATGAAAATGTTGCTCCCTTGAAATCAAGGTAAAATTCCCACTAAGTTCAATGGTCTAGGATTTCTTCCACAGTGTCTGATTTACTATTTCATTTCATCAGTTGTATGCCAGGGTAGCTTTACTGAAAGCACTGGAATTCCCTTGGCATGAAAGCAGTGAAATCAGAAAAAAAAGGGGAGTACAGAGAATCATAATAATTTTTACTGGAATAAAAGGATTACAATTGATGGGTAACTGTTTTGGTAAACATAAATTAACCGAGATGTTCTCAACTGACTTGTTAGACAGTTGCATACTGCTATAAGAGCCAAATGTAAATACATTTCATGTATTCATACCATTTTATAAAACTGGAATCTTGCATAGACAAAACAAGGAAACTGCAAAGACTTACATCACTGCTAAATGAGTTTCTCTTTAAAAAGTGCTCAACGTGTTTCAGACCAAGAGCCAAATTCTGCCCCTTGATATACACATGCAAATTCCATTAAAGTAGCTGGAACTGCACATTCATACTTGTGGGAATGATTTGGCTGTTTAAAGGCAATTCTGGGAGCATTGGCTGCTAGGGCTGCTCAAGAATTTGCCAGTGAAAATGCTTTTTTGTTTTATTTTGTTGTTAAAAACTGTTGATCTGTCAAAACTAAAAATTTCTGCACAAATACATACAGCGTGTTTGACAATGATCACATTTCTGGTTAAGGAAAAAGAGAAAGCTAAAGTCCACAGCACAGCCAACAAGCATTTATGCCAAACTGAGGGCTCTAAGTCGTCATCAGTCTCCCTTCCTGGAGCTATTTCACACAGTTCTATAAATTCAATATTAATTGGGCAAAGAGACTATCTAATCATCACTTCCCCATCTGGTAGCTTTGTGTTCCTGTCAGGAAAAGCAATTACTTGAGCCCATCCTCCCTTCCAGGGGATTGTTCTCTTAACAGGCACTGTTGTTCCTGATTGAACAAGGCATTGGCTTATCCAATGCCTGCCACCAAAGGAGCAGTGGGGAAAACTTTTGACTGATCAGAAATGGCATTGAGTTAGGATATTAATTTTCTTGTAAATTCCACATGCCTCCCCTCCCAATACTAATAAAAATACTAGTGAAATAGTACATTGTTTTGCTTTTACATTGTCTGTATCAATAACTTCTGAGGTATTTTCTTCCCACCTCTACTATTTCAGAAATTGAATTAATACTTCATTAAGCACTCAGCTTTGATGGTACCTGAGGATACAAACTAAGCAACCAAATTTTTTCATGCATAAACATAAAACCAACAGCAGGAGAAACACCATGCCTCTGCTGTGCTGCTAGCCAAAGCATGTGAAAACTTAGGCAGTGAAAAGAGATGAGAAGAGGGGAATATAACACTAATAGTATATATTATGGATGGCTTATCTGGCTGGCCTTTGGAAGGCAGCATGATTGAGTAAAACACAACTTGTCAGAAGTGTGGCCAGAGGCTTGGGAGCTGAGTCCATCCCCACATCAGGAAGCGAGGCTTAAAGCAATGCCCACATGCCAGTCCTGCTTAGTCCTTTCTGCGGGGCATTTCCAGCACGTGAGTCCCTGGATGGTGAGGGTGATGATTTTGTGGCCCTGAAGGTGGGAACCCCCACAAGGGAAGTGCAGAAGAAGCTGTTATGAGACATGAATCTCGTTGCCCATTGCCATACTTCCTTGGCATGTGAAATAGCACTGCAGTCAGACCTGTCTGCCATTTCCCAGTTCTGGCAGCTCAGAAAGGAAGTCTGGAACCCCACAAGCAGCTTTTGCTGGATGGCAAACAGAAGGGACAGGGCTTACGAGATGAACAAGCTTAGTGCTAGCTCTTTGCACAGGCTGAATTTCACTCCATGTCATTAAAAGTATCACTGGTGACATTTGACCACCTATAACCCCATATAGGTGTCACTTCTTAACTGATTTTTGACAAATTATTACTGTTTGTGAATGAGTTCAAACTAAATGTTTTTCCTTCTCTAGTTTTTTCAAAACTGTTCTATTTCTCTGGAATGATGGAGCTGCCTTCCCTCCCTCCCTCCCTCCCTCCCTCCCTCCCTCCCTCCCTCCCTTCCTTCCTTCCTTCCTTCCTTCCTTCCTTCCTTCCTTCCTTCCTTCCTTCCTTCCTTCCTTCCTTCCTTCCTTCCTTCCTTCCTTCCTTCCTTCCTTCCTTCCTTCCTTCCTTCCTTCCTTCCTTCCTTCCTTCCTTCCTTCCTTCCTTCCTTCCTTCCTTCCTTCCTTCCTTCCTTCCTTCCTTCCTTCCTTCCTTCCTTCCTTCCTTCCTTCCTTCCTTCCTTCCTCCCTCCCTTCTTCCTTCTTCTTTCCTGTCTGTCTGTCTTCTGTGATTTTAGTTTTAACAGTTTCATTTCTAACCAAAGTCCAGAGCCTGTAGGAAAATGCTTTCCCTTCAGCTGGGCCTCTTCCTATCTTATCGAATAATATTAGCTTGCACTCCATTTATACCACATAGAGCCTTAGAAACTCTCATAGCTTTTAACCTGTCATGTAGATTAAGACCTCATTAAACTTCATGCTACCTTCAGAATGATCGTGTTACCTAATGCTAAAGATTTGGGTGCAACATAATCAGTACTGATACAGAGTGAAAGCAGAGGGATCTTTCATCGTATGGCTGTGGCTTCGTTTTCTAGAAAGAGAATTTACTGTCTGGTAAATTCTGTTCAGTCTGGTTTGAGTTTCAGTATGTGCCCTGTCTGGACAAACATGCCTCGTGCTTTCCCTCATGAACAGATCGCATGCCTGACACTTCTGAACTTGAACAAATGTGTCCGTGCTCATAGATTAAATATATACATATATATATATATATTCTCTCAGATACTTGAGAATCAGTAAAGAGTGTGTGTGTGTGTGTGTGTGTGTGTGTGTGTGTATACAGACGAGCATACACACATATATGTTTACTTTGTAAATAGACACACAACGAATGAGCATGAGTAGCTTCAGGAGAAGTGTCCACCTATGTTTCTTCTGGCTCTTCTCACATGTTTGCAGAAAAAGCTGTTCAAAGAAGGGTAACTCGAACCAAATGGGGGAATACACTCTACTCCTGCTTCAGTGTTTGCAACATGGTAACAGCTATAGATGACTATTTCCAGAGACTGGACATTTTTGGTGTAAGCACTGTGTACACAGTGTAAAAGACCCACCCTGCTGCAGGAACTTTATGTTTGAAACAGGTTGAATACGATAAAAAGCCGTTACTCCAGTTTTATCGGTAAGGAAAAGAAATATGAAATATGTCTTGTTCTCAGTCACATAGGAGATCTGTGACAAACTCTTATCACAGCTAATACCTCTGCTCCTGATCCTGTCTTTGAGCTCTACTGTCCTGGCAACACTTCTGGTCCCCTTTCATGGGCATAGAAAATCATGAGAAGGAGAGAAAAAAAGAAGCCTCAGTATTACACAGCACACATCCTGCAACAACATGAGCACCTCACAACAGTTTTATGTTCTCCCCAATAACCAGCCCCTTAACTGAGATGTTACCCACCATTGATGTGCAGTGGGGGAGTGGAGGCAGAGCGTGGGCTGGAGCTGCCCACCGCAGCTGAGGGAGTGCAGAAGCTGAATGCAAGTTTTCTCCGGGTTTGACCCGGAGCTCTAGCATTTGGTTCACTCTTCCTTGCTCAGGCACTTACCTAATTATCCAGAAGTCTTTATCAGGGCATTGCAAAACCTCCCTACAGGAACTGTTGATTAGCAATCTCTTTGATTATTTTTTTTTTCACTTTTAAAATTACTCTTGCTGTTGCAAAGGATTAGGCTACATAATGACATCATGTCATTTTCCTCTCAACAGTACATCTCATTGGGTTGGGCAACTTGTTTAGGGAGAAGGAAGGGATGTGAGATGAGTAGGGGCAGCACCAGATCTCTCCCAGTGATCAGTGCAATGCACGTGCTGACAGAGACTGGAGGGATTGCCTGTGTCAACCTGCTGCCTCTGAGCCCTGTCTCCTTCCCCAGTGCCTGCCAACCTGGCATCAGCAGCCTTAGGAGCAGGCAGGATGTGTCCCTCTCTCTGCCAAACCCAGATAGCCACTCAAAAGACTTCCCTGTGTCACGTCTGTTGTAAACTTCACCATGCTTTTCCTGTGTCTGCACAACATCTCAGCTCATTAGGAAGACACAAGATAGCAGAAGGCCCGATACGGAGCATTTCAGATCCCCCCAAGCCCAGGAGATCCTCCTTCCCGTACCACACATGGGACCCTTAACTTTAACCCAGCCATGCCTTTCGTCTGAAGGGGAGAGACTATTTATGAGGAGTCATACAAAATAAACATGAAGAGTTCACCATAAAATATGACAACCACTTTAAATAATGTTGACTTAATTAAACTTTAAACTTTATTTATATATTTTATGGCCGTAGTGTGAGCTCTTCTCGGATGTTTACTTCAGTGAAAAATCCATCATGTGAGGGCCTTGAAAGGAATTAATCCCCTTACCCCTGGCACAGAACTCAGCTCCAACAATTCAGATCTAAATATTTAGTGATGGATGATACATGTTTATAGAACAGAGGGCAGCATGACATTTAAATGGGATCCGGGGTTGCTATAGTGAGCGGACGTTGTTGAAAAGAAACTGGAAGCTGAAGCTGTGCCAATTATCGGAAGCCGATAAGCCAGCCCCTTTTTGCCTGTTTTTTCCCTTACATCTATCCCTTCAGGGTTTTCAAAGGTTTCTTCACAGAGGGTTACGAGCAATTTTCAGAAGGAAAAGTTCTGCTGACTCTTGTACATTTGGTAGTGCATCCCATGGTTAAACTAATAGCCTCGTTGGGTGTCAGCCAAAGGTTACAGGCCTCTCAAAATATTCTTGGAAAAAAAAAAAAAAGAGTTTATCACTGAACTGAAGTTTCTCATTAGTAACCCTGTGTTGTCTAATCTGTGAAATTACATGATTAACTCTTTTGCAGAGACAGCTTCAGCTAGAGTTTGCAATCCCACAGGAAGTTATTAAAAGTATCACCGAGATAATTTCCCCGCTTTGTACTTGGCCCTTAGGGTAAAGGAAATACATCATTAGATGAGTACTTTATAATAAAGCTATAGATCACTAACAATTATTAAATGGCTGTCAAGAATGATTATTATTTTAAAAGTTGAGCACAGTGCAATTTGAAAAACAAATAAAAAACCTTGAAAGAAATTACTTCCTTTGTTTTTGTATAGAAATTAGAAACATGCCTTCCCCCTCCATTCTCTTTGAAGTGATTATTGGAATATAATCTTTCCCTGTACACAGCCATCTTACCTTCAACTTTTCTTTCTGCAATTCTAAAAATACTCTTGCAGAAAGCAGCCCCTCACTACTGAGAGAATATTCCTCGGTGACCCAGTAGATAGCAGGATTTTTTTGCGCGTGCTGAGAATGACGCGTTGATGCATGAGCCCTGAACCCCCAATGCTTCAAGGCACTGAAGCAGAGGTGGTGGTCTTCGCCCAGGAGCAATCCCTGCTTTTGGTTAAAGTTGAACTCTGGGCTATGTGGGACACAGAAAACCCTCCCATTGTGTATTTCAGCTGAAGTCACTTGCAGATGTTTTCCATGATTTGTTGCTCTTGGTTTTGGCTTTCTAATGAGTTCCTCCCAGATCAATGGGTGGTTTAGTTTGCATCTTTTGGGAGGAGAGGTAATAGTTCAGACCTTTATTAGCTTCCCCAGCTAGTTACTAAGGCTTTTATTTTTTTTTCCTCCCCTGTTTTTTAACCATTAGTTAAAAAGTGGAGTGGTGAGAAGGAGGAGATGCTGATAAAGCCCACGCTGTCAGCCAGGCTGTGAGCCTCAGCCAGGGACACAGCTACCCTGCAGGGACAGCAATGGAGCATCTGGCTGGGTTGTGTAAAAGACAAATAGACATGAGACGTTTGACAAAGGTGAAACACGTGGCAGCAAGAGCCCACAAGCATTCTGCTGGTCCTCAGGTCCTGTCCATCTATGTAATTTTGCATTGGGGGGTTCAGATACAAGTTAGCAGAAAACTAAGCTAAAATTTTTTAAATATCATCAGATTGTTCCTCTGTAGATCTAGAAAAGGAAGACTGCTACCAGGCACTTCTAAGAAAGCTTATGCATGTTCCAGAAAGCCAGATCTTTCAAACAAATTGTTTTTAGGACTTAACCATGCAGCTCTAAAGGCCCAGCCTTTAGGGTCATCCTTGTCACACAACTTTTGTGATTTCATCTGGTTACAGTGCCACAATATGACTAATGCACCCTTTTGGTACAATCTAGGAGTTAAGAAACAGTGCTTTGAATCGTGATGGCTGAAATCTAGTCTTAGCTGCTTAAATGTGCTACCAGGTCAAGAGATTTGCTCTTTTCTTTTCTTTTTTTTTTTTTTTTCTTTCCCTAATAACTTCTTCCTGGCCTTAAATAAGCCATGATCTCCTAGGAGAGAAGCCATTTGACTGTATAAACACAATATATGTTTATACATTTTCAATACAAGTGCAGTTTCTGAAGAAGGAAGAACTTAGAGATACCTTGTAGCTGACCTTCTTCATTCTGTATCACTTGCAGTGGTTACAACGGGCATCCTCTTTAAGTGTTTAGAATAAAATTCACTCCGATCTGCTCATTCTTGGTTTTGAAAAAGGATTTGAGAATGACTTGGATTAATCCTTAATCCTCTTAATGCTTAACCTAAGATCTTCATGTCTAACTCTCTAAAAAGCTTAAAAAGGGGAGGAGGGTTTGTCTAAGTTGTTGTATACATATGATAATATTCTTCTTATTTTTGGTCTAGTTTCTAAAAATAATGCAACTAGACGTCATTCTGAAGTGCAAGACAGGATAACTCAGTCTTTGTAAACTTCCATGGTCTGCAAGTGCCAGAGAAATATTTCTTACTGTATTTTGTAGTTACAAAAAATGACTGATAGTGTTTTCCCTAATGTTTGTTAACCAATTTAAAAGTGACGACTTATTCTTTCTTCAGAACCTCCAGACACACAGGGCTCTGCAACATATTCAGATTCAATGTGCTTAAATTAATGCAACCTGAATCTTTTGGTGTTTGTTCATTACCAGTGTAGGACCTGAGTTTTAACATGAGGTCAGAAAACTCTTGAAGATCCATGGAATAGAAGGTTACTGTGAGATCTGCAAAAGGTAGCTATGAAAAATAACCCCTATAGCCAAATATGAATAGCTTAAGTAGTCTATGCAGTTATCCATATTTCCACATGAAAACTTTCAGGGGTCCACAAACTGGAGAGCATTGAAAATATTGATGTGCACACTACCTGAGTACCTTCAGAATATAAAAGCATTGTAAAACAAAGGCCACAAATGTTAACAGAAAATCTCTCACTCGTGTCTGTTACTTTGAAGTGGGATTTTATAACGGAGATCTCTGAAGTTGTAGAAGACAACCAAATACATGGTCCAGAGCTGGCCGGGAAAACAATATCAACACAATTCTGATTTGGGAGATGAATGGAGAGTGCAATTTTCTTCCTGTAGTTTCCCATTCTGGCTGATGTTAATGATAAAAAACAGATTTATATGACTAGAGAGATCTGAAAATATATACGACAGAATCAGTGCACTCGGTGACCAATGAAATGCCAGTTCTTACAGCAGCAGGTTTGCCATCATCACATAGAATGGGGAGTACCTAATTTTGCTGTTCATTTCTGCTGTGCATGGGGTATCTCCAGGAGATATAGGAATGTTCCTTTGATTTTACTGCAAATTACGCTTTTACATCTCTGGGAGCAGCTGTCGTTTGGTTTTCATTTGAAAACCAGCTTGCCGCAGATGAGAAGGGAGCAATATGCTCCTTTCTGCAGTATTGACTCATTTTCCTTCTTGCACTACTGATTTTTCTTATTTCTGTCATCCAAGAAAGAGATTACTCTTTACATGTAGAAAATATAACTCCAGCTTTTGATCAAGGTTGTATTTTAAATCCCTTCTGTTCCTTTTTGAGAAGTCTTGTATAACCATCCTTTCATTACATAAAGTATACAGTCCTATTAATTTTAAATTGCTTTTTCTGGTCTCTATTGTATCTATTTTGAGACATGTTGGACCTGGCTACTCTTGACCTAAATGCAATTTTATCAGCCAGTGAAGGATCATGCTCAGCGTGTATGCATGGCATGTATCTCTCTGTTTCTTCTCCTGGAAAAGAAGGAGGAAAGCTCTCTTCTTCTGTCAGTGACGGATGTTTCCAAGACCATTTCCTTTCCCTGAAGGCAGCAGGAACACAGCAGGTCTCAGTTCAGGGTGACCCTCCCATGTTCTAACCACATCACTTCAGGTAAAGATGAAGCTGCTGTAATCACACGAGAGGCTCATTTCCTGAAGTGTTCACAACCTTGCGCCCAGGGAGGTGGGAGTAGAGGGCCTTTCATCTCTGCCAGCGGGACCTACACACTTTCCTACGCCACACTTCAGGTGAGACATCGGAGGTGAAAAGCAGTGGAGGAGGAAGATTCAAAGAAATAACAGCTAGAACAGATGTCCAAAAAACTCACCGAGTACTTGTTTTACACATTTTTGCTGTACCCAATTTTTTAAAGCAAAACTATTGCTTTATTTCTGCACTTCATTGCCAAATCAGAAAACAGTCACACAAAGCATTATCATTGCTCGTATTCATATTTGTAATTATTCTTACACTTCAGATGTGGGGAAAATCCATTATTCATAATACGATGTTTTAGTTGGTAGAGAACCAGACTCACAGATGATTAGTGATAGCTGATGAAATGAACTTTCTTTAAAGTTCAGGGGTCTTGCATTATATAAAATTGAATTTCTAAAATCAGTGCCTTTGATGTCTTCCCAGTACAAATATTTTACTCACAATTAAGTACTTGGTACAAAAGTCTGGGAGAAGGGGGAGAGAGAAAGGGGAGGGGAGATGTGGTTAAAGGCAATCCTCAGCAGGACGACTTAAAAATATGACTATGATTTCTCAATAGCTGCTACTGACTTTCCGGTTTACATGAATTTGCCAAATGTATTTTCTTTGGGTCAGATTTTACTTGTCTTTCTCACACAAGTATTCTTATTGACTACCTCTGAGATTAAAGCAACCCAAATTTTGCTTACTCTTTCTCTTTTGCCAATTCCCTTAGGATCAGCTCAAATAAACTAGGGTCCTCTGTTACTGGATCACTTAACAGGCTGTGAAACCATGCTAATGTTCAAGCAAGCTAAACTTTTTCAGGGGAAATGCTTGAGTTATTTTCCTTGGTTCTCTCAGTGCAGAAACAAGAAAAGGAGAAATGTTTGTCTGCATTTACAGAGGAAGCCTTGCTACCCACCAGCCAGGCTAATTGGCACACTGTGATTGACCCAGCCCTGAACAGATGCTGCCTCTGCAGTTCCTGCCACTTTCACTGTCATAATTTTGTTTGGAGTTTAATATATATTTTTTTTGTCTCTTTTCTTTACTCTTTGGCCAAATTTTTCATTTTTGGTGCAAAAGCCAGCCAGTCGTCTATCTGAAGGGTACCCCTTTATGCTGACAGCTGTAAAGGTACAATGAACTGAGCCTTTTTCAAATCCCAGCACTGATACAGCCTTGCAGCGCACTGAAAAGCCGTCACTTGTATTTATACTTGAATCTGTGTGTGCACCTCCACGTCTACCTGTACCTGTACTGCCAAAGCTCTTCCTCAACCTCTGTACACTCTCTTCCAAATAGTCAGGCTATGCTGCCAAATCTGTTTGTTGTTAATAATAATAATAATAATAATAATAATAATAATAATAATAATAATAATAATAATAATAATAATAATAATAATAATAAACTGGAGGACATAATGCATTGCATTTGTAAAGGCAATTGCAAAGAGAACTAGGAGCCAAGATGATGGATGAGTTGGAGTGTAAGATCGCAGAAAGCTGTGAGTCCGGTCAGGAGGGATCTGGGTTGAGACTCCTGGCACATGGGTATTGTTTCTAGTGCTTCTGGCAGCCTCCTTGAGGAGGCTGGGTAAGTGGCTTCCCACACTGTTTTAAATCTTGCTTTTTATGGAGATTGGATCATCTCTCACTCTATAAACCTAAAGCAGCGTCATGAACACCTAACTTCCAGTGCATGTCTTAAGTGACACTGCGATTTATTCTGTCCTCTCGCTATCACCATCTTCTTTCCAATACGTTGAATGGAGTTTTCAGCCCTTGCTGATTCCTTTCTAAAAACTTCTATTTTTTTCTAAAACTTGATTGTTTTCCATGGGTTATGACAGCTCATAAGCAGGGGTTTTTCCTCCTTAGGTAGATACAATGCTGGCTAAGACATCAATCCATTTTCAAGGATATTCATCACTACCTGCAAAAAGATCAGATCAAGGACTTTGACCTTTACTTGAATGTGTTGCCTTGCCCTTGCCTCCCTTGGATAGCGAGTACATCCATTGCAAACAAGTGCACATCTGGAAGAAAGCCTCTTTTCCTTGGGTGGTAGGAAGTTTCCCCCTGACATCACACAAGTGGCCACATGGCAGTGTCAAAACCCCACAAAAGTTGTCCTGAGGAAGAAATGAGTTCAACTCCCAAACTTTCTCCTGGGGAGCTGTTACTGAGCTCAGGGCAAAATAGTTTTCTGTCTGTAAACAGAGAGCTTGACCTGCTCATCTTAGCTGGCTTGTGTAAACAGATCAGCGTCTCAGAGAAGTGATGCAGGTTTCAGGAGGAACCTGGGCACCCTCTGCACGTCTGCAACAGACTCTGCTCCTCACTGTGCAAGTGATAAAGTCTTTGAGATGCCTCCTTCTTCAGGAGGGGAGAGAAGGGGACACCCTGCGGGTGCATCTGGCACCTTAGTAGGCACCAACAGCTTAATGGCAGGGAAAGGGAATAACCTCAAGGTACTTGGCTTTCAGCAGGCTCAGAGGGAAATGGTCACAGAAGATGGAAGAGGGGGAGTACCTGTTGCCAAATGGCTGTGATTACAGCAGTGGCAAGCGTCCAGGGAAACAGATCCTCAGTTCTGTTTTATCAGGATCTTTTGTAAATTGCTATTAAGAAGTATTTTTCAACAATCTCATTTTTATTAGCAGTTTGTGCCCATTATAGTTTTCTAGTTGCTAGTTTGTTATGGCTGTAACATAAATAAAGTTCTAAAAATGTCTCATTTGAGGAACTGCAGAGCTGGCCATGCCATTTAGGCACAGATAAAAGTAGATGTAAAGGGCTTTCTTTGTTATGGGTAATTTTATATTTAATAGAACTGTCATATAAACCTATACTAGCATTTAAAATGCAGTTTCTAGGCTATAAAATAAACACCATTTCTAATATTGCTGTTGGCTTTCACCTATGGGATACAGTTCATTAAAAGCTCTATAAGGCATTTACGTGGGGTTACCATATGATTTACATTCTGGGAGCCACCCGAGGCAACAAATGTGTTTCGCTCCCACCGTAGGAAACAATTCTTCAGAAATATTAATGATACCTGCAGGATGGCCCAGCCAGGCAGGGCTGGTATAATCAGTGGTACAGTGCTGGTGGAGACTGGCACACCTTCCATGGCAGGAGCTCTGCTAGGTACAAATGCCTCCTTCAGAAAAACTAAACCTGAGAAACATTTTGCAATCGGTTCTCTTTACTGAAGTTTCTAAGACAGGTGTGGCCACAAAAAGAAATGTACCTGGCTCAGGTCTCAGTGAGAGGTAAAGGCAGGACTGCCTGTGCTGAGGGATTAGCTGGTTTGCTTGCCTGAGTTGGGCTGAATGACTTTCTGGAGGAGCTCACTTCTCCTCTTTGGCTACAGAAATAAGCATCCAGGAGAGACGGTTAAAATAAGGTGGAAGCACATGAACACAAGTTCTGTATTACTGATCTGCTGTGAGGTTGTGAGACATCTTAGGGCCATCGTCTCTGACGTGGTTCTGAGTTTCATCCCAGGATGAGATGGACTTTTGATTCAGAAAGCTTAAAGCAGTGAGAATGGATCGTCTTGGACTTCAGTGCCTTTCCAAGAGAGACCAAGAGTGTGCAGTTTCTTCTCTCTGAAATTCTACTAATGATAACATTACATCAAGTCTCCTGGGGGAGGAAGGCTGAGGAAGATGAGAAGCAATCTGGACATGAGCCACCAATGTGCATCTGCAGCCTAGAAGGCCAACCACATCCTGGGTTACATCAAAAGAAGTGTGGCCAGCAGATAGGGAGAGGTGATTCTGCCCCTCTACTCTGGTAAGACCTCACCTGTAGTACTGTGTCCAGCTTTGGAGCCCTCACCACAAGAAGGACATAGACCTCTTGGAGCTTGTCCAGAGGAGGGCCACAAAATTCATCAAAGGGCTGGAGCACCTCTCCTATGAAGACAGGCTGAGAGAGTTGGGCTTGTCCAGCTTGGAGAAGAGCAGGCTCTGGAGGGACCTTACATGAACCTTTCAATACCTGAAAGATGCCTATAAGAAAGCTGGTGAAGAAATCTCCATGAGGGCATGTGGCAACAGGATGAAGGATAATGGCTTTAAACTCAAAAAGGGAAGATTTAGGTTGTATATTAGGAAAAAGTTCTTCATTATGAGGGTGGTGGATCACTGGAACAGGTTGCCCAGAGAGGCAGTGGTGGCCCCATCCCTGAAGATATTAAAGGTCAGGCTTAATGAGGCTCTCAGCAATCTGATCTAGTGAAGATGTCTCTGCTTATTGCAGGGGGTTTGGACTAGATGACCTTCAAAGGTCCCTTCCAACCTAACGCATTCTCTGGTTCTATGATTCAATCTGTGCCTCCACTCTGTGTGAAGAGCCTGATGGATCCCTACTGGCCATGAGCCAGCATGCACTGACACCATGTGTATTGTCACTGCACAGCAGCAAGTGACACCTGCATTGAGACACATCTGGAACTTGCTGTCTCCTGTGGGCACAGCCCACCTGTTTGCTGATGTTAAGGGAAGCATCATCATGTTCATCACAGGACCTGTTATCAGACGTGAAGCTGTGCATCTCCCGTGAATGTTACTGAGATCTCTAATTCTGTCTCTGGTTGCTTATAGCTTGTCAGACTGTAACTCACTGTACTCTTATTATGCCTAAAGCTGATCTTTATTTGCTCAATGCAGCAAAACACTTCAGACATTTCTGAGCCAGGCACTGGGGGAAAAGCATGTATTGTTTCAGTCTTTCTTTCTCTTTTTTAATGTTGGCAACTTCTTCTCCAAATGGTCCCATGCTTTCCAGAAGACACTTCCAACTTAACAGGGAAGGGGTTGTTTGTGCTAATCACGTAGGTACTATTTTCTGCTTTGACTCAAATCTAACCTGATTCTGTTGCTTTGAAAAAGCAGGTTAAGTGCACTGAATACACAGTTTGATTTTAGCAGCTAAAATTTTCTCAAAATCAATCCTCACTATGTATTTTGACCTCTACACAACCCATGAATGCAGCTGACCCATGCACCTTGCCCAATAACACTAGTAAGCTGCTCAGCAATGCTGCTCCATGCATGGTGTGGCCTGAGCTCCAGGTGGGATCCATGACACACTCTGTCTCAGGCTCTCACTGTGGCAGGAAGACTGGATAAAGATCTTGGAAATGTAGCCTGAGAATCAATGAACAGAAAGAAAGGTTGGTGCTGTAGGGGAAACAGGGGGCTGATAGAATGCATAAGGACTATTTAAGCAAAGAAACTGAGAAGAGAAAGGACTTCAGAAGCTGGGGTGGAACCGAATTGAATGGAGGTTTACTATCCTACTGCCTTAGATAAATATTTCTGAAACCCACTGGCAAGGCACTTATCTCACCCTCTGCTAATAGTAGTCCAAAAGGAAAATAAAAAGCAACGAGTTATGTCGGTTCCTCTGCTAACACAAATAGCTCAAGTATACACAGTGAAAGTAGTCTCCAAAAAGCAGACACACATCAAACTATATTAGTCTCAGCTTGGTACTTCAGAGGTTTTGCAATGTGAAGTAGGGATGCCTCTGCACTTGAACTTCACAAAAATACATGTAAAACTGTCACTGTACCCACCCAGCAGCCAGACAGTAGAAAATGCTAGAAGTAAGGTGGTCTGTGAAACTTCAGTTAGGTTCCCCTGTGTTTGTACCTTGCAGCAGGTTGGTAAATACATGCTTTCTGAGTAAATGAGACTGGTGAGTAAGCACTACATACCTGCGCATGCGTGTTTGCATGTACATCCATCTATGCAGGTGAATGACATCATTAACCAGTACTTCCCTGGTCCCTTGGCTTATGAGCTATACTTGACTGAGGGACAGTACAGCTGAGATAATTAGCTTCACACACATTTTGTGGTAGCATGTGACCATATGGCTTCTGCCACGATTGCTGCCATGGATGCTTGAGGAGACACCAAAGGTCTCTCTACAGGTGAGCTGAGCGATTTCTGACTCATTGTGAAAGGAATAAAAAAGAAAGAAGAACCAACCAGAAAAATCAGGACTTGGGTATTTCACACTGGGCCCTGAAGATGAGTGGAAACTCATGAGTTTCGATCCCTGGGGCCTCAGTTCCCTGCCTGTCCAGTAGGTCCTGCCACTGACCAGGTGTGCTGTAAGAATAATTTAACATTTGTGGGACAATAAACAATCAGGAAAATAAACATTTAAGTTAGTTCACAAAGAAAGTCACAGGGGGAAATTCATCACTATCTTTCTGTAAGAGTATTCAGGGTATTCAGACATGTAGATAAATAGTTAAAAAGCCTATTCACTTAACCTTAGACACTTCACAGAATCCCATATGTTAGGATCCAAGCTCTTTTCAGCTCCCTTTAAAGTAAGTGATGAACTCAAGTGGCTGGAGTTGCTATCTTGAGATATACTTCTCCTCCAACTAAAGAAGGATCCCATGGTGACCAGGCACTGTCCTAGAGTGTCAGAAGAGGGTGGGACAAGCTCAGATTGTAGCAGCAGCTCTCCAGGCTCTTCTTCTAACGCCCCACAGCTGTACAGAAAAAGCATGAGCAGTGGTGCTCGCTCCCAAACAAGAGGGAGGAAGAAAGAGTTTCCAGCAGTGGTATCTGTCCTGATATAACTTTTAACCTTTATCTTGGGAAGAGTCTTCCAATGCCATTTTTGTACAAGTGGTATTTATATTACAGAATTACCTGAAAGCCCTCGGCTCGGTTGTGCCAAGCATTGAACAAACCCCCATATATAAGAAGGGCCGGAAGGAGGATCCGGGGAGCTACAGGCCTGTCAGTCTGACCTCAGTCCCGGGGAAGATCATGGAGAGGGTCATCTTGGGAGCCATCATGCAGCACATGAGTGATGGCCAGGAGATCAGGCCTGGTCAACATGGGTTTACAGAAGGCAGATCCTGTCAAACTAACCTGATCACCTTCTATGACAAGGTGCCCCACTTAATGGACAAGGGGAAGGCTGTGGATGGGGTCTCCCTGGACTTCAGTAAAGCCTTTGACACGGTTTCTCACATCATTCTGACTGAGAAACTGGCTGCCACTGGCCTTGACAGGTGGACCCTCAGCTGGGGTTAAAACCTGGGTGGATGGCTGGGCCCAAAGGGTGGTGGTGAACGGAACTAAATCCAGCTGGAGGCCGGTCATGAGTGGCGTCCCCCAGGACTCAGTCCTGGGTCCAGACTTATTCAACATCTTTATCAATGACCTCGATGGAGGGATTGAATGCTCCCTCAGTAAGTTTGCAGATGACCCTAAACTAGGAGGAAATGTTGATCTGCCAGAGGATAGGGAGGCTCTTCAGAGGGATCTGAACAGACTGGACCAATGGCCTGAGACCAATGGGATGAAGTTTAACATGGCCAAGTGTAGAGTGCTGCACATGGGACATAACAACCCCATGCAGCGCTGCAGGCTTGGGGAGACTGGCTGGAGAGCTGTCAGGAAGAGAAGGACCTGGGGGTGTTGGTTGACCGCAGGATGAATATGAGTCAGCAGTGTGCCCAGGCAGCCAAGAAGGCCAATGGCATCTTGTCTTGTATCAAAAACAGTGTGGCCAGTATGTCTAAGGAGGTAATTGTGCCCCTGTACTCGGCATTGGTGAGGCCACACCTTGAGTACTGTGTGCAGTTCTGGGCTCCCCACCATAAAAAGGACATTGAGGTCCTTGAGCAAGTGCAGAGAAGGGCAACCAGGCTGGTGAAGAGGCTGGAGGGCAAAACATATAAGGGATGGCTGACGGAGCTGGGGGTGTTTAGCCTGGAGAAGAGGAGGCTGAGGGGAGACCTTATCACCACCTACAACTACCTGAAGGGAGGTTGTAGAGAGGTGGGTGATGGTCTCTTCAGCCAGGTGACAGGAGATGGAACAAGGGGAAATGGCATGAAGCTGTGCCAGGGCAGGTTCAGATTGGCTATTAGAAAAAAAAATTTTTACTGAAAGAGTTGTCAGGGCCTGGAACAGGCTGCCCAGGGAGGGGGTTGAGTCACCTTCCCTGGATGTGTTCAAAAAAAGGGTTGATGAGGTACTTAGGGGTATGGTTTAGCATAGGATGGGAATGGTTGGACTTGATGATCTTCAAAGGTCTTTTTGTGTGATTCTGTGATTCTGTGAAACGGAGCTGTGAATTATTTTCCATCACAGGCAGCTACGTATAATTCTGCATTGGTATTTGGATTAAATATCTTCATCAAAACCAGCCTGAATTTTCCTATATCAAGCACCAGGAAGGCTCAGAAAGCTCAGCTTTACAAAACGAGGCCACCTTCATTCAAGGTTGCATGCTCAAAGGAAAAGAATCATGTCCCACAGTTTTGGCATATCTATCCCTAAGGCTCACTGAAGTTAATGCAGCATTAAGACCCTGGCTCGAGGTCTAGCGCAGGATGCCTGGCAACCAGGCACACCGTGTGGCGGCCAGGAGCGCTCACGGAACCGGGGAGAGCCGTAATGACTTCCTTATGACCCATTCCCAAACAGCACTGAGTGCAACCCTGGCACAGGAGAGCGTCTGGCCTATAGTGTGTAAATAAATAACAAATGAGTGAGTCAAAGCAAAGGCAGAGATGAATGAAGCGGTTCGTGCAGCATGGCTATAGCTTTACAGTGTCTCCAGGCTGTGGAAGGCAAGCTGTCATACTTTCATTCAGGTTCTCAGAATCATTTTCAGTGCCATAAAGGGTGACTTCTTTTCTTTTTCTTTTTTTAATGAAAGCCCATATTCCAAAACTGTCTTCTGAAGATAAGTAGAGCCAGGTGGGATAGTACTTTTCAACAGAGACATTAACAAGTGAGTATCACTACATGGATAAATGTAGTTTTGGACTGAATGCAAAGTCTAATTAATTTGGAATTAATAGGTTAATCTTTAAATTGATTACTAACCTTCACAACCAGGCTGCACACTGGATTTTTCTAAAGCCTACATGAAAGTTCATTTTCTATCTCAAAAGATCAGAACTACAGTTGCCATCAAGACTAAAGCAACATATATAAATGGCATGTTTTAAAGCAATTACAAATGAAAGCTGGCAATTGATTTTCATAGATTACATTAATTGCATACTGTATTCAGAAATTAAGCTCTCAGAGTAATGGATCTGAGGCACTTACCTTTTGCTAGCCAGCAATGAACAAACTAGGTCCACACACCCACTGCAATCTCACTAACATGTCCAGGGAAGGACAATGATCAAGGAATATACTTCAAAATGTGATGAGCAGGCTGATAAAGATGGCTGGGGACAGATGGCAGACAGCTCAGCTGGCAGATGCCTGGTATCCTTCAGTGTGGAAAGAGGGAATATGTGAAAGTCTAGGAAGGTGGGTGGTGGGTTCTTCTGCATGACAAAAAGTTATTCAAGTCTGTGCTACCCTCAGTAAAAAACTACTTGTTTAGCCTGTAGAGAAGGCTCCAGGGAAACCTTATAGCAACCTTCCAGTACTTAAAGCGGGGCTACAGAGCAGCTGGGGAGGGAGTGTTTATCTGAGACTGTAGTGATAGGCCAAGGGGCAAAAAATTATGTTGAAGGTGTTGAGGCACTGGAACAATTTTCCCTGAGAAGCTGTGGATGCTCCATCACTGGATGTGTTTAAGGCCAGGTTGGATGGAGCTTTGAGCAGCTTGACCTAGTGGAAGATGTCCCCCTGCCCATGGTTGGAACTGGATGACCTTTGAAGGTCCCTTCCAACCTAAACCAATCTCTGATTCTGTGATTCTACAGCTCTGGGGACCATGTTTACAGATCCTTCACCCTAGTAAGCCAAAGCTAAACAGTATGTTTCCAGCCTCTATCAGTTAAGGCAGTGGTGAGAACTGAAGCCTACCCAGCATGACTGACTGAAACATTGCATGAGAAAGGGAATATCCCAATAAAGAGGCCATGGAGGTAGTGTGTGCCTGCTCAGGATGCAGCCAGTCAGTCTGCTGAGGAAGATGGCAAGGAAGATCCCCAGACTATGATGACCAGAAGAGACATTCCAGCTGTTCCCTCAGATCCCCCAGACTAATGGCAGTTTGGCTGCAGAGGCTGCTCTGTAGATGTCACAGGATCGCTTAGGAAGGAAAGGAACTTAGGAAGACTCTGGTCCCACCTGCTCCTTGGAGCTGTCTCAGCCCAGCTGAAGACCTGGCTGCTGGGTCTGCTCAGATTATGGGAAGGACTGTCTCCTGCTGGAGGGAGGACACGCAAAGTGCTCTCACCAGGGAAAGCTGCAGGCATCTGGACAAGAAGAGGAAAGCACAGGTACCAGTTGGGAAGGATGTATCAATGGCTGGACTGGTAAATTCAGAGAGAAAGGAAATTGCCACCTGGCTTAACAGGCTGACACATTCACACATCTTTCTGTGCCTACCAAAGCATTAAAATTTCCTTTTGGCAGTCTGAGTGGAAGGTAAAGAGTTTACATTTTCACCTAGGTGGGTTTTGGCTTTTTGAGGAAGACTAAGAGAAATTAGTAAGAAACCTGAAAAGGCACTCCTCTGTGAGCTGAGGAGAGAATTACCAAAAGGCTGGGATGGGAGGCCACGCCTGATTACCAGAAGCAATGAAAATAACAAAACACTAATCTGGCTTGTCCATACAGATGGATTTCCAGCATAACAGGGCAATGAAATAGCACATCCCCCCAAAGGAGAGCTCCTGAGCAGTGAAGCATGATTCTTGCCAGAGGGTTAAATCTCAGTATGACTCCGTGCTGTGAAATTACCGCACCGCTGAAAATACACACACACAAGACACGCATGCACGCTGACACTGGAAGAAAAGATGTGTTGGCATTTCTAAGATTGTAAGGTCAAAGTTAATTTTGTCAGATTTACTAATTGTTTTCAAACTGTGTCTTTTGTTTAAGCTCATTTAAAAGTAAACTCTGACTTGCTGTGACTTGGTTTTAAATACCTTTTGGTAACAGTCATTCTGAATTATAAATAGCTTCATCCTTCTTCCTTCTTATCAAACTTTGACATATGCAAGATAATAAGAGGGATTTTAGAAATATTGATGCAAACCAGCCACCCCTGAATCATGCTAAGTCAATAGTCCCTAAGAGTTAATGTTCAGATCACGGAGGGAGTGTGTAGTAAAGGGTTGGGGAAGTGAGAGAGACTTCTATGGCTTTTGAGCCAGACTGATTCATTATTCATTCCATTTAAAATTGTCAAAGACAATTTTTGTAAGCATGCATCCGTTTCCCTTCTGTTTAGAGAGGTATATGGCAGTATGACTGCAGTTAAAAGAAGATAGTCACAGCTTAGTGCATGCTGTAAGTGGATTGCTGTCATCACTAAAGCTAAACCAGGGGGACTAAGGGGAAGATGGGATTTCATACTAGCATTTGTCTATACTCCTGCAGGTATTTCTGTACTCTGCTTTGTTCCTTGAGATAATAATATTTTTGTTCTTAAAATTAAGATTTATTAAATTTGCTTTCCTGGAAGAAATTTTTCAGTAACTTTTCCAAGGCCTCCCTGTCCACTCATGTCCCTGTCCTTAGAAATACTAAGCGGGATTAGCAGAAAATGGGCGGCACGAGAGGCAGGAGAATTTCAGGCTCATTATCTCATTGTGTTTTCTCTGAAATAGCCTGGTCCCAATCCCCCAAGCATTAGTTATGTGACCAAAGTTTGCATGCATGAGAATGATCGCTGATTTCAGTGGGAATTCTCCCATGAGTAAAATGGTTCGCATAACTTCAGTGTTGGAAGGACTGGATCCTGTGCAAAATGGTCGCATTTTCTGCAAGATCTCTGTCTTGTGTGTGTTTTCAAGTCATGGCCTGTCATTTTATTGGCATGTCAGTCTCTTCCTTGGAGAACCAAAGGAGTTAGGAGACAGCAAATTGGCTCTTTTCTATTGAAAAAAAAAAAAAAGATAGGATGCATCTGCAAAAATGTAGTCTGCAAGACATGGAAAATAATCCTTCTGTCCTACCTCAGCACCGATACAGTCTCAGCTGGAGTACTGCCTCCAGCCCTGGGCAAGATACCTCAAGAAAGCTATAAAAACAGAGTCCAGAGTTGAGCAAGTAGAATAGTCAGAAGTCTGAAAAACATCGCTATGGATGCAGAAGATATGGAGGTGGCACAGAAGAATTCTGTCTAATCTAGAGAAGAGAGAGGGAGACATGACAACAGTCTGCAAGTATGTAAGGGGCTATCACAAAGAGGGAAAGAATCTGTTTCCTGTGTGCATATAAGAAAAAGAGACGAGCCTTACTCGCAAAATGGGTGATGCATTTTCCTTAACATTTGAATAACTTTCTAGTTTTAGAAATAAGAGACCGGTGAGCTTTCTTGCCTGGAGAAGGATGGAGATGGTGAAATCTCCTTCACTGAAGGCCTTCTGCCAAAGTCCACAGCTATGAATAGCCAATCCTGTGTATGGCAAGGGTGTGGTTAGAAGACCTCAAGAGGTCCTCTCCAGCTCTACTTTCTATTAATGTAATCAACAAATTCACAGCTACGTTCTGAGGGCAGGAGAATTACTACTGTGAGCCGAGAAAAGTCAGAAAAAAACAAACCCGATTGCTTTCAGACCTCGAATGGAGCTTGTAAAGTCTCAATAATGTCCTTTTTTTGATTAGTGAAAGATGAAAAAACGACTTGGAAAGAATAAGCGCAAAACTCTTTTGGGAAGGATTTTCTTCCTGCTCCAGCATCCCATTATAATTTTTCTTCCCCATCTTGAGATTTTATATTTTGCAGTGAAAAAATGGACATGACATCACCAAGATGTCCTTAAAGCAGCTGCTTACTTCAAACCCTTTTTGCTAAAGTAATTTAAAGGCCATTTAATATCATTGTAACTATGATATTTACAATAATGAAATATATATTATTTGCCTTCTCCAAAATACACAGAGCAGACCTGAGAACAAGCTAATTTGGCAGGAATAAAGTCTTGCAAATTCTGGTGTAGCCGTTTTCAAAAGTGATTGGAAATGAGGTCTAATGATTTTCAAAATAATCTACTTGGGCAGCTGACATTGAGTCGGAGACACTTTTGTTGGAAATCTGAGACTGAGTGGGTATATAAAAATACAGAAATGAAAACCTTATTTTCCATTGTTTTATTGTGTGAAACAGCAGCCCCGTTCTGCTTAAGTAGGAAGAAAGCTGCAAAAAACAGGGAGAGAAATTAATGCAAAAGACTATAAAGAAATGGAGCTGTCTTGCTCCTAAAAACCAAAAAAAAAAAAAAAAAAGGAAAAAAAAAAGTTCAGCATGGATCCATATGGTGTGAGATTTCTCTTCTGTGACATTTTTATTAAGGTTATGTATATGACCGTTCATCTTCATTCTGCTGGTGCTAATTGCTGTCTATTGGACCCTTCGCTACTGTGTACAGAGAACACATGCTTCCCCTCGACACTGCCATCGCTGCGGGTGCACTGGATTGTTCTGCTGTCCTCAGATAGGAACCTGCTGCTGCTGCCTGACCGCAACAGCTGGGAATATTCTGCTTTTAAAAGCTTATCTTGTTGATACTTGAGTTGAGCTATTACACAGTGGAACAAGCAAACAGAATGAATGGACCCTCTGCGGGCAACTTATGGTAACAAAAAAGCTTCCATGTGCTTTTGAATGTGTCTCTTGTCTTAGAATTGACAGTGATGTTTAGCATAGATGTTTCCTGCGAAGAAAACGTGATGGTATAGAGCCAGGAACAAGCTAAAAAGAAACATGCACAGAAGACATGTTCAGCACTCAGCTTCTTTGCAACTCTGAGCAACATTTCAGAGATGAATTTCATGAACTCATGGAAATGTCTCCGTCTGAAATGCAAAGGGGTGCTTTTTTCTCTAGAATGGCTAATTTGATTAAGAACTACTTTCATGTACAAAATTAATACATAAAGCATATTCCCTCACTCTTCTATGGAGTTTTTAAACAATCAGACTGAGACTAAAGATATTTATTTATTGGCATAAGGTCCACACACACATATATGTCGCATGTACAAGCAGATCAGAGGATCAGAGCGGAGAAGCACATATATTCCCATGTTATGGATGGACCACCCAGAGAAATCCAGAAATCTATTAATTTTGCTTATCACTTAGACTTCAGTTCAACAAAAGATCTAATAGCGTCATGAATTTTTCTGTCTTGAAAGAAGTGTTACAATCATCTCGTCTGACTTCCTACATAATGCAGACTGACTGTAGGATTTCTCCAAGCAATCCTGACCCGCACACCCGTGCATTTCGGGTCAAACAGCAAAAATGAGTAGCAGCAACAAGTGTGAGTATTAGAATTAGGTTCATGCAATTAGTGAGTCTTAAACTGTTACCTTCTTAACACATTGCCTTTTGTGAATGGTGCTGTGCTTAGCCGTGCCCCGAACTACACACCAGCCCCGCTACAGACTCCACATGACCCCTAGGCAGGAAAATCTCTCTTCTGAAGCCTTAATGGAGGTGTTGTCTGAGCAAGCACAGACCCTGAGTGACATGTGCATTATTCTGTGTGCGGACGAACATCTGAAAATTTGGCTCTCAGACCACACTGGGCAATCTGTGAGAGCTGAACTTGACACCTAACAGCCAGACTTACTTGTAACTTTGGTCTCACAGTGATGGTGATTCTTACTACATGACCGCAGCTTTAACCCATTAACCTTAGTTAAGTGGCCAGTTCAAGCTGGCAGAGGCAACCCATGGATTCACGGTTCCTTTTCCAGCATTCTTGGTGGCAATTTTGGCTTAAGGAAAAGCTGTTCTCTCCCAACACTTCTGCCTTGTGCCACTTCCTCTTTGGTGCTTACAAACTGCTTACAGGGTTATAAAATGAACTGGATGAGGCTTAGAAACATATTAATCTATTTTCCTCTTCTATTAATAGAAGGGAGAGACCTTCTTAAAGGGGAATCGGTACATTCAGAAAATGATAATTTGGAGTCAAAACAAAAAGAATTCCTATTTTCCACTTTTATCACTGTAATGAAAAACTGAAAATTATTTGCAACTGAAAAAAAATAATTTCAGTAGGTGTGCTTTCACTCCCTGGCACTATTTAATCTCTTCCTAATTATTATCTTTAGTTCATGTTTGAAAATAAATTCTTTCCAGACAAAGTGCCGCAAACACAGAATTTTGAAAATGGAACATCCCAATCATCCCACAATTTCTGTTCTTAGCTAAAAATATTATTTTAATTCAATAAAAACCCATTAATTCTTTGGACATCTTTTCTAAAAATAACCTGTTGTTGATGTTATTTGTCTGGATCTCATGTAGCATCTTAAGAGAGCAGTAACAAACACATATATTTGTGCACGTCCATATGTTTAGTTAGGGTGGAGATGGCTTAAGAGGTTACTCTGAGGAGAAGCTCTCTCTTACTGGTCAGAGAGATAAATTTGCAAAGGATACCATGGTTACTAACAACTTCAGAAATCATTACCAAAACAAACAAGCAAGCAAGCAAGCAAATGAAAGCCAAACCCAAACCAAACCAAACAGAAAAAAACACCAACCCAGCGACAAAAAAAAACATACTATCCATTTAAACCTGCCTCTGGTCAAAAGATTTCCTTGTCACTTTCTGAGCACTGCTCTAGGTCCTGGCTAAATTCCATGTGACAAGTTCTGATTTTGGGACTATTGCTGCCCAGATGGGGTTAGATGCGGCATCCCATGCTTTTTTTTACCAAAATCAGTTGGTTTGTGTGCTGTCCATCTTTGGGTTTGCCCCAGAGTTTGCTGCATTTTAGATGACCAGGGAAAGTGGTTTGTGTGTTCATATTTTTATTTAACCAGACAAAATTGTTTACTGTTTCTCTAAGATAGTGCATGTAATCTTTACATTTTTGTGGCCTCAAATGCACACAGAAGTTAATCTTGTGTAATATTTTGCTGTCCTTCATCTTCCCCTTTTCTTTCTTGTCCCTACTATAACTTGTATTCTTATTTGAACACTCCTTACCCCAACCAGCTTCTGGTGTGACAAGTCAAATCAATACTTCTCTTCATTCCCATCCTGAAGAAAACAAGGATGGTGCCCTTACTTGTGAAAGGGAGGACCAGACAACACATTTGGATAGATGCCTTGCTAACTTTGAAATGTCTTGTAAAATTCTGTTAATATTTCTCTGCCATGCATGAGGCTTGCATCAAGTGCCTTTTTCAACAGCATCACTGTAGACAACCATTTATCAGGTGTATATTGTATGGCAGCGCGGTGTTTGGAAATTCCATTTGCCATATGTTATTCATGATCCTTGCTCACAGGCTTCATTTGTCAGGGGATTTAGATCTCAGCTGTGTTTAGTTTTTGGGGCTTGAGAACAAGTTGACCCACAGGCAGACACCTAATGATATAATTTGTTCAGTGCAAAAGGTTTGACTGCCCTCTATCAACCTTTATGCAGACAACTCCTTTGAATACAGTAATGGATGACAATATCAAAAACATAAATCTCGGCAAACTTCAAGGTTTCCTGGAAAACATGACTCTCAAACTTTAGGCACATAGACATTTGGCACAATGTCAGAAACTTTCCGGACTATTCATTTATCCAATTCTGGCCAAAAATAACCAAAGACTCTATGTGTCTGTTGATTTGTTTTGAAATCCATTCAAAACGGCAAAGAAGTTAAAAAGTAAGAGACCGGCAATTGAGAAACAAGACTTCTGAAGTATGAAAGATCCTTTTCTGTATCTTACAACATGTGGTGCTAACAAGCCAGGTCATGTCCCTCGTACAAAATGCTTTCTGTGAACTTAGTGTGGTTAAATTAGCAAGTAGAAATGACATAGTTCAGGTTCCTTATGGTTTTAGAAAGTAGTAAATAAAGGCCTTGCCGGAGAAGCTGCTTCAGAGGAGAAGAATACACCGATGACTGTGGGCTCACCCCTGTGCCAGGGTAATGGACTCCTTCTTAAGCCTGTTGGATTTAAGGGGCTCAGTTTCTTTTTTTTTAAATCTGTCCCATTTGTAACTTTATGCCACATCCCCCAGCTTCTGCCTCTTGTATGTATGCTGATTCTGCTTTCCCCTGCACTACCCCTACTAGTGGAAGGAGGAGAAACCCATCTTCCTCTACTCACCCTCCCCTTGTCTTTCTCCATGACATGCAACCTCCTCTTCTAAGCAGAGGGGTGGTCAGGATACACCTCAGTGATACACTTTCTCCTCCCATTTTGTCTTGTCATTTAGGCCTTTTGTTGCCCTATCTGGGATGACCTGTTGCTGTGACAAAGAATATCCTCAGCTCCAGACTGGAGATGTGCCCTTGACAACACAAGATGTTGTCACTGTTTGGTTGGACCTCAACTCTTCCATCCCTGTTAGGATTCATTTTAAATTATAAGCAAATGAGAGAAAAAATAAGTTCTTTTTTTCCCTCTCTTTTTATTTTTATTTTTATTTTTGTCAACACAGTCTCTTTAGGCAAGTTTAGTAGCACCACAAACACATGAAGCTGGCTGCACTGTTGTTTATCTTGCCTTCTACATACCCCGCATCTCTTTTAACAGCTTGAGGTTTTCTTTAGTAAATCCTTCCTCATTCTCATTCATGGCAGAATGCTTACATATCTCAACAGGAGTGATCAGAAAAAGAAGGGCAATTACTATAACTTATTAAAAAGTAATTTGCTTTGTTACTATTCTTGTTACTGAGTAGATGAAGGAGTTACAGTATTTTGCTTTTGCAACAGCCTTTTTGATTTTTATTTACACAATGTCTACTGAAAAAAAAACCCAACCCAAGAAACAACTTACTTTGGTTTGGAGTCCTGGGATGCAACAATACAATAGTACAATACCTGTAATACTACCAATAGCAGTAATAAAATAACAAACTAAAAAAATCCAGAGTGCACAAACTGCATAAGTCTTTGCAAGGGATTTGGGATAAACTGGCTTGAAAATGTATAGTATCTTCTGAGTTTCAGCTGCTTCTACAGGTGCAGACATGAAGATGCAATGAGGTCACCCTCTGAAAGCCAAGCTCCCTATGAAAGAGGCAGAAAGAGGAACTAAGCTTTACTCTCAGACATAAAATACCCTGTAGGCTGCAACCACTGCAGTACCGTGTTTCCTAAGGGAAATCACACTTGCTCCAGTGTGCCTCATCTACATACATGAAACAAAGGTGGACAAGGCAAGTCAGCTGGCTGTGAAGAATAGGTAGTGGAGAAGCAGTAAAGACAGGAGAACAGATTAGAAGGGAGATATGGGATGAAGAGGGAAAGCATGCAGCAAGTTTTAACTCTCAGAAGGTAGGGCAGTAACTCCCAGCCTGTATGTAGCTTGGAGTCTGCTGTGTCTGTCTCAAAAAAACAGTTGCAGCACTGCTGAAGCTGCTATCTTGAAGAGCTTTTCTGTTTTCTCCAGCTACAGGAGCTCCTTTTATAGCAATCTAATGAAAAATACTACTTCTTCCAGTAAAATGTGCTTAACTTTTATAGAAGCAAGCAATGAAGATTATTTCAATAAACATGCAATGGCAATAGATGTACATGAGAGGTGGCTACCCTTGCTTTCCCCCCTCAGGTGCTTACTGCAGCTGCTATGGCTGTGTTAACAATTCATGCACATAGCAGAGCTTATGCATAAGTGTGATATCTTCATTAAAAAAATGGTCTGGTACATTGGGCCCAGAAGAAGAAACATCCTGTTGGCAAACAAGAATATCCATCTTGCTGTGTGGTCCCATCAGGTAATCTACTATTTTACCAAAATGTCAGGTTTTGAGGTAGGAAGATAATGAACCCAACAGCCATTGTGAGGATAAATCAGTTGTCAAATGCTTTTAACATCTAAGTAGCTATTTAAGAAAAAACATCATTGCTGCATTTTGACATTTGCAAATGGGAGATACAGAGCTCCAGAATTTGGCACATCTGAAACTGCAGAACATGTGTGTAGTTTGGCTTTACTCAGAGCACAAGTTATCCCAATCTTCTTCTGTGAATTATTTGGCAGGACTTCTTCTCCTGCCCCCACAAAACTGTCAATTTTCAATAGTAAATCTCAGCTCTGAATACCCCATCCTAATTCTGCATCCAGGCCTGATATAAATCAACTGGTTTCCTCCAGTGGACCTATATTGGTTCCTGCCAGCTCAGCATCCGGCTCCGAGTATTTCCTCATATGCATTGTTCCATCTGGTTTGACCATCCCTTGCTCCCCTCTCTAACTAGGCAGAATGATAAGTTGCATTGGGCATGCTCTGATTTCCTTATCGCAAAGGAAACTCCTTCTTTTCCTTTCAGATTCCCGTACAGTCTGGCAGGACTACCCTGCCCTCATTCATCTCTGTCTCATCTTGAAACCCCCACTAAGGCACAGTGTTGCCAGGCAGTTTCATATGTTATGGGGAAACCTTATTCTGGGAAACAGAGGGGACTAGAGTAATTTGTTTTGGGTAAAACATTTCTTCCCCTTACTAATTCTTGTCAGGGCAAAACTGAAGCACACTGAGAGGGTCCATTGCAGAGCAGTGGCTGCTAGCCCGTTGTCCTGTAGAAGGACTGGTCCCTTACAGAGAAAAGGGGAAAACTCGTTGATAAAAAAAGAAAAAAAAAAAAAAACCTATTTACGCTTATAAATGTGAATGGGAAAGCTTTGAAGTGAATCAAGATGTGAGCTGAAAAGGTCTTGCAGTGTCTGGTTAATGGAACGTTTTAGAAGGTTGCATTCATTCCAAATATCAAACACTGAAAGCTGGTGGAGTGACAGCTGCCTGAATAAGGGATTGTGTCTGCTGCTGCTTGTGGAGGTTGGCCAGATCTTAGCCCTGGTAATGCTTTCTTTGAGGGCTGACTGCCTTCAAAGGGAAACAATGGAAGTTGCCACCTGTATCCTATAAGAAGTCAAAAGAAAAGAGAATCTTCTTCTGAAACACCCTCTGGGAACCCTGAAGTGCGGGAGAGGGGTGAGCACAGTGGAAGTGGAGGGATGAGAGTAAAGAAATACAGTCCCACTAAAAGTCTCTGCTCTGGACTTAGGCTGGCTAATAGGCCTAAAAAAAACTTCAGTTGGGGCCTATGTGCAAGTCTAAACAAATATTTATTCAGTCTTGTCAAGTTCATTAACTCTTCATGTATGTATCCTTATGCAGCGTACAGCCAAATCACCAGAAGCTGTTGGCTGGAGACTGATAAAATGAAAAAGAGCTCTATTTTTAGCATACATTTATATATGTCAGGAAAGTGCAAACTTTTAATTTGATCCAGCTTTTATTTAACAGATTTGGCACCTTTGCACTATGGTCTGTAAGTTGGCACTCCAGCCTTGGAATCAATGGAGCTAAGCTGGGAAGCTCTCAGTAATGCAGGATTTGACTGTTCTCCTTCCAGTGAGTAGTTAACATTTCAAACTTCTGATGCCTACTGCACAGTAAACTCCATCAAACTCTCCTTTATTCTTGAAATGGTCAAGATTGTTACTCAGCTAACAATCATAACCCATGAGAAACAGAGATATGGTAAGAGTGATGTTATAATCTGTAAAAAGTAACATGAAAATATTCTAAAAGAGCCAGAAATGTGCAATTTTAACATCTATACGTCGAATGCAAGTGCCTAGGAACAGGCTGATGGATGGGAGGCTAATCAAAAAGTCCTCCAAATGAAAGATTTCATAAATTGTACCCTATCTTAATGACCCAAGTCTGGGAAGAAGTGAGCACTGGGAAGACTTGCTTTGGTTGATAGCCATGAAAGGAACTCAGTGGCTCATCCTCACTCCAATATTCTGTAACAGAATATTTATTTTTCTATGTACTTATCTACACATGAATTCAGCTGGATGGCCACAGTGTGTGTTGTGGAGGACTGAATGTATTAAGCAGTTAGTATCTGGTGATCACTAGTTTCTCCTGCCTTTACAAGAATCCTTAACTTCAGCTCTTCTTCTGATTCATACAAAACCAAACAATTCTTTCCTTCAGAAGGCTACTGCAGGAAGGGCAGATGGTGAGGCAAATCCTCAGGGCAGTGTCACACAGTAGTTTACAACCACCTTTACTAAAGCAACAAACTATGGATGATATCCTTCCAAGGACAGTTGGGAGGACATTCCTTGGGGTTCATTGATGTTTTCTCTATGTGTCTTTTGACACAGAGATCTGATTTAGAAACCTTTTTATTTTTTTAAATTGTTCTTCATCTTATTTGAATTGGCTAATGCTGTTGGAAACTGCAAGGATCAAACATACATTCTCTATAGAAGATGCTCTGTCTCCCATATGTCTCTGAAGCCAAATAAGTAATAGGATATACACAGAGGCTGTGACCATTATTTTTTTGAGCAATGGCTGTAGCCATTCTAGGAAATTTAGTGTGGGTTACCTTCTGAAGAAGACTTTCAATAATAAATCACAGAGATTTTGTGTTCAAGCTGGCTCCTCTGCCAGGAAGTCCCTGTCTCTCTCCAGCTGGTCACCTCCTCTCCTCACTCCTTCACCTTTCAGGGGGCAGTAAGTGCACTTCAAAGCACTGCGTAGGGGATAGAGGCAGTCCTGCTGTGCAACTCTGTAGGCACCTGTTGCATCCAAAGGTATGAATGGCAGGTAAAAATGGATAATTTGGGCTAGTAATTGTGGTATATTTACCTTCCTATTAAATCTGAGGGTGATGTATACAGGTATGCACAGGCATTATGTGATCAAAAACCCTCTGGAAGATTCCTGTGGCATGTGTAGCATCTAGTGAAGCCCACAAGCAGAGATCTACGGGGAAACAGGGAGGGAGTGTGTGTGATGGGACAAGTGGCTGTGATTCTTGAAACGGACCATTCCACCCCACAGGGAATATAGCCAGTGCAAAGGTGAGTAACCGTAACCGTGCACATTTAATATCTTGGGCAAGGCGCATTTTTTCCTTATGGCCTTCCTCTGATCAGCCCCTGTATCTTCACAATCATCCCCGAAAAAGGACAGCCCTCCCTTGCCCTTCCAGGCAATGCAAGCACCAAGGGCTCTGCCTCCTCCAGCCAGACTGAAGGGGAGGGAGCGGGGAAGATGACACGCTGATACCAGGGAAGCAAAGGAGAACAGGGAGAGAGATGTGAAACCTGATCCATCTAATAACATCAAGACCGATAGTGATTTTCCACTCTATCTAGTAGGTCAAATGATCTTATAATGCAGTGTTAAAGAGAAAGAAGATGGAAATATTTTCATTTTCTCTCAGAGTCAATATTTCCCTAGTTGGAAATTAATCACTGAAAAAGAAGTTTAAGGGGATTCTGTCAAGGTTTATTTAGGCTTCAAAATAACTTTTTAAAACACTAGCTTTTGTTGTTGCTGCAGGTTTAGAGGTCAGAGTTTCCCTCCACAGCATTCTTCTCTTGACAAATGATCTTTGCAGCAGTCAGCCAGGTATTTTTTTTACTTTAAAGCAACTTCTTGTGTGTCCTGCCATAAGCAAAACTGTGCAGATACAGCAGAAAAGGTAGAGCATCCACAGTCAGCTCTATTAATTTCTTATGAATAAAACAAGATGTCTTACCTTTTTTTCTGATTTTTTTTTAAATATCATTGCAGTGAATCTTCATCTACCAACCTGCCACCTGATTCTGAAGCAATTATATTTTTTAATTCAGGTAACACCTTATGAAGTTACTGTTACTAACTCATGGGAACCTCCAATAGAATGCCTGGATGAATGGCAGCTGGATATGCAGGTTACTGAAGTTTGTCATCTGGAAACTACTTGTAAATTGCAAGCTGAGCCTGAAAGTATGTATCTGAGGATAAGGTGAGGAGAACCTTTCTATCTATGAAATAGTATTAAGTAGTTTTTTTACTAAACTCTTTGTCCCTTTCAGATACAGAAATTCAAGACAAAAAGATATACCAAAACAATTAGCCTTTCCCCATCTGCGACATCAAAACTGGATTACTCTGGCAAAGTTTGGGCTTTGTTATATGGCTGCTTTTAGAAGCAGCCTGGACCTGGAAATGAAGGGAGTGCCCCAAGGAAGCACCAAACAGCACAGTTTCCTCTGTCACTTCATGCATGAAGCCACAACAGATTCAGCCCCACACACCAAAAATAACCCTCAAAAATCTGAGCAATTCACTAGGAGGGCTGTTGAGATCAACAGCAAGAGCAAAGCTGGCTGCACCTCCCCGTGACTTAACCACAGAGGAAGGCGGGAACCTCACTGAGGGCCTGCGACTCTGAAATGTTATTTCTTCTTATCATACATCAGAACACATCTGTAGAAGCTTTCTGGCAGAGAAGCCAGATGTTTTGGTTCCCTTTATCATCGTGCGTTGATTATTTCTTGTTTGTTCAAGGCTTGTTTATGGTTTTACATTTTGTTTCTTTAGTGATGACTTTAATTATTCAGTGATAGGCACTTGTTATTTTGCTAGACACTTCTAATGTTCTGCTGTTAGACTCCAAGGGAGCCTTACAAGTTAGTAATAATAAAAATATTAATGCACAAATAACGCTTTAACTCTAGCTATTGATGCTGCAATTTGTTGACACACCTTATTGAAAGAACAGCTTTCTTTAAGAATTTACCTAAGACTACAGGTTTTGGTGCATATATATTATAAATTTGGTTCCCTGTAAATGTAATGATCTCTCTTTATCCTCTATACGCGGGAAGATAGCAGATCTTTCCCTGGGAGGCAACTGGAGCACATCACTATGACATTTCTTATCTGGATGCTTGGAATCAAACCGGGACACTAAGTGCCTCCCGGACTGTCAGAGCCTCCCTTGACCAGAGGACCGAGGAAATTCATACAGGTTGATATAAAACTTGTTTTCTACAACCGACAGCCACTGTTTTACGCCGAGGGCTTAAAGCCTAATCTACCGAAATCCAGCAACACAAAAGATGATCGCATGTGCTTCTGTGTGCGCCTCGTTTGTTTGGTAAATACTTGTCTGCCAGTGAATTACAGGCACCAGGCAAGGAGGGCTTTCTGTCTCAGAGACTTTGGCAGAGCATTGCCTGCATTTGCCAAGCGTGCTGAGCGGGTGTGCGGGTCGCATGGGTGGGCCGTTTGCCATAAAGCACCGTTAGGCAGTTGTGCGCCTCTGCAGTTGGGTGCGGGAAGGGAAGGGTAAAATGGGAAGCAGGGGCAGGGTTGAAATGGAGGACCAGACTTTTGAGTTCTCTGGAAACCAGGGATCATAAGCCATGAATCATGCAGTAAATACAGAGCCAAACGTTTGGATGAACAGAGACCTTAACAATTAATTAATTGTTGACTTTAACTGCCTGTGCTGCAGATGTGCTATCATATCTACGGAGCAGTCCCTCACCAGTCTCTTTAAGTTGTTTACAAAGCAATTGGTAAATGCGAAAAAGAAGAAAAAAACAAGGTTCTTGTATGAAAGTTGCTTCCCCAAACGCACGGATGCGTAGGCGTGCACACAATGAAAATAGGAGAAAGGTTGAAGTCTGCATGATGTTCGATTTTATGAGAGTTTATGAATGTCCCTTGGAAAAGATTTCATTCTCCCATGCTTCCTGGATTTTGAAGTTTCCCATAAAAAAAAGCAGAATATCCCTTCATTTACAAAATGAGTTGGATTTAACTCTATAATTTGTAAATATTTATACATATTTCCAAAGAATACATGGGCTGAACTGCATTTTTTCCTGATTACTTATATGCCTCAATATATCATCTTAGCTCCCACATCTTGTACTTGCAAAACTGAACTTTCAGATGAAAAGCCTGTACAAGATGACACAAAATTGGCAGATGGTTGCAAAAGGAACAATCTAAGTGGCATGTGATTCAGACCTGAACAAATGTGATGTGAATTTATTTTCCATTGCACTTTTTCAGGTTTGTGGTTGCAAAAGTGCTTTCTGATATTAGACCTGACTCCTACAAACACTTCTGCACATGCTTAACATTTTACACTATATTCAGAAATAAAGCTGTTCCACAGCATCCAGCAGAATTACAGTTGTACGAGGAGCCTTCAAGATCAAAGCTCAGGTGATTTGAAGATTATGTGCCACCCAGACTACAGAACAGTCATTTCACTTCTTAGAATAGATTTCTTCCATTGCTATTTCCTATGCCACTACAGCACTGAGGCATAATTGTTTTTTTAACTCACAACACACTTATGCAAATGAAAAAGCGTTACAAACAATGGCAAGACAAAGTTGAAACACACAAAACTCTTCGAAAGGAAGCTGAGGCGGGTGTTCAGAATCAAAGGCATCACAGATGCTTGGTCCAGGATTTGCACATAAGCTCTGTTACTCAAGATGATGTCTGCTTACACTACTGGACAAGATTCCTAAGATCTTAAGGCACTTAATTCCTTTTTCAGTGAGTCACTCAGAACAGGATAGGACATGGAAATCAAAGCATTGACTGAAATACAAAATAATTTTGCTTTGATTTTTACATCACCATCCTATGACCCTTCTTTCACTCCAGGTTTTCTATTTCTCTGTATTCATGTGGTTTCCTTCATTCCTAATCATTAAAAGGGTATTGGTGTACACGTGCATAAGTGTGTGGTTTTTGCTAGACTGCTAAGAAATGGGTGGAAATTTGAGGAATTTTGATTATTCAACTTGAAAGGTACTCATGAACCTGATTTAATGGAGGCATAATTTCAAGAATGCTTGATTTTCTATTTGGGAAATCAGATCATATTAGATAGTCAGTTTGGAGACATTTTAAAAAAGGTTGGGAACCTACATTTCTAACCACTTCAGAGACCACCCATCATTATCTTCCTCTTTCTCCCCCTTGGTGTGAGCGCATAGAGGAGAAGATGTCTCATGACTCACCACGCTCGCTCCCGTAGCTCTGGACTGCAGAAAAGTTCACTGGTGTTTATAGGATGTTTCTGGTGACCCCCGGGATATGCTCTCATAATGAATTTCAGGCTGTCTACCCAAGCCTTTCGATTATCTGTCCAATCTCAATGAATTCTTAACCTCACACTTCCTCCTAGTGCACGTCCTTCTGGGAGACACTGGATACTCAGGATGAAACATTTTAAAGCCAGTGCCCACAGCCCTGTCAATACGTCCAACACAAGACCCTACTTCGGTGTTTATTTTAGTGTAAATCTCCATCCCCTTCACTTGCCCACAGGAAGAGCTTTTTCTTACAGATCATAGCCCTGCACTTGAGAGAGATCTTCATTGCATTCTTATTCTGGGTCTTCTTTTTTTCTCACCAAAAGAAAGAAAAATACTGTGTAAGAACAGTTTCAGGTCCTCTTTCATTGTGATAGAAAGAAAACTATACTTTCCCTGATACTATATTCACCCCAGAGTCAATTATTATGATTTAAAAAAGAAATAACCCCTCGATCCTTACTTCTTCAGAAAGCCAGCATTTAGTAAGCTGGCCTATCAGAAACTGAAAGCCCTAACTAACCCCTTGGCTGATTCGTGATTTATCTATGCCAGGGTGACGTGTTCCACATATTAGCTGGATGAAATACACTTCTAGTTGGTAATCTTGATGAATTGTTACTGAATTTATTTATTTTTTAATGCTCATTTGAGTCATTCATCATTATTTTGAAGACCTTTTACAAATATTGCCTTGAAACTTCCAGTGAGTGATGTATTTGTAAAAGGAAAGCTGCACAAATGAGCAAAGTTAGAAAGGAAATTCCCTCAAAAGAGCGAACTGATGCCATCCCACCACACAAATGAACCTAGTGCTAGGCAAAACAGGCTGCACGTAAAACACATTAACATTGCTGGTGAGAAGGGAAGGTACGTGACTCTGATCTTATGGAGAAGTGCTCCTGTAGAAATGGTTAAACAATTTCTATGGCCAGGACTATTTGCTTTTTTCCTTAATGGTTTGCTAAGAAACATGGACAGCATCACCTGATTTCAGGAGAGTACTACACACATCATCTGCGTGATGAACCAGTAGGCTTGTGAACCTTTAAAAATACATCGCTTTGCAAAGTACTGTTATTTTTCCTCTGAAGAACGGAGATTTGAATTGGCTGTACTGTCCTGTTCCTTTTAAAGCAAATGATGCAATGGGGAAAAGGAAAACACTGAATGACACAGCACAATATTTAGGCCTGTGCAAAATATCAAGTTTAACCTATTCCTGTACATGAGAGAGAGAGAGTTTCTAAGTATAGTGTGGTGGAAGGTTTCTCAAGTCATTATTTCCAAGGAACACTTTGCTACCTGATATTTAAAAGGTGATGATAAATAACTATGCCATTCTCTGTATTCAACTCTGCAATAATAGGGAGAAAAGCTGAGGCGTTAGGAAGGACTTTTTTCTCTTCCACTGAGAATAATGAATTGGTGAAATGACCTCGGGGGCAAAGTTGTTGGGACAAGGCAGAAGGTCAGTCAAGGAGCAATTAAACGCTGTCCTGTGGGAAAACAGTAAGTGCAGTCCCAAAGAGTGAGCTGAAAAAGGGCTAAGAGTAACAGAGGTAGAGGAGAACATCCCCCTGGCAGCACCGTTACATAGGCTCATGATCTTGAAGGAAGAAGCCACAGAACAGGAGGTCTATTAGGACTGTAATAAATACTGAGTTATCAGAGCAAGAAGGAATTTGGATATATGCTCCAGATGGATTTAAAGCACAGGGTCATGACTCTAACCTCTCACAAACTTTGTAATAAGCCAATGTGCATTTCATTGAATCTGGGTCCAGGATATGTCAACTGTAACTGTTGATGTCAGCATTCCACAAGCAGGTAGCTGCCTGCAAACACTTTGTCTGTCTCAGTCCCTTCAATCTCCATGTCCCTGCCAAAGACAGCATCTGTAAATGCAGAATTAAGCAGCATAATGTAGTGTCAGACACTGCTTCTGCTGCAAGGGAGATGCTAAAGCAAGTCAGCCTCATTTACAATGAGCTTGCTTGCCCCAAGTTACACAGCTGTGCAGGAGTATGGACTACCAGAGCCACACAAAGCTCACGACGACCCTACAGTCTGTGCCCTTAATTACATGGACATATCTACATTAGCAAATTAAAGCCAAGGACAGTTCCTGCAGACACAAGTCTGGTCAGCCAAGCTGTTGTTAGAGATGCTCCTGGCCATTTGCAGGCCCTGACCCAGCTAAAAATACCCCTCTCCTCTCAGGCATGGGTATGCCAGAGACCACTCCCAGCTACCCTGCAATGGCGTAAGGGAGTTCAGCCATCCCAGTGTTCCCTGTTGTCCCCATTGCATGCCAAGGAGTGGGTTTTCATAGAATCATAGAACGCTTTGGGTTGGAAGAGACCTCAAAGATCATTTATCTCCAACACCCCTGCCATGGGCAGGGACGCCCTCACTAGACCAGGTTGCCCAAAGCCCCATCTAACCTGGCCTTAAACATCTCAAGGGATGGGGCTTCCACAACCTCTCTAGGCAGGGCCTCACTACCCTCATAGTAAAGAATTTCTTCCTAACGTCTAATCTAAACTTACTCTCTTTCAGCTTAAAGCCGCTGTCCCTTGTTCTATCACTACACTCCCTGGCAAACAATCCCTCTCCAACTTTCTTTTAAGACCCTTTTAAGTATCCGTACACTGGAATTGGGTCACTTTCTCTTCTCCAGGCTGAACAAGCCCAATTCTCAGAGCCTGTCTTCACAGGAGAGGTGCTTCACCCCTTTGATCATCTTCATGGCCCTCTTCTGGAAGGAGAAGCCTGTTTTGTCCAGCAGTATGTTTGTTTTTCCCACATACAAACTATCAGCTCAGGTGTAGTCAGAGACTCTTTAGGAGAGAGGGCATTATGAATCCTGGTCTGAAGACAAGACGAACTTCAGCAAGAACAGAGAGGACACTCTGTCTCTTTGCTGAAAGACATAAGGCAAGAGCAAAAACTTGATCTGCAGGGGTTTTGTGGGGGGTATTGTTTTTGTGGTTTGGGGTCATTTGGGTTTTTTTAACCATCTGAAAATCTTTCTGACTGGTGACTCTGGTACAAGGCTATCTTAAAAAAACAACAAAACAAAACCACCCCCTCACAGCATTACTTTAAAGCTGAGGGACAGCAGGATGGGCAAGAACGCTATAGCCCAGTACCCCTACTGTACCACCTCTAGGCTGACTCTAAGACTAGCTCCCTCCAGCCACCTAGTCCAGTTAAATACACAAACCAAGAATTAGGTTAAGAGAAACATGCTGCTCAGGCAGGGCAATGCTCTCTGTTAGCTTAGCACAGAGATGCTGATCTAATGAAGAGCTCTGATGGCATAAAGCTTGATATGAGCTGCAAAGCAACACTTGGAAGCTGTGACTAGTCCATTTGTGAACAGCTAGCAGGGCTTGAATTAACCTGTATTAAACTAAGTCAAGAGCATCTCCATCCCACTGCAGTATTCATATCCCTCAGAAGCTCTGGGTTTTATCGAACCAGTTAACCCTTCGAAGAATGAGCATAGCTACACTTTGGATGAGCAGACCATGACAGCATATTTATTTATACAGATGTTGACTTGCTCCCCACTTCTCCTCCCATCTTCCCAAACCAAACAAAAATACGTGACTCAGTGTTCCCAGCAGGCTTCTTCCTTCGTGAGGAAAAGGAGAAGGTAACTCAGAGGTTCTCAATTACACAGCTCTCTAAGTTTACCCCTAACAGTCCAGGAGAAGATAGGTAGCTTAAGAGGTAGATTATTATCTACATGCTGTTAAAACCCCTACCAGGTCCTCTATGGCATAAGGAAGCTCACAGAAGAGAAAGTAAGAGCTAGAAACTCCTCCAAGACCAACTCTGGAGACTTTTCCTTGATATCTTCCATTTTCTTTCCTCATCATTTTTCTGGACATGTCAGCCCCATACTACTACAATCCTAGATCAGATTACCCCACTATCACTCTCACCTATGAACAAGAAAACTCTACCTATAAAAGTTTATCATCATGCTTGCACACCTAAGTATACAATTGCAAATGCATCTTCACAACACTAGCTCTTACAGATTTCTAGAATTTAAAGCCAATTAAAAATATCAGCACAGTGAGCAGCCAAAAAATGTAAACTCCCTCTGCTATCTGAAGTCCCTACAAAAGCCTAAACAAAATTCCCCCTAAACAAAAATCCAGACCCTCCCTACCAGCACTCAATACAATTTCATCTATTTCCTTTTCCTTTTTCTAAATCCTTTTATGCCCATCAGCTGGTCCTTTTAGCATAACATGACCCAGCTGCATCTGCACCACTACTATTTAACCCCTCATTGTGTAGTTCCATGTTTCAGCATATACAGCAAAGAAGATAGAAATCTATGTCTACTATGGGCAACCTTACCCAAATTACCAGTTTTTCTTAGTATTTTGAACATTTAAGATATTTTCTCTCATATTTTTAGTATGGATAGGCTAAAATAACAGCCAGCCTATTTGGACATAAACAAACATCACCTTAGATCTGACGCACTAGGATAAGCACTATGCACCAAGCTAGCCAGTGTTTGTCCTCAGGCTGACGACTCCCTCAAAGCCAGGAGAACTTAATTGCAGATTTGGCTGCTTGAGTTTACCTTTAATTCAATTTCACCTCAGGTGCTTTACTTGCTTACAAATTTCTGCCCTTCTTTCTTTGTGTTACAGATTTTAAAGGTAGCAAATAATTATAAAAAGCAATTATAATATAATTGGACAATAGATTTCAGAGATTTTTCTCCTTTTGGATCATCCACCAGGAAAATTAGTTCGGTTAGGCTCTTTCTTGGGAGGAACCATTTAAAAGGTTATTTGAAGAAATCCTGGGTTTAATAAGTTTTAGTCATACTGTGGTCTCTCCAAATTAAAGGACAGAGAAGTGAGCATTTCACACATTGATACAAAGCATTGACCGCATCTCATATAATTCTTCCTTTCTTGTAAGGATCTTATTAGTCGTTCAGCAAGCACATTAGATACCTGCATTTGATTCATAACATTTGAGTAATTAGAGGCAAGGTTTCCTGGGATATGAGTATTAAAACTGATCCTATATACTTAAGGGAACTCTTAGGTAGTTGCATAATTTGGAAATCTTTACCACTGAGTCACTCCACCCCTGAAAGTGATTCATTTTTGGGTGCAGGGTTCATGCAATCACAACTCAGGAAGCAAATTTTCTGGGTTTTATAATCTGAGAGCATACCTCTATTTTTGTATTTTGACAATGCTAGGACTCCCTAGCACAGTTTCAGAAGCATTGAATGAATCCAGAAGTGCAGTCTTGGCACCAGGATTGTAAGTTTGATCTCCTCACTGGGTAAAGATTCATTCGTTTGCTTAACACGTGACTTATGAAAGGTCGTTTTTGCCCACCGCAACACTTAACTTGCAGAGCAAATACAGATATGAATATAACCAGGACTCTAATAACATAGCCAGAGCTACTGACTGGACTGAGCTCTAACCATAAATTGCTGTTGGGGGATTCGCACGTTTTCAACCATCAGCGTACCTGAAGCTTTTGTAAGAGTCCATCACTATTCTCAGCAGCCTAAATTGAATGTTCTCAAATTAGTCTGAAAGCTAGTTAATGCAAAAATAAATTTCTCATGCCCAGGTCCTGACTTGTGGATTTTTAGGCATGTGAGCATGATTTATTTATTTTTTAAAATTATTTTTCCCCTCTCTGCACTGTACAAAGCCCCATATAAACAACAAGGGACGGCTGATCTCCTTAACATATATAGCAGTCAACTTTCAATACACACAATGCTCTCAATGTATCATACAAATAATTTAAGAAAAAGAGAGATTTCTTAACTCTCTAAATGATACTTATCAGCATTTTTAGTTGCAAGATAAATGTTATGTTTGTTATGTTTATCTTTTGTTCTCGATAACTGAAGAGTTATACTAAAACCCTCAAATAAACTAATTTAATCCCAATCAAAAAGTCATGCTTTGAGTCAGATGTGATGTCAGCTTTGTAATAGCAGTGTTTCATTATGAGGTATTGTTTATGTTTCACCGAGTTCGTAGGATCTTTGTAAAAGCAAAAATCATGAAAGCTCCTTTCTGAAAGCATTTATGTGTATTACATTTATTTAGGGCTAGGCTTTTAGTTGCTTTCCACTGCTCTTTTCATCAAAAGGAATAGCACACTCTGATTTGATCGGCAAAAATATCATGTTGCCTGAAAGGCAGGCTCTAGTTTTCCTTTGGAATGAGTAGGACAAAGTCTATTGCAAATGTACTTCTGCAGAGATTTAATCACCTCTTTCCTAGTAAATTATGAAGAAAGATATTCTCAAAAAAGCTGAGATACAATATTGGAGTGTGATCCACCCACTCACAGCTGCCTTTTAAACCATGTTTCCTGCCTAGAAACTACTGATCCATGGAGTTAGTATGACTTGATGTGAACTGCCTTTTGCTATTGACTTTCAGTGGTATGCCCTGTGTTGGAAAGGAAGCAGAGCTAGCAGGAGCCAGCAGAGACAATCCCAAAGCACGCGAGATCGAAGTGCTGCCACTGCCCCTGTGTTAGTAAGAACTCAGCATAAAGCAGGACTGTTACAGAAATAATGCCTGCCTGTGTTTCTGAAACAACTGCCTGTTTAGACAAAACTGAGTGTTAGTCTGTAGAGGCAGAGAGTGCCCAAATGGTTGTGTAATCTGAGCAATTTAGAGAAATTTCTGAAAAATAAACCTTAAAGAGAAGGTGTCCTGGAGGTTCCTGTGAGCAGAACAGTATTATACACTATGCTGCGTGCTGTACCAGGCTGTGCCCAAAAAATCCCATGAGATCAACATATTTTAAGGTACTTTTTTTTCTTGCTCTCTGTTTCTTTTTCCTTCTAGGAGCAACAAACCAGCCACCAAGCACTGGTATTTTCACTTCTCTTCTAAGAAATGCCCCTGATGAGGACCACAGAAACAAAAGATAGCTCTGAAGATCTGAAAAACAGGCAAATTAACTTTAGATATTTGATGAAGGTTGTACTTGACTGGCATTTTATTCACAGGCCTAGTTCATCCTCCTCAAGAAAAACAATGTTTGTTATGCTCCCTCTAACTACCACTTCCAAGAAAGTGAAAATAAAAAGGGCAACAGCATCCTCAAAGGGAGGACTATTACATATTTTTGGCACTAATCTGCTTCCAGATTGCATCTATTTTTTATGTATTTTCAAGGCCCAAGAGTAGGGGGACTCCCAGATCCCACATTAGTTCAAAGAGTTAAAACATTCAGCAAGCTGAACTCCTTGCTTTGGCATGTCTATCAAAGTCTTTGAGCCTTTAATGTAATTGAAAACAATTGTCCCAGTGGGGAGGTCTAACACTCTGACCAGTTGCAGTTAAATGCCTGAACTGCCTGAGAAAACTAGAGGGGTTATAAGAATTCAAGGGTAAACTACATGACACGGTTCTGGTGATAATAGTGTTCCAGAATTTATATTTATTAATATTGCCTTCTTTTGGTCAGACTCCCACAGGAAATCCTGAGGAGTACATGTCTCTGGCATGTTTTATCTTAGATAGTCCCATCCTTGCGGTATTGCATGCTGATAGCAGGACAGAAGAGTACCTTTGAAAATCTCTGGTCTTTATAGAAGCTGCGGATGACAACAAACAGGACCTTCAACACTCTGGGAAGACAATCCATCTACTTTCTTTAGTTATCATTAAAATGTCTTTTAGACATAGGTCATAACTGGAAACCTATAAAGGATGTCTGTGTATTAGGCACTTCCCACAAAGCCTGGTCCCTTGCGATTAAAATTTATCACATTGTTCTTCTGGTTACAAATACTGCTGATATGTGTCATTACTGCAGAGCACTGCTCATAACATTTTGACTTTACTCCAAACATTTTTTTTTAATTCTGAGTTTCCCATAAAGAACCCACTCCTGAAGTTTTTAAAGGCACCCATTACTTTAAAGTTTTTAAGCCTATTTTAAAGGTTGATAGCTATTTTATTTTCCTGTTAAACATTCGCTTACACTGACAAATAGCTCAGTGGGAAACTTCATGTTACCCTTTGTGGTCCCTGGGATGTAGCAAAGAGCATACAGTCTTATCAGTTTATAGGGCAGTTTATAAATACTCCATCTCCCTAAAAGCCCTGTCTTGACTACAACTGGTGTCTCTAACACTGTCTCTTCCTTGTGTTCTCTTCAAGAGGCCTGCTAGTTTTACTTTTTTAAAAATTTCAAAGAAATTTTTAATTTGCATGTTTACTGGAGAGGAATCATAGCATAATTATTGTTTTACTCTTGCCTCCTTGCTGGAGCGAGCTTATTTGCTGTGAGCAATATTGGATCTCTAGCTTCAGGAAGTGAAATCCATTTTTGCCAGTCTTTCTAAGAAGAGGTTTATAACTTTATACCATATATTGTTTTTCTGTGTATGTGCACACGCAAGCATGTGTGCCTCTCTGCCTGACCCCATGTCCTTACCTGTTAAACCCTTTACCAATTTTAATCAACATTTACTGAGCAGCAGCAGCAGCACAGGGACCAAAAACTCAAAAATATTCAAGTTTCATGAAATAGTTGATTAGGTAGAGAAAAGAAATGGCATTATGCAACTCCTGAGGAGAATTCAGACACCTGACCTTGTCTCTCACGGGACATTGAAGAACCCACTTGACAACACAAATCCTCTCTCAGCCACTCCTGGGTCTTCTCTATCTGAACAGCTGGAGCATGTATAGAAGCAGCACAAGTGTCCCCTTCACCTGCTTTGTCCTGCTGGAGACAGAGGGGTGTATTTCAATATAATTTGCTTCATTGCTACCAATTTACTTCCCTGCACAAGTGGGTCACAGATTACTACGGCCACACTGTGGTGCTAGGTTAGGCCTGGATGCCATCAGCATCCAGACTGTGCTACTGCATCACGCAAAGCACAGAGCTTCACTTACCCACCCGTCCTGAGTTCATCCCGAGGTGTAAAGTACTTGATCGTTTGCTTGGGATGATGCACCTGGATCAGCTGGCTTTAGGGACCCTGTGCTGATGTGTCTCACGCAGAGATGTGGACAACTGATACCTTGTCCTGGGACCTTGTCCCACCAGCCTCTCTGTAAGGAGTAGTTGAGTCTGGTAATGAAGAGACAGAGGATAAAACAAGGACCAACCATGGAAGGTAACATTCATTTCAAGAATTATCAGTTTGCAAGCATGGATGTATGTGCAAATCTGATGTAGAAACCAAGTAAAAAAGCACTCACCACCTTATTCTGAGAAGCACTATAGTAAATTAATTTCTTGGAAAGCTAACTTCTTTACTTGTTACTCACCTTCTCGTATCTGCTCCTTGCTGTCTCATCCAACTCTTCTACTTCTCCTTGCTGCTCTTCCTTTGACCAAGGTAAGTCACAGTTCCCATCAGAAAGACATCTCATCTCGTGCAAGCCAGGGAGTGCTGCATGGCAGGAAAAAAAGGTAATCTGAAAATGACAGTGATCTCTGCCCCATCTGTCTGATTCTTCTTACTAAACAATATATTTGAGAAACATAGGAAAAAATTAAAAACAAGTTATAAAAATTAAGGATAAACTGTGCTTTCATATATCTGAGCGGAGTGAGAACTGGGTCTTCTTGCATCTTTGGATTTCACAGCATCTAAAAACAAATAAGAAAAAAAAAAAAAAAACATCCCTTTACCTGTGCTCAGGAAATGGATATACTCTCTTCTTGTACCCAGATGGCACCACAGCAGTTTCTGTAAAACTAGTGACAGGAAAAAAAATCATTTTGCTGATGTGTGAGTAGGCTGAAGCCTGATACAAAGAGCATTAAAGTCCCTCTGGCAGGACTGCCAATGCCTGGAGTGGGCTCTGGATCAGGCTCCATGTGATACTCGAAAGCACTCAAAAGGAAATTATTTTCCTCTGTCATGCCCTCCTAACAGCAGTTCCCACAAAGAACACAGCTCGCTGCCTGTTTTGACAGAAGCCCTGGAAACAGCATGTATAGTATTAGAAAGCCAGATGATAGAAGGCGCTGAATTTTGCCCTTTGATACATTTCCAGTAGAAATGTGTTGGTTCCCTTCCCCTAAATGTTTTTGGATCAATTTCATGTGGAACTGGGGGCCTTTACAGGGATGAGCATCCCCTCTCCCTTTACACTGAGGGTGCTCCAACGCGATGGCCGTGCTGAGCTCTGTTGAGAAACACAGTGGATGGTGCCTCCAGGAAAAAGGCTGCCTGATGGTAGGGCCAGAAGGTCCAAACTTTGACTCCACCCAGAAACTCTGTGGACTCCCAGAAACCCAAGCTACAACAGGACTGCCTTAGAGAGAAAGGAAAATAAGGTGGACATAAAGAAGAGAAGGAAACTCTGATCTAGGCTGGATTGCATGGGGGCCCCCAGCACATGAATACAAGAATTCCACTGGCCTTGTGATGTTTTGAAAAGTAAACTATGGAAGAAAGACCAGAAACTTCAAAGAAATTCCTGATTTGGAAATTGTCTGATGTAAAAGGTGTTAGTGTAGAGGAGGGTAGAGAAATAGCCTGTTCTCAAAGGCACTCTACAAGAGGTCAAATGTTGGTCTGGCTCATATGGCCATTTTTTCCAGTTGTACAGTATATTGTGTAAACTAAATATAATGTAAAGATGCAAAAGCTTCCAGAAATGTCATCTTACAGACATTTGCTTGGATGCAATCCATGATTATGTGAAAACATTTACTTTGAGATCTAAAAGCCATGGGTTACGTGGGTGTTCTGTACATTTTGCATTGGAACTTAAGCTATACAGCCAGAAAAGACTGGGAGTCTTAATTTGAAATTACTTGTATTGGTATACTGTCCTGTGGATGAGTAGATGTGACAGGAGAGGATAGTTCATGACCTATTGGAAAGGACTCACAGAAACCTTTACATACGGCTGGGATGTCAGTCAAATCTCTGCTGTCAATCTCATGCTTGCAATTGCACCTAAGAGTGGGTTACTAGAAAATCTCTAGACCAAGATATGGGTAGATTTTTTAAAAAAGATTATACTTTTGTCTGATTTTTGTGCTGGGCTTACCAATAAGTTCTCACATGGCAGAGCATGCATGACTTCAGGCTTGGGTAAGGTTGTGCCCTTCAAGGGACAGAGGCTAGGAAATGCCTTTTTAGAGAGATCACAAATGAATAGCAAAGTCATTCTACTAAATCATTACTTTGCAGCTCCTGTGACATGCAACTAAACAATTTGCAATCCAGAGTTTGCTGTTTCTTAGACTTAAGCATGTACTCATGATAGACTGGACCGAACAGCTGTGCTGCATGGGCAGCAGGTTGCAGGGAGTAATGTTCATACTTGTCAGGACTCAGCGACTCCTCTGGCTCTACTCTTGTGACTATTTAATTTCTCTCTTATAAAAGTATCTCAATATTCCTTCACTGTTTATAATTTGCTTTATATTTAATAAAAGAAAGCAGTTAAGGACATATCCTCCTGTTGCAGTCAATACAGAGATGCCCTAGAGCTGACCGTACTAGCTCCAGAAATGTAAGCTGTTCAGCTACACCATTTGAAGCACAGCTAAATAGATCGTGGTTAAACATACTGTCTGGGGACCCCACCTAGTGTGATTACACCAAGTTGTACTGCTCAAAGTAATCTAACATGTCTCTCTGTAGCCAGCTGCATCAGCTGGTTCTGCAGCACCTGGTATAAAGATGCCCAGAAAAGAGCTCACTAGATTTCAGCAATGGCTAAAAGCACTCCCTTGCTTCTCCTGGTGGATTTGGACCTCAAATATTCTTAATAAAATCATGCCCAAAGACTATCTGTACAAATCCCAAGAAGTTGGCTCCAATAAATGAGAGCAAAGTGGGTTTGAAGCTGGTCTGCATCCCTCTGTCATCATGAATGAATATCAGAGGTACTGGGGAAAGTGAGGTTCTCTTCTAGAAAAATGGAATTTATCATTACACCCTCAACTTGGAAGCAGGCTGGATTGCTACGCAGTGTACCCAGCTGTGGTATGAGAGAGTTTTGGGTTCTGCAGTTTTTTGAAAGACTTCAAATATAAACAGAATTTCAAGAACACAGACTTTTTTTTAAGTTAATTGAGCACAATAAAGAAAGAAAGAAAGAAAGAGAGAAAGAGAGAAAGAAAGAGAGAAAGAAAGAGAGAAAGAAAGAGAAAGAGAGAGAAGAAGAAAGAGAGAAAGAGAGAAAGAGAGAAAGAAGAGAGAGAGAGAGAGAGAAAGAGAGAGAGAGAGAAGAGAGAGAGAGAGAGAGAAAGAGAGAAAGAGAGAGAGAGAGAAAGAGAGAAAGAGAGAGAGAGAGAAAGAGAGAAAGAGAAAGAGAGAAAGAGAGAGAGAGAGAAAGAGAGAAAAGAGAGAAAGAGAGAAAGAGAGAAAGAGAGAAAGAGAGAAAGAGAGAAAGAGAGAAAGAGAGAAAGAAGAAAGAAAGAGAGAAGAAGAAGAGAGAAAGAGAGAAAGAAGAAAGAAAAGAAAGAAAGAAGAAAGAAAAGAGAAAGAAAGAAAGAAAGAAAGAAAGAAAAGAAAGAAAGAAAGAAAGAAAGAAAGAAAGAAAGAAAAGAAAGAAAGAAAGAAAGAAAGAGAAAGAAAGAAAGAAAGAAAGAAAGAAAGAGAAAGAAAGAAAGAAAGAAAGGAGAGAAATGGGAGGATCAAATTAATTAATTCCCACAAAATATCCAGAAAACTTTCAGATGAAGGTTTGCAACCCTTACTGCTGGTGTCAGTACAGCTGTGGGTGGGATTAGCTGCTGCACAAACTGAACCCTGGGGCTGTGATCCTGGCCCTTTGCTATCTGCATTCATGGGCCATGAAGTTTCAGCAGGATTCAGGCTCTTCCAGGCATCTGGACACAAAGCAGATTCAAAAATTGCAGTTTCAATATCCTGATAATTAAAACACAGAAAAAAAAATCACATTTAATCTATTTATAGCAATAATCATATAAAAAGGTCAGGAATAAATTTTGGCTCTCTTCTAGTCAAAAGATTCTTACCATTTGTGTTAGTGGAGAAGGATTCACACAAGGAACATATTTCAGCTTAAGACAGTCAGTCACATGGCTTGGCCAGCATATACTCTTAGTGTTGTTTATGCCAAAACAAGAATCAGACAGGAACTGCAATTTATGAATTTTGTTGCTTTAAACATCGAAAAACATGTTTTCCAAACCAAAACCTGAGCAGCCTAAGGAACATAAAATCAATGAGCCAATACCTCTTTTCATAGCTAGAATTTATGTCAGAGGTATGAATTTAGCCAATCAAGCTGATTAAATAAATGAAATAGCATGTGACATAGTAGGGAACTTTACTAATGAAAATTGATCACCACTTCAAATGCTGCTTGTCAAGAATTCATATTCACACCTTACATATTCCTTAAAAGAAATGCCATGGCATCACAAATCTCACCAAAGACACCTCTGCACTTAGTGGCCAGTGCCTGTACTGTGTTACAGGTATCTGTTTGTGGAGAAGAAAGTCAAAATCAATTCAAACCCCACAGTCATTTCTTTAATGCATTAACCACTTCCCTTTGCAACACACCGGGGCAAATGTTGTTTACTTCATGTTCTCAGAAACAGGTCCTGGATGGCTGCATGAAGATTTAATCATAACTGAAAACTGGCAGTGTAAGTGTGTCCTTTCGTTTAATGAATGTCTTTGTGACACTAAAGGGGGAGGAGGGGGAAGGGCCCAACTGGCACAAGTTATTGTTTTGAACTCCCACTATACTCAGGATTTGGTTTCTAACGGAACAAGCTAAAACCTCTTCTGAGGCCTTTGCTTTATGTTCACTTTAATGTTTTGAGCCACGTTAGCTGAGGTCACAGCTGAAAATATACCAGTCCTGTTCTACTCCCTCACCTTCACTTTTTGTACCAACAGAAATCCAACCAAATTACACTGTTTTAATTTTTTTAGTCAAGCAGCAGGGGCAGCACTGCTGGCTTCCCTGGTAGTTCTGCATTATTTTGGTTTGGTGTACATGCAGCTAGAACCTCTGTTACGCCAGACTGAAATCTCTTGATGTCACAGTGCCTGCAGGGTATTCTCAAAATTGGTATTTCTGTGGGAAAGGTTTTACTTAGGGAAGAAAAAAATTACATCTAGAAATCAAGAAAATCATTAATATCTGAAGGGCTCACTCTCTCTGCACGGAAAATGGAAAACACAGAAATAAAGTTTGATTGTTTGTACTGACAGTAGCAAGACTGCTGATGGACATGAATCTCAGAGGGAAGTCACTGCACCTCTATGTCTAGTCAGCACCACTGATAGAAACATAGGAAACAGCAGGGGCAACAGGGTGTAATTAAAATCTTGATTAGTTGAGGGTTTGTTTAGTTTCAGTTTTCAAAACCACAACCCCCACTTGGCTTTGAAATTGCATCTGGATCTCAGCTCTGTGTAATTTCATCGCTTCTTAATGGTGCCAACCTGGTGTTTTCACTACTTGTGAAGTTTGGCACTGCTATCAAGAAACCACTTCTAGAGATAGCTTACAATAAGAACAGCTCTCATTAACACTAACCAGAATAATTCTTATAGTAGCAAAGAGTAATTTGTAAGCCAATTGTACCTTTGAATCTTGGAGACCTCAAAGCATGTAAGGCAATGTCACCTAGTTATAGTAGCAGATAAATACAAAATACAAAAAAATAAAAAATACAGTGAATCAGAAAACTACTAGTGATTCCAAGCTGTATTTTCTTCCTAATTTAAAAGTGGAGTAGAAAAATTACTCTTCATTTGCTGTTTATCCCCGTAAACGCTATTGATTAGACATTGTTTATGTTTATTTTACAGTTTTATATATACACACAAACTATGTGCTTTTAATGATCTCGCCTCACTTTCCACATTTTCATGCATCTTACAATTTTAAGCTTTCATTCTTGGCATTTCTATCTACTTTCAGACATACACCAATGCTAATAAATCTTTCTTCTTCCATTGGCAGCAAAGAAAGGTAGTTAATTCCCATACAGAGAGACAGGCAAAGACCTATGAACCACCTCTGTTCCCTTATTTTAAGGAGGCTTTATAGGTTGCCCTCTGCCTTGACCTTCTGCCTAAGGTTTAGATCCACACCTAATATTCGGTGTAAAAAGGCTGCATTCATATCAGTCAGTGCAATCCCACTCATGGGCTTATGAATGCACATGCTCCCTTTCCAGAGAGGCATCATTATGCTATGCACAAAAAAAAACCCCAAAAGAAACCCACCAGATTTCATTCTTACTGAGTTACATAGCTAGGGTTATAGTTTATTGCAGGACACTCAGCTGTGACTGGTCTCTGATGGCCAGCAGGTAAGATGAGCGCAGGCCACACGATTTAACTGCTCAATCTCTAGTTTTGGTTTTAGATGGTTCCAGTGAAAGCTCACTCCAGGGTTCTGCCAGTACAGTTGTGTCAGCCTCCAGGACCCACTTCTAAATGTCTCAGGGTATACCCTGCCTGCCTGCCTTCCTGCCTGCCCCTTCATGCTCTAAAGCACTAGCCAGGTGGCCATCACTATGTTTGGGACTCCTAAAATGTAAAAACATATACAAAATGGACATTTGTATATCAGGGCCATAGGGGACCCACAGAACTTTTATGTTGTGTGGATGTTGTCCATCTTACACAGAGCGAACGAGCCCTGAGCTGGGCAGACACCGGTTTGTGCATACTGCTTAGATTCCTGACCCTCTTTTACTTAACAATAAAGATACAGCCTAAAGACTATACAATTCAGTGCTGAAGCTCTCTTGCAGCATTAAAAATTCTAAGTTTTTTTTTCTGTAGCTCATGAGAAACTCTTTTTTTTCTTTCCCTTTCACTGGTTTTCCAAATATAAATGCTCCCTATCTGCATACTCAGTACTCTTCTACTCCAAACCCTTGATTTCCATTACTCTGATGGATCATGCTTTTCTCAACCCCTTCCTAAGCTTCTGTCTTATCAGGCTTCAGCACAGGTCATTAGTCTCTAATGAATTTTATAGGTATTCTGGAGAATGTTTCTAATATGTTACAAAGATTCTGATAAGCTCTTTATTCATTAGCCATCCTAAAGCATGACTCTGGGGGTGAAACCACTTCTCAGAGCTGTTAGGTTGTTTAATGACCGCGTATTTATTTCTTAAAGGTCAATAAGAGCAAGCTGGCTAGCTAGTAAAGGAGTAGCATAATTGTACCCATTGTTTAAAACCTGATGCAATACTGATTGCAGTCAATAGAAAGATGGAAAGCTAAAGTCCTCCTTCGGTGGAGATTTCTGAGTACAATTGTGAGTGCACGGAGCTTCACATAAAACAGTAACTGCTCTTTTCAGAGAGATTTTCACTTCCTTGTGTTACATGCTGTACAGAATGGACTGGAGCAGTAAAACAATCCAAATGACAATAGGTGATTTTTCCCTACATACTTCAGAACAGTCTACATTGAAATAGGACAGTAACACTGATTTTCTACCCCGACAAGTTTCTTGGTGATTTTTTAATTTTCTTTTTTAATATTCTGAAGCTTTAAGCTGTGAATTGGGGGAAAATGTATTTAGTAACAAAGACTCTCTAACTGATCTTAGTCAAGAAAGGTTTTTCAGAGTTTGTTCTAGTGAGACATCTAGCTGCTTTTGTGTGCTAGTATCAGTGTGAAGAAAAAAGAAAATGGTTGCATCCAAAGCCGAAAGTTCCAGATGCAATTAGGAATAATTATATTTTTATTTATCAGTAAGGGTTAACTGAATGCTCACATCTTTGACAAGGGCCATTTAGGTCTAATACATGCCTAGAATCAAATGTGCAGGTTCCAGCAAAAATAATCAGATTATTCTCATCCTTAAGAGTTAAGTGCTTTCCTGGAGTAGGATCTGTGTAAGAGAAAGAGGGCCAAGTCTACCCAGCTGCAAGCCTAGCGAGCTTACGCCAGGTTTGAATCTGCTCCAGGAAAGATAAATGACTGCGTATCCATAATTTACAGGACTATAAATATCAAGAACGCTGTTGATGTCATACTGGAGCGCACAGTCCTCCATCAGGTAACATTTCCGTTGGCTGTGAGATGAGTGCCTTTTAGCACAGGACTACAGGACCGAGCTGTCACAGCCTATTTTAGCGTTTCCTCATTAAAACTCCATGTGTCCCAGTTGCTATTGGTGTTATCATCAAGGTTTCTTAGTTTATTTTAACAGTGCTTTTTTACTACACACTGTGACTGTACCAGCTTTTGCGTTCCAGAGGACAAATGCTACCTATCGTGTTATCCACCCAGGTCTCTGCAGTGAATCCTTTAAGGAGATTGCTAAGGGCTAAAGTGTGGCCTGACCCATTCAGTCATTGGATTCACAGCAGAAGCATGGCACCTGGAGGGGAAGACAGGCACAAGAGGGGCAAAGGGACAAGTAATGATTTGAGCTCATTTGTTGTCTGATGATACTAAATCTTAATTAGTTAACGAATGCTTAGGTTCCGGTTCTTGGCAAGTTCAAACTGTGCCTCCAAAAGAGAACGTAAGAGGTCAAAACCCAAGATATTACTTCTTCATTGTAAGGATGAAGGTTTATAAAGTCCAGGGCTTTTATTCTGAAATTTATTATGCATTCTTTATTTTGGCAGGTCTGAGATAAACCAGCAAACATACTAATGAAGACAAGAACTGTCCTAAGGAAATACCTCCTATTAGTTAGTAAGCAGACACAGTGGCCTGGATTAGGAAGGAACATGACAACATTGTTGAAAATGAAGATGTGTATCCTAAGTGAAGCCAATGGGTTCACAGAAGCCAGGGCTGTATAACCTGCTGCTGCACATCAGGATTCCAGGAGAGGAAATGAACATTACGCATGGTGAGAGCAGTAATACACCAGGGTGAGATAAATTTACTTCTTTAACTGCATTTCATCTTAGAAAATTTAAAGTAGCATTTCTGTACTGAGAAAGACTCCAGAAGATTGTCTGTCTGATGCAATGCTGCCTTCCAAATGGAAAGATGATTGTCAGCTCTCTGGGTCGCTGACTTTTATCTTTGCTGATAAATGAACGTTAAGTGGTCAGTTGTTGAAAAAAGCCTTCTTTTTAATTGGATATGTGAACTGGACCTTACATAACCTGGCAGTGTGCTATCATCCCTGGAGCTTGTCACTCAGATAAAACCATCTTGGCTCCTTCAGGAATGCGGTTGTTCAGTGTCTACATGTTTGCTACTTGGAGGGGAAGATCACAGACATGTATGTTATGATATAAAGAGAGAAATCTTCCAGTTTTGGTTCAGTAGGAATTTGCTCAAAATAGGCAATAACAAAGGAAGCCACATTTGAACCCAAACAGATGAAGTTGTATAGCTCCCACGTTGTCCTGCTGGAACTGATTTGTCCATAGCTCTTCAGAAAGATCCAATCAAGTACACTGAAAGTTCTTTGTAAAGACCAGGGAGAGGCCAAGAAGCCCTTCAGCTGAGGAACACTACTATCACTCAAACTCTCCATGGGTATCCCGGGGAAAAGAAGTTTGAGATGTGCCAACAGCTGCCCAATCTTTCTTCACTTGTGGTGGGTCCACTACTAGAAGGGACGTGCCTGCATTGTCCCTTTTTTGAACACAGCTCCAGGAAAAATCTCAACTGCTGTGAAAGCCAGAGTTCATGAACTGCATATTTTTCCTTCCTTTTTGTTTTGTCTTCTGGATTTCTTTTTAGTTGTTGATTTATCTCTCACTGTGAAATCTCCCAGTCTTTTAAATACTTAAATTTTTGTTGTGGAATTGCTGCAGGTCTGTATGAGGGTCAGTCGAAGTCCCTATCACAACAAATACCGCCATAGACACTCCTCCTTCAGCTTCAGAACAGCTTCAGCTGTTCCCTACAGGGATGACAGTTCCAACCTATTCCCAAATCCTTGCCATCGCTCCACTGCAACCAGTGCTCAGTCCTACACAGGAGATGGCAGGCTGTTCACTGAACTGTCCTCACTCAGAACTACTTAGGACAGCCAAAATAAAACTGATAAGTTTCACATATATAGGAAGTGCTCACACAAAATGGGCCAAAAAAAGACCTGAAGGAAGCATACCTTTTAGCAGAAAATGGTGGTGAGCTGCAAGGGCAGATCCCATCTCCTTTAAGATAGCTGGAACTGAAAAAGACCTACATCCATGGCTGGATGATGCCTCGATTTTAAACCATCCTAAGCATTCACTAGAGACAGCTCAGCCTGCTCCTCACTCACACCGTGCTGTTGCCTTCTCATGATGCTTTTGAGTTTCTTGGTCCTCTATCTGTAAGATATACTCCACAAGTTAAGAAGAACTGAAATAGGACCTGGTTTATGGCTTGTGTAAATAATCCACAGAGTTCTGAAAATACAGCTTCTGCTCATCAAGAGTGCTGTTCTGCCATCCATTGTGTAATGCCACTGCTCGATGTGGTTCCAGGAGGTAAAATCATCATAATCAGAACAGAGTTCAAAGAAGGGAGACTAATAATTGGCCTGGTCTTGATTTGATATCTCCATTGCTTAATTCCTAATTTATTTTTATGTTAGTTTAAATGGCCCAGACTGACTAATAGTCTGGGACTTCTTTGCTGGGTGTTGATGGATTTAATTTGTTGGGATTTTGTTTTTTGTTCTTTTAAACTTTATTATATTTCAGTTGGTTTAACAAAACAAAGTTATTAAGTTAAATAATTTCTGTCATTAAACAAAATGGTCCAGAACCTTTAAAGAACTGAGTAGATGTCATCCGGCCCACTTAAAACCCTATATTTAAATCTTACTTTGTAAACTCATTTAAATCACATGTTCTTGCATGATCTGCTGCTTGAAAGTTGTTTCCTTTGAAACTTTCCTCTATGTGCTTCCATGCAGGAAATAAGATAAACTTGTTTATTTCATTTGTCAGTTTTGTGTTTCTGAATTTCTTCATCAAATCTGTTATCTACTTTAAGTATCCAATCCTTGCCCAAGTTATGTACAGAGAGGGGAATGGTTTTACTGCTGTACTTGCAGTGCTGGAAAGCAAGGCAAGCCAAGAGCAAGCAGAGGTGCTGGCTTTTGAGAACTACAGAAAGACAAAATGAAGAAATTAAACGAGCATTTTACTTAGGAGGAAATCCTGCAGGATGAGAAAGCCAAATATTTTTAGGATAATTCAGGTTGGAACAGACTTCCAGAGGTCAAAGGGTTCAACTTTTCCAGTCCAGTGATGTGATGTATCACAGTCAAATACTTGCTTATCACTTGCTGCTTTTCCTGTCCTTTTCTTTTACTTAGTTGGCTCTACCTTCTATTGATTTTTAAAATCTGAACTGGCCTTAGCATGTCATTAGCATTTGCATAACACAAGTACATTTTATTCATCAGTGAATTCAAAGCAGCTGATTAGACATACACAATCTGTAGGCTGGAGATCTGCTAAAAGCAGCAATAAGGCTAATTTTTAAATGTGCTTTTGTAAAGCACCCTAACACACGTGGAAGCCTGTCTCTTCTGAAGCCGTGTGGAGGTCTTCCAAGTTCTTCAGGATTCACAAAGGAGAACAGGGTGAATGGACTCAGACAGTAAAAAGCTTAGATGAAGAAAAGCAATGAGAGCTTTTCAGAGCTCCCTCCAGGGAAGGCAGGCTGGGAATCCCCAGGCTGTCTCCAAGTAGAAGGAGTTAGGTTAAGAAGTAGACAATAACCAGTTGAGAAATATTCAATTTCTGAATGTTATTATCATGCCATCATTCTCTAGCAGTGAATCTCTCCACTTACTGCCCTAAAGAGAGGAGATATTTTTTATTATGCAAGTGTTGGTAGGGTTATCCAGATATATTATTCTTTGGAAAAAACAAGAAATGCTCTATATAGATCTAGAAAAAGCCAGCCTTATTTGCTAATGCACAGATTTCATCATGCATTTCTTTCCAAGGTCTGCTTCACTGGTACCATTTCTTCTGCTGTAATGCCTCTGGTGAGTTTTCAGAAATGAATACCAAAGTTGTTTCCATTTTCAGGAAAAGCAGCAGACAGCGGCTACAAATGTGTACAAATGTACACTAAAAATAGTGTAAATGAAGCTACCAAGCTTACTACTGACCAATGCTAGGAAGAAACCTCCCAGCAAGTCCGTGCTCAAGCAGTTCACAAGCAGATGAAAGGTACTGGAAGAGCTCAACAACACGCACTGACCTTAGTGAAACAAAGCTGTCAAGCAAAACCAGGCAAACTGCACCCCCATGATTTGATTTTTAATTGTGTAGGTCAGCCTTGGTGTTTCTGTTTATGTGGCTGACAGCCAAAAGGGTTTAAAAGGCCTTTTCAGTGTGTAGTGAGGAAAAATACTCTCTTCCCTGCTTACACTTGGGGATCTAACAGACTCACCCTTTCTGCCTAGTTGACAGAAATTTTGTAGTAGGACTGCTCATTTCCTTAGTGCTTGCACAGTTTCTACCTCAAATACATACTGATTCATGTCTAGGATTCTGCACACAGAACTAGTCCAAATTTAATAATGATTGTGGCAGGAATTTAAGAGTCAATAACCGTATTTCTACTGTAAGTTCTCTTTCCCATGCAAAACATACATACACTCGCATGCATTTTTAAGGAGTTAGGAACTATTCAAAACAAGAGTTATTTTGAGGGTTAGGAAATAGCTTGTCTTGAGGCTGCCAAGTGATTTTGGAATAACTCTTTGCATGATGGAGTGGAGGGAAAAATGGAGATAAAAACATCAGTCCTTCAGTTCAAGGAGACTAGATGCTTAAAAGGGAAAAAAAAAACCCCACCACCACTCCCCCCCCAAACCACAAGAAGAAACCAAAGGAAGCATTTCACCTTCTTATGCTTCTGCATCCAGATTCCCCTTTATTTTCCACTCTAAAACTGGGCAGAGGAGCTCCAGCCACGTTTTCGTGACCATGCCCTCTGGCAGCCTACACCAAAAAAAAAAGGCAAGAAGCCCTCTCCTGTATTTTCCCCTCCTCCACCTTGAGAGAGTTTGAAAGAGAGAGGGAACACATTCAATGATGGGCATGTGGAAATGTCATTAGTCACATTTAGATAAGTTTATAAATGTACAAAGTAGCTCTTAGGGCCTGACATAGGGTTGAGGTGAAACATCTGAGCCTCATCCAAAACTAGGGACTTTCAGCTAGTGTAAATCAGGTATTATGATACATCCCAGCTGAGGCTTCAATGCCAGGACTCATCTCCACAGTCTGTAAAGCTCCTGACTTTTATTAGGGTATTATAAAATGTTCATAAATAGCTGCAATACGTGACCACTGAATAACAGTGAAATGCAACCCCTCTTTGACTTATTTCCTAACTTTGAATTTTAAAATAAGAATCCTTGCCTTTACCTTCAGCATGCTTTGTTCTTCCTTCCCAGGGTAAGTAACTATCAAATTCATCCCAGGGGCAACCGAGAGATGGAAACTCTTAGGATGGGCAGAGCCATCCGTGCTGAACACTTGCTGTATCCAGGCTTGCACAAAAAGTAATGTTGCATACAGACGCTTAAGTTTTTGTAAGTCTAGATGATGCTTTATCTTAATATTTTGGACTAAGTTAAGAAGCAAAACAACAAATAACCCATGATGCTTACTCTCCTTTCTTCCTCTTGAAAACAAACAGGCATTTTTGAGAGAAGGCACGATAAAACTTGTGCTTTAGTGGTGCTTACCTGAGGTCACAATGATATGTTGGAACTTCCTCAGAGTATTTTAATTTTAAAGCATCTAAAATTATAAAATAATGGACATTAATAGTTTAAATATTACCAGGTAATAACAGTTTTAAAATATAATAAAAGTTAAAAGTCAAAATCAAATCACCTGTAAGTCTTTTGCTTTCCAGATGTTACTGTGCAATCTGAACCAAATCATGATGACTTCTTATCTTGTCTCCCAAACTTATCGTTTTTCCCCAAATATAAGATTATCCTTCCTGAAGGTGGATCTTAAATCTAGGTTTGTTAAGCCAAGCAATCCTGTGGATGGGTTAATTTTGAAATACATATTTAAGCAGTCAGATTTCCAGAGAAACTGGTTTTGAAAACTCTTTTCCTCCCCCAAATTTATCTGGAAAATTAAGCTCCGGGATAAGGTTATCAGTATAATGTTTCCAACTGTTTTAAAGGAAATCAGGAAAGAGGTGGAAGGAGAAACAGTATTGGACTGAAAAAAAGAACAATCACAATTTTTAAATTCTGCTTGAGCATAAGGTGAATGGCCATTACTTGGTCAAACAAAGCAGTCATCTCTACACCTTAATATCAGTGCATGTAACTTACGGTGTAATTAACTGCTGCAGAGCCAAAAGTCAGGGAGAAGAGCTTTATTCTAATTCTGTGAGCAGGAACAGGCATTTAGGGCCTCAAGAGAAATTGCATCAAGTCCTTTCACCTGCCATTGTCAGGCCAGGGGAGATGCTACACTGTGAGAAGCCTGTTGCACAGCATTCTATGATATTGAAAGCAAGGCCCACATGTGAGACCTGTGGCAGACAGAGCCCTGTCAGACATTGTGAGGACGGCCAGTGTGAGGTCTCACTCAGGCCCAGAGTGCTGCTTACATGGTGAAGCACTGCTAGCACTAGCAGCTGCAGCCTATTTTCACAAATATCTGACAGGTTTCTCTGGCTCCCTGCCAGTTTGAGCTGCACCTCACGTTGGTCTGTCCTTCTCCTAGCTCCACAATCCTTTGTAGCTGCTGCTCAAACCTTAGCTGTGTACTGAATGAAGCTCCTTTCCTCCCCTCAATGTGCAGACACCCCACCCCAATAAATTAACCCAACAAGTGTCTTCATCTCTACAAAGCTGTGACTTCCCACATTTTATCCTCCTCGTTCAGCTTAAAGACATCAGCACATTCCTGACTTCATCACTTGTTAACTCCCTTTTGCTAATGGCCAGTGCATCCCCTCTTGCTGGCCTGCCCAGATTTGATATGACTTGAACTCTCACACAAAGCCTTAAAGGCTGTTTATGTGCTTGAATTGCTATTATGGTACATAAAAATTCTACTCAAATTGTATTTTAGTGCTGCTTATGCATCCAGGATTGCGAGACTTTCAGACCTTCTCAGACTGTATTGCCATGCTGTCCGTCTTGCACGCACCTGATAAGGAGCAGCCAGCCTGAGTGAGAGCAAGATCTCTGCTATTTTCTGTTTGATTACCAAAGGTTAATCCTTTGGCAAAGTGTCAGAGGATTTAATGAAGTCAGCAACAGCATCATTATACAAAAACATCAAGTGAAAATTTTCTTCAGCAGCTATTCCAAAAAAAGAAAAACTTGCAGTGTAGCAGAATGATGCGTCACCAAACAGATTTTTAGCTGTGCTTCCAAGACACAGAAATTGTGACATTTTACAAAAAAAAAAGGGGGGAAATTTAACTATTTCTTTATATTTCAAATGATAGACAGTATTTCAAGAATCAAAGGGTTCACTGGAGAGAATCTGCAACACTCCCCTGCCTAAGTACAGGTTCAATTACATTCCAGACACTGGCTTGCTCAACAGGTCCCTAAAAGCCATCACTGATGAGGATCCCCCAGTCTTCTTTCAACAGAAGTCTCTCCTTTTCCTGAAATAGATTATGAAGTGGTTAGTGCTGAATTCAACAGAGATTGACAGACTCACAGGGGATGGAAGAGACCTCTGAAGATCATTTAGTCCAACTCCCTTGCAATTTTGAGATTTAGAGTTGTTACCTCAAAGTTAGTGTGGAGGTAGACAGGGAGCAGCAATAGCAGCTTAGAAAATAAGTTGAGAGGACAGGAAGCTAAGAAACTGTAAAATCATCAAACATTCAAAAAATCAGAGTAATAATATTCTATAAAATGTCAAGCATATCCAGCTTGGAAATTCAGAGGAAGCACACAAAGCTGTTCATTTGACTCCAAACCTTTCTGATTAATAGTACTTTTTGGATCAGACAGTAACAAACATTCCCATTATATTTCTTCCTGCAATCTTCACATTCAACTATAAGAAAAAATACTTAATCTGGTTTAATCAAAAACTAAAGTTCCTGGATTTGGGAACTTTTTAAGGCAAAGGAGGAGCTCTTGGTCCTTTTCACACTACGCAAAACTATTCCAATCGTTTCTTCAACTGGTATAACTAAACATACTGTGTTCTGACTTATATGTGTATGTGATGTTATTCCAGCTGATTTTTTCACCTGTTCACAGGAAAATTTTAAAATGTCAGTATTTTTTTCTAAATCAATAAACTTGAGTTAGCACAGCTATCCTGACCCATAATCACTGAAGGATGTACTTAAGCATAATGTTTGCTTACCTCATTTTTTTTTCTTGCAAAGCTAATTATATTCACACTTGAAAGTCACTGCAATATCAATTGAATAGCTGGCATTTTAAAGCTGTTACTAGAGCTTATGTTTAATAAATATTTTAGCATGACCTGTCCCTCTCCCAACCAAATGGTCCACACTATTCCAATGCTTTTCATCACTCCTTACGTCCGAAGGACTCTTCACTTCATACAACATCATTCACTGAATTTCTTGGCTTTTAATATTTATTGCCACATTGCAGGATGGTGAAGGGTCTGGAGGGGAAGTCTTACAAGGAGAAGGTGAAGTCCCTTGGCTTGTTCAGCCTGGAGAAAAGGAGACAGAAGGGAGATCTCGTGGTCGGTGGCTTCTTGATGGGGGGAGTGAAAGGGCAGGCGCCGATATCCTGTCTTTGGTGGCCAGTGATAGAACCTGAGGAAACAGTATGAAGCTGCGACAGGGGAGGTTTAGGCTGGATATTAGGAAGATGTTCTTTACTGAGAGGGTGGTCAGGCACTGGAACAGGTTCCCCAGGGAAGTGGTCACAGCACTGAGCTTGTCTGAGTTCAAAAATCATCTAGATGATGCACTCAGTCACGTGCTCTGACTTGGCTGGCCCTGTGTGGAGCTGATGATCCTTATGGGATCCAACTCGGTATACTCTATGATTCACCCTATCTATGTCACCAGACCAAGCTGGGACTCTTACTAGCCTTCCTTTCTGCTGTGGGCTCCCTAGGCTGCTTGAAGGAGAACAAACTTACTCTGAATAGGATCACTTCAAGCCATTGCTTTTCTTTCCTTTGAGCCTTAGTTTCTGCCAAGGGCTGGATTGAAGGAAGAATGAACACATATGGGAAAGCTAGCAGTCCGGCCTGCTGGTTGCTAAGAAGCCTGCAGACAGCTGTAAGTTAGAGCAGACCCTGTCTGTTGTATTTTACAGGAATGTTCCTTTAAGCAAGCCAAAACCTGAAGATGAGAAGATGCTGCTCACTTTGGGTTGAGAGTAGAGGGGCATCATAGAGTTTTAATCCAAAGATCCTGAGGAATTTTTTTCCTTCCTTCTTTCGAGACAAGAGGTTTGCCAGGACAAAGCTGTGAAGGCCAACTGGTTGAACATTCACAACTTTCATCCCCAAATACCCTCCAGTTTTAGCATCTGCTGTGACATTTCTCTGAAATGATTGTACTCATGGTGCCATCAACTGTGACGGAAACTATGACTATAGGAAAAGGTCAGCAGCTACGATGCAGTTTTGGAGAAGCTTCTGAAATGGAGAAGGTATGTCCAGACTGAGGTCCACATCCCAGCTCCTAGACACTAGTTTTCAGGTACTGAATATGGATCAACTTTGTTTCATGCCAAGGCATTTACCCCCCAGTCATCTCTCTTTTTTGCTGCTGGAACATTCAATTTTGTATGTAGTTACTAAAACCATACTTTTCTTGTCATACTGCAGAGAGGACCAGTCAGAAAGCTTTTACTGATAGGCATTTCACATCTGTAGAGATGTGAAAATGAAGACCATGTGCCTCAGATGCTTACTTCTACAGTCTAAGTAGCTTTGTCCTATGAATAGTCCTTCACATTTTGTCTTCCTTTGAAACCAACCGCAAAACTTCTAACTAAATGAGAGTTGCATACTGCTCATAACTTGTATGCTTTCTGCCAGAAATTATTGGGCTCAACAGGAAGAAAAGCTTTCAACATACCTGTAACTTACATATTTTCTAGGAAACAAAAGCTGAGTTTGACTTCTGATAGTCAGTATGTTGCCTCTTCATTGTAAAATTTAAGTAACAATAACATAAACCAGCCCTGTTTAAACTCTTGTTTATAAAATTCAAGTAGTATTACATTTTTTTGAATAGCTGGCCTAGAATAAGCATTAAAGTAGCTTTCATACAGCCCATAATGCCAAAAAATAAATGCAATTCTGCACATTCTTTCCTGAAAGCATCCAGAAATGACGTGCAAGGCATACACATTGGCTGGAGGCCATAAGCAAAAGCATTGTGTTAAAACTTTGTATGACATCAAGCCAAAAAACTACTTAGCATTTGTATCTCAGATCTCAACTGAATTATGAATTAAATAACCAAATCAAAACAAAAAGCATAAACCACACTACATCGTGCAGCTTTGGTTATACACATACATATACACACACACACACACGTGGGTGTGTAACTGGTGTAGATCTGTAGTGATTGATAGAACCTCAGTGTGCACATATGTGTGTGTGCATAAGTGTGTGCATGCAGACACACACACAAATGCAGAGAGAGAGAGAGAAAGAGAAATATTTGGAGGTTATATTCACAATAAAGCATGCTCGCTTTGCCAACAAGTGGATGATATCCCAGATGGGCTCCCTCTGGTGTTGAGAAGATAATCTATTTCCCCATTCAACCTCATTTCTTTGTGTGCATCAATAAGGGTGTTATAAAAAGTGCCGAATGTGATCATGGTATTATTATGGAAGAGTGCCTCATTTCACATAGAGCCTTATGGATGGGATAGTATAGCCTTTCTATACATTCATGAATACTATATATGGCATAGGCACATATGTACACATTTAAAAGTGTATATAAATCTGTGCACTTTATTACACTCAAACAGCTTTCCATGCATGTACAGATCACTTCTGACCCCGAGAGTCACTGAAATGTCATACTGTGGAACTTCACCCCTAGGTCAGCAATGTAACTACTCACAGTTAAAGATGAGAAACCAAACGCCCAGAGGGTGTCAGGCCTCACAAAAAAACCCCAGGATCTGCTTTGCCAATGCAAATTCCATTTTTATAATGCCTCTTAAGCTCAAATAATGCCAAGACTCTTGCTGAGACTTCTGTGCTTTTGCAAGTCCAGCCTAGGAACCATGCACCCTAGAAAAGGGGGGCAAATACATAAGTATCTGTTTAACAGCTAGATTCTTGATTTTGGAAACCTAGGACCCAGCATGACTTAGAAGCATTGTGGTACAGTCAGTGGATGAAATATCTTTTTCAATGAACTTTAACTAGGCATTAGACTCCAACACATTATTTATTACCCATTTACAACCTTTTGCTATGCCTAAATCCTGGAGATTACCCCATCCTGCACTGCACAACTATCATTCAACATGAGAGTGCAAGTACCACTCTTTATGGTATTTCCTGGATGGTAAATGCTTATCTTTGTCACCCGGATGCCCTTCTGACATAACTCTGTTTGTTTTTTTTATGCAATCCCTTCTTTGGAAAAGCATCACCTCCATTCCTGTCCTAAGATGCCAGGACATGGAAGCAGGGTGACCCCAACTTGATTTGCTAGAAGAGCCTAACACCCTTGCAGCCACAGTACATATCTCTCCTTGGCTGAAGTTTGCAGCAGAGCTGTGACAATTTTTGCAGAATGAGACAGAAGGGACAAGGAGACAAGAAATACATATTGTCAGTGTTACAGACAGCAGAGAGACCAGCCTCACCCCCCAACCCAACAGAGCATGTCCTCATGGTCCCAGACCCCTGCTCCCAGCTTGTCCAACTTCCCCTCTCCTCCCCACCAGTTCCTGTGAGCCTTCCCTCTCCATTTCGTTCTCCCCTTCCAGCCCACAGCTCATTCATTGCCACACACGCCCCTACTCCTGCCCCCTCTATCCTCACACCCTGCACTGATACATGTTAGCAATGCAACACTTGGGCCAGATCCCAGGCCTGGTAAAAGCAGGAGAAAAACTCACATTCACTCTAGTGGCCTTTTTGGACTGGGTCCTGAATGCACAAAAAGCAAAGCTGGTGTTAATTTTCCTTTCCCTCGGACAGTGCTGTTAGAGTTGGCACGCTCTCCTTCGACCGGTGAAACAAGAAGCAGGAGGTGGGAGCTGGGAGAGCAGAAGCAGGGGAAGAACAGAACGCATACGTAAAAGGAGGAATGATTGCACACATGTGCTCTGAATTCTTCATCTCAGATTAATGTTTTCCTGTGAATTTAATTGGCTGCATTCTGGTTTCGGCCAGATGACCAGTTACATTTCAGGACAGCTATAAAGTTGAATCTAAATGAAATATTTGGACAACGGGAGCCAATGTCTGTGAACTATTCCAGAAAATTATTAAACAAACAAAAAACACTGGAACATATAACTGCAGAACATAATAATTATTGTTCATTCACATGTAGTATTAACTCCTACTGCATCAACTTGACTGACAAAAAACAAACCCAAACCATCCCATTGTGACTTTAAAAAGTAAACTGTTCTTGCATCTCCATCACACAGATGGAAACACAGGGATTCTCAGTGAATGATCTAACATCATTAGCTGGAACCTCTACTGGGTTACATTGCAAATTAGCTAAATTCATATTAGCTTTCTATTTAAATGTTTTCATCCCCAGCACCAGGCTGTTTTCAAGTGTCACTGAAAGGAAAAACTGTGCTAGTGGTTAGAACAGTAGGACTACAACTGAGTCCTAAAGGTGACAAAAGGCTTTTACTGCTGTCTTCACTTGGATGCAGATTTAGTCTCTCACACCAAGCTGTCTGCTCAGTTATGCTGGTGGATTGCCTCTGGAGTACCCAGTTTATCTTCATGGAAGTCTCAGCATGATCAACCTACAGGCCAGGTTCTCCTCTTCCCAACCCCAATGTGGGCTGATCATAAATAGCTACTGAAAATTCACTGTCTGCAAAGGGAAACTCCCCGTTGGCGTCAACCCAGCACAGCTCCCTCCTCGGTCAGCTACTCTCCTTACTCTGTGTGGGAGAAGACACATGACACAGGGCATTTTCTCATGCCTTACCAATTCTTCACTGACTGATGGCATAATCCACTGGGGAAAGCTTCCTGGATCCAACTCCCGGTCTGTCCTGGCCTCATGAGCTAGCAGGACTAAGTGACACAAAAGCGCTATGAGGAAAGCAGTTCTTCGCACCTGGGGACAGCTATGCATGAGAGTAAAGAGGTCTGAATGCCCACCCCTGGATCTGATAAGAAACATCATATCTACCCTGTACACCATGTCCCCATGGCAACCAGAGCAAGGCAACCAATCCCTGACAGCTCTTTTGTTCTTACCCTGGCCCTCACAAAACTGTTGGCTTTTTGAACTAGGAAAACAGACCAAAAGAAGAGGTAATGCTATAAAGGATTATAGAGTTATGCTTCACTGCGAATCCAAAGTCCAGGGATTGCGACAATAACTGGGAAATGAAAACATTATATGTAACCAGAAAATGAAAATACTACATGTAATCAGATCAGAAAGCATCATCTGAAGCAAATGTCATATGGTGCTAATGGATGTTACCCCAGAAGGGCAAAGTTACATAATACTGTCAAAGAGTAGAATTAAAAAGGCAAATTGTGAGGCATCTTCAGGAAAGCAGTCATCATGTCAGAGAAGCATCCTGTAATATCATGAAAACACCTTTCAGAAACAGACCTAAAATCCTTTTGTCAACTCTAATTCTTAAGTTCGCAACATCAATAGTAAGGTAACTGAATTCACTTGGCCTCTCTTAGTTGCTGAATTCTCTTTGCAAATAAAATATTTTGGTTTAATTCCGTTAACAACAATGGTAAATGTGGTTCATCTGCAGTTTTGGGTAACAGGCCTTTTTCATTTAAATATTTACCCAGTAATCCTTGAAAACCATCTAGCGGGAGATACATTTCCACAGGTACTGGAAAATCATATGCCTGTAATTCAGATGGCAACAGATGTAAACACAGAATGATAGCAATTTATAATCCATTCCTCAGAAAACCTTTACATGACTCTCTGTTCAGGCCCCATTCCTGCTCAGGAGGCAAGCCGACTAAAAATATCTCTGGGTGATACATACGTGCCTAATTACCACCCCATTCTCTGAGCTGGCTCTTGATGGAAGCCTAGGGTTACAAAGGCACAGCAAGGATGAGAGCCAGCGGCTGGGAGTTGAAGCTCAGCGAATCTAAACCAAAGTACGATGGAAATTTTCTAACAGACGGGGTAATTGACCATAAGAACAGTTCATGGAGAGTTGTGATGAATTCTCTCCACCACTGACCATTCTTAAATTGGGACTGGATGTTTTTCCAGTAGATAGACCAAACAAGAATTAAGTCAGAGAGAGCTAATGGGCTGGGTTGTAGCAGAGGTCAGACAAGAGGATACCAAAGGCCTCTCTTGGCCTTATAGTCTTCAAGTCTGCTTAAATAAAAAGTTCAGTGTTTGCAAATCATAGCATAAATCCTATTCTATTACAGGCTGCTTTCAAACTAGGGCAATTGAAGACGATGGAAAATAAACAGATGCTGCAAGACAAAATCATCTGAGTGATGAACAAAAATCCATGCATCAAGTGTGGCAAAACATCTTCCCAGGGGTCTGTCTTATCAGTGATCTGGTTTACTTTGGCCTATTTGTCAGCGGCAGAAAAGGAAAACAGCCCCAATCCTGATAACTATATAGGACTGATTGTATCATGGAGTGATAATGAATTTGAATAGCTCTATGAGAATAGCAGCCTAGCCTGAAATATCCCTCCCTTTTTCCTGGATGGTACTTTTCTGGGCTGCTCCTTATCTAACAAGAGGGTGTTTTTCCAGGGCACAGAATGTTTAAAAGCAGAGAAGCATTAAGGGACTCCTTCTTTTCTTGACAGGGGTTACCTCCCCTCAGTCATGCCCATTTGACAGCTGGGGTGGCTGAACTCCAAACCAGACACGGGGAATGGTCTGATTTTAAAAACAAAAAAACCCAAACCGAACCAAAACAAAAAAACCTTCCAACCCCTACAATTCTGTGATTCTGTGAAAACAAAACAAAACAACAAAAAAAAATCAAGAAAAGAGATTATCTTTCTCCGCTGTTTTGAAAGCAGGCGCTGTGACAAATCTGGTTGGGTGCACAGCCACCCAAACAGTTGACCCATCACAGCAGAGCAGACCCTGTACTCCTGAGCTGCAGGGAGGAAGACAGAACGAAGCTGTGAAGAGGGTGGTGAGGATCTCTTTGAGTGGGTCTGCCACCACAGGGTTTGGCATGAGGAAGAAGCTTGTACAGGGTTGCAAAGTGCACTGCTTTATAAGGGTTTCACCAGTGGAGGGCTCATTGTGGACTTCTGTGGAGCCTTAAAAGCTGATGGCATATGGCCCATTCATCTGTTGGTGTTTTCCTGTCATAAATTCCCTGTCATGCGTTTTCTGAATGAGAAGGACTTGCTCAGAAATGTTATAAAGGCTGGGAAAAGACATGGATGTTTCACTCAACTCCCCGACATCCCCTGTTACTCTGCCCGTTGTGTTCCCATCTCTACAAACACTGGCGTGCACAGTGAAGAACTGTGACATTTATGAGGGTACTTGGGAAGGGAAGTCTTGGAAGAAAAATTTCTAAATGTCCCTTAAGTACCTGATAGAAGATAATAAGAAAAAAGGAGATGGATTTTTACACTGCTTGGAACTGCATTTTCAGGATCCTTTCCACTATTTCAATCCCCAAACATAGTGTATTCCCTAAGCAGTGAAGATATAGAGTAGATTAGTACCACAAACCCACTGGGCATACCTCTGAAAGTTGTGAAGATCAAAATTAAATCCATTGATTGCAATGGAGAGTTTTCATGAGTAAGCCCCAAACAAATTCAGGATGAAAGCTCTGTCTTTATGTTAGATACTGTATAAATTGCTGTAAGAGTCCTCATCTAACCAAGCTAAGATGGAATTGATGGGACAGAAAGCCACTGGATGAAAGAAAACCTATTCTAACACTCATTTTGAGAGGGGAAGCTAATGTGTAATGCAGCTATACGTGATTTCCTCATGATCACATCGCAAATGTCTGGACATTAGGATGAGAAACTATATTTTAAATGCCAACACAGAGCCAGAACCACAGCACTCGCATTCAGAAAACCTTCCAGGAATGACAGATTGACCTTATTACATTTTCATCACAAAAATAACAAAATACAGCCCATTATTGGCATCGAACCTTCAGACATGTCTACATGAAGTTCAAGTTCACATCAAACACTTGAAATATTGCCATTGTCTTTGGTGGGAGTAGATACAAGCAAATAGTCTGGTACCTTGTGTCTAATGGTGCCCTGTCTCTTAGGTATCAGAAGAAGGTATAAACCCACCCACTGGATAACTATCCAATTATCCTGTCTTTCCTGTGTCTCAAAAGTGGGTTATTCTATGCAGTAAAGTATGAGGTCAGATTACCATTATCATGATCTTTGCTTGCATCGTTACAGATGTTGCTGATGGTCATAAAATTATCTAGCTCTTTAAAAAGTCCAGCCACAATATATTATCTTGATGACCAGTTATGGCAGTGAAATCCACAGATTAGCTAAATGTTGGGAAAAGTGGGGATTTCCTTTTATAGGGACAAAATTTACTACCTTTTAATTTTATTGGGCAGAGGTATACCTTTCACAGTTTAGATTACATGAGAAGGTATGTCTCATTTCTCTGCTGGATCAAAAATAGTTTCAGAAACCATAAATGCAGTTTGATACTTATCAGACCGAAAAAACCTGCACTCATGTGCCAAAGCACAAACCAGAATGAGACCTCCAGCTCCTCACATGCTGGTGGCCTCCTGGAATGGGTTTTCATCTCTGACACCACAGCCCCCCTGCCCTCTCCCCCTTACCACCATCCCCCCCGCCTCCAACCTTTTGCTTGTCAGCACTAAGCTCCATCCAATTATTCACCTTTTCAAAAGTGATTTATTTTCAGGATAACCTAATAATGTCAAAGCCAACACTGTTATGCTCTATCACCCCCCAGGATGGGCCAGAGAGGGAAGGGGGCAACCGCGTTGATTCACTTTGCCTTGCACTTTTTACCTGGTGGGCTGACAAATCGTACTCCCAACAATTTAGGAATAATTTGCTCAGGTTATCATAAACAACTCCCTTGTACTCCTTCACACTTCCTAATAACATTGCTCTACAGCAATTGCAGCACTGTTCCCGACCTCCTGTTTCAGGGGTAATTATTGTGTTAATGCAGATCCGTCTCTGCTGGTAAAACACTATACAAGCTGACTAACGTTTCGTGCCACTGAAGCTCTTAGGTGCCACTGAAGCAGTCAACAATGTCAGATGGTTTGTTTGCCTTCCAAAGGTTTTGTTAAAAAAAAATGAGAGCCCTCTCCACAAATTCTGGCTTTCCATCTTACAAGGGACTGGCTGAGTCTCGAGTCTAAGACGTGCAAACTGGAAGTTTTACCTCCCAAAGAGGTGGGTTTTTTAATGAAAATTGAGGACTTGCAGAGACACAGTGCTTTCTCAGCTCCTGTTCTCTTCCTTGGAAGGAATAATTTCCACCACTGGCACCAGCTCTGTCCATCTCTACCACGTGCATCACCTGGCTGATGCGAGCACAACCTGACTCAAGGCTGTTTATTTCTCTAGCTCTTTTTTTCTTTTTGGCTGGTGCCCACCCAGTTGCTGAGGAGCGAGCTGCAGCTCAGTCGATGATAGCTCAGCTCCCTCTGCTCATTTCCCAGATCAAAAGTGGTGCATGGAGGAAAACCTTGCGCTTCCCCTGCCTGTTAAAACCAAGCAAGACCACACAGTTACTTTTTAAAAATAAAAAATAATTTTTAAAAAATTGCAACTGCGGCTGAAAGAAGGCAGGGAGAACTTACTAATGTTACACTCACGTATAAATACAAGCAAAACCTGATGAGCTCTTGTTCCATGACTGTGTTAACTCCTTTTCAGTGCAACAGGCAGTTCACACAGTGGCAAGAGTGTCCTTAAGGCTGCACAGATACAAGGGCCTGCAGCTCCTGGAGAATGTGTAGAGCCCCCTCTGCTCTGTTTTAAGTAGGAGTCAGCAGATGACTCGGGATAATATAATTTGTGCAAGAAATATATTTCATTTACATTTTGCTCTCAGAAAAAGCAAGAGCACAGTAAACAACATCTTATCTACACCCATATATTCAGCTCAAATCCATGGAGTTTTGCCACTGACTCAATTGGAACAAGATCAGTCCTTAATCATTAAAAAAACACATTTTTACTCTTGTTCTCCTGCACTTTATGCAATATATTATGTCAGAATGGAAGAGACTTTTTAAAGAAGTGGACAAGCATTCTGGCATATTCTGCAGGATTTTGGATGACAAATTTCTCACACAATAAATTGCTCACTCCACAGCAAAGTCTTACATGCAGCCATTTTGTATGGGTTCTTTTTTTTTTCAGTTGCTGGCAATTCTTGGTATATTATTTTTATTTTTTATTTAAAAAGATTGAAAGGAGAAAAAAGTCAGCTATTCTGTTTGCGTCCTTCATGAGGAAAATTTTAAAAGACTAAGTTTCTTGAATAAAATTCATTTGCAATCCAATTACAGGGACCTGAAATGAGCACTTGTTATATTATCCTTGCACTTAGCTTCATTAAACTTACATAGATCTAGGATTATCGAATTTATATAAATAGTCTTAACTGTTTTTTTCAACTATCAACCTGGAGATACTGCCGACATTATGTATTATTAGGTTAAAAATGGAAATGAGCACATAAAATGTCACTTTAATAGAGTGCTTATTTTTGGTCCTCTCCAAAGACCTCCTTCTCATGCATCCCATATGCCGAATAACAAAGCTCATTATATTGCAATACATTAATATAAAGCAATTTGCTGATAATCATATAAAGTGTATGAACAGTCAGAGAGCACATAGAAAACAGAAGTAGAACGGGACAAAGACCCCAACCAAAAAGTTCTTGATCCAGTTCCAAACACTGACTCATTTATTATTCTCAACATGATTCCTTAAAGAAGCAATGAGATGCCATCACAAATGAAATGTTTCTGCTTTTTTGTTCGCACATGAGCAATACCAAAACCTACTTTTTAATTAACTTTACCTAGGACTGGATTCTGATGCACTCACTCGCACTGTAGCCCTGAAAGAGGATTCTTCAGTTTATTAGACCTTCGTACTGGGTATTAGCCTATCTTAAAAGGTGTCACCAATCTGATCACCACGAACACTTTAGGTCAGGTTAAATTACTCTTTCTCTCACTTTGCTGAACTGTGAGCAGAAGGGTCTGCCCAGCAGCCTGTTAATCAGACATAAATTATTGGATGAGGCTACCACAACAGGAGGAGGAAGCTGAGGAAATGTGGGGGTTAGCAATCACCAAGCCTATTAAACTGCTCCGAAATCCCACCCTTCGGATTCACAATTTCTCATGTTTTGGCTTGACCAAGAGGCAGGTTGGTGAAGCAAGAGGATCTGTGGGGGTGTGAAAGGGATGACCCTGGAAACAAAATATTGGTTTTACATCACAGGGTATCTGTTACAGGAGAATTTCCTCTGGCGCCAGCAGGTATTTGAGTAGGCATCTGGATGGATCCCAAAGGGGGGAAGGAAATGGAGATGGAAGTTTGTAGAGGGGATCAAGATGTTAAAACTTAAAACTGAATGACCCACAATAACTAATCTGCAAGGTTTTATCTGTGATTTTTGGTGGCGTGTGGTTTGAGGGTTGATTTCCTTTTTTTTCTTTTTTTTTTTGTGTGTGGGTGTGGAGTTCCAGCCAAAAGTGCAGAAGGGCACTAATGAAGGAATGCAAAGTCCGTCCCCGATCACTGATGAGGAAAATCATCTGATCCATAGCAGCCTCCTTTTCTCTGCACTGGGCACACTGATCATACAACTGATCCTGAGAGCTCCTTGCTGCATTTTTAAAGCACCATTAATGGTATTGATAACTGCAGTCACACAATACCATAAGCTGGATTGATAGAGTTTTACCCTGGAAGCAAGTTATGGCACTTATTTCTTCCCCTTGGGCTTGGGAAAGAAAATCTTCCTTGGGGGTCTGAAGGCCGATTCATTAAGTCTGAGCTGTCTGCCGAAGTGCTCAGTAAAAGTGACTCTGATTTATTTGGTTTTGTCACTATAAAGGTCTCTGGAGACAGCTATTTATCCTATGGGATTCTTGACAAATTGGCCTAGTGGTCTGGGCAGTCCAGGGGGAGGCTGGTCTTCTCTGACCCCTCGCATGGCCAGAGAACAGGTAATCACTCCCCCATCACAAACACACACAGAAATTGCGTCGTTGCCAAGAATTCTCTACCCACCCAGAAGTTGGTCATCCAGGGCTCAGATCTGTGCTTGATCTCACAAAAAAGCAAGTCTGAGCCAAAAATACAGTCTAGAGCTATAGAAATAGGCAGGTAGTAAAGAACTCGTGGGATGGAATTATGCTGATGAGGATATGTCCTGTTGAACCGGAGTCTGGAAAAGGGGTTTGTCCCACTGCAGATGGAATTTATAAAATACTTGACTGTAATGCAGGAGGGTCAATCTGAACCCTAACTTTAGCAATATATTTTAACTCCCTCTCGGCAATGCAGACTAGTCAGGCATCCTTCTAACTGCAAAGGAGAAGAGACTGAGCACGGCAAAAAGGAGGAGGAGGGAGTCTGCTGCTGTTTTGTTAAGATCCTACGTGTGTGACGTTTCTCGTGCCATAGTGTATAAGGTGGTGTAGTGTCTAGTGTCAGTTCTTCCCTTTAATTATCTGCTAGCCTGGCTGAGAGCTGTATAAACACATTACGGTCACTTGCAAGTAATAGATACTGCAACTGCATCCATCTTTCCCTTTTAACTCTTTCTGTCTGTCCTGCTTTTTGCACTCCTCTGAATTTTATCAAACAGTTCAATAATGTGCAGTTCAGCCCTGTTTCTTTGGAGCTGACTTAAGGTATTGATCCATTTATGGTCATCACAGGGAAATAATGCACCTTCAGGGCATGATTAAGGCCACTTAAGCTCTGTGTTGCCTCTCAGATGCAGATGGAATAAATTCAGGATGCCATGTCCAGAAGTATTGTTCCAAATGACCGGAATAGAGGTGATAAGAAAAAATACAACTAAAGGGAAGTACAGGAAAATCCTGAGAGAATCACAGCCGTCCTTGGGGTTAGTTTGCTGTTACTTGGGGATTTTATCCTTCTGGCACTCATTTCTTCTCCCTGTTCACACCTGTGCAGTGAAAAAGTGGTTTGGATCTTATAGCCAATATAGCTGTGCAGGCCCAAAACATTCAAACTGGAGGAAACCAAGTTCAGTGGCAGCTGAGAGAAAAGGTGAAAGGGATTAAACACAGCACGATGGGGAATTGTGCAGCGATGATTGTCCTTTGCAAGAGATGCATGAGGATGACATGGTCTCAGCTTGTCTAACAGCTGAGGATTTGGGCTCTGAATGAACCATTCCAGACTGAGTTCAGCATAAAAAAGGTGTGAAAGTAGCTAAAGTTCATGTTACAACCTCAGAAAGAAATGCCATAGACTTTTAAAGGGCACTGGAGGTGGGGGTGAGTCCTGGAAAGGTAACAGCAATAGTCTCTTTACTCAGTGGTTGGATGACTTCAACCCAGGGGTTTTGCCTGGCAATCTGTCTTGCTAAAAGTCAGGGTAAGATAAACTGTACTCTGTCTCTGATTTCTGCAAGAAAGAAAACAATTGAACGACTGGTCATTCATCACTGAACCACCCTCCCCCCTCTCCAACACCTTGTATAGGGTTGTATATCCTGGAGCTGTTTAGCTTTCCTCATCCATTTCTTAAAAGGAAAACAAAGAATTTCAAGTAGCAAGACATGTATTTTACATACCCTGTAATAAAGATGGTTCAGAATTGGAAGGGACAGATCAGTACAGAAATTACTTAGTTGTTGTTAAAGTTGCTATAGTCAATCCATGTATTATCACATGCCACTTACGTTAAAGTCTAATATCCAAGGACCTCCATTTTTAGCCCTTCCTCTACAATTGTGCTCAATAATGCATTTACCCATTAATAAAAAATGCATTCACTTCTGTGTACCAAGAAGCTCAAACTCAGCCCAAACACAGCTTATGAACTTGCAAATGTGTGCTTTTACCATTCAGTTGTGGAAAATGGAGTTAATTCAGCTATTCAAATCACTGAGAAACAACTCTGCTTATTTAAAAAGTGCAAGAACTAGAAACCTGCTGTGAGACAAGCAGGCTGAAGAGGGCAAAGGTGGCGTACAAAGATGGGAAGCAAAAGCAGTCGGGATATATGGCCACAGGAAAACGCAGCACCTTGGGTGAAAAGAAACAGCTAGGCTCCCTCTGACGAGCTGCGTGTCTGCTCTCCTCTCAGGGAGGGAAGCAAAGCTCCAGTCCACGTGCTTCTTGGGGCACAAAGCACTCCGCTTTGGGTGCTGAGCCTGCCTGGCTGCTTCCCACACCTGTACGAAGAGATGCTTCAGAACTTGTTCTCCTTCCTGGACAGGGGTCCTAGAAAATGGTGAGGTGCAGCAGGGGGACTCAAAAAGAGGACACAGAAGGACAACGGGCTTCAGAGTTGACACCTCTGCACCCTGAGAGTTTGCACTAGCCCTTGATTCAAGGAAGTCAGGCCCTTCATGGAAGAGACAATTAGTTACAAAAAAGGCATAAAGAAGTCTAGTAATGGATTTTAAGTCTCCTAAGGGAATTCTGTGTTTTTACTGAGGAAGGATTGCAGGAAACCAAAGTAACACTTTAGTTTTCTTCAAAGAGAGCCTGGGGACTTTGGAGTAATTTAGTCAATGGTGATTTGCTACTTGTGCTATAGTGTTACCAAGGATGGTACTCCTGGTCTGTTTATTAAACTTTCAGCTTGTCACTCATCACTAACACCATCAAAACTCATTGTTTTTCTTCCTATAAAAGCAACTTTTCCATCTTTCAGAATTGCTAGGAGGTAGAGGGATGTGGGCTTTCATCTAAAATCAAAGTCAGGCAAGTATCCATTTTGTAAGACATGTGAGCATAAAAATGTGCCAATGTAAACATCAGGTATCTGAATGAAAAATGTTAATTGGCATTTCAAGAAATGGGGAGGCATCACAAAGATATTTTAGGCTTTCAACATATTTGTAGTATTTCAACATCAATCATTTTCCTGCAACTATCAGGTTATTTATCTTAGCTACCCTTGGTATCCATTACCATAGTGCCTAAGCCCCCCCATAATGTTTCTGTAGGGCAGGGAGGTGTTCTCATCCCTTTTCCACCACTGAGGAACTGGAGCAGAAATGATCCCACTTTTGTGGTCACCTAGAAAGCCCATAACATAGTAGAAAACCAACCCATGTACCCTAGGTCTCTGGCTACTACCTCAATCAAAGAGGTAGTCTCTTTGAAATTAGCCCGGTTTACACCACAAATTGTAGAAGCAAGGATATGTGAGCCATTAGGTATAAGACTAATTCCACTGACAGAAACACAGGTACAATCCAGGGCTTGCATCCCAGAAAGGGCTCTGGCTAAACACTGCCAAGGAGAGGTGAAAGACTACAGTGAGCCAGGACATGGAGGGAGGAGAAAAAGAAAAATGACATGGTGCATCATTATGGGTGCTGCACCAAGCACCTGGCATTGCTTGCTCTTCAGGACAGAATACAGTTCTCATCCTGGGAAGCCCAAGCTGGCCCCAGATGTACAAGGTGGACTGGCACCGTATGTCAGTTTGCATCATTACACCCCTTGAAGCCCCTGCACTGCAACAGATTGGCTGAGCAGCTCCTCAGCAAGAGTTCTGCATATGTGGAAAACCTTTCTGAGGAATTGATCCACAGTGTTGAGAGAAAACTTGTGGATGCTATGTCACATATATGTCATCTTTTCCACTCTGAAAATTACAATCAATACAGCTCACAGTGATCATGCATACATCTTTGTTCAGTCCTTACTGAGTACAACCCAAGATATTTCTGCCACCACATTTTACTGTATGGAAAATGTCACAGTATGTGATGCCTGGTAAATTTGCTCTGTAACCCAAGTGGCCTGTGTGACAAAGAAAGATATTCCTTGTTTTCATGAAAAATTTGGCTGAGATCTATTGTGCAAGGTAGAGTAAGCTGAAATGTGATGGAGAATGAAATAAGGCATCAAAATGAAAATCCCTCAGCTGGCCACAAGATCCTTTGTTATTGTTTAAAATCAGGAGGTTCTGGATAACATATCTCTCTTCACACCACCCTCAGCCATCATCCCATCTGATCTTAAAACATAAGCAGATACATATCTGAGTCCCATACCATTCTTTCTAAACAAAGGCTGCTTTAATGGCTGGCCCCATGGAACAGAGGCCTTATCTTGCCAGCGCTTTTTAAAAACTTGGCCTTTCTGCTTCAGATGCACTCAGAGCAGCTATTAGGCATTGTTTTCTATTTCCCCTCACCAAACTGCACAAGCATGCACGTCCTGCTAGTCCTGGCTAGCAGAAGGTCTGATGGCTCATCTCTGTTTTCCACCTTTAACTAGTTTTCCCTCTGGGTTAGTCACACGCCCCAGGTAGAACTAAATACTAGGCAGTCTGAGCATTACCCCAGATCTGCACACATAAAGGAAAAGAGAGGAGCACAGAGGGGAAAGAGAGCAAGACTGCCTTCACCATCTGTGCTCAGGGCTTCTTTTCCCCTCATTTCTGTACTTCCAGTTCCCTGGTCTTTTCTCAGCCTCATGGGACTCCACTGCAACCCACATTTATGGTCATCTTCTTATGCTCTTTCCCTGCTTAATTTTTAAAGCTATTTATTTCTTCCAAATTACTTAAATAGACTTTTATTACATACTTTTGCAATACCACTTTCTAAAACAACACCATTTTCTATATGTGTTATGAACTACGATATGCACCATAAAACCAGAGGACTGCACTGTGGCAAAGTGCCATGACCCCACTTTGGGGATGTTCCAGGAGCTCTGAGAGTCACAGCCTGTGAAGCATGTATAAGTCCTGTCAGAGTTAGAAGAAATGCATGGTGACTGTGGTCTTTCTATGTCACTTGAGTAGGATGTGTCAGCTGCTTTCTCCTTTGCCTTGCCAGCTAGGGTTCCCATTTAAGACTATTCTGCAGCACATTCTGTCTTCAGCTAGCTACTGTGTTGGGTGAATCCCTATGGGCAATCGTACGTGTGGGTAGCTGAATATTACCAGTTTCCTGATTTATTATATCACTATTTTTGGTCCAAATATTTTTCCAGCTATGTATGGCCATTCCTTTTGATGTCACTGTGCTTAGGCATGTATATTTAAAGGTTTAATATGGAAACCTATTAAAGCTGGTAAAATGCAAAGCCCCACAAGAAATGGAGTGCATGGAGTCCAACAGCACAAACTGTGGCCAGGTCTATCTACAACACCCTAAAGCAGCCCAGAAAGAGTCTGGGTCCCAGCACGTGTTGTTTCACTTGGATGGAGACGGAGGACATAGGCCAACCTACTGCATTTAATGATGGATGCTCTGGGAACCCAACTTTCAGAAGCTGGGACCACTTCAAGTGAACAGGAATTTCGGAAAAATCTGTATCTGCATGCACACTTATCATGCCATAAACCATACAAGTAACAAAAGCTCACCAGAATAGTTGACATTCTTCCTGCCACTCCCCTACAGCGTTCTTTTCCAAATTTCCCTCTGAAGCAAAAGTCTTGTATTTTCCAAATCCTTATCCAATGTGCTAATTATTGGAAGGCAAAAGAGAACTTTATTTCTTATCAACAAATTTCATCATGTCTTAAAACCACAAAAATGCAAAGGATTAGCCAACAAGGAAACATCACGGCAAGAGATATTCAAAATAAACCAGTTATGTCTGTACTTTAATCCTTCAGTGATAAATTTGCATAAGATATATTGGCTTTTTTGCATATTTCTCTTTTGACCACTTCATAAAAGAGTCTGCAGCTTATAATGTCAACTATCTAGTAATACTTCAAAGATGCATCCTGGAAGCAGTGGGTAGTAATATAGTCCCTGCAGCAGGGATGGAAGAGGAACTTCTCATGGCCTGTGAATCTCCCTCTCTATAGGAATAAATGTGCATTATAAACCAAACGTGACTCAGCCACTTGGGTTTGCTTCCTACGACCACCCAGCAAAAGGAGGTTCACTTGCACATCCGTGAAAAGTTAGTCAGAAGTTAGGTCTCCACGCTCACATCAAGGATTAGCTGTCTCGTGTCTGCTTCAATTTCTACATGCTGCTGGTTTCTGGTGTACTCAGCCTCTAGCTGATAGATCTTTTGCAAGTCTTCACTCTACACAGCAGCAGCACCAGAAACCCTGACCAGCGACCGGGGTGAAGTGATTCATGCCTGGATTTGATGCATCCTTCACAATTAGGACACTGACCTTTTTGTCAGCATCCCTCTTAGGCAGTAGGAGATTTAATCATGACTTTATTTCTACAGAGGCAGCTTTTCCATTCTTGTTCATACAACATGTTTTACCCTGTGAGCAGCCCTGCTTATTTTTGTGAAGATATTCAATGGAAAATGTACCAGATGGTTTAAGTCAGGGTGGTAGAAGTCACCCAATTATAACGAGTACAGGTATTCCCTGCAGTAGACAAGAGCACTTGTTAAATGCTTCATAGATATTGCCATCAATGTGACGAAAAGGAATAAAATATAAAATCTGTAATCAATTAAATAATTTGTGTTTCATAATTTTTTTTTTCAGTATCCACTAAAGGAATTCTTTTCAGAAGTCCATTTCCCAGAGCTTTAACTTTTTGGGTTTGTGACATTTCAAGGTTTAAGAAGTCACATGAAATGGAATTATGCCTGCTGCATAACTTTCTACATAAACTTCAGTTTCAAGAAAATTTATTTCCTTTAAAATGGTCTAATCTGTAATTTGCAAGACTGAACTTTTTCCATCATCAGGCTTCAGCAAAACTTTGAGATATTTCTAAATGAGAATAGAAGGAAGTGTTGTTTGGGGTTTTTTTTTCCCTCACAGTGAGCTATTCTAGTAAGCACTTTCCCAAAAAGCTCTGATTCAGGGCTTTGAAGAAAGATATCGGGATTTCTTGGGAAGGGGTAGCAATGCTGGTATCACATACAGACACATGCCTTTTGTGTGTGTTTCTCCAGGACAGCCCTTTTATTGTCTTGGCACTGACATTATTTTTCCTATTTGTATATTGCTTTATGTTATTTATCACAACGTCTTTTACTTTTCAAACCAAAACTGTGACCAGAAACAGACGCACAACACTGGAAAGGAGCTGTGGGATGGTTTCAGTACCCTGGCCTTTTCCAAAAAGCTACCCTACTGTTACAAACAACTTTGATCCATTTCCCCAGCACTGACCATCCTCTGTAATGGACAAGACAGAATCCTATTGCAAAAACATCATGGGATTACTGTAGCATTTGTACTATATTATCAGTGTTAACTGTTAGTAGCATTATCCTTCTATAATAGTATAATATTAGCATTATTTCATCTAAGGTATTGTGGTGGTTCAGCCCCAAGCAGCGGCTGAGCACCACTTGCCACTTGATCACTCCCAGAGAAGAAACAGTCAGAGCCCCCATGGGTTGGGATAAGGACCCTTTGCTGACAACGTGAACGTAGAACAATAACAGCCAATTGCACTCACGCCTGGTGATAACACAGAGTACCTTACAGAGAGCTGCATGACACAAGGACTGACCCAGTGCCCCAGCCACACTCAAACTGCCCTGGAGGCACCCAGAAACCCCTCTCCTCAACCAGCCCAGCCCCTTTTATGGGGGAGTGATGTCAGGTGGTGTGGAAACAGCCTAGGCTGACTCAGCTCACCAGTGCTGTGCTGGCTGCTTGGTGAAGCTGACTCTGGCATGGCCAGAGCCAGGATAGATACATAAAAGTATGCTTCTAAAGTCCCTATACTGTCTTACTTTCCAGGTGACACCAAGAGTGAGCAGAAGAAATCTCAGCACAACTGGGGTTTTTTGTTTGGTTTTTTTTAAATTTCAACTTGAAATCACTAATCTGGTTGTATTTTTATTCCTGACTATTGTCAAGCCTGATTGAACGTGATGCATGATCAGCTCGCTACCTGTGGGTGACTTCCTTGGTTATTCTCCAAATATAATATAGGAAAACACTCGTATTAGTCGGGCACAGAGTTTTAAAACCAGCTACTGCTTACGTTCTCCTCAGCTTTGGGTGACCTTGTGGTTTTTTTGGGTGACTGTTCAATGCACAGCAAAAATATGGTGCCCTGATAAATAACACAGAACTTAGAAAAAAAAGCAGCCACCAAGCCATGCAATACAAAATCATGACACACTTGCAGAAGTCTTGCTCTCAAGTTCCAAAGCTCTTCTCAGATTACCAAATAGTGCCAGCCCAGGAGAGGGAAGGTTGGAGGCAGCTAAAGTGGTGCTTTTTTTTCCAGCAGGATATTTGTAACCAGCTGTAGACCAGCACGAACCGCTGTGTGACGTGTTCCCAATCTGATAGCCATCACACCACGCATCCCAATCCTCTGCCCCCAGCACACCAGCCATCTCCTAAATGTACTTACAGCCTAGTAGGTCTCAATCAGAAGCAAAAGAGATACTTTCCTGTATAGCCAGAGCAATGCAGAGGACAAAGTCATCTACAGGACAAATCCACGGAATTGTACTCTTGTTCCCCATGTCAGTATTTCAACTTCCTTTTTAAAACATGAATGAAGAAGTGAATGTAGTGGAAAGGCCAAAAGGACTTGGGCTCCCTCTGCTTTTCCCAGTCAGTTATTAACCCAGCAGCCGCTGGTCTGTGGTCCCAGCCATTTAAGAGAAGAAGTTAAGTGGCTACACTACCCCTGGGGTGGCTTCAGCTATCCCAGATCTACTTTTCCCACAGGATCTGGACTGTCTCCACCCCAAAATGAGGCTGCAGATCAGAACAAGAGTCAGGAGAACTGAGCAAAGCAATGCAAGTGAGGGGAGATGGATCAAAAACTGGAGCCAGATTACAGGTACAAACCCTCGGGCTTGCCAGGAGGGACATAAGGAGAAGGAAGGTCAGGAAAGGAGAGTTTGAACTCATATAACAGGCAAATAAAGAACCAGGAGTTACCCAGAGATGAAAGGATGCAGTTTTATTTAGGCCTGCACATGCTGGCCCCTTTGGAGACAGAAAAAGAGGATGACCACGTTGTTAAAAGGAGTATGTAAGAGTCTGTATGCATAAAGCACTCAAAAATACATTATACTACACATATGTGAGTATGTTTCACACACACAATAATCTCCACATAATGAATACAAAAATGTGTCCTGTGTCTCCACAAAAGTGTGTTGTTGGTATTAATTTTACTGGTTCAGTTTTACTGGCTCTGAGGACTCAAAAATGTAGACAAATCAGTAAAAGCTACAAATGTGTGGCAATTCTAAAGGCTCATAACATACATCTATCCATATTTTGATTTTCAGAACGTATGTGTAGTGGCATACTAAAGGTATTTTTAAGAAGCCACATCATTCCTTCTGCCTTTTACAACAAATTTACAGAAATTACTGAAGTTAAATATTTAAGTAATAGAAATTATGTAAGTATATAAATTCTTCGTTGTTTTGCTCTTCTGGGAGCTTCTGATGCTGAAATTTTGATGGGATTTTGCGCTCTCTGGTCATTCGTACTTAAAGGCACAAGAAACTTCAACTTGGTTTTCTGTCATCCTTGCTCCAGTAGGAGTCTTGTAGCTCATTTCTAACATCAATCACTTGGACTATAAATCTCTGCAGTGGATGTGGCCATTTAAATTTCCACCTGCACAAACAACTATCAAGTCTAGAAAATAAGGAGGCTCATAAATCTCCACACTGGTGATTAGCAATATTTTGGATCTGCAACAAAGATGTTATAAAGAAAAAAAGAAAAAAAGGCAAAAAAGCCAAGCTAATTCGTTCATTAAGACTGATACGCTGACAATCTGTTTAGTTTATACACTGAGAAAACACAAACAGGGCACAGTTAACATAACATGACGCTAGAAGTTAGTGAATTCCCGAGAGCCCAGGGCTTAGAGATATGATATCTTAATGTACTTATCCTGTTGTGAGTGGGAAGGTGTTATCTTCCAGCCAAACGGTAAAAAGTTGGTTTAAGGTTTAGATCTGCCCTTTTTCTTCTGGCTTATGTGAGCCAGGGAATCAAGATGGATCAAGAGATAGGAAAGACTTCCTTGCTAGTTACCAAAAACTACACTCTGCCTCCTCCTGAAACTTTAATCTGCAGACAGGATATAGCACTTGGCAGACATATCAGTTTGGCCTTCCACAATTTGTATTTGTTTGGTTTTTTTGTTTTGTGTGTGCAGAAAACCCGATGTGAATCTCACACAGATCACTAAGAGACTTTCCTCTGGCTCCAGCAACCTTGGATTAACTCTGAAGCCACTGTGTGCTATGGTGACATCTCAGGCTGTATTTTTTTCCTCCAAAGCCATATGAATCCTCAGGTGAGCAGCTGAATAAGTGGAGTTGCTCCCACAATCAGATCAGTCACTGGGTCCAGAAAGGTCCCACATGCAGACCGTGCCCAGTTCTTCGGTCTCCTGTGTTCAAAACCCATATGGTTGAGGGTCCTGTGAGGTTTTGGGAAGTGTGTGCCGAGGATAAGAGCTACAGGAGCAAGCTGATGCTTCTCTGGCCTCTTTGGGCTCCACAGCCCTGGATTTAGGAGCAGATTTTACATGGAGAGGAAGGGCTAGGCCAAGGTTAACTTTTTAAAAAGCCTGCTTTGCAGAGACTGAATACACACATGCATAAAGATCTTAACTGCAGTGTACTCTGCCCATTCCAACCACACAGCAACCCACAGCTTGTTCACACCAGTGGTAAAACAACTGGGGATGTTTGGCTCCAGGGGCTGCAGAGTACGGCCTAAGGCCCTCGCTCCCACCGCTCCCACAGAAGGAGCCTTATCTCGCCTCTTTATTCAGGCAAAACTCCCTGACTTTTGAGTATGCACAGATCAGCACACAAAGGGCTCCACGGATACAGCAGCATGGAACACTGACATCTGCCCTGCAACAACACGGTGAGAAAAAGGGGATTTTCTGTCTGACCTCTACCAACCTGATAACAATCCCCTTCCCTTCATTTCAGCGCACGCCCTGGCTGCCCCATCCGCAGCCATGCTGGACCTCCCCAGCAGCACGATGTGCTCTCCTGCAGGGCTCCCCGGGATCTTGTCTGCATGGCACACCTGCAACAGGGCAGCCTCTGGGACACTTATGGCTGGCAGGGCTCAAAGAGTGACAGGGGACGGGGAATTCTCGGAGGTCACCCAGGAAGGCTGGAAGAAGTCAGATCCTCCTGCCTCCATTCCCTGGGCTGCGACAGCGAGGTCCATGCTGCTGGCTGGGCAGCAGAGCACTCTCTTCCTGGAATACACTAGTAGCTGGACAGGATGCATTCGCAAATATAATCATTCACAAATCTCCCCCAGATTAGGTTACAGGACAGCGTTTTGACGGTACAAATTACAAAGCTCCCTGGAAGGCTTGGCTGGTGGATATGCTGCTCGCTCTGCTCATGACCCATTTTGGCTTTCTTCACGAATCATGACACCAGCTGCCTGGGTCATCTAGGAGGCAGGGAGGGGGAGAGCAACCCTGGGCTGGAAAGGGAAGTGGGGAAGGAGAAGAGGAGGAGGAGGAGGAGGAGGAAGGGGGAGGATAGAAAGACAGAGAAGGGGGGGAGGAAGAGAAAGAGAGTAGCTTTGCTCCAGTTGTGAAGATTTGAATCCCAGTTCTGAGCTCTCAGCAAAGGCTTGCTGGGATACCTCATTCCCTGTCCTGTGCAAAGGTCTGTGATTGGGGATGTGGTGTGCTCAGCGGGCAGGGCCCCTCCCCTGGGCTGGATCCGCCTCTCTTATCCCCCAGATAAATTACTAGTGTCCTCACTAAATTCCTCGGCTTTCTCTCTCTCTCTCCCTCTCTCTCTCCCTCTCACACACGCTCACTCCCTCCCTCAAACACGGGCAAAGCGGGGTTGAGGGGCGGGAGGGCGGGGATCCTCTCTGGACTGGTATCGCCTTAGTGCTGGGGGGGGAGGGAAGGGGAGAAAAACACTGGTGCCCCTTCTCTCCTCCGCCGCCTTGAACTAGCTTTGAAGAGCTGCCCTTCCTTCCCTCCCCCTCCCCCTTCCCGCTGGTTGTCCTTTGGCATCTTCCAGACCATGTCCACTGGGTCCCTCAGTGATGTGGAAGATCTGCAGGAGGTGGAGATGCTGGAGTGCGATGGCCTGAAAATGGATACTAACAAAGAGTTTGGGGCATCCAACGAAAGCAACGAGGAGGGATCCAATGGCGAGAACGGCTCCCCTCAGAAGGGGAGAGGGGCCTCGGGCAAGCGGAAAAAAGCTCCCCCCAAGAAGAGCCCTTTAAATGGAGTGAGCCAGGAGGGAAAGCAGGTCCAGAGAAATGCTGCCAACGCCAGGGAGAGGGCGAGGATGAGGGTCCTTAGCAAAGCCTTCTCTAGGCTTAAGACCACCCTGCCTTGGGTGCCCCCAGACACCAAGCTTTCCAAACTGGACACCTTGAGGTTGGCCTCCAGCTACATTGCTCACCTGAGGCAGATACTGGCCAATGACAAGTATGAAAATGGCTACATCCACCCAGTCAACCTGGTAAGTCACGGCCCGCTGGGGCTCTGCACTCCGTGTGCGCTTGCATGGGGACAGGGGCGAGAAGCTGGGATGGGGCATGTGCGCGTAGAAACCTTTGCAGTGCTTCTCACAGAGTCTGGTGGCAAGGGCTACTGCGTGAGGGGACGGGTTCCCAGCTGCCCTCCTGCCCTGTGCCCCGAGAGATGAGCCTCCTGGGCCCCATCCACAACTCCTGGCAGTTCCCTCTGGGGGACAGGCAGGGGCCACGCTGGCAGGGCCTGGCTTTGCTGCCCCAGAAATGTCCGAGCAACCCCAATAGGTTGATGGAAGCTTTCTACCTGCAAGCAGGCGGGTATAGGAATGTGGGCTGAGAAAGGTATGTTTTAGGAAGGACCCAAGCCAAGGACTTATTCTTATCCCTCCTCTCTGTCCTAACATTTCTTGCCATAATAATCCCCAAGCCCGAGCTTTTTAAAGACAGAGCTCATGGGGCTCTGTGCTCAGCTGCTTGGATTTGCTGGGTCCAGGACGCTTCTCCTATCCATATGAACTGGCAAAGGAGAAATAAATACCAGCACAGACACACTCCACAAAGCCCCCCTGGGCTCCGTGGTGTCCCTCCTGCTGCTCCTGCTACCCGCAGAGTTTTCCAGGGCAGCCCAGGGTCTGCCCTCCATCTCCAGCCACCAGAAACATCCAGTTTCCAGCTCTAAAAATACGTACAGCAGAAGTAAACCGGGGTGGGGAGGGTGGCAAGGTCTGCCTGGGCTCTCTTCAGGCACACAGTCCTTACATTGCCCACACGTGTGGATAAAGCCATCACAGAGGGGATCTGCGATCCGGCGCTGCCGTTTGAGCGCTGGACGCTGGGGGAAAGCACGTTACCCGCTGTGCCAGCCGGTAAGGGCCTGGGAGGTTTCTTCTTTTTTTTTACTAAACCCCAAATCCTCTGCACAACAACATGGGAAGAAGAAGAAACAAAAAAGCCAACACCCAATCCAGATATACTCCCCCACCCCCGCACGGAGGCACGCCGGTTACGAGCAAACGCGGGTGGCGGCGCGGTTGAGACGGGGTGCCCGCGGCGGCCGCGCCGGGGGGACGCGGCTGTGCCGCAGCCGCCGCGGCTCCCTCCTCCTTCCGTTCCTCCTTCCCTCCCTCCCGCCGCGGATCAGACGGGCTCCGCCGCCCGGGGAAGCCCGGCGGGAGTCCGCCGCGGCCGGGAGGCGAAGCGGCACCAGCGGTCGCAGGGGAAAGGGTCCTCGCCGAAGGCAAAGGCGGCCTCAGGCGGCGGATAGCGGGCTCCATCCCCCGGGGCGCTCCCGAGCCGGACCCGCTAGCGAGATAAGCGTTGCAATGTTGCATTTTTCCGTATGTAACCCCCTTCCCACCCGTGTCTTTTCCTGGCTACAGACTTGGCCTTTTATGGTAGCCGGCAAACCCGAGAGTGACCTGAAAGAAGTGGTGAACACAAACCGCTTGTGCGGCCCGACGGCATCCTGAGCCCCGGCGGCCAGGCCAGCAGCGTCCCGGCGCGGCCGGGGAGCGGGCGGCGGGGCGGGCAGGGACACGCCGCGGTCCCCGCCGCTGCCCCGGGCCCCGGGCAGAGCGACGGGGAGAGCCGCTCTCCCGGCGCAGAGGAGACCAAACGTGCCCTAGCAAAGACTTCACCCCGAGAGATCCCGACTCTATTTAACTTTATTAAATGCGTGTACAGTCGAGTGTCCTGCAACAACAGCCTTGCTGGTTCAAGCGCTACTAGAGAAAAGACAGAGATCAAACAAAACCTACCACGCGTGTATCTTTTGTCTGAGACCTGTGAAATATGTAGATGCCTAGAAAAACTGACTTTGACAGTCATCTCTATGAAGTAATTCACCCTAAAGATATATAGATATATTTTCTTCAAGCAGGTTTTTGCTCTATTTCTGTGAATAAACCTTCCTTTCCACTGAACACAGAGCGGTGTAATAATGTTCGTTTCCGACTCCCGGGTTCGGCGGGGGAAGGTCCGTGCAGCGATGTTCGGGGAACCCGCCTGTCCGCCCCGGGCCACGGGCGGGCTGCTTCCCCGGAGCTAAAGATTTGGAGTAAATCCCTGGGGGAGGGGAGGGGATGGCTGGGCCCGCAGCTCGTCCTCTCCGCGGGAGTCCGGTCTAGCCCCGCAGCCCGGCGCCCGGGCGCTGCGGGAGCCGGCCGCGCCGCCCCGCACCGCTCCGCAGGGACCGGAGCAGTTATCTATTGATGAAATACAGTCGGGCGGAGGATCCCCCCTCTGGCCCTCGCTGCCGGGAATTTTTAACTTAAACATCTCCCCTCTATCGATCAGCGGGCCCGTGGGAGATGAGGCTGAGATAAACAGGAGTGCGGGGCGCTCCCCCTGCACCGGCAGCGGCCGCCGGCAGCTGATGCGCCAGATCCCACCGCGCTGTTTAATGTTTCAGGGTTATGACCGCACTGTTTACAAGACGTCTTCGGTTATTTATACTGTTATTATTAGCAGAGGGGCTTTAAATTTCCGCTTCAATTGCTCTTTCAATACCGTCCCTCGGTTCCGTTTGATACCTGGGTACTTTCTGGCGGAAAGCAGGCACGGCCGGGAAGGGGCAGCACCCTGCCGGGGGGTAGCGGGGGCTGCAGGGCCACCCCGGGACCGGGGAGGTATCGCGGCCGCTCCTCGGGCCGACCCTCCGTCCCGGCCGGGCGGCGGGGGGCGGCGGCGGGGGGGCCGGGGCGCGGTCACAGCAGCGTGGAGTGCGCGGACCCTCCCGGGAGCTGCCTCCCCCCGGGCACCTCCCGCAGGCGGGCGCTGAGCTGCCCGGTGCATCCGTGCAGGCTGCACTATATTTCTTCTCGTACCCCCCTTCCCCTCCCCGACATGACTGGGTGAGGTAGCGCGTCCTCCAGGCGACCCAAATTCACCAGTTGGGTTCATGCGTGGGCTAGGTTTAATTAAAGCAGCTCGCTGTGAGCCCAGGGCTGTCCAAACATCTCGGCCCTCGTTATGGAACGGGCCAGTGCCTGCAGTGTCGTCCTAATGGTTTTGAAAGGGGGGGCTGCTTAATTTCACTTTTTCACAGCTTGATCTCCCCCACCGCACAATTAAAAGCAGCCCTCCTCGCCTGCATGGCCATGTGCGACTTCACTGTCGTGAGCGGGGCTGCGCCAGTTGAGGTACGCACACGGGCTTGACCGACTTTCCTAGCAACCACAGCACCTTGAAGAGCCACAGGTCTTGCTGAGACGAGCCACTCTGGTGAGCGCAGCAGAAAGGGCCGATCTCTTCGCCACAGGCACTGGGATATTCAGTGGGAGTTGCTGGTCACTTAAAGGGAGGCAGAATACAGCCCTCCGACCTTAAAGCGGAGTGCGAACGACTGATGCAGCAAATGCACAAATGCCATTTCGACCACTGAATTTACCCATCAAGTTGAAACTAGCCATAGTTTCTAACTAACCACTCAAAATCTCGGCTTAAATCCCTATTAAGTAATGCCAGCTCAGCACTCACAGCAAGGTGCTGATTTCCTTGGAGAAAGCAGGAAATGATAGGCATCTGGGATGTGCATAAAATTAAGAGATAAATTCTGAATATTCTCGCACCGCTTTGCAGTGCCTACTACCTGCTCTCAGCATCTTTCCCACCCTTTTGACCTGGCCACGTTCAGCCCCCATTTGCCATCTGAAACACGGTATGGAGAAAGAGAAGGGAGAAATGTGATAGTCCCCCATGCAATGTGAGGAACACAGCCGTAACCATGTGCCAGAGCTGCTATGTAAGTGGAATGGTAAAGAGGAGGCTGTAGACATCGTTATTTCTGTGCCTGTAGTCACTTTATCTAGCAGTCTAGATTGCAAGACTCTCCGGATCTAAAATATTCCTCAAGCATCCCCCACCTTCCTCATCCTTGCCTCTGAGCCACAACAGTTCAGCAACAAACAAAAAAGCAAAAACCAAACAGCAATAAACACAAGTAACAAGCAATACACAGAAAGGTAAATAACAGCTTTGCTCTGACTGTAAAACAATTAGTTGCTTTCTCTCCATTTTGAAGACCGTGAACATATTTACAGCAGGCGTTTATGTGGTAGAGAACCCTTGGTCTACTGATTCCTTGTGTAAAGTGTTGGCAGTTGGGTTCAACGACCCAAGTTTCTTCAATGAATTAAGACTCCTACCATGCATCTCGGGAGAACAATGAGTGAAATCAGTCTGCCCTGCTGCCGAGCACAATTTTACAGAAAAATATTTGCAAACAGAAAATGTATGTTTAGTCTGACTGAAGCAATTGATGATTTTGCAAGGGACTCGCAAATGTGCTAAGGGAAAACACGGAACCGGTTTAAATATCGATGTCAAAAATTTGAAAGAAAATATTTTGTTTGCTTTCTTGCTTTTCTGTACAAAATGATGCATTTTAATAGTCACCAAAATATACTTACATCCCTTCCCCATGTGGAAACAAAGCTGACAATTTATCTTTCTGTATCTCCATGGATGTAGATGCAGCTGCGTGAGTGTCTGTATACATTCCCTCCTAATAATGTTTGAACTCATTGCCTGATATCAACTGAATTTGACAGAGGTCTCAAAGATAACTAAATTGCTACTTTTTTTTTTTTTTTTTTTTTTGGAAACAGGCAGCTGAGAAAAGAAAAAAAATCTTTAAATTCTGCAACTAAGGGAAAGGTTTCAACATTAACTTATCTCTTATCAGATATGAGAGCATACAGAGCAGAGTGACAGCTGTAGATGAAGCTTCAAACGCTGCTTCAATCACTGCATACAAGTTCATAGAAAACTTCCTTACGAACCCATGTGATTTAAGATAAATCACTGGTTTAGTCCCATCTGATCTTATTACATTTTTTTTTGTTGGTTTTCTGAAGGAAACCCAGTTCCACCCAACTACTTCATGACTGTTTTTCAGTTCAGCTAGAGACTAGAAAAATCCTGTCTCCGCAGAGCTGCACTCAGTGCTCGGGCTCCTGGGCTCGGTGCTCACGTCGTACTGCTTAGCAGCAGTTTCCATGGTCCATAATGCCTTCAGAACCAAGCATTTTCTCATACTTTACAGAAAATACATTTTAGACTTATCTTGTCCTCTTGCTGGGATGAAAACCTGCCAGCCTGAAACATCAGTGTAGCAAGAAAGCCACTTTGTAGACACCTGTATAATGTCCTGCTTTCCTGGGTACCAGCGAGGCCACGGCAATGGTCGTGTCTCCAAGCTGCAAGGTGCACAAGGAGAACATAGGCTAAATGGCTAACTCATTAAAGTGCCTCCAAGGTCAGAATTCCCAGCCCACCTCGGAAATTAAAAGACTTCAAAATCCGTGTGTATTCTTCTGTAGGGGAGCTGGTTTGATAATGACAGGATCACAAGCACATGTATGTTTGAAGCATTTGTATCGGTAGCCCCACAGTTGTCTCTGCCTGGAAAAAATATGCCTCCCTGTAAATTAATCGGGTTGGGTTTTTCTTTCCCTAAAAGTTAATCTTTCCCAAGTTCCACTGTCATTGTTATTATTATTTGTAGTTAAAAATATGTATGTAAAAGACATTCTCTGCTTGCTTGCTCATAAGCAGTCTGAAAGAGAACGAAACTCACAATGTTATCTGGTTTACAAGTAGAGGGTATAATCTAATAAAAGCACAGGGTATTTCTAATTTCTGTCTGAAAATCTGAGTGTAGATTATCACTCACAGTGTCCCAAAAGGGACACAGGTTTTCAAAGGAAATTTCAGTGACTTTGAAATTAAATTCAATTTCAATGAAACTGAAATTTGTGGCAGCGAACCACAGAACATTCTGCCATTTCCACGTATATGCACATCTAGAAAACCCTCCATGCAGAATTTCTCCCAACAGCCAGCAATTCAAACTGTCTCTACTAATTGCTAGCTGCATAGTGCTGACTGCTTCCGTCTTACGATTGTGTTGCCAAATGCAGACCTATAGGGTAAACACAACTTTGTGCTCACTATTTATCCCTGGACTGCTTCACGCTCTTCAGCCCGGCGTACTTTATGGATGGGAAGAGGTACAAGCAGTAAGAATGCCGTGTTTTTTTTGTCTCCAGTGCTGCAAAGCTGCTGGTGTGTTACAGCTTGGTGAATTTTCTGCAGCCCTCAGAAGATGTCATAGGTCTGATCTAAACCTTATGCCCCTGGAGGGATGGGGGGAAAAACATGTGTCACCTTTGCGAGGACGGTCTGCTGCTGGCAGACTCCAAACCCAGGGAAGTTCTGCAAGTAACTGATTTTTCTTCAGTTCACTTCAGACATTGGAGTATCTGAGCTAGCTGTATAAAAAGGCCTTTGAGTAGGCCTAGGCATGCAGTCATCGCATTTCCCAACTGCAGCGTGGACGTACCCTAGGGTCACAACAGGCCTGAGATGACGCATTTTCTTGCCTTAGGGTTTTGCCCTTAAACTGAAACTCGTAAACAGATGAAATTCGTTTTCAAGCCGATGCGCATGCGTGCCGACAGCTACACTGTCTTCGCATGGGGAATGAGCAGATCCAAACCTCCTTGCAAGGAAAAAAAGTTCCTAACAAAGCCAGGAGAATAAAACCCAATGCAAATCCTTCCTTCCCTTTAAATTCTAAGAGGCCATTTTCCTTAGGCAAGGAGAAAACCCCAAACCCTTATTTACATCCCAGGCTGCTATGTAAACTATAAGACCATATCCGACTGTAAATATGGATTATCTATGCATTTGAGTTTTCTCTCAGTTGTTTACATGCTGTTGAAGGGACGAGGATCAGAAACACTAGGAAAAAAAAAGGGAAGGGCACAGCTATGCAGCCAGGGGACAAGAAGAAGGGAGGGAAAAAGGCGTAGAGTAATCCCTCTTCCTCTACTACTGCTCAGTCCTTGTGAAAGGACGGGCTGGGGAAGGGAGGAACTATCAGCAGCTCCATCACAGCTGGGTGGAGCCAGACCACCGGGGAGATGGAAACCGGGAGGCTGAGCGCTGCAGCTGCCTTCTCTGTGAGGAACATCTGCAAAACCCTGTGCGGCAGCGGCAGCAGGGGAGGAGCAGCGGGCACAGGCAGCGAGCGTTCCCAGGGATGCGCTCACACAGATAACTGTCCCGCTGGATGGCTTCCCAGGCTGCTGCAGCGGCACTTCCCTCCCCCATCAGGGATGAGGCGAAGACCATCGTGTGGGACAAGTAATCCAACTGTCAGCACGGCCTCTTGCTTCAGCATCCTGTTTCTTGAGATACGTTTTGGTGGCCAAACAGACCAGAACAAGAACAGTTCTTCCTCACTGGGAAGGAACATGTTGCTTTGTTCTTACACAGGGGCTTTAATACCACTGGCACCTCTAGAGCCAAAGAGACGGCAGTTACCTCGGAGCATTTGCTATCACCACACGACCAAAAGCTTTTCTGTAGGTCACTATCATACAGATGGGAAGAAAAAGAGGTGCAGTGTTGGCAAGTGACTGGCTGAAGGTTCACTCTCAAGACTGGCATGGGCTTCGGGCATGAGCTCTTCTCTTCATAACTGACTTATGAGGTGTTCTCCTAGGTATGCTGAAATCATATGGGATCTTTGCTCTTTGAATTCAGTATATAGGAATGAGAAGGGCATAGGGAAGGGTCCTCTCAGGCTCTATATCTATATATCTATACCTATACCTACACTTGCTTGTATAGATTAACCAGGCTATGGACCATTCTTTGTCTCTGACATCCAGTGCTGCAGCTGGGATCACATCCATGCATACCTGCATTTTAGTCCACTCTCTCCAAAGGGTGAGAATAGTCCCCAGCACATGCTATTCCCAAACTGTGCTTGGATGCTTTCCGGGAGAAAGTCAGACAGGCCAAAGGCATGCCAAGGATGCTGCTAACAACCAAGCACTATGAAAAACAAGCCTTGGCCCTGATCTATTTACCAGTCTTGCTGCAGCCTTAGAAGCCAGAGTAAGAAAAGTGTTAGATGTGTTTGCCTCACCCCCGTCTTGTGCTATTCTCACTTGTTTTCTAGATCAACCTAATACCTTCCTTGACTGGCCAAAAATTGCTAGTGAGGACCCTCTCTGTTATTTGTATCTCATAACTAATATATTGAGTCCACAGGTCACTAGAAGCAAGAGTCCAAGTTCAAGAACAAACAAAGCATAAGATTTAAACAATATTATAGCCTAAATTGTGACATTGAAAGCCTCTGTTCATTTGTTGCCCAGTTCTACTAAGCCCTGCAGTACCTCTTCTGCCTGGGCTGGGAGTTCCCTGATGCCAAAATTTGACATATGCCATCAGGGTACCTCTTTCTTACCACTGCCAAGCAGCTCCAAGTAAACAGTAGATATTCTGATTTTTTACTATAAATACAAATATGTAAAGTAATATATATTATGAAATTAAGCAGAATGTTTGAATAAACTGGTTGAAGTACCACTTACAGCAGACAGGCAACAGTTTAATAGTGCTGGCATGAGTTATCACACTGTAAGAAGTGTGAGAAGGCACATTTGAGTTTACAGTTTCAGCTAATAAACTAAACCCTGGAGCGAAGGATTCCCTCCCTGACTGATCTCCTGAGGCAGGGTTAAGCTCGTTCCCTGCCAGCTGCCAGCTTGGGAGATGTCTCATTACCCTGTGGTATCATATGTGTGTGTAGCTGACAACCATTCCACAAGAGGTCATTTCTACCGGATGTGAGACACGGGGTGCTCCTAGGTACCTCGTCTTCAAACACAAATACTTCAATATAGCCTTCTGCACAGAGCCCGCAGTATTTAAACCACAGCTGTATAAAATTCTTCATCTAGCCTTCACCGTGGGCTGCCTCAAGGGGCTGTCCCTCCTTCTTCTCCCCCTGTTACACTCTCCCACAGTCTGCCTTGCACCGGATCTTACTTGACTGAAAATTAATCCTGAAAAAACGCAGATAATCAAGTATTTTCCTCAGTTGGATGAGTTATTTTTTGACATAAACTGGCAGATAGATCTAACAACATCATGAAATTGCATCTTCATTCTCTCTCACTGCTGTAATTACATATGTACACTGTTCTCAAGTTCAGCTATCCTTATTTTTACTGCACTAGTACTGATGGTCCCAAGCAGCCCACAATTCCACTCTACAGAATGTCCAAGCACAGGAAACTGCCTCCCCACATCTCCATCTCCTCTTTGCTTCCCAAAAAATATATTGAGAAACAAAGGCATAGGAAAATGAAGTCACATACTAAGAAAGTGACTGCATTAGAAACAGCCTCTGGGCCTTCCCTGTTTGGTATCAGTGCAGCATCTGTGAAGTTAGAACATGCAAATAGAAAGAGCCAGATAAGGACACCGGTCCTACAGGTGGGAAATCCTTAGCACCTCAGGCATACTGGTGGAGGAAGCCTCCGAGCCAAGTTGGAATTGCACAGAGCAGTGGAGAACAGGCCGGAGGGAACATAAGGGCAGAATAACCAGTTTTGTAGCTATATAGCTGTGGAATAAAATTGCAGGCACAACTGATAATCTCACATGTCAAATTAGGTAGATGCCCAATCACCTTATTTGCAGTCCATGTTAATGTAACTACTGGCACACATTGGCACATTTTGCAAATATCTATATTTAAAGATGCAATCTTTAGAACATGTTCTACGCTGAACAGGAAAAGTTCAGGCTGACAAAGCAGCCAAATCTTCGAAATGGTAGGGGTTCATCTCTTCCTCAGTAAAAAATATAAATAAATAAATAAATTTCTTAATGTCCAGTGATGAGTGCACATTTCTGTGGAACACCTGACAGGAAAAGTTATATCCTGACAAAAAGCAAACATGTGGAGACGGACAGTTGATGTGTATTTGGTAGAAAACATTTTGTGTCGAATTTATGTACACCTTTATGAGCATGCTAAAAAAAAAAAAAACAAGTCCAGAAGCTATCAGAATTCAAGCAAAATCAGGGTTTCCAAAGCTTTTCTTTGTACCTTGCCTATGTGATCAACTTCAGGGGAAACAAATACATCTGGCATACGTTGTGACAAAGAGCCTGGAAAGAGCCGACAGGGAGAAGACTCGGAGCCTTTAGGCTGAAGCCCATACAGAATTAAAACATCCTTGGGGCGCCGCGTAAGAAGGCGGGAGATGCCGCGCAGAGTCACTGAGCGGCCTCCCGCCGCCCCACAAGGCCTGCCGCCCGCCGCCGCCTCCGCGGGGGCTCCGCTTCCGCGCGGGGCCGCGGGGTGGCAGCGCTGCCACACGGGGAGGGCCGCGAAGCCGGCCTGCTACGGGGGGACTGGGGAGGGGGGGCACCCCACCCCCGGCGTGAGCAGGCGACGCTGTCACCAGCGCACTCGGCCGCCGATTTGAAGTGAGGCTCTGAAATAATTATTCTTGACAAGGGAGCCCAGCAACGCGTTTCAAGGATTAAATTGAATGCAAACGGCCCGACTCTTCTGAAGGCTTCAGCATTTAAAATTGAATCCCGCTCCCTCTACCCTAATTAAAGCGGCTCTGCCATCACTTCAGGCACGGCAAGTGCATAATTATGGAGCCTCAAGTTGAAAAAAATGTCAATGCAGTGAATAGTCTGCACTACACACATACAAATGTACATATGTATCTGCTTTCATATACAGCCTGGTGTGTCTGTAAACCCAGAGTCACAGAATCACTGAGTCACCAGGTTGGAAAAGACCTTTGAGATCATGGAGTCCAACCGTACCTGACCACTACTAAACCATATCCCTGAGCACCTCATCTACCCGTCTTTTAAACATATCCAGGGTCAGTGACTCAATCACCTCCCTGGGCAGCCTGTTCCAATGCCCGATAACCCTTTCAGTGAAGAATTTCTTCCTAATGTCTAATCTGAACCTGCCCTGGCACAGCTTGAGCCCATTTCCCCTCACCCTATCACCTGTCACTTGGGTGAAGAGACCAACACCCATCTGTCTACAATCTCCTTTCAGGTAGTTGTAGGTGGTGATAAGGTCTCCCCTCAGCCTCCTCTTATCCAGGCTACAACCCCAGTTCCCTCAGCCGCTCCTCATAAGATTTGTTCTCCATCCCCTTCACCAGCCTGGTTGCCCTTCTCTGGACACACTCCAGGGCCTCAATGTCCTTCTGGTAGTGAGGGGCCCAAAACTGCACACAGTACTCAAGGTGAGGCCTCACCAGTGCTGAGTACAGGGGGCCGATCACATCCCTGATCCTGCTGACCATGCTTCTTCCTGATACAAACCCAGGTGCCATTGGCCCTCTTGGCCACCTGGGCAGACAGCTGACTCATACTCAGCCTGCAGTCAACCAACACCCCCAGATCCTTCTCTGCCTGACAGCTCTCCAGCCAGTCTCCCCCAAGTCTGTAGCGACCTGACAATTTTATTTCATTCTTCATTGTGGGTGCCAGGTTCCTAATTGGCCACACTGGAGCCACATTCACTTGTTCCTGGGTTCCCAAATGAAGCACGAAAAACATCTCTTCCAAGAGAAAATGTTAAGTACAGCTAAAGGCCATTCATCAGAGACTCTACTCCCGGCAGACAGCATGGGTGGGGCAGTGCCAAATCTGGAGGACTGTCCTGGACACCGAGAACCAGCACCATCCCAGCCACGTCCTCGTGTACCCTTCTGTCTCTTCTCAAAGAGTACAGCACATGCCCACTTTGCAACAATTAAACAAGCTGCGTACTGGAAGAGTGAAAAGCAGCTGTCTTGCTTTAGCTATTTTAACATTAACATCACAAAGAAAATACTGAGGGCCACACAGACCTCAGGGGACTTAAACTAGAAAAGGGGAGATTTAAGTTGGGTATTAGGAAAAAGTTCTTCACTATGAGGGCGGTAGATCACTGGCACAGGTTGCCTGGAGAGGTAGTGGAGGCCCCGTCCCTGGAGATATTCAAGGTCAGGCTTGATGGGGCTCTGAGGGACCTGATCTAGTGAAGATGTCCCTGGTCACTGCAGGGGAGTTGGACTAGATGACCATTAAAGGTCCCTTCCAACCAAACACATTCTGTGATTCTATAACTTGATATTTGAGGCTTCTCAGTAAACCCGTTCCTACCATTTCACTTGGGGTCAGTAGCATGTTCATACATCAACGTACCAGGATTTTCTGCTGCGGACTATCCCTTCAGTACCAGTGTTGCTTTAAGCTAATATATACATATATAATCTTTAAAGCATTTGGAAGACAAGAGGCAGTGACCAGAACCCTGCTGCAGTGCAACATGCGCGTACATGACAGATGCAAGTGGCAGCATGTTATTGCTGTGGGTACACTCCGTTCAGTCAGTGCGTGCAGAGCTGCCGAGCCAGAGAGCTCGTGTAGCGTGCTACAGAGGCCTGAGGCCGAACCGCCTCACCGCACGCCAGGCGCGTCCTGTGAGCGCACCCTGTCCCGGCTCTCCCGCGGCTCTGTGGCAGAGCTGCTGCCGCGGGTGACGTGTTGGCTGGAGCCCCCACCAGCTGGTCAAAGGCCGGGTGCCACGGGCCCACCGGCAGCAGGCGCTTGGCGGGGGGCCCGCAGGCAGCCCCTCCGCTGCACGGCCGCCAAAAAATGAACCACCGGGAAAGTTCCCGGCTGCAGCGCGGCCCGGCCGCTCCGTGCGGAGCCCCAAAACGCTGCGGCCGCTCGGCGGCCTTTCACGGCGGGCTCCTCGCTGCTCCCTCCCAAGCCGCCGGGCACAACCGGTCACTAGCCGGCCGCAGCGCCGACGGGCGAGGACTAAGGCGGTAACGGCGCGGTTAGGCCACGGCGCGGCTGCCCGCAGGGCCAACCCGCCCGCCCCGCGACGTCGCCGCCCCGGGCGCTGCCACCGCCCTCACCCGCCGCGCCTCAGGGGGCGGCAGACGACAGCGGAAGTGCGCTGCTAGCGCGGCCCCCCCTTTCCTCCCCTCCCGCCGCCGTGACTTCCGGCAGCCGCTCTAGCCGGCGCCGCTTCTATGCCCGCGGCGCTGGGGAATGTTTATTGTCGCGGGGAGTCGGCCCAGGACCCGGAACGCTGCCGGGCGCCAGCGGCGGGGCGCCTAGCAACCGGCACCCCGCTCCGCCCCGTCCCGACCGCCGCCGCCCGCCCAACGGCCTGCCCGCACGGTAACGCCCGCCGACGGGCCGCGCTCCTTCTCCTCCTCCCCGCCGCCGCCTCGGGGGGCCGCGACTCAGCAGGCCGGGCCCGGCGGACCTACAAGTCCTTGCCCGGGAGACGCTGCTCGCCGCTGGGGCAGCCATCGGGCCCCCGCGTGTCGTCCTCCCCCGCTTCTCCCGTGCCTTCCCGGCTGAGGTTACGGACGCGGCGTGAGGCCTCCCCCCGCTACCCGGCCTCGCCGCGGCCCTGCCGGCTCTTCCTGCCGCGGTGCCGTTCCCCCTGTGGGGCGGGCGGGGGGTGCCAGTGCGTGGCCGCGCCGCCGTTCCGAGGAGAGGAACGGGGGGGAGACGGGGGGAAGGGAGGGAGGGAAAGAAGGGGCCAGAGCATCCTCCTAGGGGAACCGGCCGGTTCCCTGGCAACCAGCGAGGCTTCCCCAAGGGGCACCGGCTGCCCCGCGCCCCCCACATAGCGTGCTGGGCCCCGAGGGCTTTGTAACAGCTCCGGCCCCTGCAGCGGCGGCCGGTGCCGCTCCAGGTAACGCGCTTCCGAGCGGCGGAGACCGGCGTGGCCGTGCCGCCCGCGCTTTGTTTCCGCCGGCCTCGACGGAGAAGTTTTCGGCTGGGGCTGAAAGGGAAAACCGCTCGTTATGCTGTCGTGATGCGTTAACGTGCGCGCTGTGGCACCGGTACGCGTGGAGCTCTGAGCGAGATCCCCAGCTGCGCGAACAGGAGTAGCGCTTCAGGTGCCTCGGCGGAGACGGGCAAATGGTAAATGTCGCACTGGGAGGCGGGTTGAGAGGCTTACCTGGTGTGTTGAAACGGTTTGTGACAGCAAAAACAGCGTTTTGGTTTTCTTTCAATGATTTATCAAGTTGGAACAGCCACCTAACCCGTCAGTTCAGAGTTTTGTCATACTTAGGACAATTTTCCACGTATAATAAAGACATAAGGATTGTTCTTAATGCTTGGCATTTGACTCTTAATGGGACGTTTTAAGTGAAAAAAGGCATGAAATTGGACGTGAGTGAACCTTGCTTTGAATATGAGCGGACCATTTTGATGAGAAAGCTTTGAGGAAAATGGCCTGTTGTGCACCACTTGAAAACAGGCTTCCTGGTCTTGTGCTGGGAACTGTTTGACTTTATTTCTGCAGCTGGATTTGTGTTGAAAGACCAAAGGTCTATGGGAATGCAGTAGGTTTAGCCAAGAGATTTGACAGCAGGATCTGGCATTTGTGGCCTACTTGGCTATGGGGTAAATCCCTACTTTTACACTGGTTTTATGCGCATTTGGAGGTTTTCTCCAAATGGAACAGCCATAACTGTGCAAATCTTGAAAGGTGACAGTACTAGCTTCAAATGTCCTTTTGCTTTAGGGACAATTTAACTTGCCAGTAGCAACAATGGAAAGTGAAAACATGCTCCACTGGCTCAGTGGCTGTAACTGAGATAGTTCTGTGGGCCAGAGGACTTTCTCTACAGATAGTAATAGCTATGTTACTCTTAGTTCTCGGGACTCATTCACCAGCCACTGAGACTATATCATATCTAAGAATTCAGCAGATCTCAGAAGTCTATAAGGCAGTGTTTCATGTAGATCTGTTTCCTGAGGGGCTGAACGCAAATCCTGAAAAAAGGGCACCTTTGGTGGAAGGATGTAATTGAGACTACTTGTTCCTGATGGGCCTTATTTCGTGCATTCTCTGTTCTCAAATGGAAACTCCATACCGATGTTTCTGCGAACTTCTCCCAAGATGTTTTTCAAGTATTAGTTAGACAGATGCCTACTGGCACAGCAGTGACTGACATCCCTTCAGCTGGCCTGTTGGAACTGTTTTGGCTTTGGTAAGTTGGTGAACAGCTTTGGAGCAAGGTTAAAAATAGCCAGTACAAGTTGCTTATACTTAGGCTGCTGGTGAAAAAGGTGTTTATTAAACTCCTCTGACACTAACGTAACCATTGTTAGATACCTCCCATCTACCTTTATAGCTCTGAGTTTGTCAGATCAAAGGTAGCCAAAAGCTTAAAATAATACTTTGTGTATATACCCCATCCCAAGTGCCTTTCATCTGTCTTTGATGATAGCGTGGTTGGTTTGGAACTTTGTGAAGACAGGGAGCACTGGCTTCTTTTACGTTGTGAGGTTTAAGTGTGGTGTTTGTCTTGTAAAATAGTACGGCTCTGGTCCTGATTGGATCATGTCTTAAGATCCTGAGTGCTCATTCCTTCCTCCAAAGCATTTCTTATTCTGGGAAGTTTTCAAGTTACAGTGTAGAATACATTACCTTACAGTGTCAAATATCCTTGAGTTAGCTTTTGTTATTGTTTTTATTATCTTCATTATCATGCTTTACCTGTCTACTTTTTTTTTTTTATTCTTGGGGTAATATTCCAGATGTGTTCCTGAAATCTATGTTGAAAAGAAAGAACAAGCTTTTAAAATTTCCTTAATAAAATAATACAAACTTCTGCAGAGATGTATTTAAGCTTTCTTTTTTCTTTCTTTCTCTGTCAGAGTAGATTGGGTTACTCTGGCGCAAGGGAACTTGAAATCAAACTTGGCTAGGTTCTTGCACTGGAGAGAGCTGAATGAATTATGTATTTCAAAGGAAATGCTGCACATATAGATAAGTAAATAATTTTATTTTCAATTTTAGCCTATTAGTAAATTAGCATTAACCAGCAAAACATAATTTAAGAAATTAGATGTAAACAAGAGAACCTTTGGGCAAAATTAATCAACAAAGTCTAAGCATCTGCAAGTCCAGAACTGGAAAGAACCAGATGTTTGGTTTCTATTCAGTCCTTCTGTTCTCCAAGTCTAACTGCATAAATATGAAACAGTAACGGGTTTATGTGCAAAGCTGTCGCTTGATCTCAACATGTATTTGGAAAAGCATGGGAACATTATTTTCCACATTTTGCAGCTAGGAGACAGGAATGCAGAAATTCACTTTTTGGGAAATAACATAATGGGTCAGGGCTGCGCAGCAGGGGTACAGTAGTGTGTGTTAATAGCACAGAAGGCAAGAGAAAACTGGCAAAGAGTAGGATCAGAATGTTGCTTAGGACTTCTGTATTCCAGTTAGTCATGCTTCTGGAGATACGTATAAATAAGATCTAGCTTTCTTTGAACGTTTGCTACGCCTTTTTTATAAACAATTTCTTCAAGGTTTCTTTTCTTTAATATAGTGTGCTTATTATTATTTCATTTTTAAAAAACATTTAGCTTGTTTCTGTTCACACATTTCCTATGAATTCATATTTCTCTGCAACTCCCCAAAGAAAGGTAGCAGGATGTCTTTCCTCTAGATTTTTTTCTTTGTTGTCAGTACAGAGTGAGACATTAAAACGAACGCTTAAGGCAGAGATTGCAGTAGATGATGCTCGCTGCTTGGACAGAAGTATCCAAGTCTGGAAACGGTTTACCTGCTATTTCTAAAGAATGCCTTGGAAGAGGTTAATGTGATACTTGTATACTAAATGGGAACGCTAAATTCAAAATGGTTAACACCTAGGTTTGGGCTCTCAAAGGGTAGTATTTAGCTGCAGCAGATAAAGACTTTACTCACTAAAATGAGAAAAAATGGTAATTAATACTTGAAATGTTAAATATTTGAGTAAGAAGTTTAACAATGGGAGACTTCTGTTAGATTAAGTAAGATTAAAATAGAATAAAAGCAGTTTTTGGTATTTTTTGCTCTATTCAGATACTGCTTTTATAACAAAATATGTCCCTTTCTAACTGAATATCACAAAACACAACATAGCATATTTAAACTACAACTTAAATAAAATTTCAAATTGAAAAGATCTTCCCTAAATACCTCTTGTCTTGTTCTTTTGGAACATGGCTAATGAAAACGGGGGCGCACTAATTTTGTATAATTTTTCTCCCATTAAAATCTCTGCAAGTAGATCGTACTTCTAACCAAGATGCACCATAATTGCTGAAAACATCTTTAGTGACAGCTCCGCAGCATATTAATGTTCTTTATTCCTCTAGATCCCCCTTTAATGATAGATCTCTTCCTTTTAAATTGTAATTTTCCTCCCTTTCAACTACTTTTTCCTTTGTTCTGAATGAGCATGTGACTTTTATCTCCGGATCTGTTCAAGACAAGCCATCAGGAGTTTTATGGGGATGTTACTGTACAGTATTATGGCTTGCTTAGAGGTTAACAACCTTTCAAGGGCGTTATGCATGACAGTGTTATTCTTTCAGAATGTAGATACTGAGAGTGCCGGTAGAAACTCACTGATAATTGAGAGACGGCGCTGGTGGGAGGTATCTTGTTTTATTATACAGCATTCGCTCTAGGTTCCAGTAAGTGAACTCGGCCAGAGCCAGGAGTTGGAGCCAGGGTGAAAAACAAATGCCTCTCGGAAGATGCCACGGGTTCCAGCTCCTTGCTCTGTGCTGGCCCTGCCTGCATGCCGTTCAAAATCTGCACATGTGCTATCTTTGGATCTGGTGCCATAAATTGCTAACCCAATCTGTAGTAGTCCATCAAAACCAGATGGGATAAGTAATTTCTAACTTTGAGGATTCATGTAATTTTTTAAATTTTTTTTTTTGAAGAATCCAGGAATACTAATTAGTTACTGTTTGTTCCAATCATTGCCTGCTTTACCCCACCCATAGCCTTTGGTTTTTTCTGCTTTTCTATTGCTGTTCCTTTATCTTTTTACTGTGTTGTCACCCATCTTGCCTTTTCTTATATTGGACAAGCCAGCAGTGGCAGAGTAATGCTTTCAACTGGGACCAAGCTGCACAGTAGAAGCAGTCACCGTCACAGCAGTTGACCCACTGCATCACGAACATCTGTCTTGTAGTTTGTTCCTGATGTGCTGTCAGTGAGTTACAGCTGAAGATGCGCCTGGAGTGAGTTCTCAATCAGAGACTATGGCGTGATGTTTCCGAAGTTGTAGTCAGATGAAAATACCATTAGTATTGTTAATTTTCTATCTTGGAGGTACCTGATGTAGAATGTGAGGCCAAAACATTTAAAGTTATATAAATGCATTGCAGTCTGTTGCCTATATTGTTGTTCTTGATGCATAGTCTCCTGCTTTTTCCAGGGTGATGACCATGCAGTGCAGTTTGTTTATCTGACTGGTTTTCTTGATTGTCGCTCTTTGCTTTCTGTTGTGTTCATTTGGGGTGAAATACCAATACAATTTTAGATTAATGGATCAATATAGTATTCTTTTGTCTCTCAGGCTATGCTCTACTTAAGCTACATCTCCTGGAGTAAAACTTAAGATTTTTCAATTCTTCTCCAAAGATAAATTCCCTGATGAACTACAACATTTTGATATAAGTAACTTTCACTATATATACCGATGGGCTTGCACTTTTCCGCTCTCCTTTCCTGAAACACTTCATCTGAGATTTATTTCCATTAGGAGTTTCACCTTCAGTGCACATGGGCAGACCCAACCCTTCCTGGCTGCCTTAGGTTTGCGAGGCTTGCGCTGGGCAGCTGCCTCCGTACTTACTCAGAAACACTGGATTGTACCTCCACACATACAATGCGTTCATTCTGTGTGGTTCCTGTGGGCAATGTGAAGGGGGGGAGAGGCCACCGCGGCTCAGCCCAGGCTCTTGCTGCCACCAGGACGCTTAGTATCATTTGCATTGTGCTGTTATGTGGGGAGGGATAGGCCAAGAGTGCTGGCTGAAGACGGGAGAGCTGCTGTAGCCGGCTGTCTACAGACTGCAGTTTCTGTAACCCTCGTTAGTTCAGAGTTACTCGGCACGCTCATCCATTCCAACACAAATGTCAAGCTGTTCAGAATTATCAACTTCAGCAGTCAGAGAAGTGCATTTTCGTGAGGTGTCTAATGACATCCTCAAATGAGCTGAGGAAAGATTATCCGCTGGAGCTATGGAAAAAGTTTCAGTAATCTTTACTGTGTCCTAATATAGTTGGTAAGAGTTGTAACATACTGAAGTGGCAAGTTTAAATATTATATACACACACACACATGCATGCCCGTACTTTATTTCTGTTAAGTCTGGCAACACGGCTTCAAACAAGTCACCTTCTATTTTCTAGTATACAGGATGCAGACACACCCCCTCCCCACACGCGGTTCGCTTGAATGAGTCAGAGTGTAGTCACTTCTGCTTCTTGTTTCATTTAAGGGGTGGATATATACAATGGCATTAATAGGCAATTTTCCACTTGTGTGTTTAATTTTATCATTTTCATTTTTCAGGATGTGATCTTCATGGTGATCTGCTGGGAAAACTGAGTTGTAAATCACCCCAATGGATGCAGACAGTGATGTTGCATTGGACATTTTAATCACAAATGTAGTGTGTGTTTTTAGAACAAGATGTCATTTAAACTTGAGGAAGATCGCGTTAGAGGGAGCAAATGTGATATACAAGCGTGATGTTGGGGTAAGAGATTCAAAATATCTGTTTTTATGAATGTTCCTTAAGCTAAAAATTCTGATGTCTATGGTGGATAGAGGAAAGCGGTTTTATTTCTGCATTTATGTCTTGATAGACATTTAGTCTGTCATACACTAAACATACAGTAAGGGCAGTAGGTAAATAATATCTCAGAAGACTGCAGCTAGCAAGGTGAATATTTGGTGTGCAGATACTTTGTATGCAATGAGACTGCTTACACCTCAGGGTCCGTTACGCCTCCCGAAATTTGATGGTTTTGTTAAGAAAATGTATCCTGATAAGGAGTCAGCAATGTGGCAGTCACTGTAATAAGAAAAAAAATAGCACAGTGCTCATGGCTTTTCAGCTTTTTATTCAGAAGAAAATACTTTCATTTAATCTGTTTTTGTGAAGACTGAATCACTGGCTGACATAGCCCACACTTATTTTGCTCTTCTTGGGAGCTGGGTTGTTGTTCTCTGGTTAGTTTTTTAATTACTGAAAGAGTTGAAGGAATGGTTCAAAGCTATCAAAAAGAAAGGAAGTATTATTAATGTACCAGTTGAATTGTCTAACGGTTTGTGTGGAGGGTTTTCAGAGAATGGGATTGAACTACATCTTAATTCCCAATTTATCTGCTTTTAATTTTCTTTTTAGAAAGTATTAATGAAGCTTAGAAAACCTAGGATTACGGCCACAATTTGGTCCTCAGGAAAAGTTATTTGCACAGGAGCCACAAGGTGAGTTCATGAAGAGTCTTTCTCTAGCTGTAAATTTTTGTGTATTTTAAAATATAATATTTTAAATGAAGAGATGGCAAGAGGCAGTGCTTCGCACTGTTAAGATTCACTGATGCTGGATCACATGTAGATCCTTGCCAAGCTGCATATTTGGGAGGAAGTTTTTTTTATGTGAAGTGTCTGCCTCAGACTCAGTTGAAATCTTAAGCAACATCAGTGCACCCTTCTGGGAGAGCAGCAGGGAAAAACTACTTTATGATGAAAATCCTAGATTTCAACAGAGAACTCTAAGAATTTTGTATTTTTAGCTAGAACTAGAAACTTGGGAAGGAATTACTTTTCTTGAAGGATATCTGTAAATTCTTTCACAAAAACCCACCTGAATTTAATCAAGTTATACAGTGTTGAGGGACTGGAAAGAAACAAAAGCAGACTCTTGGTTCAGATAACTCGTAACAGCTGAATCCCTTTAAGATGAGTCTTCATTGTGAAGTAAGGATAAGGCGCAATAGCAAATTTGCATACTTTCTGTATAGGATCTCTGTCTCAAAATGGAAGATGGTTGTTCAGGTTGTCCAGGCTAGCTGTGATCATGTTTGTCTCCTAAGAGTATTTAGTATCATGTATGATCAAAGTAAGGCCTCCCATGTGGAGCCAAGTGCCAAGATATTCTTCAAACAGGGCATAAAGGGCTCCATTAGATGGTTAGAATGTGATGCGTACAGTGGGATAAAATGAACGCTGTCCATGTGATCGTGGTTCATGCACCACATGATGTAACAGTTTATTTTATAGTCTGAGTAGCTATTGTGGCATGTGTGCACACAAATGTATACTCTATTTCTGTTAATGCTAGATTATTTTCTTTCTCCTTTATAGTGAAGAAGAAGCTAAATTTGGTGCCAGACGATTAGCTCGTAGTCTACAGAAACTAGGTTTTCAGGTAATTCTAATGAAAAATGACTTGTGTGACTCAAGCAAAACTGGTAGTCCATTTCTCTAGAAAGAAACAAAAACGAGGGAGCATAACAACATAGCAGTGAACATGTTTTCACTCAGATGCCCCTGTTGTGCCTGCATATATTTTCCAGATGCTGGTTAAAGAGATGCTGTTTTTTGTGGATTTGAGTTTCATTTCACAGCTTGGAGTAGCCAGCTTCTTCACTGGCTAATAAACAATAAAATTTGTTTAATACATGAACCACCCACAGATGTTTCTTGAATAGAATCTTGAAAGATTTCTTTGGAAGGAGTGCTGAACATTGTGCTATTTCAACATAATTTCCCCTGGTTTTGATGGAGTAGCAGATACATGTCCATCTTGTTAAGGGCAAGTTTGAGCCTCTAATTAAAGGAGAGAGAGGTGCTTCTGCACTGATTAAATAAAATACTTAGCATGTTAAACCCCGCTTTATTTGGGTTTTAGTTAACGTCACTGGTCAAAAACACTACTTGCATTTCATAGCAGAGGCTGAAAAACAGCAATATTGAACGGCTTAAAATGACACATTTTAGTAGTCTGAAACATCCTAGCAGTCAGTTGTGCTGTTTACCCCTGGTTTCAGATTACAGGCAGGCCATGGAATAGGCACAGGGGCTGTCCTTTGGCAGGGAGAGGCTACCTTTGATTGTAGTATATAAAGTCAGTGGTGATGGGCCGCTCATGCTGCACCCGACCTGAGCGCACTTACTGTGATGATTGCATGTGTTAGACCCAGCCTCTTAAAACTGGAATGGTACCTTAATTCAGGGACATGAATGTTGCTTCCAGGTGGACACAGCAAGTTTTATTATAAAGCGAGCAGTTTAAGTGGAGTGTATTTTGAACATTAAATTGACAGTTGATCTTTCATAAGGCTAAGTTACTTCTACTGGCAGTATACTTCTAATAAGTTTTGACTGCCTAAACTAATGCTGGCTTCTCAGCAGTGCATTTGTTTGTTTAGGAATTGTCTGTTGGCTGTGGTCATGGAATCATAGAATGGTTTGACGTGACTTTCAAAGCCCATTTAGTTCCAACCCTCTGCCATGGGCAGGGACAGCCTCCACTAGTCCAGGGTGCCCAAAGCCCTGTCCAACCCAGCTTTGAACGCTGCTGGGGATGGGGCAGCCACAGCTTCTCTGGGCAACCTGAGCCAGGGCCTCATCACCCCACAGTGAAGAATTTCATCCTAATATCTAATCTAAATTTACCTTTCTTCAGCTAAAGGCCATTACTCCTTGCCCAGTCACTACTTGCCCTTGCAAATAGTCACTCCACAGCATTTCTGTAGCCTTGCTTCATGTACTGGAAGGCTGCTATAAGGTCTTCGTGGAGCCTTTTCTCCAGACAGAACAAGTCCCACTCTCTCTGCCTGTCTTCATAGGAGAGGTGCTCCAGCCCTCTGATCTTTTTCATGGTCCTCCTCTGGACTCACACCTCTGGACACAATGCTACAAGCAGGGTCTCATGAGATCAGTGCAGAGGGGGAGCACCACCTCCCTCAACCTGATACTTCTTAGGATGCAGCCAGAATACAGTTGGTATTCTGGGATGCAAGGGCACATTGCTGGCTCATGTTGAGCTTCTTGTACACCAGCATCCCCCAGGCCTCCTCCTCAGGGCTGTTCGCAATCCAGTCTCTGCCCAGCCTGTTGTAGTGCTTGGGACTGTCCCAACCCATGTGCAGGACCTTGTACTTGGCCTTGTTGAACTTCATGAGGTTTGCACAGGCCCACCCCTAGAGACTGTGAAGGGATGCCTCCCTCTGGATGGCACCCCTTCCCTCCAGCGTGTCGACTGCACCACACAGCTGGGTGTCATTGGCAGGCTTGCTGAGGGTGCCCTCCATCCCGTGGTCCATATTGCCGACAAGGATGTTAAAGAGGCTTTACATTTTATCGTCATCTAAAATGGCTGTGGCAAAGAACAACTGGAAGCTGGGAAGTTTGAGCTGAGTGTCAGAAAGTAATGGGGTGGAAAACCACTTTGCTGTACTGGCCACTGGAGATGTGAAGCTGAACAATTTTCACCCTTCTTATTCCTAGCTTTAATAAAAATGGTGAGTAGCAACAAAGCATGAAAGAAGTTTTCAGACTGCTCCAAATTCCTGTAACAATGAAATTTAAACATTTTCCCGGCATTAGGTCATGGAACATGAAAATTTTAATGTAGCTTATTTTCAATTTGCAGGTGTTTAGTACAGCAATATGAGTTTTTCTGTCTCATTCTTAAACTGTACTCTAGCCGTATAATAAAACTGTGAAGAATCCAGCTCCACAGTTACCGTACCACAGAAAGATAAAGTGATTTCAGTCTGTTAAGTACTGTTTGGATTCCTATTAGAAATGTACCTATCATAAGGTTTTTCTTTTGAAATCTCATTAAAATATTGTAATCAATATTATTTTCTTTTTTTTTTTTTGCAACCCATACATCTGCCTTGCTGTAAACTGAATTTTTAATGTCGTCTTCTCCTCTCTTTTGAAAAGGTAATTTTCACAGATTTTAAAGTTGTGAATGTTTTAGCAGTGTGCAACATGCCCTTTGAGATCAGATTGCCAGAATTTACGAAGAATAACAGACCTAATGCGAGGTATGGTAGGATTTTAAGGAATTTTATACTTACTAAGCTTTTCTTACTCACTTCTAGATCTATCTTTTTTATCTTTTTTTTTTTGTTTTCTAGTTATGAACCAGAACTTCATCCTGCTGTGTGTTACAGAATAAAAACTCTCAGAGCTACCTTACAGATTTTTTCCACAGGCAGTATCACAGTTACAGGTATTTTGATGTCAAAAATAAATATTTAACTTTTGGGGAATATTTAACTTTAGGGCCAGTAGGTTTAGGAAAGGAAGATGTTTAAAGATATGAGGAAGTGACTTTTTTCCCAGCTTGGTTTTGAGTGAATTGTAGAGTAAGTGTTGTTATTGATAAGTTAAAAAATTACTCTGACTGAATGTACTTAGTGTGATATTTATAAAACCAAAAGTGAGGTAGGACTGACTCTAGAATACAGTTATTTAGTGCTTATTTGAGTATTTGAACTTTCTTCCTTTTCTAATCTTCATGGGGCTATAAGCTACACTGCATTGTAGCATTAACATTCATTTCATAAATACATGTTTCCAAAGTGGACATATATTGTTACTTATTTTTATGTTATTTATATTTAGACAAAGGATAGCATAGTGTTTTGTCACAGCTGAAGTTGGCTAATACATGCGGTTCTTCAGCCCTGCGCTCTCTTCTGGTAAAGCTCAATTGAGAGAGGGAGAAACCACCTGAATCACAGGCAGCAGTGATTTTCTTCCCATGTAGCAAAGATGTGATTGTCCTGAGTCTTGGAAATGCTATGCCATGTTTTTTCCTCTTTCTTCCTAATTTTAATTTTCCATTCTGTGTTATGTATGTTCCTGAGGTGTCAACCACGGGTTTCCAGATATGAAAAGTTGTGCCTGTTTAAAATGGTTCAGAACCAAAAATCACTTTGTATCACTTCAGCGGGATTTCTGTCTTGTGGTTATGAGACCTTAGTTGGTTAGGGGTTTTTATTCTTGCTTCTTAATTCCTTAACAAATGCTAGGTTTCAGGGGGAATGTTTCTCATAAGATACTGGGAGAAGTGGGTTTTTTTAAAGACGACCATGTCCATCAGATTTGGTAATTTGAAAATAGAGGGCTAAGAAGTGTTTCAGTATTGCACTGTATGTTCTGAACAGAGCATCTGCTCTAGCCAAAGCTAGAAACTAAATTTAAAATTAGAAGCTAGAGTATCACTGCAGTAATAAAAGGCTCTCAGCGTGTCTTGTCACCCTTCTAATGAGATTTCGCCTTTCTGTAAGATTCTTACTGTTCCATAAGGTCCATGGGTTTACACTCTTCTAAAAATGGTTTAGATTGCTTTCCAGCTGTGTGGTGCTCCCCCTCAGGAGCATTCGGATGAGGTTCCTTTTGACCATTCATGCTTCTGTAGTGCTAGTACTTGAGACACTTAATTAGAAATGTTACACAAAACAGGAAGGTGTGTTGGTTTTTTTTTCTTTTAAAATACATCATAAAAAGGTCTGGAGCTACATTGGGGAAAGAAAATAAGAAGAAAAGAATAATAAGAGGGTCTGTTTGTTGTTTGTAGGGGTTTTTTGATTTTGTTTGTTTGGGTTAGTTGGGGGGTTTTTTCTTCTCTTGTACTCCCTTCAATGATGATCCAGTTTTTACATCTCTTTAGCCCTACAGGGAGTAGCTTTTTCCTACAAAAATTATTTGCCTACTCATGCTCTCGCTTTCTGAAGGCTTTCCCTAGAACTTTCACTGCTGTAATAGCAGACACATTTAAGGAAGGTGCATTATCTGCCCAGAAGGCGGGTGTCTTTCACCAGGCTTATTTTGGGTGAGTGCTTAACTCCACAAGTTTGAAAACATGGGAAGAATACTATTCTATTCCACTTTTGTTTCTGACTGAACATGTAAATTAAAACAGTAATTCCAGATTTCCTTAAATAAGTTGTTTCTGATTTTGGGGAACCATTTTGAGCAGGCCTCTATACTTGGAAGAAACTTTTGAAGTCTAGAGTGAGGTAAAAATACCCTGAGTTCAGAATCATCAAAGCACCTGAGAAACTGCTGTTTTCATTTATCCGCATCACCAAACTTTTATCCAGGATTAATTTCCTCTGGCACGTCACTGCTTAGTTGCACTCTTAATTGTTCACTGCATAAAATGGTCCGGTACCATGAGAAAGCATGGCTACTTCGTTCTTCCTTTTCTTTCCTGGATCATGTTAGATAACTTCATACGCTTCATCCTGAGACAGTAACCCTTCCCGGTCTTGCAGGCTTTGTCCTGAGATCAGTGGTGGAGCTACTTGCAAAATCCAGGCTAGATAGTCCATATTTTATGTTTTAAGAACAACTTTGCTTGAAACACACTTGGGGTAATTCCAGCATTATTTAGCAGTAGTTCTTCTTGGTGGGTTTTTAAAAGAAGAGATAAAAGTGGCTAGGCTTTGAGTGATACAGATTCCTGGAAGATTAGTGGAAGTAAAAGTATTTCTTTTACCTCTACCACTCAGCTTCTGCCTTCTTCCCTGGGCTGACTCTTCAAGCCAGTAAATCAGAAAGCACACAAGTTCTCACAGAATTAAATAACAGTATTATTTATTTGTAGTCTAGCTATTGACTAGTGTAGAACATGTTGCAGATTTCATTCAGGAGTATTTTCTTACACATAGAAGTGGTCAGAGGGAACATCTTAGTAAGATGGGAGGAATGGGGGAGGAATTATTTTTGTTTATGGTATGAAGTTATAGTAGCTAAAAATATTAACTTTATTTTAAAGATACTGTTGTTGTTTTCCAATTCCCTGATTTTTCTCTTCCTATTGCTTTTTTTTTTTTCCTTAAATATGTCTCAGGGCCAAACGTAAAGGCTGTTGCCAGTGCTGTGGAACAGATTTACCCATTCGTGTTTGAAAGCAGAAAATAAATTTTGTAATTCACCACTTGATGGTTAGGTTCCCTAACCAAGCACCTTTAAAGACTGCTGCACATTGGACTAAAAGCAAAAAGGAAAACTGGACCAACCATAGCAGAAGATTAAAGACTCTTTTACTTGCTCGTGGCCACAGTATAAACTCCAGTTCTTTTGGATTTTACTCTTAACAGTGCTGTATTGTAAAAACGGAAGTTTACAAGATATGAAATTGCTGCTTTTAAAAAGACATTCTATTTATTTTTGCAGTAATTTCTCTGTATCCATAAGCAAAACTGTCACGATGTGCACTACCTTTAAAACTTTTTTTTTTTTTAGTTTGAGCTTGTGTTTTATTTGTGAATAGTCTTTTACATTTTTGTATGCTGAATATTGGGCACCAAAGAAGCTGTAAAAGTTACCTTTTTCACCTGATGAATGTGCACAAATAAAAGTTTGAAAAGTAATTTCTCTTCATACCTGTTCCGTTATATTCCTTTCCCCTTTTCTATTACAGTTAAAATTGTATAGTTGCAAATTAATTTTGAAATGATGTAAGATTAGTCTTTTGCTGATACCTTCTGTTTCTACTTGTAGTATGTGTAAAACTTTGTGCGTGGGTTAGATTGAAATCTATAGTAGTTACGTATGTTTATCCGAGGATGAAATTCGGCTTGTTCCCAGTTCTCTTATCCACATGCCAGACTTTTTGAGTATTTTCTTGCTGATAATGTGAAGAGAAGACATTTCTAGACATAAAGGTCTACAGCAGCGTTTTCCTATAGATGATGAGGAAATCTTACCGACTAAAGAAGCTACTGTAGAAAAACCAGCTGCCTTGTCCACCTTCTGGATGCAAAAGGAATAAAGTTACTGCGTGAGCTTCGGCTTTCAGGACAGTGGTGTTGAGCTTCAGCGCGAGAAGATGGTGTGGTCACGCTAATCCAGCCCCAGCCTATTGCTGAAAGATTAACACAGACATTTTCTACACTCTTCTTACTGTACAATATTTTCATGACAGGAGCTGCCAACAAGCGATGAAGCTTGGTTCTGGCATGTAGTATTATTGGTATTAATCTTGGACTTGGAAGCCAGTAGATGTTTCTCTCGATAAGTGCACATTTGAAGCAGAAGAGAGGTGAATGCTTAAAAGTAACTGCAAATGCTACTTTTAAAAAGATACAATAAATATGTATAAATGTATGTATGTCTTTTTTCCCTATCTCATGAAGGAGAAACCTTAACGCTGCTGTTGTGTACTGCAGGTAATACGCAATCTTGGTGGGTGCTAAAAACAGTGAGCCGTGAGCTGTTCCTGCACCAGAAGTCACAGCTGCGAAGGAAAGGTCGAAGACCATCCTGAAGAAGCAAATGCCTAATGTCATGTATTTAATCTGCCTGAGGGCATGGTTGGGGCTGCCCATAGTGACTTCGCACAGAAATTATAGAGAGGAAGGCGTAGTATGGGAAATGCTCAGCCAAACCCCTCGGAACGAAAAGGAGCTTCACTTTGCCACTAGCCTTAAGTGATATGTTCATAAAAGCCCTTTTAAGCTTGATGTAGGCAGGAAAGAGAAGACATGGAGTTGTGAAATGGGGAAGTTGAGTACGAGTCGTGCTAAAGAGCTGGGAAAGGGACACTTGCTATATGCAACCTTTCCAGTTTGTATAGAAGCTAATGCAGATGTCAGCACTCCTGGCACTAACGGTTTTGTGAAAAGTCGTAAAGAGCAATGGACAAACCACCATTAGGGACCACTAGTGTATTTTTATTCCACTTCAAGAAAGAAAATGCAGAACGTATTTGAACAATGAGCAAAATTGTAATAGGTTTTCCAGAACAAAGTGTAGTCCTAAACTGATGAATGAGGATTTGGCCATTATGACTACAAAAGCTGCCTTAGATGAGCGCTGCCTCTTTTTCTTTTGGCTCAAATTACAAAGCACTTGAGTGCTACCAGCAAAATGCTGGAGCTTTTGTGAAGCATATGTGTCTCCTAAATTTATCCATGGAGAAAGAGGGACGTTTTGCTTTTTTGTCATCACTGTCACGTTGTATGAAATCTGCCTGTTAGAACGAAAATGAAAGGTAATAATAATCTGCAACATATTAAAATAGGAACTGTTTCTTTTGAAGTGCAGCTTAGATCCATGCTAGCAGTTTGAGGCCTTTGTAACCCTCTGTAAGGAAGCCAGAAAGCACAGTAGAGGACTTGCAGGGTGGTGTTGAGAAAGAGAAAATAGCAAATAAAAGATGCCTTGCAATGTGTGCTCCAAGAGAGCCTCCAGCTGTGACAAATGTGCTTTTAAAACCTCCCATGAAGGGCCGTTGGCAGTGTACGCTTGTACTCGGGGTTATCACTTTTATTTCACATCACTGCTCTGAATCAGTAGGCCCCCACCTCAGTCTGGAATGAGCTTTGCTGCTGCTGCTCCTCCTCCTTGTGCTGCACAGACACACAAACCTCATCCTCAGGAGCTGGCTGTTGTTTCCTTTGCTGACCTGTTGTCCTGCCTCCAAACAGGCTCTCACCATTGACTCCCACAGTCGTCGTGCAGACCCCAGGCTGGACAGCATGCTGCAGCATGCTGGCTCTTGGCTCAGTGCGAGGAGCTGTGCTTTGGATTAAACTGCCAGTCAATCAGCTCTTCCCGATGGCCATGTTTTCATAGAATCCAAGAAGGCATTAGGTTGGAAGGGACCTTTAAAGGTCATCTAGTCCAAGGCCCCCGCAGTGAGCGGGGACACCTTTAACTAGATCAGGCTGCTCAGAGCTTCATCAGTCTCCCTGGATGCTGCAGGTGGCTCCCCTGCAAGGCACCGCACGGTGCTCAGCTGTGGCACTAGCAGTGCTGCGGAAAGTTTACTTCATGTTCCCTGGAGAGAAGGGTTGGTTCTATTAATACAGCCTACATGGGGCTCCTTCTGCAGTAGAATGATGGCTCTGACTCATTGCTAGCTTGCGAGTTGTCATAGCCACTAGATCTTTCCCTGCAATTTCTAGCTCCATTTTATCATTCTCTGACTTGCAATTAGCATTACCAGAGACGTTTGCACTTAGGCTTTCAGAACCGAACCCTGCTGTTTTTCAGACCCCTCTCATGGATTTGCAAAGGTCTGAATTCCAAACCAGTCTCTCCCAGTTTAGTATTGCCTGCAATTCTAATAAGCATATTATGTTTGGTAATCCAATCTGTTAATGAAGATACTGAATAATTTTAGATCTGGGACAATTTTTATTTTTTTTGTGGAGTGCTTCAGAAATCCAGGGATGTGATTTATAAGATGTGTCCCTTTTTTCCCCTTGCATTTTCATAGTTGGTGAGGTTGTGACTGCCAGTTCTCTCTCACCTGATGCGCAGGCTTTTTTATAAAAGACCAGTACAATTAGGGCTTTAGTGCTATATAGGGCTGAGTCTGTAGGACTGCAATTAAGACTATTGCTGTAAAGATTTAAAAAGCCCTTGACTGCAGCATCATCACCTTTTGGAGGTATCTGAAGCTGCTAGGGTCTCCACACTTTAAACCAGTGTTGGAACTATGCCATCTTCACAAAGATGGTGTTTTTACTTACTTGCTTCTGCACTGAATAGATGTGCTTGGGGAAAGTTTAGAAGAGCTTACAATGAACCCAAAATCTGGCCAGTGGGGAGATGATTTCTATTGTATTTTATGAGTCAGATTTTTTTTTGTAAGAACACTCGCAAGATTTGTTACAGCAGAGTTTGGTTGGGGAAGCTGCAATGCTGAGAGGGATTTTGCAGAAGTCCCTTTCACTAAATGTGATGTAATTGTAGTTGTAAACCAGCGTGGGCTTAGATTGCATGTGCAAAGGTCTGCTATCTAGAGGCGACTGTCAGAAAACAGTACCAAGCAGAGCAAATGTGGGTGCTACTGGAAATGCAAGTAATCCACTGCCTGGGAAAGGCACCGATGAGGAAATGGATTAATTACCTGCAATATGGTTTTACTAAAAGTGTATTTATTCCGTGATTTAATCTCGGGCAGTTGCCAGTGTAAGAACGATGTTAATAAACTGGCAACATATGTGGAAGACTACCCAGAGTCACTTTAGTATTGCTTGTTCTGAAGCCCATTTAGTGGAACGTATGATACCCATGATAACCCTCCTCCAGCCCAAACACGAAGCAGGTGGACGTTTCAGCAAACATCAGTGCTAAAAACCCAAGGAAGATATCGACAAGCTGAAACCCTGAAAGTGGTGGTTTCAGACTCTGTTTTTTGACAAGATGATTTTACAAGCATTCAGAGCTGATAGTGGAATTTCTATGTTTTCTAAAAGAAAACGTCCCTGTTGATGTAAGGAGAAAGCTTTACAGTATTAGCACGTCCAGCCTGCAGTCCTTTGCTGGCACTTGAAAAGTTCTTCTAGATCTTTTGCTTTTCATCAACAAATACTTGCCAGGCTCTCAGGCTTGACACATCTCATTAGGCAACACATGGTACTGACAATGTATCCCATATTTTATTATTTTTTCTGTTTCACTAATAGGATGTGTTATTTTCTCTAGCAAAACATTCATATTTTTCAAAACTGCTCCTTGCTTGGGGATACTGTGGTTAAAAAACCCCAAAATTCACACTGTGAACCAAACAAATCCCAACCAAAACCAAAAAGAAACATTTTAATAATCAAAATACACCAAAATACACCAAATTTTACAGCTCATGGCCATGATCTGGTTCTTGAGTCCATCACACCTCCAAATGTGAAAAATTAAGGTTCAATCTTCTATGCATGAAACATCTATGCTTAAAAACTTCAGCTGACCCTTTCCTCTCCACCAGAGTCAATGTCTGACCACTTCCCCTTGCATTTTGCGTGCCTTCTTCACCCATGACTCCAAACCCAGGTCTGCAGCTCTCTGTTTGACACTGCTGTGAAAGTTTCATGTGGCTGAGCTCTAACACTTCTTACATCCCTTTTGTAGACGCTACAGGAATAATCTTACCTTTGCCAGCTCCTCCTGCTGCAAGCATGGAGTAAATGGGTACTGCTGTGGTAGGGAAGCACAAGACTTTGCTACCGGCTCTGTCCCTGTGGGTGGCAAAGGGAGCTCTTCTAGCCTCTTGTGGTCGACACTAGGACTGTAGACCTCAAACAAAATTCTTAGCACTTCTTCAATTTTTATTGGAAAATTCAAACTAGAAGAAATTAAAGTTTTCATGACTGTGGAAAAGATGGAAGCACCTGGGATCCAGGGTGGAATTTGAGCTTGGGATGGGAACCTGCAGATTCCCCATAAGGAATGAGAAGCCAAAAAGCTTCTGATGGGACCTTTGGTCTGAGTCACCTATGTCTCAGGTGCACAGCCCCACTGTTGTGTGCTCTGTGTCTGCTTGGTGTCTTGTTACTTCCTATAGATTATGTTGAAAGGGCTCCCATGTATGCGAAGATTTTACTTAATCTTTGATACATTCTGTATGTCAAAAACTGTATCATAAGCATTCTTAAAAGCAGCGTGGGGTTATGGCACCCATGAGGTTATTGTGAGGTCTGCGGGCTCTAGGATCAGGACAGAAAAAATAAGGAACCCATAAGCCAACCAGCTAGCCAGTGGCCAGTGGAAGAGCTTCTTCCAGAGTCTCACTTGTTTTAGATAACGAGGGATCTGCACAGTTGAAATCCTGCACTGTGATAGCTACTTACCTGACCTTTGTACCAAAAGTCCAACAGGGGCTTTAAACTGGTTCCCCAAAAGCTTATGATGCAGGAAAGTCGTGGTACAGATTTGACTGGTAGGATCCCATCCCAATGTAGCTGAATTTCCAGAGACTTCTGGCAAACCGTGTCCTTGGCTTCAGCAGTTTATTTTCATGTTTTGAGCACATGCTCACTGTCTGAATAGACATGCTCCTACAAATTTGCCATGTCAGTATCCAGAAGTGATGTGAGAATCTGATCAGAACTGATGCACTCTGCTCAGAAATAAAACTTCTACCTAGATCAGTAAGTTACTGTTCCTTCAGTGCAGTGCACAGTCAGGTGGTTCTAATGCTGTGAGACAGCAAATGAAGTGGGATCAAGTGATTAGTTTAGTATTTGCACTCCAGCTGACGGTGTCAGTCTTCCTTCCTCAATTAAATGCTAGAAGAGATGCCGCTGTGTCGCTCCTGAGACAGCCAGCATGCTTTTAAAGCATGTTTTTTGCTTTAAACAAAGAACCATTTATTTGCTAACAAATATTCATCTACAGATCATTCTAGCAATCCATTAACCTTCTAAGAAAAAAAGACCTAATTATGAGACACATATAGATAAGCCTTTGTAGAGGCTTGTTGAGTACTTTGGGATAGATTTGCTAAGCAATAACCAAGAATTTGATACAATTTATGATTTGCAGTGATTATGTTTTCTGAACTCCTTTTGACCTGCCCTGTACTGCACAGTTCTCCCTTTCTGAATTCAAAAGTCAAAGTCTAGTGTGCCCCACATTGAGAAATAAAATTATTTTGGCATCAACTCTGGTACCTCCAGACCTCCCTTTCCTGGGACTGGGAAGCCAAGGAAATCCTATCTTCTCTTCTGTAAGGCCATCCTCATTCTAGAGTAATCAATTATGCAAATACCCCCTCATTAAACAGTTTGACTATGTTTTCTGATGGCTGTTTACTAGGTCACTGCATCCAAGCCCTCCCAGGAAACTATGTAAAGTTCTCATAAGCTGAGTGCCCTCTGTGTTATAAGTAATTCAGTTTTGATCAAAGAGATTTTTTTTCAAATCCTGTTAAGGTGAATTCTAATTAAATTCATAAACGGTTCATACCCAGTTGTTCTGCACTAACATCATCCTTTACACATCATAGTTGTACATTTTTACTCCACAGTGGTGTATTCCCTAATATGCTGACAGTTGTTAACCCTTTTCAGCCCCTTTGTTGCTAAGCTAAACAGGGTGGTCTTGGGTGGGCTCCTCCCAAGAGACAGGCTCTCCCTTCTCCTTGGCACCCCAGTCATTCTTTGCACCCCCATTCTTTGCACCCCCAAGGCTGGACTCCTGTTGAATGCAGATATCTAGAATTATGCACAGTATTCCAATTTCCATTCACCTCCTACATGGAACCATAGAATCATGGAATGGTTTGGGTTGGAAGGGACCTTAAAGATCATCAAGTTCTGACAACCCCTGCCATGGGCAGGGACACCCCTCATTAGACCAGGCTGCTCAAGACCCCATCCAACACTTGATGGGTGGTGACACAGCCACCACCTCCCTGGGCAACCTGTTCCTGTGCCTCACCACCCACGTAGTGAAGATTTTTTTCCTACTATCCCATCTAAATCTACCCCCTTATGCAAGAGGGGAGTAACATCAGGGGATGTGAGAGATAGTGGTTTGAAACAGACAGAGGTTCCAGTAAGTTACAAACTACAACAAACTTTAATATTGGCTGTGAACTGCCACTGAAAGAAGCTCTACTAAGAAATGAAAGAGAGAATATCTCGTGTATAATAAAGATACCAGGTGTCCCATCGGAGTGTGACCATCGCTGAAGTTTCTGGGTTGTTTTTTTGGTGTCAGTCTTTTGGTGCAGGCTGCCTTGGGTGCCCCAGGTCTAGCAGAGCTGCTGTTTCTCTCTCTTGGCAAGTTCCACCGGCATGAGCTTCTCTCTGCGCTGGCTCACCCAGCACAAGGGGGTCTGCACGTACTTCCTGCAGAAGCGAAGCAAATCGGACAAGCTGTGCCATTGCATACAGCTCCGCGGGGCGCCTTGCCCGCGAAATACACCCGCAGCTCCGGGCACGGCTGCGCAGGCTGCCCGCACCTCGGCAGCCACCGGCACTCCCCGGCTCCGGGGATGCTCCGCCGGCCGCGGCGCTTCCCCGCCTGCCCGCGCGGGGGCGGCCCCTCCGCACGCTGCGTGCGGGGCGGCCGCGGCCACCTCAGGGTCCCTCCCTCCGGCTGCCCCCACTCCCGGTGACCCCCGTCCGGCTGTTCCTGCTCCGGCTGCCCCCCTTTCGACTGGACCCCCTTTCAACTGGCCCCCCTCCGGCTGCCCCCTCTCCGGCTGTCCCCCCTCCGACTGCTCTGCTTTGGGTCCCCTACTCCGGCTTCCCCTGTTCCGGCTGCCCCGCTTGCGACTGGATCCCCTTTCGACTGCCCTCCCTCCGGCTGCCCCGCTCCCGCTGCCCGTGGGTTTACGTGTGTCTCTCAAGAGGAGGCAGGAGAGGGCGCAGGGTGCGGGGCTGGGGACAGCGCAGGCCGGGGCCCGAGCGCCAGTTTCTCAGCCCACGAAGCAGGGGCCCCTGGGAAGGAGATCCCGAGGGCTGCGGCACCGCTGCTCCCTCCCGGCTTTCTGCACCGGGAGAGCTGCCCTTAACCAGCCCGTGAACAGCCTCGTTCGAGCTGCAGCTCAGCCTTTATACAAATTACTCTCTGGCAATCTCAAAACCGCAAACACAGGATTGCATGTTGATCACTTCCACTGTAAAAAGGTACATGCCTTCTCTTCAGTTTGAATATTTCTACCTGTGCCTTCTTGCCTCTGTCCCTCTGTGTCCTTCCTGCCGCCGACAGGCAGTGGGGAGAGAGGGAAAGGGTCTGTAGTGCCCGGTGAAGCCTGGGGGTGTGGATGAGCTGGGGGGTGCTGCCTCCCTGCAGCAGCATGTCACCGGCTGTGATGAGGACTGGCTCACCCCAAGCCATCAGCCCTGCAAACATCTTGTCCGCTAATTTGTTTTCCCTGTCATTTATCTATCCTTTTATTCATCGTGCTGATAACTTCTGAGATGAGTCCAAGAAAAAAAACAAGTAGCTGCTGTGGAGCAGCCTGTTGAACAGACTGGGAGAATGCTGCATTTTAATAACCAGGGATGCTTTTTTTCCCCTATAATTTCTTTATGGCCAAAAACAACTGAAAAGAATGAGGATGGTAGCAAATTGATAGCAAAAGTTGCCCATTTAATTTAATGACACCTGTGTATAGAGATTAGAAGTACACAGCAAGTGTATCAGCAGACCGTTTAATTCTGCTGTCCAAATCAGTGTGCTACTTATGTTGAACATATATAATTCCAAGGGACACTCTACTTCAGAGGGATGAGAAAAGACAGGTAGAATCAAAAGACACAAAACCAATAAGTATGGGTCATATTAAAGGAGCGGGCACATGGCACTCATGTCACAAACACTCTTCCTCTCATTGCTCTTCTACTCTTTTTCTATGGTGAGGTGAGGACACAAAACTCATGCTGGAAGAACCTTTTTTGGGTGTGAGCTCATAGGGTCTACAGAGTCACAGGACTCAGTAAATGCACCAAAAAATACCCATCTAGAAGATCTATCAAAACTCACATGAAGTCTTGAAGTATTTGAGATACAGCCTGGCCTCTCTCCTTCCCTTTTTCTGCATGCAAGCCAAGACACAGAGACCTCAACCTGAGAACACAGTTGCCCTCCTCACGAGGTTGCTGGAAACCATGCAAGCTCAAGCTTTGAGAGAATCTGATTTTTCCAGAAAAGAAAAAAAACCCAAATGCAGGTTCATTTTATTTTTAGCATGTGGCGTTGAAGGGCTTTGTCCCTCTGGGCACCTGAGGGGTGAGGTCACACACTCAGTACTTACTGTTTTGCTAGTTCCATGGATATTTGCTCCAGAGAGCATCCTTTCGTCTCTGGTATAAACACAATAACAAAAGCCAGGGACGCTAGGCTCATTATTGTGTAAACGAAGCACACCCAGGACAACCCAATGAGCTCTACAAAGGAAGAAAACATATATTTTAAAATTAAAAAATATTATAATGTTATTCCATGGGCATAATTTTGTAGAATTCAGCCCCTAATGCACAGGAAAAGTCAGAAAGAAACTAGGCTGTTATTCTCGGCTCACTTATTTGTGCCTGGCCATAATTTGAAAAAGAAGAGTGGCTTTACTTCTTCCTTATGAAAGAAAATTTTTGGCCCCATATCGACCCATTTAGCACAAACCTGTTGATTTACTTTGCTTGTGGTCACTCTGGATGTGAACAGTGAGTAGCCATTGTTACTGGCTTGTGTAAGGGCACAGGGGGTGACAAGCACCCCAAATTTTCACCCATGCCTGGTTTTGTTGCACATTGTTTTGTGGAGCAAAACCAAGCAGTCTGTCAGACCGATGCAGTTGTCTCCTGCCAGTCCTACATCTGCCAGTTCCCAGCATTCCCCCTGCAAGTCACGGGTCCCATGCCAGAAGGTCCAAGAATAACCTCCTAATGGGGCCAGCCAAGAACTTGTGGTTTCCTGAGCCCACAGTCCAGGGGCAGGGAGGTCCTCAGGCTGAGGGACACGCTCTGCAGCCACTGGAAAGTAAAGTATATGTGAACAGGCTGCTGCAGCCCCCTTAGCCCTTTTCCCTGCTACAACTAACCCAGACAGTTGAGACATTTGTCACTTGTGTCGTGGGCTAAAAATTGCTGCTGAAGCTGCTAATCCAGCTGGTGCCTTCTGCATCGGGAAGCTGAGTGCAGGTGCTGCCAGACACCGTCACCTCCACGTGTATTCATTCGAGGGCAGAATTTCCAATTCTGCCTTTTTCCCCCAAACTAGGGCCCCATATTTGCCCATAGTTACGCTGTCATAAACCCAGGTGAGGCCCAGCTAAGCCAACAGAGCTACTGCGGCTTTGCATTCATGGAAGCCGAGACCAGAGTAAGGACACGAGGTGCTGCACAACAGGAGGGGGCCTTCAGGTGAAACAGTGGGTGCTGAGGAACCGAGGTCTGCTCTCTCTGCTTTCAGTGACATTTCATAAGGAAATAGCTTGAATCTGGTCCAAGGACTGAGCAAAGTGTTGGCAGCTGGAAGGGATTCACAGCATTTTCCGGTTTGGTTTTGTCCAAAAGCTTGGGCAGTTCGTGACTGCCCTGTGATGGGAACCAAAGTGCAGTGAGTGGAGTTTAGCCTGGCATATTTTTCCTAGTTCTAATCAAGTTAGTACTAAGGATTTTTGCACTCTCTTTTTTTTTTTGGTTTTATTTTTTTTTTAGAAAACATCTATGTGAAACCCACTTCAGTCACAGGCCACGCTCATTTTCAAATCCATCTGAAAATGCATTTTCCATTTTACATTGATGAAATGTGATGAAATCATACAACCTTTTGTGGGTTGATTGCCTGCCTCAGGTGGAGAGCGATGTAGTGTAAGACGAAACCTGGAATTTCTCTTCCAGGCTCATATGTGATTTTCAGCACATATTTTCCTCCAAATAACCTTGAAAACTAAATTTTGCAAAACTTTTTATGAAATTATTTTTTTTAAAAAAATAATATTTGCTGACCAGTGAACTTCAACATCCGCACTTAAGCTTTCCCTTGTTTATAATCCCATTGCAAGTTACAATATGGTAATCTACTTTCTTGCAGTAAAACATGAAATATTTTCCCTTACAAAGAAAGACCTTTTTCTTAAGGAAATTTGCTCAAAGCCAGGACAAGCCTGTGAAAAGGAATGTTTTCAGTGGGATTGCCTTTTAAAAATACTTGATCAGAAAAGCTGCAGTCTGATCTAGTGCAGAACTTCCATCAACTTCAAAGGGCATGGAACTGAAGCCTAAATATTACATATTTTCAACCTACTTAGGAGATGGTGTTTTTAAAAGGTGGGTTTCATAGCCTGTGGAGTCGATATGCTCTGCTGGGCAGCAGCATGGGGCTGCAATTACTAGCACAAATGTAGGACAGTGTGGTAGGAACGGTGAGATGACATTAACAAACAGCACATAAACGGAGATCTGAATTTGGCTCCGGAGGCATCATGGCTGCAATTTTAGTAACGCTGATCGTGTAGGAAAGATTCATTTTTCCCACTAGGAGAACATCAACTTAGAGTGATACAGAGAATTCTTACCAGTTATGGTCAAAAATGTCAAGGAGATGAGGAGATTGATACCCCAGTTCATGCTAGATGTCAAAGCCATGGCCCGTCCTCTGATCCCACCAGGGAAAATTTCACTCAGGACCAGCCAGGACACTGAAATAGAAGCAGCACAATAAAAAGATGTTGCCTCTGAAAGGATGACTTTGCTGTAAATTCAGGGAGTCCATGAACTCACGTGAGGCCACCTGAAAGAACAAGGTAATTTTCAGGGACTTTAGGTTTTTGTTGGCCTGAGCCCCTGGGGACCGGCCTGCGCTGCTGGTCTGCCTCACACCAGGGCATCGTGCCTGCTCTGCTGTCTGAGTGAGCAGTAGGGGGACCCACGGGCAGCACCAGTGCCAGCGCACATGTGCACATGCACACGCATGCACATGCACACGCATGCACATGCACGCACAGAGCCAGGGATGTGAGCTCTGTGTGTGAAAGGCACCTCCCACTAAATAACTCTCAAGCGACGTAATGCTAATGGAAGCAGGGCAGCAAACCAAAGTAATCTTCAGGCTTGGAGCGGCACTGTGTGTTTATGCCACCTTATAAATCAACCTGCCACACCGAAGAAGGTTTGCTATTCCAGCTGTCCGCTCCGTATAAATGAGATTGCTGAGGTATAAATGAAGAGAGAGAGACCAGTTTTCAGGTCCTTCATATCACACCACAACACAGGTGATCTAAATGCTGGTGCTGCTGGCCCACAAAACCAAATTCAGGCAGGGAGGGCTGGCTGTGTAACCAGCTCGACAGTAAAGAAAACAAAGGAAAGGTACACATGGATGAACCGTATCTTCAGAGCCCTGGACAAGGCCATTATAAATTGCTCCTGTGTAATGCCATTTCTACACAATTCCAGATGGGAGTTTCCTCATGACGCTCACACTGTGCAACCTTAAAGTCACATTTTAAAGACAGATTCCTGTGGATAAGAGTGTGCATCACACCGGAATATCCCTTCTGATGCTTGTGAGAGGCCTGCATGACAGTACTGGCAAAGGAATAAAAACATGAAATGCTTAAAGGACCAGCTAAAAGGGACAAAAAAAAAGAGCCCTGCGCCTTGAGTCAACAGAGCAGATTTGAGCACACTCTAGTCTAGTTTTCTTTGTATCACAAGTTTGAATTAGCTAATGGCTTTTGGAGCTGCCCCAGATTTATCTTAACTTTTAGGGAAAAAATATAATGAGCCTCATCATGCCCGTACTGGGAATGAGCTGGCCAACTGGTGACTTTATCCTGGGGAATCAAGACTATACAGTATGATGGTCTAACATTGTTACACATAGGCAAGCAGTATGCAGTCCTAACAGCCACCACATCTAGCAGCAGCCGGAGAGAGGCCTAAGGTTTTATTCTGACTTGGATCACAGCATAGCCTAATGTACTTGCTGCTGACAAGACAAACGTTTCTCTGAAGAAATGCCCTGGGTGTGTTCTGTGGGGTCTCTACATGTGGGGAAGGGGCAAAGAAGAAGAGAACAGGCTTCTCGGGCAAGGCCAGCTAGCCCTGTGCCTGAGCAAACCCAGGCCCTGTCAATCTCTTTATTGTATTCTGTCCCTCCTCAGCATCCGGGCTGTTGGAACCAGTATCGTTAGTCACAGCTGATACAACATGTCGTGACAGGGAGCACTAGCTGAAATGTAAAGCAGCAAGTAAGCAAGAGGCAAATAAGCCCTTCCGAGCGGTGCACACATGGAGTTTGTCTCCGTAGGACAGCCAGGCAGCCAGCAGCTGAGCTCGGTTGGAAAAATGGTTGTTTACCATGCCAGGCAGAGGAGATGATACTCGCAGGCACGCTAGACAGGATGCAAATAAAGTTTGAAAGAATTGAACATGCTTTCTGCAGGGCATAAGCCAACCTCCAGGAATGAACTTTTTCTGCAGGCACTTTGGCCATGCCACAGCTGAAATGTGTGGCACTGTGGCAGCTCAGCTACCATGCATTTTTCCAAGGACAGGCTGGCCCTTTCAGGCTAACTACAGCTTGTCTGGAGGTTTGAGACATATTGTTTTCTTGTTAAGGAACCAAAATACTTGAGCATCTGCATCAGCTGCAGTGGTACTTTGCTACTCTTGTTTCAACCAATTATTTAGTTCAGACAGATCCCACCGACATACCAGATCTGTTCTTCGTGTCTGCTTAATGGTAGCTACTTCCTCTGGCATGGCCCTGACCTCAGCTTAGCTGGCGAGGAGGCTTATTCCCCATGGAGAAATAGCACTTACAGAAACCTGAGACTTATTACATTCTGTTTATCCCTTTCCCCAAGCTGAGGCAGCGATAACAATCGATTCTTTGCTTTTAGCACCTCTCTGGGATTGTTTTTACTATTTGTACCTTTGCCAAAAAAGCAGCAGCTGCTGTAGGTGCAGTGGGGATGTGGCTTTCTCCTGGGGAGCCAGTAACTGGTTTCAGGCTCCTGTTCATAGTGACTGCTGCTACCTTGTGTGCGGGCAGTGCTGCAGAATTTTCACCCAAAGTCACTGCAGCCAACTATGTGCTCTGCCTTCGCCAGCCTAAGCAGTGACATTTCACAGGAGATGTCAGCCCATCCTTGAAAAGAGGCATCCAAATAACGCCTCCCACTCACCCCTCCATCTGCTGTGTAATCAGACATTATTTCAGAAAGACGCCATGACAGTACCCACATTGCACACACACACTTGGTAGTTTTCAGTGTCTGCTCCTGACACCCCTGGCTGGTGGTGGTGGAAGGGATGGGAAAAGGCCTGTTGCTACCCGGGTCAGATGTGGGTAAGGGCTCAGCATGAGTCTATGTGCAAGATTGAGCAACTGTGGGATTTGTTCTTGCAGTGGCTGCAGGTAATAACTCACCTTTGCTGACCTGCAGGGAGTTGTATATTGACAGCAGTTAAGAAATATTGCATGGCTGAATGGTCTTTTATTATGGTACAGTCTAGAGAAAAGAACACCTAGTGCCAATGCAGAAGAAAATACTATGTTGGATCGGAGAGCTTAACCGTTTCATTAAACACCACTGAAACCCTGACATTCCTTGCCCAAATAGAAAGAGCAAAGGCTTCAGGTAGACAAAAACCTCCTTGACCGGCATGGTGACATTCACCTCTAAACAAAGTCACAGGAGCTTTAAAGGCAGCAAACAGAATAATAATGGAAGGTTTCAGCTGGTCCCATCAAGGCTGAATAAATTGCATAATGGAGCACAGCGCTGGGAGTATGTTTTAGATACCAGAGATGATGGTTTCTTTTAGCACTTTGCCTGATACCTAATGAGAGACGAAAAAGAAAATCTCGCTTCAGTGTTGAGCAAGTTCAAGGGTAGTTCAAGGTGTAACTGTCACAACGATGGTCTGTTACATTGGTTATAACATTTCAAGAGCAATATTCTTGTAGTAATGGACAAGCCAAAAGCCCACCACATTTTGTTTCAAAAAGAGAAGAAAGTTAGAGTAAACCTGCTTTTTCTATAAAGAAACTAAAAGGATCAGGGTAAATGTTTCAGTGGTACACATACAACCACATGAAATTAAAAGAACTTGCTCAGCAACGATCTTCATCAAACAACTGAAAGAAGAAATCCTTCCATAGAAGTGCATGCCATGTCCAAACCAAGAAAGAACAGCTGGATGGTGGAAAAGTTACTTCAATACTATCACCAGGCAGCCAAATATTTTGGGGAGTCTGCTGGCTGAGAGGATGGCAATCCAGGAATGGTGGAGGTGACACATGAGAGCATTGCAGAGAATGTTCTGTGGGGGATGCAAGAAGAGATCACCCTGGTAGACTGCTGTACTGAGCTGCTGGCCAGAGCTAGGGTAAAGCTAAGTGATCTCAGCTGGAAGAAGGACAGGAGGATATGTGCAGTGTCTTGAGGAAGAGCTGTCTAGTTTTTGCTGTGTATCTTTGAAAGAACTAAGGGATCTAGGGATCGAAATGAATGAGCCACCGCGCTTTTCAGTTTCAAAGAGCTTTGGTGAAGTGTCACACAATAGAAAAGAAGGTACTCAGTTCGATATCTGCTCATAATAGGAAACAAAGGACAAGGCCAGTTTTCACAGTGGAAGGAGATGACTAGATCTGCTCAGTGTATTTCCAGATCTCTCCAGAAAGGGAATTGAATGCATGTGCAAAACTTACTGATGGTACAAAAATTTGGTGATAATAACAGCAAAGAAGGATCATAAGGAATTGCAAAAAGATCTCAAAGCAATGAGCACTTTTTGAAAAAAGTGACTAAAAAAATCCCTTATCGACACATAGAATCACAGAATCATAGCGGTTGGAAGGGACCTTGAGAGATCATCGGGTCCAACCCCTCTGCCAAAGCAGGCTGCTTAGCTCATATTGCACAGATAGGCATCCAGATAGGTCTTGAATATCTCCAGAGAAGGAGACTCCACACCCCCCGGGCATCCTGTTCTTCCGCATGTTGGTGCGGAACTTCCTATGCTCTAACTTGCAAATAAGTAACAGATATGGAGAAAACTAGCCACCAGTCCCCATGCCAGCACGCCACCACGGCTGGAGCCTCTGTGGGTAGCTCAGGGACAGCATCAGCTCCCTGGAGACAGAGGTTGTGCACTGAAACAGAGCCTGCCCATGCCACTGTATTTGACATGCTGCATGCAGATTGTGTCAGCTCAGAACTGTGTGAGCCAAGGAGAAAGGTGTGTGATGGGTGCTGCAAGGACCAATGGAACAGAAGAGGACTCTCTAGTGTACGGCATAGGGAAAGAGAGTTGAGGTTTATAACATTGTGGAGATGAACAGCAGAGAGGTTTTCATTATGTTTTTAAAGAAACAAACCAAGAGAATCCAAGTGAAGTTACCAGGGACGGCAGTTAGGAGCAGTGGGAGGATGTGCCTTTTCAGACAATGCTTATTTCAACTATGAAACTCACTTTCACAGGATGCTTCAGATGTGAAAAGTATTAGTGGGCTAAAATGATTACATTCTGGCTGTTAAAACATTATTTCTCTGTATGAGTGGAAAAAGATCCATCAAGGGTGATTGTTCACAATATTAAAAATAAATCCCTGACATTTTTCGTGAAGCTCACAAAATTACCGATAGCCAGAAGAACATGCTGTGCATGCTGCATGTGCCTTTTCCTGTGTATTTTCCCTCAGCAGCTGCTAATGGTTGTTGTTGGAAGCGGGGCAACAGATTGATTGAGTGGCCCCTTTTGTTTGAACCAACATGGGCAACTTGATGAGCTTTATATTTGGGACATAATCAATGAGATGTCTCAAACTCTCATAGGATTTCTTCCTTACTTCCTTATTTTACAGCTATGCAGTAAATAATAATTTTAAGAAATTTACAGACTCGGATCAGAGAGGCAGAAGCATCTGTGAACTTCTGAGAAGTACTGTGAGCTTGAAGGTGCTCAACATTTAAGTGAGGTACATGAATGAGAAATGTCTTTGTTTTGACCTTCCTCCTGCCGGGAGGCAGAAGCAAATTGGAAGCTGTTCAGCAGCTCTCATTAATGAAATATTAGATTCCCTTGTTATACATTTGCTGCTTAGCATTTTTTTCCTTTCCTATACCTGTATTGTGTGAGGTCAAGTTCTTTATGAAGTGATTTAGAAAGCGACCATTACAATACTAGAAAGAATTCAAGTTTCTGAGATATAAACTCTGGGAAGAGATTAAGTGGATTTACAGCTTAGGAGGGAAGTAGGCAGAAGTATGTAAGACTGAAAGCGAGGACTGGGTGGTTAGCAACAAGAGGTCCGAGGGAAGATGAGGAAGGGATTATCCCACCAGCAATGCAGACAAACCATGTAACAACATGTAAGAAACGGTCAGTGCTGGGGAAGGATGCAAGCATCACTGCCAAGATGCCACATGAGGAAGGAAGTCAAAGGACATGGCCAATGACTGGCTTTCCAGGACCAAATTTTTTTCCAGCCTTATGAAATGCCACAGATTTTTCATTTACCTGATTTGTGGATATGATGAGTATTAACAACATGGCCAGCTGGCCAGCTCCTTGACACAAAAGGCTGTTTTGCCTTGATCTGAAAAGATGGGCTCCAGGGGACGGCACAACCCTTTGTGGTGTGCATGGCAATGAGGTGCACATCTCTGAGGGGATGCAGCACTGGGGCAGAGCTGGGATTTGGTCCAGGGAGGACCTGATGCTAGAGCACACCAGTATTATCCTGGCACCACTGCCAGCACCAACACAGCACAACCCCTGCAAAGGTTTTCGCAGCAGCTCAGATGAAGATTTGGGGAGGGGGGCTGGCAAAAGTGAGGGATGCTTATACTGAGAAGAAGAGAGGGTGAGAGGGAGTTTGTCCTTTGCTAAAGCAGGCAAAAGAGATAGGACACAAGTGGAACAAAACTCTGCCCGTTGTTTTGTGCAGGAGGCCGAAGCAGATGATCATGACTGGCATTAAAAATCAATGACTCTGCTTAATGAGAGGCATTTATCTCTCTGGCTCTGTCCCATAATATGAGACTGAAGGGGCTGATCAAAATTAATAACTGGCAAATATAAAGCAAATGAGCAGCTATATTGCTTTGGAGAGCGTGTAAGTTGCCAGCAGAGTACCAGCCTGCGAAGGGTCGAGTCAAACCCCACATGTGCACGTTAAAAGGAGTGGAATTGCTCTACTGCTGAGAGGAAGGGGAGTCAGGAGAAGCCTCAACTAATCTTATGCCCCTGGGTGCATCCCAGTCTCTGCAGGTGAAGACATTTTGTGCCTCATTCTCCAGCTTCAAGGCACTTCTCTCTGAGCAGCTCTGTGGCTACTGGTTGCAAGATACCTGATACCACTGAGAGCCAAAAGGAGATGATGTGGTGTGGTAAACCTTAAATTCCTTTTCTTCTGGTACACTACATTTCTGTTTCTAAATCCTTTAGGCTGACTTCTTGAAGTAAGATATGTTAGGAAAAGTGGAGTTTAATGCTTTTATCTCTATGGCTGTATCAGAGTACATAAAAATTGTTGTTCGGTGTTTTCAATATTTGCATCACTATCAGGCAGTGTTCAGACAGGCTGAACACTCACATGAGCTTCTTTTAAGGAATATTGTAGTGGACAATGGAAATCTCCCTTCACTTGTGCCTCCTCCAGTGTACATTAGAGCAGCAGGAGTGTTTTGGGGGCAGAGACTCTGAGACCAATGTCAGCTCCTTCCCCTCTTTTCTGGGCCAGTTAAGGACAGAAGTGAGATGTATTTCACCTCTGCTTTTCCCCATCCATCCTTCCTTCTCTAACACTCTTACCACTCTGAGCCTGCATTTTAACACTAATTTTTTTTTCTATTTTCATCTTCATGAACTTGAAAAAACTATATAATTCCTGGTGTGGGTTTTCCTGTTTCATGCAAGCTTTTCAATATATTGGTAAACCTATTTGCAGTGCTCTTCAGTTGCCACCCATTTTCAGCTTGAAAGAATTGCCAGAGACAAGAAGAGTTTTCTTACAGACAGTGATTCCTATATGAAGGATTGCTTTGCAAGAGGTGATAGATGTATAAGGATCTAGGAGTGGTAGGCTTGTCTTAGTTAATGTGATTTGTAGCTCATCTTGCCCAATAAAGGTACTCAGCAGCAAATATATCAGTAGGATGCACCATAGCTTTACTATAAGCAGGCATATAACAGTCTGCACTTCTTTTCAGGTCCTCTAATAGAAGTTGATTTGAAATGATGTATGAGATGACAATTCTATTCGCAACTGGATTTCACAGCCACTGTCTCTCTCTCTCTCTCATCCTTTGTTATGTAAACACACTGTTCCATCAAGACAGAGCAACTTGCAGAGCAAGCAAGAAGAAAAAAGAGAAAAAAAAATAAAAAAGCTTTAAAGGAAGAATGTGCTTATTATAATAAATCACATACTATCATTAAAAAAAAAGCATTTTAATTAAAACCTGAAATGCATATTCCTGTTTGTAGGTGTTTATTTGTTCAGAATATTGAATCCAGGATAAGCCTCTGAGGCATTTGCAGAGGAATGACTGTAGCAGCCAGGGGCACTAATTCACAAGGAAGCTGTGTATGAATTAGTGCAGATTATCACACATGTTACTTCTAATAAGTACGGAGAGGGGGAACTACCTGGCTACATCAGTAAATTAACTTGTTTTTCCAGTACCCAAGAACTAATGTTGGTCTGTAAGGGGGTACACAACAGAAAAGGGCTGTTGGGTCACAGCAATATGGGGCAATTCAAGTCTTCCCTGTAGCAGGGGGGTTGGAACTCTATGATCCTTGGGGTCCCTTCCAAGCCAGAGAATTCTATGATTCTGTGATTCTAGGATTCCCTCTTGCAAGAGAGAGATTTGTGCATATGCTTTAGAAAACTCCCAGTGGAAAAGATAAGCAACCTTTTGCAACAGTGGCTCATTTCGTGAGAGGCCTGTAACCATCTATTAAGTCCCTCTCTGGCCACTGCTGCTCATGTATTGCTTGAGTTGCTGCTGGAGGGAGGCAGCAAGAAAGAAGGTGTGAGGGCACGGGGTCTGCTCAGCACAAAGTATCTTTTAGTTCTCCTTCATTTTGTTTTCTGACTTAGTGTTGATTTTCAAAGGCAACAGAAGCTGGTTGCCCGCCTGCGTCCACTTCCCCAGCCTTTGTCCCAAAGATTGATGTGACAGAAACTCAGATGCCATGGGGAGAAGCAGCCTCCTGACACCATGCTCCTGACTTACCATCCTCTCTGTTTTGGATGCCAGTCCACACCTTCCTCAGCAGTGCCAGTAAGTTAGGTGATTGTACACTTTTACCTTACTTGTGTAATTATTTTCTTGTACTTTATAGTATGTGTTTTGTATTGATGATTGATACAAGTGAAATCAAATACTGACTTTGAACTTGAAGTCCTTCTGTTGGTTCTAGTTTCAACACAAAGCTGGCCCAGGATAAGATTCCCTCTACAAAATTCCTCCCAGCCCTCTCTCCCAAAGGAAACTGGATTTTATGAAGCATGCCATATGCCTCGTAAACTTTTTCACATATTTCAGTGTCACAATGATCTTCTTTCCAAAAATATGGTCAGTGAAAACCTTTCATTGTCTTTGATATGATTATCAAAGGCCACTATTATTTACTGAATGCTTAAATGCCACACTTGACCTACAAAGCAAGAAGGGCAATTGTGACTAATAAGAGGCATCCTTGGTTATCAGATGAAAGCTTGTACTAGATAGTACACTAGACTCACTTGACAGTGCACCACTTGACAGAAGATAATGTGCCTGTAGAACAAAAAGGGATTGTTAGTTCCCATCACTAGTTAGAATGGCAGCACTATTTGTTCTCTAGATATTTTTTATGAAGTGAGTCTGGAGGTAAAATGCTTAATTTTGGCCAGCAGTGACTAACCCGACTCAAACTTTAAAATTGCCTAATTTTAAGTACAGGAGTCATTCCTCTTAAACAGTGCTTTTGTGTCAATAGGTTTAGTAACATAGTATTAGAGAGATATTTATATAATCCAGAGCACCGAGATCAGAATATTGACTCAAATCCCTATTTAAGTGGAGTGTGGGATGCCAAAGGACAGGTAGTCCCCTACCTTTCCTAGGTACATCTTGCTTCTTGGAGGACTAAATTTCTCACTTGTCAACAGCAGCTTGAACCACCATCGCTGCAGAGACACAAGGATATTGGTTGGGGTACAGTGTGGTCTCTCCCTCTTTTCACAGTACCAAGGGCTCCGTCTTTCAGAAGGCAAAGTCCTTGGCTTGAAGATCTGCCAAGATTTTTTCTTATTCATGTACTTAAAAGTAGAGTTTGAAGAGGAACACATGTTGGTGAAAATGACATCCTCCATTTCAGTTGTGCACCCTCAGTATATAATTTCAGTCTCAAGGTTGAACAAGGCTACTCTGAGTCCTAAAATAATTAAAGAGAAGCTTCCACTGTCACTGCTATGTCTCATTACTGCAAAAGCATTTTTTTCCTTATTGTGACCTTTTTCACACTAAAAAAAAGCCTTCCAAAGTTGTAGGTTCGATTAAGTTAGGTAAGACCAACTGATATGGCTGGTATTTTAGAGGACACCTCCTGCAATTTGAGATCCAGTAATTCAGCATCCGACTATTACAAAATAGCTTAAATTGGCTTGTACTTCGCTGCTACCAGTCATCCTGTGGAAAGGCAAGCTGGTTCCTGGGTTAGCTAATGTGTTAAAAAGGGGCTTCGGATAAACCTTGTCTGGGGCAAAGCAATGGGAAGAGCGGGCAGTTTGCAGTCCTTGCTTTATTTTTTGTTTGAGCATGACCTGCCGTTCTACTGTGGCTTCATAGTACAGACACAGCATGAAATAAAGGCCCCACGAGGCACTATTTGAGTAGCACAGGAATAATGAACTAGATAAAATACTAGGAGTGTCATATTCAAAGCACATGGACGCATGCATTAAAAGATGATTCAGTACAAATGAACAGCATTAGGAATCTTGTCATAAAATAAAGAATCCAAGAGAATTTTTTAATTAACTAAAATAGGACTTTCTGTACTGATCCTCAGTTGAAACATGCACATTTCCAAGGTTTATTATTCTGGTTCAGATCCAACAAAGCATTTAAGCACTTGCTTATTTTTGAGCACATGATTTAATCCCCACCACTGTCTCCTTTTCCAGAGTAAACCACAAAACAACGTAAAACTGCTGCTGCTCATTTCTGTGACATTTAAGGCCAGGCCACAGCCATGCTGCAAAATGTAGAAGCTTAAAGATAAAACATTGCAAACAAATGTCATGCAAAGCAATGCTGAGCATGAATGCCTGCTAATGTCTAATTTATGTGCACTATAAATTAATACAATAACCACATGTTTTGTAAAAGCCTGAAATGCTGCTCTAACATTCTAGATGCCCCTATCTTTTACCAGTGTTTTGCAGGCCAGTGCAAGGCCGCACGGCTTACAATATTTCAAAACACTGAACATCTAGCTAAACCCACAAAGGGTCAGAATTTCCACACTGATGATTCTCTCCCACAAGATTTTCCAGTTTCTGTTGGACATTTGGAGGCCAAAAGCAGGTCCAAGAGCACTTTGTGGCAGAGAAAAAACAGTCCTTGGTAATCTGTATCACAAAGGTGGCAAGAGGTAGGACCTCTATGATCAAGTCCCTGGGTTGTTCAGTGCCATACATGAAACCAGATGTTCTGGGTTTTGCTTGCATATGCATTTAGTGAGTCATGTGAAAGACACAGAAATGGTTCTGCATTTAGCCATGCTAATGGATCATGCTTTAACTCAGGTAGCTAGTTCATCTAAGGATCACAGGAGCTAAGTCAAGGGGACTAAATTTGTGTCAAGTGTAATTCTTTGGGTTTTAAGTGAATGTTGCAGGTCTGGATTTTTTTCTTGCTTAAATAATAAATTACATAAAGACTGCTTCAGGCCACATAAGATTCCATAAGAAGGACAGAAATTGATTGAAAAGGGGGCTTATTTCCTTCCTATCCTTTCTTTTGAACCATTGAGCTTTCTTCTATCTTCCTTGATCTTTCTTGCCTGATCCTTCTTCCATCTTTCCCACTATCCCCAACACGGGTTTAAAACTGCATTTAAATTGGAGTATGTGGTTCTCAGATAGGCTTCACATCCACTGCAGGTCTGTACTTCACAGCCCTGGGCACTGGCGAGGTGCTCCTACAGACAGTCAGTCCCCTGGTTTGTGGGTAACATGCTCACTTCAGAAGTTTAAAGGGCACACTACTGTGGATAGAGTGATGAACATGCTTCTTTTTTTTTCCTCTTCCAGTTTTCCAATCGGAAATACTGACCTGACGGCTGAGATAACAGAGGGCATATTACTGCAGTTTGAGAAAGCTTCCCATGGATACTTAATTCTACTATTTAACAGGTTTTAATCATTACCAAAGTACTGCCAGTCCTACAAGCACCCACTCATGGAAACGGCTTTGATGGGACTGTAACAGCTATGTGGAAAAGCAGGATTTACAGTAAGTTCTAAATCTGTCCTCCAAGGCTCTGTTATGCACTTATTTGTTGACCAGAAATATGTAAAAGAATACTTTTTAGATTTTATAACTAAATGGATGGACATATGTGGTATTTTTTGTGCTAAGCCCTGAAACCCAAAAGACATTTCTCCTGCTGCAGACACGGATCTGCCTGGGGTATGTTGTGGCCAGAGCTGTGCGTGTGCCAAGCGGGCTCTGTGTGCTTGGGGTCAGGGCACCCCTATGGCTCCAAGAATTTCCCTGGAAGAAGAGCTTGTCATGGTCTCCAAGAAAAGAGCTCTGAGAGCTTGGATCTTGGCTTTGGAGAGGGACACAAAACTGGCAGCTGCTCTGGGACATGCAGTAACAGAACAACTTCATTCCCAATCTGGCAGAGTCATAAATACCTTCTGACTTTACGCATCTAAATGGTTTCAAGGATGATACATCTCATGAAACTGCCCCTCAGTCCCACCTGTAGGTACTTTTCTTGATTTACACCTACACCACCAGCATGAACTGCCATGATGTCAGCAGAGCTAGTATTATTTGCACTAGCAGATTATCCTGAAGTTCATTGTCCAACTACCTGAACACCTTCTCTCTTATACAGAAACCTTTTTAAAGCACTGAACAGAGAGGGCAGAGCTCCTTTGAGCAAGGCACCAATGCCAAACACACAATCCAAATGCATCCATTTGACATCCACCTATCAATAAAAGTGTTCCCCAATCCACAGAAAAAACCCCAAAACCTGTCTTGGGCATGGAACCCCTTGAAGTGCACTCTCACAATATGTGTAACGAGATGCTGCCCAAGTCCTGTTTGGTCACTTGCTTTTTATTTGTGTCCTGGTTTCAGTCAGGATGGAGTTAACTTATTTTGCAGCAGCGGATGGAATGCTGTGTTTGAGAGTTAAAATGAAAGCCATGCAGATAACACCCTGATGTGTTTAGTTGCTGTCAGACAGTCAAGGACTTTCTCAGCTCTTCATATTTCTCTATTCATGAGAAAGGAGGGACGAAGCCAGGACAGGTGACCCAAACGGACCAAGGAGAGTATTCCATGCCAATTACGTCATGATCGGTATAAAGGGGGGCTGATGGGAGGAGGAGCAGGAGCGGCTCCGGGACTCGCGGTTTTTGGGGGATGGTCGAGTTCCGGGACGGCTCTGGGTGGCACGGCCTGAGTTGTGGGTTCGGTGAGAAACACATTGTGTATCAACAGCTTCATAGATTTTTGCTCTAAAGTCCTGTTAGCATTGTTATATTTTATCTTTCTGCTATTTTGGTAAACTATCCTTATCCCAACCCGCAGGCCTTTTGGTTTCTTGGTTTTGGGGTTGTTATTTGCCCCTTCCTTTTCCCTTCCCTTGCCTCATCCCCTCCCCCACCCCTTTCCCCTGCTCTTTTCTTTTAAAGAGCAGGCAGCTGCATGGAGCTCTGCTCTCAGCTGGGGTAAAATCATGACAATTTGCTAGAACAAATTCAGACTAGGAAACTATATGCCCTCTTGGGTGAGGACTGAGTTTGCATTGCTTGCTCCACAACTCAGGACTTGTTGGAGCTATTCTGGTTTTTGTTCAATACAGAGGATTGCCTCCAGACCACACAGCATCCCTGTATTAACCTATACAGTGCTACTGTAACTCTTTTCATCTCCTTGTTGGGGAGATCACCCAGTAAGACCTCCTCACTTAGGCAGTATATAGGAAAATATGGAGGGAAGTTGTTCCTATTCAATCTGTGACCTTAAATGGTGGAAAAAAAGATGATCAGGTTAGAGAAGCAGGCCTTTGGTAACGGATGCCATCTGACACCCCAATCTGAATTTTGTCTGTCGGGTCTGTGAGGAAAGCATCAGGGCTCTGTTTCACAAATGCCAGGTCTGCCCTACTGTTGTACTCACAAAAGAACATTTTGCATGTGCTGCATCCAACTCCAAGAGTCTCACATTTACAGCTTTATTTTGGAAAATAAGGCTGATGCTCAAGGAGTTTGGCTTTCCTGGTTCCCGCATCTCAACGCACTGAACCGCACGACAGTGATTAGTGAAGGAGGCGACCCTCTTTAGAAGAAGTAGCCACTGCTTTTTCCCCCTCAAGTAGATTGAACAGATGTTCTGCAACTATTTCATTTAATCCCGTGTCATTTAGTAAGTGACCATGCGTGGTTGTGGCCCTGACTAGAATTCCTCTGAGTGCCCTTTGTGTTCAGTTGATTTCCAGGGTCACGTTGACCTTTTGGCTTGGGTGACAAATCGGTGACTGACCTTCACACTGTGCTCATCTCATTAACCTGCACACACTGCTTCCTTCTTAAGGCACAGCAGTATTTCTGTGAGGCTCAGGTTTCTCAATTCCACCCCTCCACACACAGCATGGTTTGAATGCCTCTCCTTGCAAACGTGCTGAAAATAATGAAAAGTCCTTCCTGTACTCCTCACCCTTCACATGGCAGCCAGAGAAGTTTCTCACAGCCTCTGCAGGCATCTTTCCCTGATGACAACCCTTCATCCTCCTTTGACCTTTCTGATACGTGAGCAAAGGTAACTCAAGACAAAGATTGGTGTCAAGTAAGTCCTCTTAGCTAATAACTGCCTTAAAATGCCTCTGCAAACACCCTCGGAGAGGCGGCATGTGCTGTTCCGTGATGTGATGCAACACTGATTTGTTGCACCTACAAAACCTCCTCATAATTGTGTGAAATTGAGTATGAACAAGCAGCTGAATCACAGTTCATCAAACATAATTAATCCAAAGCAGAGCAGCAGAAATACTCCTTTTATCTAGCCTAAAGGTTGGTGATGTAAATACAGAGCACCCCAGCAGCAAAAAAAGTGACTAAGCAGATGCTTGCTAGTCTGTGAATTCTTTTATAATGCAAAAAAAGGCTTTTATCTCTCACTGTCTATTTTTGAGTGCTCAACACTGTCCTGTCCAGGTGCTTTGATAAATATATTTAGCATATGTTTAGTTCATTAAAAAAAATATCCATCTACTTCATGTAATTTGGAGACAAAGGAGAAATCATGGAGAAATAGAACATTTATAAATGCCTGCTGTGCAAATCTGGACTGTAACTAGCTCTTTGATCAGAATCCTTCCCCCCAAAAAATAAAGAAGGGGAAAAAAAAAAAGACAAAGTAATTAAAAAAGATGCTAGGGTTCATGCTGCATGATCTGCCCTGTTAACAGTGTGCCATTTTCCTAATGGCACTACATAGACTCTCCTTTACCTCCCCAGAGCATAATGCAGTAAAGTACAGTGGGTGAATTTGTTCCACAAACAGCCTCATGGGGCAGAGGGAAAAGAGGAAGATTTTTTTTGTCCAAAAGAGACTGAATTGACCTGTAGGTACCAAACAGACATCTCCGAGCACCACCTTCACCTCAGCCAGCAGGCTGGGCAGGCGGCATGCGGACTATGAGAATCTGCACTGTAAATACAGCAGCACGGGGCTCGCCATGCTTCTGTCCCAGGCTCCTGGGCATCACCCCATGCGGCAGCCCGGAGTGCAGCCTCCCTGCCTCCCTCCTGTTGCAGAGTAGACAATGGCTAATGGTCTGGTCCAGGCCACAGACCAGATTTAGAGACGAATAATATAAACATGTTAAAACTGTTTATATAAGCAGAGGGGGTTTTTTAAATTTTTTTTTCTCTCTCTCTCCTCACGCTAAGCAAGGCATACTGAGGATAAGAAAGCCAGGCTTTTAAAATACATTCAAGGATTTGCATTCCAAAATAGCAGATGTTGAAGGCTGCGTCTGAGACACAAATCATAACCTCACATCCCAACCCAGACTATTTAACCACAATAGACCCTTGGCAGATTCCAACAATCCCTTGGTTTTCCGACCCTTGCGATTTCTATATATTGTCAAGTTTAACCAAAGACTGTATTTTTAAAGCCATGGAAGTGTTTTGAAAGTACTTTTCTGCATTTTCAAGTATCTGTATCTCTCTGGCTTCTCCTTCACTTGCTACACAAATGTATCTGCAAGTTTAAATTGCTTTATCATGCATGACTTCAACATCCTGGAGCTGAGATGGTGCCTGTTCTTTTGCGTTTGCTGTTGAAGAGCATTTGTGCTTTCAGACAAGAAAGGTGTCAGAAAACAAAGCATGGGCCTCAGAGACTTCTCAGATTAGACTGACTGGCAAACACACCTCAGTTTCTGTAGCCCTCAAGAAAACGGAGGTCCTTATCATTAACGTCACATCAGGCCAACTCAAATGACCAGGAACCCACTTAGAGCCAAGTCAACAGAGCTTTCAACAGGAGGCCAAGCCCAAGTGTGTGCCCCTGCCTTGAGGGTCATTAAATGTGTGTTTGAATGATCCAAGTAAGAGCTCAAGTAAAGTTTTCTTTTCGGGGCTGGACCCCTGGTTATGAACCTCTGTCACAGAAAGCAGAATCCAGCCCCAAGACTCAGGCTGCAAGGGAGGGAATAATGCTACAATAACACATTCAAGCTCGCTGCCCTGGCAATGAATGCTTATCTCACGCTGGTCTCCCAGTGAGTAATGTTTAAAATAAATAAATACTGCAGGGGTGTTGCTGTTAGTGCAATTGTTGGGTTATATTCTTGTGGCAAGCTTTTTATCATAATAGTTCTGTGGGAGCACGGTGTGTTTGCAAGGCAGGTTTGAGCCCAGGCACAAAAGCACACAGTCTGTTAATAAATAATGGACTCTATGCATGTGGGTTTTACAGCATGGCTTAAAAAAATTAATGTCTTCAAAGAACAATAATATGCAGGTGCTGGTGAAACAAAACAAACAAAAACACTAAATGAAGAGATTTAATTTCTAGTGCCTGGGACATGTTCTTCTCTGAAGAGAGTAGGAACCCTGTGAGTGCGATGGCAGCTGCACCACTACCTCAAGCTGTGCAGAGATGATCCTTTGTGTTCTTCCACTTGTGCTGTTTGGCACAAGATGATGCTACAGTTTGCTAATGAACTATGATGCCTTGAATTTCCTCCCTATATCTGAGGATTGTTATATAGTCAAGCAGCCAGGTCCTCAGGTGGTGTCAGGCATGTTGGTATTTTGCAGATTTGATGGAGGCATATATCATTACCTTGTGTTTATGCATTAGCAGCAGCAAATGCCTCATCTTAATGTTCCAAATATAAGAACACAATAGCCCCAGAAGGGGAAAGGTAGCCAGGGGCTCCATATTTTTGCTGTACAAAGCTCACACCAGTTCTTACCTTCACTGAAGGGGTCCAGTTAATTTCGCTGAATTGAAGGGAGATGTGGCCATTGACCTCAATGGGAAGGACCTATTCCTAAGAACTACTCTCCAGACCCACCAGAACGGTTATGACAATACCAGCACAAAGCACTGATTTTCCTAGCTTGGGAACTGCCTGGTGCCAAGCTGGGCACGTCATCCCGGCACTTCATCCTCTTGTAAGTCAGTCATTACAAAGAGTTAGAAAAATTACATACTTACTTGGTCCAAGGCCTATAGAAAATGCAGCAACATACACAAGCAGGCTGGCCAGTGAGAGCCATTTCAGGACAACAGGAACCTCTCCACTTTCCATATGAGACCCTGTTGTGCTTTTGCCTGCTGATGTGGCAGTCCTGTTGAGTTCTCCTGTCCTGGCAATGTCTGTGCTTCTCTGTGTGTCAAATGACAGCCTTTCTGGTAAAGCCATGCTGGCAAAGAGGTCCTTGAGACTCCCATTGGTGACACCAGTAAGGTTTCCTGGTCTCTGGAGAAAGAAATCCTCTGGAGGCTGGCTTCTACAGATGCTGGAGAAGTTCAAGTGTATGTTGTGGTTCACTAAGCCCATAGTGACCAATGATACTGCCATAACAGAAGACCCTATACACAGGAAAGTTTTACTTCCAACTTGATCCACAAAAGCCATGGCTGGGACTGTGCTGACCACTTTAACCACTCCAACTCCAGTAGAAGCCAAGCTGGCAGCTTCATTGCTCTGGAACCCAACTGACTTCAAAATAGTTGATGCGTAAAATAAAATGTTGGGTTGCCCAGTTGTTTGCACAAAAAAGACCAGAGTGAGTCCTACCAACATTCGGGCCCTCATGTTGTTTTTTGAACGAAACAGGTCCAAGAAGCTATACTGATGTTCATCTTTCAGGGAAGACTTGATCATAGTAAGTTCTTTAGTAGCATCTGATGTTTCCCGCAGCCTCTCCAGTACTTTTCTTGCAGCTTCATCATTATTTTTCATGACAAGAAACCGAGGACTTGGTGGAAGGAAATACATGGCAATAGCCTGCACGATGCCCAATGGAATCACAAGGCCAAACATGTACTTCCAGCCATGAGATACACTGGCAAATGCATAATTTGAAATATAGGCAAAGAGAATGCCTATCACAATCATAAGTTCATTTAATGACACAAGGAGGCCTCTTCTGTGTTGTGGGGCAATCTCAGCGATATACACACACGTTGCAATTGCTGATAAAGATATGGAAATACCTATGGCAATCCGTCCCACAATAAGTATCCCATATGATTCATAGGGCAGTAAAAGCAAACTGCCCAACACAAGTAAAGAAGATGCAATAATAATAGTGAGTCTCCTTCCAAATCGGTCTATCAGGAATCCACCGGTAAGGGATGCAAATAAGGCCCCAAAAAGCAGGGAACTTACAATGATTTCCTGTTCTTTGCAAGAGAGTGACAATATGCTTCTCATCTGAAGAAGAGCTCCAGAGATAAGGCCCAACTCATAACCCATCAGAAGTCCACTTACAGCAGCAACAGCAGAAGACAAAAAAGTAAATGTTCCACAGCCTGAAATAAGAGAAAAAAGTGAAAGCTTGAAAGAGTGATTTCTGCAACAGTCTGACAACTAATAATAGCTTTAGTTACTTGGCCAGTCCATAAAATCTCTTTATAACTTTTAGCCAAAGTACTTAGGTGCATGCAAACCCAGCAGCAGTGGTGACATAAAAAGCTATTAAAAATATAAAATCATTTGATAAAAATAATTTGGATGCTTTTAGGTTCCTTATCTTCCTGATCAGAATTCAATGAGATTTTGATCAGGCCCTAAATAATTGAGCCTTCTCCCCCAGAATGTCACTGCAAAAGGCAACACTGACAATACAGCCTTTTGGTAAGAAAACTCGCTTTGCCTTGAAACATTCTCAGTGTTTTTCTGGTACTGAATAGAGGAAGTCTTGTCCACCCAACAAGTGTACCACGGGCAAGGAAAGCAGTAATTTCCTAGCCACATTGCTTCCAACCCTGACCTGAATAAGTTAAGTTTTCCCTCACCACTTACTAATTCTTTTGCTTCACCCGCAGATGCCATCAAGGCTGCTGGCACTGGTGGTTTTCTTCTTTGCCAATGGAAACATGCCCACTGAGCACCAGGCTGATCCAGATAGCTGGGATATTCTAAGGAAACCAATTCATGAACTTTCTGTGTTTCACCCATCGCTAAGCTCAGATTCTTTGGAATATCAAGAGCAAATATTTCACATAATTTATGACAGCCACAATGTCAGGAATAAAAAACAGATGGTGAAAACATAAGCTAAATGGAGATTACATGCCTTTGAACATCCACTTTAAAACAAACTCATTTTATACAACTGCGACTCATTGTTTATTGTTACAAGATGGAATTAACTGATCGTATTCTACTAACTGTGAAGCCTTTTGCACCCTAAACCTTGAGGAATATATCGGTTTGTTATTGTTGGTCTTGTTCTTTCTCCCAGCATGATTTTCCTCTCATCATGATTTTGGCTGCAACACAACTAGGAAAAGAGTAAATTGACTTCTGATTTTCCGGTTAGTTGGAGAGATAGGACGTGTCTGAGGAGAGGTAGTTTTTGCAGCATAACAGAGCCTGAATTTCAGTTAATTCTCATGCAACAAGTACTGTCCAACTTGGCTGAAAAGTAGTATATGGTCTAGTTGAAAATGATACATAGATTTGGTTTATTTTTAGCTTATTTTTCTAAGGCATTAATGCTCTTTGATCATGCTGACTGCCTGCAGTTCCTTGCCAATAAATTTGGAGCACGTTGGCAAGGATCAGTCCCATTTGACAGAGGATATTACGTTTCTAAAGCAAATCATGAAAAGAGAGGAGGAAAGTGGCTCTACCAGTATGTCTGCACTGCTAAAATAAACAGTACCGAAGCCCAGGCCCAGACCCTGGCACATGGCCATGTACCCTACTAAATTACTGGCACAGTTGTGCCCCAGGACACCTTGCGCTCTCCTAACAGTCCCCAGAGGGGGAGGTGGCTTGGCTAACAGGGAGAGTCCACCATCTCTCCCTGCAGCCACTCCACAGAAATCTGGGTTATATTGGAGGGGAGTCGGTATTAGCCTTGTGAATATAAATCATGCCCCCAGGGTCAGGGGAGATGTGTAAATCCATTAAGTCTATTAAGATAAGTACCAGCTCTTCTACCCAGCTCTGGGTTGGCTCCCTTTGAGCCAAGCAGAAGCCAAGCAGCAGCAGCCCCCAGCCGTGGCCATGGAGTGCACTCAGCACCTCTCAGCCCACCCTGCCTCTGGGCCCAGGGTGCTCCAAACCAGAAGTAGAAAAGAGAAGGGTGAAAAACACATGGTTTTGTTATGACGGCTGTAAGGGCATGGGAGAAATGGGGCATTATGAGATGTCTTTCAGAAGGTAGGACTGGATGGTAGATTTATTGTAATGGAAGTGGGAAAACTTGAAGAAAATGTCAGAAACAAATTTGCAAAATGCTTTAGCCATGCAACAATCTTTTTTTTTTTTTTTTAATATTGTTGTCCATGCCTGCATTATGTCTGAAGCTGACTCCAGTTAAGCTTCCTTCTGCTGCAGTAGCTCCATCCTCCAATGCATGCATGCAATATATGTTTTATCATTGCATTGATCACAGTGCTCTTCCCAAACTACTGCTTACTGCTGATATTTGTGCTTTCTTGGCTACCTCTGTTTTATGCCAATGGGCTATGTAGATTTAACTTAACATTTTTGTTTAGATATTATGAAGCCAAAAGACACCATTTTGGTTGTCCAGTCTGACTCTCATGAACAGCACCAACATAACCCTTCAGGCATGTTTAAATGACATTTTATTTGAATTAGGCAATTTAAAATATTCAGCTTTGATTTAAAAATTGCTAGTAGTTGAAAGCCAATGACTTTAATCATAAGTTGTCCCAATGGCTAATTGCTTTCACTGTAAATTATTTGTAATTTATTTCAAGACTTAATTTCTGCAACTTTGGCTTCCAGCCATCAGATCCCATTCTCCATTTGCCTGCACTTAGCTGTGTTCACTAAGTACAAAATTATAGCCTGTCATTGAGTCATCCTACAGACCTCTCTTTGATAAGCTACTCAGCCCGTGAGGCTTTACAAGTTTACCAGTTCCTTAAGTAGTCAAAGCCCTGTTCTCTCAACTCTCTCCAGATTATCAATTGCTTCAATAAATTTTGAGCTAGACCCAGCACTCCTGCAGTGGTTCCATGGTGCCAGGTAGGAACTTGACATAACTGTCCTATTCCCGGTGGATATTTGCCTCTCTACTTGTCTAAGGATTGTCATGGCACCTTGCAGAACCTCAAAATTTAACCAATTTTTTTGTTGTTGTTGTTATTCTCCAGGACAGCCAACTTCTTTCCAGACTGAGTTCTTTCCAAGGCAGTGCCTTTCCTTTAAATATGACCTGCCTTCTTGCATCCTGGCTAGGAGTGCAAATCAGTTTGCACTGGGCTGTATTAAAGCATGTAGAATGGGTTCAACTTTCCTAACTGTGAGACATCTAAATGATCTCTAGATTTCTTAAAGATTTCTATAACCACTTGCAAAAAATAGGCACTTCTAGATGTCTGCAGTAGGTCTGATGCTTATTTCTCTCCGTTGCCTATAAAAGGAATCGGTGCAGTTTGCTCAGATGCAGCTGTCTAAAGTTAGCCAAGCTGCATCCCAGACAGCACATTCACTTGCAGTTAGCAGGCCAAGCCATCCAAATTACATGCAGCCAGTGACATATCCCATCTATTAATCACACATCATCTTCATGATGTGTGATTATCTTTTTCCAGGCAGTTGAGAAAAAAATTTAAGTAACAGATGGACAGAAACTGAGTTTAAAGCTCTCCAGCAGAATCACAGCAGTGTGGGCAGTGTCTCTCATTGATACTTTTAAGATCTGTGTCCTGCATGGCTTTTAATCCTTTAAATGTGTGACTGTCAGTTTTGTTCCAGTTTCTGTTTTAAAACAACACTGCCAAGTCAAATATCTTGAAGTCTGTCATCAGCACTGTTCTTCTCTCCTCAGCTGGTGGCCCTCAGATCAGAGCAGTGGAGGTGATTATTTGTTTTTAATCCAAGAGGCAGTATGAGCTGGGTGTGGAGTTTGGACACCTGGGAATTTGCTAGAGAAGCACTCAAGACCATGTATTTATTACATCTCTCAGGTCAGCAGCTTGACCAGTGTCTCAGTATTTCTTTGGTTTGTTTTTAGTGAGTCAACTGGTATTCTTGTTCATGTGTCCAGTGATACATGCCCACAGTTGTGTAGAAATAGCGGTGGGCTCTAAAGCCACCTGAATGTAAAATAGATTCTGATGTGATGCAGAGGGAGACACATTATGTTTCTGCCTTAGCAGCAGCAAACTCAGGAGTTAACTCACTTTCTCTTGTCCCTCACAGGTGCTATTCTGCTGACACACATCCTTATATCACTATGATGTTTTGTTGTAACTGGTGTAACTAATACTTGCCTGCTCAGAACTGCCTGCTGGGTTAAACCCTGGAATCTCTACTAAGTTTTCCTTCATGGTCATCCTCCAGACAAAATCCTTCTGACTTCAGCATCTGTTTTGCTTTAACATTTCCAGATAAAAACATGTTGCAGTAGTTGTACTCACCATCCTTTCAAGTGTCACTTTTAATGATGATGCTGCTGGCAGTTCTTAGGCATTCCCCTTCTTAAAAAACAAAACCCTTCTTAAAATGTATATTCCTCTTATTTTTATAAGATGCCCACAAAATAAATGGCAGTGTGCAGCCCGGGGTGGGGGTGGGGGATAAGCTATTTCAATGATGACTTCCAGAGAAATTTCTCCTTCTCCCTGCAACAGACACCATGGCTAAGCAGTGTGTGGCTGGTATGTGACAAGTGATTGGAAAGTCTATTCTCTCATTTCCCCGTGTAAACAAAACGGTTCTCACAGTTGTTACTTGGGTCAAAAGCAGCACTGCTTGGCAAATCAACTTATCTTTAAGAACATTTGTGGGAAATGTTTATGCTTGGTTCCTGAAAAGGAGACCAAGAGGAGTTGCGGTGTAGCACAGTGTACTGCTGGTGAGACTGGATGGGGCCAAGTTAGTAAGGGTGTGCCCCTTCGCTTATTTTCAAGCACATATTTGGGAATATGCAGTCCTTCCAAAGGCAAAATGTTTGGTCTGTGCATGTACTTTATTACAGATAAATGATCCGTGCCAAGGAAGACCCAGGAGCAATCTGAGCTGGGGAACACCATTCTTCCCCCTGCTTCATGAGCAGGAATGCTGTGGGAGAGGTGCTTGGGAGCCCTTTCCAGCTCACCCTGGCAGTACCACGCGCTGCATTAGTCCAGACACCGAGGTTTCTGTGATGTAGTTTTCCTTTCCTTTCTCCCAAGAGAACAGGCTGTGCATGTACAGAGAATTGGTGGGGTGGAGCGGGAGGAGATTACTTCTTTATATGACCTGTGCAAATACATCTGCTTTGATAGGAGGGTCTCAGCATGTTGTCTCTCCTAACATGGTGCTTCCTCCTGTTGACTTCGACTTAATCTGAGGTGGGAAATGTCTCAGTTTGGGAGCAAAGGAAAGTATTATCCCGAAAGGTCGGTTATATGTGCTTTAAATCCTTAGGAATTCTTTGATCTGTTTAGACATTTGTCAGGTGTAATCAAGCCCTGTCAACCCTTGGTTAATAAGCAAATTAATTAGGAAATCATGACAAGTTAAGTGAATTGCATAGATATGAATCCACAGCAGGGAATCTCCCTTTTTCAACAGAACATCTACTTTTATCCATGATAACTCTTAAAACTACAGCATCTGTAGCCAAAAATTTTAAGCTGTCTTTAACAACTTTTTTATCTGAGTGCTGACATAAAAAAAGTTTGTTTTTACAGGGAACTAGTGTTTAAAATCCTCCAAATTTTCTTCAGAGGAGCATGTTGCTAAAGTGTATAGCATGTGGATCACATGTATGTTGCAGGATAAATATTTAATGGCATGAGTTGGGTATTGCTGCGTAACTAAATCAAGCTTTTGCTTGTTCTGAAAGTTGATTATCCCATTTTCATGCTGTCATGATCTTTACTGAGCTGTCACAGCCATCTTCTCTGTCTCATCTCACTGTCTGGTATAAAGAGATACATGTGACCCTGATGATCTATCCTACTGTCTGATGCTTCTTTAGATCTGGTAGCTGCTCAATAGGTGCATTTCTCCTATTAGCTGGGATAGATATGACCTAACTGTCCATCTAGAAGCCTGCCATGGGATCTAAACCGGTTACCCAAGAGTCTATGGGATGAAACAAATGGTGGCTTTGGGACAAAGTTATGCTGCAAGCAGAGCTGAAAAATCTCAGAAAATATTAAGTTTACCCAAAAATAGTGTCAGGGCCAAATGGGATCATGATCATTTCACAAATGTAACTCCTCTCAGCCAGGTGTTAAAGGCAAACCCAAACCAAGTATTTTGTAAATTGAAGTAAAAGAAGGCAGAAAGAGCTAACACATCACACATTTTTGCACATCTAAATTCCTGCAATGGTGGGAAATATTGCATACTTTGTACAGTTTAAGCCCAG